>NC_136067.1:540365065-541577565 GCF_964261635.1 Lissotriton helveticus
GTAGTCAAGTTGGAACTACTATTTATTAGATGTATTTGTGTTATTTAGAAGACGAGCGGACGACGTTTGTTCACTCAGGAGGATTAGATATAGATTAATTCTACTTGTATAGAAAGGTGATTATGACCAAAATTATATTATCTGGTACCAATAGGTGTGCACATAGATGACCTCATGGCCTCGGTGGCATGGAGAACCTTTTTCTCTTTCTTCTTTCTTTTGTTCCTCTTAAAATCACTGGGGTATAATATGGTATCTTGGTACTTTCCTTTTCTCCTCTCTTTCTTGTTTTGGTATAATTGTAGAAAGAAACGGATTATTGATTTTTATTTATTTGATGTTTGTATAACAGCCCTGATGAAGTCATTGGCTAATGTGACAAGCCAGACGAAACACGTGTTGGCTGTTGACTGAATGAAATTTGACACATCACTCAAGAAAACCTGTGAATAAAGAAGAATTCTACAATTTACTTCACAGTCTGGGGATCATAATTTTGGACATTTCTATAGAATTTGGATGATTGTTGATGCTTTGAACCAGGATTTGAGGAATAGATATTGTGTAAAATTGTGACCAGGGACTTTTGGTTACACTCTTCTGTTAGAATTGTACTATAAATATTAGTAGTTAGTGTTTTATGTGCTCAGGATACTAGATAAATCCTTGATTTAAACATAAAGGAGCGCAGGTGAGATCACCCTTTTTGATTAACTAATAACCTGCAACTGCCCTTCCCCGGGCATGGCTCCTCCTCTTCCCTCGTCCCTCCCTCATCCCGCCTCCTCTGCCGAGGAGGTCTTAGTGCACAATGTTTAATGTTAATGCATCATTACAGCTCGTAGGAGCACACTCAGGGCAAACAAAGCGGGAGTGAATAACTGAAGGGACATTGCAATAGACTAAGAGAGCAGGTAAAGAGCATTGGCAGTAAGTAAGACACAAACCCCATAAACAGCGCCGAGCCATGTCTCAAAAAGAAGGGTACACGTTGCACAGAGTGGAGGATACTACATTAAATCAGTGTTGCATTAACATAAAGCAGAATACAGAAGCATAAGAACTGGTAGCAAAGCTAGGAAGAAATGGGGTAAAGAAGCAACAAAGCGGAATAAGAGGCACTTCGTGACTAGTGATCGCCCAGAAGATTTGCCTGCACAGCAGATCATGCAGCACTATCTGCCGCCTTTGGCCACAATGCACCATGTGCTAATCCGTGGCAAAGAATACTGCTACACAGCACACTGAATTTTGTCATTATAAGCCAGAACAAGCAGACAGCAGTAAACAGAGATCATCACACAACCCGCCATTATAAGTTGCAGCGAGCACTCAGGAAAGCCTACCAAAAGTGTCAAAGATACTGATTCTCCCCTCTCAACCTACTAGGGCACATGAATAAAACAGATGTTGGGCAGAGAACTCACCCAGCCCTCAACATTGAGGAGCGGTAATTAACACGCGGGGGAACCCCTCTCATTCCCTTGCCGTCAGGGCCCAACCAAAGCACAAAGGGCGACCAGGCTTCCGTCATAGGTAAGCAAGTCAGAGGACCCATAGAGAAAACAAATCTAACAGCACACAGAATGGGGAAGCTCCACTCCCACACCAGCTCTCTGATGTTCACCACAGCACAAATCTGCTCTACAGGTACCAAACTACAACAAGGAGACACAGAGGCCCCCACAGCATTGAACCTGTCAGAAAAACTGGATAAGATTTTGGAGGCTATTGAGCACTCCAGAGTCTCGATGGCGGAAAGATTTGGCATTTGAAACATTGCGGACTCTATTGGGCCGGGTGGCGGCTCTGGAAGAATGCCCAGATGACTTCAAACGCCAGATCAAGGAGATGCAATATTTGAGTCCTGGGCCTTCCGGAAGGCAGCGAGGGGACAAACCCTATCTCATATATGGAAACCTGGATCCGTTCATTCACACCAGATGCAGAGCTCACCGCTTTCTTTTCATTAGAAAGAGCACACAGGGTGCCAGCTCGTACGTTGCCGCCGGGGTCCCCACCCCGCCCACTATTCGCAAATTTCCTTCACTATAGGGACATAGATGCTGTACTTTGGGCCGCGAGGCAACATGAACCCAATCAAATTGAGAACAAACACATAAAGCTCCTCTCGGACTACTCCCGAGCAGTAGAGCACCAGTGATCCTCATTTTTGAAAGTGAAACAACGTCTTCACCAAGAAGAAATCCAATATTCATTGCTTTTCACGGCACGACTCAAACTCAGGCCTGAAGGGTCCTCTACTTCTTTCACAGATCCCAAGGCGGCCCATGACGGGGTGGATCAAAATTGCAAAGAGGTCCAAGCTTGTCCTTTAAAAGCACTAAACGTCCTCCAATACCAAAGAGCAATCGTTGTTGCCCTAAAAGAACAAAACAAACCTCCCAATTCTGAGACCAACACCCAACTTACAGGATCCCCGGACCTAGAGCAAATTATTGCAGAACAAAGAAAAGCCCTGCAAACAGCAGCGGATGTAGGACCAACCCCACCAACAACAGATGTCGACAGAGGCCCTCATCTCTTCACATCAGAAGAGGAAGGCAGTGATGAGACTGCATCCCAAACTGGTTTGATGAGTCCGACACTGATGACACCACAAACAGCTGATACATTATTATGAACTATAGTTGTTACAGGCCTTGTATTTCGATTGTAAATCATTTACAGTGCCACAATAATCCTAAAAATGCCACCCGCGGAATCAGCGTAGATACGCTGCTAACAGGACCCCATAACACATTAGAGTTTCAGTACCATGCAGAGTTTGGACATACCGCCCGTTGCTGTAGGTCCCCAGTATTGGGAATACTTCCAACCTCAGTTAATATCCCCCATTTTGTCACCACATACAGACTCCCCGGCCATAGCGCAAACTAAGCGCTTTAAAGCATGGATGGAGCACTGGACGCTGGTAGATGCGTGGCACACTGAATACCCCAACACTAATAGCTTAGTCATACACTCTATACCGCACGACCTCAGGAGCCGCCTTGATAGTTTCGTATGCTCATCACACATCATTCCTTTGGTCCAGGAAACAGAATACCTGGGTCAGGTCTTATCGGATCATGACACACACACGCTCACTCTGGCTTCGCCCCCGCTGCCGAGTCCCACATGGCACTCTCCCTTGAATGTCTGGAGGACCAAGTGTTTGCACAAGAGCAAAAAACTCACATTTAGAACTGTTTATGTGAAAATCTCAACACAGCATCTACCAGGGCAGTAGGACGGGACGCATTCAAGGTGGAGATTAGAGGGACATGTATTCAACACATCTTAGGAGTACGTAAAATCCTAGAGCGGCGCATATTTGAAGAGGAACAGAAGCTGGCAGCATTGACACATGCAGCAGATAAAAACGAAGCTACACTGACACAGGTAGCAGACGCCAAAACCGCAAATACGGAGGCACTTGCAGACCTTTGACGATATACCTTTAGAGCGCACAGGGAAGGGGACAAAGCTGGCACACTGCTAGCTTGGCTGGTAAAGCAGGACACCACTCTGCATCCGATAACAGAGGTGCATACCATCGCAGGCACACCAGTCCTTTCCCAGGCAGACATAATGCATGCATTCTACACAGCCTTATACACAGCCCCTGACGAGGTAAACTCAGAGGGACTGGATAGATTCATGGATGCACAACCACTGCCTTGTATAGCGGAAACTGATAAAAGCACGTTAGATGAGCACATAACCTCAACGGAAGTGACACAAGCTGTACAAACTTTGGCCACGAACAAAGCCCCAGGTCTGGATGGCCTACCATTAGAATTCTTCTGTGCATTATTCACCCTGTTAGTTCCACAACTGGTAGAATTATATAAAGCGGCATTCATGCAGGAATCATTCATTCTCTCATTTCTAAAACCAGACGGGGATCTCTACCACCTAGGCTTGTACCGGCCCATTGCCCTGATGTCCGCAGATTACAAGATTTACAAGATTTATGGCAAAATACTAGCAGAGCGATACACCTCGATTCTCCCAACATTAATACACCCGGACAAATGCGTATTTGTTCTGGGAAGAAATACGTCCCACAACATTCAACGGTTGTTCTACGTGCAGGATCAGGTTTGGGACCGTCGCCCTCACGCTGTGTGCCTGATCTTGGACCTTGAGAAGGCCTTTACCACATTATCATGGTCATACCTATTTGCAGCGCTCCGCAGGATAGGACAGGGGCCTTGTCTACAAGCATACACTAAATTAATATACCAACGTCCAGGATTAAGCTCGGGCGACATGTGTCACCCTAATTTCCGGTGTTGAGAGGCAGAAGACAGGGCTGCCCTCTGTCCCCACAGCTTTTTGCCTTTGCAAGGGAACTGTTGGCGATCCGTCTTCGAAAAGAATGTGAGCAATGGGGCATCTCACTAGGGGGAACCATACATAGCATATCACTGCATGCAGATGATCTGCTCCTCTATGCACAGGATGTCACTTCAGACCTCACTCTGATCTTTGCCACCCTGGCAGAATTTGAGTCTGTAACTGGTCTAAAGGTCAGCTGGGCTAAATCTGCAATATACCCATTGTCGGCTGACTTCCCTCCTCATTGAGTACATTCTGGAGGAGTTGACCTTGTATGGAGCACTCAAGCAACACGGTATCTAGGCTTACGCCTATATCACGCCCCACAAGATATTTACGAGGGCAACTACTAAAAAATACTAACAGGCATTGGCTCCTTGATCAATTTCTGGAAAACCCTTCCGTTAGCGCCAATTGGGAAAATAGCAGTAGCCAAAATGATCCTTGTCCCACAACTGCTTTACTACTTTGCTCATCTCCCGATAGTGCCTCCCTGTTCCTACTTCAAGGAACTAGATACTCTTCTCAGCACCATAATAGGGGGTGGGGGTCATAGACAGGTAGCTCTGGCCAAATTGCAGCTGCCAGTGAACTGAGATGGACTGGGAGCTCCCTCATTTGAAGCATATTTTCTAGCCGCTCGACTACAGTGGATGTTGCAGTCGACGGCAGGATGTGCACTCAGGGCGACTCACATAAGTAATGGGCTAAAATCTGCCTCCGCAATCCGATGTATGTGGCTACCAGGGGCTGAGCCCACATCAACTTATCCGTTACAAGTGACTGTAGTGCTCACCTGCATGAAATGCATACACCAGATGTCACTGACAACCCCACTTTACTCCCCCTTCTGCCGCTGGTGGGCTTTCTCAGAGGCCGCGATTACTACACAATGCAAGCCCTACAAACCTGGACAGCACATTCACTTATGGAGGCAGACTCACTGCTTACAAATGGACACTTGATTTTATTTGCAGAGCAAACAGCTGACTTTCTTAGAGGACAGTTTCTTATGTATGGGTGGTGGTGGTGGAAGATTGCCGCCAAATCTGGCACATGACTGATAGTGAACTGGCTACACAACCCGTCCTTCATGCCATCCTACAGATGTGCCCAGGACGTCACATAGGGCCAGATGTAGGTAGCCAATTACCGGTCGATAATGGCTGAAATTACCGAATTTCAGCCTTTACCGCTGGGAATTGGGTTTTTGAGATGTAGGAGTCACAAATTGACCGATTCGGTAAATACAAGTCGGTATATTACCGATTCAGAATATACCAAATTCTTATTTATTGAATTCTTATTTACCGAATCGGTCAATAAGAAATGGTAAAAAATGCGTTTTGAGATGTAGGAAACCTGAAAAATACCGAATTTCATGAAATTCGGTATTTAAGAGTCGGTATTTACCATGGAGTGAAAGCAGGTGGTAACCAGGTGCGGCTATAAAAAAGCCCCCAAAATTCAACACTGTGACCAGAATGGCGGCATTCTACATCATTGCAAGGCGGCTACAGCTACAGGCTGCAGGAGAAAGGGTTTGGAAGAGGGAGGAACAAGTCTGCAGCCAGAGGATTACGCTCTTCCAACTCACTGAGGCAGAGATATTGCAAGGGTACAGATTACACCCCCAAACCATCCTGGAGTTGATCAGGGACCTGCACCCACTACTGGAGCACCCAACACCAAGGGCGCACGCCATCCCACCCCATGTGCAGGTGCTCTGTAGCCTACACCTACTTGCATCTGGGAGTTAACAGAGTGTGATTGCTGTGGTAGGTGGGGTGTCCCAGAGCTGCCTGTCCCGTTTCTTCTGTAAGTTCCTAGACGCCATGATGCAGAGATGCATCATTACAACAGCATTCCTGACACACATTCGGAACTGCTCAAGACCAAAACTGACTTCTATCAACTGGCACAGTTCCCTCACGTCATAGGCTGTATAGATGGCACCCACACCCCAATCTGCCCACCTGCAGCCACAGAATACATCTACAGGAACAGAAAGTCAACCCACTCAATCAATTTGCAGGTGATATGCAACACTGGCAAAATGATAACAGACATTGTGGACAAATTTCCGGGGAGCACCCACGACTCGTACATATTCCAGAACAGTGGGATCTACACACGCCTTGCTGCTGGAGAATTTGGTGAAGGATACCTGCTAGGTAAATAACTGTGATTCAGAAAAGGGGGTGGTGATGAACAGAGTGCCTGAATTAAGCAGACCACTCTTACCCAGTCCAAAGATCAGGGCTTGATCCATCACCGTTTTTTAGCTCACTGCACCATCCCAGCTCAGAACTTGGCTATATGCAAATTAGTCTGTTCCTGTCCCAGTGCATGATGGGAACAGGGCAAACCAAACTACCAAGCCAATTCTTATACTGGGAAGGAAACAAGCTTCCGGGGACCGGTTTCTGCCATTTCAGGCGTCGTCGGCCCGGCTTGCTTGAATCCTGATGGTGCAATGAGCAAGGGACTCACATCTGAGTATACCCTTCCACGCTTATGGTGGACAAAAATGATTCAGAAAAGGGGGTGGTGATGAACAGAGTGCCTGAATTAAGCAGACCACTCTTACCCAGTCCAAAGATCAGGGCTTGATCCATCACCGTTTTTTAGCTCACTGCACCATCCCAGCTCAGAACTTGGCTATATGCAAATTAGTCTGTTCCTGTCCCAGTGCATGATGGGAACAGGGCAAACCAAACTACCAAGCCAATTCTTATACTGGGAAGGAAACAAGCTTCCGGGGACCGGTTTCTGCCATTTCAGGCGTCGTCGGCCCGGCTTGCTTGAATCCTGATGGTGCAATGAGCATGGGACTCACATCTGAGTATACCCTTCCACGCTTATGGTGGACAAAAATGATTCAGGAAAGGGGGTGGTGATGAACAGAGTGCCTGAATTAAGCAGACCACTCTTACCCAGTCCAAAGATCAGGGCTTGATCCATCACCATTTTTTAGCTCACTGCACCATCCCAGCTCAGATCTTGGCTATATGCAAATTAGTCTGTTCCTGTCCCAGTGCATGATGGGAACAGGGCAAACCAAACTACCAAGCCAATTCTTCACCAGAAAGCCGGGCCGACGACGCCTGAAATGGCAGAATCCGGTCCCCGGAAGCTTGTTTCCTTCCCAGTATAAGAATTGGCTTGGTAGTTTGGTTTGCCCTGTTCCCAGCAGCACTTCCATCGCAGTTGTAACTCCCCCCTTCCCCCTGGTAAAACCTGTGCAGCAGTGCACCAGCCCCTCCTGCATCGCAACAGAACGGCGACATAGCAGTGAAGTTGGTGTTGCAAGATGGTTCATGGCCTTTGTCTGATGCTGCATGCACTGCCTATCCTGGCGCCTCTGTGTGTGCACATCATTCAGTTCTTCGCAAAGTGACATCATGCACTGGGACATGTCCCTCATCCCATCTGCAACGTCCCTCATGCTCTCCGCCATGGAGGTGATGCCCTGGTTCAAGTTGTCCATGTTACTGTTCAGGAGGCGCATTTGTCTTTGTACTGCAGTAATTGCTTTTGCCTGCAGGTGCTGCACTTTGAGCATCGTACCCTCCAGCCCGCAGAAGACCCCATCACCATGGCTACTTGTGCTTCCCTCTCGGACCCTACGGCGTCTTGCACCTCAGCGCACAGCTACAGGAGTGGACGGAAGCCCAGCAACGTTTGCCTCCACTGGCTCAGTTTGGGTGTCAACCTCCCGTTCCTCATCAGAGGAGGTCGCAAGGATTTGTAGCAGGGGAACATCATGCCACTTGGGCCTGAAAACCTCTGACACCTCTGAAGCTGCTGATGGAGACTGTGTTTGTGGGTCCTGCTGTGGAGAGTCATAGAGCAGAGGCGATGAAGGATGTGGTATGGTGCCTGCCTCTGGTGTGACAGCTGCATGTGTTCTGGGTGCAGGAGGTGTTACACTGCTGGGCCCTGCACTCCTGCTTGCATTCTCACTCCTCTCCCTTTGGGATGCCCTCTTCTCCCTCTCCTGCACAGTCCTGCACAATGACTCTCCCGTGGACAGATATGGACATTGGCTTAGTGGTGCCGCAACCCTGTATTTCAATATTAAATTACAACCCAGTCACACAATTTCATGGTCCTCAACTGCCTCTAAATGCAGTGTGTGGCATGCCTGGAATTCTTTGATGATGACTGTACTGATGTATGTTGCAATGACTACCTTTCCCATGATGCATTGCTGGTGTATCCCAAAGCCTGTACTGGAGTGTGTAACCCAGCCACATTGGGGAAGGGAGACAGGCAAGGGGGGAGGAATTATGGGCATGTCCCTTACCTTGTTTTGTTGCAGCTCGGGCTGAGCTGTCAGCATCACCAATCCCAAATATACTTTCTGGCTCCAGGGTTGACTCCACTAGCTGTTCACCTTAACCTGGATACCCAGCCAGGTGTTCCTCTTCACAGCCTCTGCTACCTGCAGAGACTGTTTGCCAAATAGCTGGGTGTGGTATTTTACCACCTCCTCCACCAGCACCTGCAGTTCACCTGTGCTGAACTTTAGTTTACTTTTCCGGCCAGCACCTTTTCTCTGGGAGTCTTGTGAATCCATCCTGCACTTCTGCTCAGCTCAGCTCGGTACAGCCAGTCAGTGTCTCACAGCTCTCCTGGATGTTTAGTTAGTCTGCACCTGCATGGGTGTGGCAACTTCCTGGTTGTGGATTGGGGTGGATCCACAGGATTGATTGGTTCCTCTGCTGCTTGGTTGAGGGGTGGGGTGGAGGCACGTGATTGGTTGTTTGCTCAATTGTTTGTTTTTTGTATCTCCGATTCGGTATTTAATTCCCATTCATTCCTATGGGCCTGTATGCCCATAGGAATGAATGGGAATTACCGAATTGGTATTTTATGATTCGGTAATTACCGAATCGGAGATTCCGAATTTTACCGAATCGGTAAATTGTACCGATTTTTTTCCTACATCCCATTTACCAATTCTAAAATACTGAATCAGTAAAATTCTGTATTTTAGAATCGGTAAAACAGGATTACCTACATCTGGCCCGCAGTGACTTGGATATATAAGGCAATTCTATAACTTAATGCAATAATACTCGTCCCCCCTGTGGGGAAAAATGGGAGACTGAGCTCCAGAGGCCACTCCATGACAAAGATGGGGGCAGGCATTAGAGTATCGTAAAAGAGTGTCCCAAAATTACCGATTAACAAATATACAATACGTTATCTTGCTTTGGGCATATCTGACACCAGAAAATCTCCAGCGGTATTACCCTGACACACCATTTGCATGCCTGAGATGCCAAGAGCCTGGCACGCTCATTCTCCACTTCTTCTGGAGCTGTCCAACACTTTGTTGTTACTTGAACATAGTACACGCCACGCTGCACCAGGTGACAGGACTCACAGATACTGCAGTGCATATTCCAGCGCTCTAAACAGCACAAAGTAGAAACACGATTTGCATCCCTGGCTATCCTGCTATCCAAACGGAGCATCATCATGCACTGGAGGACCCCGGTGGGACCTCTAGCCACCTGGAGGGAGAAGTAGTAAAGTGGAGTCTGAAGAAGATGCATTACAATATGAGGAAGTCCAAGGCATTCGAAACCGTTGCCTCTCCATGCAATGTACGACATTATAACACACTTTCAAGCATACCACAACACATGCCGAGTCTGCTCAGCTACGCCAAACTCCCCGCAAACCTCTCTGGAGGACTCTCATCCTGGACACAAGTGGGATGACCATCTTATCATGCATAATACTCAGGGCGCGGATACAGGGCATATGTAAGCACCAGGGCTAAAACCTTACTGATGCACTTTCTCTTGAGGCCTCTTTCAATGTACTTATAGACCAAAGCTCTCACCAAAGCTCATCCACATCTAGCACCCTACATCTCTTCATATGCAGTCTAACCTCAGTTTTGTTCCACTTCCCAGTTCAATTGTAGTTACACCCCCATTGCAGATCAGAGTCATACACTCATTAATGCCAAAGACAGACACCAAATACAGCTGTGATATATAAAGTGAAGCTGCATCCTTTAAGTGAAAATAGAGTAGAATATTCGAGCAGTATATAAGACTATTACCACGTCTACAGCTGAAATAATAATGAATCCAAATGCATATACAAACACTTTTGTAGATTTCAATTGCTAACAATGTTGTTCTATGGGTAAACAACCTTTACAACGAAACTTTTACAACGCACTACCATTACAACACGGTCTTTACAGCGCAAACCATTACAACGCATTGCGCTGGGGGGCGCTCTAGGATAGGGAATAAGTTTAAATTACTCTCCAACACCTTCCCTACTATCCACAGGGACTGTAGTTGGAATAGTAAATTAAATAATTCACTATACAACACCCAAAAGCACTATGCGTTGTAATGGATTGAGATGTAAAAACCGCATTGTAAAGGCAGGCGTTGTAATAGCCTGCGTTGTAACGTCATACATCCTGTTCTATGGCATGGTAAAGTATTAGTGGATGAATATAAGGACAGCGACATAAAGCCTGAAGTAGCAAAGGGCAGTGAATGCGACAGCACCACTTGGATGGCCTAGCCTGGTACCAGTAGTGGCCAAGGTACAGGCCTGCACTGACCAAGAGAAGGTAAAAGTCCCAGCGATACCCAGCAGCCGCCATCCATCACGATGACGGATCAGCAGCCAAACCATGCACACACTTCAGTCCCTGTGCTACCTCCATTCAGCGAGCTTGCTGTACCAGCCACAGTGGCACTGAGATGGCATTCCTGGCTTGGATGTTTACAACACTATTTTCAAACCACGGGGGGCACTGATTGTATTCCACAGTAGCAGCTGTGACTAGACATTTTGATCCACAGCTCAACCTCAATTATGAATGCTTCAAACTATGCAGGCTCGACAGGGGGAGGGAGAATCCATTACCATTTTTTACGCCCGGCTCTGGAAACTGGCAAGCATGTGTATGAACATTAACCAACAGGAAGAAATCCATGCCCAGTTAATTTAGGGTTGCAAGTTGGCAGTTGTCAGATGCCTCTTGCTGAGGCAGCTCGGTATATCTCTAAATTACTTCCTAGTCCTAGCCCATGCTCATGAGCTATCAAACAATACAATACAATATATTTTATAAAGCGCACAGCTACCTGAAAAGGTGTCCCATCACTAGCGTTGAGTCTGTCCACTATGTTAGGGGCAGAATCAAATCATGAAGGGGTTTATTACTGAGCTCCAAGAGGAACTTTTTAATCCTTTTTCAGAAAACCGTTTCGGATGGGCAGCTTCTTAGTTCCAGAGGTGAGGCATTCCAAGGTTTAGCTGTCAGATAGGCAAAGAGGCGGCCTCCTCTTCTGGATTTAATGACCCGAGGGGCTTGAAACAGCTTAAGATTATTAGAGTGAAGGGATCAGTTCTTCGAAAGAGAGTTTAAAATGACACCTAAGGAATTTATTTAATTTTTTATTTTTGAAGTTTATAAAGCGCGCGGCTACCCCCAACGGGTTTCCCGGCGCTGCTCAAGGAATGAAGGACCCATAGTAAAAAAATCTTGGAAGCAAGAGTAAGGGCCTTGAACTTAATCTTTTTGCCAATCAGGAGCCAATGAAAGTGGAACAGGTGATACGAAATTGGGTAGCAAGGAGGAAGTTTCCAAATCGGACTGGCCTCAGCGTTCTAAATAATCTTGGATCTGTGTAGAACATAAGAAGGAAATCCAAAATATAGGCTATTGGATAGTCCAGTTTAGAAGTGATCATGGCACGTACCACGGTCTTCTGCTGATCCACAGGAATAAAATGCATCATCCTTATTAAGGATCTACTGTTGTGTAGTTCCTATATATCCTATATAGGATCTGCGCGTTCAGATAACATAAACTGTGGGTTTGGTGGCAGACTGGTTCCGAGCACCCCACCTGATATGTTAACCTGTTTGTTCTAGCTAGCTTACAGTGCCACTAGAATCTCCTCTTATTAGGGAGAGAACAGTGTCTTGCAACCTCAGAACATGACAACCCTGATCCCTCAGGATCGTGGAAACAATATACTACTTTTCGCTTAGTCACTCATGCTCACTTAGTCTGTCTCAGAGATACATAGAATAAACAGTCAGGGCGTTTCAATAAAGATTTATTGGACAGTTGTTACTCTAGTGTAGAATAGATTTGCTGTAACAATCATCAGACAATAGCATAGATATATGATTAGCAGTACTACGAAAGTAAAGGGATGGTACAGCTCTACTATTCTGCGGTAATCATGAATATACAAGTACATAGAACACATGATAAGAAAGTGCGTACTCCTACGATGCCTCCCTAACTAGATGTACCTAAATGTACCTAGCATCTGTGTAGGGGTTATGGCAAGAATCCCTTTAGGGTCTAGTCAACCCCATTACCTGAGAAAGGAGAGAATATGGGACCCCGTCCTGGTCTCGAGTTGGACACGCCGCGAGAGATGTTTAGACCACTGCGAGCTTGTAGCGCTTACCTGGGGTGTTAGGTTCAGGAAGGGACGGATAGCGGTGGTTAGACGATGTGGTTACTGCATATCGCCACTGGAGGGAGCCTGGCGATTGCGGGACAGGTACTTTGTCATTCTTGAGCAGAACGGATTCTGCTTCCCAGCATTTCTCGATACTGTTTTTGGTGTTCTAGTTACATTCAGCGAGTCCCCGCATCTTAAGACGGGCTGCCTCGCTATAGTTAGTGGCGTTTGTGAGACCCGCGCAGGAGCGCGTTGTCGTCTCCGTCACTGTACTCTTTCTGGGGAATTCCTTTGGTGCATCCAGGCGTGCCGGTACCGGTGCGCGCCACACGAAGAAAACCCTTGCTGATTTTGTTTGTTCTTTATTTTTACATTCCTTGCTGATTTTTGTCGACATCTGAAACCTTTGCTGCCAGTTGTCAGGCTGCTCCTGAGAAGGCTTGGTTCCACTCGACGAAGTACTGTTTTCCTGTATTATTTTCCTGAGGGCATTTCAAGCGCTCCAGTCCACCTCAACAGTTAGTACCTATCATCTTGAGAGTATTTGTTACCGTGATTCCTGTGCAGTGCTGGGTTTCTAATTGTTGGTTCTTGTTCTTTCCTTACCTGCAGCAAACACCGGGGGGTCATAGAAGACTGGCGAGAGAGTGGGTGGACGGCATCCATACATTTCTCGGAAGCCCTTCGGAACAACCTTTATTGTTTTATCCCCTTCCCCTTTTTCCCCGGGAGGCATTCATACATAGTTGTGTTACCCCTACACTGTGTATTGTGCGTTCTGGAGAGGAGGGGGACTAGTCATCCATCCATCGTTCCTGCTGACATCTTTCAGAGGTTAGTGGTAACACCATTGACGTCGTGACAGATTGACAAGCCCACGAAATTCGTCAGCCTGAGCGATGGATACTAATACTGTGTTGGCTTCCTTGTTGGAAAGTATAACTGCTCTCCAACAGGAGGTACATGCCACACGACAGGAGAATGTGGACCTCCGAACAGAAGTGAGTTCGCTAAGACGGGAGGTGGCAGGCATTTCTCGAAAGGGGAGGAGTTATATCAGAGAGGGAACACTTCCCCCCCCTACTCAGAATCCGGATGGGGCGTCTATGGGGGTGGGTTCTTTGCTTCTCAACCCTCTACTCCCTCTCCTTTAGGTCCCGGACCCACAGTCCATGTCATTCAAAATCCAGGTATACCATTAGCACCTCCTGAGCGATTCTATGGGGACACCAAGAAGTTTGAAACATTTTTTTAAATCAGTGTAGGCTCCATTTCCTCTGTAAACCAAACATTTTTGTGGATGATGCATCAAAAACGTCATTCATGATGTCATACATGGGGGGAAATGCCGCCAGCTGGACTATTCCGTTGATGGAAAGGAATGACCCAGTGCTACACAACTTCCAGGATTTTTGTAGTGAAATGAGAAAGTTGTTTGGTAGGAAAACACACATGCTGTCTCTAGATCGTGAACTGATGACACTTCGTCAAGGATCACAAGATCTGTTGACCTACATCACCACCTTTAATCGGCTTATTGTGGAGACAGAATGGCCCCCTGAGAAACGCACCTCTTTGTTTTATCAAGGATTACGTGGGGAGTTAAAAGACGTGCTCTCCCAAGTTGTACAACTACCCAAGACATGTGACGAAATGATAGAACTTGCGGTTCAGCTTGACCACAGAGTGCAAGATAGAAAAGGGGACAAGAACAGAGGAGAAGTACGTTCGTATTTTCCGAAGTTTCGCCCTCCACCAGAGGAGTATACCAAACCTGGGACGGGAGTAGAACCCATGCAAATCGGAGGGGTGAGGGGTCCTTTGACTCCTGAAGAAAGAGAGAAAAGACGCCTGCAAAAGCTGTGTCACTATTGTGGGAAAAGTGGCCATTTCATCAGAGAATGCCGGGCTAGAGGAAAAACGTCCAATCTTAGTCCGGGTCCCCGGAAACAAGTAGCAGTAACACAGGAGTCGGAAAACTGAAGAGCCCAAGTACGGACGGGGTCTCCGTCTTGGGTTTGGAAGAAGAGGAAAGGATCCCGTTATACCTTGCAAATACCATGCAGCCTTCAGTGGCTCATATGAATATTACAGTTTCTTTGAGAATAACCGAGGACAATTCGCTTACAGTGTCTGCCCTATTGGATTCGGGGGCCACAGGGAATTTTATCGATCAACAGTATGCCCGGAGAATGGGCATTCCTTATGAGAAGAAAAAGATCCCTGAAATGGTGAAAGCCGTGGATGGAAAGGCCCTGACCTCTGGCCCTGTTCGTTTTCACACAGTACCCCTTGTAATGTAAGTAGGTGAGAATCATCAGGAGATCATTCATTTCGACATCATAGACGCTCCCCAGTTCCGCCTCATCCTCGGAATGCCCTGGTTGACATTACATGATCCGGTTGTGAAATGGGCTGCACGTTCGGTGTCTTTGACATCCCAGTACTGTCGTGAACATTGCTGCCCTCCAGTGGTATCCGAAGAAAACAGTGAAACACAGGCTACTCTTCTTGCCCAGGGATGCATAGAAGGAAAGTACTGCTGTGCTACCTCGCTTCCCAGTGAATACTCGTCTTACCTGGACGTCTTCGATAAAAGGAAAGCAACAAGGCTACCACCACACAGACCTTACGATTGTCGTATCGATCTCGTTCCGGGGGCAGATATACCCTGCAGTCGAGTGTATGCCCTCACCGAGCCTGAAACTCGTTACTTGAAAACATACTTGGAGGAACACCTTGCTTCGGGGTTTATTCGCCATTCAACCTCCCCTGCTTCCTCTCCTCTCTTCTTCATATCGAAAAAAGACTGCGATGAACTTCGAACGTGTATAGATTATAGGTCTATCAACAAAGTGACCATAAAAAACAGATACCCGTTGCCCCTCATACCCGTCCTTTTGGACCAGCTTCGAGGGGCTCAGGTGTTCACCAAACTGGATCTACGGGGTGCTTATCACTTGGTACGTGTGAAGCCCGGTGATGAATGGAAAACCGCCTTCCGTACGAAGTTCGGTTTATTCGAATATCAAGTGATGCCTTTTGGACTATGCAACGCCCCTGCCGCCTTTCAGTACTTCATGGATGAAGTATTAAGAGGGCTGTTGGAAACAATCTGCATCGTATATATTGATGATATACTGGTCTATTCTCGTAACATCACAGAACACATCTGCCACGTGAAAACAGTACTAGATCGCCTTCGTGTCCATTCCCTGTTCGCCAAGCTGGACAAGTGCCTCTTTCATGTTAATGAGGTGGCCTTTTTGGGGTATGTCATTAACGCCCAGGGGTTCCAAATGGATATGAGCAAAGTAGAAGCGATAACCCAGTGGGCAGCCCCTTCACATGTTAAGGCTGTACAGAGTTTCCTTGGGTTTGCTAATTACTACAGACGGTTTATCAAGGATTTCTCTCGCATTATCACTCCCATATCCAGACTACTGAGAAAGAATGTACCCTTTGAGTGGACTCCAGAAGCAGATAAAGCCTTTGAAACGTTGAAAAGGCGATTCACTCAAGCTCCTATTCTGCGGCATCCGGATCCCAATCTGCCGTTTGTGGTTGAGACGGACGCCTCACAGTATGCATTGGGTGGGGTGTTGTCCCAGCGACATCCTGATACGGGTCAATTACATCCAGTGGCCTTTTATTCCAGCAAACTCACACCCTGTGAGGTGAATTATTCTATCACAGACAAAGAACTGCTGGCCATTAAACGGGCATGTGAAGAATGGAGGCATTATCTGTTAGGGGCTCTACATACAGTCGAGATGTATACGGATCATAGGAATCTGTTATTTCTGAAAACTGCAAGAGCACTAACTCCCAGGCAGCTACGGTGGTCACTCTTTTTCTCGGACTATGATTTTATCATAAAGTATAGACCTGGACCCCAGAATGGAAAGGCCGACGCTCTATCCCATAGGGTAGACCTCACAGGACCCCTTCAGAAGGACGATACAGTGCCTCCTACCATCCTTTCTCCCTCGGCTTTTCCGGAATCAACGCTGGCCTTTGTGATATCACAGGATTTCTTGGAAGATGTCAAAGTAGCTGTGTCAGGAATTGATGGCGCTACATGGATACAGGAAGAACCGGAACATAGAAGCTCCAAGGATGATCTACTGTATCATTATCATGCATTATACGTGCCCTTGAGCACACTCCAGGAGCAGATTATGCTTTGGTGTCATGATTCTACGCTGGGAGGTCATCTGGGAGAATACAAGACCATCGCTAACATTGAACGTTCCTTTTGGTGGCCCTCGCTGCGAAAAGATGCCAAAGACTATGTACAGAAATGTGCTGTTTGCGCTCAGAGTAAATCCAGTCATTCCAAGCCTGTGGGATTACTACGCCCCATCCCCATTCCTCCTTCTCCTTGGCATACAGTATCAATGGATTTTATTGTTGAATTGCCCCCTTGTGAGACCTATACAACGATTCTAGTCTTGATAGATCATTTGACGAAAATGGGTCATTTCATTCCCCTGAAAAAACTGCCTACCTCTTCTGAGTTGGCCTTGGTGTTTCTCCAGCATGTAGTGAGAGCTCATGGTATACCTAGAGTCCTAATCACCGACAGGGGATATCAGTTTACCTCTCGCTTTTGGAAGGCTCTCTGTCAAGCATTGCATATGGAAGCTCGGTTATCGACCAGTTTCCATCCCCAGACAGATGGCAAAACCGAGCGGCTTAACCAGTCCCTGGAACAATACTTACGGTGCTTCACACTGCAGAACACGAGTGACTGGTTTCCTCTGGTGTGGATGGCAGAATTCGCCTACAATAACGCTGAACACTCCACATTAGGGTGCTCGCCTTTCTTTTGTTCCTATGGGTTCCATCCTGATATGCTCCCTTTCGAGTGGCCAGTCACCTCCACACACCCTTCCATTCAGGAGCATCATGCTCACCTCAGGGCTGTATTGATAGACGCTAGGAACCAATTGGCTCTGTCACAAGCAGCCCAAAAACGATGTGCTGATCGGAAGCGGGTCCCTGAACCCGAGTACAAGGTGGGGGATAAGGTCTGGTTGTCCACCAAGAACCTGCGTCTGAAAGGGAGGGGTAAGTTGGCTCCCAAGTACATAGGGCCCTATGGGATCGAAGGGATTGTCAACCCTGTGGCTGTCTGTTTGTCCCTCCCCCTTTCTTGGCGGCTCCACCCCGTGTTCCATGTGTCCCTGCTTCGTCCCTGTCGGGTGGGTATGCGTCTTCCCTCTCGCCCTGGCCCCGTTGATCTTGACGGGGATGATGAGTACGAGGTGGAGGAGATTTTGGATTCCCGTCTGTCCCGTGGGAGGTTGCAGTACCTGGTGTCATGGAAGGGGTATGGAGTTGAGGACAGGACATGGGAACCTGTGGCCAATTTGCATTGCCCTCTGTTGGTGGACCAGTTTCATGCAGCTCATCCTGGCAAGCCTGGTCGACCGCCGGGACGTCGGTCCTTGAGAGGGGGCTCTGTAGCGCTTACCTGGGGTGTTAGGTTCAGGAAGGGACGGATAGCGGTGGTTAGACGATGTGGTTACCGCATATCGCCACTGGAGGGAGCCTGGCGATTGCGGGACTACATTCCCCAGAGACCCAGCAGACACGGAAACGGTAGCGTTGGATTGACAAAAGCCTTCCGAGGTAACGGCTCGGGGCTTGTCAATCAAGACCTTGCGTGTGGTCAGGACGGAGCCTTGCCTGTTTAGCCGGAGCGGAGATCCAGGTACTTTGTCATTCTTGAGCAGAACGGATTCTGCTTCCCAGCATTTCTCGATACTGTTTTTGGTGTTCTAGTTACATTCAGCAAGTCCCCGCATCTTAAGACGGGCTGCCTCGCTATAGTTAGTGGCGTTTGTGAGACCCGCGCAGGAGCGCGTTGTCGTCTCCGTCACTGTACTCTTTCTGGGGAATTCCTTTGGTGCATCCAGGCGTGCCGGTACCGGTGCGCGCTACACGAAGAAAACCCTTGCTGATTTTGTTTGTTCTTTATTTTTACATTCCTTGCTGATTTTTGTCGACATCTGAAACCTTTGCTGCCAGTTGTCAGGCTGCTCCTGAGAAGGCTTGGTTCCACTCGACGAAGTACTGTTTTCCTGTATTATTTTCCTGAGGGCATTTCAAGCGCTCCAGTCCACCTCAACAGTTAGTATCTATCATCTTGAGAGTATTTGTTACCGTGATTCCTGTGCAGTGCTGGGTTTCTAATTGTTGGTTCTTGTTCTTTCCTTACCTGCAGCAAACACCGGGGGGTCATAGAAGACTGGCGAGAGAGTGGGTGGACGGCATCCATACATTTCTCGGAAGCCCTTCGGAACAACCTTTATTGTTTTATCCCCTTCCCCTTTTTCCCCGGGAGGCATTCATACATAGTTGTGTTACCCCTACACTGTGTATTGTGCGTTCTGGAGAGGAGGGGGACTAGTCATCCATCCATCGTTCCTGCTGACATCTTTCAGAGGTTAGTGGTAACACCATTGACGTTGTGACAGAGCTGGAGTGTCTGCATGCAGGAACCTCAGCGTCTCTAGTCAGTGTGTCAGCTGGGAAGTCACGGTCTCCTCTGTCTGTCTAAGCAATACATGATGTATGTATACCCACAGGTCATAGATATTATACAGGAGATGTTCATCCTGCTGTGAGTCCTACTGTGCTTTCAAGAAGCATCATGCATAATGTATGAGTATCGAACCAGGGAAAAACCAGCGTTCTGAATGCAGTGCCGTATCCGGGTAAAAGGTCAGTCAATTAATCAATCAATCAGAGTATTTGTAGAGCGCGCTACTCACCCGTGAGGGTCTCAAGGCGCTGAGGGGAGGGGGTGCTTCTACTGTTCGAAGAGCCAGGTCTTGAGGAGTCTTCTGAAGGCGAGTAGGTTTTGGGTCTGCCGTTTGTGGGTTGGGAGGGTGTTCCAGGTCTTGGCGGTGAGGTAGGAGAAGGATCTGTTGCCGGAGATCATTCGTTAGATGCGGGGGACAGCGGCGAGGCTGGCGGAGCGGAGCTGGTGGGTGGCGCTGTGGTAGCTGAGTCTGCTGTTAAGGTAGGCTGGTCCGGCGTTGTGGAGTGCTTTGTGTGCGTGGGTGAGGAGCTTGAAGGTGATCCTCTTGTCGATGGGGAGCCAGTGTAGGTCTCTCAGGTGGGGGATGATGTGGCTGTGGCGGGGGACGTTGACGATCAGTCGGGCGGATGCGTTTTGCATGCGTTGTAGTCATTGTAGGTGTTTGGGTGGGATTCCTGCATAGAGTGCGTTGCCGTAGACCAGTCTGCTGCTGACGAGGGCCTGTCGGTGCTGACCTGCTTAGCCATGGAGAGGGAGGAGTCGAGGATGAATCCTAGGTTGCATGCATGGTCAGCTGGTGTTGGTGCTGTTTCCAGTGTGGTTGGCCACCAGGAGTCGTCCCAGGCTGAGGGGGTGGGTCCGAGGATGAGTACCTCTGTCTTGTCTGAGTTCAGCTTCAGACGGCTGCTCCTCATCCAGTCGGAGGCGGCCTTCATTCCCTCGTGGAGGTTGGCTTTGGCGGTGTGAGGGTCCTTGGTGAGGGAGATGATGAGCTGGGTGTTGTTGGCATAGGAGATGATGTTGAGGTCGTGCTGGCGGGCAGATGATCTCGGTGGCTTTGGATTGGAAGTGTGAGAGGCAGACGCTCTGGGATCTGCCGGAGAGGATGGACGTGGTCCAGTCAAGGCCCTTCTCTTGGATTCCAGCTTCTAGGAGGCGTGTCTTTAGAGTGCGATGGCAGACGGTGTCGAAGGCGGCCGACAGGTCCAGGAGGATGAGGGCTGATGTTTCGTCGTTGTCTAGTTGGCGCCTGATGTCGTCTGTGGGTGCAATGAGGGCTGTCTCGGTGCTGTGGTTTCATCTGAATCTGGACTGGGACGGGTCCAAGATGTTGTTGTCTTCTAGGTGGCAGGCCAGTTGCCTGTCGACGATTTTCTTGATGACCTTTGCCGGGAACGGGAGCAGGGGGATGGGCCTTAAGTTCTTGAGTTCTTTGGGGTCCGCCTTGGGCTTCTTGAGGAGGGCGTTGATTTCGGCGTGCTTCCAGCTTTCCGGGAATGTCGCTATTTCGAAGGAGATGTTGATGACCTTCCGTAGTTGGGGTGCGATCGCTGCGTCTGCTTTGTTGAATACGTGATGTGGGCACCGGTCTGACAGAGATCCTGAGTGGATGGAGTTCATGACCTTGCGTGTCTCATCGTTGTTGACGTTGGACCAGGAGGTCAGGTGGATGGCGCTGGTGGTGTTCGCAGGGGAGGTGGAGTCTGGCCTAGTCGGGACGGTTGTGGTGTTGAAGCTGTCGTGGATGTCAGCGATCTTGCGGTGGAAGAAGATGGCTAGTGACTCGCACAGTTCTTGTGAGGGCAGGATGTCGTTGGCGTTGCCGCTGGGGTTGGAGAGTTCCTTTACGATGCTGAAGAGCTCTTTGCTGTTGTGTGCGTTGTTGTCCAAGCGGTCTTTGAAGGAGGATCTCTTGGCTAATCTGATGAGGTGGTGATGTCTGTGGGCGGCGTTCTTGTGGGCTGCGTGGTTGTCCGGTGTGCGTTCATGGAGCCTTATTTTCTCCAGTTTCCAGCATGCACGTTTGGAGGTCTGGAGCTCGTCGGTGAACCAGGTGGCTCTCTTGCTGGCGTGGTTGTTGGAGGGTTTCTTGAGCGGGGCGAGGGTATTGGCGCAGTCGTCGATCCACTGTCTGAAGTTGCGGGCTGCGGCGTCTGGGTTGGTGGGTGGGTTCTGGGCGAGGGTGGTGATCAGCCGGTCTTCGGTGACTTTGCTCCAGCAGCGGCGAGGCAGCTGTTGGGTGCGGTGGTGCGTGGTTGGTTTCTTGAAGGTGAAATGAATACAGCGGTGGTCAGTCCAGTGATGTTCGGTGGTGTGGTCGAAGGTGACATGGGTACCTGTGGAGAAGACGGGGACCAGCGTGTGGCCGGCGGTGTGGGTGGGTACGGTGACGAGTTGTTTGAGACCGAGGTTGGCGAGGTTGTCGATCAGGGTGGCGGAGTTGGCTTCGTTGTTGTTCTTGAGGTGGGAGTTCAGGTCTCCGAGGAGGATGTAGTCTTTGGAATCGAGTGCGTGGGTGCTGGTGAGGTCGGCGATGGAGTCGCTGAACTGAGCCTGAGGTCCTGGGGGTCTGTAGATGAGTGTTCCTCTGAAGCTAGTGTTGAGGTCGGTGTGGATCCGGAAGTGCAGGTGTTCGGCGGGGTGGAGGGTGTCGTCTGCGTGGGTGGCAACCTTGAGGGTGGGCTTGTGGATGATGGCTATTCCTCCTCCGGTTCCGTTGGCGAGATCCCTGCTAGTGATCTTTTAGCCGTCCGGAATGGCTAGGGGGATGTCAGGCGCTGAGGAGTCGTTCCACCAGGTTTCGGTCAGAGATGGCATTCCTGGCTTGGATGTTTACAACACTATTTTCACACCACGGAGGGCACTGATTGTATTCCACAGTAGCAGCTGTGACTAGACATTTTGATCCACAGCTCAACCTCAATTATGAATGCTTCAAACTATGCAGGCTCGACAGGGGGAGGGAGAATCCATTACCATTTTTTACGCCCGGCTCTGGAAACTGGCAAGCATGTGTATGAACATTAACCAACAGGAAGAAATCCATGCCCAGTTAATTTAGGGTTGCAAGTTGGCAGTTGTCAGATGCCTCTTGCTGAGGCAGCTCGGTATATCTCTAAATTACTTCCTAGTCCTAGCCCATGCTCATGAGCTATCAAACAATACAATACAATATATTTTATAAAGCGCACAGCTACCTGAAAAGGTGTCCCATCACTAGCGTTGAGTCTGTCCACTATGTTAGGGGCAGAATCAAATCATGAAGGGGTTTATTACTGAGCTCCAAGAGGAACTTTTTAATCCTTTTTCAGAAAACCGTTTCGGATGGGCAGCTTCTTAGTGCCAGAGGTGAGGCATTCCAAGGTTTAGCTGTCAGATAGGCAAAGAGGCGGCCTCCTCTTCTGGATTTAATGACCCGAGGGGCTTGAAACAGCTTAAGATTATTAGAGTGAAGGGATCAGGTCTTCGAAAGAGAGTTTAAAATGACACCTAAGGAATTTATTTAATTTTTTATTTTTGAAGTTTATAAAGCGCGCGGCTACCCCCAACGGGTTTCCCGGCGCTGCTCAAGGAATGAAGGACCCATAGTAAAAAAATCTTGGAAGCAAGAGTAAGGGCCTTGAACTTAATCTTTTTGCCAATCAGGAGCCAATGAAAGTGGAACAGGTGATACGAAATTGGGTAGCAAGGAGGAAGTTTCCAAATCGGACTGGCCTCAGCGTTCTAAATAATCTTGGATCTGTGTAGAACATAAGAAGGAAATCCAAAATATAGGCTATTGGATAGTCCAGTTTAGAAGTGATCATGGCACGTACCACGGTCTTCTGCTGATCCACAGGAATAAAATGCATCATCCTTATTAAGGATCTACTGTTGTGTAGTTCCTATATATCCTATATAGGATCTGCGCGTTCAGATAACATAAACTGTGGGTTTGGTGGCAGACTGGTTCCGAGCACCCCACCTGATATGTTAACCTGTTTGTTCTAGCTAGCTTACAGTGCCACTAGAATCTCCTCTTATTAGGGAGAGAACAGTGTCTTGCAACCTCAGAACATGACAACCCTGATCCCTCAGGATCGTGGAAACAATATACTACTTTTCGCTTAGTCACTCATGCTCACTTAGTCTGTCTCAGAGATACATAGAATAAACAGTCAGGGCGTTTCAATAAAGATTTATTGGACAGTTGTTACTCTAGTGTAGAATAGATTTGCTGTAACAATCATCAGACAATAGCATAGATATATGATTAGCAGTACTACGAAAGTAAAGGGATGGTACAGCTCTACCATTCTGCGGTAATCATGAATATACAAGTACATAAAACACATGATAAGAAAGTGCGTACTCCTACGATGCCTCCCTAACTAGATGTACCTAAATGTACCTAGCATCTGTGTAGGGGTTATGGCAAGAATCCCTTTAGGGTCTAGTCAACCCCATTACCTGAGAAAGGAGAGAATATGGGACCCCGTCCTGGTCTCGAGTTGGACACGCCGCGAGAGATGTTTAGACCACTGCGAGCTTGTAGCGCTTACCTGGGGTGTTAGGTTCAGGAAGGGACGGATAGCGGTGGTTAGACGATGTGGTTACCGCATATCGCCACTGGAGGGAGCCTGGCGATTGCGGGACTACATTCCCCAGAGACCCAGCAGACACGGAAACGGTAGCGTTGGATTGACAAAAGCCTTCCGAGGTAACGGCTCGGGGCTTGTCAATCAAGACCTTGCGTGTGGTCAGGACGGAGCCTTGCCTGTTTAGCAGGAGCGGAGATCCAGGTACTTTGTCATTCTTGAGCAGAACGGATTCTGCTTCCCAGCATTTCTCGATACTGTTTTTGGTGTTCTAGTTACATTCAGCGAGTCCCCGCATCTTAAGACGGGCTGCCTCGCTATAGTTAGTGGCGTTTGTGAGACCCGCGCAGGAGCGCGTTGTCGTCTCCGTCACTGTACTCTTTCTGGGGAATTCCTTTGGTGCATCCAGGCGTGCCGGTACCGGTGCGCGCTACAAGAAGAAAACCCTTGCTGATTTTGTTTGTTCTTTATTTTTACATTCCTTGCTGATTTTTGTCGACATCTGAAACCTTTGCTGCCAGTTGTCAGGCTGCTCCTGAGAAGGCTTGGTTCCACTCGACGAAGTACTGTTTTCCTGTATTATTTTCCTGAGGGCATTTCAAGCGCTCCAGTCCACCTCAACAGTTAGTACCTATCATCTTGAGAGTATTTGTTACCGTGATTCATGTGCAGTGCTGGGTTTCTAATTGTTGGTTCTTGTTCTTTCCTTACCTGCAGCAAACACCGGGGGGTCATAGAAGACTGGCGAGAGAGTGGGTGGACGGCATCCATACATTTCTCGGAAGCCCTTCGGAACAACCTTTATTGTTTTATCCC
The DNA here is from genome assembly GCF_964261635.1 of Lissotriton helveticus. NCBI lineage: Eukaryota > Metazoa > Chordata > Amphibia > Caudata > Salamandridae > Lissotriton > Lissotriton helveticus. The sequence goes on from NC_136067.1 coordinate 540,389,836, forward strand.
CTTCCCCTTTTTCCCCGGGAGGCATTCATACATAGTTGTGTTACCCCTACACTGTGTATTGTGCGTTCTGGAGAGGAGAGGGACTAGTCATCCATCCATCGTTCCTGCTGACATCTTTCAGAGGTTAGTGGTAACACCATTGACGTCGTGACAGATTGACAAGCCCACGAAATTCGTCAGCCTGAGCGATGGATACTAATACTGTGTTGGCTTCCTTGTTGGAAAGTATAACTGCTCTCCAACAGGAGGTACATGCCACACGACAGGAGAATGTGGACCTCCGAACAGAAGTGAGTTCGCTAAGACGGGAGGTGGCAGGCATTTCTCGAAAGGGGAGGAGTTATATCAGAGAGGGAACACTTCCCCCCCCTACTCAGAATCCGGATGGGGCGTCTATGGGGGGTGGGTTCTTTGCTTCTCAACCCTCTACTCCCTCTCCTTTAGGTCCCGGACCCACAGTCCATGTCATTCAAAATCCAGGTATACCATTAGCACCTCCTGAGCGATTCTATGGGGACACCAAGAAGTTTGAAACATTTTTAAATCAGTGTAGGCTCCATTTCCTCTGTAAACCAAACATTTTTGTGGATGATGCATCAAAAACGTCATTCATGATGTCATACATGGGGGGAAATGCCGCCAGCTGGACTATTCCGTTGATGGAAAGGAATGACCCAGTGCTACACAACTTCCAGGATTTTTGTAGTGAAATGAGAAAGTTGTTTGATAGGAAAACACACATGCTGTCTCTAGATCGTGAACTGATGACACTTCGTCAAGGATCACAAGATCTGTTGACCTACATCACCACCTTTAATCGGCTTATTGTGGAGACAGAATGGCCCCCTGAGAAACGCACCTCTTTGTTTTATCAAGGATTACGTGGGGAGTTAAAAGACGTGCTCTCCCAAGTTGTACAACTACCCAAGACATGTGACGAAATGATAGAACTTGCGGTTCAGCTTGACCACAGAGTGCAAGATAGAAAAGGGGACAAGAACAGAGGAGAAGTACGTTCGTATTTTCCGAAGTCTCGCCCTCCACCAGAGGAGTATACCAAACCTGGGACGGGAGTAGAACCCATGCAAATCGGAGGGGTGAGGGGTCCTTTGACTCCTGAAGAAAGAGAGAAAAGACGCCTGCAAAAGCTGTGTCACTATTGTGGGAAAAGTGGCCATTTCATCAGAGAATGCCGGGCTAGAGGAAAAACGTCCAATCTTAGTCCGGGTCCCCGGAAACAAGTAGCAGTAACACAGGAGTCGGAAAACTGAAGAGCCCAAGTACGGACGGGGTCTCCGTCTTGGGTTTGGAAGAAGAGGAAAGGATCCCGTTATACCTTGCAAATACCATGCAGCCTTCAGTGGCTCATATGAATATTACAGTTTCTTTGAGAATAACCGAGGACAATTCGCTTACAGTGTCTGCCCTATTGGATTCGGGGGCCACAGGGAATTTTATCGATCAACAGTATGCCCGGAGAATGGGCATTCCTTATGAGAAGAAAAAGATCCCTGAAATGGTGAAAGCCGTGGATGGAAAGGCCCTGACCTCTGGCCCTGTTCGTTTTCACACAGTACCCCTTGTAATGTACGTAGGTGAGAATCATCAGGAGATCATTCATTTCGACATCATAGACGCTCCCCAGTTCCGCCTCATCCTCGGAATGCCCTGGTTGACATTACATGATCCGGTTGTGAAATGGGCTGCACGTTCGGTGTCTTTGACATCCCAGTACTGTCGTGAACATTGCTGCCCTCCAGTGGTATCCGAAGAAAACAGTGAAACACAGGCTACTCTTCTTGCCCAGGGATGCATAGAAGGAAAGTACTGCTGTGCTACCTCGCTTCCCAGTGAATACTCGTCTTACCTGGACGTCTTCGATAAAAGGAAAGCAACAAGGCTACCACCACACAGACCTTACGATTGTCGTATCGATCTCGTTCCGGGGGCAGATATACCCTGCAGTCGAGTGTATGCCCTCACCGAGCCTGAAACTCGTTACTTGAAAACATACTTGGAGGAACACCTTGCTTCGGGGTTTATTCGCCATTCAACCTCCCCTGCTTCCTCTCCTCTCTTCTTCATATCGAAAAAAGACTGCGATGAACTTCGAACGTGTATAGATTATAGGTCTATCAACAAAGTGACCATAAAAAACAGATACCCGTTGCCCCTCATACCCGTCCTTTTGGACCAGCTTCGAGGGGCTCAGGTGTTCACCAAACTGGATCTACGGGGTGCTTATCACTTGGTACGTGTGAAGCCCGGTGATGAATGGAAAACCGCCTTCCGTATGAAGTTCGGTTTATTCGAATATCAAGTGATGCCTTTTGGACTATGCAACGCCCCTGCCGCCTTTCAGTACTTCATGGATGAAGTATTAAGAGGGCTGTTGGAAACAATCTGCATCGTATATATTGATGATATACTGGTCTATTCTCGTAACATCACAGAACACATCTGCCACGTGAAAACAGTACTAGATCGCCTTCGTGTCCATTCCCTGTTCGCCAAGCTGGACAAGTGCCTCTTTCATGTTAATGAGGTGGCCTTTTTGGGGTATGTCATTAACGCCCAGGGGTTCCAAATGGATATGAGCAAAGTAGAAGCGATAACCCAGTGGGCAGCCCCTTCACATGTTAAGGCTGTACAGAGTTTCCTTGGGTTTGCTAATTACTACAGACGGTTTATCAAGGATTTCTCTTGCATTATCACTCCCATATCCAGACTACTGAGAAAGAATGTACCCTTTGAGTGGACTCCAGAAGCAGATCAAGCCTTTGAAACGTTGAAAAGGCGATTCACTCAAGCTCCTATTCTGCGGCATCCGGATCCCAATCTGCCGTTTGTGGTTGAGACGGACGCCTCACAGTATGCATTGGGTGGGGTGTTGTCCCAGCGACATCCTGATACGGGTCAATTACATCCAGTGGCCTTTTATTCCAGCAAACTCACACCCTGTGAGGTGAATTATTCTATCACAGACAAAGAACTGCTGGCCATTAAACGGGCATGTGAAGAATGGAGGCATTATCTGTTAGGGGCTCTACATACAGTCGAGATGTATACGGATCATAGGAATCTGTTATTTCTGAAAACTGCAAGAGCACTAACTCCCAGGCAGCTACGGTGGTCACTCTTTTTCTCGGACTATGATTTTATCATAAAGTATAGACCTGGACCCCAGAATGGAAAGGCCGACGCTCTATCCCATAGGGTAGACCTCACAGGACCCCTTCAGAAGGACGATACAGTGCCTCCTACCGTCCTTTCTCCCTCGGCTTTTCCGGAATCAACGCTGGCCTTTGTGATATCACAGGATTTCTTGGAAGATGTCAAAGTAGCTGTGTCAGGAATTGATGGCGCTACATGGATACAGGAAGAACCGGAACATAGAAGCTCCAAGGATGATTTACTGTATCATTATCATGCATTATACGTGCCCTTGAGCACACTCCAGGAGCAGATTATGCTTTGGTGTCATGATTCTACGCTGGGAGGTCATCTGGGAGAATACAAGACCATCGCTAACATTGAACGTTCCTTTTAGTGGCCCTCGCTGCGAAAAGATGCCAAAGACTATGTACAGAAATGTGCTGTTTGCGCTCAGAGTAAATCCAGTCATTCCAAGCCTGTGGGATTACTACGCCCCATCCCCATTCCTCCTTCTCCTTGGCATACAGTATCAATGGATTTTATTGTTGAATTGCCCCCTTGTGAGACCTATACCACGATTCTAGTCTTGATAGATCATTTGACGAAAATGGGTCATTTCATTCCCCTGAAAAAACTGCCTACCTCTTCTGAGTTGGCCTTGGTGTTTCTCCAGCATGTAGTGAGAGCTCATGGTATACCTAGAGTCCTAATCACCGACAGGGGATCTCAGTTTACCTCTCGCTTTTGGAAGGCTCTCTGTCATTGCATATGGAAGCTCGGTTATCGACCAGTTTCCATCCCCAGACAGATGGCAAAACCGAGCGGCTTAACCAGTCCCTGGAACAATACTTACGGTGCTTCACACTGCAGAACACGAGTGACTGGTTTCCTCTGGTGTGGATGGCAGAATTCGCCTACAATAACGCTGAACACTCCACATTAGGGTGGTCGCCTTTCTTTTGTTCCTATGGGTTCCATCCTGATATGCTCCCTTTCGAGTGGCCAGTCACCTCCACACACCCTTCCATTCAGGAGCATCATGCTCACCTCAGGGCTGTATTGATAGACGCTAGGAACCAATTGGCTCTGTCACAAGCAGCCCAAAAATGATGTGCTGATCGGAAGCGGGTCCCTGAACCCGAGTACAAGGTGGGGGATAAGGTCTGGTTGTCCACCAAGAACCTGCGTCTGAAAGGGAGGGGTAAGTTGGCTCCCAAGTACATAGGGCCCTATGGGATCGAAGGGATTGTCAACCCTGTGGCTGTCCGTTTGTCCCTCCCCCTTTCTTGGCGGCTCCACCCCGTGTTCCATGTGTCCCTGCTTCGTCCCTGTCGGGTGGGTATGCGTCTTCCCTCTCGCCCTGGCCCCGTTGAACTTGACGGGGATGATGAGTACGAGGTGGAGGAGATTTTGGATTCCCGTCTGTCCCGTGGGAGGTTGCAGTACCTGGTGTCATGGAAGGGGTATGGAGTTGAGGACAGGACATGGGAACCTGTGGCCAATTTGCATTGCCCTCTTTTGGTGGACCAGTTTCATGCAGCTCATCCTGGCAAGCCTGGTCGACCGCCGGGACGTCGGTCCTTGAGAGGGGGCTCTGTAGCGCTTACCTGGGGTGTTAGGTTCAGGAAGGGACGGATAGCGGTGGTTAGACGATGTGGTTACCGCATATCGCCACTGGAAGGAGCCTGGCGATTGCGGGACTACATTCCCCAGAGACCCAGCAGACACGGAAACGGTAGCGTTGGATTGACAAAAGCCTTCCGAGGTAACGGCTCGGGGCTTGTCAATCAAGACCTTGCGTGTGGTCAGGACGGAGCCTTGCCTGTTTAGCCGGAGCGGAGATCCAGGTACTTTGTCATTCTTGAGCAGAACGGATTCTGCTTCCCAGCATTTCTCGATACTGTTTTTGGTGTTCTAGTTACATTCAGCGAGTCCCCGCATCTTAAGACGGGCTGCCTCGCTATAGTTAGTGGCGTTTGTGAGACGCGCGTTGTCGTCTCCGTCACTGTACTTTTTCTGGGGAATTCCTTTGGTGCATCCAGGCGTGCCGGTACCGGTGCGCGCTACACGAAGAAAACCCTTGCTGATTTTGTTTGTTCTTTATTTTTACATTCCTTGCTGATTTTTGTCGACATCTGAAACCTTTGCTGCCAGTTGTCAGGCTGCTCCTGAGAAGGCTTGGTTCCACTCGACGAAGTACTGTTTTCCTGTATTATTTTCCTGAGGGCATTTCAAGCGCTCCAGTCCACCTCAACAGTTAGTACCTATCATCTTGAGAGTATTTGTTACCGTGATTCCTGTGCAGTGCTGGGTTTCTAATTGTTGGTTCTTGTTCTTTCCTTACCTGCAGCAAACACCGGGGGGTCATAGAAGACTGGCGAGAGAGTGGGTGGACGGCATCCATACATTTCTCGGAAGCCCTTCGGAACAACCTTTATTGTTTTATCCCCTTCCCCTTTTTCCCCGGGAGGCATTCATACATAGTTGTGTTACCCCTACACTGTGTATTGTGCGTTCTGGAGAGGAGGGGGACTAGTCATCCATCCATCGTTCCTGCTGACATCTTTCAGAGGTTAGTGGTAACACCATTGACGTCGTGACAGAGCTGGAGTGTCTGCATGCAGGAACCTCAGCGTCTCTAGTCAGTGTGTCAGCTGGGAAGTCACGGTCTCCTCTGTCTGTCTAAGCAATACATGATGTATGTATACCCACAGGTCATAGATATTATACAGGAGAGGTTCATCCTGCTGTGAGTCCTACTGTGCTTTCAAGAAGCATCATGCATAATGTATGAGTATCGAACCAGGGAAAAACCAGCGTTCTGAATGCAGTGCCGTATCCGGGTAAAAGGTCAGTCAATTAATCAATCAATCAGAGTATTTGTAGAGCGCTCTACTCACCCGTGAGGGTCTCAAGGCGCTGAGGGGAGGGGGTGCTTCTACTGTTCGAAGAGCCAGGTCTTGAGGAGTCTTCTGAAGGCGAGTAGGTTTTGGGTCTGCTGTTTGTGGGTTGGGAGGGTGTTCCAGGTCTTGGCGGTGAGGTAGGAGAAGGATCTGTTGCCGGAGATCATTCGTTAGATGCGGGGACAGCGGCGAGGCTGGCGGAGCGGAGCTGGTGGGTGGCGCTGTGGTAGCTGAGTCTGCTGTTAAGGTAGGCTGGTCCGGCGTTGTGGAGTGCTTTGTGTGCGTGGGTGAGGAGCTTGAAGGTGATCCTCTTGTCGATGGGGAGCCAGTGTAGGTCTCTCAGGTGGGGGATGATGTGGCTGTGGCGGGGGACGTTGACGATCAGTCGGGCGGATGCGTTTTGCATGCGTTGTAGTCATTGTAGGTGTTTGGGTGGTATTCCTGCATAGAGTGCGTTGCCGTAGACCAGTCTGCTGCTGACGAGGGCCTGTCGGTGCTGACCTGCTTAGCCATGGAGAGGGAGGTGTCGAGGATGAATCCTAGGTTGCATGCATGGTCAGCTGGTGTTGGTGCTGTTTCCAGTGTGGTCGGCCACCAGGAGTCGTCCCAGGCTGAGGGGGTGGGTCCGAGGATGAGTACCTCTGTCTTGTCTGAGTTCAGCTTCAGACGGCTGCTCCTCATCCAGTCGGAGGCGGCCTTCATTCCCTCGTGGAGGTTGGCTTTGGCGGTGTGAGGGTCCTTGGTGAGGGAGATGATGAGCTGGGTGTTGTTGGCATAGGAGATGATGTTGAGGTCGTGCTGGCGGGCAGATGATCTCGGTGGCTTCGGATTGGAAGTGTGAGAGGCAGACGCTCTGGGATCTGCCGGAGAGGATGGACGTGGTCCAGTCAAGGCCCTTCTCTTGGATTCCAGCTTCTAGGAGGCGTGTCTTTAGAGTGCGATGGCAGATGGTGTCGAAGGCGGCCGACAGGTCCAGGAGGATGAGGGCTGATGTTTCGTCGTTGTCTAGTTGGCGCCTGATGTCGTCTGTGGGTGCAATGAGGGCTGTCTCGGTGCTGTGGTTTCATCTGAATCTGGACTGGGACGGGTCCAAGATGTTGTTGTCTTCTAGGTGGCAGGCCAGTTGCCTGTCGACGATTTTCTTGATGACCTTTGCCGGGAACGGGAGCAGGGAGATGGGCCTTAAGTTCTTGAGGTCTTTGGGGTCCGCCTTGGGCTTCTTGAGGAGGGCGTTGATTTCGGCGTGCTTCCAGCTTTCCGGGAATGTCGCTATTTCGAAGGAGATGTTGATGACCTTCCGTAGTTGGGGTGCGATGGCTGCGTCTGCTTTGTTGAATACGTGATGTGGGCACCGGTCTGACAGAGATCCTGAGTGGATGGAGTTCATGACCTTGCGTGTCTCGTCGTTGTTGACGTTGGACCAGGAGGTCAGGTGGATGGCGCTGGTGGTGTTCGCAGGGGAGGTGGAGTCTGGCCTAGTCGGGACGGTTGTGGTGTTGAAGCTGTCGTGGATGTCAGCGATCTTGCGGTGGAAGAAGATGGCTAGTGACTCGCACAGTTCTTGTGAGGGCAGGATGTCGTTGGCGTTGCCGCTGGGGTTGGAGAGTTCCTTTACGATGCTGAAGAGCTCTTTGCTGTTGTGTGCGTTGTTGTCCAAGCGGTCTTTGAAGGAGGATCTCTTGGCTAATCTGATGAGGTGGTGATGTCTGTGGGCGGCGTTCTTGTGGGCTGCGTGGTTGTCCGGTGTGCGTTCATGGAGCCTTATTTTCTCCAGTTTCCAGCATGCACGTTTGGAGGTCTGGAGCTCGTCGGTGAACCAGGTGGCTCTCTTGCTGGCGTGGTTGTTGGAGGGTTTCTTGAGCGGGGCGAGGGTATTGGCGCAGTCGTCGATCCACTGTCTGAAGTTGCGGGCTGCGGCGTCTGGGTTGGTGGGTGGGTTCTGGGCGAGGGTGGTGATCAGCCGGTCTTCGGTGACTTTGCTCCAGCAGCGGCGAGGCAGCTGTTGGGTGCGGTGGTGCGTGGTTGGTTTCTTGAAGGTGAAATGAATACAGCGGTGGTCAGTCCAGTGATGTTCGGTGGTGTGGTCGAAGGTGACATGGGTACCTGTGGAGAAGACGGGAACCAGCGTGTGGCCGGCGGTGTGGGTGGGTACGGTGACGAGTTGTTTGAGACCGAGGTTGGCGAGGTTGTCGATCAGGGTGGCGGAGTTGGCTTCGTTGTTGTTCTTGAGGTGGGAGTTCAGGTCTCCGAGGAGGATGTAGTCTTTGGAATCGAGTGCGTGGGTGCTGGTGAGGTCGGCGATGGAGTCGCTGAACTGAGCCCGAGGTCCTGGGGGTCTGTAGATGAGTGTTCCTCTGAAGCTAGTGTTGAGGTCGGTGTGGATCCGGAAGTGCAGGTGTTCGGCGGTGTGGAGGGTGTCGTCTGCGTGGGTGGCAACCTTGAGGGTGGGCTTGTGGATGATGGCTATTCCTCCTCCGGTTCCGTTGGCGAGATCCCTGCTAGTGATCTTGTAGCTGTCCGGAATGGCTATGGCGATGTCAGGCACTGAGGAGTCGTTCCACCAGGTTTCGGTCAGGAAGGCCACTTCTGGGGCGGAGGTGTCAAGCAGATCCCAGAGATTGACGGGGTGTTTGTGTGCGGAGCGGATGTTGAGGAGTATGCAGTAGAGGTGGTTGGGTCCAGTCCGTGGAGGTTTGGTGGTTCTGTCGCAGGTGAAGCTGCAGGAGTGGCAGGAGAAGGGTCCATGGGTCCATATGAACCGTTGTGTAAGAAATGTAGGGAAGGATATAGGTGAACGGTTGCAGTGTTACCTGCGCCTATATAGGATACCTATATGGTATATTAACACTATGAACTAGACCAAGATTTTATTTGTGGTTCAATGGTAAGCTCTACATCAAATTTAACACCCACGTTTCTGGTCACCGGGGCAGGACAAGGCACATTGGGCCTGATGTAGGTAAAATAGATTTACCGATTTTTAATTACCGAATCATACCGATTCGGTAATTAAAAATCGGTAAATCTAAGGGGTGGAGATGTAGGAACATCCAGATGTTCCTATTACCGAATCGGTAAATATCTGTATTCACCGATTCGGTAAATACCGACCGGTAATGCCCCATTCATTCCTATGGGCTTTGAAGCCCATAGGAATGAATGGGGCATTACCGGTCGGTATAACACATGTGCATGCACACCTGAATCGGTATTTTACCATCAAATATATTTGATGGTAAAATACCGAATCGGTAAGGGTTGTGGGACTCAGAAGAGTCCCACCTACATAGCAAAAATACCGAATAGGTATGAATACCGAATCGGTATTTTACAGATTCGGTAAATTTACCGATCGGTAAATTTACTGAATCTGTAAAATTCTGGGCCCTACATACCAAATCTTATTTACCGGTCGGTAACGGCCGAAAATACCGATTTTCGGCCGTTACCGACCGACCTACATCTGGCCCTCAGTCCCTTACCTTGTTTTGTTGGGCTGAGCTGTCAGCATCACCAATCCCAAATATACTTTCTGGCTCCAGGGTTGACTCCACTAGCTGTTCACTTGTGTATGATTTTGAGACCAAAGAAAATTACTGTGGTCTTGTCTGAATTTAATTTCAGAAAGTTGGCATTCATCCACTGTAGAACTGAGTTAAGACATGTTTTGAGAGAATTCAATGTTGAAGGATCACTTTCCTGAAAAGCCAATAAATGTAAATGTAAATGTAAATGTAGTATATTTGTAAAGCGCACAGCTGCCCCAGCAACGGGGCGTCCCGGCGCTGTATAACTCTGGGGAACCCGTCCTGGCTTTCCCTGTGGGATGGTCCCTTGCTGGGAGTCCCCAAGGTGGAGCCAGGCATCCCCGGAATTGGTGGGGCCGTTGTGGAGATTAGGCAAGCTAATGCCCAGAGTTGCCGAGTGGAACCCCTGATTAGAGTAAGCACCGAAGCGAGAATTATCGAGTCCGCTGACCAAGGTCCACGACCCTGTCGCGTCGGGAATTGAACCCTGGTCCCAGGCTGACTTCTGCTCTCAGGCCTGCCGCCTCTAACCAGTGAGCCACACTACTCCACTAACAGCTGTGTATCTTGAAATCGTGTATCATGAAACAGCTCTAATTCCGAAAGACTGCACTATATAGGCCAGGGGTAACATTATACACTTAAAAGGGAAGGGCTAAGTGCAGAACCCTGGGGAATGCCACAGTTTAATGGCTTAGCTACATAGGTAAAAGGAGAGAGGAAGACCAACTGAGCGTGGTTACAGATGAAGGACTTGAACCACGATAAGGCACATTCCGTAAAGCCCAAGCCTTTTATTCTCAAGCGGAATCGCATGAGAGACATCATCGAAAAACGCTGAAAAACCCAGCAGCATTAGCATAACTGAGGAATTGTGGTCCAGATTCATTTTAATGTGCACTGAGACCTCGATTTTTTTGTTTGAATATGTTTATTTGCATTTTGTCATAGTACAGCATTACACATATGCATACAGAAATAATAAATGTCGCTGTAGCATGAGGCATTGTGCACAGGCCGTTGTGGGTATCCACTCTCGTGCGAAAGCATGGCAACAAGGAATAAGAGTGAAAAAGAATTGCACAATTAAACAGCGTGTCAGATTCTCATTACACTGTTCAATAATATTAGTGCTCCATGACGGAGAAAAGCAACATCCGTAGTGGGACTGCATATCTTAGATTTGTTCAATTCAGAGCATAGGCTATGCCATGGCTGTAAAACCAAAGGAGTTAATCACATTGACAGTATACCACATATCCAAAGCTGTTTCTTGAAAACTATCAAATTTAAAGAACAAAACAAAGTATACAGAAAACAAGGGATTGGGTGGTGCTTAACAGCAATCGTGTGTGAGTGTGTGAAGACATCGATGTGGATAGAGAGCAGGTCCATAGTGCTTCGTGACAGTGGTATTGTGTATGTCGTAGGGTTCATCTCGCATGGGGTAAAGCGCGGGGGGGGTCCCACAAGAGGAGGGGCACATAGGGAGGGGGGGAAAGAGGGAGGGGGGAGAGTGGCAGTAGAAGTGGGAGTGGACAGAGAGGCGAAGATAATTACACAATGTTATGCTGCAAGCACACTTGATGGTAGGTCGTCAGGACGTTATCCCAATCCAGCGCTACGGGCTACTTCCTGAGCCCCGCCGTCTCCTCCCTGTGCAGCGCCACACTCTCTGCTCTCGCCCAATTATCCAGTGAGTTACGCCACTGTATCGCCTGGGGAGGTACACCATGCTTCCAACGCCTAGTTAGGAGCAGTTTCGCTGTGATCAGTCCCAGGTCCCAGAATCTCGCTTGGACTTTCGTCTGCTTTGTCCGTTTGAATAAACCTAATAGGTAGGTTTCCCAAGTGTTCGGTAAGGTACCCCCTGTCGTGTTTGCCAATACAGTTGATACTGCAGTCCAGTAGGGCTGCAGCGAAGAGCACGCCCAGAGGACATGTAGGAACCCTGCGTCTACTAGCCCGCATCTGGGACACGCTGTTGCAGTGAGTCCAAAGTATTGGTTGATTTTGACCGGAGACAGATACGCCCGATGTACAATATAATACTGTATAATCATAAAGCGTGCATTGCACGGTACATGCAAAGCCCCAGCCAGTATCAGTGTCCATTCTCTGTCCGTCCAGTCCCGACCTCTGTCAGCTGTCCATTTGTCTCGCAGGCGCTGAGGGGAGAACTGTGTGTGTATGTGTAGTGCTTGAGCAAGCCAATGTATTAGGTGAGAACCATTCCCCATCACATGTAGGTATTGAATGAGCAGGTGTGTAGGCGGTTCCTCTACCAACGGACCCCAGGCCCTCGTTAGCGTATGCAAAAGCTGCGCGTGGGTCAGGAACTGTCCGGCCGGTAGTCCCGTATTGTCCGCTAGTGTCGCAAAAGGAAGCAATGTACCCTCCGCATATAGGTCGCCCAGACTGTCCAAATCGGCCGCTCCCCAACAATCTAGTACAGCTGTCGTGAGCATTCCGGTTCCCCTATGCGTACCCAGCAGTGGGAGATTGGGCGCATACGGTTTAGTCGCTGCGGTGAGTTTCAAACTTCTCAGGTAGCACTTCTTCACTACCGCAAGGTGTAACTGACTCGGAGTATGGGTCTTAGCTAAAGGGTGAAACAGCGCATGTATCTGCGAAACCGACATGATTGTCTCCGCTGTGGCCGTATCTCCCAAGTTTCTCCCACTCAGCCAGTAAGCGACCCACTGCAACTGCGCAGCCAGGTAATAAAGCTCGTGGTTGGGGACCGCCAGTCCACCACTCTCCGTCGCAGCATAAAGGGTTCTCAACGCCACTCTGGGACGCCCCTTGTTCCAAATCAATCGCCTGGTTAGAGATTCCAGGTCGCGAAAGGTGCGGACCGGGACATATAACGGCATATTTGCATAGTAATACAGCAACCTGGGCAGAACGATCGCTTTTGCCAGCGTGATGCGACTGGGTACATTCAGCGGAAGAGTATTCCAAAAGGATACTTGGGCCGTGAGCGATTATATTGCTCTCGTGAGATTGCCGTCCAATAGGTCTGCCGGGTCTCGGTAAACATGGATTCTCAGGTACTGAAAAGTCGTTGGATACCAAAGAAGCTGTTCGCCCATCACCGTTATCTCGCACTCAGGGGTATCTACAGCAAAAGAGTATACCCCGACTTCGCCCAATTAACTCGCAACCCCGACATTTCGCCAAAGTTACGGAATATGTCCGTGAGCACGTGCGGGAAGCAGGTTAGGTCTTTGACATAGATCAATAAATCATCGGCATACAGAGATACCGAGTGTATCCCGTCAATCAATGGAATACCCCAATCCTCACCAGCAACACTCAACTGTGCCGCTAGAGGCTCCATTATGAGAGCGAATATTAGGGGGGAGAGGGGACACCCTTGTCTCGTGCCTCTGCGAACACGGATCGGGTCCGAGAAAAGCCTGTTCGTGCGCACGCACACCACGGGGACGGAGTAAAGGAGTTCCACCATTCGAAGGTAGGGTGCACCCAGACCAAATTTTTCCAACACTAGCGCCAAGTAGGGCCACTCCACCGAGTCAAACGCTTTCTCAAGGTCAAGCACAATACACCCCGAGCGGGGCCACTGGGATACCGCCAGATTCTGCACACAAAATAGTCGCCTTATATTATGCGATGTGCCGCGGGTGGGGACAAATCCGTTCTGGTCCACATGTCCCAGGGCAGGAACCAGAAGTGCTAATCTCTGGGCCAGCGCAGATGCTAGGATCTTATAGTCTGTATTGAAAGGGAAAGAGGTCAGCGCTTTCTTGCCTGGCTTCAATAGTGAAATCACATTGGCCTCATTCAGAGACGAGGGGAGGGCAGCATCGTGTATCGCTGCCGCGTACACCCGAAGCAGCTCAGGGATGAGTATGGTAGAGTAAGCCTTGTAAAACTCCACCGGCAGGCCATCGGGGCCTGGGGCCTTACCATTTGAGAGAGAGAATATAACAGCGCAGATTTCTTCCGCCGTGAATGGGGCGCCCAGTTCCTCACTCTGCGCATTAGTGATCTTAGGTAACGGGAGGTCTAATAAGTACTCAGCAATATCCTCTGCAGTGACCCTCAAACGGGAGCAGTACAGGCTCCCGTAATGACTCGTAAATGCCTCATGTATAGCCCTCTGGGTGTAGACCACAGCCCCCTGCGTGGTACGGATCGACATCACAGGTAATGTTTGGGTGTCTCTCCGTGTCAGCCAAGTCAACAGCTTGCCCGGTTTATCCCCGGCATGGTGCATACGTGCCGAGTGCGCTGCATAATTTAAAATATTTAATCTATCAAGAAGCTGAGCATGTTTCCCACAAGCGTCTAGTAACCGCGTATCGTCCCCCTCCACTGCTTCCCGCTCGCCTGCCAATAGCTCTGCCTCTGTCTGTGTCAGTTCCCTGTCCACCTGGTGCCTCAGTCCCACCTGCGCCCCCAGACAATGGCCTCTCGCGACCACTTTAAATGCGTCCCACTCAAACTGTGGGGTGGATGCAGTATCAGTGTTCTCTTCAAAATATTGTAAAATACGGGCCGATAGCAATTCCAGGAATGGGGCGTCCAGTAAAACGTCCGGCTGGAGACGCCACGTGGGAATCGGTGGGTGTGGGCGTTCCCAGGCGAAGTCAAGCGTGTGTGGATTGTGATCTGAGTGGGTGCGTCCCAGGTAGCAGGAGTCAATGACTAAGGGCAGAAGGGCACTAGTCAGCATAAATCTATCGAGTCTAACATGTAATGCGTGAGCGCCCGAGTAGTATGAATAAACCCTTGTGTTGGGATTGCGGCTATGCCAGGCATCAACGAGATCCCACTGCATCGCCCAGTCAGCAAAGGCTCTCGATGTACCGTGCATCGTCGCATTTGCCAAAGGGGGGAAGGATCTATCTAGTGTGACATCAAGAACACAATTATAGTCACCCCCTAGCAAAAGTGGCACGCCCGGCCATGCCGCTATCGCCGTCGACAATTGTGTGAGGAAACGCCCCATGCCAATGTTGGGAGCATAAACAGAGGCTATGACTATATGTTGGCCATCCAGTCGGCCCTGGAGCAGCGTGTACCTGCCTTCGCCATCAATCTTGCTGTGTGTAATATTGAAGGGGACCCCCGGGCGAATCCATATCAGAGTCCCACACGCGTATGCAGAGTAGCCCGTAGCATATACTTGCCCCCTCCATCGACGGCGCAGAGTATGTACCTCCGCGTCCATCAGGTGCGTCTCTTGTAAGAGCGCTATCTGTACCTGGTGACGCTTGAGATATGAGTACACCTGATAACATGCACTGAGTCCTCGATAAGAGCGGTCTCAGTACTGTAACTGCATCAAAAACCTGATTGCCAATCATGTGAAAAAAAGGATTTCATCCAGAAAAGAAGTGAGCTGTCGTTGAATTTCTTTTCCACCAGCTTTGCCATAGAAGGCAGCAATGAAATAGGTCTGAAATTGCTAAGGATCTTAGGGTCGACAGAAGGCTTCTTAAGTAAGGAAAGTAGCATGGCCTGCTTCCAACCTGAGGAAACCATTGCCTGGGTCAGAGACTCATTAAGGTAGGTATTCACCATGGGAGTGATTTCTGGTATAACCTGTTTAAGAATGTTCAAGGGGCATGGATCAAGAGGGCATCTAGATCTACAGTTGGCCAGATCAATTGCTGATGTTTCAAGGGGAACAGGAGAGAAACAAAACAGGAGTGGTGCGGATGGGGGAGGGATAGAGGGACGGGGAAAAGCGTCATAAAGTGCCTGGAATTTAGTGTGAAAAAATATGAGTTCTGCACAAAGTTCAATTGAAGGAGTGAGTGAATTATTTTTTGCAGATGGGATGAGAAAGGCGTTAACCACGTTAAACAATTCTTTAATGGAATTGTCTGCTTCAGAGATTGAGACAGCAATGAAAGCTTTCCGAGCCATATATATGGCTTTGTGATATGAAGAGCCTCCTGGCAAGTTGCTTTGGCTTCTACATCATAGTTCATTATCCACCTTCTCTCTGGCCTCTTAAAGTTGGATTTCATAAGCTTTAGATAGTTGGAGAACCAGGGGGGGCTGTCGGTATGAGTTGCTTGACAGAAGACATTTTCTTAGGAGCAATGGTGACTATAGCTTTTTCTACCCAAACATTAAAGAGCGCCGTATCTTGTTCTAGCATACCGCTCTGCTCAACAGAGATAGATGGAAGGTCATCAGTCAATAAAAAGTCATTGACTTTATGCCATGGTCTAGTCATGATTTTGGTTGTGCATGGAGGGGCAAATGAGATCGTGATCTGACCAGGTAAGATTCACAACCGGGAGTAAATTGATCAGAAGAAAGTTAGCCAGAATAAGATCCAGGGTATTCTGGCTGTATGGGTGGCTTCCTTCACAAGTCGTACTAAATTAAAACGTTCTAGAGTTACCACAAATTGTTGTGTTTACTATGTTACTCATATCATCTACATGAAGGTTAAAATGTCTAAGTTCAAAATATTTGACAGGTAGTGGATAGAGTTGTCCAAAGGAAAGAAATGAGTGCCCCAGAAACAGAAAAGGAAGCTGACAGGGTTATCGTATACAACATGCCTTCCACTGAGTCATTATTGTTTAGCTTAGTGGTAGAGCACTGTGTGGATGCATGAGGTATTATTGCTATCCCACCATCCCTATTTTATTTTCACGATTTAAATGTTTAAGTGAGAAGTCATGTGAAATGGCTAGTGCTATATCTGGCACATAGCTGCCCATAAGCCATAATTTTGTAAGAAACAAGACATCCCAATGGTTGTTGGTTAACAAACTAAAAATATCTATGGCATGTCTTGGTATCGAGCGGCAATTCAGCAAGCCCCCTTTGATCGCTGCCCTTCTTATTAAGGCCGGGCTGATCCAGGGGTGGCTAATATCATGGGAGCTGCTGTGGAAAGGAGTGCTGCTCCAGGATGGTCCCCGCTGACCGAGAAGGTGAAGGAGGAGTGAGTTTTAGACAATCCAGAGATTGCCTTCCCGCTCGTAGGGCCTGCTGAGACTGCAAGGGGGCACTGTGGAATCTGTGGACTGGACCATCGGACACCGAACATCTGCCCTGTGAGAGGAAGGGCATGCTGCAAACGTGGAAAGATGAATCACTTTGTGAACGTATGTAGAGGCAAGGGTCCAGGGCAGGGTACCCAGGCAGGAAATCTGCAGCACTGCACCACTTGTCTCTTGACAAGAGGGAAGCCGAAAATAGGCCAGAAGATGGGGCAGAGTGCTCATGTCGAGGATGATGAGGATAATAAAGTGTTCATAGTCTTATTCACTGGGAAGTAGGACAACAGCAAATAGACCCCTCCTACAATGATGATTGGAGGTTCCTTTATAACAGCATTAATAGACACCGGTGCCTCTGTAAATGTGACTTAGTGCAATTCAATATGATCATGTCCCACCCAGCCTAGCTGTCACCAAGGCACAAATCTACACATACAGAGCCACTGAGCCACTGCCTCTACGAGGAACAGTTGAGGTTGACGTCATGAGTGAAGGCTTCTCAACCAGAGCCAGGTACCATGTCACAAATGGAGATACCAGTACCCTGCTAGGATGCCATACAATGGAAGACCTGGGTCTGGTGTTCTTTACAAAGCAGGTGTATGAGTCACATGCATCAGCGATGATGCAGGAGTTCCCCCAACTATTCACAGCCCTTGGTCGGCTCAAACAAAAGCAGATCCACCTACACATTCATGAAGCAATACGGCCTACAGCTCCGCACCATAGAATGGTCATGTTTCACCTAAGGCAACAGGTGGAACAGGATTTGTGGGACCCCAAGCAAAAGGGGATCATAGCAAAGATAATCTGCCCTTACCCCTGGTTGTCTCCGTTAGTTATCGCACCTAAGCCCAAGCGACAGGGGAGCCAACTGGCTATGCGTCTATTAGAGGCTCCAGAACAAGGCAACCCAGAGGGAGCAGCACATTATTCCGACTATGGATGACATCGGGGCGGACTTGAATGGGGCCCAATGGTTTTAAAACTCAATCTGAATAAGGACTTTCATCGTCTGGAACTAGAGTTTGTCAGCCGCAACATTACAAGCTTCTCTACGCATATAGGACTTAGGAGGCATCGGAGGCTCAACTTTGGCATCTCGTTAGCCGAGAAGGTGTTCCAAAATACCATCAGGGAGACCCTCTCAGGAGTGGTCAGGGTGCTGAATGTAAATGACAATATTCTGATTTTCTCGTAGTGCCTTGAAGGGAACCAGGTGTGGCTGAGAGCCACGTTGAGGCTACTGGCAGAGTGCAGATTGACACTGCATCAAAAAAAGTACTCCTTCATCAAAAACTATTGAGTTCTTCAGCTACATCTTTTCAAGGGATGGCCTGAGGGTGGACCCAAAGAAAGTTGAGGCCATTCGGAGTGCACCTGTTCCCCTAAATGTAAAGGAAGTACAGAGCTTCCTAGGCATGGCAATGTTCTGTGGGTGGTTTATCCCAAACCTGGCCACCATATCAGACCCATTGAGAGTCCCAATGGCCCATGGGAGTGGAGGACACAGTTGGACAATGCCTATAGGCATGTGAAGGAAACTCTCCTCAATTATGCCACAATGGTGTATTTTGACCAACAGTGGAGAACCAAGCTCGTGGATGACGTGAGCCCTGAGGGACTGGGAGCTGTCCTCCTGCAAGAAAAAATGGAGGGGTCATGGGACTCCATCTCCAACACAGAGACCAGTAGTGCCTAATTTAAGAGGAAAGTTTTGGCCATCTGGTGTTTGTGTCACCACTTCCACTTCTACTTGTGTAGGGATCAATTCAGAGTGGTCACAGACCACAAACTGCTGGTCCCGTGGTTTGAGGGATCTGCCAGGCTGGCACCCCAGAGGATTGAGCGATGGGCTGTGCAGCTCCAGCTGTACTCTTGTGAAGTGATCTACCACCCAGGGGCAAGCAATTCAGCATATTACTTGTCCAGGCACCCTTAACGCCAGAGGGCTGAAAGCAAGCCGATGATGACAAGGGTGCTGTGGATTTCGTGCAGATGGTAGGAAAAGAAGCGTGCACAAAAGCTCTGTCAATAAAGGAGATGCAAGACGGAACTAAATTGGATGAGACTCCCGAAAAAGTCAAAGAAGAGCATTTAGGAGGCCGTTGGAAACACTTCTGTGACAGAGCCAAAGCACTGATGCAAGCTGAGCAGGTCAAGAGGAACCAGCTTTGGCAAGTGTGGAACCAATTGAGTACAAGCGAAGAGGGTCTGCTCATCAGGGTCCGGCAGATCGTGGAACTACAGAGCCTATGGGGTCGGATGATTGACCTGACACACCAAGGACACCAGGGTGTGGCGAAAACAAGGGCAAGTTTGAGGGGCAAGGCGTGGTTCCCTGGGATGGACACACAAGTTAGAGAGAAAATGGTAAACTACCATTCCTGCTTCATAACCAGTGGGGACCCAATGCCGGTCCCCCTGATCAGAGAAGAACCAAGCCTGATGCTATGAGCATGGACTTTGGGAGTTTCTCGGACGGCCACCTCACAGCCGTGCTAATTGCCTCCATTCAAAGTTACCCGTGGTGGAGTTGGTGCAGTCCAACTGTGTTTTCCAGAGTCAAACCAATGTTGAAGAAAGTGTTTGTACAGGTCAGCTTGCCTGAGGAGCTGGAAATGGACAATGAATCCCTGTTTCAGGGGCAGGAGTTCCAAGAGTAACTGGCCTCCCTAGTGATCCATCACCAGAAAGTGACATCGCTGTAACTCCAAGCAAACCTGGAAGTTGAATGATTCATGAGGACTTTAAACCGGGCAGAATAGGGGTAGAACAAGGAGAAGATGCTGAGTGTTGCCTTTATCGATTTCTGAGGGCCTAAATGCAGCCCCCACACAGTACCACCAACTTTGCACCAACAGATCTCATGTTCCGGAGACCACTGAGGGACAACCTCCCGACGGGTCCTGATTGGCATCCGGCTGTTTTGTACATCCAGGTGACGCAGGAGAAGAGGAGCGCGATCAACAACCGGGTGAGCCTGCACAGAGGCGCCGTTACCCCACAACTCCAAGTAGGAGAATCATGTCATCATGAAGGACTGTCACCTGGGATGGAGATTCTGGCCCCTATTTGAGGCTGACATATGGCAAGTGGTGAAGCTTTGTGGGACTATGGTCAGAGTCGAGCAGGGACATCACACCTCTGTCAGGAAATTGTCATGGTTCAAAGGGAGACCAACATGATAGTGGGTTGTGGCAGAGAGGCTGAAAAAAGTAAAGGTGCCAGAGGGGCACATTCATTCATGCAAAGTTCACCAGGGCAGGGTGCACCGGCAAGGCCACTAACACATCTTCTGGTGGCTGGAGTTCATAACTCCCAAGGGCTGGCTCCGAAAACTCAGCCCCAGCTCAGGAAAACCTGTACATCCCTGTTTGAGCAAGTGGGATTGGAGAAAACGCAAGAAGTCAGAGGTATAACCTGCACCCCAACCTGACACCTAGCCAGTAGCTGATAGACTATGGTATAGATGCATCAACAATGCCATTTGCGATTCCTTATTAGCGAAAAATAAGGATTCGCTGATAAGGAATACCAAAAGGCTATGCATGTAGAAATCGCCCAAAAAATAGCGATTTCTAAACATTACTTAATTGCGACTCGCGGCATGTGTGTGAGCAAGATGTTCTCATATGCAGATTTCAGGGGTGCAACAGGGTGTCCTTTTGACACCCTGGCACCCTTGAAATTGCATTCTCAATTTGCGATTCTCTAATTGAGAATCGCAAATTGAGAATGTCTTCCCATTCATTCCTATGGGCCTCTAGGCCCATAGGAATGAATGGGGAGGTATTCCTTAATTGAGATTCGCAATTAAGGAATATGTAGGATTCGCAAAATGTATTGCAAATCCTACATACATAGCATTTTGCGATTCTCAAATAGCGATTCGCAAAAAAACGCTATTTGAGAATCGCAAATGGAGATGTTGATACATATGGCCCTTAATCTTCTTGTGCCTAACAACAATGAATGTGTTAATCTGTAACAAAACTGGTGCTCATGTAAAGCACTCTGATACCGGATATCTTCCATCTAGTTTGCGCCATATAAAACTCTAAAAAAATAAACAATTGGCTGCTATTTTCCACTTTTGCCAAGAAGGCAGTTAGGAAACCCTCTCCCTCTCTATATTGTACATTTGTTAACTTAAAGTTGGAATACTATACAGCTGACAGAAGCTTTCCTTAGACCAAGACGTTTCAGATTCCTGGACTTCGTTTAAAGGGCAGCTTACTACTTTCACCCCACACATGGCTAGTAATATAGACATGCAAGGGTAAATGACGAGAAAGGAAATTAGAATTTCCCATATAAACCGCAATTGCCTTTTAACTCCCCCCCCCTTTATTTTTAACATCTTTTCTGTTAATGTAGATCAGACCAGCTGTGGTTCTTCCTGCAGGGCAGAGGAGCATCAACCCACCTGCTTTGAGTAAGGCAGCAAACGTAAGTTAATAAAACGGCCATCATAAATGATGACATTGCCATTTAGGAATGAAGTTTTACTGCTGCTATTTAGTTTGAGTGTTAGAGAGGGGGCGGAGCAATTCCTGCTGCTTGACAGTAGGGTCAGGGATTACTTGAGTTGCCTAAAACTTAAAGTGCGCATGGCGGATCGGTCGGCACTCTTTCTACGGCCAGCCTGACATGCGCACTTCTGACTGCACTAATCCGAGCTGTATTAAATAGTCAGGCAGATTGCAGCTGCAGGCCCCCAGTCTCCAAAGTAGCCAACTCCAACCAATCCTGGTGCTTCTTGCAGGAGAGCAGCTCTAGGATTGGTTAGGTTCAGAGGCTGTGCTCATGCTGCATTCGGAACGGACACCCTCATCGTGACTGAAGTTTGATTGGTATGGACGCCTCTTCGTGACTGGAGTGAGATTGGAAATGTTAAGGTACATAACGTGTGGCACGAATCCACTTTAATTTGTATGAATACTGCTGATTCCCCTCTTTGCTCAACTAAAGAGTTATCTAATTGATTTAAAACCACGTGGCGAGCGCAGTCTGTGCGAAAACAGTAAACACAACTCTTGTTTGACGTGGCCAGACTTGAGCGCTATGGATTTGCCTTCCAGCACTTTCTGCCTCATTCCTTTCAGATCCAAATATTAGACACCAGCAGCATCACGATGCCATTTTTATCCTGACTTTAACACTATTGATTTTAAATGATCCCTCTTTAGGCTTGTCCAGGCACCAGTATACCCACTTTGGGCAGCAAACTCTAAAGCAGAACTAAGGGGGTTGAGCCTGATGGTGCTGTGCTGTCTGTTCTATATTAATGGAAGGATGATACACAATTTCTGTTTGTTTGTGGGTTACATTTCACTTGATGTGCGATCTGAACTCTAAGGCAGTGCTTCGTTTGTCATTTGTTATCAGTGTAACAAAGCTGATTAGTTTGCAAGCATGAGCTACATTTTGTGGGACGCTGACATATTTTATGGTGGTGAAATAATTTTGTGTTGGAGCAACGGGCACCAGTAAGCATATCAATTTACTGTGCACTTTATCACTTCGAGAAATGCAATGGAATTGTTGTTATATAGCAGGCCACAATTATGTTTGTGTTGTACTATAGAGGCAGGTATCCTGTGCCATAGGCACCTCCAGCTTTGTGTTGTATTTGCTTTTATGCCACACCACTTTCAAATGCCACTAGCCGCCACTGGATCAGACATTATGATCTATTCATAATCATGCCCCAACATTTGAATATCTCAAACTACACAATAATGTATGTTGCGGATACAGTAATGCTTGTCCACTCACCTGTGGGCATACAATGAAATTTGAAAACGGTACCAAAGTAATGAAGAAGAAACAAATTAACAGTTACTATCTCTAAAGCAAAATGTTTGCGATCTACCCAACAAAAACTGCATATTATGCAACACTGACTCCTTTTTCTGATCAATGGAGCAGCCATTTGGTGTCCTAAAGTTTGATTGATCAACATTTTATCAAAGACCTAGGGCTAGATGTAGGTAAATGTTATTTACCGATTCATAAATACCGAATTTTACCGATTCGGTATTTATGAATCGGTAAATATGAAGGGGGGAGATGTAGGTATTTCCAGATGTTGAAATACCGAATCGTTAATATTCGGTATTTACCGATTCGGTAAATACCGAATCGGTATTTCCTATTGATTCCTATTGGCTGTGAAGCCTATAGGAATCAATGGGAAATACCGATTCGGTAATACCGAATCGGTAAATACCGAATCGGTAAATACCGAATTCTGCAAGGGTGCAGGGGGTGTCACTTTGACACCCTCTTGCACCCCAAATACAGGCATGTGTGCCATGTGGCACACAGACATGCCCTAAGGGCATGTCTGTCTGTCACATGGCATAGGTGTGCATGCACACATGTGCATGCACACCTGGATTCGGTATTTCACCACCTAATTGAATTGGGTGGTAAAATACCGAATTTGAAAGGCCTTTGGGACTCAGAAGAGTCCCACCTACATTTGGATTTACCGAATCGGTAAAAATACCGATTCGGTATTTTACAGAATCGGTAAATTTACCGATTCGGTAAATTTACCGATTCTGTAAAATGAAGTCCCCTACATGCCAATTCTTAAATACCGGTCGGTAACGGCCGAAATCGGTCGTTACCGACCGGTATTTAGGCTCCTACATCTGGCCCCTAGTCCCTAATGTAGAGTTTTGCAGACAGGGTACACGGGCAGAACTGTGGTGGAGTACTTAGTCTGCCAAACTAACAGTTGCTTGCTTTGTTTAGAGTTGAGCAGGCTATCATGTTTCTAATGTCATTGCCCCTGCTGGCTTTGACGGTAGAAACCCTAGATTAATTTCCCAGTGGCGTTATGGCCATCAGTGTTAGTACATCAGAACATCTGCCCTATTTGGTGCAGACAGTCTGATTTTTTCTGTTCAGGACCACCAGGGAAATCCTAACTAGATATAACATCAAAATGACACTCACTCACTGTCTGATAACTGACAGGGCGCCAGTGTCATTATTATTTTCAAAACCAAACTCCCACTTTGTGAGTTTGTGTTTGAAAAACATAAATATATTTTCTAAGCAGCTGCATGAAACATGGCAACCATTGAGCAAACTTTCAGTGCCTGCAGAGGAGCAGCCGTGTGGTGGCTCCTTTAAAGGCATGGAAATATTCTCAGGGCCGGAAGAATCTCTAAATTTGGGGGGATGCTAGTCTGGCAAGGGGGACAGTGGTAGTGACCTCTGCCACCCTAAATGTACAGTGGGCTATCTGCCAAGCTCCAACTGAGACCCTGAGTTTGGAAGGTACTACGGGCTCTTTGTTCTTTGATACCAATTCAGTCTCTCAGGTTGGAATTATGCCTGAAGACTGAGCATGCAAAATAATCGTTTATAGTACTAGCTTATTTTGAGCAATTGGGTTATTCGTTTGAGAGGGGTGGAAGCGCCACTCAATTAATAAACAGAATCCTTGGCACGGTGAATCACAAAACCCATTACCTAAACCTGTGCTTAACCCTCTGATAACTTGGCACAAAAGCAGCCAGACTTAACTTAGAGGCAATAAGTAAAGTATTTATCCAGCACTGAAACAGTAATAAAGTGAACACACAATGCCAATAAAATCCTAAATCAATTTAGGAAAACTGAGCACATTTTATTACATGAAATGATGTAGAATTGACAAAAATCCAATAGGTAGAACTGGAGTTATGAATTTTTAAATTGTCCAGGGAGAATAGCTCCAAAAACACAAACCACCAATTGTAGTTATCTGGTCACGCTGGACTGGGTCAAAGTCACAAGTTCAGGCTGACTGCAATGGAGCACAGATCAGATACAGGGACCAGGTTCATCTTGTTGAAAATGTTACCTTCTCTGAGTCCAGGTCCATGTGAGGAGCTGTCGCCGAGCTTCGCATTTGCTGTCGATGCGAGGAGACCATTGTCTGCATGATGATTATGTTGGGTTTCATAAACTGTTACTGTTCAGTGTGAAGGGTGACTAGCTGCTGGAGCTTGTTGTTGGCAGTCACCAATTACTGTCCTATTGGTGCGGGACGTTGGAGCTGATGTAAAGAGCAGGTCATCGCTAGAGATGTGTGCCGGCAGATAGTTGTAGAGTCACACAAGAAGTCTGTTTGCAGTCTCAAAGAGCCCAAAAACCTCTGGATCTTCACCAGGAGCTCAGAACCTTTAATTTTAAGGCAGGAGGAGTGATATCTGATGTCAGTAAAGGGTCCACAATCTGGGGGGGGCACGTTCTTGGGAGCTAGTCTCATTCCAGCATAGGTCAGCAACCAGGCTCAGGCAGGTCCAGGCATTTCCAGTAGGTGCTCGTAAGCTGGGCAGTTGCAGGGTAGCTATCAAATCAAACAGGAGGTCAGCCAACATACCTTTTCTGTCACTTCTGGGGAGACTGCATACAAGGCAGGCTGGTCCACTCTTTCTTCTTCAGACAGGAGTGCAGTCCTTCTTCCGAATCTTCCACAGAAGTGTTCTGATGAGAGGTTTGAAAGCTGGCTCTTTTACCCCTATTTGATGAAAAAAATCAATGGTGGCCACTGGCACTCCTGTTTGATGAATAGTTCTCTGCTTTAATATTGCTTGAATTCGAGTTATCTTCTTAGGCGTGCTGTTCAGTATAATAGGGCTGCCTATCCCTAAGTTATTAGGAATTTGATGCATATGGTTAATGATAAAGTCTCATAACCCTACCGAGCGCACAGCAAAATGAACTTTTTTACCCCTAATCTTGTTTTAAATATATTCTACAAACTCATATTATGTTATCACATGATCTTCATGTTTATTTAACTGATTTCATTATCATTGTTTGATTTGTATACATTCTCACGTATTGATAATCATATTCGTTTTTACACTCCAAAACACATTTTTCTATTGCATTGTATTACTGTTCATACAAACATCATAAAAAAAATTTCGACGATTGTTGAGCTGGTTAGCCCGATGCATTTCGGGACCGTTGTCCCTTCTTCAGGGGCCTCTGTCAAAAGAAACAATGAACATAAATATGCAATGCATCACTCTAAATATTTTGCCTTCATTTTGCTTTGCGACTGCCACTTTAAGTTTTGTATACACCACCATGATAATATACAATTAATGATAAAATAACTTTCTCACTTCACTGAAAACTAATTCTTTTAGTACACAACAACTCACTGCTTAGATGTTTAATGTGAAGGGTTGAAGGCTAACGTATGGAGCCTCTACACAAAGCTCGATAGTGGTTTGCTACCCTGGGTTGAATCAGAAATGTTAGACGGTGCTGATTATTTAACTAAACTGAAAGACTGACTTAAAACACGTGGAAACGTTCATGTAGCAAGTTTTTACGTGGCTAAAAGACGTTTTCAAAGAGTAAACACTCACATGATGTTTTATCGTTAATTCTTATGCTCAAGGATGACGATATTACTGTTCACCTGATTAGTGTCTATGAACAAAAGGACAAAGGTTATTTTAACCTAGCTTACATCTAAAACGCTTCGACTTATGAAAGCGTTTCTGAATTCACGGCAGAAATAATAAGCCTATAAATACCTTAACACGTGGAGGTTGAAAATAGTCTCTAACAAAATCAAAATCAAACGTAAGGTTACCAGGTCTGCGGTACGTTATAGGGCTTAGCTGCATTTATAAACAACCGAATGTAGTTGATAGATTTGCTTACCTAAGGCGATTCTTGGATAGCGGTATGCGCGATGCGTTAAACTATGGGTGCATTGCCCTGGGTTTTCGGATCTTAAAAATATGTGAACCGGAAGTAAAAAAGCCTGACTAGAGGCTTCACTCAGCGTTCGAGTACCGTGTCAGCCATATTGAACTAGCACGTACATTGCGTGGTTGTGAAGAGTTATAGTGCTAGATTGCGGTTAATGAAGATATGTAATAATAAATGATCACCGAAGGCAAACGTTAAATGTCTATGGCGTTTATAACATACCGGATGTAAACAACGGTAATCGTTTCAAAAACCCTTTAAAAATATTAGATGTTCATGGATATATTAAATGTATATGACTCGGAAACTAATTGAGACGTGAACGCTTATTGCTGAGCATTCAGAGTGTTTACGTGTTCCTCATATGTCCTGGATGTAATAGTAAATATTGTTGATATTATTGTGTAATGAAAAGAGTCCTAGCCATTTATATAATAAACAATATTCATTCTTGTATCGAAAATGTTCCCTTCCAGTAATAAACAATGAGTTCTAGATGACTCGAATCATTTACATCATAAATATTTCATATTACATATTAAAAAGAAAACATGAATACAGATCTTCAGTATAAGATATTGCATGTGTTACAAAAAGAATCCTAGATCTAACTTATCGTTTAAACCCATAGGTTCCATTGTTTGGAATTTTTTAATCAACATCACTTCCCTTTGGGATAAGATTTTGCGACTATCTGTCCCTTCTCTGGTTTCAATTTTTTCAATGACCATATATCGTACTTGGGATATATTATGTTTATGTGTAATCCAATGTGCCGGCAAGTTGGATTTGGTGTTCTTATTGCGTATCATGCTCTTGTGTTCCCCAATCCTTATTTTAAGTTTCCTTTCTGTTTTCCCTATGTACATGAGTCTACAGGGACATTTTATGCAGTAGATTACGAAGTTCGAGTTACAGTCGTCTGTGAATCTCAACCTTATTTTTTCTCCTGTCCTTGGATGGGTTACAAAGTCTTGTTGCATTACATTATTGCAATGAATGCAATTGTTGCATTTCCTCATTCCCTTATAGTTGCCATTTTCCAATGCTGGTCTTGGTTTAAGTTGTTCTTGTAAGTTGCGACTTCTGGTGTAAGCAAAGATTGGTTTAGTCTGAAAGATTTTATTAAAATCTTCATCATTTTGAAGAAGTTCCCATCTTTTTGAGATTATTTTCCTTATGTTGATTGCTCTCGTTGAGAATTTCGATTCAAAAACGTTGCGAGTGGTTGTTGTTAGTTTCTTTTTGCTTTTCAATAGCATATCCCGATTAATTGTTTTGACACGTGCTTCTGCTTTTTCGATGCATTTTGGGGGATATCCCCTCTCTTTGAATTTTTTCTTTAACCGCTGAAGGTCTTCTTCATGTGTTTCAACTGTGGAACAAATCCTTTTACTTCTCAGCATTTGTGAAAAAGGGAGATTTTCAATCAACTGTAGAGAGTGGAAGCTCTGGTATAGTAGTGTATTGTTGCGATATGTGATCTTCACGAATGTTTGAGTTTGAATTTCTGATTCTTTTTTGGGTATCTTTACATCCAGAAATGATATTACTTCGTTACGGATTTGGTGTGTGAATTTTATTCGAGGATTTTTTTCGTTCAACTCCTTGATGTTCTGTTCCAATGTGTCACGGGTACCCTTCCAGATTAAGAAGATATCACCTATAAATCTCCGGTACATTATAATATCCTTGTGCCATTTAGTGTCGGACAGAATGTGTTGTTCTTCGAACTGTGCCATAAAGATGTTGGAGTAGGTTGGAGCTCCCCCAAAACCCATGCTGGTTCCAGTAATTTGCAAGGTAAAACTCTTCCTTAAATCTAAAATAACTATGTTGGAGGCAAAATGTTAACAGTTCTAGTATCAGAATTTTGTTGGTACCCAGATACTCTAGTTGTAATAGAGCCCACTCTGTTGCTTCGATGCCTTCCTTTAGTGGAATAGACGTATATAGAGCGGTGACGTCAATAGTGCACATCATCCATTGTTGACTCTGGTTCATATCAAGTCTGTTCATGTGATGCAAAAAATCAGTCGTATCTTTAATGTTGATTTGCCACTTGTTTGCAAATTTTTGTAGGAATAGATCTATGTATTTTCCCAGGGGTTCAAATAACGATCCTACCCCCGAGACTATAGGTCTGAAGGGTGGATCATACAGATGTTTATGTACCTTGGGTAACATATATATGTGTGGCCGTTTTGGATTCTGTTTGGTTAGAAATTGTTCTCTTTTGCTTGATATCCAATCCATTGTGCGTACATGCTGTAGGATGTTTTCAAGGGTTTTCAGGATTTCTTGTGTTGGATCCTTATCTAGCAATAAGTAAGTTGTTTCATCGGCTAAATGTTCTTTGACTTATTTAGTGTAGTATCCATGATGATAAGGGCTCCCCCTTTATCCGCTCGTTGAAGGGTTAATTCCTTTTTATTGGCGAGTTATTGTAGTGTTTTTCTTTCTTGTTTTGAGAAATTGGATTTCTTTTTTACTGCAAAATCCAGTTTTTGTATGTCCAATAGAACTGGTTTTTCAAATAGATCTATATTTTTGTGCGATGTAGGGGCAACACATGTACTTTTGGGTTTCAATTCCACGTATTCTTTAGGTTCTGGTGGATTTGTATCAGGAATCACATTGGTGAAGAAATGTCTCAATCTGATGTTTCTCATGAATTTGTAATTCGCAATTTCTGTTTCTGCCAAGCTGGAATGATATGTAGGAACAAATGATGTTCCTTTGTTGAGCACTTTCATTTGTTGGTTGGTGAGTTGTGTGGATGAAATGTTAATCACTATGTTCTCGTGCTCCGTAGATTGGGTTTGGTTTTTTCTTTTTGGTTTTCCTCTCCTGGTTTTTGTGGTTGTTGTTGTTGATTTCCACTTTGTTTTGTTTTTGGATTCGGTGGTCGTGTGGATTGATGGCCCTCTTCCAAAAAAGATTCTGTAGATGTTGTGGCTTGTTGTGTTGCCGCAGTTGTTGAATCCTTCGATGCCCCAGTCGTTACCTTGCTGTGAATGGGTGCTCTTGATGTTGATGTATCTCCATCTGAAACAACACTTTCTTCAGATGAAGTGAATTGTTTTTTAGTTGTAGGGCGACGTTGCGCATACATTTCTGCCCACGTATACACTTCATTCAAGCGGTAATCTATGGTGTCACATTTAAATTTTCTTAGTTTCTCTCTTGCAGAACGTTTTCATAACTTGCTAGTCTGTTATTGATTGTTTCCAGATTGTTTGCCAACTCTTCTTCTTCCATTCTGCTAGATAAATCTCTTTGAATGTTAAAAATCTCTTCTTCTAACTCCTTTATGGTTTTAGATAGTTCTTCCACTATGAGTAGGATGAGGTCTAGCGAGCATTTATTAAGCATCGCATACCATTTGTCCATACATTTTTTATTATGTTGTAAACTGAAGAGAAGGGGTTTGATCGCAAGTCTTTAGCCTCTTGGGATGCGTTGATGTTTATGGTATTGAATTAGCGTTGAGGCGTGTAATCTTTGATTTAGTTCTCGACGCATAGTGAATTCCAAGTTTTTAAGTTGTTGTATTGTGGATCCTTGGTGGGATTCAAAGGTTTTCGTGGCTTTTATCAAAGCATAAATTTCGGATGCTTGCTCAGTCGTATATGTTCTGGTTTCGGCACGATTTTCAGTTGTGCTTGCTATGCTTTCAAATGATGCCATTGGTTAAGTTGGTGGGTGCTCCGGCCAATGTGGGCAGTGACTATATTTGATGAAAAAAAATCACTGATGGCCACTGGCACTCCTGTTTGATGAATAGTTCTCTGCTTTAAAACAATTAATCGGGATATGCTATTGAAATGCAAAAAGAAACTAACAACAACCACTCGCAACGTTTTTGTATTGAAATACTCAGCGAGAGCAATCAACATAAGGAAAATAATCTCAAAAAGATGGGAACTTCTTCAAAAGGATTAAGATTTTAATAATATCTTTCAGACTAAACCAATCTTTGCTTACACCAGAAGTCGCAACTTTCAAGAACAACTTAAACCAAGACCAGCATTGGAAAATTGCAACTATAAGGGAATGAGGAAATGCAACAATTGCATTCATTGCAATAATGTAATGCAACAAGACATTGTAACCATCCAAGGACAGGAGAAAAAATAAGGTTGCTTAATATAACCATGAACATCTAATACTTTTTAGAGTGTTTTCAACACGATTACCGTTGTTTACATCCGGTATGTTATAAACGCCATAGACATTTAACGTTCGCCTTCGTCGATCATTTATTATTACATATCTTCATTAACCACAATCTAGCACTATAACTCTGCACAACCATGCAATGTACGTGCTAGTTCAATATGGCCGACACGGTACTCGAACGCTGAGTGAAGCCTCTAGTCAGGCTTTTTTACTTCCGGTTCACATATTTTTAAGATCCGAAAACCCAGGGCAATGCACCCATAGTTTAATGCGTCGCGCATACCGCTATCCAAGAATCGCCTCAGGTAAGCAAATCTATCAACTACATTCGGTTGTTTATAAATGCAGCTAAGCCTTATAACGTACCGCAGACCTGGTAACCTTACGTTTGATTTTGATTTTGTTACAGACTATTTTCAACCTCCACGTGTTAAGGTATTTAAAGGCTTATTATTTCTGCCGTGAATTCAGAAACGCTTTCATAAGTCTAAGCGTGTTAGATTTAAGCTCGGTTAAAATAACCTTTGTCCTTTTGTTCATAGACACTAATCAGGTGTACAGTGATATCGTCATCCTTGAACATAAGAATTAATGATAAAAAATCATGTGAGTGTTTACTCTTTGAAAACGTCTTTTAGCCACGTAAAAACTTGCTACATGAACGTTTCCACGTGTTTTAAGTCAGTCTTTCAGTTTAGTTTAATAATCAGCACCGCCTAAGATTTCTGATTCAACCCAGGTTAGCAAACCACTATCGAACTTTGTGTAGAGGTTCCATACGTTAGCCTTCAACCCTTCACATTATGCATCTAAGCAGTGAGTTGTTGTGTACTAAAAGAATTAGTTTTCAGTGAAGTGAGAAAGTTATTTTATCATTAATTGTATATTATCATGGTGGTGTATTCAAAACTTAAAGTGGCAGTCGCAAAGGAAAATGAAGGCAAAATATTTAGAGTGATGCATTGTTTAAATATATTTATGTTCAATGTTTCTTTTGACAGAGGCCCCTGAAGAAGGGACAACGGTCCCGAAATGCATCGGGCCAACCAGCTCAACAATCGTCGAAATTTTTTTTATGATGTTTGTATGAACAGTGATACAATGCATTAGAAAAATGTGTTTTGGAGTGTAAAAACGAATATGATTATCAATACGTGAGAATGTATACAAATCAAACAATGATAATGAAATCAGTTAAATAAACATGAAGATCATGTGATAACATAATATGAGTTTGTAGAATATATTCTTTAAAACAAGATTAGGGGTAAAAAAGTTCATTTTGTTGTGCGCTCGGTAGGGTTATGAGATTTTATCATTAACCATACACATCAAATCTTTTATCCCTATGTCAGTCTCTGGGTGGGGAATGCCCCCTTTGTCTAACTTTTCTCTTTTCCTGGGTTTGGCTCCAAACTGTTTAGTGTAACAAAGGGAAGGCAGGCCTAGGTGTGGCTGGATTTCTCAGTCGCAGGGTAGGTAGATATAAGAAGTCAGGAAGGGGGTTGGTAAACTCTGAGGCTACCTTCTTACACTCAGGAAGGGCTTAATACACCTCTAGGACCTCCTGCTCAGAAGAGCAACACCCTGTAGCACACCTAAGGCCCTTTTGTCCTAATGACTTGAGGGAATACACAAAACACCACAGGAGAGCTATTCAAAGTCATGTGACCTTGAACACTGGCAGAAGTGCACATTTGGTTTAGGCAGAAAAATGTCAACTTTATCAGAATAGTAACTTAAAATCCAACTTTACAATTTAAATGGATTTTAAATTCAAATTCATTTGAGTGACGGAAGGATTCCCCATTCTTTTCTCAAACTGCAGTTATCAATTGTTAAGAATTATAAGGTAAGCCAGTGCTAGTCTATGGGAGAGATAGCCCTTCAATAGTCAGAAACTTCTTTAGGGGTTTTTCACTGTTGGGATATGTAAAACTTAAATACACATTGCCTATCTTTTTAAATACCATCAACTCTGCCATAGGAGTGGTTAGAGCCCAACTCAGGGTTACTTATAGGCATTAAAAAGGAAGTTTGAGGCCTGACAAAAGTTTTATTTTTTTCCCCAGATTGAAATGGCAGTTTAAAACTGCATTACAGGCTGCTGTGGTAGGCCTGAGACATGTTTTACAGTGCTACTTTAGTGGGTGGCACAATATGTGCTCCAACCCGCCTGTAGCATTACATTTAGAGGCCCTGGGTACTTTTGTACTATTTACTAAGTAAATTGAATGTGCTAATTGCATGGATGCAAATTTCACCATGTTTAAAGGAGAAAGCATGAGCATTTGCTAGAAGGGGGTCTGTGCATAGAGTCCTAATGACAATATAATATAATCGGGTTCAGCAAAAGTGGGTGAGTGAATGTAAAAAGTCTGGGTGGGTACCATACCAAGGAGGGCAAGTCTGACACTTATGATCTTTTTACATTATCTCAAGGCACTTCATTGTGTCATTGAGAATCCTTCAACATAACTTACATAAATAGCCCCTTATAACCATAATAACTTATTGCATACCCCAATTAGGCCTTTAAGCCATTTTGCAGGTGTTCAGTGCAACAAAACTTTACAAAAAACATGAGGGAAACAATTAGTAATTGGGCTTAACAACACCATGTACATTGTTTGCAAGCAAAATGTCATATATAAATTATCTTAGTTGTCATGAGAACATAAGGCTAGGCTGCTGTCATTATTTCACCTGTGCCAGCTTCCTCTTTTGATAATCGGATATGATAGTGATGGAGCAGATTTCATCTGGAGTCGGGCATTGTTTTATTTTTTGTGCTTCAGACAGACTGCATTTAAAATTGACACGCACATTTTGGTGCAAGTTAAAAAACATGGCACATGAAAAATATGAAAGTGAGGCCTAGTCAATCTGAAATGCTTGTGCTGAATTAACATGTGTTTTTGCAGTGTAGAGAAAAACTTGTGGTTTGAATGGCATTTTTAGTTGTGAAGAATAACCATAGAATGTGTTCTCTCTTCCCAGTTCATCCCTTGCAATCTAGGTTCACTATTCCTGCCTCAAGAGACTTTGGCTTATTGCATATTTGAATAAAAAGAAATTCAGTTTATAACACCTCTATTATAATGTGTGTGAATTAATAATGCACCAAACACTACATATGGGGTTAAACGCTTTTTTGCATGAAAAGCTATCTAAAACATTAAAGCATGTATGTATTAACTGTGTGCGCTTTTAAAATTTACATTAAAGCATATAAATTCTACATTGTACATTGCAAATTTTTTGCATGTTGTGCATAAATAATCAGAAAAGCTGCTTTAAATTAATAGCTTGGCTAGATAATATTTTATAAAGGGTATTAGTATGGAGTTGGGAAAACATAATGGGCTGATTTACATGTAATTAATACTCTCTTTTGTTTGTTTTGTTTTTGGGCCTAAAATAACATGGCTGCCTGTGAATCTAGCGAGGCTGTGACTTGCATTAAAAGAAGAGAGCATGCACAGATTGTGCCAGCTTTTCTCAAGACAAAAAGGAGTCAAGGCCACTGTGAACTGTACATTCTTGTGATTGTGCCAATGTACCAATGTTAGTTAAAGTATTCTTCCTGCCTACGATATGACAGAAAGGAAAATCAGACTGAAGCATTTTTTCCTAGTAAGTGTTGCAAACACATATCAAATGTATTAATCATTTTATGCTTCTTTTGTTAAAACTGGTATGCTCTAGAATTTTTTAATGAGTCAGGATGGTGAGATCATGCCATCATTGGCTAACCAATCAAGTACATGCTTTTAATATGAAACATTTTTGTGTACTCTGCTAAGAATTAGAGTATAAATAAGGACCTCTTTGGAGGTGTGATTGGCTTTTGGGCTATTTTGGCTTTCAGGCTCATTTGGCTTTTGGCTTAGGCTCTGCTTCATTCATATGGGTTAGGTCCGAGAAATGTCGTGAGAGAGCTTGGGGTAAAATTGTTTCCGAGGAGAGTCAGGTGGGTGGGTTCCCTTGCTCATATTTTTTCAGAGAGTCCTTGCACGTCATATTTTTGGCACAGCAGGCCACATTCCTTTGAGGTCTGGTGAAGGAGGGGCTGCTTGCTCTTTTAGACACAGAAATGCAGAGAGCAGCAACAGATGTAAAGAATTTTTAGATTTAGATGCAAAAATTCTAAGTTTATGCTTTGACTAATTAATTAGGTCTGAAAAAATGTATTTGTCTTATGCATTTTTTTCTCTTTATGGGAGATTTTTGCCAACTATTAGCCTTGCAAACCCACTATTTTTCTAAGAAACTCTTTAGGGATTTTGACTGACATTTTGCGCCACATTTTCCTTTCTGCATGTGATGCTTATAAGCGGACTGTAATATGTTCTGTATTAATGCTATTTTTCCTTTTTTCCAAATTCTGTAACCTGATTGATATTTTACTAATGAATAAAGGGTCAGAGAAAAACATAACTTTTGACTAGAAAATAAAACCCTTTAAAATACTCAACAACTCTCTTCATTGGCTTAAATCTTAATTGCATTTTTTACTGTTCATGTTTATTTAAATCTCCTGAAGGTAATACATGGTGTCAAGGGCCCAACACCTTTTCAGCTGTAAATAGAGGTAGCATGCGGGTTTTGCATTGAGAAATCACCAGAAGAAATTACCGCTGCATCAATGGCTAAGGTACTTGATGATTGACTGTGGTGGAGGGCAAATGCTGGAAAGGTGGAGACCAAACTCAGAACACAATTAATTACCCAGGCCTCAAAAACTTATGGGACAACTGGATTAAGCCAGTACTAATAATTTTTATTTGAATTGAAAGTACTGTGTAACCTAATAAACACTAAGGATAGTTTTGTAATTAACAGTCTGTTGCAATTTTTAGGAAGGTTTATATTGGAGTGGTGTGGCTCACTGGTTAGAGGCAGCAGACCCGGAAGCAGAGGACGGCCCGGGACCAGGGTTCAATTCCCGACGCGGCAGGGTTGTGAACCAGGGTCAGCGGACTCGATAATTCTCGCTTTGGTGCCTACTCTAACCAGGGATCACACTCGGCAACTCTGGGCATTAGCTTGCCTCATCTCCACAACGGCCCCCCACATACACCGGGGATGCCTGGTTTCACCTTGGAGATACCCAGCAGGGATCATCTCACAGGGAAAGCCAGGACGGGTTCCCCAGTGGTCTACAGCGCTGGGACGCCCCATTGCTGGGGTAGCCATGCGCTTTACAAGACAACCTAACATAACATGATGAACTGATTTTGTTGTAAAATAGATTACTGGTATAAGTATTACCATGTTAAATTATCTATCACTGTGTTACCCTCTGCTGAGTGCCCATCTGTGGGTATCTGGTATCCCGGTTTGGATTTTAGTTCCAATTTCATGCTAATCTAATGTGTGTGAAAGAGTGTCCTTTTGACATGAGTAAGGTCCTTGGAGCTGTCCTGGACCAGTCCAGGACTAGTGGGGAAAACAAAGTGTCCCTTAATTTGTTGTACGGTGGACTACTATCCCTGTCGGGAGTTTTAGCATGAAGTATTGTGATATTATATTTGTTTTGCATTCAGTTGCAAACCAGACCATTTTATCTGTGTCAAAGGAGTTGAGGCCTACTGCCACACTCGCGTAATCTTCTGCTGCTATGTGCTAACCTTCATCCTAGCTCTAAAATCCCAGTGTATCTTTGTGTGAGTGTATGTGTGTGGACTGCGTTCTGAATACATAGTGTGTATGAGTGAACCAGAGTGATGATTCCTTGTGGCTTTCATTGTGGTAGCCACTGGCCTATTCATGTGCACAAGATGGAGGTGAGGTGTTTTTCTCAGGCACTGGGCATGTATTGCTGACATCCCTGAAGATAGAGAAAGGAGCACTAGACACCAGAGCGGGAAAGAGGAGACCGGCTGCCTTTAGAAATTTGATTTAGTTCATTTCCCGCAATGAGTTCCTAATATCAGTTTTTCTAAACACGTCCATTTGATAGTTGGCGGACTGCAGGGTGGGACTGCAGTCTCTGTTGTTCATAGTGTGAGGGGTCCTTTGGAGGAGGCCTAACTTTTATGCCTCGTCCTCATCACTGTTCCATGTGGCTATTGATATGCTGGTGTAGATGATCACACAGGAGATGTGCTTAGGGGGCTACATAGGACAAACAACAGGGGGAGAGCAGAAAAACACATGCATTCAAATGAAGGGTTGAAAGCAAAACAAAAATGTACGTCTCTAACATGTAAACATTCGAAGCCTACAAGTCCCCTAATCTTAAGGATGGTAAAATTTGGGCATGGGCGTAGTTCTACTTTGTGGAACTCCACAAATAAACACCGCTCCGCTCCTCGGAGTTCTGCAAGCGGCAGAGTGAGGTATGTTGCGCTGCTGGTGCTGATTGTTTGAGCCGAATGTTTGTCCAATGATGTAAAATCAGTGCACACGGCACCACGTGCAGCACACTAGGGATCAGCTTCTTCCTGATGCTTGAGTAGATGTTCTACGCGAGTGGCAGCTTCTTTAATGCGAGTGGCAGTTTTCTTAATATGAGCGGTAGCAACCTACCACGACTGTCTGCAATTGAGAAATCCTGCCCGGAGGTGGTGTAGCATTGGATTTTCCTTGCTCTCACTTGGCAACGTAATGATGGCGAGCAGCGAGAGAGGAAAAACTCTGTTCTGTGCCGCTATGCAGAGTTTTTCAGGACTCTGTGCTCTAGGCGTAGTGCAGAGTGGGAATAACTCGGCAAACGCCGCGAGCGGAGTTTACCGCTCAGACCTAGCAAACATGCTATGCTTCAGAGGAGGGACAAACACAAGAAGAGGAAAGGAAGCTACTGAATAAGAAGGAAGCAGCTCAGTGAAAGAAAGCCATCTAATGCCCACTTTAAGAAACAGTATTGTACAGAATAGGTCTTTACACAGCAGGGAACTTCTCTGTAGAACAGATATAAAAGTGACATTTTCCTTGAAGATAGTAGCTTGTTACTGCCTCTTGTAGCCTCCAAAATGTGCCTAACTATGGCAGATTTCTTAATATTTAGCGAAATAACACAGCTTTTACTTTGCCCATCAATTAAAATGCATTTAATCAAGCGTAACTGCAGTAAATTTGCACTATACTGAACACTTGGGCTGCTTAGTTACATATAATGACACAAATGTTAATAATATAAGGATTATATATAAATGTTTCGGGATGTCACCCAAAGTTAGCAAGCTAACTTGATATAAATAGATATAGACATAAAGCTAGAGGCAGACATAGACATGTAGATAGACAGAGCTAGAGATAGACATAGTCATATAGACATAGAAATAGGGATGTAGACACTTAGACATAGAAATATATATAATCTGGACCATCTGTTGTTAATTAAACAAGTTGAAATAAAAACATGCTGGAGCAGGACCTCTTTGATATGACTGCTCTGATACTTGTGCCCATGAACAAGGAGTTTGACACTCTGAAACTTGTAGGGCGTGAAAGAATCTCCAATTTGCTGTAATGCTCATTCGCCTTCACTAATTTGGTTTTGAGTGCTGATCCACTTCGAGGTGTCATTGTTTAACAAATATTAATGGCCATCCAGCCGTGGAGCTGCACCACCCCAGAGATCGAGGGAAAGGGGGCCACAGAGGTATGGAAATTTTCAAAATCTCTGCTTGGAAAACCAGATTGCACATAATTCGAGCATTTCTTATCTCGGAGGCCTACTGAAAGCTTTAGAAAATACACAAACTTTTGTATGCAGTACAGCACCTACTAAAGGGACAAAATAAAGAGGCACTGCAAAACTTACTAAAGAAATATACAAACTTCATTCCCCAGCATGCAATACAAACTGGACCATCTGTTTTTAATGAAACAAGTGGAAATAAAAACATGCAGGAGCAGTACCTCTTTGATATGACTGCGCTGATACTTGTGCCCGAGAACAAGGAGTTTGACACTCTGAAAAGCGTAGGGCGTGAAAGAATCTCCGATTTGCTGTAATGCTCATTTGCCTTCACTAATTTGGTTTTGAGTGCTGATCCAAATTGAGTTGTCATTTTTTAACATATATATATAATATATATTTATATATATATATATATATTTATATATATATATATATATATATATTCCAACGTAAAAGGTTGCCCCAGATGAAGACGCACACACAGGAGAGTTTGACTTCACTCTTTAATTGCAGGCTGCAGTGGCATTAGTTCATTCCTTCCATCATTAATCAAAAAGCCAAACGCGTTTCAGATAACTTCGTATCCTTGTTCACTGGCATATTCCAAAGTCACAGCTGCCATTCATGTGATCGCATTTAAACCCCCAAGTCCCGCCCCAGTGGGCGTGTTCGCTATGCCTCATGGAACTTGAAGTCTTTACAATGAAACCCCCGTGGGTGCAGCCGTGTCTGGAAAGATTAAAACACTGTTTTAGTCCCAAGTGGGTCGATGGAAAAGTACAAAACTGCAGCACACTGCCATTATTGAATCCCACAAGTGGTGAGCTCCCCTTCAATCGGTGCAGGATTTCCGACACCGCTGAACCGCTTCTGAGCAGCGGGGCGTCTTCGCGACCGGACCGGCCGCTGTAAATTCCAACGTAAAAGGTTGCCCCAGATGAAGACCCACACACAGGAGAGTTTGACTTCACTCTTTAATTGCAGGCTGCAGTGGCATTAGTTCATTCCTTCCATCATTAATCAAAAAGCCAAACGCGTTTCAGATAACTTCGTATCCTTGTTCACTGGCATATTCCAAAGTCACAGCTGCCATTCATGTGATCGCATTTAAACCCCCAAGTCCCGCCCCAATCTCCGATTTGCTGTAATGCTCATTTGCCTTCACTAATTTGATTTTGAGTGCTGATCCAAATTGAGTTGTCATTTTTTAACATATATATATAATATATATATTTATATATATATTCACTGAAAAAACCATAGGTTATAGACCATATATAGTTAGGAATTTGCATTTACAAAACCTTGAAAATTCACTGAAAAAACCATAGGTTAGAGACCATATATAGTTAGCTGGACATTTTATTGACATAAAACTAATGAAATTCCATATATAGTTAGTTGCACTAACTATATATCGCGCACCCGCAATCCACTGCTGATGATGTCACATATTACATCATTCATGACATGGTCAGTGACATCACTGATGACATCACTGATGACATCTCAAATGACATCACTGATGACATCACTGATGACATCTCAAATGACATCACTGATGACATCATCTAGTGTCTGTGTGTTTTTGTAAAGTTTAAATATGTTTTACATATTGAAGAATGAGTGGATGTATGGAAGACTGAGTGTGTGTGTGGCTGGCTGGGAGGTGTGTGACTCTGTGCATATCAATGTGTACTTGTATCAGTGATTGTATAAGAGGGTAAGTATGTGTTAGTATATGTGTGAAAAGTATGGTGTTCTGTGTTTAACTGTATAGATGAGGAAATTGAAGTGTGATTGATTCTTCACAGGACTGACTAGGTGTATGAGTGCATATGATAGTGTTGTAATAATGAGTAACTGTATGTATGAGTGATTGTATGGGTGAATGAGTGAATGTGTGTGTAGACGTAGGAATCAGTGAGTGCGTATGTAGTAACTGGTATTGGTGTGTCATGATGTCATCAGTGATGTCATTTGAGATGTCATCAGTGATGTCATTTGAGATGTCATCAGTGATGTCATCAGTGATGTCACTGAAGTATGGTGTTCTGTGTTTAACTGTATAGATGAGGAAATGGAAGTGTGATTGATTCTTTACAGGACTGACTAGGTGTGTGAGTAACTCCATGGATGAGTGGCAGTGTGTGAGTGTCTGCATAGGTGTATGAGTGCATATGATAGTGTTGTAATAATGAGTGACTGTATGTATGAGTGATTGTATGGGTGAATGAGTGAATGTGTCTGTAGACGTAGGAATCAGTGAGTGCGTATGTAGTAACTGGTATTGGTGTGTCATGATGTCATCAGTGATGTCATTTGAGATGTCATCAGTGATGTCATCAGTGATGTCATTTGAGATGTCATCAGTGATGTCATCAGTGATGTCACTGACCATGTCATGAATGATGTAATATGTGACATCATCAGCAGTGGATTGCGGGTGCGCGATATATAGTTAGTGCAACTAACTATATATGGAATTTCATTGGTTTTATGTCAATAAAATGTCCAGCTAACTATATATGGTCTCTAACCTATGGTTTTTTCAGTGAATTTTCAAGGTTTTGTAAATGCAAATTCCTAACTATATATGGTCTATAACCTATGGTTTTTTCAGTGAATTTCATTGGTTTTTTAAAAGCTAATATCTATAGCTGTAAAATATATTCTTTATTACGTGACGTATCACGTAGCCACGTGAGACGCCTCATGACGCGTCGCATAACCGTGACGTATCAGCTCTGCAGCGCAAACAAAACCCGTAACGTAAGCGTGCCGGAGCACGCTTACAGATATATTTTTTTTTTAACCTTAATTAGACAAAATCCACACGTGCACATATCTTGAGGCCTTGCAAAGGCACATCAAACAAACAGTCCCTACAATTTTGCCAAGTTTGCTGGAAATCTATTCCCTTACTTTTTTTTTACTGTTTCTCTTGGTTTTCCCCTTGTTACGCTTACCGGGACGCTACCCGGTACGCGAACCGGACGCTCCAAAATCACAAGATGGCGGACTCCCGTTACGCTGCCGGTTAGCTGCCCGGTTCACGTACCGGGAAGCGCCTCTACTGCGAAAAATCGCGGGGGACTTTAATATCCCCCTCATCAATCCTAGGGGGGTCAGGAGGGGTTTACCTTGCCCCCTTTCCTTCATTTCCCCCTTCTTTTTTCACCACATCTTGTCTCTCGAACCTACCGAGAGACAAGATGGCGGCCACTCCGGACTGTTTACAATGTTGACAGCTACGCTGCCGGTTAGCTGCCCGGTTAGCTGCCCGGTGAGCTGCCCGGTTCACGTACCGGGACGCGCCTCTACGGCGTAAAATCGCAAAAAAAAATATATATATATTTTTTGCCCCGCGGGGCACTTTAATATCCCCCTCATCAATCCTAAGGGGTCAGGAGTGGTCTACCTTGCCCCCTTTCCTTCATTTCCCCCTTCGTTTTTCACCACATCTTGTCTCTCGATCGTACCGAGAGACAAGATGGCGGCCGCTCCGGACTGTTTAGAATGTTGACAGACACCGGAGAGCCAATCAGCTTCGCTTCGCGAAGTTCCGTTACGCGTCAGGTACGCGAACCGGGGCACTAACCGGAGCGCTGTCACAGATATATATATTTTTTTAAACGTTAATTTCTCAAAATCCACTGGAGCACATATATTGAGACATAGCAAAGGCACGTCGGGCAAACCATATCTACAATTTTGCCAAGTTTCATGTAAATCTATTCAGCCGTTCGAGCTAAAAGTGAGTCCAACCGCCCTATGGAAAAATGAATGGGAAAAACGCGTTTTGGGACCCCCCTTTTTTCTCAGCCCCCCCTTGGCGAAACCCCCCCAAATTTTCAGGGGCTGCTCAGAAACAAAATGTGCCATTTTCCTGAAAATTTCAGCCAATTCCGTCCACAAACGCCAAAGTTATTAGACATAGAATTTTCAGAAACCCCATAGAGAAAAAATCCTAACTATATATACCCACTGGCTATCGCCAGTAGGTAATATACATATATAAACATATATAATCTGCATATCTATATAAATATAAATGCATGCATACATATACATATATGCATACATATGCATGTTATGTACATGAAAGTTTTAAAAACACTAATAAAAGCAAAGCTAAAAAGCCACCTCATTACAAACAGAATGGCTTTAACTTAAACGAGGGCAAGATCTATTGCATTTTCAATGCTTGTTTACTTTGGTTCTATCAAGAAGGCATTCAGATGTGTCACACATTTGCCATAAATTCTGAATGTTAGCACTCTAGTTGCTCATTAGATCACTGTAGTAAAGCTAGTGCTCACCAGGGAAGTCTGCTGCTAATCATGGTTTGCAGCCATTTTCCCGCATTTTTTATCCCGCAGACTTTCAGTCCGCATACCATTATCCCGCAAGGTCATTGACCTCGCATACCATTATCCCGCATTTTTTCAAAACGCATGTGCATTTATCGCGCATGCCTTTACAAA
This sequence comes from Lissotriton helveticus, assembly GCF_964261635.1. Lineage (NCBI taxonomy): Eukaryota > Metazoa > Chordata > Amphibia > Caudata > Salamandridae > Lissotriton > Lissotriton helveticus. Next base: position 540,432,484 of record NC_136067.1, read on the forward strand.
GAATTACGTTTTAAAGGCATGTATGGTAAATGCATTTGCGTTGTGAAAACCACGATGACGAGAGAGGTAAGTGGGTTTGTGTTAATTTTTTCGTGGGTTAGTGATTGTGTAGTGTAGTGTAGTGTTGTGTAGTGTAGTGTTGTGTTAGTGTAGTGTAGAGTTGTGGTGGTTGTTTAGTGTAGGGTCATGCTGGGGGTAGTGTTTTAGGGTTTAGGGTTGTGTTGTAGTGTTTGCGTAGTGTAGGGTCATGTTGGGGGTAGTGTTTTAGGGTTTAGGGTTGTGTTGTAGTGTTTGCGTAGTGTAGGGTCATGCTGGGGCTAGTGTTTTAGGGTTTAGGGTAGTGTTGTAGTGTTTGCGTAGTGTAGGGTCATGCTGGGCGTAGTGTTTTAGGGTTTAGGATAGTGTTGTAGTGTTTGCGTACTGTAGGGTCATGCTGGGGGTAGTGTTTTAGGGTTTTGGGTAGTGTTGTAGTGTTTGCGTAGTGTAGGGTCATGCTGGGGTGTAGTATTTTAGGGTTTAGGGTAGTGTTGTAGTGTTTGCGTAGTGTAGGGTCATGCTGGGGGTAGTGTTTTAGGGTTTGGGTAGTGTTGTAGTGTTTGCGTAGTGTAGGGTCATGCTGGGGGTAGTGTTTTAGGGTTTTGGGTAGTGTTGTAGTGTTTGCGTAGTGTAGGGTCATGCTGGGGGGTAGTGTTTTAGGGTTTTGGGTAGTGTTGTAGTGTTTGCGTAGTGTAGGGTCATGCTGGGGGTAGTGTTTTAGGGTTTTGGGTAGTGTTGTAGTGTTTGCGTAGTGTAGGGTCATGCTGGGGGTAGTGTTTTAGGGTTTAGGGTAGTGTTGTAGTGTTTGCGTAGTGTAGGGTCATGCTGGGGGTAGTGTTTTAGGGTTTAGGGTAGTGTTGTAGTGTTTGCGTAGTGTAGGGTCATGCTGGGGGTACTGTTTTAGGGTTTAGGGTAGTGTTGTAGTGTTTGCGTAGTGTAGGGTCATGCTGGGGTGTAGTGTTTTAGGGTTTTGGGTAGTGTTGTAGTGTTTGCGTAGTGTAGGGTCATGCTGGGGGTAGTGTTTTAGGGTTTAGGGTAGTGTTGTAGTGTTTGCGTAGTGTAAGGTCATGCTGGGGTGTAGTGTTTTAGGGTTTTGGGTAGTGTTGTAGTGTTTGCGTAGTGTAGGGTCATGCTGGGGGTAGTGTTTTAGGGTTTAGGGTAGTGTTGTAGTGTTTGCGTAGTGTAGGTCATGCTGGGGGTAGTGTTTTAGGGTTTAGGGTTGTGTTGTAGTGTTTGCGTAGTGTAGGGTCATGCTGGGGGTAGTGTTTTAGGGTTTAGGGTTGTGTTGTAGTGTTTGTATAGTGTAGGGTCATGCTGGGGGTAGTGTTTTAGGGTTTAGGGTAGTGTTGTAGTGTTTGCGTAGTGTAGGGTCATGCTGGGGTGTAGTGTTTTAGGGTTTTGGGTAGTGTTGTAGTGTTTGCATAGTGTAGGGTCATGCTGGGGGTAGTGTTTTAGGGTTTAGGGTAGTGTTGTAGTGTTTGTGTAGTGTAGGGTCATGCTGGGGGTAGTGTTTTAGGGTTTAGGGTAGTGTTGTACTGTTTGTGTAGTGTAGGGTCATGCTGGGGGTAGTGTTTTAGGGTTTAGGGTAGTTTAGTTGTTTAGTGTATGCTAAAGGAATATTCGTTCTAAAAGTTTTCGTTATTTTAATTTGCGGCCTAATAGTACATGCGGGATATTTTTTGCGGACTGATGGTATGCGGGATTTCGTCATATATTCGCTAATCATACTTTCTATGGCAAAATGAACCCCCTCATTTTGTTCCTTTTTAAATTAAATGTTTTAAGAGTTACCACTTTATTCCAATCAAGATGGCTTCAGGTGTGCCATACCTTTGTAATAAGTAGGACTGTTAGCACTCTAGTTGTTCTTTAGAACACTCTGGGACATTCTGTCATTGGGCTATAGTTGGGCTACATCTGGCTGATATTTGGGCTACATTTGTTTTTTTTGTCTCTGGTGGCCATCTTTGGGCTACATTGGGCTACATTGGGCTACATTGGGCTACATTTGGGCTCCAACATATATATAGCCCAATGTAGCCCAATATATATTTTTCAAAGTTAATTTTCGTAAAAACCACTGGAGCCTATATCTTGAGACATAGCAAAGGCACATCGGGCTACCAGTCCCTACAATTTTGCCAAGTTTGGTGTAAATCCATTCAGCCGTTCAGGCTAAAAGTGAGGCCAACCGCCCTATGGAAAATTGCATGGGAAAAACACGTTTTGGGACCCCCCTTTTTTCTCGGCCCCCCCTTGACGAAACCCCCCCAAATTTTCAGGGGCTGCTCAGAAACAAAATGTTCCATTTTCCCGAAAATTTCAGCCAATTCTGTCCTCAAACGCCAAAGTTATTCGACATAGAATTTTCAAAAATCCCATAGGAAAAAAATCCTAACTATATATACCTACTGGCTATCGCCAGTAGGTAATATATATATTTATATATATATATATATATATATATATATATATATATATATATATATATATATATTCACTGAAAAAACCATAGGTTATAGACCATATATAGTTAGGAATTAGCATTTACAAAACCTTATTTTACTCACACAAAACCATTGAAATTCGCATATATAGTTAGTTGCACTAACTATATATCGCGCACCCGCAATCCACTGCTGATCATGTCACATATTACATCATTCATGACATGGTCAGTGACTTCGCTGATGACATCACTGATGACATCTCAAATGACATCACTGATGACATCACTGATGACATCTCAAATGACATCACTGATGACATTACTGAGCACATCACTGATGACATTATTCATGTGATAATATGAGGAACCTCTTCAGACTCTAATATAACCTTAGATACACTCAGTGTAAACAGACACTCACAGACTGTCACTCATCCATGGAGTTACTCACACACCTATTCAGTCATGCAAAGAATCAATCACACCTCCATTTTCTCAACTATACAGTTATACACACCTTACTTATTCAAACATATACTAACACATATTTACTCTCTTATACAATCCCTGATACAAGTTCACAATGATCCATACAGCCACTCACACATTCACTAGCTCTTATGCACAGTTATTTATATATGTCAACTCTCACATGTACTGTGTTTTACATATGTATTTACTTTGACATGTAGCACTGAGATATCCATTTACTCACCAATACACTCATGCACACAGTCAACCGCCCATACAGCTGTTTCCACATGCACTTTTGAACCCATACATCTAGTGAATCAACTGCTCACACATCTATGCACAGAGTCATACACCTCCCAGCCACCCACACACACACTCAGCCTCCCATACAAATACTTGGGCAACCAATCAATAACCCATATAGTTACTCATATAGCTACTGATCAACACATGCAGCATTTTATAGAACAACAGACATAATGATGCACAAATTAAGACACTTTAGTCACAAACCCATGCACTCAGTGAGACACATTTAATCACTCACTCATACAGTCAGTCATGCACCTACTAAATCCTTCATCCAGACACTTATACATCCACTCATTCTTCAATATGTAAGACATATTTTAACTTTACAGAAATACACAGTCACTGGATGTTGTCATCAGTGATGTCATCAGTGATGTCATTTGAGATGTCATCAGTGATGTCATTTGAGATGTCATCAGTGATGTCATCAGTGATGTCACTGACCATGTCATGAATGATGTAATATGTGACATGATCAGCAGTGGATTGCGGGTGCGCGATATATAGTTAGTGCAACTAACTATATATGCAAATTTCAATGGTTTTGTGTGAGTAAAATAAGGTTTTGTAAATGCTAATTCCTAACTATATATGGTCTATAACCTATGTTTTTTTCAGTGAATTTTCAAGGTTTTGTAAATGCTAATTCCTAACTATATATGGTCTATAACCTATGGTTTTTTCAGTGAATTTCAATGTTTTTTTAATAGCAAATATCAAAAGCTTTAAAATGTATTCTTCTTTAAATCGAAAAATATATTTTATATGTTTTTAATATAATTATTTTATGTATATATATTTTTTGGTTTCGCTACCGGTCCGCGCACCGGGTAGCTTCCTGTTAGCTTAATTTGGTGCCGCGACCCGGTCCGCGAACCGGTAAACGTTCCGTTAGCGCAACTGCCGCGTTAGAAAACAACATTGTGACGCATCGCGTAAGCGCGACGTATCGCGTTGCCGCGTAATGAGTCTTATGACGCGCCGCGTTAGCGCACCCGGAAGTGCTCCGGAGCGCGAACCGAGGCGCGAAGCGCAGCTACCCGGAAGCGATCCGGGGCGCGGCGCGGAGCGCGTAACGTAAGCGTAACAGGTCATGTGACTTGTTAATAAAACTTTCTATTGGTTCATTTCACTTTTGGTTTCCTAATGATGTAAGGCTAGGTCATGTGACCTAAAAATAACACTTTTCATTGGTTTAGAACGTTTTGTTTTCCCAAATGATGAAAGCCCCCACCTTCTTTCCTCACTCTGACTTTCATCTTTGTGAGAGGAAGACCTGTTTTTGCTTATTAAAATATTGGCATCTGTAGTAGCTGCAGCTGGTGGACCCCCACACCCACCACAACCACCTAGAAAGGAAGGAACACCTCCACAGTTCCTTCCCAACCCAGAGGAGGAAGAGAAAGAAGAAGAGGAAGAGGAAGTAGAGAGGAGGCAGTTCTTACGTGAAGAGCCCCGGAAATCCCACCACAAAGACAGTTTTATTTGGCAGTTTTATTCTTTTCCTTGAGGCCAAAAAAAAGTGAATGCCCGACATGTGACATGCCTCATTTTTAAGATGTTTTATCTAGAGGTACAGAAAAAAAGTATAGTTATGGTAACTATACTATGCACCGTCATATGCAGAGGTGGCATCCACTGAATTACAGCATTGCAGAGATGCCTCACCTCCAAGACAACCCACCAACTCCTGTGGCTAGTACATCGGCACAGGTCTGTCGGGACCAGAGGCGAAGGAAACGGTCCCAAACATCCAACAGAATTTTGTGCACATGAAGATAGTGTGCCTTTATTGTGGTGACCTACTCTCATGTGCAAATATGAGTATCAATTTGATAAACAGAGCATTTGAAAACCACAAGTGCTCAAAACGCCCCAAAAAATAAAAACATTTTTTTGCTCCTGTTGAGCCCTTTCTAATGCCTGTTTTTTGTTGTTCCCCCTCAAAAAAAATTTTTTTTTTTTTTTAAATCGTTCAAAAAATACAAAAAAAGTAAAAAAATGTTCAGAAAATAATAAAAAAAAGATAAAACAACAAAAATAATTTAAAAAAAAGTTCTTTTCAGAACTACCTCCCCTTTATAAAAAATTGCTAGAATGTTTAGCACTCTGGCAACCTCTATTTCTTTTGATTCGCTTCCCGGTTCGCGCGCCGGTACGCGAATCGGAAGCGAAACAAAAAAAAAAAAAGGAAGAGTGAGTATATAACAATGTTTCAATTGAACTCTGAACTCTCAGTACACATGCGTATCCAGTGCAATCTTTCATAAAATGATTTTTTCTTGACCATTCGAATTACATCTTTCAAAGAACTCATCCATGCACCCTAACTTTCTGTTTTCAGCAATCAAAATCCACCAATCACTGCTACTGATTAATTACCACAGAAACTCCACAGTTTTTTTCATTACATACTCCTACTGTTCCAACTGCCATTTCATTCCCACACTTCATCTGACTGCAGCAGAACCTCCTCTCACCATGTTTTCTGTCTGGATTATTGGACATAGTTACATCCACTGGGCTCAAAGGTATGCTGATAACAGAAATTTACACAACCTCAATTTACAAAATGTGGAAATCAACTGGATTGGCCACAGAGGATTAAGATGTCACCAATTGATACCATTGGTGAAAACCTTTTTGCATTTGCCAAAACCTGATCTGTTAATTGTGCACTGTGGAGGAAATGACTTGGGCACTTTGACTGGGGTAGGTCTGGAAATGCTTTTAAAAGACACCTTTGACCAATTGATGGCACTTTTTCCTCAAACTGCCTTGGTATATTCAAATATATGCCAAAGACAGAAATGGAGGTGGTCCAACCAATTTTGTCCACAAATTGAGAAATCGAGGAAGCATGTAAATAAGTCTGTTTCAGCTTACATGAGAGACCATGGAATGGGCTCCATCTACAACAATAACTTGCGTTACTACATGCAAGATATCTACAGAGCAGATGGAGTTCACTTCTCAGATGAAGGGAACAGAATTTTCATCCTGAATTTAAGACTGTGCATTGGTACCTACTTGTAGGTACCTAAATCAGCCACAGGACCCAAAAGCTCTTTTCAGAGCTACCCTACATCTGATCACTCACAATTATTATTTTACTCTAACTTTTTTCACTAATTTTCACCAAAGTACGCTCCCCGGAGCGCTACCTGGTACGCGCACCGGACGCTAACTGTGCAAAAATGTGATTTTTTTCCCCGCACATATGGGCCTCCTACCCCACCCTCAGAAAACCTAGGGGGTCAGGATACGTCTACCGTGCCCCCTTCTACCCATTCTCAACATTATTTGCCCTCCATCTTGTATCTCAATTCTACCGAAACACAAAATGGAGGACTCCCGTAACGCTGCCGGTTCGCGTACCGGGGCGCGCACCGGGAAGCGCTCGCTCAAAAAAGGTGGGAAAGTAATATACAGAAAAACCACTGGAGACACTTTCACCAAATATAGATTAGCTCATACTACATACCAATCCCTACCATTTTCACAAATTTGGTTGGAATTCCATTTAGCCATTTAGCCTGTAGACCTCTCTAAATACCCTGAGGTAAATTACTTCACAAAACACATCTGAATTGTTGGAATTGACAACCAATTAAAATGTTACTTTCATTTTCCACTTTTTTTACCTGACATTTGATTGGTTATGTACCTGAATATATATAAAGAAAGAGAGATAAACACAGCCATTTTGACTACTACTTCCTGAAGTACATTGCAAGAGCTTTTTCACTGACAACTTAAACTTGTTTTTAAAAGGTAAGATGTTATTTTGTAAATTTGAAAGGAGAACTATGTCATGCACTTTAAATTAATTTGGGAAAACATTTTTAGATAGTTATATACTGTCCCTCTGTAAGAGTTAGACATTGAGAAAGGCTTGTTTATTATAATTATGGATTGATTTAGGTTTCTGTGGTATAATTATGAATTTACTTAGGCTTCTTCACAGGCACTTTTTAATAGTACTACTTCACGCCTGAAACCATACAGTGCCCATAGATTACTTCTCTGTTATAAACTCACAAGTACCTTTCTGAACTTAAACCCAACAGTGCCCTATCTCTACTGATATATTTATTTTTTATGCAAATTACAGCAAGAAAATGGAAGGAGAGCAGAATATTTCCTTCAAAATTGTTCTGGAGAACAACACAGAAAAAGATATTGAGGACAATGATGAGTCAGATTTCATGGATGAATCACGGGACCATGAATTAGTTCAATGTGTAGATGCAGTAGATTCGCTGATTGAAAATGAGGACATTTCCGATAATGTGTTGTTAAATGTTCTGTTAAATTTGGAAAAAGAATCACAAAAATAAATTTATATTTAATAAAAAAAGCACAAAAAAAACCCAACAAAATGAACAATCAATAAACATACAATATTTAAAAAGTCTATCATTCTTTTTTCCTTATAGTACGCTCACAGACCGCTTCCCGGTGCGCGTACCAGGCGCTCCCCACGCAAAAAAAATGATTTTTTTTCCCCCCGCGGGGCACTTTTAAAGCCTCCACATCAAACCTAGGGGGTCACGGAGGATCTGCTATGCCCCCTTATGGTCATTTACTCCTTTGTTTTGGCCTCCTCTTGTCTCTCGATCCTACCGAGAGACAAGATGGCGGCCGCTCCGGACTGTTTAGAATGTTGACAGACACCGGAGAGCCAATCAGCTTTGCTTCGCGAAGTTCCGTTACGCGTCAGGTAAGCGAACCGGGGCGCTGCCCGGAGCGCGCTTACAGATATATATATTTTTTTGAACGCTAATTTCTCAAAATCCACTGGAGCACATATATTGAGACCTAGCAAAGGCACATCTGGCTACCAGTCCCCACAATCTTGCCAAGTTTCGTGGAAATCCATTCAGCCGTTCGAGCTAAAATTGAGGCCAACCGCCCTATGGAAAATTGCATGGGAAAAACGCGTTTTGGGACCCCCCTTTTTTCTCGGCCCCCCTTGACGAAACCCTCCCAAATTTTCAGGGGCTGCTCAGAAACAAAATGGTCCATTTTCCTGAAAATTTCAGCCAATTTCGTCCTCAAACGCCAAAGTTATTCGACATAGAATTTTCAAAAATCCCATAGAGAAAAAATCCTAACTATATATACCTACTGGCGACCGCCAGTAGGTAATATATATATATATATATATATATATATGTATATTCACTGAAAAAAACATAGGTTATAGACCATATATAGTTAGGAATTAGCATTTAAAAAACCTTATTTTACTCACACAAAACCATTGAAATTCCATATTTAGTTGGTTGTACTAACTATATATCGCGCACCCGCAATGCACTGCTGATCATGTCACATATTACATCATTCATGACATGGTCAGTGACATCACTGATGACATCACTGATGACATCTCAGGGGGCGTGGCTTGGGCGCCGATGGTGATGGTCGCCTGAGAGCTCGGCTCCGGGACTGAGCCCGGGATTATCCTGTTAATCGGAGGCCGCGGGGCACCCTAGCCCCCGCAAATCGTTGATCGGCCCGACTGGACCCTGCTGGGGCGCCTGGCACAGCCTGGACGGGTGGTGAGCCGCCCGAAACTCGAAGTTTGTGGTCCAGCGGAGAGCGACCCAATATGGCGCCCGGACCCCTTTGTCCCCTTAGACGGGACCATTAGCCTGGAAGAACGTCGCTGGTCATGGCGTGCCCTCCGCTCTTGTGTTTTCCTGGAGAGTGAGGAGCAGGACTTTGCCCGGCTGAGACTCTGATATTGGTAACTGCGCAAGGGCGGTCGGAAGCCCCTACCATAGTGAGCCCCGGCGCACGGACACCTGGAGGTCCTGACGGTGGTGCCGACCCCCGACGCGGCGCTTGGCTGCATCCCCCGATCGACCCGATCCCATGGGAAGCACAACCCCCTGGCGCCACAAAGTCTCTGGTAGTGTGGGTGGCCCTCGTTCCGGATCCTCGTCAACCGGACGGGCCTGCCCGGCCTGGCGCCGGGTGTCTCCGCCTCCTCCTCGGCGCCCTCAGACGACACGGTGGTGCCGCGAGCCGAAACGGTGGAGATCCGCCTGGCCCTGGAGAGGTGGATCACCGGCCCTCACCCCGAGGACCTGCATTCGGGAGAGTTATAGTCGGCGCCCGCACTTGGTGGCACCTTCATCTGAGTCCACACGGTGCGCTTTTCGCGACATGGGGAAGCCGAGGGGGGCCAAGGGGACCACCCCGGCGGCCTCTGACTCGGAGACCACGGACAAGGAAGGCCATGGGAACCCGGAGAGTGCTGGTGGCGCACCGCTGCAGCAACAGTTTGATCGCGTCCTGGAGGCGATTGCGACCACACGCTCGGCCCTTCAGCAGGACATTGCCCAGGTGGCGACGAGCCTGGGCCTCCTCAGGGCGGATCATGGCAAGCTGTCGGACAGGGTCAAAGAAGTGGAAGGCTCGGTGAAAACCTTGGAGCCGGTGCAGCGCTCCTTGGCCGCAGCGATGAAGGATGCCCTGACCCGGATTTCTGCCCTGGAGCAGCGAGCGGAGGATGCGGAAGGCCGTAACAGGCGCAACAACATCCGAGTCGTAGGCCTGCCGGAGAAGATCGAGGATGGCGACATGGTGGCCTACTTGGAGGCCTGGCTCCGAGACACGGTGGCCCCGGAGGGCCTATCCTCTTTCTACACCCTTGAACGAGCTCATAGGGTCCCAGCAAGGCCACCGCAACAGGGCCGTGCGCCGCGCCCGGTGGTGGCGCGCCTCCTACATTTTCGCGACAGGGACCTCATTCTCAATGCCGCTAGACATAATGGCCCCTTCAAGGTGGAGAACGGCCAGGTTAACATCTTCCCGGACTACACTTATGAAACCCAACGCAGGCGGTTTTCATTCTTGGCGGTCAAGCGTGAGCTCCGGAGCGAGGGCATCCAATACTCGCTCCTGTTTCCTGCACGGCTCCGCGTCATTGTCGATGACAAGACTCAATTTTTTGATACCCCGGAGGATGCCTGTAATTGGCTTGAACTTTATAGAGCTGGGACAGATGGCTTCGCCTCCGCATCTCAGCCAACGGCGGAGCCGAGACAGCGACGGCGATCCACGAGGGTGCGGGGTCGCCGGGGCCGGTCGGGCGGCCCTTCTACTGCGGAGACATCGACGGAGCGGAAAGGGGTACTGGAGGTGTTGTCTGCACTGTCTGGTTCACGGGATGATGCCATCGCGGAAGCGGAGAACCCTGGTGACGAGGGGGCATCGACGGACTCGGAGAACTCGGTGACAGATAGCACCGGCACACCGGTGATCACGCCAAAATCGGCTGAGGACCTTCTTGATGGACAGGGTTGACGGGGTGAGTTGCATCCTTTTGGGTGGGGGCCCGTAGCGGGGGTGGCGGGAGCCGATGGTTCAACATGGTCTCCGGAGAAGCGGGGGGTGGGGTGCCTTGCTTTTGCCCCGAGGGTTTCCGTTGCTGTTTGGGGCTTGCTTTAGTCCTGGTAGCCGGGACATCGAGGGCCCACTGCCACCACCCAGCCCGCACCTGGCCCTTAAGGCCTTCCTACGGTGGCGACCGTGGGATTAGATTGGGACGAAGGGTTTTTCTGAGGGCATGGTTTGGATGGGATCTAGATGGAGTTCTTTGGGTCCTGTTCTGGGGAGGGTGGGCAGGGGTTTGGTTAATGTAAGAGTTGTTGAGTTTTGGTTGGTGGAAATGGCCGCCATCAGTGCTGGGGGGATTGTTGCTCGCTTTTTGTTGAGACCCAGATGGGAAGACTTTGCACGGACAGTATGGGACAATGGCTGACGTTGCTAATGTGAAGTGTATTACTTGGAACGTGCGGGGGCTTCATACCATGGCTAGGCGGCACAAAGTCCACGCTTATTTAGTGCGTAGGGGAATACAAATGGCGCTGCTGCAGGAGACCCATCTGAACAAGGCGGAGGGGGCGGCGCTACAGCGTAGATGGAGGGGGCAGGTCTTCTACACGTCGTACTCAGCGTATGCCAGGGGGGCGCTAATCTGGATTAGGGCTGGGGTTCCCTTCCAGGTCACAAACTCAGTGGTAGATCCAGAGGGGCGCTACGTGGCCATCTCGGGCACTCTGGGGGGGAGGGCCCTGAACGTTTGCTGTGTTTACGCACCTAACATGGACCAGATTGCCTTCCTTTCTGGGTTATCGGGCTCGCTGGCCCACTTTCTCACGGGGCCCCTCCTGCTCGGTGGGGACTTCAATTCGGTAGTGGATGTGGAGACCGATCGCTCGCACCCGCCCCTCCCTGATTCTCCGGTCCGCCGTGTGGCCAGGGGCCGTAGGGACTGGCAGGCACGGTGGGGTCTGACGGATATTTGGAGAGTGCAACACCCTGACGCTAGAGATTACTCCTACTTTTCGAGCCTTCACGAATTGCACGTTCGGTTGGACGGGTTTCTTGGCTCGACTGAACTGGTTTCAGCGGCCATCCGTTCCGAATACTTGACCAGGACCGTTTCGGACCATAACCCCCTCCTGCTGGCCCTTCGCTGGTTTCCGGGGGCGCCGGCGGTGCCCACCTGGAAGTTACGCCCTGAGATCCTCGAGGACACTGTATTCAGAGCGGAATTAGGCGATAAGATCGAGGAGTATTTCGCGTCCAACGGGGGCTCTGCGAGCTCGAGGGCACTAGAATGGGACGCTTTTAAGGTGGTAGTGAGGGGTTATTGCATCACCAAGAAGGTAGGTATGAGGCGGGTTATCCTCGATGACTTGGACGTGGCTGATCGGAGGCTCCGTGAGTTGGAACTCCGCCGCCCCGGGCACCCTGAACTCCAGGGACGCACGGCGGAGGCAAGGGAGGCGGTGGCGGCTGAGGTCGAGCGGCTGCGCTGCTTTGACTACAAGGCCTATACGGTTCGGTCCCTTGCAGAAGGGGATAGGTCGAGCGCATTGCTGGCATGGCTGGCTAACCCTACGCGCCAGACCTCACTGACGACCTCCATGCGCATGGCGAACGGGACCATGGTGCACACTCAACCGGAGATTTTAGGCTGCTACCGGCACTACTATGACCAGTTGTATCGCAGTTGTGCTGCCAAAGACCCTGACCTTCTTGAGGACTATCTGAGGCCCCTGGAGCTCCCAGTGGTGGAGCCTGTCGTGGCGAAAGCCCTGGGGTCCGATATTGAACTGGGGGAGATCCGCAGCGCCATTAAAAAGATGGCGCGGAATAAGACCCCGGGTCTGGACGGTCTTCCTGTGGAGTTTTACGCGGCCTATGCCGACCTCCTGGCTCCAAGACTGGTGACTGTTTATAAAGAGGCGAAGAGGCTTGGCCGACTGCCTGGCTCGATGCGCGAGGCCCTGGTGGTTCCCCTCCTCAAGCCGGGGCGGGACTCAACCGATCCGGCGTCCTACGTCCTTTATCGATGCTGACGGTCGATTACAAGATTCTGAGCAGCATCTTGGCCTCGAGACTGCTCGGCCACATGGCCTCCCTGGTGCATGAGGACCAGGCTGGGTTCATCCCCAAGCGCAACACAACAATGAACATCCGTAGGTTGTTCCGATTGCTGGGTGACCCGCTGGTGGATGCTCCATGTCCGGTGGTCCTATCGGTGGACTTAGAGAAGGCGTTTGATAGCCTGGAATGGGACTACCTACACGCTGTGTTGCGGCGATTTGGTCTCGGCGAGGGCTTCATCAGGTGGACCGCGGTCTTATATACCTCGGTATCGGCCAGGGTTCGGGCGGGTCCGTTAATTTCCTCGCAGTACCCAGTAGAAAGAGGCACGAGACAGGGCTGTTCGTTATCCCCACTTCTCTTCGCGCTAGCGGTGGAGCCCCTCGCGTTGCTACTCCGATCGGGGGCGCATTACAGTGGTTTCTGGACACTTTCGGGCCCGCACCACGTTTCGTTATATGCCGACGACCTGTTGCTCTTCCTTGAGGACCCAGTCGAGGCCCTACATGGAGCTGAGACGGCGCTCACGGCGTTTGGGGAGGTCTCGGGCCTACGAGTGAACTGGGCCAAGACATGCCTTTTCCCGGTTCGCAGAGGCACCCCTAGTCCGGTCCTCAATAGAGAACTTAGATGGGAGCCTGACTGCTTCAGGTACCTGGGAGTGTACATCTATCATGATCCAGCTGCCCTCCTGGACGGAAACATTACCAGATGCAGTCGAGCTCTGCGGGGGAATATGGACTTCTGGGCTACGCTACCGCTTTCGTTGGCGGGGCGGGTCGCTCTCCTCAAAATGGTGGCTCTTCCCCGGCTGCTGTACTATTTCCGGGCGCTACCGGTTTGGGTCCCGCCAGCCACATTTAGGCTCCTACGGTCGATGATAATCGGATTCCTCTGGGGCTCGGGCCGCCGTAGAGTGGCCCTTACGACCCTGATGAGGCCGAAAGCCGAGGGGGGACTGGCGGTGCCGGATTTTGAGAAATACTATCTGGCAGCGCAGCTCCAGACCCTCACCCAGGAGATTGCCAGGGAATTTCGTGGCCCGGAGGACAGGAGAGGTATAGGGATGGCCAGGCATGTCCTATCCTTCATAGCTCTACGCCAACGTCTGACCTTGCAGGACCTGACGTTGGAGGAAAAGACCCTTCGCCTGTGTTGGAACCGGGCTCACGCCCGGGGACACTTGCGGATGCCATATGCGCCTGAAATACCATTGGGGATGTTGACGGCCTTGCCCCATGGCGGTGATTGGTCACGTTTGGCGGACTGGGAGGACGCGGGGTTGCAGTTGGTGGGGGATCTTTATGAGGCTGGGGTACTTTTGCCCTTTCAGGAGCTCGTTGACCGCTTCGGGATTCCCCACGGTGACTTCCTGTTGCACTCGGCCCTGGTCCGTGCGATCCAGGCGCATTGGAAAGGCGGACGGGAGGAACCTCCTACGTCTCCGGTGTGCCAATACGTCATGATGGCTGCGGGCACGGTGAAGGCGGTCACCTGCCTCTACGGTAGGTTGATCAATGAAGGGCTGACCCCCCTTACGACCCTGAAGGCCCGTTGGGAGGCAGACATAGGCAGGGAAATCCCGGAAACGACCTGGTCTCAGCTCGTGCGACGAGCTTGGAAGGGGACGCGCCACGCCCGTTTTCAGTTGGTCCACTATTACATACTCCATCGGGCATACCTGACCCCGGCGAAAATCCAACAGTACTTCGCCACGGGCTCGGCAGCCTGCCCCAGATGCCCGGCGCCGGAGGCGGACCTCCTACATATGTTGTGGACCTGCCCGGGTTTGTCCTCCTACTGGGTGGAAGTGGAGAAGACCCTGACGGAGGTGACGGGGAGACCCCTATCGGTCGATGCGGCGGTGGGTCTTTTGCATTGGTTTCCACATACCCCCAAGAACAAAATTTCCAGTAGATTTATTGATTTAGGGCTTCTCTTGGCCAAACGAGAGGTGACCAGGAACTGGAAGGCACGAGCTGGTCCGACTGGGAGCAGGTGGCATGGCGAACTCTTGAGGTGGGCGGCGGGGGAAAGCACGCTGAGATACCAACTGGCTGGGAGGCAGCGTAACGAAAAAACACAGGAGGCAGCGCTAAAATGGGAGACACTAGTGCAGGCCCTCAGAGACTATTGCGCCCCCAGCGATTCTGATAGTGAGATTGCAGCGCGCCCTGAGTCCCGATAGGCGATTGCGTTTTCTGTTTCTGATACGCTCATCTTGGGTCCTCTCACGAATCCCATTGCGGCTGCTACCATACACTGATGGCGGGGGTGGGTTGGGGAGGGATTTCTTTGTAATTTAGAGTTTTATGGGTGGGACTTTCTTTTGGGTTTTGAGGCTTGTTTGGAAAAGCAGATGACGGACTGTGGATCATCCGGACCAGCCTTGCTCTACTGCTGAGCCCCCACTGGATTTTATAGCCCGACCTTTGGATGGTGGGCTGCATGATTATGTATGATAACGTGCTGCGGGGGGTGGGCGGGGTGCAGTTAATTGATTTCAGTGGATTTTTGTGGCTGGTCATATATGTAACAGTTTGCTGATTCCTGCAATAAAAATATATTTAAAAAAAAAAAAAAAATCACTGATGACATCTCAAATGACATCACTGATGACATCACTGATGACATCTCAAATGACATCACTGATGACATCACTGATGACATCTCAAATGACATCACTGATGACATCTCAAATGACATCACTGATGACATCACTGATGACATCTCATTTGACAATACTGATCACATCACTGATGACATCTCAAATGACATCACTGATGACATCACTGATGACATCTCATTTGACATTACTGATCACATCACTGATGACATCATTCATGTGATAATACGATGAACCTCTTCAGACTCTAATATAACCTTAGATACACTCAGTGTAAACAGACACTCACAGACTGTCACTCATCCATGGAGTTACTCAGACACTTAGTCAGTCATGCAAAGAATCAATCACACCTCCATTTCCTCAACTATACAGTTATACACACCTTACTTATTCAAACATATACTAAAACATATTTACTCACTTATACAATCCTGGATACAAGTTCACAATGATCCATACAGCCACTCACACATTCACTGGCTCTTATGCACAGTTATTTATATATGTCAACTCTCACATGTACTGTATTTTACATATGTACTTACTTTGACATGTAGCACTGAGATATCCATTCACTCACCAATACACTCATGCACACAGTCAACCGCCCATACAGCTGTTTCCACATGCACTTTTGAACGCATACATCTAGTGAATCAACTGCTCACACATCTATGCAGAGAGTCATACACCTCCCAGCCACCCACACACACACTCAGTCTCCCATACAAATGCTTGGGCAACCAATCAATAACCCATATAGTTAATCATATAGCTACTGATCAACACATGCAGCAGTTTACAGAACAACAGACATAATGATGCACAAATTAAGACAGTTTAGTCACTAACCCATGCACTCAGTGAGACACATTTAATCAGTCACTCATACAGTCAGTCATGCCCCTACTAAATCCTTCATCAAGACACTTATACATCCACTCATTCTTCAATATGCAAGACATATTTTAACTTTACAGAATTATACAGTCACTGGATGTAGTCATCAGTGATGTCATCAGTGATGTCATTTGAGATGTCATCAGTGATGTCATCAGTGATGTCATTTGAGATGTCATCAGTGATGTCATCAGTGATGTCACTGACCATGTCATGAATGATGTAATATGTGACATGATCAGCAGTGGATTGCGGGTGCGCGATATATAGTTAGTACAACTAACTATATATGGAATTTCAATGGTTTTGTGTGAGTAAAATAAGGTTTTTTTAATGCTAATTCCTAACTATATATGGTCTATAACCTATGGTTTTTTCAGTGAATTTTCAAGGTTTTGTAAATGCTAATTCCTAACTATATATGGTCTATAACATATGGTTTTTTAGTGAATTTCATTGGTTTTTTAAAAGCTAATATCTGTAGCTGTAAAATGTATTCTTCTTTAAATCCAAAAATATATGTTATATGTTTATTAATAATTTTTTTTTTTTTATATATTTTTTTCTTCGCTCCCGGTTCGCGAACCGGGAAGCTTCCCGTTAGCTCAATTTGATGCCGCGACCCGGTCCGCGAACCGGTAAACGTTCCGTTTGCGCAACTGCCGCATTAGAAATCAACATTGTGACGCGTCGCGGAAGCGCGACGTATCGCGTTGTTGCGTAATGCGTCTTATGACGCGCCGCGTTAGCGCACCCGGAAGTGCTCCGGTACGTGAACTGAGACGCGAAGCGCAGCTCCCCGGAAGCGATCAGGGGCGCGTCGCGAAAGCGCGATGTATCGCGTTGCCGCGTAATGCGTCTTATGACGCGCCGCGTTAGCGCACCCGGAAGTGCTCCGGTACGCGAACTGAGACGCGAAGCGCAGCGACCCGGAAGCGATCCGGGGCGCGTTCCGCAGCGCGTAACATAAGCGTAACAGGTCATGTGACTTGTTAATAAAACTTTTCATTGGTTCATTTCACTTTTGGTTTCATAATGATGTAAGGCTAGGTCAGGTGACCTAAAAATAACACTTTTCATTGGTTTAGAACTATTGTTTTTCCCAAATGATGAAAACCCCTCCTTCTTTCCTCACTCTGACTTTCATCTTTGTGAGAGGAAGACCTTTTTTGATAGTTCAGCAATGGCTTCATTGGTAGCTTCAGCTGGTGGACCCCCACCACCACCACCACCTCCTCATGGGAAGAGAGGACCACCTCCCCAGTTCATCAGCAACACAGAGGAGGAAGAGGATGAGCAAGAGGAAGAGGAGACAGAAGGACCACAGTTTTTAGAAGAGCAGCCCCGGGTTTCTCATCGGAAAACCAGTTTTATTTGGCAGTTTTTTTCGATCCCTGAAGGGCAGAAGAAAGTAAATGCCAGATATGTCACCTGCCTCATATGTAAGGATAAGTTATCTAGAGGCACCTTAAATAAATACAGCTTTGGTAACTACACCATGCATCGTCATATGAGCAGGTGGCATCCTTTAAACTACAGCCGGGCAGAGATACGTGACCAGCAGGACAACCCAACAACTCCTGTGGCCAGGTCATCATCACAGATATCTTTGACACCAGCAGAGGCACGGGAAACCGTGCCAAACATTCAGGACAACTTTGTCCATATGAAGTTTACCTGCTTGTATTGTGGTGCATTATTGTCTTGTGGTAATATGAGTATTACCTTAATCAACCGAGCTTATGAAAATCACAATTGCCCTAAACGCCCCAGACAGTAATTTTTTTTTTTGCTCCTGTTGAGCCGTTTCCAATGCCTGTTTTTTGTTGTTTCCCCTCCATCAAAAACAAAAAAACCCCATAAAACTGTTCAAAAAATACAAAAAAAACAAAAAATGTTCAGAAAAATAAAAAAATATATAAAACAACAAAAACATTAAAAAAACAGTTCTTTTTAGAACTACCTCCCCTTTCAAAAAAAATTGCTAGAATGTTTAGCACTCTGGCAAGCTCTATTTCTTTTGGTTCGCTTCCCCGTTCGCTTCCCGGTTCACGAACCGGGAGCGAACCAAAAATTTCTTTTTTTTTAAAAAAAGAAGAGTTAGTATAAGGGAAGTAAACAGAGAGTAATGTTAAAAGAAAGACAGCTATAGGGATTAAACCAGAGATACTGTTTAATAGATCTATTTACCGAAGAAAAGATGGAAGAGGGTATAATTGTGAAAAACAAAATAAAAAAGGAAGTGAAAGAAAAAAAAGAGAGTAGAACAATAACAAAGAAGAGTTTCTTGGAGAATGTGAGTGAATGTTCAAAATAAGATTAAAACATGTGGAATAATAGAGAGAAAAAACAGAAAACAGAAAAGAAAAAATAACAGAAAAAGATTAATTGAAACAGCAAAGAAATGTAAATAACATAGAGCCATATCATCAACATAGCCAATAAAAGTTTTGCAGCTTTTATCGGCAGAAATGTGTCGCTAAAGCTGCTTTTGCGGCAGAAAACTGCCGCTAAAACCACTTTTGCAGCAGTTTTCTGCCAATAAAAACAGCAATATTTTATTGGCTGTGTTCATAATATGCTCCTTAGTGTGCTTCAACTACACAGAGAAAGCATTATGAACAAGTAGTGAAAGAGTGATCATTCAAAGACACTAAGAGTAATAGAGACGGAGTGAGTGAACAAGAGTGAGGAACTATGAGAAGAGAGGGACTGAGAAAAAGAGTGGAAGGAGTTGAGTAAGTACGTAATAGAGAAAGGAATGAGGAAAGTAGCAAAGGCAGGAAACTGAGGGTTAAAGAAATGAAGCTGTGGAACTAATAGTAGGTGAATGTGATAGAAATGTAACAAAAAGAGTACAAAACATTTACCTTATAATTGTCGTTAACTTACTCACTTTCTATTTTTATACTTTCAATCTGTGAAAGAGAGAACAAACATTTGAAAAATATTAAAACATGTATTTAAAAACTTAGAAAAGACAAGGGAAAAGATTGAAGGACAAACAGTTTTTCAACAACTTTGACACTTACAGAAGCTTCTGCTTCTCCAGGCCCCCTACATAGTCCTAAAGATATACATTTTAAACTAACAGTATCTTGATGCAGATGAAGTGAGGCCTATCTTAAAACATGGTGCATCTTTTGCACTGCTGTTGTCTCACAAAAGTGTCGCAAGACACTAACATTTTAAATGATTGTTTCAGGATGCCAATAAGATGTGTCCTATCCAGAGGTTTGTTTGAGGTGAGGCCTACTCAGGGTTCCAAATGAAATTTCGAGTTGTTGAAGAGAACAGAGGACATAATACATCTGAAGGCCTACCAATGAAGTAAGTCATGTCCACTTCACTCTTGAACAAAGGCCAGACCTCTTCTGTGTCCGTGGACAGACCTAAATTTCATCTGCACAATGTCATTCGTAAACTTAGGAAACACTGGTGATGTAATTGAAAAATGTGGAGTTTCTTTTCCTCATTTCACAATCACATCACCTGTGTTGCCTTTGGTTAGGTATCTCATAGTGCAGATGGAGTCTAGCATATCAAAGAGTACATAGAAGTTGAGCAGTATATAAAACAATTTTGACATTTACAGAAGACTTAGCTTCTTATCTTGTTGGAGATGAAGTCAGGCCTGTCTTGCAACATGGTGCATCTTTTGCATCACTGCTGCATCGGTTTCATGTGGCACGGGTTTTTTACAGCATGACACATCTGCCTAGATGCATCAATTTGTAATTTTGTCACCTCATAGCAAATGTTTTGCACCGCCGCTGCATCACAAAAGTGACGCACAGTGGTGCAAAAGAGGCATACACCTATCATAAATCTGTCCCTAACATTTGAAATGATTGATTCAGGATGACGATAAGGTGTGGCCTCTCCAGAGGTTTGTTTAAGGTGAGGCCTACTCAGGATTGCATATCAAATTTATGCTTGTTGAAGAATACAGAGGAGATAATACATGTGAAGGCCTACCAATGAAGTAAGTCATATCCACTTCACTCTTGAACAAGGGCCAGACCTCTTCTGTGTCCGTGGACAGACCTAAACTTCATCTGCACAATGTCATTCGTAAACTTAGGAAACACAGGTGATGTAATTGAAAAATGTGGAGTTTCTTTTCCTCATTTCACAATCACATCACCTGTGTTGCCGTTGCTTAGGTATCTCATAGTGCAGATGTAGTCCAGCATATGAAACAGTACCCAGAAGTGCAGCACTGTATGCAACAACTTTGACACTTACAGAAGCCTCACCTTCTCCATGCCTCCTACACAGTTCTACATGTACATCATAAATGCAAACAGTACAGAATTATTTATACATGTTAAATGGTTTATTTTTGCTGTTCTCAGAATGTATCAAATTTCACTAAAAACAGTGACTTGAAGGTATTCATCATATAACAGCGGGAAAAAAAAACACAATCAAAATGATTGTGTTTAAAAAACCCATACAACATAACAAATCAGAATTCAGAACTCCTTAAAGTTAACTTACTTTCCATGACGTCGAAGGATGTCCTATGAACAGCTTACACTCTGTTGTGCTGTTATTACTTTCAGCCCGCCACTTTCTGAAAGAAAACCTCCATCGTTTTGAAAAATATGTTACATACAATAAATGACTTCTCGCTCTCTACCACAAGTTTCCACAAGGCCAAATCATGTCAGAGCCATTTATAACTCTTGGAATTCTTGTAAGCCAATCCCGTCATGTTGTATTTCCGCAACTTTCAGAATTAAAATGTTGAAGATCATTTTCACAATCCTGGATTACTAATATCTTACCCTTCTTGCTCACTCATGTTCTACATTTCCTATGACACTGATACTGCTTACTATGAAGCAGACTTACACTACCTCTATGACTACTACAATTATTTAATTCTCTACATCACTTTTAATCACAAAGCAATATAAAACAGTAGGCAGCATTGCAGACTTACATTCCCTCTACTCCATGTTTTGATTGGCTGCTTGAATTAGCTTATAAAAAGAAATAGTTTTTCTGAACTCATTCAAAGTGCACTTATTTTTCCATGACGTCCAGTGTTATGGTAAGAAGTTATGTCTCTGTACTACACTTATCCTCAAGGCCAAATCGTGTAGGAGCCATTAGAACTTCTTGAAATTCCTCAGAGCACATCCCGAGATTCTTTCCCTAAAATTTTGGTTTTAAAAACACCAGGTAAGAATTTTTAAGGTCATACGGCAATTTTTTTGTGAAAATTAAAACAGAATCGTTGCAGAATGACCAGTCATTTCTAGACTTTAAATAAGCTGTGTAATGTCCTGATGTTATTGAAGGACCGTCATGATATATAATTGCTACAGTTACAAAAGTCCTTCCTGATATTGACAACTGTGAAGCCACAAAATTTTTAATTAAAGTTGTCAATTTTTTTCCATCAGACCTACATCGTTGGAACATTAAAATGACATACTGGCCATATGTTCGTATAAATAAGGTTGACATCATTTCAGATTTACATTGGCTACATTCCATGTTGTGATCAGCTGCTTTTACTAGCTTATTAAAGGAGACTGATTTACTGTCTGGCAAAGTTAAATATATAAATCTTTCTGAGTCTACACTAGTAGTACTTGATACCCTACAGTTCTCGCAGTCATGCTGCCATTGATAAGAAAGCCCAAACAGGTGATCTACATCTACACCTTCAGCATGCAATACATCAAGCATATACAATAAAAACTCCTGACAATCTTGCTGAATATTTTGAGAGAATTGTGTTTGGCCTGAACATCTGTCTAACAGATTTCGAATTTCAGACACACTTTCTATTTTTGTTCTATCAGTGCTACATTTCTCTAACACAGTATTTAACAAACTGCATAATCTTTGATCAGAATTGACCACAATCTCTTCTTTTACATTTTCTAGAGAAAACAAAACATTAACCACTACATTAGCATAGCAGTTGACACCAGAAGTGTTTTCAAATTGAAAACCAACAACATCTTCAACAGAATCCTTTTTGTTTCTGCTTATAATTTGAGGTTCATCGACTTTTCGTCTTTTTGCTACAACCTCCCCAGTATTGGTCACATTTCTTCGTTTCCGGCCTACCACACGTTTCTCAAACAAAGGATATTGAGGCAAATGTGGGGCATACTCTCTTCTCAACCTATTGTATTCCTTAACACAATCTAGATCCGCACAAATGTTTGTGACATCACACTCAATCAAGTACAATCCAGATAAAGTTCTAACTCTTGACAATGCCACATATGCCATACCCTCCTTGAACACAGAACTGCCAATATTCACCAATGCACTGTCTACACTTAAACCTTGCGATTTATGGATTGTCACCGCATATGCCAAGCAAACAGGAAACTGCTTACGGCGAACATATAAGTCTTTTACAAGCAAAAATCTAGCAGAACAACAACCAATTAGCTGTACTTCTTCAATGCCATCAAATTAAATTTTTTAAAATTCAATTCCATCTCTATTTCTGTATTTCACAAAATCAACAACATTACCCATTGATCCATTTACCAGACCTCTTTCAACATGTAAATTCCTTCTTAAAATTATACGGCAGTTCAAGCACACATTCAGACTCTTTTCAAAACCTGCAGTTTTAGATATAGTCTTCTCTAATGAATCCAATTTTGATTTCAAATTCTCAGACAAAATAATTGTTGATCCCATATGCTCTACTCTGTCAATAGCTTCCAGTTTCACAATCTCTTGCTTTTCTAAATGCAACATTTTGTTGTTGAAGATGGCACATTCTGCAAGAGTTGGCATCAAACATATTCCAGATTTCTTCTCAGTAATTTTCTGAAAAATATTCTCAGGCACAACATCTTGTTCTGGATATAAATTTGACAGTAATCGTGCATGTAAAGCTTCTTTCCCATGCTCGGTCACTTTTCCAATTCTAACATCTTGTAGAATATTCTTGTAAACTTCATCCTTCGCCTGACGCATATTTTCATGCAGTTCAGCATAATTGAAGTTTAACCATATATTGACGTTGCCAATGCTCCCTAGGCACTTCCTGGTATCTTCATGCGTGAGCATTTTGAACACAGGTTGCCCTTTCACTGGTGTCAGCTGCAGAAGATCTCCGAAAACAATGATGTGTTTGCCACCAAATAACACATCATACTCTGTTTTGAGAACTTCTTGCATTCTCAGATGCACAAAGGCAAGCATGACATTGGAAACCATGCTTACTTCGTCAATGATAAGAAGTTTCATTTTCCTCAAGATTCTTGAAACTTCACAACAAGCATCTCCAGATAGCTTGTGATATTGTAATTTGTTGTCATGCTCCACTGGCAGCATCAGTAAACGATGTAAAGTAATCCCTTTAATGTTATGTGCTGCCAGTCCAGTTGGAGCGGTGACAACACAAGACAGCGATGACTCAGTCCTTTCCTGCAAATAACATGAAATTGCTTTAATAAGGAAACTTTTTCCAGTTCCCGCTTCTCCACTCACGTAGAGTCGGACAGGCTTCAACGACGTACATGAGCACTCTTTCTTCTCATGACTTAATCCATGATCAATTTGCATGGTAACTTCGTCATATATTTTCCTCTGCTCAACGTTGAGTTGTCTTTCCAACTCTTCTAAGTTAACCGCATCCTCCTGAGCATGTGCCATGGCTCTTTCCACTTCATTCATAGCAGTGGCAGCTTCATTTTTGATAACAGGTCCTCCTAGTGGATCCTGACTCAATGAAGCAGAACTCTGACTGTCCTGAGAACTGTCTCTGGCAATCTCGGCTGCAATCGTTGCTTCCTGCTCGATTTCCACATTCAACATTTCTACATATTTGGGAAAAGCAGGACATTCTATGGTTTCCTTGGCGGCAGTGAAAGAGTCTTCGTAACAGAGGAAATCTCCAAGCAGTTCCTCTTCTGCACGCCAAGGCTTGAAAAGTTGTAAAAGTGCTAAATAGAAAAACTCCTTTTTTTCAGGAGATTCGCCACTCAATTTTCGATGGTTTACCAAGTGGCATTTTCTTTGCTTGACCAGACATCCCTCACTTCCAATTACAGCATACACTCCTTTCTCAGTATCTTCTTTGATATTCCTCTTGAATATGTAATTTTGAAGAACCTCATACAGACAAACATTCTCGAGGTGACTGCTTCGATTTGGATAATATGTATCCAAAATGTTGGTCTTCAAAATGTCGGTACTGTTTGGCTCCTTTTCGGCCAAATACTCAATTTCCCGCACAGGTTTCAGAACTCGATTACGCGTTGCAGCAAGACCAACACTCGCCCAAACGATACTCCTGGATTTGGCATAGAGACTTGCTGAAGACAACCGGTCAGAACATTCGTAAGCTCCGATTTCTCGATGCGACAACATCTTCAGACTTAAACTGTACAACTTCTTGCTGAGGCTCTTTTCATGGGAAATGTCCTCCCACATATCCTTCAATTCTGTCTTCTCTTTTTTGGTGATGTAAGATGTCACATACCGAGCCACAGCCATACAGTTATCAGCCACAAACTGTATATCCATGTTAGCATTCCACATGGACAAAATCACCGGGTTGTAGTCGTTGATGTACTTGGACTCTTCGTTCCTCTTCAAATTGTATGTGTTTTTAGGTGATTTCTTCATCACATTATGTCGCAGCGAAGACATCAAACTGTTTACTCTTCCTTTAGAAATCACCGGTCGTGGAAAGCCGAAACGACATTTGGTGTAGAACTTGTCCTTGTTTCGGAATTTACGACGACAGTACTTTCCACAACGATGGCTTTGGAAACGTAGAACTTTTTCTCTTAGGCTTTTCTTCTCCTTTGCGTTTGGAACAGCACACGTAGAATACTGTTGTATGAAACTCATCACTGAGTCTTCTGGATCTGTTCCAAATTTAGGTGCATCCTTGATCCACAACAGCATATGTATGTGAGGAGCACCTCTTGCTTGGTACTCCTTTCTCCAGAAGAAATCCAACACCTCTCCAAGAGGTGGATTCTTCTTATTCATGATGAAAGACATCATAGCTTCAAATCTATGATTGAAGTACCGGCATACATTGACTGGATCCAAAGAGTACAGTTTTCCGGGTGTCTTGAATTCAATGTTTTCGATGTTTCCATTTGCCTCTCGTAGAAATTCAAGTAAGTCTTCCCAGCCATACTCGGCACAGCTCAGAGTGAGGAACCATGTGGGAGTTCCTAAGTTCCTCAGCATACATTTTAAATCACAATGACGACGGTACCAGTACTCATTAGTACCACGCTGACACGCCATGAGATTAATCAGGTGAGAATCTAAAATACTGTCTTGGACATTGACTTTATCCATAAAGTCACTTGCCGAGATGTTTTGCATGTGTATACCACTTTTCAAGATGTGGTTCACTGCATATGACAGTCCAGACAGATCGCTTTCAAACAGGAGATGAAACAAATAGGGAATACATTGTCGAAACCTAGCATCTCCTGCATACAATCGCAAAGTCCGGTATTCAGAAGCAGGAATTTGATGAGGTCGCTCATCATATCTTCCTCCCTGACCTGTTGGAAAAAGCTGTGGGAAACACCGAGCTTCCAAACTTTCCTCCCAAACACTAATGGGACTCCCTTTGGCTTGTTTCATTTGAAACAACTCAATAGCATTCCCCATGACTTCCTTGGAATGCAAAGGATGAATACTATAATGTTCATATATTTCTTCACTAGTAGAGGGTTCTACTTTCTCAATTTGACCAGCACACAAATCGCTATCTTCTTCCTCACTTACTTCCTCTTCTGCAACATAAACATTCTTACAGTACTTATTATTTTTTTTCAAATACAATGTTGCCTTTTTGACTTTCCTAACATCCACTAAATCTTGCCATATTTTCTTATTCTTTGTCGGAACCCCATTAACTAAGATAACCAGAGGTTCCTCTTCCACTTTTTCTACTCCAATTGTGTTAATGTTTTTCTTCAAATCTAGAGGCAAATAAACAACTCTTCCCTTTAATCCTCTCTGTAAATCTGATGGAGGCAATTTCCCTGTCTTTGGCTCCATTCTTACAATAGCCTGAAAGGGATGGATACTTTGAATCAAAATAGATTCATAAGTATTTAAATCCTTCAATTCAGAAGGAATCTCAACCAATTCCAGATTATTATGAACTGCTCTAGCAGGCATCTGGTTTTGATTTAATTTGCTACAACAATAAGTACACACACGTTGATCCGATCCCAAATCAAAACAATTTTCTACCATCAAATATGTTGTGAAATCCTTCCATTCACTATTATTTTCCCTTTCACTTTTTGCATATAAATCCACTAACTTAGTCTGATTCTTATAATAAGTGCGTCGACAACACACACAAGTGAAATTAGGCCTCTCACTTGATTTCACCTGAAACGTCGCAATTTCCCTCTGAAAATTATCTGTACTGGAAACCTGTACACTATCTTCCACATTACCCTCTTCTTCTTGGTCAATTTCAACATTCTCCTCTTTACTTCCAAAGTAACCAAACTCAATTTCTGCACAAATATTCTTCACATCTACTTCTGAACCATGCAAAAGAGCAGCGCATAATTGTTTAAGCATAATTGCTGGACTCTTAGCATAATACAACATTCTAACTAATTTCCTCACTTTATTATGATGCACTGCTAGCATCCTGAAATGATGAAAAACACTCTGGCATACTCTCCTGGAAAGACAAGCCAGTGAATGACCATGCAAACCTGTCACTTCTCTCACTCTGCAAGGATCTAATTCTTGCAACAACTTCATTTTCTGCTTCAAACTTTTCTTATTAAATGTCCGTACAAAATCACAAAGCAAATTGATGGAATCCTGTCGCACACTGCAAATACTACTACACTTCCAGGTGTACACAGGACCCTTAGGACGTCTTCCTAAAACCTCATTACCTAACACCTCTTCTGTCTCTGTTGTCACAAGTTTTTCTTTTTCAACTGGACAAACATCTTTCACTTCATAAGCTCGACCACTGGTGTCAACTGCATGCACCAAATCATTATCCTGGAAATAACTCTCCTCATTAAAAAATGCCTCACAACTTGAACTATGCATCCATTCTCCGGAAAAAACTTCACAAAAATTACTACGATTAACTATTCTCTTCCATCTACTATTTCTTTTGAAATCACAAATTGCCTTGTTTAGCTTCCTAATTCTATTGATTATCAAAATAAATAACTTACGTTTAATTTCAAATGCCTGATCAATAACTTTCTCAACTTTTTTTTTTCTCTTATAAAAAACCTCTTTCTGTTGACCTTTCTTAATATTTTTTAACAAATTGCCAATTATCCTGTTGCGGAACATTCGTTTACGAATGTCCCTAAACTGTTGTTTCCTTCTACTATCATGCACAGAGTTATCTCTTGCTCTAGCAGTAACATTTTTGATTGGCCTTTCCTTTCCGTTTAAAATGCTTCTCTTTTTCTGGACTGAAACATTTTCTGTAGTAATATTTTTTTTACTACAAATATTTCTTATAAATGTTTTTGTGCTCTTACCCGGTGCTTTCTTGGTGACTTGACAAGTTTTTTTCTTAGAGGACTGCTGCATTATATCATTTACCTGCTGTCTTTGACGTTTTGCAGCCTTTCTAAGTCTTTCTTTAGTTGGCATGCTGAAATCTTGAAATGATCTGCAGTTGAATCAGTGGTAAAATATAATAAAAAATGTTATTAACCACTATTACCAAACAGTAAATCAATAACAGTCATCAAAAACTTAACACACTACTTGACATTTTTAGTGCATGGCAAATTTAGAATACAGAAATAGCAGAAAAGAAATGGAATTCATATTCATTTTACCTGTGCTGTTTTATATGTGAATCTGATCTAATTTTATGAGCATATTTTAATATTTTATTGAAGACACTACACATAACCTGTTTTTGAAGGTGTCTTTATTTTTAAATGAAACGGTTTACATTTTTACTTTTCATTTATTATAAATTTTTAAAAATAAATGTTTATAGTTCCATAGGCTCAAGCACGTCAGCTTCCCACCCTATGTCATACAATTCTGACAAATCTGCATCCTCATCATGTTCTTCTTCATCCTCAGGATTTAAATCATCCAAGGGATCTACTTCCACTGATGTTTCAATTACGAGTTCAATTATGAGGTCGAGATCAACTGATTGCTGATTGTCGCTCATGTTGATGTTGTCGTTATCTTTAAATAAAGAGAACAACAATGAGATGTTGCAGAGTAAGGCACAAATCTCAGAGACTATAATAGTAAAATTGTTTAACAAGAGTAACATTTTGCAGCTATTATTTAGCCATGACCAGCGATGCTGAGGAGGTAAGGCCTATGTCCAAGTTTTCAGTGAACAGGACTCATCTCTTCTTAACCTTGGATAAGCCTCACCAACTCTGTGTCCCCTGCTCGTAAAGGGGCAGATTTATGTTAACTGACGCATTCCCAGGGATGCACCAGTTAATGTACACCGCTGCTCTGCCACCCATGGTGTGCCGCATTTACAATGTGGAGCACCATTGAGTGAAAACAGCACAGATGCGTCACGCATCTGTGCCGCAAAAGCAGCACATTGCAGGAATCACGTCGTAAGCGCAACATGTCTACTGCAATGCACAGGAGCAAGCCACACATTGCATGGTGCATCACTCCTTATGCCTGTTTCAAACAGGCGTAATGATTTGATTCAGCAATGCTATAAAGCTGAGTCAGTGATATCTTCTAAATTTCACTGTGTTAGTTTTACAGGGCATTCTTGCAAATTAATGCATACCTTGCAACAAAACACCTATATGAAAACTGACACAGGTTTCATGTGACACAGGACTTTACAGCATGACACATCTGCCTAGATGCATCAATTTTTAAATATGTCGCCACATAGCAAATCTTTTGCACCGCCGCTGCGTCACAAAAGTGACGCACAGCGGCACAAAAGAGGCACACGGCTATCATAAATCTGTCCTTAACATGTTAAATGATTGATTCAGGATGACGATAAGGTGTGGCCTATCCAGAGGTTTGTTTAAGGTGAGGCCTACTCAGGGTTGCAGATTAAATGGAGATGGGGCACCCCTAAGCCTTGCTGGAGCTGCATGGCAGTTGCGATGCAGCTCCAGCAATGCGCCACCTTTACGGCACAGATGCGTCACGCATCTGTGCTGTTTTTGCCCCATGGTGCGCCGCATTGTAAATGCAGCGCACCATGGGTGGCGGAACAGCCGCGCAGGATGACTGGCACATCCCTGGGGATGCACCAGTCATCATAAATCTATCCCTAAGCTTCTTATCTTGTTGGAGATGAAGTGAGGCCTGTCTTGCAACATGGTCCATCTTTTGCATCACTGCTGCATCGGTTTCATGTGGCACGGTTTTTTTACAGCATGACACATCTGCCTAGATGCATCAATTTGTAATTTTGTCGCCACATAGCAAATCTTTTGCACCGCCACTGCGTCACAAAAGTGACGCGCAGTGGCGCAAAAGAGGCATACACCTATCATAAATCTGTCCCTAGCATTTTAAATGATTAATTCAGGATGACGATAAGGTGTGGCCTATCCAGAGGTTTGTTTAAGGTGAGGCCTACCTACATTCATGGGGAAATGAATTAAAATGTCCTTAAGACACATGAAAGCGTTTTTTTAAAGCCTTTGCAGCATTTTTGGGTCACTTTTAACATGGCTATGTAACTTAAACAATCAAAATCTAAATTTGCCAAGCACAGGTGGGAGCATATTTACAAGGAATTTGCACCACGGGGAAAGGTCTTACATTAAAATGGAAAAACAACATCAGAGACACTCAAATGCCTTATAAAGAAGCATACACCATTATGTCCTAGTCATAAATGTTAAAAGCATTCCTTTACCTCAAAAAACGATTTTCAAGTCATAATTTGAAAACACTGCACATGGGGAAATGACTTAAAATGTCCTTAAGATACATGGAAGCGTTTTTTGATTGCCTTTGCAGCATTTTAGGGTCACTTTTAACATGGCTATGTAACTCAAACATTCAAAATCTAAATTTGCCAAGCACAGGTGGGAGCATATTTACAAGGAATTTGCACCACGGGGAAAGGTCTTACATTAAAATGGGAAAAATAACATCAGAGACACTCCAATGCCTTATAAAGAAGCAGACACCATTATGTCCTTCTCATAAATGTTAAAAGCATTCCTTTACCTCAAAAACGATTTTCAAGTCATAATTTGAAAAGACTGCACATGGGGAAATGACTTAAAATGTCCTTAAGACACATGGAAGCGTTTTTTGATTGCCTTTGCAGCATTTTAGGGTCACTTTTAACATGGCTATGTAACTCAAACATTCAAAATCTAAATTTGCCAAGCACAGGTGGGAGCATATTTACAAGGAATTTGCACCACGGGGAAAGGTCTTACATTAAAATGGGAAAAATAACATCAGAGACACTCCAATGCCTTATAAAGAAGCAGACACCATTATGTCCTTCTCATAAATGTTAAAAGCATTCCTTTTCCTCAAAAACGATTTTCAAGTCATAATTTGAAAACACTGCACAGCTCCTATGCACAAAAACACCCTGTCAGTACTAATACTTCACATTTTCTCCAATTACAATTTCTCAAACAAACAAAATCTATTTGTAAAACACTTGAGGCAAAGCAACACTTTAAAAACACAACTTTCTTCATAATTTTCTCCTTAAAGCACACTATTATCTATCTAAATTAAATAAATCTTTTCTCACCTTAGCAAATACTTTATGAGTTTCAAAACAGTCTCAGAAACACACCTCTTTGTCTTTAGCAGAGCAAAAGGTATGCACTCCAGAGTCTGCAGCTATCAAAAGCACAGAAATGCTGTAATTCTTCACACATATCTCTCATGTCACCCAATCAAAACTCTTCCCTCACTTTTTTCAAATCAAAACCCTTCCCCCCTCTGCCCTCTCTGCCTTTTTTGCATAGCAACCACCTCTTGGAAGACCTCTGGTGTTTGCAAGTTCATACAACAATGTTTCAATTGAACTCTGAACTCTCAGTGCACCTGCATATCCAGTGCAATCTTTCATTTAATGATTTTTTCTTGACCACTCAAAATACATCTTTCAAAGAACTCATCCATGCACCCTAACTTTCTGTTTTCAGCAATCAAAATCCACCAATCACTGTTACTGCTTCATTAACACAGAAACTCCACAGTTTTTTTCATTTTAAACTCTTATTTTTTCAACTGCCATTTCATTGCCACACTTCATCTGACTGCAGCAGAACCTTCTCTCACCATGTTTTCTGTCTGGATTGTTGGACATAGTTACATCTACTGGGCTCAGAGGTCTGCTTATAACAGAAATTTACCTAACCTCAATTTACAAGATGTGGAAATTAAGTGGTTTGGCCACAGAGGATTAAAATGTCACCAATTGATACCATTGGTGAAAACCTTTATGCATTTGCCAAAACCTGATCTGTTAATTGTGCACTGTGGAGGTAATGACTTGGGCACTTTGACTGGGGTAGGTCTGGAAATGCTTTTAAAGGACACCTTTGAGCAATTAATGGCACTTTTTCCTCAGACTGCCTTGGTATATTCAAATATATGCCAAAGACAGAAATGGAGGTGGTCGAACCAATTTTGTCCACAAATTGAGAAGTCGAGGAAGCATGTAAACAAATCTGTTTCAGCTTACATGAGAGACCATGGAATGGGCTCCTTGTACAACAATAACTTGTGTTACTACATGCAAGATATCTACAGAGGAGATGGAGTTCACTTCTCAGATGAGGGCAACAGAATTTTCATTCTGAATTTAAGACTGTGCATTGGTACCTACTTATAAGTACCTAAATGTACCATAAACCCAAAAGCTCTTCTCAGAGCTACCCTACATCTGATCACTCACAATTATTATTTTACTCTAACTTTTTTCACTAATTTTCAACAAAGTACGCTCCCCGGGGCGCTACCCGGTACGCGGACCGGAAGCTAACCTCGCGAAATTTTTAAAAAAATGTTTTTTTTCCGCACATATGGGCCTCCTCAGCCACCCTCAGAAAACCTAGGGGGTCAAGATAAGTCTACCGTGCCCCCTTCTACCCATTCTGAACATTAGTTGCCCTCCATCTTGTATCTTAATTCGACCGAAACACAAAATGGTGGACTCCCGTAACGCTTCAGGTTCGCGTACCGGGGCGCTCGCCAGTTCGCGTACCAGGGCGCTCCCCGGGAAGCGCTCCATCAAAAAAGGTGGGAAAGTAATTTACAGAAAAACGACTGGAGACACTTTCACCAAATATAGATTAGCTCATACTACATACCAATCCCTATCATTTTCACAAATTTGATTGAAATTCCATTTAGCCATTTAGCCTGTAGACCTCTCTAAATACCGTGAGGTAAATTACTTCACAAAACACATCTGAAGTGTTGGAATTGACAACCAATGAAAATATTACTTTCATTTTCTACTTTTTTTACCTGACATTTGATTGGTTATATACCTGAATATATATAAAGGAAGAGAAGGAAACACAGCCATTTTGACTACTACTTCCTGGTGTACATTTCAATTGGATTTTCACTAATCACTTCAACTTCTTTGTAAAGGTAAGTTGTTATTTTAAAAACTGAAGTATATTGTGCACTATCAGTTAATATGGTAAACTTTTTCTGATAGTTATAAACTATCCCTCTGTAGTAGTTATAGATTTAGATAGACTTCTCTGTTATAGTTATGGATAGAGTTAGGTTTCTCTTGTATAATTATGAATTTACTTACGTTAAATCACATACACTTTTTTATATTCCTACTTCCACTCTGATACTATACACTGCCCAAAGATAAATTCACTGATAAAAACTGCCTATCTAAAATTAATCCCAACAGTGCCCTATCTCTACTAATATATATTTTTTTTATCCAAATTTCAGGCAACATGGAAAGCGAACAGAAAGTTTCATTTCAAATTGTCCTGCAAGAGAGCAGCCAAGAATTAATTGATCCAAATTATATAGAATTTATGGATGAAACTTGGGACCAAGAACTACTGCAATGTGTGCAAGCAGTAGATGACCTCCTTCAAAATGAGGACATTTTACACACTCAGAGATTACAAGCTATGTTCAATGAAAATGACGACATTTCAGACAGTGAAATGTTAGAAATGTTATTAAATTTTGAAACACAATCACAATAATAAATAATTGCTTAAAAAATAAAGAAATTAAAAAATAATCAACAAAACCAACAATCAATTAACATACAGTATTTGAAAAGTCTATCATTCTTTTTTCCTTATAGTACGCTCCCCAGAACGCTTCCCGGTTCGCGGACCGGGCGCTCCCCACGCAAAAAAACACATTTCTTTTTTTTTTGCACTGCGGGGCCCTTTTAAAGCCTCCACATCAAACCTAGGGGGTCAGGGAGGATCTACTATGCCCCCTTATGGTCATTTCCCCCTTTGTTTTGGCCTCCTCTTGTCTCTCGATCCTACCGAGAGACAAGATGGCGGCCGCTCCGGACTGTTTAGAATGTTGACAGACACCGGAGAGCCAATCAGCTTCGCAACGCGAAGTTCCATTACGCGTCAGGTACGCGAACCGGAGCGCTGCCTGGGGCGCGCTTACAGATATATATCTTTTTTTGAACGTTAATTTCTCAAAATCCACTGGAGCACATATATTGAGACCTAGCAAAGGCACATCGGTCTAACAGTCTCTACAATTTTGCCAAGTTTCGTGCAAATCCATTCAGCCGTTCGGCCTAAAAGTGAGGCCAACCGCCCTATGGAAATTAACATGGGAAAAACACGTTTTGGGACCCCCCTTTTTTCTCGGCCACCCCTTGACGAACCCCCCCAAATTTCCAGGGGCTGCTCAGAAACAAAATGTTCCATTTTCCTGAAAATTTCAGCCAATTCCGTCCACAAACGCCAAAGTTATTAGACATAGAATTTTCAAAAATCCCATAGAGAAAAA
Organism: Lissotriton helveticus; assembly: GCF_964261635.1. Lineage (NCBI taxonomy): Eukaryota > Metazoa > Chordata > Amphibia > Caudata > Salamandridae > Lissotriton > Lissotriton helveticus. The sequence continues at coordinate 540,466,650 of NC_136067.1, forward strand.
ATCCTAACTATATATACCTACTGGCGACCGCCAGTAGGTTATATATATATATATATATATATATATATATATATATATATATATATATATATATATATATATATATATATATATATTCACTGAAAAAACATAGGTTTTAGGGGTGTTATAGTTAGCTGGACATTTCACTCGTACAAAACCATTGAAATTTCTCAGTTATAGTTAGTTGTACTAAGTATAACTCGTGCGCCCACAATCCACTGCTGATGATTTCACATATTACATCATTCATGACATGGTCAGTGACATCACTGATGGCATCTCAAATGACATCACTGATGACATAACTGATGACATCATCCAGTGAATGTGGTTTGGTTCGATACTTAAATATTATTTATATAGCAATCTGCATTGAAGACTGAGTGGATGTATCAGTGTCTGGATGGAGGATTTAGTAGCACTGTGATTGACTGCCTAATTGACTAATTTAAAGTGTCTCACTAAATATATGGGATAGTGATTAAACTGTGTGAATACCTGTATCACTCTATCTCTTGTTGTGTAAACTACAACATAAGTTGGGTACTAGCTATGTGAAAGTCTATATTAGTTATTAATTAGTTAAGTGAGTATTTGTATGGGATAGTGAAAGTGTGTGTGGTTGGGTGGGAAGTGTGTGACTGTCCAACGATGTGTAAATAGTTGATTTAGTAGGTATATGAGGTTAAGACTGTATGTAGAAACAGTTGTTTGGGTGAGTGAATCTCTTTATGGGTGTGGTGATGAGTAAATATATTTCTCAATGATATATGTCCAACAAACTAGAAATATAAAAGGCAGTGTATGTGCAAGTTGTTGTGTATAAATAAGGAAATACATAAGAATCAGTGATTGTATGAGGGACTGTATCGAAAACTGTATACTTGTAATAGTGATTTTATAACACACTATGGGGGTCATTATGATGGCGGATTTCCGCATACTCCGGGGCGGCGGAAGCCACCGCCGGCCCGGAGTATGCGGGAAATCCGCCGAGGAGGCCTGAAAGACCCACCGCCAAATCAGGATGGCTGGTGGGTCTCACAATGTGTCCGCCGCTTTTCCGCCGCGGTCGGAAGGCGACCACGGCGGAAAAGCACTAACATGGCTGGCGGCGTCTATCAGACACCGCCAGCCATATTAGGATGTAGGGAAAGTAATGCTTTTCCGCGGCGGCTTTTCCGCCGTGGAAAAGCATACGGACAATCACTTTGGGGGCCCGTTGCGGGCCCCCTGGGTGAAAGCTGCGTGGGGGGTGCACATGGGGGGTACCTATGGTACCCCCCTGCCTTTGCGTGCACGAAGCGGCAGGCACCGCACGGTGCCTGCCGCTTTGTGCATGCAAATGCACAGCTTTCGTTTTTTACATTGCGACGGGTGCTGCTTCAAGCTGCACCCGCCGCAATGTAAAACATACAGGATGTGACCGCCAGGGTGGCGGTCACATCCTAATTGCCATGGAGGGACCGCCGCTGCCCATGCAGACGGTCCCTCCTACTCAGGGGTGGCGGACGGACGCAAGTCCGTCCGCCATCCTAATCGGCCCCTAAGTGTGAGTTACATTCTATATGAATAAATAAAGTGGTGGTTGTATAAGTGTGTAGTTTAGTAAATGTAAGTATGATCAATTGTGTGCATAAGTGAGTAGGATGACTGCATAAGTGAATAAGATGAATGCTGGTGTGTAACGTCAATGTAGGTGTATAAGTATATGTAATAGTGTTCTATTTATCTTTGTTAACATGTATGAGTGAATCTAGAGGTATGTGTTTAGATGTGTGTGTAGATGTAGGAATCACTGAGGGGGGTTTTAGTAACTTGTATTGGTGTGTCAATGGTTTCAAATATGGTACTCCATATTTTATAATGAGTGTTGAAAGGTTACACGAGTGTATGATGAGCTGTATCAGATTGTCACATGGATGATGTCATCAGTGATGTCATTTGAGATGTCATCAGTGATGTCACTGACCATGTCATGAATAATGTAATATGTGACATCATCAGCAGTGGATTGCGGACGCACGAGTTATACTTAGTACAACTAACTATAAGGGAGGAATTTAAATGGTTTTGTAAGAGTGAAATGTCCAGCTAACTATAACACCACTAAAACCTATGGTTTTTTTCAGTGAATCTCTAAGGTTTTTTAAATGCTAATTCCTAACTATAACATGTCTGAAACCTATGTTTTTTCAGTGAATTTCGAAGGTTTTTTAAATGCTAATACCTAACTATAACATGTCTGAAACCTATGGTTTTTTCAGTGAATTTCAAAGGTTTTTAAATGACAATTTTTAAATGTATTAATTGTTATATTTATTGTTTTGATACTGATTTACTACATTTTTTTAAACTATTTATTTTTAGATAGTTTATGTTTTAAATTACATTATAATTACATTATACATTACATTGCAAAATATACTATCTCAGAATGAATTACTTTAGTTTAAATACTTTGCAAATAGGCAATAGACTTTTAAGTATAGTAGTTACAGTTGTTGCAATGGGCAACACAATTTCAAACACAATGCAACATTGAGCTCAATGGGAATTTCTAGTTAAATGCAATCAGTTTCTTTATGGATTCGTTTTCTAATCACAGGACTGGATCCTAGATTCAGTCCTGGGACATCTCCTGTAAACAGTTGAGTAAAAGCGTTTTGGTTACAGTAGTGATTTGTAAGGAATATTATTGTATTTTAAAAGTTGACAGAAACTTTTTCACATAGAATCACCAATGTTATCCAATGCAACGGGAGGAAATTCACTTAGCAGATAAGTAGTATTATCGTTAATGTTTCTTACTGAGTGGTGGATCTTGGATCCAGCACTGGTGCATCTCCTGTAAACAGTTGAAAGAATGTGTTTAAGTCATACAGGCGATTTTTAAGGAATATTTGTAGTTTGTGAAAATATACACTTAGAAACTTTTCTGGTGAAAACCAGGCAATGGATTCCTATGGAAGGAAATACAAGTTACTGGTAAATATGATTAGAATTACTTTTCAGGGTTAGTGCAGGGCTAAAAAATGCAGCACTGGGTTTTCTCCTGATAATAGGTGAGTAAATCGGAATTCATTATTCGGATGATTTTAGGTGAATATTTTAACGTTCCACAACTCCACACTTAGAAGAATTTCTAAGTAAAACCAGTCAATGTTAGGCTATAGAAGTAAATTCAAGTTACTGGTAAGTACGGTTAGAATTACTTTTCAGGATCAGTACTGGGCTTAAAGATGCAGCACTGAGATCTCTCCTGATAACAGGTGAGTAAAGCGGAATATATAGTTCAGCTGATTTTAGAGGAATATTTGTAAGTTTCAAAAATCGACACTTAGAAACTTTTTCAGCAAAAAGCAGGCAATGATATCCTATGGAAGGAAATTCAAGTTACTGGTAAGCACGGTTAGAATTACTTTTCAGGATCAGTACTGGGCTTAAAGATGCAGCACTGAGGTCTACCCTGATAACAGGTGAGTAAATACGAATTCGTAGTTCGACTGATTTTACTTTGGTCCAGTATATATAGAGTCACTTTCCTACACTATCCCCTCCCTTCACCACTGTGCAAACAGGCCCTGTGGCACGTTTTAAGTTGGGGAAAAAATTCCCCTTCCATCCTGAGGGTCCCTAGGGTCCAACTAGTCCACTGATGGGTGAATTAAGCTTCACTCACAGTGTGATCTTAGGCACATGAGCAGGATGTTACATGTAATGAGAAATTAATGTTATGTCTTGCTTATATTTAGGTGGCCTGTTTTTGGTCTGTAGAGACAGTGAAATAATAAGAGCAGAGACACACATACTGCTTGCAGAGACAGACATGGTAGATTACATGTAACACCTGGTCATGTGCCTAAGATCACACTGTGAGTGAAGCTTGATTAACTCATCAGTGTGATTTTAGGCACATGACCAGGATGTTATATGTAAGCTACCATGTCTTTAAAAAACTTGTACTTCCATATTTTTAAAGACATCAACTAAGCATATTATTCACCCAGATCCATTTAAAATCAAGCTTCAGTCACAGTGTGATCTTAGGCACATGACCAGCATGTTACATGTAATCTACCATGTCTGTCTCTGCAAGCAGTATGTGCGTCTCTGCTCATATTATTTCACTGTCTCTACAGAACAAAAACAGGCCACCTATATATAAGCAACACATAACATTAATTTCTTATTACATGTAACATCCTGCTAATCTGCCTAAGATCACACTGCGAGGGAAGCTTAATTCACCCATCAGTGTGATCTTAGGCATATGTCCACGATGTTACATGTAATCTACCATGTCTTTAAAAAACATGTACTTCCATATTTTTAAAGATATCAACTAAGCATATTATTCACCCAGATCCATTTAAAATCAAGCTTGACTCACAGTGTGATCTTAGGCACATGACCAGCATGTAACATGTAATCTACTATGTCTGTCTCTGCAAGCAGTATGTGTGTCTCTGCTCATATTATTTCACTGTCTCTACAGACCAAAAACAGGCCACCTATATATAAGCAACACATAACATTAATTTCTCATTACATGTAACATCCTGCTCATGTGCCTAAGATCACACTGTGAGTCAAGCTTAATTCACCCATCAGTGCGATCTTAGGCACATGTCCACGATGTTACATGTAATCTACCATGTCTTTAAAAAAATGTACTTCCATATTTTTAATGACATCAACTAAGCATATTATTCACCCAGATCCATTTAAAACCAAGCTTGACTCACAGTGTGATCTTAGACACATAACCAGCATGAAACATGTAATCTACCATGTCTGTCTCTGCAAGCAGTATGTGTGTTTCTGCTCATATTATTTCACTGTCTCTACAGACCAAAAACAGGCCACCTAAATATAAGCAAGACATAAAATTAATTTCTCATTACATGTAACATCCTGCTCATGTGCCTAGGATCACACGGTGAGTGAAGCTTAATTCACCCATCAGTGTGATCTTAGGCACATGTCCACGATGTTACATGTAATCTACCATGTCTTTAAAAAACACTTACTTCCATATTTTTAAAGACATCAACTAAGCATATTATTCACCCAGATCCATTTAAAATAAAATTTGACTCACAGTGTGATCTTAGGCACATGACCAGCATGTAACAGGTAATCTACCATGTCTGTCTCTGCAAGCAGTATGTGTGTCTCTGCTCATATCATTTCACTGTCTCAACAGACCAAAAACAGGCCACCTATATATAAGCAACACATAACATTAATTTCTCATTACATGTAACATCCTGCTCATGTGCCTAATATCACACTGTGAGTGAAGCTTAATTCACCCATCAATGAGATCTTAAGCACATGTCCACGATGTTACATGTAATCTACCATGTCTATAAAAAACATGTACTTTCATATTTTTAAAGACATCAACTAAGCATATTATTTACCCAGATCCATTTAAAATCAAGCTTGACTCACAGTGTGATCTTACGCACATGACCAGCATGTTACATGTAATCTACCATGTCTGTCTCTGCAAGCAGTATGTGTGTCTCAGTGAAATAATATGAGCAGAGACACACATACTGCTTGCAGAGACAGACATGGTAGATTACATGTAACATGCTGGTCATGTGCCTAATATCACACTGTGACTGAAGCTTGATTTTAAATGGTTCTAGGTGAAAAATATGCTTAGTTGATGTCTTTAAAAATATGGAAGAACAAGTTTTTGAAAGACATGGTAGATTACATATAACATCCTGGTCATGTGCCTAAAATCACACTGATGGGTCAATCAAGCTACACTCACAGTGTGATCTTAGCCACATGACCAGGATGTTACATGTAATCTACCATGTCTGTCTCTGCAAGCAGTATGTGTGTCTCTGCTCTAATTATTTCACTGTCTCTACAGACCAAAAACAGGCCATATAAATATAAGCAAGACATAAAACTTAATTTCTCATTACATGTAACATCCTGCTCATGTGCCTAAGATCACACTGTGAGTGAAGCTTAATTCACCCATCAGTGTGATCTTAGGCACATGTCCACGATGTTACATGTAATCTACCATGTCTTTAAAAAACATGTACTTCCATATTTTTAAAGGCATCAACTAAGCATATTATTCACCCAGATCCATTTAAAATAAAATTTGACTCACAGTGTGATCTTAGGCACATGACCAGCATGTAACATGTAATCTACCATGTCTGTCTCTGCAAGCAGTATGTGTGTCTCTGCTCATATTATTTCACTGTCTCTACAACAGACCAAAAACAGGCCACCTATATATAAGCAACACATAACATTAATTTCTCATTACATGTAACATCCTGCTCATGTGCCTAATATGACACTGTGAGTGAAGCTTAATTCACCCATCAATGTGATCTTAAGCACATGTCCACGATGTTACATGTAATCTACAATGTCTTTAAAAAACATGTACTTCCATATTTTTAAAGACATCAACTAAGCATATTATTCACCCAGATCCATTAAAAATCAAGCTTGACTCACAGTGTGATCTTAGACACACGACCCGGATGTAACAGGTAATCTACCATTTCTGTCTCTGCAGGCAGTATATGTGTCTCTGCTCATAATATTTCACTGTTTCTACAGACCAAAAACAGGCCACCTATATATAAGCAACACATAACATTAATTTATCACTACATGTAACATCCTGCTCATGTGCCTAAGATCACACTGTGAGTGAAGCTTAATTCACCCATCAGTGTGATCTTAGGCACATGTCCACGATGTTACATGTAATCTACCATGACTTTAAAAAATATGTACTTCCATATTTTTAAAGACATCAACTAAGCATATTATTCACCCAGATCCACTTAAAATCAAGCTTGACTCACAGTGTGATCTTAGACACATAACCAGCATGTAACATGTAATCTACCATGTCTGTCTCTGCAAGCAGTATGTGTTTTTCTGCTCATATTATTTCACTGTCTCTACAGACCAAAAACAGGCCACCTATATATAAGCAACACATAACATTAATTTCTCATTACATGTAACATCCTGCTCATGTGCCTACGATCACACTGTGAGTGAAGCTTAATTCACCCATCAGTGTGATCTTAAGCACATGTCCACGATGTTACATGTAATCTACTATGTCTTTAAAAAACATGTACTTCCATATTTTTAAAGACATCAACTAAGCATATTATTCACCGAGATCCATTTAAATCTCAGTGAGAGTACGTTATGGTCACTGTCAGACCTGGGAACTAGTGTTTTTTAAAGTCATGGTAGATTATGATATGAGCAGAGACAAACATACTGCTTGCAGAGACAGACATGTTAGATTACATGTTACATGCTGGTCATGTGCCTAAGATCACACTGTGAGTCGAGCTTGATTTTAAATGGATCTGGGTGAATAATATGCTTAGTTGATGTCTTTAAAAATATGGAAGTTCGTGTTTTTTAAAGTCATTGTAGATTACATGTAATATCATGGACATGTGCCTAAGATCACACTGATGGGTGAATTAAGCTTCACTCACAGTGTGATCTTAGGCACATGAGCAGGATGTTACATGTAATTAGAAATTAATGTTATGTGTTGCTTATATGTAGGTGGCCTATTTTTGGTCTGTAGAGACAGTGAAATAGTATGATCAGAGACACACATATTGCTTGCAGAGACAGACATGGTAGATTACATGTTACATGCTGGTCATGTGCCTAAGTTCACACTGTGAGTCAAGCTTGATTTTAAATGGATCTCGGTGAATAATATGCTTAGTTGATGTCTTTAAAAATATGGAAGCACATGTTTTTTAAAGACTTAGTAGATTACATGTAACATTGTGGACATATGCCTAAGATCACACTGATGGGTGAATTAAGCTTCATTCACAGTGTGATCTTAGGCAGATTAGCAGGATGTTACATGTAATGAGAAATTAATGTTATCTGTTGCTTATATATAGGTGGCCTGTTTTTGGTCTGTAGAGACAGTGAAATAATATGAGCAGAAACATATATACTGCTTTCAGAGACAGACCTGGTAGATTACATGTTACATGCTGGTCATGTGCCTAAGATCACACTGAGTCGAGCTTCATTTTAAATGGATCCGGGTGAATAATATGCTTAGTTGATGTATTAAAAATTATGGAAGTTTGTGTTTTTTAAAGTCTTGGTAGATTACATGTAATATCGTGGACATGTGCCTAAGATCACACTGATGGGTGAATTAAGCTTCACTCACAGTGTGATCTTAGGTACATGAGCAGGATGTTACATGTAATGAAGAATTAATGTTATGTGTTGCTTATATTTAGGTGGCCTGTTTTTGGTCTGTAGAGACAGTGAAATAATATGAGCAGAAACATATATACTGCTTGCAGAGACAAACATGGTAGATTACATGTTACATGGTGGTCATGTGCCTAAGATCACACTGTGAGTCGAGCTTGATTTTAAATGGATCTGGGTGAATAATATGCTTAGTTGATGTCTTTAAAAATATGGAAGTACATGTTTTTTAAAGACGTAGTAGATTACATGTAACATCGTGGACATATGCCTAAGATCACACTGATGGGTGAATTAAGCTTCATTCACAGTGTGATCCTAGGCAGATTAGCAGGATGTTACATGTAATGAGAAATTAATGTTATGTGTTCCCTATATATAGGTGGCCTGTTTTTGGTCTGTAGAGACAGTGAAATAATATGAGCAGAAACATATATACTGCTTTCAGAGACAGACCTGGTAGATTACATGTTACATGCTGGTCATGTGCCTACGATCACACTGTGAGTCGAGCTTGATTTTAAATGGATCTGGGTGAATAATATGCTTAGTTGATGTCTTTAAAAATATGGAAGTTTGTGTTTTTTAAAGTCATGGTAGATTACATGTAATATCGTGGACATGTGCCTAAGGTCACACTGATGGGTGAATTAAACTTCACTCACAGTGTGATCTTAGGCAGATTAGCAGGATGTTACATGTAATGAGAAATTAATGTTATGTGTTGCTTATATATAGGTGGCCTGTTTATGGTCTGTAGAGACAGTAAAATAATATGAGCAGAGACACACATACTGCTTGCAGAGACAGACATGGTAGATTAATGTTGTTTTTTCTCCAAACTGTACAAGAACAGATTGCTGAAAATCGTGATCAAACATTTTGTTGTTTATTAAATTCTGTGTTACAGAAATGTAGCAGTGATAGAACAAAAATACAAAGTGTTTCTGAAATTCGAAATGTTTTAGACATATGTTCTGGTCTAAATCAATTTTCACTGAATATTCAGCAAGATTGTCAAGAATTTCTAATGTATATGCTTGTTGTTTTGCAAGATGAAGGTGTAGATGTAGAAAATCTTTTTGGCCTTTCTTATAAATGGCAGCATGACTGCGACAATTGCTCCTTTTCAAGTAGTACTACAATAGACTCTGAAAGATTTATATATTTGACTTTACCAGACTGCAAATCAGTGTCATTTATTAATCTAGTTAGACAAGCAAATCAAAGCATGGTCTGTACTCAATGTAAATCAGCAATGCTATCAACTTAATTTTTACAAAGATATGGACAGACATATGCCTAAGATCACACTGATGGGTGAATTAAGCTTCATTCACAGTGTGATCTTAGGCAGATTAGCAGGATGTTACATGTAATGAGAAATTAATGTTATGTGTTGCTTATATATAGGTGGCCTGTTTTTGGTCTGTAGAGACAGTGAAATAATATGAGCAGAAACATATATACTGCTTGCAGAGACAGACATGGTAGATTACATGTTACATGCTGGTCATGTGCCTAAGATCACACTGTGAGTCGAGCTTGATTTTAAATGGATGTGGGTGAATAATATGCTTAGTTGATGTCTTTAAAAATATGGAAGTTAGTGTTTTTTAAAGTCATGGTAGATTACATGTAATATCGTGGACATGTGCCTAAGATCACACTGATGGGTGAATTAAGCTTCACTCACAGTGTGATCTAAGGTACATTAGCAGGATGTTACATGTAATGAGAAATTAATGTTATGTCTTGCTTATATATAGGTGGCCTGTTTTTGGCCTGTAGAGAGAGTGAAATAATATGAGCAGAAACACATATACTGCTTGCAGAGACAGACATGGTAGATTACATGTTACATGCTGGTCATGTGCCTAAGATCACACTGTGAGTCGAGCTTGATTTTAAATGGATGTGGGTGAATAATATGCTTAGTTGATGTCTTTAAAAATATGGAAGTTTGTGTTTTTTAAAGTCATGGTAGATTACATGTAATATCGTGGACATGTGCCTAAGATCACACTGATGGGTGAATTAAGCTTCACTCACAGTGTGATCTTAGGCACATGAGCAGGATGTTACATGTAATGAGAAATTAATGTTATGTGTTGCTTATATATAGGTGGCCTGTTTTTGGTCTGTAGAGACAGTGAAATAATATGAGCAGAGACACACATACTGCTTGCAGAGACAGACATGGTAGATTGCATGTTACATGCTGGTCATGTACCTAAGATCACACTGTGAGTCAAGCTTGATTTTAAATGGATCTGGGTGAATAATATGCTTAGTTGATGTCTTTACAAATATGGAAGTACATGTTTTTTAAAGACATAGTAGATTACATGTAACATCGTGGACATATGCCTAAGATCACACTGATGGGTGAATTAAGCTTCATTCACAGTGTGATCTTAGGCAGATTAGCAGGATGTTACATGTAATGAGAAATTAATGTTATGTTTTGCTTATATATAGGTGGCCTGTTTATGGTCTGTAGAGACAGTGAAATAATATGAGCAGAGACACACATACTGCTTGCAGAGACAGACATGGTAGATTAATGTTGTTTTTTCTCCAAACTGTACAAGAACAGATTGCTGAAAATCGTGATCAAACATTTTGTTGTTTATTAAATTCTGTGTTACAGAAATGTAGTAGTGATAGAACAAAAATACAAAGTGTTTCTGAAATTCGAAATGTTTTAGACATATGTTCTGGTCTAAATCAATTTTCACTGAATATTCAGCAAGATTGTCAAGAATTTCTAATGTATATGCTTGTTGTTTTGCAAGATGAAGGTGTAGATGTAGAAAATCTTTTTGGCCTTTCTTATAAATGGCAGCATGACTGCGACAATTGCTCCTTTTCAAGTAGTACTGCAATAGACTCTGAAAGATTTATATATTTGACTTTACCAGACTGCAAATCAGTGTCATTTATTAATCTAGTTAGACAAGCAAATCAAAGCATGGTCTGTACTCAAAGTAAATCAGCAATGCTATCAACTTTATTTTTACAAAGATATGGACAGTATGTTATTTTAATGTTCCAACGATGCAGACCTGATGGAACTAAATTGACAACATTAATTAAAAATGTTGTGGCTTCTCAATTATCAATTGCAGGAAGAACCTTTACAACTGCAGCAATTATTTACCATGATGGTCCTTCAACAACATCAGGACATTCCACAGCTTATTTAAAATGTCAAAAAGGATGGAAACACTGTAATGATACTCAATTGACTTTCAAACAACGTTTGCCTTCTGACTTACTAAATTCTTACCTAGTGTTCTTACAACCGAAATTTTAGGGAAGGTAATTGCCCTATGAAGATTGCAGCAGTTAATATAACTTAGTTTGCTGTTCAAAATTACTTTTTGAATGAGAGTGATGAAGATACTAAAAACATGTAGTTCTCATAGAGATAGTATATGTATATCAAATAGTGTGTGCTCTGAGTATTATACAAAATATTTATAAAAAGTAAGCTAGAGGTGGAAATAAAACTCTTGTTTCATAATGTAAAAGTTGTTGGAGCTTTTCTTTCAGAAAGTCGGGTAAATGAGAAATTAAGAATACTCTGGACTAATTTCCAAAGAAAAGGACTTTCCATATACTATTTGGCCTCGTGGAAAAGTGGATGGATCAAAATTTTACATTATTTAAGAAAAGATTTTATGTTTTTTTTAAACACAATCATTTTGATTGTGGTTTTTTTTTGCCCGCTGTTATATGATGAGTACTATTGAAGTCACTGTTTTAAGTGAAATTTAATATATTCTGAGAACAGCAAAAATAAACCATGTAACATGTTGTCGAAATTATTTTGTATTTTCTATTATTAAATATATATTATTTTTTCATTCTCTTATGCTCACTTACCTATTTCCACCCTCTATCACTCCTCTTAACTCACCCTCACTGGCCTTTTTTCACTCTCCCTCACTTCCCTTCCCTTATTCCACTTTCCTCACTTATTCTCATTAACCACTCCTTCACGGCCCTTTCCCTCTCTCCCATCCACTTCTTTCCAGCCGTCAATCACTCTACTTCACTCCCCTTCCCCTTGTTTCCTTTCTTTGTTCCCTCAATAATTCCCCTTCTCTCACTCACCTTATTACACTTCACTCACTCCATCTCTCACTTCCTCTGTCCTCTCACATCCTCACTCCCTTTCCCTCACTCCCTGTCTCTTAGCTTCAGTCTCTTGATCCTCTCACTCTCTCACTCCTCTTCCGTCGTGCTTACTCCCTAAAACTCACCCACACTCCCTTACTTACCTTTCTTTGCTCTCTTACTCAGTTTCTTTCTGCCACTCTTTCCTTCACTACCTCCATGTTCTCACTCCTTCACTTCCTTTGTCTCAAGCTCACTTGCTTTTATCCTCTTTTTATTTTCCCTTTTTCATCAACCTCACTCTCCTTCACTCACCCTCCCTCACCCTTGTTCCCTTACTTCAGTTCCTTCAGTTATCCTCATTCATCATCTTCTTTCTTTCGTCACGCACTCACCTTTTCCCAGTCCCTTTTTTTCACTTTTCTTCCCTTCCTTTGCTCCCTCAGTCATTCTCCTTCCTTTACTCACCTTACTGCCGTTTAGTCACTCTTTCTCTGACTCACCTCTGTTCTCTCATATTCTCACTTGTCTTCCCTCACTCCCTCTCTGTTACCTTCACCCCCATTGTCTCCTCACTGTCTTACAACCCTACATTCACCCTCACTCACCTTCCATGCCTCATTGTCATTAATCCACCGTTATTCACTCCTGCTTCTCTGTCACTCACTCCCCTTTCTTTACTCCCCTTTCTGCCTTTAGTTTTCCTAATGCATATTCCTTTAGGATCTTACTCACCTTCAGTTTATTTCTCTCTTCTGCTCTTGTTCACTGTCACTGAATGTATCCATGGCATTATCCTTTTAGTAATTTGCTCTCTCTCTATTACTTTTTAACTCTCTCTGACCTTCACCATTCCTTTGTTTTTCTTTCGGAGTCCTTCACTTCTACTTTATCTCTTACTAACCTTTTATGACTTTTAATCTCCTACTTTGTCTCTTGTATTGTAAAATATATATTATAAATATTCTAACTTATTTTTTTTCTCTTTCACAGATATACATTTTAATAAAAATATGTAATTAAGTTTACATTACATATAAGGAAAGTTTGATGTACAACATGTACTTTCCCTATACTCTTTTCCTTAACCTCACTACTCTTCTCTGATGCTCCCACACCTCTGTTCCCTTATTGCGCTTGCCTCACTTATTCTGAGTCCCCATGTTTACACCCCTTTTCCTCACTCCTCTCTCACACTCACCTTCTTTCAGACCTTCTCCTTTACTTTCTTTCCTCTCTCTTCTCTTACTTCATTCCTTTACTCTTTTCCCTTCCCTTACTCACCTTCTTTCAGACTGTTCTGTGAAGCCACAACATGAAGGGACCCTTGTGTCAGTTGAAGTGGCTCCTCTGCTAACCCCCAGAAATGCTTTTATGACTTTTAATCTCCTACTTTGTCTCTTGTATTGTAAAATATATATTATAAATATTCTAACTTATTTTTTTTCTCTTTCACAGATATAAATTTTAATAAAAATATGTAATTAAGTTTACATTACATATAAGGAAAGTTTGATGTACAAAATTTACTTTCCCTATACTCTTTTCCTTAACCTCACTACTCTTCTCTGATGCTCCCACACCTCTGTTCCCTTATTGCGCTTGCCTCACTTATTCTGAGTCCCCATGTTTACACCCCTTTTCCTCACTCCTCTCTCACACTCACCTTCTTTCAGACCTTCTCCTTTACTTTCTTTCCTCTCTCTTCTCTTACTTCATTCCTTTACTCTTTTCCCTTCCCTTACTCTCCTTACTCCACTTCACTAACTCCTTCTCTTACTCCCTCTGTCCTCTTAGTTCTACACTCCCCTTCCCTCATTCTCTGTCTGTTAGCCCATTCTCTACATTTCCTCAGCCTCTCACACTTCTTCTGTCACACTCACTCCCTATAACTCAGCTACACTCCCACACTCACCTTCTTTCAAACCTTCTCCTTTACTTTCCTTCCTGTCTCTTCCCTTCTTTTGCTCCTTCACTCTTTTCTCTTCCCTTACTTTCCTTATTCCACTTCATTAACTCCTTCTCTTACTCCCTCTGTCCTGTTAGTTCTACACTTTCCTTCCCTCATTCTCTCTCTGTTAGCCTCATTCTCTCCGTCTCTTTAGTCTCTCACTCCTCTTCTATCATGCTCACTCCCTATAACACAGCAATACTCTCACACTCACCTTCTTACAGACCTTCTCCTTTACTTTCCTTCCTCTCTCTTCCCTTGTTTCGCTCTTTCACTCTTTTCCCTTTCCTTACTCTCCTTACTCTACTTTACTAACTCCTTCTCTTTCTCCCTCTGTCCTCTTAGTTCTACACTCCCCTTCCCTCATTCTCTCTCTGTTACCCTCATTCTTTCCGTCCCTTTAGTCTCTCACTCCTCTTCTGTCACACTCACTCCCTATAACTCAGCCATACTCCCACACTCACCTTCTTTCAGACCTTATCCTTTACTTTCCTTCCTCTCTCTTCTCTTACTTCATTCCTTTACTCTTTTCCCTTCCCTTACTCTCCTTACTCCACTTCACTAACTCCTTCTCTTACTCCCTCTGTCCTCTTACTTCTACACTCTCCTTCCCTCATTCTCGCTCT
Source organism: Lissotriton helveticus (assembly GCF_964261635.1). NCBI lineage: Eukaryota > Metazoa > Chordata > Amphibia > Caudata > Salamandridae > Lissotriton > Lissotriton helveticus. The sequence continues at coordinate 540,481,656 of NC_136067.1, forward strand.
GTTAGCCTGATTCTCTCCATTTCCTTAGTCTCTCACACCTCTTCTGTCACACTCACTCCCTATAACTCAGCTACACTCCCACACTCACCTTCTTTCAAAACTTCTCCTTTCCTTTCCTTTCTGTCTCTTCCCTTCTTTTGCTCCTTCACACTTTTCCCTTCCCTTACTCTCTTTACTCCACTTCACTAACTCCTTCTCTTACCCCCTTTGTCCTCTTAGTTCTACACTCCCCTTCCCTCATTCTCTGTCTGTTAGCCCATTCTCTCCATTTCCTCAGCCTCTCACACTTCTTCTGTCACACTCACTCCCTATAACTCAGCTACACTCCCACACTCACCTTCTTTCAAACCTTCTCCTTTACTTTCCTTCCTGTCTCTTCCCTTCTTTTGCTCCTTCACTCTTTTCTCTTCCCTTACTTTCCTTATTCCACTTCATTAACTCCTTCTCTTACTCCCTCTGTCCTGTTAGTTCTACACTTTCCTTCCCTCATTCTCTCTCTGTTAGCCTCATTCTCTCCGTCTCTTTAGTCTCTCACTCCTCTTCTATCATGCTCACTCCCTATAACACAGCAATACTCTCACACTCACCTTCTTACAGACCTTCTCCTTTACTTTCCTTCCTCTCTCTTCCCTTGTTTCGCTCTTTCACTCTTTTCCGTTTCCTTACTCTCCTTACTCCACTTTACTAACTCCTTCTCTTTCTCCCTCTGTCCTCTTAGTTCTACACTCCCCTTCCCTCATTCTCTCTCTGTTACCCTCATTCTTTCCGTCCCTTTAGTCTCTCACTCCTCTTCTGTCACACTCACTACCTATAACTCAGTCATACTCCCACACTCACCTTCTTTCAGACCTTATCCTTTACTTTCTTTCCTCTCTCTTCTCTTACTTCATTCCTTTACTCTTTTCCCTTCCCTTACTCTCCTTACTGCACTTCACTAACTCCTTCTCTGTCTTCCTCTGTCCTCTTAGTTCTAAACTCCCCTTCCCTCAATTTCTTTCCGTTAGCCTCATTCTCTCCGTCCCCTTAGTCTCTCACTCCTCTTCTGTCACGCTCACTGCCTATAACTCAGCCATACTCCCACACTCACCTTCTTTCAGACCTTCTCCTTTACTTTCCTTCCTGTCTCTTCCCTTCTTTCGCTCCTTCACACTTTTCCCTTCCCTTACTCTCCTTACTCCACTTCATTAACTCCTTCTCTTACTCCCTCTGTCCTGTTAGTTCTACACTTTCCTTCCCTCATTCTCTCTCTGTTACCCTCATTCTCTCCGCCCCTTTAGTCTCTCACTCCTCTTCTGTCACGCTCACTCCGTATAACTCAGTCATACTCCCACACTCACCTTCTTTCAGACTTTTTCCTTTACTTTCCTTCCGCTCTCTTCCCTTCTTTTGCTTCTTCACTCTTTTCCCTTCCCTTACTCTCCTTACTCCACTTCATTAACTCCTTTTCTTACTCCCTCTGTCCTCTTACTTCTACACTTTCCTTCCCTCATTCTCTCTCTGTTAGCCTCATTCTCTCCGTCCCTTTAGTCTCTCACTCCTCTTCTTTCACGCTCACTCCTATAACACAGCAATACTCCCACACTCATCTTGTTACAGACTTTCTCCTTTACTTTCCTTCCTGTCTCTTCCCTTCTTTCGCCCCTTCACACTTTTCCCTTCCCTTACTCTCCTTACTCCACTTCACTAACTCTTTCTCAAACTCCCTGTATCCTCTTTCTTCTACATTCTTCTTCCCTCATTCTCTCTCTGTTAGCCTCATTCTCTCCATTCCCTTGGTCTCTCACACTTCTTCTGTCATGCTCACTCCCTATAACTCAGCAACACTCCCACACTCACCTTCTTACAGACCTTCTCGTTTACTTTCCTTCCTGTACTTTCCCTTCTTTTGCTCCTTCACTCTTTTCCCTTCCCTTACTTTCCTTACTCCACTTCACTAACTCCTTCTCTTACTTCCTCTGTCCTCTTAGTTCTACACTCCCCTTCCCTCATTCTCTCTCTGTTAGTCTCATTCTCTACGTCCCCTTAGTCTGTCACTCCTCTTCTGTCACGCTCACTCCCTATAACTTACGCATACTCCCACACTCACCTTCTTTCAAACCTTCTCCTTTACTTTCCATCCTGTCTCTTCCCTTCTTTCGCTCCTTCACTCTTTTCCCTTCCCTTACTCTCCTAACTCCACTTCACTAACTCCTTCTCCTACTTCCTCTGTCCTCTTAGTTCTACACTCCCCTTCCCTCATTCTCTCTCTGTTAGTCTCATTCTCTACGTCCCCTTAGTCTGTCACTCCTCTTCTGTCACGCTCACTCCCTATAACTTACGCATACTCCCACACTCACCTTCTTTCAAACCTTCTCCTTTACTTTCCATCCTGTCTCTTCCCTTCTTTCGCTCCTTCACTCTTTTCCCTTCCCTTACTCTCCTTACTTCATTTCACTAACTCCTTCTCTTACTACCTCTGTCCTCTCAGTTCTACACTCCCCTTCCTTCCTTCTCTCTCTGTTAGCCTCAAGTTCTCCGTCCCCTTAGTCTCTCGCTCCTCTTCTGTCACACTCTATCCCCTATAACTCAGCCATACTCCCACACTCACCTTCTTTCAGACCTTATCCTTTACTTTCCTTCCTCTCTCTTCTCTTACTTCATTCCTTTACTCTTTTCCCTTCCCTTACTCTCCTTACTCCACTTCACTAACTCTTTCTCTTACTCCCTCTGTCCTCTTACTTCTACACTCCCCTTCCCTCATTCTCTCTCTGTTACCCTCATTCTCTCCGTCCCTTTAGTCTCTCACTCCTTTTCTATCACACTCACTCCCTATAACACAGCAATACTCCCACACTCACCTTCTTACAGACCTTCTCCTTTACTTTCCTTCCTGTCTCTTCCCTTCTTTCGCTCCTTCACACCTTTCCCTTCCCTTACTTTCCTTACTCCACTTTACTAACTCTTTCTCAAACTCCCTGTATCCTCTTTCTTTTACATTCTTCTTCCCTCATTCTCTCTCTGTTAGCCTCATTCTCTCCATTCCCTTGGTCTCTCACACTTCTTCTGTCACACTCACTCCCTATAACTCAGCTACATTCCCACACTCACCTTCTTTCAAACCTTCTCCTTTACTTTCATTCCTGTCTCTTCCCTTCTTTCGCTCCTTCACACTTTTCCCTTCCCTTACTCTCTTTACTCCACTTCACTAACTCCTTCTCTTACTCCCTCTGTCCTCTTAGTTCTACACTCCCCTTCCCTCATTCTCTCTCTGTTAGCCTCATTCTCTCCGTCCCCTTAGTCTCTCACTCCTCTTCTGTCACGCTCACTGCCTATAACTCAGCCATACTCCCACAATCACCTTCTTTTAGTCCTTCTCCTTTACTTTCCTTCCTCTCTCTTCCCTTCTTTTGCTCCTTCACTCTTTTCCCTTCCCTTACTTTCCTTACTCCACTTCACTAACTCCTTCTCTTACTTCCTCTGTCCTCTTAGTTCTACACTCCCCTTCCCTCATTTTCTCTCTGTTAGTCTCATTCTCTACGTCCCCTTAGTCTGTCACTGCTCTTCTGTCACGCTCACTCCCTATAACTTACGCATACTCCCACACTCACCTTCTTTCAAACCTTCTCCTTTACTTTCTATCCTGTCTCTTCCCTTCTTTCGCTCCTTCACTCTTTTCCCTTCCCTTACTCTCCTAACTCCATTTCACTAACTCCTTCTCTTACTCCCTCTGTCCTCTTACTTCTACACTCCCCTTCCCTCATTATCTCTCTGTTAGACTCATTCTCTCCGTCCCCTTAGTCTGTCACTCCTCTTCTGTCATGCTCACTCCCTATAACTCAGCAACACTCCCACACTCACCTTCTTACAGACCTTCTCGTTTACTTTCCTTCCTGTACTTTCCCTTCTTTTGCTCCTTCACTCTTTTCCCTTCCCTTACTTTCCTTATTCCACTTCACTAACTCCTTCTCTTACTACCTCTGTCCTCTCAGTTCTACACTCCCCTTCCTTCCTTCTCTCTCTGTTAGCCTCAAGTTCTCCGTCCCCTTAGTCTCTCACTCCTCTTCTGTCACACTCTATCCCCTATAACTCAGCCATACTCCCACACTCACCTTCTTTCAGACCTTATCCTTTACTTTCCTTCCTCTCTCTTCTCTTACTTCATTCCTTTACTCTTTTCCCTTCCCTTACTCTCCTTACTCCACTTCACTAACTCCTTCTCTTACTCCCTCTGTCCTCTTACTTCTACACTCCCCTTCCCTCATTCTCTCTCTGTTACCCTCATTCTCTCCGTCCCTTTAGTCTCTCACTCCTTTTCTATCACACTCACTCCCTATAACACAGCAATACTCCCACACTCACCTTCGTACAGACCTTCTCCTTTACTTTCCTTCCTCTCTCTTCCCTTGTTTCGCTCTTTCACTCTTTTCCCTTCCCTTACTCTCCTTACTCCACTTTACTAACTCATTCTCTTACTCCCTCTGTCCTCTCAGTTCTACACTCCTCTTCCCTCATTCTCTCTCTGTTAGCCTCATTCTCTCCATTCCCTTAGTCTCTCACACCTCTTCTGTCACACTCACTCCCTATAACTCAGCTACAATCCACCACTTACCTTCTTTCAAACCTTCTCCTTTACTTTCCTTCCTGTCTCTTCCCTTCTTTCGCTCCTTCACACTTTTCCCTTCCCTTACTCTCTTTACTCCACTTCACTAACTCCTTCTCTTACTCCCTCTGTCCCGTTAGTTCTACACTTTCCTTCCCTCATTCTCTCTCTGTTAGCCTCGGTCTATCTGTCCCTTTAGTCTCTCACTCCTCTTCTATCACGCTCACTCCCTATAACATAGCCATACTCCCACACTCATCTTCTTTCAGACTTTCTCCTTTACTTTCCTTCCTCTCTCTTCCCTTCTTTTGCTCCTTCACTCTTTTCTCTTCCCTTACTCTCCTTACTCCACTTCACTAACTCCTTCTCTTACTCCCTCTGTCCTCTTACTTCTACACTCCCCTTCCCTCATTCTTTCTCTGTTAGCCTCATTCTCTCTGACCCCTTAGTCTGTCACTCCTCTTCTATCACGCTCACTCCCTATAACTCAGCCACACTCCCTCACTTATGTTTCTTTCCTGCCTCACTCAGTCCTCTACTCTCACTTTTTCCTTTTTTTTCTCTGTCTCTTCACTCCCTTACTCCCCTTGTCTCACACTCACTTGCCTTTATCCAGTCTGTATCACCACTCTTTCCTCAACATCACTGCTCTTTTCTTACCCTTCCACACCCCTGTTCCTTTACTACATTTTCTTCACTTATCCTTATTCCCCTTGTTCACTCCCCTTCTCCTCACTTACCTCCCACACTCACCTTCTTTCAGTCCCCCTACTTCACTTCCCTTCCCCTCTCGTCCCTTTCTTTGCTTTCTCACTCATTTTCCTTTCCTCTCTCACTGCACTCCACTTCAGTTACTCCTTTTGAATTTGTTAAGAATACAGCTCTTTTTTGAGAACTGGAGGTAGTTCTAAAAAGAACAGTTTTTTTTCTTCTTTTTTAGGTTTTTTTCTGAACAAAAACAAAAACAGGGAATGCAAAACTGCTCAACAGGAGCCAAAAAAGGGGAAAAATTAGGGCTGGGGAGAGCAGCGGTGTTCTTGCCTCCTGCGTGCAATGAGCTTGATGCTCTGCTCACCATAGCAAAGCATTCCATCGCATTGCTTGCACTTTATAGTAATGTCACTAAAAACAGGCTGAATGTTCGGAATCATCCCCATTCCGCTGCACGTCTTCTCCATGATGTTGTGGCTCCTCCAGTAGATGTAGAGGCACCATCCCCAGGGGGATTTCGTGCCAGGTCTCGGACACTCTCCCGGGCATAGTTCTGGGGGTGCCTCCGTTGGACGTGGCGAATCATTGTGGAGTTGCCAAAACTGTACTTCCTTCTTGGGTCTCCTTGGTAAAGCACAGTTTTGCAGATTTTGCATTCCACTTTAGGAGCATTCACCTTTTTTAATCCTGCAGGTATTGAAAAAAACTTCCAAATAAAATGCTCCTTGACCTTGGGTTGAGGAGGCTCTTCCTGAATGAAGTCATCTGACTCCTCACTGCTGCTAGGTGCCCTGGCAGCCATTCTTTACACAAAATGGTAGAACAGAAAAGAACAGGTCTTGCTGTCTCCAAAGTGAAAGAAGAAGTGAAGGAAATGTGTGGGGTTTTCATTAGTTATAAAAAAAACTGTTAACAACCAATGAAAAGAGTTATTTTAAGGTCACATGACTTGGCGCGCTTACGCTGCGCGCACCGGAGCGCTTCCGGGGGCGCTTACGCGGCGCGAACGTAGGCGCTTCCGGGGGCGCTTACGCGGCGCGCCTGAATGACGTTTTGCTAGCTTTTTTTTACGCACGCGGAAATTGCGCTCTTGGGTGAGCTTACCCTGAGCGCTCCAAGACAAAATGAAAAAAAAAACATGAAAAAAATAGATTGTAAAAAAAATTACAAATAATAGTTATAAAAAACAGCTAATAAAAAAAAAGGTTTAAAAATCGTACGTTACAAACTCGATATATAAAGGAATTAGCTTTTAAAAAAACTATGAAATTCACTGAAAAAACCATAGGTTTCACAATCATTATAGTTAGGAATTAGCACTTAAAAAACCTTTGAAATTCACTAAAAAAACATAGGTTTCACAATCGTTATAGTTAGGAATTAGCATTTAAAAAACCTTTGAAATTCACTAAAAAAACATAGGTTTCACAATCGTTATAGTTAGGAATTAGCATTTAAAAAACCTTTGAAATTCACTGAAAAAACCATAGGTTTCACACCAGTTATAGTTAGCTGAACATTTTACTCATACAAAACCATTGAAATTCCCACGTTATAGTTAGTTGGACTCACTATAACTCGCGCGCCCGCAATCCACTGCTGATGATGTCACATATTACATCATTCATGACATGGTCAGTGACATCACTGATGACATCTCAAATGACATCACTGATGACATCACTGATGACATCTCAAATGACATCACTGATGATTTCACTGATGACATCATCCATGTGATAATACAATACACTTCCTCACAAGCTAATCTAACCTATGATACACCCAGTGTTAAATACAAACTACCATTCCTGAAACCATTGACACAGTAAAACCACTCACCACATACGCACTCACTGATTTCTAGGTCTACACACACATCCACTCATTCACCCATACAATCTTTCATACATATAGTCACTCATCCACACAAGACCAACATATGCACTCATATACCTATACAGAGACTCACACAGTGCCACTCATCCATGGAGTTACTCACACACCTAGTCAGTCATGTAAAGAATCAATCACACTCCCATTTCCTCAACTATACAGTTATACACACAAAACCTTGCTTATTTAAACATAGACTAACACATACTTACTATCTTTTACAATCACTGATACAAGTACATATTGATAGATACAGTCACTTATGCAATCACAGGCTGTTATATATAGTCATTTATATATGACAACTCTCACATGCACTGTGTTTTGCATATGTACTTACTTGGACATGTAGCACTGAGATATCCATTCAGTCACCAACACACCCATGCACACAGTAAACCGCCTATACAGCTGTTTCCTCATGCACTCTTGAACCCATACACCAAGTGAATCAACTGCTCACACATCTATGCACAGTCACACACCTCCAGGCCACCTCCACTCACACTCACATACAAATACTTGGGTTAACAATCATTAACCCATATAGCCAGTCATATAGCTACTAATCAATACATGCAGCACCTTACACAACAACAGACATAATTGACAAACAGAGTAAAAACATAGCGTATATATATATTTTTCACTGAAAAAAACAAAGGTTACTGGGACATTATAGTTAGGAAATGGAATACAAAAAAACTGGAAATTCACTGAAAAACCAAAGGTTAGAGGGACGTTACAAAAAGGCTCAGGTGTCACTCATACATAACCAGTAAAATTCACCAGTTATAGTTAGCTGAGCAAACTATAATTCTCGCCTCCGCAAGGCACTGCTTATGACCTCACATTTTACATAACTCATGACATTGTCAGTGACATTGATGAAGCAAAGCTTCGCATATTTTGCGGCTTGCCGAAGTCAAGAACCTCGTTTATGTGTAATAAGGTAACAAAGCGTATGTTTTACTAACATTTATTTTGTTTAGGCAAAGTTCCCGAAGCTTGCCTATGTGTATTTCTAATGAATTTAATCCGTGTCCTTTAATATGGCCGCCGCTTGTATTTTAGTTACTGCGCATGCGTCAGCCACACTCACGTGTCCTGACGCGTCTGCAGAAGTGGAGGGAAAGTTATGCGCATGCGTAATTCATAGCTGTGCTTATCATGTGGTACTGCTCGTGCCACTGCTCTTGTGATTGTGTCAATGTAGCTAACATTTAATGCAATAGTTTTATTTCTTGATGATGAGTTAAAAGTACAAACACTATGATGTATTTTCATAATGACATTATTATGTATTAACTTGTTTTCGCTTACTTTTCATGTACCGCGGGGAATGGGGGTCCAAACTGATTGGGAGCCATATTGACGGTCTCTTCTGCGCATGACCAGGGAGCATTGAAAGGTGGCCACTTTGGACAGTGGAACTCAGCCAGCTGGCAGCCACAGTCAAGATGCGCCTGGGAAAGCCATCTCTGCGCTACGAGAACGGCGAATGTTGCTCCTCATGTGTTACAATGTTAATTTTCTGCACAGTTCTCATGAGAACCCCAAACCTGCTAGGCGGTACCCAAATATGTTAATGAAGGCTTCAAATCTTGTATTGTGATTGGTGTGTTACCCAAATCCTACCTTAGGACCAATCGAAATTGAGGGATTCTGACACTTTGCAACATTGGGGGGTGGTACACTGTCCCCAAACTGTATATCTACCCTGGGTTCACCTAGTGAACCGTCCGACTTGTCTGGTTTAGCTGACCTGTCACTGACCCAACGCACTCAATAGGTGACTGAAGATACAGAGCGCTGCGAAGCACTCTGTCCGAATTTGACCATAGGCTAAAGGTTCTACTGAACCTTAAAGTGCTGGCAAAGCACTTAGCTGGGAGTTCGCTGACCCAATCGGGGTCTTGATCGATAGCTGCAGAGCGGGTGGAGCGCAGGCGTTGCTTCCGAACTGTGGGTTCCGGTCCTGTCCTGAAGAGGGTCCTGTCCTGAGGGTTTGCTGTCCTGTCCTGAGGGTCCTGTCCTGATTCCTATTCCGAGGGTATCCTGTCCTGTCCTGGGTGTCCATTCTGCACCTGCTGTCCTTTGAGGGATATCCTTCCTTGAGGGTTTCCTGTCCTTAACTGACCCGTGGCCAGGGTTTGGTTTCCACACCTTTCTAGGTAAATATTGCTCTGAAAACTCTTTAAATCTTGCACCTTCTAAATTTCTGACTTTTGCTTTAATAAAGTTCATCATTGCATATGTTATATTTTCCATGCCTTTCCGCAACTATTGAAAGTCAATTACGTATTTTTCCATAAGTTTGTTCCTATGTCTTCTCACTTGTTAGAAATTATATTTTGCATTGCGGTCTGTAATTTTATGATATGGTCTAGAACTTCATTGCCTAGATTGTTCAAAGGCCCATTCACCTTAAGTGAAGCGTGCTACTCTTTATAGGCCCTCCCATAGTTATTCATGCATAAAATGTCCATGCTTAAACATTTCTGAGATTTTATAATATTTCCCATCTGCATTTCATATTACATTTGAATGATTACCCTGTCATTATTTCTTTATGCCTATGTGATTTACGTTATCTTGGTTATTGATTGCCTTATTTTACTGTACCTCATGCAAGAAAATATTGAATTTAGATAAACATTTTAAAACTTCCAGTTGTCCGTGGTCATTTAAACAGTATTTGAATGTTATTGGTTGGGTTTGTATTTTGCTGTCTTTCTTTTACAGCTAGCTCCCTGATTCATTGTGGTCATTAGGTACCCGCATCGGTGGATGGTAAGTCGGGTGCACTGAAAATTATTAGCAGGGAACACACACACACAACTTGGTAGAGCTCGTGAAGTCACCTGATCGATGTATATGGTGATTTGAAAAGTATATGGGCCCTGAAGCCGGAAACGGCGAAAACTATTGGTCGGGTGGCCTCGCGCGCTCTATCAACATCACTGATAACCACTGATGACATTAAATAATTTAAATGATGACATCATACAATGACTGTGAGTGTTTTATAAAATGTTTGAGTTTTAAATATGAATACCAGGGGTCGTGGCTTGGCGCCCGACGAGGACGGCGGCTCTCATGTGAGCGCTCCCGGTCTGAAGGGGTTTTCGCTTCACTCTTTACACCAAAACTTCCTGCAAAGCGGATTTTCATGCACCGGAGCCCACGGACACCAGCGGGCTCCTGTAGGCGGAATAAAACGAGCAGCGGAATGGTCGTTTTTCACACGTTGTAGCGGACGCGGCTGTGAGATAGTCGCGCCCGCCATCTTGGGTCCTGTTACCGTGAACGGCGGCGCTCCCGTTCGCTAACTATGACAGCCTGTCACGGAGCCCTCCGTGCCTCCAGCTACTTCGGGTGAGCTAATTTCTGCATTCTGGCACCACCGCTGGGCAACTTTCTCTCATGACGCCTTTTTCTCAGTGAATTAACCAGCCTTCACTCATCCTCTGACGACCTGGGCGGCCATTTTAGTTAACTGTTGCTTCTTTTGCCTCAGGCACCCTGAATGCATACGCAGCTGCAGCCTACTCTATAATATGAGAGCGTTTCATTTCCTCACGCTCTTACTTCAATAGACATTTACTGCGTGAAGCTGTCCTGCGCATTGTTTTTCCAAGTTTTTTTTTTTTTTTTTTTTTTTTACATGCTCTTTTCGCATCTATGATGTTCCTCACCAGTTAAATCTCTGCTGCATCACAATGCGCCATTTTTGCATATCCTAGTGCAGTGCTGTTTTTTTTTTTTTTTTTTTTTTTGCTCTCTACATCAATGTATTGCCTCCTTAAATGACTCGAATGCTGCTCCATTTCTCTGTGTAAATCCTTGGCGTTCCTGAATTCTGCGCAGACAGCTCTCTCTTCCTTATTTTCATTTTTTTGGGGGGGGAATTTGCTTGCTTTCCTCCTATCAAGAACTCCTGCGCACACTTGCAGTTGTCTACAGACCAGCAGAGGTTACTACTGAACTTTTCTCTTACCAATAACTCCTTTTCATGGAAAGAAAAGCAATTTCTCGCACTCCCAAGCCTCCACGTTGTGCATTCATTAAGAACTCAAAAGTCTTCTCTGCATTGGCGCACCTCGAGGCCTCTCAGGCGCTCGTCACTCAGATGTCACAGTCTAGCACGGAGCGGTCTGCCCAGCCTCCAGGGAAAGTCACGACGAAACGCCTTAAAAAACATCCTCCATCACCAACAGGATCCACTTCGACTGTCTCCATGGAGCTTCTACTGGAGGAAATCCGTGCCCTCAGACCTTTCATGGAGGAAACTAACACTAAGTTGCAGGTTCTCACCGATAATTGGTCTCAGATGGATGCCAGGGTGACAACAGTAGAACAGTCTTTGACTTCTCTCCAAGAGTCGTCCTCCAAGGTCTCATGCATGCAGTCTCAGATTTCCTCCCTTCAAAAGCAGGTTGAAGAATTGGAGAATCGAAACAGACGCAACAACCTCCGTCTCTACGGCCTGGCAGAGAATTGTGAAGGGACTGACCCCACCGCCTTCTTCAAGTCTTTTCTACCCAAACTTCTTCATCTGCCTGAGGATACTACGCTTAATATCCAGCGTGCACATAGGTTGGGCCGCCTCCCTTCTACTCCTTCTCCCTCCTCACGGCCGAGAGGTGTCATCATGTACTTCTTAGAGTACACTGACCTTCTCAAAGTCATCTCAGCAGCACGTGCATCACCTCGTCTCCAATGGTCAGGATCCAATCTCTTCTTTGCGCAGGATTATGCCAAAACCACAGCAAGCCGTCGTAAAGCCTTTTTAGACATGAGACCAGAACTTCGTGCTCTTGGTGCTAGATACGGCCTTTTTCATCCTTGCCTGTTCAGAGTTACACACAACAACAAGACCATGACCTACGAGGATCCTGTTCGTCTCCGAAGTTTCTTGAACGCTGCACAGTCATCTGACATGGACTTCTCTGGCTCATCATCAGCTTTCCCTCCATGAATCTTGTTTTCCGTGACTTTATTGCCTAGTCAAATTATATGTTTCCTGTTTGATGTTCGCTGTTTTGTTGTCTGCCTTTCATGAGTTCTTCAGTTTTTCGTCGACTTTCCCTCCATGATTATCCTTGATGTAGCTTCGTTGCTTTAATTAACCTATATGTCTTATACTTGTTGCAGTTTGCGCTGTTGTTTGTCTTCGCTGCGTTCCTAACGATTTCAATTTCTATGTTCCTTTCTTCGCTTTTCCTCATCTCTCATGCATCCCGTTTGGATGATTACGCCACGATTCCTGTGTGGCGCACTATTGACGTTTCCATTAATCTGCATGCTTACCGTGCACAGTTCAATGTATCGCTGTTTGTTTATGCTGTGTTTTTAGCGATTCTAGCTTTTCTGTTCCCCCCCTCACTTTTCGTCATTTTTCTGGTATTCCTGTTCGTTAGTTCGTATTGCTCACTACTATTTCTTCACACACTTTTCTGTCATTCATCATTGTCTTGTCCTCATTTTCTTTCATTCCTTTCATTCATTACTGTCTTTCCTCCCCTTTTCTTGCAGGTTTTACAATACGTATGGCGTCTTCCCCCTGACCTGTTGGTTCGCTTGCATTGGACGCTTGCTTCCTCTGACGGCGCTCCCCCCTCATCCATTTCCTCGCGTATCCTCCCCCTGGTGATCAACCCTCCCCATCTCTACCCTTCGTAAGTATGTTTTCCCTCTCCTCCCGGTTGTTCACTTTCCTTCTTGTATCTTTTTCGCTCTTAAGTTCCCCAATTTCCCTTGATTCACAGGTGTCTCTCTCTCTTGCCTTTCACATACTTCTCTATTGCTGTCTTCTTCCTACCATTCTAACCATTTCTTGGCCTATCTTCTCATCTTTTCCACATCGATCGCTTTTACTCTCTTTTTCCTCACCCTATTTCCTTTTTCCTCATCCTTTTACTCAATGTTATACTGCACTGACTTTCATCGACTTTCTTCATCTCCTTAGCATTTTTACTCCTCTGGGTCCCCTTTGCACTTCCTTTTCTTCCTCTGTTTTCTTCCTTTTCTCTGATATGATATGTCTCTGAAGGTAATTACATGGAATGTTAAGGGCGTCAACTCCCCTATCAAACGACAAAGAATTTTATCTCATCTTTCACGTTTGAATGTGGACATTGCTTTTTTACAAGAAACCCATTTAACTGCTGAAGAATCTGTCAAATTGAAAAGAAGTTGGGTGGGTGATGTTTATTATTCTCCTGGGGATGGTAAACGTAATGGCGTTGCAATTTTGTGTCACAAAGCTCTCTCTCATTCCCTGATTGCTCAAGAATCCGATGCTGAAGGCCGATGGATATATACCAAACTCTCTGTCAAGAATGTTCCAATTTCTCTCCTAAATGTTTATGCCCCTACCACTGGTGACCCCACTTTCTGGCACTCATTTTCCCAGCACATCACCAGATTTATTGATGATAATTTCATACTAGCAGGAGATTGCAATCAGCCCCTAGATCCCTTTCTTGATAGGAACTCCAAAGCACACTTCATCCCTAACAAATCCCATAAATCCTTCTCTCGAGCTATTTCCCAACACAAACTCACTGATGCTTGGCGTCTATGTAACCCAGAACTCCAGGAATTTACTTTCTATTCACCATGTCACCATTCCCAATCCCGAATTGATTACATTTTTGTTACCCACAATATCGCCCAAACTCTCACTCATGCGGAAATTGGTCCAATTTTACTCTCTGACCATGCCCCCACATTAGCTCAATTGGACATCTTACCCAAATCTGTAGGCCCTAAACGCTGGCGTTTCAATAATTCTCTCCTCTTAGACCCCAAATTTACTGCCTCGTTCACTTCCTTCTCTCATGAATTTTTCTCCCTAAACGATAACTCCCCTGTCCCCAAGCATACCATTTGGGATGCCTTTAAAGCAGCGGCAAGAGATTTCATCATTGGCTTTGTTGCTAAGAAACGTAGAGCTGCTCGTGATTTTACCAAGGCCACCCTTCTGGATATTAAGAAATTGGAGCATTCTTATTTTACTTCCCGCTCACAGCAAACTCTAACCGCCCTGGTCAGTGCTAAGATGAAATTCAACAAAAAGTCTACGGACGATGCGTCATTGTACTTATTAAAATCTAGTGCCAAGTTCTACGGAGGCAAAAATAAGGCTGGCAAGGTCTTAGCCAATTATCTTAAGGTGAAACACAACAAGTTAAACATTGAATCAATCTACGACGCCAATTCGAATCTCAAACACACAGACGCAGACATTCTCACTGAATTCTCTACCTTCTATAAGACCTTATACTCTTCTGAAACTCAGCCTTCTTCCCACTCCCTAGACACATTTTTCTCCTCCATTCAAAAACCCTCTCACTTTCCACTTGACCTCTCTCACTTAGAATTTGACATATCCCAACAAGAACTACTCAAGGCGCTTCAAACCCTCCAAAAAGACAAGGCCCCCGGGCCTGACGGCTTCACAGTAGAATTTTTTCTCCACTTTTCAAAACTCCTTATCCCCAGACTCCATTCCCTTATTGGCACCTTCCTTTCCTTGGGATCCTCCTCAGGCTCTTTTTCAGACGCTCATATTTGCCTCATTCCCAAGGAGGGGAAAGATCCTCAACATTGCAAAAACTACAGGCCAATCTCTTTGGTCAATATTGACTACAACATTTTTGCAAAATCTCTTGCGGCACGTCTAGACCTTCTTCTTCCAGACCTCTTGGGGGAGGAACAGTCGGGCTTTGTCAAAGGTCGTTTTATAACTGATAACACCAGACTCCTCTTCAACATTCTTTCTAAATCTCGCCTTTTACCCCATCCCCTTGCGGCCATTGCCCTGGATGCCGAAAAGGCATTTGATAGGGTCGAATGGACTTATCTCTTTCACACTCTCCGTTGGTTTGGTTTCGGTCCTGTTTTCATATCCTTCATTTCACTACTCTACTCTAACCCACGCGCAGCGGTTTGCGCCAACGGTCAAATATCTTCCTTTTTTGATTTAGAAAGAGGTGTTCGCCAAGGTTGTCCCTTATCTCCCTTTCTCTTTAATCTGGCCTTAGAACCCTTCCTTTCCAAGCTCCGTCAAAATCCCTCTATCCATGGTTTCCAATTGTCAGAGTCCCACATCAAACTAGCCGCTTATGCGGATGACATTTTGCTATTTATCTCCAACCCCTCCGTTTCCGTTCCTGCCTTTCTCACCGAAGTTCATACTTATTCCCAAATATCTGGCTATAAACTTAATAATGATAAATGTGAGATCCTCCCCTTGACTAAATTCACATTCAAACCCGATTTTGCCGCCTCTAATTTCACATGGAAACCCTCCAATATCAAGTATCTTGGAATGCATATTACCCCCACCATTCCAGATACTGTTTCCCTGTGCATGTCCAAATGCATTCAAAAATTAACGGATCTCACATCCAGGTGGCATCCCCTTTACCTATCCTGGTGGGGTCGCCTTGACACTATTAAAATGATGCTGTCTCCCATTATTCTCTACACCCTCTCTAATATTCCGGTCCCTGTCCCCTCCAAACTTTTCAAAAAGATCAACTCCATTCTAACGTCCTTTCTTTGGAATAAAAAGAAGCCACGAATGTCTCTAGCACGTCTGATTCGTCCTAAATCAGAAGGCGGGGCTAACTTCCCTGACTTCCCAGCCTACCACAAGGCGTTCCAGTTGAGGCAAGCCTCTTTTTGGCTACAAGACCCTGACACCCCTTGTCCTCTATGGGTCAAATTTGAACGCCTCCTTCTTTCTCCCTTTTCCTTTGCTGAATACCTTTCCTTCTCTCGCAAACCCACCTCTATCTCTACTCCGATTCATAAATTTACCACTAAATTACTCCTCTCCTCCACGCACTCACCTCCTACTACCATTGCTGATTTCCTTTCCTCCCCCATATGGCATAACACGTCCTTACTCATCCATGACAGACCTTTTTTTTGGAAAACTTGGCATACCCGTGGTCTGCAGTGGGTCTCCCAACTTTTTTCTCACTCTTCTTTCTTATCTTTTGATACCCTTCGCTCCCTCTATGACTTACCCACTTCCTTTGCACGCAAATACCAATTGCTTAAAAATACAGTCCTAACAAAATACAATGACCTCTCTCAGCCCTGCCCTCCTTCTGCTTCATCCACTTCCACTTCCGCACTTCATTCCTTCTTACGCACTACACCAAAAGCTACTGCTATCTACAAATATTTTCACGTTGGTGAGGCTCCAAGGTCTAAATCCAAAGTGGAAGAGTCCTGGGAGCATGATTTGTCTGTCTCTTGGTCGGTCTCCTTCTGGGACAAAATCTGGACCAAACTTCGCAAATCTTCCAGAGCAGCAACCCTCACTCAGACTTTGTTTTTCATTTACAATAGACTCCTCTTCACACCCTATGACCTTCACAAACGCTTTCCTAATACTCCCCACACATGCTGGTCTTGTTCGTTGCCACAGGCTCACTTATTTCACATGTTATTTTTATGCACTCATGTTCGTAATTTTTGGCTACAGGTTTGGGCTCAAATTAATTTAATTTTCCACACTTCTATCCCTTTTTCTCACACGCATATTTTTATGGGCAGCCTCTCTCCTTGTTGGAATGACGTTGATTTAAAACCTCAGATTATTGACCTATTACTTGCCGCTGCCTTCCAACAAATAACAGTCAACTGGAAAGACTTCTCCAAGATTTCCTTCAAAGCGTGGTGGTTTAACGTATGTCATAACCATAGACTTGATACTGCCCATGTCTTCCCGGCATGTATGGCTACAAAACGTATGGACTTATGGACTCCCGTCACACTTTATTTAGACTCCTGTAGTAAACGCTTGTTTCACCCTCCGCCCTCACAACAAGAAGTTCCTAAGCCTCCTTAATCGCTCGATACATTCCACTTATCCTCCATTGTATCAATTTTTTTTAAATTTTTCCCAATGCTCTTATGCTTTTCATATTTTATGCTTAACGTGTTTTCTCTCTGACTTTTCCCTTTTTCTCATCTTGTACCCAGATTTCTTTTATTATGATGCTTGTATCTGTATGATTGTATTATTTTGTTCAGATTATTTAACTTGATATCACGTTGTACTTTGTTTTGACACCTGGTTCTCTTTTTTATTATTATCAAATAAAATTTTCTTGAACTAAATATGAATACCAAGGTATATTGGTGAATCAGTGGGTGTATGTGTGCCTGTATTGTTGTGTAGTTCCCACTAATCCATAGGACCGGTGCTTTTGTAGACAACAAACTTTGGATATGTTGGCCTAGAAACCAGCTATCTCACAGTGCTACAGTAAGCGAGCAAATGGGTTTTGGCAAACATTAAAAATGACAACCCTAATCCTTCACGGCTCGTGGTAACAGATCAGAACCCTTCCGCTCAGTCACTTGTGCACTCTTGTTCTCCGAGAAAAGTACAGAGAATACACAATGGGACTTTTTCAATTTATTTATTGAACCAGCACCAATCTTGTATAGAATACATGTGCTGGGAAAATCAGTAGGCAGAAGCAGATGAAAGAGATTACAAGCACCAACAGAGTGAATAGCAGATATAGTTCCATGATGGTGCAGACAGTGTATAAATGTTGGCATATAATACAAGATAGTAATCAGGTGTACTCCTACTATGCAATCCCTTCTCTGTGTTTCCCTAGAGTGTATGTAGGTGTAGAACCAAGAATCCCCCCACGGGATGATCCAACCCCATTGCCTGGTGGGAGAGAATGTAGGACCTTGTCTTGATCATGAATTGGACACCCCTGACAGAGATGTCAGGCAGCTGTTCTGTGAAGCCACAACATGAAGGGACCCTTGTGTCAGTTGAAGTGGCTCCTCTGCTAGCCCCCAGAAATGCTTTTTCATTTATAATAAAAAGCTTCCTTACTTGGTACATACAGATTAGCATTGTTTTGGATATGAAGATAGCCCCATCGCCCCAAGGACGAAGATAGAACAACATTTGTACATCATACGTAAGGCCTTGTACTCGGTGTTTGAGGCATCGTGATGATGTTGCACAAAGCCAGATGTGTTAACAAAAGTATCTTCAGAAACACTAATCCACATTATCACGCACACAAATATGTGCAAAAGAGCACAGCAAATAATGTTACTGTGAACAAAAGAGGACAATGTACGAAAATGGGCCGCATTGCTACATGGGCTTAATTCTGGCCCATAACAGCATGGATAAGTCAGTGGGTGCATGAGTGATTGCATAAGTGAGTGAGTGATTAGGTGTCTCAGTGAAGCTATAGGTGAGTGGCTGGCTGTGTGAATGTCTGTGTCAGTCTGTCAGTTGATGTCTATGTGGCTGTATGGGTGAGTGATTGGTTGTCTGAGTACCTGTATGGGTGTCTGAGTGTATGTGTGGATGGGTGATAGGATGTGTGACTGCCTGTATGGATGAGTCAGTGGGTGAGTCAGTAGCTGTATGGATTAGTGAGTGCATGTGTGAAGGGTTGTATGGGTGAGTGAGTGTGTGTATGGCTTTGTGGTATGAGAAGGTAGATGTTTCAGGGGTATATGGGTGAGTAACTAGGCATTTGAAAGACATTATATTTAAGTGAAGGGGTAAATGAGTGGCTGTATGGGTGAGTAAATGAATGTAAGCGTGGCTGTATGGGTGAGTGGGTGCTTGAGTCAGTGCCTACATAGATGAGTGAGTACATGTTAGTATTTGTATGAGTAAGTAAGTGGGTGGGCATGTAGCTGTATGGGGGAGTAAGTAGATGTGTGATTGACTGTATCAGTAAGTGAGTAAGTGTGTGAGTAGCTTTATGGTTACTGACTGTGTGAGTGGCTGTATGGGTGTATGAGTGGATATGGCAGTGGCTGTTTTAGTGAGTGAGTGGGTGTATGAGTAGCTGTATGGGTGCCTGAGTGGATGTGTGTAGATGTATAAATCAGTGAGTGGGTGTATAAGTACTGGTATGGGCCTGTGAATGGGTTTATGAATGGTTTTGTTGGAGTGGGAGTGGGTATATGAAAGGCTCTATGGGTGTATGAGTGGGTGCATTAGTGATTAGAGATGTCGTTTGAGATGTCATCAGTGATGTCATTGTTGATGTCACTGACCATGTAATCAGTGATGTAATATGTGAGGTGATAAGCAGTGCATTGCGGGGGCGCAAGTTATAGCTAGCTCAGCTAACTATACCTGCTGAATTTAACGGGTTTTATACGAGTGAAACCTGAATCTATAACGCCCCTGTAACCTTTGTTTTCAGTGAATTTTGGAGGTTCGTTTTATTCTATTTTTATTCCATTTCCTAACTATACTATAACGTCCCTGTAACTTTTGATTTTCCTGTGAATTTCTATATTTCTTTAAATGCTAATTCCTAACTATAATGTCTGTGTAATCTTTCTTGTTTTAAATGAATTTCTATGTTCTTTTTAAGTAATAACTGTGTGGTGGAAAAAGGGGGAGGGCTTCTGACCAATTTTCAGGAATACTGCTGCATATGGCTTATAGAAGGTACAAGGAGGAACTCTTGGCCCCCATGGTCCCTCAGAATCCACAAGGACTTTATTCCTCAATCAGTGATGTGCTGGGAGGCATGTTTGGAGAGTGACGGAGAAAGGGGGCATGGCCTCCAAAAACCTCCTAGCAATCCGCTGTGTGGAACTTACTGCAGGTAAGAAGAGGAGTTATTCACCCCCAAGGTCCCTCAGCAGCCAAGGGGACTTCATCCCCCAACTAGTAGTACACCAGAAGGTGTATTTGCAGAGGGGTAGGGAAAGCGGTTGGGGGCCACAAAGAACCAGTAGGTATAGTTAGGACCATGTTTCCATATAAAAACGTTTTTTGACTTGCCTATATCTTTGGCACAGTTTGACACATTTTTACGAAATTTGCACGAAAAAAGTGCCCCTGGTGAATCTTGTTGTGCATGGAAAGCTTTCGGGCGATACCTCATGTCGGGGCAGAGGAAAAGGGGGGATCAAAAAAAGTGTTGTCAATGTTAATTACCATAGGAGTTTTGAACACAACTCCAGCCCGAACTACTAGACGAAATTACACCAAATTTGGGGAAAAGGGAGATTTGTTATGCAGATCATGCTTTCAGTTATTTGGTGAAAATATGTTCATTATTTTGTGGGAAATTAAAGAAATCCAAATGTGTGTATCTACAATCAGGGCTAATTCGCAAAAAATAACAAGCTTGTGCAGGGATCTGCAGAGCTCTGATTGGCTGCCAACACTTAAAGTAGGAAGTGTTGGCAGCCATCTTGAAACTCAACTTCAGCTAAGTCCCAAAAAACCAAAAAGTGAAAAAAAAGAAAAGGGGGCAGGGTAGCAATACCCGGCAGGGCAAAAAAACATTTTTATTGTTAAAGAAAAGTTTTGCAGTGGATTAGTGAAATTTGCAGATTTAAAAAAAATAATGTGCTTGTTTTCAAAAGGGATATGGTTGGGCCAGGTCCTGGGGGCATTTCATAAAGAGAAGGGGGGGGGTTATGGGCCTCCCTCCTAGTGCTATTAGAGTCCAGGGGGAACACTATGGGGCCTTCATTTTAATTATGATGGAGGGCCGCGTGGACCCCCTCCGGAGCTTACTATATGCACTGGGGACTACCACCTCCCGGGGGAAATAAATTTAACAAATTGGGGTGGCTGCACAGATCCTCCTAGGCTGCAGAAACCACCACCTCCCTGGGGCCTAAACAGTAAGAATTACTGGAAGTGGGACTGCGCGACCAACCCTTCCAGTCCATATATTGCCCCAGGGACCACCACCTTCCCAGGGCCCAAGGATCTGCACGCCACCCCCAATCATTTTTAAGTTGACCCCGGGGAGGTGGTGGTCCCTAGGGCATGTGAAAACCCCAGTCCAATCGCCCCCCCTCCTTTGGTACAAATAAACCCCAGGGAGGTGGCTGTCCCGGGGCTCAAAGGAGGGAAAACATAAGGTAGAAAAACGAGCAGGAAAGACAAAACAGAGGTCAGAAAAACAAGCAGAAAGGGCAAACCAAAAAGCTGAAAAATGATCAGAAAAGGCAAACAGAGGATGGAAAAACGAGCAGGACAGGCAAAAAAGAGCAGAAGAGGGCCAAATAGAGGGGATCAAAACAAGCAGGAAAAGCAAAAGAGAGGGCATAAAACCAAGTAAAAAAGGCAAAACAGAGTAGAAAAAGCAAAACAGAGCAGAAGGGGTCAAAGCAGAGAGCACTAAAGACACTCATGCACCCACTCACAGACCCATTCAGAGACTCATACACCCATTCACATACCCAATGAGACATTCATACACCCACTCACAAACCCCCTCAGACACTCATGCATCTACTCACAGACCCACTCAGACACTCACTCACCCATTTACTCACCCACTTAGAGACTCATGCACACACTCACTCACATACCCACCCAGAGACGAACACATTCACCAACAGATCCATTCAGAGACTCATGCACAAATCTACATAGCCACTCAGAGACTCATGCACTCACTCACAGACTGACTCACACAGTTAAAGAAGCAGTCACAAACCCACTGAGACACTCTGACACCCACTCACAGACCCACTCAGACATGCATGCACCCATTCAGACATCCACTCAGTCACTCATGCAACCACTCACAGACTGGCTCACACACTCCTGGAGGCACTCACAAACCCACTCAGACACTCTCACACCTACTCACAAACCCTTTTCAGACACTCAATCAGATGCACATGCACCCACTCAAATACCCCCTCAAAGACTCACATACCAACTCATAGACCCACTCAGACACTCATGCACTTAATCACCGACCCACTCAGATACTCATGCAACCACTCATGCCCCCACTCAGACACTCAACACACAATCACAGACCCACTCAGACACTCACTCAGATACTCATGCAGCCACTCATGCACCCACTCAGACACTCATGTACCCAATAACTGATCTACTCAGACACTCATGCATCTACTCACACATCCAGTGTGACACATATGCAGCCACACCCATGCCCACTCAGAAACTCACACACCCATTGAGATACTGAGACACTCACTCATACAACCCTTGAGACACTCATGCAGTCACTCACACACTCACTCTGAAAGGTTACATGTTACATTGAGAAAATAAAATTAAAAAACCTTAGAAGTTCACTTAAAAAAACAAAGGTTACAGGGACATTATAGTTAGGAAATAGAATTTAAAAAACCTTAGAAATTCACTGAAAAAGCCAAAGGTTACAAGGAAATTATAGTTAGGAAATAGAATTTTAAAAAATGTAGAAATTCACTGACAAAAACAAAGTTTATAGGGACGTTATAGTTTGGCTCAGATTTCACTCATACAAAAATTGTGAAATTCAGCAGTTATAGTTAACTGAGCTAACTATAACTTATTCCCCCACAATTCACTGCTTATGAGCTCACATATTACATCGCTCATGACATGGTCAGTCACATCACTGATGACGTCACTGATGATGACCCAATTGACATCACTGATGACATCATCCTGTGAGTGTGTTTTTTTAACATTTCTGAAACTTAAATGTGTATACTAAGCTACAGCATAAGTTAAATTACTATTCTTTCTGTACTAGTAATTAGCCATACTATTTCTAACATATATTATCTGAGTGGCTGTTTGATTGTCTTTATCAGTTTGTGAGTAGATGTCTGAGTGGCTGTATGAGTGTGTGAGTGACTGCATGGATGAGTTAGTGGGTATATGAGTAGATGTATGGGTGAGTGAGTGGAAGTAGTGGAGAGTTAGTGAGTGGGTGAGTGGGTGTATGGGTGAGTTAGTGGCTGTGTGAGTGGCTGCATAGGTATGTGAGTGGGTATATGAGTGGCTCTTTGGGTGACAGAGTAGCTGTGAAACATGGTCCTAACTATGACATTTGAGATGTCATCAGTAATGTCATCAGTGAGGTCACTGACCATGTCATGGAGTTATGTAATATGTGAGATCATAAGCAGTGCATTGTGAGGCATTAACTATAGTTAGCTCAGATGACTATAATTGCTGATTTTTTATGGTTTTGAATGAGTGAAATCTGAACCCAACTATAATGTCCCTGTCACCGTTGTTTTTTTAGTGAAATTCTTTGGTGTTCCAAATTCTACTTCCTACCTATAACATCCCTGAAAATGTAGGTTTTTAAAGCAAATTTGGAATGTTTTTCCCCTCGTGGTCACATACTCAGGGTTCCCGCTGTGTCAGACTTACTGGAAGTAACAGGAGGGGTTCTAGGCCCTCAAAGACCCTCAGCATCCAAGGGGCCTTCACCCCTCAACAGTAGTGCACCAGGAGGTGCTTTTGCAGAGTGGTGGAGAAAGTGGGCTGGGACTCGGACCAGTTCACAGCAATCCTGCTGTATGGGACTAATTGGAGGTAACAGGAGAGCTTGTTGGACCCCAAGGACCAACAGCAGCCAAAGGCACTTAATTCCCCAACCAGTAGAGAGTGCCAGGAGTAGAGTTTGAAGATCGGTGGGGAAAGGGGGTGGGGCATCCAATGATCTCTTAGCAATCCAGATTTTTGTGACTTACTGGAGGTAACATGAGGGGTTGCTGGCCCCCAAGGACCCTCGGGAGTCAAGGATACTTCATCCCCCATCTAGTAGTGTTCCAGGAGGCATGTTTGAAGAGCGGTTGTGAAAGGGGCGGGGTCTCTGCAACTTGCAGAGACAGCTTTTAATTTTGTTTTGGTTTAATAGGGGAGGGGCCCTGTGGCCAATCCTTCCCTTGGCTGATTTTGGCCACAGGGGCAACATTCCCCGGGGCCAGGCCTTTTTGGAAAGGGGGCCATGCGGCCAGCCTCCCTGGGCTGATTTTGGCTAATGGGACCCCATCCACCTGGGCCCGGCATACTTGAAATAGGGAAAGGGGGCCGTGCAGGCCCACTACATGGGACAATTTTAGACTCCGGAACCCCAATCCCCGGGGCCTGTCCTTTTTGTAACATGTACAAATAATGCCACACAGCCCTCCTCCCCAGGCTGATTTCAGCCCCAGGGACTCCATCCTTCAGGGCTTGGCCATTTAGAGATGGGGGAGAGGAGCTGTGTGGCCCCTCCCCATGCTGAATTTGGCACCAGGACCTCATGTCCCGGCCATCTTAAATAGGTTACTCTAGGTCACCCACTCTCCACTGGGACCTCAGGGCAAGCCTGAAGTCTCCCTGAAATCCCTGCAGGCTCCTTGCTCCTGCTGGACAAACAGCTCCCTGTGTGAAAGAAATTCTGCTCCACTTCTAGCAAGCAAGAGCATTTTAATGCTCTCTCTTGCTGGAATTGGAGCATTTGCTGTGGCTTAGTGGGAGCGGTAAAGCTCCTCCAAGCCACAGCAAACAGCTATGTCCTGGGTGTGGGCACCCTGGGACATATCAGGAACAGGTCCTGGGGGTGGTGGTCCCCAGGGCCATCTATGGCCCCAGGGGGACCACATTGCCCCCTCCATTCCACAACTTTGCCATGGGGAGGTGGCGGTCAGCAGGGCATGGCGTTTGTCAAGCGAGATACCCCAAAAGCACTAAATGCAGTGCCCCGGGGTAGTGGCACCCGCAACAGCTATATAAGCCATACGAGGGGGCCCGTACTCCCCCCTCCTACGTATATTATGCATGCTCCCGGGACCTGGCCCACACGGGGGCTTGAGATTACAGAAGCCTGCGCAACTGTTTCTTTTCCCAGCAGAATCTGTGAATCCAGCCTGACTTCTCCAGAAACTTAAAAAAATAAATGTAAGGCCCTGTGGTATTCCTGTGGGATCCCAAAGAGGCTTAGGCGGTCAGGATATTTCTACCCTACCCCCTTTTTCTTCTTTTAATAATATTTTGTTTGCAACACAGCTCAAGCTGAGTTTCAAGATGGCTGCCAACACTTTCTGGTTTGAAGTATTGGCAGCCAATCAGATCTCAGCACGAGATTGAGAGGGGTTGCAGATCTTCTGCATCCCTACATATACAATTGGAAATGTCTTTCATTAACTCTGCAATTAATAAACAGATTTACACCAAATCACAAAAAGGCAGTTCCTTAAACCAACATTTACTTTTCTGCAAACTTGGTGTAATTCCATTCAGCAGCTCAGGCTGTAGCCGTGTCTAACGTTTCCATGGAAATGAACATGAGGAAAATCCGTTTTGGGACCACCCTTTTTTTGGCGCCTGATTGACAGTTCATCCTGAAACTTTCAAAACAGCAGCTGAAGTGAGTGGCAAACTAGTTTTGAAAATCTTGTGAGGATTCAGCTAACAATGCCAACGTTATTGGCAAATGAAAAAACTTTTTTCTATGGAAACTAGGCCCTAACTAGAGCTACCTACTGGTGACCCCCAGTAGGGAATATGTACCTCCTATCATAGAATTCTGTATATTCCACCCTTTTCTGTTCACGATGACCAAGCACATAGTGGGGATTCTGCATGTTTTACCATGCATCTTTACCATAAGTAATATAATGTAAGATAACTTCCTTCATTGTCTCTCTTCCACCACACAAGAACAGTACTTAAATGTGTATTGCCAAGCAACATCTGCACTGAAATGTTCATCTTCTGGCTCAACAACATATTCCAGACACCTCTGCTAGTTTAGGAGGCTGAAATTCCATGAGTGATGGAGTTTATCAAACCAACTGAGGTGATTTGAAGTTTCCTGGCATTGAGTCTCCAGTCATTGATGGCTGTGGGGATGGTGTGGAGACATGGGTGTGCTAAATGTAAGACGTTTTCCCTCAGTTTATGAATGAGTCACGTTATTAGTGTGTAGGTGTTTTGTGATTTCTCCATGTAAGTTTACACAGTCACCCAGATAAAAGAAACAACAATACTATGAGAGAGACACATTAAACCTGCTCACATTCTGTGTTTGGAGACTCCTTTGAAATTTTTGAATAATCTAGCAGAATAAAAGTTGCCCACTGTACACACTGTTGCTTGTCTGCTACCCATGTGTTCTGCTGATAAAGCAGAGGTAGGCTGGTTACTATTGTGCTCTGGCTCTGTGTAAGAAAATGCCCTTTTACATGATCAATCCACCCCCCACACACACATTTTGCTTGATTGTCGTGGTGTAGGGACTCTAAAAAGTAGGTTGCTGCCATCCAGTGCCCAATGTATGTGCTCAGACCCCAAGAAACATGTGAAGTTGGCTAATCCCCAATTGGTATATTTAACTTACATGTACACCCCTAGTATATGGTACTCTGCATACCCAGGACCTGTAAGTTAAACATCACTAGTGGACTGCAGCTCCTATTGTGCTGACATTAAAGTCCCCAGCATCCCAGTTGTGCAGTATAATACTCCAAATTTGACCTTGTAAAAAAACTATTTGCCATGCTCAAACCTTTCCCTTCAATACTTATAAGTCACCCCCAAGTTAGGCCTTAAATATCCATGGAGCACAGTGCATGGTATTTAAAAAAATAGGACATGTGTACTTAAGTTTTACATGTCCTGGTACCAAAATATTTCCAAAGGTGTCATCACTGGCAGCCTGCTGCCCCATGTATGGAGGTGTGAATGGTTCACAAGAAAGGGACAAAGTGCCATGTCTG
The DNA here is from genome assembly GCF_964261635.1 of Lissotriton helveticus. Taxonomy (NCBI): domain Eukaryota; kingdom Metazoa; phylum Chordata; class Amphibia; order Caudata; family Salamandridae; genus Lissotriton; species Lissotriton helveticus. Next base: position 540,508,369 of record NC_136067.1, read on the forward strand.
GGAGGTGTGACATCCTCCTAACATGATAAACTGTGTCCACCAACTGCACATGCTTCAAAAGATGTCTCCTATGTCACAGGCTGGTATAACTCATACCTGGGGCTACCCCTGCCCTTGCCCAATTCGCCAGTGAGGCAACAATCCTGGTGGGGCCTGTTTCAGAACTTGTTTACAGGTGGATTTTTCTCATTTGCCTAGACAGACTGTAGGGATACTGCTGACAGCTCTGCTCAAGGAAGAAAGGGTCAGTGTGATATAGTTTACAGTAAAACACACAGGAAGTGCTTCAAAAGTGGATAGGGGCATTCTACCCCTTTGGTTAGGGTGTGTTGAGAAATTTCCATCAGACACAGGATGGCACTGGGCATAAGAGAGGCCCCCTCAGAGGCCTCTTCATAACTAAACCTTGACCTGTAAAAGAAAGAAGAAGGATGGCACGTGCGGTTGAACCTGTGAGAGAAACTCGAAGGAATGGAGCTGCTATGCACTTGTACTCAGGGCTGACCAGTGGACTTCAAGGAGTAGTTGGCTAGCCTCCTGTTAAGCTCTAGGAACACAAAAGCTACAAGAAGCCCAAGACTCTGTTAAGCTCAGCTAACTGTTACAACTTATGTGCCCTAGACCCGGCTTTTGGCTTCTGGAAGACTGAGTTCTAACCCCCAAATGGTGCCCAAAAGGTGCTTAACAATTGGCTAGTGTTCAAGTGTACTTTTTTCCCCACAACAACTGAAAGAGTGGACACCTAGAAACATTTTCCAAACTGCTGGACTGGGCCCTCTCTGCAGGGTAACGCCAGATGTTTTCCTTCCTTGCTGAACCAGTTTTTGTTGGCTTTTAGGACTCTGTGCACTTTACACCTTTTAAATAGTGGCAAAGTCCTTGTGCTTTCTTTTGAAAACATGGTAAAGCTGACCTACACCTGTTTGATACATTTAATTTATTTACAGGTCCCTAGTAAATTGTGTTAAATCTATCCAGGGCCTGTGAACTAAATTCTACAAGTAGGCTGCAGCACTCAGTGTGCAACCCACCAAAGCAGCACTGTAAAACATGTCTCAGTCCGGCCACTGCAGCCTGTCATTTCAACTTAGCAACCAAAACCTTTTGCCAGACCTGAATACTCCTTTTTAATATTTATATGCCACTGCTAAGTAGACCCTAACCACGCATAGGACAGGGTGCATTGTATTCAAAAAGTAGAATGTGTTTGTTTAAGTTTTACTGTCCTTACGTGAAAAACTCTTTTTTCTATATTGGTTTTGGGATTTATCTTGTGTTGTTTTCACTTTATTACTGTTTGAGTACTGCACAAATACTTTACACATTGTGCCTAGATTGAGCCTGATTGATTTTGTGCCAAGCTACGAGAGGCTTAAGCACATGTTTATTTCAGGATTTTTGTGGTTCACCCTGATAAGGATTGTCCTTATTATTTGAGTGGGGCTTCCATCCCCCCTCAACCATCAACCTAATTTCTGACACAAGCTTTCTGCACAAAGAACCGCAATCAATCACTGGACCACTGCCAAGCTGAAGCCACTTATGTTGACCTGCTAGCCGGACTCATCATGATGGTTCACCATGCTGAAAGGATTACGACTTCCAGCAATGTTTCTAAGCCCAAATGTAGAGGGCTTCACTGGTCCAATGCAGCAATACGGAGATGACAAGGCCTTCTTGGGCCCATACTTCAGACTTCATCGGCTCTGCGTTTTCCTTCTTTTGATGTTAAACGCCTCAAACATCCCACAGTAGTCAAGGCTGCTATCAAGGTTCTGTGCTTCAGATGGTCGCCATTAACAAGTCCTGCTTCAGAATCAGCTGGCACCATGACTAAGCAATGACCTTGCCAACAAGATTTTTTTCCAGAAAAATGATTAAGTCAGAAGGTAAGCTTTCTTCCGAGATGAATCTTGTCCCTGTGTCTGACTCGCGTCTGACTGGCCTTAAGTTTTGACTTTGACCAGTCTAGTGCGATCAGATACTAGCGGTTGGCACCTAGTGCTTTTTTATGGGATGTAAACGATGTCTCCCATGGCGTTAACGTCTATAGCGTTGACTGCTAGACAGGTTGGTCCACTGATTTGCATCTATGCAGAGGAATAATAATTGGTTTTGTTTCACACTGTAGTGAGGCGAAGTTATTAATTATTTGCAGGCCCCCTGGAATTATGTAGTAGGGGAGGGCCAACTGTGATAGAATTGAGTTAATTTTGTGGAAAGAAAAGTAAAATTATGCTGCTTAATGCAGCACATTTTGTGATAGTATTACTTTATTATTTTGATATGTTTACACTTGTTAATGTCTGGGTATAGGTTGCATCTCTTTAGTATCAGTTTAACATCCAAATCTAGCAATGCAGAACAGAAAGGTGACTCAACCTCTACAAAGGGCCTTTTACTGTCCTGCAACTTATGTTGCTGCAGGTTTAATAAGTTTTGAGCACTTTGACCTGAAGCAATTGTTTGCTAAAATCTGCAGATTATGCAGCAAATGATGGAATATGCGGCAAACGGATAAATATGCGAAAAATGCAGCAGCACAGTTGCATAATTTTAGTGGCTCTGATTATTTGTTACTGTGAAGACGAATCCAAGTTTCTGATATATCGCTCTAAAAAACACAAATTATATAGAATGTGAAGCCAAAACCTGTATGCAAGATGAAGCAGCACAAAAAAGACACAAAGGATGGCCTGGTAAGCACAACACACCGATTTATGGTTTAATGAACCCAGAGATGAAGACTTAAAGAGAGCAGCTGCATGGGTCATCTACAGAAAGTAGATGGTATACCAGTAGTGCCTCCCAGAATCACACCCCAGACAGGTTAGATCACGAGAAGGCATGCAGCTGTAGCAACCAGGCGCTCTCATCAAAGAGAAAATGAGAAGCCATACATCAGTAACACCCAAAAGCTCTCAGCATGCTCATAGAACTCTCTAAGAATAACCTGCCAGACAACATACAGCAAGCCAAACCACATACTGGCTGCAAAATTTCAAGGTGTCAGTAACACAGAAACACGTTAAGATGCAGATGACAAGAGAAGCTATATGCCTGTAAAAACCTGGAGCTCTCCGTATCTACATGCAGCACATATGCCAGGCAACAGAGGCCACAAGAAACAGTATAAAAATAAAACCGAATAACACCCCAGAGCTCACAGAATCAACATTCAGCAGGTCGTGTATCACATGCCAGGCAGCAGAGGCCACTCAAAGTTCACACACTTGGTTTAAGAGTAAAGTCACTCAAAGTTGGAGAATGTCTTTTAAGACTGTCCCATATCATAGTAAACTTATATGTTCCATAAAACACACAGCTTGTCCCACTTGTGTAACCTACAAACTTCATGACTGTGCAGGCAGTGGGGGTTTATTAATAACAAATTTAAAAAACAAGCACCGTGGGATGGGAAAAGCAGCTCTAATCGCCCAGGGGGTGGCGGGGCAAGGAGAAGGAGAAGGAGGCATGGGAATAAGAAAGAAAAGCAGCTCACAGAGTGGGGGTGGAAGTTAATGTTTTTGGGAAAGGAAATTACTAGCCCGTCTTTTTAGGTCTTGCCTAAGACAGTGTGTATGTACTGTTGCTTTCATGAGATATTGTATACAACTAGGGGCTTGGAGCCCTTCCATTGTTTGCTATTCATTGGCTTCATTGTCACTGTTATTTACGCCTCTTAATTGGCCAGAGTGTGCCAGCTTTGGTTACTCTTCTCTCGTGTGGAGCATGCACCAAGCACTGTTTTTTTCATCTTGATTCCTGTCCTTCCACTGCTCACGATGTGATTGATGTATTCTTTTCTTCTACACTGTCCTCCTTGTCCGTGTTGCTTCTTCCACTCCTACCCCTTTTGTCTAAGTTGCTTCTTTCCTCCCACACCCCACTGTTCACCGTCCTGTTGTACGTCTTGCTTCTTATCTCTCACACCCACCCTCCCCTTGTCTGAGTTGCTACTTCCCTCCATTGCCCTCCCTCCCATTTTCCATGTTGCCCTTTCCCTCCCACTATCCACAGCTGTCAGTGTTACAACCCCCTGCTACCTGCCAGGAGAAGAAAAAAGTGATTTGACAAGTCCAGCGCTGGCCCTGTCATAGCACTTTTTTGTAAGCTTTAGGCATGCTGCACAACAGGCATGCTGCTCTACCATATTCCTAAGGACATTGGCAAAGCCAATAACTCTTACCTTAGTAAAAAGGAAGTGGACTCGGTGTGCAGGTAGGCGCTCCTTTATTCATGTCCATCCATCAACTGCGATCAGAAGCAATTGCCGTCCTACCCGCTCCCGAGTTCCAGGCAGGGAATACGGCGGGCCCCACATTCTACATTCCACATTACCCAACACCCCCCCTTCCTTCACTGAAGAAAAGAGAAAAATAAGTTATAATAATGAAAAGAGAAATCACAAAAGAGTGCACATTAGGAGAAACAACAAAAGCAAATGCTGAATAAATAAAAAAGTAAATAAATAAGAAAATAAAGGTACAATTAGAACCTACAATAATCCTTGAATCTAGCAGGAGTTGTCTTAACCCTGGAAGACACCCTGCTATGGTTCACAGGGCTGGGGTCTGTCCGTCCATGATCATTGGAAGGCACACTAACGCAAAGTGCCGGACTGGAATCCACCTGTCCACCCAATTTATGTTTCACATATGCAGCCTTAGTTTTTGGCCCAACCGAAACCACACTCTCATTCAAAATCTTACCATTCACCAAAATGATCACACAATCCTTCACTGCCCTGACGCGAACAAGTGCAGAGAAACAAGACAATCCCTTACGAATTAAACCAGGTTTTTAAAATTTTCATCCAATCACCAACACATATCGGGGATGCTCTACCACACACATCTCTGGTGCTGTACTTCTTCTGCACAGCAGCGCTCACATGTGCCACTCTTTCCAACTTCCTCTCCTCTATTTATTTCCTGGACATCCAATCTTTGTTTAATTTAGATCCAGCCACTCTACCTCTCAAAAGAGTAAAGGGCGAAATACCGGTACTGATGTGGGGTGTAGTCCTCGATTCCCTTAACATGTCCTCAACCGCTATCCTCCAATGCAACTCGTTCACAAAAGCCAACTGCAACTGAACTTTAATCATGCGGTTTAAGCGCTCCACCAAACCATTACTATTTGGGTGGTAAAGGAACGTCAAAACATGTCTGATGCTATTCTCAGCAACACAATTTTCCGTCTCCCTGGACACCAGTTGTGTCCCTTTGTTCGTCACCAACTCTTCTGGAAATCCCTCCCCGAAAAAAAAAACATCTTTGAAAAATGTTATTACAACTTCAGTAGTTACTTTATCAACAAACTTCACCTTTGGCTACTTGAACATATAGTCTTCAATACCAAAACATATTTGGGAGAACAACCCGTGACTCCGAAAGGTCCCGCAATGTCAAAAGCAAGTTTACACCATGAGGTAATCTTGACAATAACTGGATCCACAGGAGAAGGGCAAGTAACTTGAGTCTTATCGCTAAGGACGCACATGCAGCAATCATGTCATAATGCTCAATAGCTCTATGCACTCCTGGTCACCAAAAGTCTTCCCTTACTCCCAGTTTCATGGCCAGAATCCCCAGGTGACCTTCGTGAGCCAGGTCCAAAATTCTCTTACACAAACATCAGGGGACTACCAACAAACCACCTCTGCGCAAAATACCACCCACCATAGACAATTCTTCTCCTACTCTCCTATAAGCAATTAACTCAGTGGGGTTGTCCCTACAATTGGGCCAACCAACAGAAATAAAGTTTTCCACTGCCTTAAGGTCCACATCATCAGAAACAGCACCTTTACAACATCATTCACCAAAGATACTAGACACACTATCTCCAAATCGTCAATATATTCTTTCCCTTCAGAAGTGTCAATCTGAGGTAACCTAGATAGACAATCAGCCATAAGATTCTTAGCACCAGCCTCATATTCAAGTTTGTAGTGAAACTCCTTCCATCTATACTGCCACTTGGTGATACGTGGAGTAGCTCTACCACCACCTTTAGTGGTGAAGAGGTCCACTGGTGGCTTGTGATCAGATCTGAGGGCGAAAATGTTCCCCCAAAGGAAATTCTTGAAATGTTGCATGCCCCACCACAAAGCCAGAGCTTCTCTTTCAATGGTGGAGTAAGTGCTTTTTGCCCCTTGCAATGCGCGTGAGGCGAATGCGATGGTTTCCTTAGAGCTGTCTTGCCACCTCTGCATAAGGACAGTGCCAAAACCCACACTACTAGCATCAGCAGACAAAATAGATACGTTGTTAATGTTAAATGGTTTTAGAGGTCGGGCCAACACAATCTCCCTTTTGATGCATTCAAAACTATTTTCACACTGCGCACTCAACACAAACCTGTTGTTCTTCCTCAATAACTCATGCAAACACACAATTTTGTCAGCGACGTGATGCGGTCTAAGCAGGCGGTGCAGCGATCTCACCCAGCGAGGACAGGCTCTGCGACGACACTCGCAGCGATGTTAGGCTTCCCGCACCGATCGGGTGCGACCTGCAAGCGACGGATGCGACGGCTCTGACAGTTGCAACAGGCGCTGCGACGATCTTGACCTTCGTAGCGGCGGGTATTGCCTCACACTGTCGGGGATGCGCTCCGCGGCGAGCGATGCGACGTTTCTGGAGCAAAGTCTTTAAAGCTTAGTTTCCAGCTTCCCAGCACAGGTACAACTTACAGATGCACCACACATGAGCCACACACTTCAGGAAGGACAGAACTCTCTCAGTAGAGCTCAGGGGAAGCTGGGGGTGAAGTCCTTTTGTGCCTGGGACTTCAAAACAGGGAGCCAGCTCTTCTCAGGCCCTTGAAGATTCCTTCAAGCAAGGGGACACAGCACACAGCAAAGTCCTTCCCCTCTCCTTGGCAGCAAAGCAACAGCAGGGCAATCCAGCAGAGCAACAATCTTTCTTCTTCAGTTTCAGTTTTCTCCTTGGCAGAGGTTCCTTCTTGATTCCAGGATGATCTAATTTTCTGTTGTCAGGGGTCCTGTACTTATACCCCTAAAAGTCTTTGTTCTCTTTGTGAAAGTGGGCCCTGAGCCCGGCCTGAACTAGTTCTGGGTGTTCCTTGAGCACTTTGTTTTCCTGGCCTCTCCCTTCCTTTCAGAGAGAGGGGCAGGGTCATCAGCCGCCTATCAGGAGGTGGAGCCAGCTTTGTGGAGGGAAAGCACAGCCCTGGAGCACTTTGTTGACATGATTCCTTCTCTCCTTTCACAGTGCAGGGCAGAGGCATCAGACACACCACAGGGGGTGGAGTCAGCACTGCGGGGGCGGGCACAGTCCTATTCAGTCCCAGGTGCTAACTCCTCCCACCACTCAAGTTGCAAATGTAGTCATTCAGCCTAGGGCTGACTCAGCCAGCCTCCTGGGAATCCCCAGCCCCTGTCACTCTCAAACCAGACAGTCAATCCACAAACAGGCCAAGGCACACAGAAAGGTCAGACAAGAGAACAACAACTTTCTAAAAGTGCTATTCTCAAACACAGGAGTTAAAAAACACCTTTCCTAAAAGATGTGTTATTCAATTCTGAGTTCAGGGATACCAGACTTTTATGTCCTATCTTGTTCCTATGGCAGCATCCCCCATGATAGCCTATGGAGCAAGATAGCCTTGCAGCAGTGAAAAACGAAAATGGCTGTAATTCACTACCAGAGCATGTCACCCGCACAAGTACATGCTCTACCTTTCACATACACTCCACCCTGCCCAAGGGGGTGCCTTGGGCCTTCCATAGGGGTGACCAATGTGCACAAAAAGGGAAGGGTTGGGCCTGGTCAGTGGGGACACTGACCAGGAGGACATGGCAGTTCACAGACTGCACACAGGCACTGCGGTGACAGGCCTGAGACACCATTTTAGGGCTACTCATGTGGGTGGCACAATCAGTGCTGCAGGCCCACTAGTAGCATTTGTCATCACCAGCCCTGGCACACCCAGTATACTTTACTAGGGACTTCATGGTGAGACAAATATGCCAATCATGTATATCCAATCACAATAACAATTTACACAGAGAGCATATGCACTTTATCACTGATCAGCAGTGGTAAAGTGTGCAGAGTCCTATTGCCAACAGCCACTGGTCAGGAAAAATAGGGGAGGGAGAAGCAAAAAGTTTGGGGATGACCCTGCAAGAAGGGCCAGTTCCAACAGCGTCCAATGCTGTAAGTCGTTGCATCAACAAAAACTGGAGAACACTTACAAGCACCAACCATGATTGGGAGAAGCCCCTGTTTTCGTACAAACGGGCAAGGAGTCTGAAGGACTCTTTGGTCCACAGTCGCCCCCAAAACAACAACAAAAAGAGAATACCACTAGTGTGCTAAACACTTGGGGCCTACCTCCAATCACTGGTCATTACCCCTGCGGTGGATGCAGTGTATGTCATTTAAGAACTAACACTAAAGTATTGACCCTTGAACCTGGGAAACAATGGCATCAGCGCAACCATACAAACTGCAATTCTTGCAATGTTGTTTATCTACGTACCTGTCATTGCGGGCTGAGATATGTAGGAATGACGAAAAGACGGATTAAACTCCGTATCTGTGAACATCGGAGCAACATCCGATGTCAGAAGAGCAACATAAAATTGACAACACACTTACTACAGTCAAAACACACCCCGAATGTCATCAGGTGGACAGTTATTGAACAACTTCTTCAGGGCTCTGACAGTAGTTTGTTTGAGAAAGAGCAAAGGTGGATTTACCGCCTTTCCAGTCACCTGTCGGGTTTAAATGACGATACCCCTTCGGGTACAGTGATGAGACGCTGAAAAAGCTACTGACAAATTCTTTAAGACATTTATTTGGCTCCACATATTCTGAACTCTTGGTCTTAGAAAGTATTGATAACCATTGTAAATGTCTGTTAAGCCAAATCTGTCAACCTCATCCGTTTAGACAATCTGGACCCTCTTTTTACCTGTGTCTCAGAAATTGTGCTGGTATGCACTAAGGTATGCAACCAACAGTCACCACTACCTTTTGGCGACAAACTGATCTTTTTATCAGCCTTATATCATTATGTTTGATGGTTGTTCTAAATAAAGTTTTGTTGAAAAAAAGAAAAAAAGACAAAAACGGCCCCTTATTGTCCCAGGGTCTTTGTACAATCGTAAGAGATTCCCAGACATATTTCTTATGTCGGTGCTTAACTCAGAGGATAATAACATCGTATTGAACTTCTTCTTAAAATGTTTTTTCGTGGTCTACAATGTCTGTTAGAACGTTAGCACGAAACATTATATAACAATATTGTACTCTGAATTGTATTTCAAAGAAACGGGCAGTGATGAAAGATGGTCCGGTCGGTTTAATAACTGTATTAACGACAATGAAAGCACTAAGTTGACGTTAAGAAAGTTACTGTAGCTTTAAGATCGAGTCCGTGATGACGTTGTTACACGTCGGTCACGTGACACAGCCCAAATACCTTTTACTTCCGTATCGCGGCCCGATCAAGCATTCTTCGGGCTGCGGTTATGTTCCGAATAGTTCAGACGCGGGGAGTCGTTGTGAGCTGAGTAAGTAGGACGCGTTGGCGTATGCTTTGACTATGAACTCTTGCATTGATTTCACAACCCTGCCGGCAGCGTTTTTACCATTCACATACCAGTGTTTTCCAGATCAGTAGCAACGTGAAGATTAACCCCGACCACAGACCCATGTGGCACGCTTAGTACCCTCGTGCAGTGAGTACGCCATTGCCTTCTAGTATTCATAATGTCTCTCTCCAGTTTGGAAGGGCGTCTTTTTCAAATAAGCTTTTTTCGTTCAAATCTTTATTTCGGTTAAAACAAACCATAAAAGAGTCATACAATAATACAAGACAATCTCTTAAAACATCCATCAAGTTCAAGCAATATCAGTATCTAAATAAGAAAAACAACACATGAACAAACCATGGCCTCATACAAATTCATCTCTAAAGGGACACACAGTTTTATCAGACATTAATAATTACAAGCGCACTATTAGAGTCAATCCATCAGGTTTGTGCAATGCGAGCATAAATGGGGGGAGGGAATACAATATTAAGAATTTCAGACAATAAATATAATGAATAGTGTTAAAAGATACCAGGTGCTATTATTAATTGATGCTACTAGCATTATAAAAACAATACGGAATTCAAATCATATACAGTTTAAAGGGTGGTACATCCATTACATATTGCAAGCTGAAGTGTATAAATAGTGCTTCAATAACAGACCCGCCCTCTACACTTGGTCTCGTTCGGTCAGTTTAATATAAATAATTAGTGTCTTATCCTTACTGGACCAGCTATTACAACTACAATTTTAAGCCTCGTCTTTTTCGGACTATTGCCCCCCGCAAGGAAAAAGCGGCTTAAGCTGAAGACGATGGTCTGTGATGTGTCACCTTTGAACACTCTTTCCGCTTCCTTAATATGTCTGAAGTCTAAAAGGCGACAGATAGGCTTTACCCACTTTTTCCTAATATGTAGGTATGCCGGGCATACAAATAAAACATGAGACCCATCCTCCCTTGTGCCAATATCACACAGTTCACAAGTTTCTAGCAAAACATTCCCTGTAGAACCCTTATTACAAGCCCATTTTGATGTGTTAGATTTAATTTGTAGAATGCCACAACGAAACTTTAAATACAATGATTTTGCCATAGTAGGCAACATTTCATCCATGAAACATTCAAATTTGCTTTCGACTTTCACATCTAGGAACTTGAGGGTGAGAACTCCAATTTCTGAGTTTTGTAGTGAAAAGTTTTGGACGTATTCCCAGTACCTTATCCGCAACCATGCCAACCGACCGCAGACCCATGTGGCATGCTTAGTACCCTCGTGCAGTGAGTACGCCTTTGTCTTCTAGTATTAATAATGTCTCTCTCCAGTTTGGGAGGGAGTCTTTTTCAAATAAGCTTTTTTAACGGGGCACAAAACGATAACTAATAGCATGTCATTTACTCACACGCAATCCCTGGGGGGCAGACCTTTAATTATTTGTCTGCCGGCCAGCAGTATTTTTTCTATTCCGAATAGGAATTGCTCAGTTACCCTATTAACAAGGGACTGAAACAAATGATTATTGCAATATGACTTTATTTGCTGTATAATCGACAACACAGTGTTGCAAAGGAGGAACCATTATGTCAATTGTTTGCACTAATGATGAGTGTAATGGAATTCTGGTTAAAAAAAAATTGGGGCCTTAAATCATGGGATAATTGTGATATCATGTAACACATTGATTTCATATTTTGCAGGTTCTGGCACCTGGTGATTTCTATGAGTGCCCACACGGGTAAATCCGTGAGTTATCTTCCCACTTTCACATATATATCCTCACGGAGAGGCCACGCCTTAGCGTGCATGGACCACCGGGGATATTTTTTGGTCCTGAAGAAAGCTGAGCTGAATATAGCAATAAACAGCTGAAACATGTCGACCTACACTTCTGAGGACACAGTGGTTTAAATAACCAGACCACTAAGTGCCCAACTATCAATTTTTATTGGTACCACTTGACCATTTAATAAAATTATTTAGGGTACAGCTGTTATCTTTTAATCTTCACACACTTCACTTTAGCACCTTGTATGATCCCATCTACAAACCAGCTCCACTGTAAATCAGGCGTTGCAGCACACTGGGGGTACATTCGGTGCCCCCAGTGGGAACCCTAGGCTGGTGAGTGAGGGTTCTTTTAAGAAATAAGGTTTCCTTCTTTTTCCTTGTGCATATCACTGGTTCACTTTTTCTTCTGTTTTGGTTGCCTATGGCTTATAAGACTATTGGAGCACCATGAGTCACTCTTATGTTGTCGTTATATAATTTACAGGGGTATAGGAGTGACCTACTTACCCTTACTCTCTTTTTGTTTAAATATATGTCTGGAATCCGCACGCAACTCAATTTGATGGTACGCTGAGCAAACATCTAAGGAGGTGAAATATGTTGCACCATCCAATGTTGCCAACATTTTGTTAATGTTCAGCAAGGGTTGGCGATCAATCCAAATGCTGAAGTTAAGGTCGCATAAGTCCACACAAAGTCTCATGGACTTGTCAGCCTTGCACGCCAAAACTATGGGCCCCAACCACTCAGACCCCTCAATCGGCTCATTTATCCCCATGTCACACAACCTTTTTAACTCCAATTTCAACTCATTACGCAAGCTTAGAGGTACTTTCCGCTCTCTATGAGCAAGAAAGCATGAGCAGAATGATTCTGTGTTGGAAGCCCTTCAACTTGCCCAAGTGTTCGCTTAACACTTCGGGATAGTTGCAGATCCAATCATCAGCCCTCAAATGTCCAACTATCCCTGTACAGGACGAAGAAATTGGCATGGATACACTACAGGATTCAATCGTTCTCTGCTTTGATAACATCATGTCAGGATAGTTGGGTCCAAAATTATTCCTAACTCCCCTTGTTCATGCCACCCCAACAAATTAGCACCTTCTTTCACTACATAAAGGGATCCATTGGCAGAATTCCCTTCAAACACAAGACTTCCCTCACATTTCCCTAAGACATCCACCCTCCTGCCCCCATAAGAAAAGATCTTTATACTAGAATGCTATAATTGTATGTCCGCCAACTCACTAAAATCCTTCTGGTTTATAAGTGTAAAAGGAGAACCAGAATCAGCCAAAAAGTTGATTTTCCTATTGTTCACATCGACCACACAAATCAGAGATTTTCTCTTGCAAGATTCTAGTCAAGCAGATACTCCGAGTTCCACCTCAGTGTGCACAGATGAAGAGGATAGCATTAGTAACTCATAGTTCTCCTCATCTGAACTGTTCGGACTGTTCTCAATGGCTTTGATAGTGAGCATGAAAGATTCGTGAGAAGATGTTGCATTGCACATCCATGCAAGATGTCCCTTTCTACCACATTTGAAACAAGTCTGATTGAGAGCAAAACAAAATCTTGCGTTCCCCAGATGGGATTTGCTACTGCATCTAAAACACACAAGTTTAGTTCTGTTAGATTTGGTCTTACTGGATAGTGTCTCGGGATTGTGTGCTTTAATGGGAATCATTACAGAAAGTTGACTAGGGCTTCCCTTGGCAGGTATGGAGACACATTTGGCACCTAACAGTTTAACTTCATCGAACTTGGTTGTGTCATTCTTCTCTCGCATGCACAATTGTGAATGTTCAATGCCCCTGGTGAGTCTAAGGGCAGTTTCAAGATCAGGATCCTCAATGGAGAGTAGTTTTTCTTGGACTTTCTTATTGATAGTTCTTTCAATTAATTGATTACGAATGATCTCATCTTTGAACTCTCTGTAATTACAAGTACCGGCCAACGTTCTTAGAGAGGCAAAAAATCATCAATTGATTTCCCAGGAATCTGCGCTCGTTGCAAAAATGTGTGGCGTTCCAATACAACATTCTTCTTGGGGTTAAATCTCTTGTCGAGTGTTTTGATGATAGATGCATAATCATCAATCAACATGAAATTGCCGTCATTAACCCAACTAACATGGGTCCTAACGGCTTCTAATGGTAACGTTTTCAAAATATTCCTGCCTTCAGCACCCAAATTGTAGAATAAAAGTGCCTTCTTTTTTTAGAAATAAAAGTATCACCATCAATGACATCTAAAAAAGGTGGAGGTGCAGAAATTGGATCCATTGTGAATTTACTAGATAGTGTCTCGGGATTGTGTGCTTTAATGGGAATCGTTACAAAAAGTTGACTAGGGATTCCCTTGGCAGGTTTGGAGACACATTTGGCACTTAACAGTTTAACTTCATCGAACTTGGTTGTGTCATTCTTCTCTCGCATGCACAATTGTGAATGTTCAATGCCCCTGGTGAGTCTAAGGGCAGTTTCAAGATCGGGATCCTCAATCAAGAGTAGTTTTTCTTAGACTTTCTTATTGATAGTACTTTCAATTAATTGATTACAAATTATCTCATCTTTGAACTCTCTGTAATTACAAGTAGCGGCCAACGTTCGTAGAGAGGCGACAAAATCATCAATTGATTCCCCAGGAATCTGCGCTTGTTGTAAAGATTTGTGGCGTTCCAATACAACATTCTTCTTTGGGTAAATCTCTTGTGAAGTGTTTTGATGATAGATGCATAATCATGCATCAACATGGAATCGTCGTCATTAACTCCACTAACATGGGTGCTAACGACTTCTAATGGTAAAGTTTTCAAAATATTCCTGCCTTCAGCACCCAAATTGTAGACTAAAAGTGCCTTCTTTTTTAGAAATAAAAGTATCACCATCAATGGCATCTAAAAAAGGTGGAGGTGCAGAAATTCGATCCATTGTGAAATTGTGTGGGTGAGTTGCTGTCACACAACTAGTGAGAAAACAACACTGGGTGTGGGCTTCCCACAGTAAGGCCATGCCTCTCTATCAATAAACAACAAAACAGAAGCCAGTACTGCAACTTCTAATTCAAGAATGAATTGAATTTCTGCGCGCAAAAATTAAACTAAGAGCGAGTTTGAACAGATTTGTTCAAACTCGCACTTAGTTTAATTCTTTGCGGGCAGAAACTGAATTTATTCTTGAATTAGAAGTTGCAGTACTGGCTTCTGTTTTGTTGTTTATAGTCACACAACTAGTAACACAATTTATAAAGATTTGGGAAAATATACAATTATAAATTCCAACAAAAATAAACACACAATATAGTACATGGCGCAAGATGGGTGTGCCTGTTACTGATGTTGCGCAGGTGAGGTGCAGGCCTTGATAACAATAGTGTACTTGTCACCGGGAGACTATGTGCTATTTCGCCTCTGCATATAAATATGCGGCTTCTGGCCCAATCCAAAATAGTGGCACGTCGCACACAATGTGTGTGTTTTCTATAGAAAATCAGGCACAGGAGAGGTGGGGACGCGGATGCACCACGACACGGGGAAAAAAAGTGGCATCACGCGTCACCCGACCAACAGTTAAGGCCCACAGTCTAACAGTGCCCCCAGAAACAATCAGCGCAACAGGCAAACGCCTTACCAGGGTGGTGCAAGTGCCACGGACGTCTTACTCAGCGCAGGAAAGCCACAACAAGAACATTTGAGCACTGAGGGGGACTGACAGCATCAAATCGACACGTCGGTCGCCACAGGAATGATGAGGCCAGCTCGGAAATGCAGGGAAGACGGACGGAGCGTTCATTGCCAGAGAAAAGGGAACAGACTTAGGGGGCAGGTAGGTACTCCTTTATCCATGTCCATCCATCTGCTGCGATCAGCAGCAACTGCCGTCCTCCCCACTCCCAAGTTCCACGTAGGGAAAACCCGCGAGGCCCGACATTCTACATTCCACATTACCCAACACTAAGCAAGACCTATTGACTTTGCCAATGTTTACGGTTGATTTAAAGAATGCAGCATGGATTCTCTAAGGGGCAACAGAGGAGTTGTGGGGTAAATATAAATGCTGATGACCTGCGGCAACTGTGGGAGTGCTAAGGTGGTAAACGATACTTTTTAAAACATTTTTATTTTTTTCTAATTTAATGCTGCAAAGCAAGGGGGAAGGAATATGCTTCCTTAAACCTTGATTGCATCTGCTGGATGTTGATGAGTTTAACAGGGCTAGAGGAAACTCACAGCATTAAATGAGAGCGTAAGAGCCCGGTCCCCAGAGCAAGTCACACCAGAAAACCCAGAAAAATCTGCTTAGACAAAAATACAAACTAGACCGTTTTTATCTGAAAGAACCACTCACAAATCACTGGTGGCAACATTCACATTTGGGGTGTAAGTTTGGGCAGCACTGTGTTTTTTTAAGCTGTTTAGGTTTCTGCAGTTGTTGCTTGTGGCAGGATATCTCAGCGGATGAGCAGATCAGGGTTGACAGTGGGGGTGGGTCAACACGGAGGGTGGGAGAAGCTACACAGAGGGTGGTGGAATGCAGTGGGGAGAAGGAAGGGGCCAGTGCAACAGGGAGGGGCATGGGGAGCAACACAGACCTCAGGATGAGAGCAGTATATAAGGAAGACAGCAAAAACACATGCACTCTAATGGAGTGCTCTACACTAAAGAAAGAAAAGGGCTTGGAAATCAGGTACGGAAGCAGCGATCCAACCAATCAAAGCGATGGTAAAGAGGGTCAATGCTCCATGGAAGGGACAAACACCAGATTTACAAGCTGCGACATGAATAAAGAGCAGGCAAATGAGAGTGACAATGACAGCCCGGAAGATTCTTCCCTGAGCCCGGCATTGTTTAATGTCTATATGGCCCCGCTCGCACAGATAGGTCCTGTATTTTTTCAGATCATGTCTTATGCTGATGACACCCAATTAGTCATTACTCTGGGGCAGCCTCCAGTTATGGTCAATACACACTTCCAAGATTGTATGAGGACAATTGCTGGCTGGATGTCTAACAACTGTCTCCAATTAAACAGTGGAATACTGAGATAGTGTTGTTTGGCAAAGTTCCGGAGGTGTGGTCACCAGACTGGTGGTCTGCTAAATTAGGCCGTGCCCCATGTCCAAACTAAGTTGTTAAACAAATCTTGGCATCAAGCTGGATCAGATACTGTCCTTGAAGGACCATACCAATGCAGTGTTTGGCACTTGTTTTGTCACTTACGAATTCTGAAGAACATTTTCCAATGGCTCCCTTCCTCTTCTAGAAAAACCCTAGTCCAAGCAATGAATACCAGTCACTTTGACTACGTGAATGTGCTCCTAGTAGCAGCAAATGATTTGTTGCTGGCTAAGCTAAAGGTGGTGCAGAATATTGGAGCTCAGTTAATATGTAACCTACCGTCCTGTTCTGCTTCAGCGCCAATGCTGCAAGCCCTGCACTGGATACCTATTAAAAAGCATGTTATTTTTAAACTATGCTGTCTGACCCATAGGGCATTAACTAAGGTTAAACTCAGGCAATACCAGCCCTCGGATATTCTTTGATCCTCAAGTCGGGTCTTATTAAAACCCCCTCGTATTCGCTCCTTCAGATGGGCAGCATATCCTTTTGTCAACTTGTTCCTCTCTATTCGATCAAGCTTCCTCTGCAAATCAGGATGTGTCATGATTTCTATACATTTAAAACACTCCTAAAAACATGGTTGTTTTAATTTGTTTTTGCACTTCGCTTTCCGTTTGCCAAGCACCGAGATACACCTTAGGATGTGAGTTACACGCTATAATAAATTATTCTAAAATAACTTAACATAACAGAACAGAACATAAAAATTATTGGTAAGCAACAGGCTGGCTCCAAGCATCTCTGTGTTGTTGGTAAGCCACAATATGCCTTGCAAAAGACAGATCATGCAATGTTTAGTAGGCTCGTCCTAAAAATCGGTTGTGAAAGGGATGTCAGGTGGAACGTCAGGCACATCGAATTTAGTGTGGATAATTACATTCAGCCACATTCGAAGTTCAGCAGGTGATACTGAATGCAATCCATATAAGATTTTGTTGGCTCTTTTGCTTATATTTTGGGATTTGTTTGGCTTTTTCTGGTCCTAAAATGATTCGCAAGGTACTTAACTGAACATCTGTGGCCACTTTTCTCTACCCAGACTGTTGGCCTATGAAGAGAGTGCCCACAGCACTTAAAAATCTTCACTTGCAGTGTACCACTCACTATGGTCAATGTCTGTTGAAAAAGGCCTAAACTATTCCAAAGACATTTGGCATCAAGGCACTGCTGCTTTTGACGCCATGCTCCTGCGATAAAACAGTTGTTCCTTTTAGACGTAGCTTGAGACCAAATTCATTCTGAGCAGGTGCATTTACCTACAGAGCTGTCATGCTAGCTGACATGAAAAGGCACGCTTTTCCTTCGACGTTACGATGTCAACACACATTCGAATGCATGCATTTCTTAGAACCGGTGAAGCCCTCCCTATGTCTCTTCATACAGTCAAAGCTTTTAACTTCGTTTTAGTTTGGCAAAGATAATCATATTTTTGCACTGGTATGCACAAGAATTCAAAGCATAGAAAATGCTTTACCAACCTCAAATGTCGAGATTTCTTTTTGTGGAATTTGGTCATAGAATCAGGGCACTGCCAAGGTTCGTTGGCATGCACGTTTCATCTAGGAAACACTCTTTTTTTTGTTAAAGCAACTCCAATCAGAAGGCTATATTTCTTTAAAACAACAAGCACCCAAGTGTTAATAAACAAGCAACAATAGACTTTTCAAATTCGTTCTAGCTCGACGCACTCTCTCTGTGCGTAGGTGCAGATGTCACTGAAGAGATATGAAGTGATGCCCGCACCATGCGTCATACCGATGTGCGCGTGCAGCTCTTCATGCTCAAGTGTGCAGAAGAAGGACCTGCAGAGTGTGATATTCAGCTTATGAGCAGTGGTGCTGAAACAATGTTCAAAGTGGGGGTTCTGCCATTAATATTATATCACTGAAGTCGTCGGGACTACGAAAAATCAAAGCATCACACAAAGAACAAGTGTAGCAAATTGTTGATATATATATATTTTTTTAATTTTCCCATAGTTCATTTACAAGTATTTAAATCTTAAGTGTTAGAAATAAACAGACATCCTACAGCCTTTCCTTTCACTTCGTGTACCCCAGCAACAAGTCACTTTTACAAAAAAAATCCTCTCCCTTTGTGGTCAGAGAAATAAAAGAAACCACGTTTCTGAATGTGAAACAATTTGTCTTAAAACAGCCTGACAAAGTTTAAAGGCATATGTATTACACTTTCATCTTCTGAACACTAACACAGTTATTTTTGGGGGTGCTCCAGCACTCCCCACTCGCAATTTTTAACATCTTCCGAACTCAATAGTCTTTGCTGTTTTTAATCAGTTTGCATTGCCTTATGTGAATGATACTTGAGTATTTTAAAAGAATGTTGTGGAACATCAAGAAGATATGAACTTGCAGCCAGATTCATCAAGCGAAATGCGCTCGCAAAAGGGCCAGATTCTGAGAATCTGGCCCTTTGCGAGTGCAATTTTTGCATTTGGGATTCATCATCCCAAATGCAAAAATCGCTAATAAAGAATTCGCAAATTTGCGAGGATTAGCAATTAAGGAATCTCTATTAGAGATTCCTTAAATGCTATTCATGAAACATTTAAAAATTGCGAATTCGCAATTTAGGACCGCTATTTACCTCGAAGTCAAACCTCGTGGTAAATAGCGAAAACTTAGAAAAATGCATTTAAATGCATTTGTTCTAAGTTGCATGTTACACACACACATGTCCTTTGGACATGTGTGTGCACAACATCAGTGTAAATTCTCTTTTCAGGGGTGCTACAGGGTGTCCTTTGGACACCCCTGCACCCTTGAAATCGCATCCTTATTTGCGATTAGCAATTTGCTAATCGCAAATAAGGAACATGTAGGAATCGCAATATTTTTTGCAATTCCTACATGAATCCCGTTTTGCAAGTCCTTAATAGCGATTCCTTATGAATCGCTATTAAAGACTCGCAAAACGGGTCTTTGAGGAATCTAGCAGTATATCCATTCAAGATTTTAACGACATCATTCCTGGTTTAAAGAGTGTAGTGGTGAATGCTCTTCTTTGTTTTTTCCTGAGTCTTCACTTACTTATGACCAGCCTGTAGTTAAATCAACCTGTGAGTTGAATAGTTCAGTCCTACTTATGCAAAGTTAAAGTGGCTAAAGAACAAATGTATCTAGCAGAATTGGAAGATCTTCCTCTGAAGTCCCATTTAGATCAACAAATTGAAATGTACTTCAGCCAGCAATCTTTGTGCCAACTCAGAAGTTATGGTTAAATGCAATGAAGATGTGCCATTACCCAGCTATTTTTGGTCATGGGGAGTTAAGACTATATTAAATTTAGTTTTATGATTTGTTTGTGACCAACTGTTTATTCTTACATTCAAGTATTTATTCTTAAAAGGGGCATATAATGGGTTGGCATGGAGTGGAACATTAAGTCTTAGAGCTTTTCTCTTGCCTGGTTTTTAAAAGCAACTATGGCAACTCTCAGCTGCCCTGGGTAGGCTCCAACATTCTTAGTGCAGGACACACATGAGGAGAAGCCCACAGCACCCTGGCAGTTAACGAAGAGGCAGACAAATCCATTGATGGAGTTGCAGACAGGGCTTGAAAGCATTATTGTACTTGGATTGGCAACCAATGTCATTCTGATGAAGGTGTGCACACTTTTTCCAGGCCTATGGCGGAGCCCCCGTGACTCCAGGGGTAGTACTGAGAGGGGCCATTTGAGCTGAAGTAACTAGCACTTTCTTACCAGGCACATCTGGACCCACCAAACCAGTTACTCCTGGACATTAAATCACTACAGAGACCTCCCTGAGGAAGCTGAGTGGGGGCCTCGCACAATTCATAGAAGAGAACCGGGGAGAGATAAGCTCACAAAAGTTGAAGTATTGCACTGCCTCGTAGGTGAGAATTAACTCAATAGTAGATATAGACGGAAGCCCTTGTGGTAGGTGAGAATTAACTAAATAGTAAACATAGATGGAAGCCCCTAGAAGTAAGCCTGGACTGGGAACATTCACACCAGGTGCTTACAAAAGTAAGAAGAGAGGGGCTCAATGGTCAGTTATAAGATAAAATACAGCAAGTCTGCCACATATATGGTTGGCACTAGCTAGTCGGTGGGGATTACTCCTGACCCCTCCCTAACAATGGGATAAATGGTCAAGGGGACAATCCTACCCACTTTTTCAGCAGTTCTTGTTCGTCCTACTGCAAAAAATCTCACAGTGCCCATGACTATCAAAATCTAAAATGGGGAAACTCATTCTCTCTTTTCCAGAGCTCTTGGGTCCACCCAGATGTGTGGCCAGGGAGATGGGCAGTCTGCCCTTCTGTATCCACTCTAAACCAGTTCTGAGGGTCGCTCCCCAACTGTGGTTGTTACCATTCCGGCTACTGTCTAGCTGGGGGAAAAAGGTTGTTCACGCTTCATGTCTCCCCTTACATTAAACTATGAATGGGCAGGCTTTACCTCTATCCCCTTCAAGCTAATGAACTTCCTGGGCCCACCTCACGTGTCCTTCCAAAGCTGACAGTGATCAAATGCCCCACATCCAGTCCATTGTAACACTAGGCGCTAGCTATTTTTCTGCTCTGGGAGCAGTTTTCATACATCATTAAAGTTGCTGGAGAGCTAAAGCTTATTGGCCCCCAGCAGACTCAGGCAGAGACAATGTAACTTTTTAAAAGTTACGTTCCGTAAGTATTCATTAAAAATCCAACTTCAATAATAAATTAGAACATATTTTCATTATCATAATGACGTTTTCTAAATACAATACACTTTGAAGATAAGAAATAAAAGGACTTTAATGACAATTTCCTATGTAGTCACTTCAACATCAAATATTGAACACAAATGAAAGACAGGCATGTATCTTATCTGAAAAAAAATACAGTATTTTATTTTTGCAAAAGGCTTTTATTGAGTGTATGAGGAATAGAGTTCAGAAAATTATCAAGACACAAGTTATTTTGGGGGTTATACTACTACTCAGCCTATGCAATAGTGAGGGTGAGATTGTTTGAGAGCGTGCTTATCTTGTGGGTAGTTGAGTTGGTAGTGTTGGAGGTTGAGTTGGAGTAGGTGGTGAGGATGGAGGTGGTGCAGGTGGTTTTGACAGAGGTGTAAAGTAGGCAGGTAGTATGTTCCTCCTATGCTGAGGTACCTCTGTAGAATTGTGTGCAGAATCATCTGCATCTACTGTCCATAAAGAAAGACCAAGGTATGCTTCGCTTATTGCCTCTATCATCTTCATGGCCAAGCCATGTTGCCTTGCGCTCTCTTTACTAATCTTTGAAGATGTTCTAGGTGCATCATTGTCATGTCATGGCAGGATATGCACTGTTATCTAAGGCACAGGTCTTCCTGTCAATCATCTGAGTAAGTCCATTAAGGGAGATCTCCAACAGATCATGGAGATCTCTTACAGAGTAGTCCCCAATGCATGAATAGCCTCCCGCGCATTAGATTGTTGTTTAAAAAATAATACTTCCAGAGAGTAGTATTTGACAATGCTAATCCCTTTGCATGCATGGCTCTCTAACGTGGCCAACTGGTTGTGCCATGGTTAGCATGGAGAGGTGTACAATCTGGATTTTGAAGGGTTTTGAACGATGAATGCATGATATTTAGTCCTCACAAGAGGTGTTTTTTCACACAGATGAATTACAGAAGACCAGAGATGCACCTTCTGGGGAGGAGCTACAAGAGATTAAGCATTGCTAGAACCATACACCCAATTGTAGCAATTTATTTTCTCAAGGTAGCCGAGCAGAGCAGTCTAAGGCCTACTCAAGGGAGTTGGTGTGAGCTAGTAATCACCATTCACTGGTACGCAATAATAACACTCAATAAAGAATTGTCTTGTCCATGCTTTTTCATTAGAAAAAGAAAATTATTTTTTTTATGCGCACACTACTAAATACCATGCAGTAATTTACAAATGTACAGTTTGCTGGTGGAAATTCCTTGGCTGAGATTGTGTAATCACCTCTGGCCCGCTAAAGGTTCATATAAACACATCAGTTAAGTCTATTGACTTGGCCAAAGGGTCAAGATCAACAAACAACATGTCACAAACATCAACATTTTAGTGGTGAATGCAATAATCAATAATAATCATGCTTAAACGCACTTATGAATGTTAATAAAGCATAGAAACTTTGATCAGTAATCACTGTCAACATTATTATATCAATAAACCATTTGAGAATGTTCATTACATGTTTCTGTGTGCTTTTTATATTCTTTCAACCCATGAAAATGCAATTATAAAAACAGCTCGTAGAAGACATCACAGTCTGATCACACGACATGCAACTACAGACTTAGCCCCGGCATTGTACCAAATGTATCTTTCTTTAGACACCTTTAGGCCGCAACAACGGAAGTCATAGACTTAGCCCGTAGAGGACACCACACTCCCAGCTGTAGAGCACACGCTCCAGCGTGGGTGAGTGCTTCAGCTGGACAGAAAATCCCAGCTGGGTCCTTCTCTTGGAGGCCCTATAAACAAGTTGTTTTTAGAAGTTGGGGGTCCCAGGGTCCATGAGAAAAATCTGCTTTGGGGATTGGGATCACCGGATCTCGGTGCTCTGGGATGGGGGCCCGATGCATGACCCTCTCAGGGCTTAAAAATTTCAAGTACTTTTCACAGCAATCCCTGGCCCGCCTTTGGGGTTTGAAGAGCCCAGGCAGTGGAGCGCCACGTGCTCCCGTCCTTGTTATGGGGGTGTCAAATCCTTCTCCTGCCCATATCCATCAAATCTTCAAAGGGAGCCTCCTTTGTTGGCTTCAGAACTCCGGGCTCCCTCCTTTGTTTAGTGGGTTTGGGCTGACCCATCCCTGGTAGTGTGACAGCTGATTGATTGATGCCTATCCATCACCCCCCTTTCCTCCTCATTAGCTGAGTGAAGCACTGTTAATTGCTCCCTTGGTGTGGGGAGCCCTTTGTTCCTGCTGCTGCAGAGAAATATAATGAATTTAGCACAGCAGTGTGACAAAAGGCCTGGGCTCTCACCTTGAGCTGAGCCAGAGAAATATGAAAATCTTGAATGACCCAAAAAATGTACAACTATCTTCTTGGAACTCTCATATTTAGGTTTTGCATACAGATTTCCCCCCAGTTCAATTTGTCACCAGTCTCTGTAGAGAAGAGAAGCTGCACTCTAAGGTCATCTTCCATTAAGTAAGAGGAGGCATGCAGAGGATGGAAAGTAAGGGGATTTACATTCAATAGAAAGAAATTATAGGGAAACAATCAAGAGTTTTAAGTCAAGAACAAGTTTCCTGAGGGATTTTTGGCATCTTATAGGAGGAAAGTTTTGAGAGCGCATGCAGTCTGAAGATGTTGAACTGTGGAGGAAATTAAAGATGCTGTTTTGAATTGTAGCATTTGCATCTCCACCTTTGTGGGATGCTGAAGTGCTAATCCCCTACAATAGCACGCTACATCATTTTATCCAAGCAGTAAAGTCATCATGCAGTAATCACACCCTCTGTCATAATGGTCTCACTGCAATTATTTTACTTCCTCGGAGCAATGCTAGCCCCTGAAGTAACACTGGCTGACCCCTGTACTATGGGTAACAGTGCAGGTAGTTAATTTAATTGTAGTAGCATTATACCCAGTAATTGTACAGGTGATAATATAGAGATCTCTGCATTTAAATTTCCCTTTGTGAATCCAGCCAATAGATTTACCTGTGTCAATTGGACCCTTTGTGTTCGATAGGAATGGGAATCACTACAACTTGCAGGACTGGTCACAGCATACACGAAGGAGAGTGGCAACTTGTGCCAAAAATGTAAATAGGAATGCTCTGAGCACCCTCAAATGCGGAAGGCGGTGTTGGAAAGAGAGTAGTCAAGACCATGAAGATGGAGTCATAAGTTTCGGAGTCAGTGGCAGTCAACCTAGGGCCTACCAGTGCATTTTCCTTATTAATAGTAACTCTGCCTCCAAAGAAATTCACAAAAATTAATGTGATCATTTTGAATTGTTTGTGAATAGTTCTACTGTGTTGTATTCCTATAGGTACTGTATCGATTCCCCTATTCCTGACCCTGGTTTGGTTAATAATTAACTAGCAGCCATCCAACGGTGCAAAAACCGTTATCTGATTAAGCCACACCACAGCACAGAAGCGCGTTATCTGATTAGGTCATAACGCATGCCATCTAATTAGACAAGCGATATTCCTCCAGCCCCTGATAAGGCATACGGAGTTCTCAAAACAAATCAAACCTACCGCGACCTGGGAAATTCCCATAGCCATTGTTTTGATTTCACCGAGAACTTCAGCAAAAGAATGTGCGAACGAGCCTGTTCATATGACATCCTTATTGACGTATATATGTCCATCCTTACGTCAATCTCTGCACCTTTCAGGTATAAATATTACCGACATTGCCTTAAGCAAACACATGCGGTGGTGACGAGATTGGAGCAGCGAGACGTGCCGAGGAGCCCAGCAGAGAGCGAAGCCCACAGGCGCTGCCCCGCCTTCCTGACGCGCTGAGAACGAGACGCTGCCTTTCTCCTGCTGAGAAATCCAGCTCCGGCGCTTCCAAGCAGCCCTCGCAGGCAGCTGGAATATCAAGACCTGGGATAAGAGATACCAGCCCTCCACCATTCTAGATCTCAGGTACAGAACTGAATAACCCCTTGCAGAGAATTCTCGAGTCAGTCCCTTGGCAAAACAAACTTAACTTAAACTGCTACTTATCTACTCCCGCCCATGTATTAGGCTTAGGTCAGGTACACTGGGGTAGGCGTGGTTAGAAGCACCAGTTGAGTATGATTAGTCAAATGTATATATGTATGTATCTATTTTATCCATTTTAAAGTATCATATGGCTCAGAAACCATATCAATGCTTTTACAGTATTATTTTATAATTCTGTCTTTACTGTATGCACTTTACTTAACTATAAGTATTACAATAATAGCGATTCATTTCTCTTGTATGAGAAAGGAGACTGATCAATAAATAACATCTTTTTATTGAACACGCCCGTCTCTTCCTTTTCTCTACAATCTGGTGAAACTAAGAATGCACTGAACTGACTGAGTAAAATAAGTTGTCTTTTGTTTTCACACGACTCTAGAGATACACTCTTGATTAGGGGAGAGCAAAGTTGTCATGTTCTATGGTTGTCAGAAACTAAATCCCTTCTTGTCTATCCAGGGAGGTTAAAATCCTCCTTGCCTATTCGAGAAAGTTTCTAGTGAACTCTGAGCTAGCTGGCAAACACAAAACTTTAAGTCTAATATCGTCGGTAGAAGACCTAGTTAACCTCTGCCCTAGGTCTATACTATTGAAGATATTATTCCAATGCGCAGAGCCTATTGGGATAATAGGAACTACACTACATGGCGCCCAACGTTTGGATAGGCGATAAAACTAACGCAAGACATTAGAGTAACTCAGTCGTGCTTTTTCACACAGACCCCTTTTTTCCCATAATACTCCAAAGACGTCTGGAGTGGGTGAAAGGTCATATCCGCCAAACCTCGCAGGAGGAGACTCCTTTGTATGGTTCTTGGTTTATTCAACGTTGAAGGATACACTGTTCCAAAATATTGTGCATCTAATTTTTGTTTCCATAGAAAACTTATCTGCAAACAAACAGAATAACCTTCCTGTCAGTAAAATGACAGAAAGTGAAGAAGAAAGGGAGACAGTTAGAATAGCAGCTGAACTCCTAGTAGCAGACAATACTCTGCTGCAAAATGCAATACTCATCCCGGTCAACATAAGAAAATCTATAACTTTAAAACTTATAGAAAATGGGCTGACACCGAGAGGTGGTACAGTCATATTCGTAATCGAGGCACACGAATATCGGCAGACAGAGGTATTCTATTCATGGATAAACTTTCCAGCAGCAAACGCTGTAACAAAGGACTTCCACTATTACAAAATAGAGGAACCTCCTAATGAGTACACTCCTTTCGAGGAGGTGGAAATACCACTCAAATTCCAAGAGCACCTGCTCTTGTTTCATGGCGCCCTAAAACATAATAATCACATCACCAGGCTCGGTCCACTAGGTAGACCAGGAGCAACATGGCCGGTCCTAGCCGGATACACACCACATCCAGACATTGAAGAAATGCCTGCACCAGAGCTTTTAGCACAGCTAAAACAATTATTAAAAATACATAGACAATTAGTCCAATATGTAATGCGGACTTCAACAATCCAACCAGCAATTAAAATTCCACAGCTGATCACTCATCAGGGGAACACAAATAAAATTACACCACAGAACATACAGTCCTGTCTAGGTAAAGTACCCGCAAAACGGGAACAAATTCCTTTCTGGCTAGCACAAAAAATCACTCAAATAGAGGCGGTGTTTCCAGATACCACCCCTGTTGAGAAACATAGGATTCTGACTATCTGTCTTCCAATGGGAATCGCACCACATGTGGAGGACTGTGACACTTGGGGAACAGTCTTTGCTTCCATTTACACAAAAACACATGGTGTACCATCCATGTCAGTAATACCAGATGTGTTAAAACAGATTCAAGATGAATACGGTCCAGAACCCGCTTTAACTCTCGGTATGAAATTACTGAAAGACTTCAAGCAGGTCTCTGCAATATTATTAGCCAACATAAAGGGAGAAGCAGCAAATGTGGCGATTCGCCAGAGGTTAAAAGAGACAAATATAGCAGACCAACCATCTGAAATTGCCAGAATCATAGAAAAATCCTATGAAGAACTAGGAAGAGATAGTTTGGGTGGAATACCAGTGAAACCCCAACTAGTTGAAAGTCCTGAAAAGGTATTTATTAAAAATAATTTAAACACTCAAAAAAAGAGCTGGGATGGAAATAAACAATCCAATCCTAAAGAAAAAAGATTCCAGTCCAGAGGAAGGTCTCCTCGGCGGAGAGAAAGATCTCCTGACCAAGGACGCAAGTCTCCCCAAAGGGAGCCCTCTGTGAAAAAATACAACCTTAGAAATAGGGATAATATAAAAAAACCTGATAGATATCAAGATATTGATACACGTCCCTCTCAATCTTTTCAGACTTCCTCGCAGAAATCGGAAAGAAGAGGACGATCAGAACACAGGGAAGAGCACGTCAAGTCCAAAGACAAAGAACCTGCTCATCTGAATAAAAAATTACAATTTCCAAAAAAGAAGGTAGCCAGTATTAAAGTAATTTACAATGCCGAGAATACTGAGGACACAGCTGAAAAACGGAGAATGGGCTCAGACAATGCTAGACAGCGCAGCAGAAGTGAGCATAGCTCGCAAAGTCCTTATGAATCATCTGGAGACAGTGGACACGAATGAATACATTCAGGTGGAAACTGCAGATACCAGAGTTAGCAAACCTCATAAAATATATGAAATAACATTGCGTATAGAGGGGGATAATACTAGAAAAATAAGGGGTCTATTTTGGGATAATCTCTCCAAGGGCTATGACATCCTTCTAGCTGAACGAGACTGGCCTCCAGAGTTTGTCAGGGAGTGCCCACATGGCGAAGAAATAATTATACCTGCCTTCTCAAACCATATTCCAATTCATAAAAAATATACACTTGCAAGAAAGTGGGCAGTAGCTCAAGCCCCAGCCTTATATAAAAATCATGTGGGATGGGATGAGGACTCTCCTCCTCACAAAATCCAGCTAAAATCACAACCTACTGCACAGAGGCAGTACCCGATTTAGCAAGAAGCTAAAAAACAGGTAAAAGAGATCCTAGATCAACTTGAATACCAGGGGGTGATTGAAACTTGCACCTCACAAATAAACAACCCTTTGTTTCGTGTCTCCAAGCCAGACAATTCATATCGTCTTGTTTTGGACTACAGACACCTTAACTCATGTTGCAAAACATTTGCAGTACAAAACTCGCATAGTGCTGCACTAATGAATAACATAGTGCGCAAAAAATACAAAACCACATTAGACATTTCTAATGGATTCTTTTGTCAAAATATAGCACCAGAGAGGAGATATTTGACGGCGTTCTCAATAAATGACACGCAAATAAATTTCTGTTGTTTGCCCCAGGGGTTCAAGAACAGCCCAGGATTATTCTCAGCGAGAGTAACAGAATTACTACAAACATATGATGACGAGGCATTATCTTATGTCGACGACATCTATCTAACAGATGATGACTTGGATACTCACTTGAAAAGAGTGAACACCATAATACTTGGGTTCGCAGCAGAGGGTTACAAATTCAACTTTAAAAAGTCAAGAATTGCCCATCTAACAGTCCTGTTTTTAGGATATGAACTATCAAGTGAAGGCAAAAGCCTGGCTGACAATTTCCTAGAGAAATCTGCTGTAATCCAAGCACCTAGAACACTGAAAAACTTACAATCAATTCTAGGCTTCCTAAATTTCGGAAGAACTTACATTATAAATTATGCAGAGAGAATTAAACCTCTCTATGATCTAATAAAACCAGATTTTAAAAGAATCAATTGGACTCAAAAACACACAGAAATTTTGAGATCTTTACAAACAGATATGTTAGTTAAAACAAAATTACAAACACGTGACAACACACGCAACCTTGTGATTCGAGTCATCCCAGGAAGATGCGGATTCACATACCTGACCTCTAATGAGGGAGAGAAGGTACCAATAGCATACAAATCACATTTGTACACAGAAGCTGAAAAAAGGTTCAGCATTAAGGAAAGCATTGTTCATGCGGTTCAAACAGCTGTAGCAAAGGAAAAATGCCAAGCAGACGGTAGACAGGTTACAGTCAGAACAGCAGAATCAGCTTTTGAGGCATTAACAACACCATGTAATTTACCGACAACTGCACTAAATCCAGAATGGGTACAATGGGTAAATTCTGTTGCTACAGACAAAGTAAAATACTATTTTGACCCGGAAATGAAAGAATTAAAATTTCTAAAATATGAGAGAGAATACCCTCTGCCAATCGACATTCTGCCTTTACGACAATACGCCTGTGTAATATATACAGACGGACATGCTCAACCCTCAGTTTGGGGAGAGCTGGCTTACAACGCCACGTGCGAAATTGTAAAAGAAGTGTGGCGCGGAGGTAAATTAAGACCTCTACTTACAAAAACACACTCAGTGGAAAATAATTCAGAACTACAAACTGAAATAATAGCATTAAAAATGGCGCTAGATAATGCCGATCGCGAATTCCCGACACTTATAGTGTGCGATTCGTATTACTGTGTCAAATCATACAATAACGACTTACAGAAATGGATTCAAAACGGTTACAAAGATGACACAGGTGCAACAATAAAGCAAAAAGTGCTTTGGGAACAAGTAGTTCTTTTACAGAAAGAACTACCAAAAACTCACGTGATACATTCAGTGAGTCATCAGCGTGATGGCGTTCACGTTACAGGGAATTCATTGGCTGAGACAGCCACAGCGGTAGCAAGTAAATCGGCATCCGTAGCTACAAAAAAACGTGCAGTAAAAACACATTGACGGTGAAACTGTGCTGGCGGTGAAAACGTCATCAAAAGGCGACTGCTCAGCGCTACCGATCAATTATCCACTCAATTATACATACATAATCGATGCAAACTCAGTCCCTTTTGCTCGAATCCCTGGAGTGGGGGATAGAGTAATTCCAAACACGGACAGGAGAGGCTTGTTAATAGCAGACGCACATATGGGTGAGGGTCTCAGACACCTTAAGCAAAAAGATTCTCTGGAAGAATTACAATCAGTGTACTGGTGGCCAGGCATGAGCCTGCATCATCACATTTTTGTAAAAAACTGCCCAGACTGTAACAGAGATCGCAGTGGCGAGCGAGGAGGACTATTGCCATGGCATTTCGCTCCAGATAAACAACAACAATAAGAAAGTACCCATCATGAAAAAGCGTCATATTAACATAAAAAGACTAATTTTCACTTATAATGTAGACCCCAGCGCTCGGCTGACGTCTGGACTGTTATAAAAAGATTTGCAAGTCTATAATGGCATATACGCTAGGAGCATGCTACGTTTTGAATAATGTATTCCCTTTAGCCCTCAAGCTTATAGGGAAGCATGGCCAAATGAGCATTGCATAGCGGGACTCTTCTCACTTCCTTCCTGAGGGATACGGGATGGTGTAAAGAAAAAAACCAAGACATAAAGCAATCTATAACGGAAAAGGTATTAGGTTCGGGAGCTGGGTGGGTCAAACATTTAATAAGTGTCCAACGTAGCCTAAATAACCTGCCAAGGAATTCTCTGAAAGGGTTCAGTCCGTACGAACTATTGTTCGGGACTAGAATGATGATCCAAGATCTTGATAGTCAGACTTCAGTGGTTAAAGACAAAAGCTTTGATATCAAAGATCGTTTGGCTATTTTGCAGGACTTAAATGAAACAAGAAAAGACCTGAGCAACATAAAGTTGAAACAACAGCCAACAACCACTGAAGAAAAACCACCTGTCCCAGCAAGGCCTGTCTGGATTCCAAAAGTCGGGGATCTGGTCAGAGAAAAGATCGCGGTAAAGAAGGAATTTGGGCCTTCTTACAGAAAAGCAGTTCCTGTCTTGTCTATCAACGGGACAAGATCAGTAGTACTACCGCCCCTTGCTGGTAAAAAGGAGAACCGAGTCATATCCATCGACCTGATTAAACCACAATCATGTGGCCGATAACAAATAGTAGGCCAAGTGGACTCCCAAGAAGTAGCAGAACACCAATGTTTGCTACGAATACAGAGGCTCAAACTGGAAGACTGATCACATTTGGAAAATCTACAGTGAATCAACAAGGACTATGCAACAAAGCAATGGAACTTGAACCTCTTAAAACCCAAATCAAAGCTTTTCATCAAGAAACAACAACCTATGATGATGTAACTGCAGACTTTGCTAATGAAACAAAGCAAATCCAAAAGCAATTGGAACAATTGACAGAACAGCATCCGGCTACTTCATCAACTTCGATGATTCATCTGAAGACCTGAGTGAAGCAAAGAAACAGCCATCAACAAAAACTTTTAAAGATAATGCTAAGGAACTTCTTCAACAGCTGAAAGAAACCTATCTGATTTCTCCATGGATTGAATTTTGGGTGGCCTTAGGTGCATTTATCCTCATTCTTTGGCTCATCATGGTACTATGCTTGGGACATTTCATTGAAGGAAAATATGCTAAAATGGACACAGCAAGCCAGAAAATCAACTTGGTCCTTAAACCACACACATCTTCGCACATCGAGAAAAGAGAACTTTCTTCAGTGAACTTCACAGCCAATCCTATACCAGGCGGTGTAGCATGGGACAAAACTGATTATGAAATCTATGGTCCAGTTGAAATCCTGAAGTATCCACACCAATTCAAGATCTCATTGAGTGACTTTGTAAAACCAAGCACATTTGCTGATGATTGGGACTTTGAAAGTATTAATGATATGATGTCTGATCTTGTGATGTCTGCTAAATTTACAGAACATGATTATTTGCAGGGTTTGTCTAATTATGATCAAATGTTCTGCTATAACCACTATGGTAACCATTATCTCCATAAATCTGCACAACCTAGAAATGTTTTAAATTATAACCAATGGGAACATTGTGCTACTCCTCCAAAAGATAGCTCGAAAACATTTTATGATAAATATTCATACTTTTCAGGGTTTAACACAAGTAATGCAGAAACATTTTATTTCAAATTGTCATAAAAGACAGGTATGAAGACCATGCTTACCAACACAAAATTGATATATTCAGATTCATTTTTTGAGCAAATGAATACATTTGGTTTTGATTTCTGGAACAGTAACATTGAAACAAAAACTGTTTGGGGTACAAAAGATTGGCAAGTACAAGGTATAGAATCATTGTTCAGAGCCTGCATGATCCCAGAACAAATTATATTTTTGAATGACACTATTCAACAAACTACCTGGCTTGGCTTAGCCAAAATCAAAGACTTAAACAAACCGTCTATTCCAAAACCAACAGTCAGCAGTAATAGCTCTATAGATGATGAGATAGACGTAAACCATATATTAAACCAAAACAGAACACATCCTGAATGGAAACAATGGTTGATCTGGCCCACAGACACAAATAACTGTCAAGACAGATTCCTGAACAAAATACAGGGGTTCAAATTGACCAGGCCAGACCCTAGATATTCCCAAAGACAACATCCAGGTATAGTAACCACCTACAGCGTGGGCAAGCTCTGCCTTCAATGGCTACAAACGTCCACACTGGCTGAAATTAAGCAACACCTAACTTTAGTTACAGAAGGTGCTGACTTGCGTGATTTCATTATGGGACCACGCAAACAGCGTCAAAAACGTTTCATAGCGGCCTCTATATATGCAGCTTATAACGAAATCTGGAAAGTAACTCAAATTGAGACAGCAGAAAAAATACGGGAGATTGACCGTATTAATTTGGAAAAATCACTTTCTGTGGTGGACAATGGGTTAATGACTCTGTCCTCCAGAATATATTCTCTGGACAGCATTGTGTCTTCAGCAATCGATATAATATCGCAAGACTTACTGATGTTACAACACGGTCAGTCCCAATTGCGTTCTATTGTACAGCTTGGCTGGACGTTACAAAATCTGCGTTCTGGCTATGTGCCTTGGCGTTTAATCAACACAACGTCATTATTTAATATCTTTAACCTTACTGATAAACAAATCAGTTTGGCACAGAAGGGTGCTGACTATACAATTCTGAGCATTGAAAGACTTGAGAGATTACCATTGACAATGTCAGAACGACCTGTCATTGAATGGATAATACATGGAATAATAAATATTCCGATAACTACTTTCCAGTTTTAATTCTGCCAAAAATATATACAGGCAGGCCAGTATGAAAGGTTGGGTAAAGGATACATTAAGTCAATATGGAACTTGCCCTATACACACGAATGTGTCAGTAATAAATGCCAGAAAGTGTTTCTCAGGGGCAATAATTGTGCAAAATCACTAAGCGGTACACTTCTGTGTCGGGGTATTAGCTTGCATGGAGCCTGTGAAGGGACTTCAAATAACCTTTCATGTTACAGCTAGGCACACCTGCAACACAAATAGAACCATTCTTTAGGAGACTCTCGAACCATGTCACAGACAAAACACCTGCGACAAGGGAAGAAATGATCCTAGCCATTGGCTACCGGGACCGCATAACTATAGTCCTTGGACTAGCACGGCTTCGGGACCTGAACATGACTTGGTCTCTTTCATTTAGACCAATGTGGCAAAGTTGTATTATGCCTGTATTAAGGTGCTTGCTATGCAGCGAAGAATGCGTGTTGGACACCTGTCTGGCACTACAATCGGATGTGCCAATGGACGCAGATACCTTGTTGGGTCCGGTAACGGCTCATGCATTGTGCTGTCCCTAGCGGCTACCAATCCTGATGACGGCATTCGTGGAGACTTCACCACTACGATTGAGGGGTAGTGAAGTACAAGATGAAAGCAGCATCGATCAGGTACGACCTTCAGTCAGCTATGCTGATCAAAACATCAATGGAGGCAATCATGCTCAGGCTCATGAATGCATGGTAACAACTTTTTCCGAGTTAGTGGAACTTACGCAAGAAGCTGTTGACAGTTTTTTCAACAGTCTAAATGATATGATGCTTTCACCAGAGCAGCAGGAATAACTTTGAGCAGACTAGCACTCGGAGTTCCGTACATCCTGAATTTGACCTTCGAATTTTAAAAAAGCGATATGAAAAAAAAAATTCTC
This sequence comes from Lissotriton helveticus, assembly GCF_964261635.1. Lineage (NCBI taxonomy): Eukaryota > Metazoa > Chordata > Amphibia > Caudata > Salamandridae > Lissotriton > Lissotriton helveticus. The sequence goes on from NC_136067.1 coordinate 540,542,559, forward strand.
ATCAGTTTTTCAGACTGTAAGAATCTTTTTCCCCAATTCCAAAATATTTACGATTTTTTGGGACACTTATCTTCTTCTTAAAGTAGACATTATTCTTAGAGAACTGAATTTCTATTTTAGGTAGTCACGAGACATTAGCTATCCTCTAGCACTCTTATACAAAACTTTATGATTGTGATGAAATGGTCTCGCACTTTTTTTCTGTATTAAGAGCCATTTCATGTGTGGTTTTCGCATTTATTCATGCTGAATTTAAAATATGCGTTATATGTTTAGCATTATTAGCCTGCTTGTGCATATAGTACATGTGATTGTGTTTCGTATATTTCGGAATTCCGATTTTCCGAATACATATGATTGTATTTTGGGGTGGTATGGTATACACAAACGCTACTGGTTTCACTATGCCTAGATTTGTAAATATGGACATAGTCTACGTGGAGTGGGTGTGATGTATTCCTATAGGTACTGTATCGATTCCCCTATTCCTGACCCTGGTTTGGTTAATAATTAACTAGCAGCCATCCAACGGTGCAAAAACCGTTATCTGATTAAGCCACACCACGGCACAGAAGCGCGTTATCTGATTAGGTCATAACGCATGCCATCTAATTAGACAAGCGATATTCCTCCAGCCCCTGATAAGGCATACGGAGTTCTCAAAACAAATCAAACCTACCGCGACCTGGGAAATTCCCATAGCCATTGTTTTGATTTCACCGAGAACTTCAGCAAAAGAATGTGCGAACGAGCCCGTTCATATGACATCCTTATTGACGTATATATGTCCATCCTTACGTCAATCTCGGCACCTTTCAGGTATAAATATTACCGACATTGCCTTAAGCAAACACATGCGGTGGTGACGAGATTGGAGCAGCGAGACGTGTCGAGGAGCCCAGCAGAGAGCGAAGCCCACAGGCGCTGCCCCGCCTTCCTGACACGCTGAGAACGAGACGCTGCCTTTCTCCTGCTGAGAAATCCAGCTCCGGCGCTTCCAAGCAGCCCTCGCAGGCAGCTGGAATATCAAGACCTGGGATAAGAGATACCAGCCCTCCACCATTCTAGATCTCAGGTACAGAACTGAATAACCCCTTGCAGAGAATTCTCGAGTCAGTCCCTTGGCAAAACAAACTTAACTTAAACTGCTACTTATCTACTCCCGCCCACGTATTAGGCTTAGGTCAGGTACACTGGGGTAGGCGTGGTTAGAAGCACCAGTTGAGTATGATTAGTCAAATGTATATATGTATGTATCTATTTTATCCATTTTAAAGTATCATATGGCTCAGAAACCATATCAATGCTTTTACAGTATTATTTTATAATTCTGTCTTTACTGTATGCACTTTACTTAACTATAAGTATTACAATAATAGCGATTCATTTCTCTTGTTTGAGAAAGGAGACTGATCAATAAATAACATCTTTTTATTGAACACGCCCGTCTCTTCCTTTTCTCTACAATCTGGTGAAACTAAGAATGCACTGAACTGACTGAGTAAAATAAGTTGTCTTTTGTTTTCACACGACTCTAGAGATACACTCTTGATTAGGGGAGAGCAAAGTTGTCATGTTCTATGGTTGTCAGAAACTAAATCCCTTCTTGTCTATCCAGGGAGGTTAAAATCCTCCTTGCCTATTGGAGAAAGTTTCTAGTGAACTCTGAGCTAGCTGGCAAACACAAAACTTTAAGTCTAATATCGTCGGTAGAAGACCTAGTTAACCTCTGCCCTAGGTCTATACTATTGAAGATATTATTCCAATGCGCAGAGCCTATTGGGATAATAGGAACTACACTACACTACACACCACATGTATATTGTTCTAACCACTCTTCTTTAAACAATTTTATTATTTTATAGCAGGGAGGAATAGAAAAAAAACACATAACAATAACAGCACCAAAACATAAAACACCCACTACCAATCATCAACAGCATGCAGCTGGTTGGGTGGTGGGCTTCAGCTTAGCTGCAGGGCGGGAAACAACCTTTACAACGCAACCATTACATCGCACTACCCTTACAACACAGGCATTACATCGCAACATCCTGTACAATGCATGGCACTACAACGCAGGCATTACAACGCATACCATTACAACACATGACACTAAATCGCATGCCACTACAACGCAGGCATTACAATGCATACCATTACAACGCATACCATTGGAGTTAGAATAGTAATTTTTAACCCCTACACAATCCAACACTTACCCCACTGTTGGCCCCCCTGGAGTTAGAATAGTAATTTTTACCCCTACACTATCCAACACTTACCTACTGTTGCACCCCCTGCAGTTAGAATAGTCATTTTTACCACTATACTATCCAATACCTACCTTAAATGCAATGTAATGGTATGCATTGTGATGGTATGCGTTGTAAAGGTAGTATGCGATGTAATGGAATGCGTTGTAAAGGTAGTTTTTTAAAGTGCAATGTAGAGTCATGCAATGTATTGGAATGTGTTGTAGTGGATGTTGTGATGTAAAAACTGTGTTGTAGGTGAATGCATTGTAAATATATGCATTGTAATGTCATACATTCCTGAAGGGCAAAAGAAAGTGTGCTCACCCGCAGTACGCGGTAACAATACATGGGTGGACTCAAGGTCGCCACATTATTGAGTCTTTCGCTCCCCTTAATCCCAACACCCCCCTCTCCCGAGTGTGTATTTAAGAGCTGGAAAAATAGATAGGTTTAAAATGCACAGCAAAGAGAATAAAACGTTTGCAAAAATATTACTTTTGTGCAATTTATCAAAACTGCCATTCAGTACCAGAGATCCTCAGTTTCAAAGTTCACAAACTGGAAATAGTCACATAGAAATCAAATTGCATGTGCAAATTACCATGTGGAAACAGTGGAACCGAAGTAGAAGGTATAAATGCAGTGGCGGTTCCTTCCAGAGGATGTTGGGGCTGCACCAATACAGATTTCTAAGTTATCGCGATGGTAATTGCTAAGGGCAATTACATTTAACTCCTCAATTTATTAGCAAAATAAGTGCTATAAAGTCTGTGCTGGGTACAGTCCTCGGCCCTGGCTTCCCCTAGTCCTTGCGAACTAGAGAGTAAGGCAGCCTGACACTATTCAGCGCATGTGTCAAATAGTAGCTTTCTTTTTTTTTCAAACCCAAGCAGGCTAAGGGCTAAGCTTGCTACAGACCTGGGCTGCACATTTTGGAGGTCTCAAGAGAAGAGACCTCCCATTTATGGATCTCAGCAGTGTAATATTTTCAAGCACATCTGGGCTTATAGGGCATAAACTCTGTAGTTGCCGGACTGCTTGTCAATCACCTTGTAGGCTGAAAGCAACATCCTTTCCCATCTGGTCACCTGTGAAGGGTTGGGAAAGGGTGGAGCTACTACATGCTGCCTGCGAATGACTGAGGTCATGTGACTAGATGTCATAGAGCCATCAGACTATGTTGCCTCGGGTCACATGCATGTTGTAAAAAGATACAATGCACCTTTTTTAGCATTCAGAGAATTCATTTGCAGCATATTTCCTCAGCAGCTCCACAGATGGCGCGCTTTGCACTATCATCCCTGTGAGAAGTTGGCCTGGTATATGATGCTCACTAGTTCTAGTGATCACCTTGTACCATGCCAAGCAACCCTTATGGTGCAGGTTGTAAAGTCAACCTTATAGACAAGCTATCCTAGGGGTAGCATGGACTAAGCAGTCTTAGGCTAAACTCTGTAAAGGCATGTGAAGCAAGCTGTTTTACCATACACAATCCCTTGAATACCAAATGAAAGGACACCACACAGATATATATTGAAAATATATATAGATTTATTTCTACAAGTATCCCTGATACTCTTTATGAGCACAGAAGCAAATGCGTTAAAACAAAACACAGTTTAAATACAAAAAGATGCACAATTTTGGATGAGCCCTAGGGGCCACCTAAACCATATACTAAAATAGTGGTATAAGAACCACTATGGGGAAAGTGAAGAGGCCTAGGGCCTGGGGAATCGCTGGAGCTGTTCGGGACTAGCAGTGAAGAAGTCGGGAAAGGCCCGCGGGACTCGGGTGCAGTGCGGAAAGTGCACGCTTTACCAATGCAATGTCAATGGTGCGTAAAAGTTACAAAGTTAGTTAAAAAGGAACCTTCCGAGTGACCTAGAAGGATGAAACTTTAGACACAGACACTAGAGGTGTGTACCAGTGTGGGAACACCGGCGGAGCTGAGTTACCTCACCCACAGGAAGCGGGTGCATAGGGTCGAAGTAGTGTCGGGTTTCGTCACGTAGGTCGGTGGTGCTTGGAGCTGAAGATGCTGCAGGCGACTCGATGTGAAGAGTTCCGGTGGATCCAAGGATGGATCTGAAGAGGTGAAGACCTGAAAGCAGAGTGGACAATGTTCAAAGTCACTAGCCAGGGACTACCGTGGAACCAGAGTGGAACCAGGCAATGTCGGGTGCAAACAGGCGTCGAGGTGTAGCTTCTCTCTGCAGCCACGTGGACACGAGGGGTTGAAGACGTCCAGGAGTCGGTTACGAGCTGTCCAACGCAGGCTTCTCGCTGTTGGCGGCGTCGGCAACTTGATTGGAGCAAACAGGCCTTGGCTAATGCAAGCCACGCAGGAATCAAAAAAGGCTTGTTACTCGGACCAGCAAGGTCAGAGCAGGTGCTCCTTTTTACAGGAGCGAGGGCAAGTCTGGAGCAACCAGACCCGCAGTGTAAGTTGAAGGTTTCGTCGCCAAGATGGCCGCTAGCCACGTGACAAGTGGACGGAATGGCGTGTCAAGTGGCACAGTGCAAAAGGGCTCCACGCAGATCGTGGAGATGCTAGGGGGCTGATCTTCGGTGCAAGGGCTGCTCGAGGTTGAGGCTTTTCAAAACCCAAAGCACAGCCTCAAGGGTGCCTCTGATGCTGCGCAGTCAGCTTCTTGGGGGTCTTTCAAGAGGTCCGGTCCCACGTCTCTCGGTGCCTCCACGGGTCCCTTCTTTGCAGGGACTGTGGATCGGGCTGTGAGAAGTCAGGGAGTCTGGGTCTTGTCAAGCTCTGGGCTCGGGCTCCGGCGGGAGGCGGCGGCAAAGCAGATGTCGAGTTGCTGGTTGGTGCCTGTATTCACAGGGTGGTCACTCCTTGGCCACAAGGGAGATTCTCTTCTGTCTTCTGTGCAGCAGAATGTCGAAGTCCAGTCTTCTTCTGTATTTCAAGTTGATTCAGGATGATCTGAAGTCTCAGGACACAGCTCCCACTCTTATTCGAATCTGGGGGACCGGATCACCTACTAGGTCCCTCCTCTGGGTGGAACCAGGAAGGGGGGTGGTTACACCCCCTTTCCTTTGTCCAGTTTCGCACCAGGACTGGGGCTGGAAAGCCCCAGCACCGGTTTGAACTGGCCTATGCACAGGGACACCTTGTGTGCCCCAGGCATGTCTGATTCTATTCAGCCCTGTCCTACCCAATACACAAAATCCTGTCTGGAGTGGTGCTAGCACCTCCCCAGGCAGGAAACCCTTTGTCCAAGCTGCCCTCGCTGGAAGGACTCCCAGCAGCAGGAGGTCAGACTTGTGTCTGTGGTGGCAGCATCCATTTTGGGATGCTAAGGCTCTGTTTAACTTTAACCGGGGTTCAGGCTAGGTACATGTCGTGTCCCTCTAGAAGGGTGGAATGCTACCCCCGTTGCCAGAACTGGCGAGAGGGTAGTATTCCAATTCGTATGACACCTTACTCGACATGTTTTGATAAAGCCAAACCCAAGATAGCATTTAACCGCGAGGTTCATAATGCACTTAAGAGTATATGGTATGGCAGTATCATGAAACAGCTAAAGGACATGGTTCCGAAAGCTGCAGACAGGCTCAGCTCATGCCAGAGCACTATCTCACATATTTCCAAGCACTCTGCCTCCAGGATTGATGAGGCCTTCCATAGGAGTGACTGATAGGAACATATGTGTCCATTTTAGGTTAGGTATAGGCATACTACACCTAAGTAAGGGGTGGTTACACCGACTTACCCCAGCTGAGTGATCAGCCAGTTGTGTCAAATATGGAGGCCAGGCCAGGGGTGGCACAATACATGCTGCAGCCCCTGGTAGGCCTTGGAAGCACCTATGCCCTGGGTACCTGGGTACACTGTTACAGGGGCCAATAAGGTGAACCAGTTCCAATTTCGTTATGCACCTAAAGTACATGGGTAATAATTTAGAGAGAGAACAGCAGGCTGTGGGTCTGATTAGCAGGCCCACAGCCACATTAAGTCATAAACCAGTGAAGCAAAAAGCAAAAATTTGGGGTGACCATAGGATAGCAGACCCTACTCTTCTACACAACCCCCCCCCAAACGCAGGGACATTAGACTAACCTTGACCAGTTGTGCCTTCATGTTCTAAGTGGAAGTACCTGGAGAGACCATCTGCATTACCATGGTCAGTCCCTGGGCGGTGCTCCACTGTAAAGTCCATCCCCTGTAGGGAAATGGACCACCTGAGCAGTTTGGGGTTTTCACCCTTCATCTGATTAAGCCATAAGAGGGGCTTATGGTCTGTCTGAATCTTGAAGTGAGTGCCAAACAAGTATGGTCTCAACTTCTTCAGGGCCCACACCACAGCAAAGGCCTCCCTCTCAATGGCTGACCAACGTTTCTCTCTGGGGGTCAGCCTTCTGCTAATGAAAGCAATGGGCTGGTCTTGACCATCTACATTAAGTTGTGAAAGCACAGCTCCCACTCCCAACTCAGAAGCATCTGTTTGAACAACAAACTCTCTTGAGTAGTCAGGACTCTTCAGGATAGGTGCAGAGCACATGGCCTTCTTCAGGTCATCAAATGCCTTTTGACAGTATTCTGTCCACTGAACCTTTTTGGGCATCTTCTTGGATGTCAGATCATTAAGAGGAGTCACAATGGACCCATAGTTCTTAACAAACTTCCTGTAGTACCCAGTCAGGCCCAAGAAAGCTCTGACCTGAGTCTGGGTAGTTGGAGGAGTCCAGTCCTTTATGGTCTGAATCTTACTCTCCAGTGGTTGAACTTGGCCTCCACCCACAAGGTGGCCCAAGTACACAACCTTACTCTGCCCTATCTGGCACTTGGTTGCCTTGATAGTGAGGCCTGCCTTTTGCAGAGCCTCTAGCACTTCCTTCAGGTGGACCAGGTAATCCTCCCAGGTGGAGCTAAAGACAGCAATATCATCCAGATATGCTGCACAAAAGTCATCCAACCCAGTAAGGACTTGATTCACCAACCTTTGGAAGGTGGCAGGTGCATTTTTCAAACCAAAGGGCATCACCACAAACTGGTAATGCCCACTGGGGGTAGAAAATGCTGTCTTGGCCTTAGACTCCTCAGCTAACCTGATTTGCCAGTAGCCAGCTGTCAAGTCAAATGTGCTCAAAAACTTGGCAGAAGCCAATTTGTCTATGAGCTCATCTGCCCTTGGAATTGGGTGTGCATCTGTCCTGGTGACAGCATTGAGTCCTCTGTAATCCACACAGAACCTCATCTCTCTCTTTCCATCTTTGGTGTGAGGTTTGGGGACCAGAACCACTGGGCTAGCCCAGGGGCTCTCTGAAGGCTCAATGACACCTAACTCCAGCATCTTTTGCACCTCAGCCTTGATACAGTCTCTGACATGGTCAGGCTGCCTATACATTTTGTTCTTTACAGGAAGACTATCACCAGTGTCCACCACATGGGTACACCAGTTAGTCTGACTGGGTGTCAGGGAGAACATATGTCGATATGACTGCAAAACCTGCCTACAGTCATGTTGCTGATGTTCAGTGAGGCTGCCATCTAAGGCCACACCATCAACTGAGCCATCATCAGGATTCTGAGTCAGCAGGTCTGGGAGAGGGTCACTCTCTTCCTCCTGCCCCTCATCTGTAGCCATGAGCAAGCCCATGTCTCTCCTGTCAACATATGCCTTCAGCCTGTTAACATGGAGCACCCTGTGGGGGCTCCTGGGAGTTCCAAGGTCCACCAAGTAGGTAACCTCTCCCTTTTTCTCAATGATTGTATGGGGTCCAGACCATCTGTCTTGGAGTGCTGCTGGGGCCACTGGCTCCAACACCCATACCTTCTGTCCAGGCTGGTACTCAGTCAGGACAGCCTTTTGGTCATGCCAGGCTTTCTGTAAGGCCTGGCTAGCCTCAAGGTTTTTGGATGCCTTCTCCATATACTCAGCCATCCTGGAGCGGAGACCAAGTACATAGTCCACTATGTCTTGTTTGGGCTTTTTGAGAGGTAACTCCCATCCTTCCCTCACCAGACATAGGGGTCCTCTTACAGGATGTCCAAACAACAATTCAAAGGGGCTGAAGCCAACTCCTTTTTGTGGGACCTCTCTGTAAGCAAACAGAAGGCAGGGCAGAAGGATATCCCATCTTCGCCTGAGCTCAGGTAATCCTTTGATCATGCCCTTTAGGGTCTTGTTGAATCTCTCAACAAGCCCATTGCATTGTGGATGATAGGGAGTGGTGAACTTATAGTTGACACCACACTCCTTCCACATAGCTGTCAAGTAACCTGACATGAAGTTTGCACCTCTATCAGATACTACCTCCTTAGGAAACCCCACTCCGGAGAAAACTCCAAGTAAGGCCCTGGCCACAACAGGAGCTGTTGTGGTCCTAAGTGGAATTGCCTCTGGGTACCTGGTGGCATGGTCCACCAGTATGAATCTGTGCCCAGATGCTGTAGGGGGATCCATTGGTCCAACAATGTCAATCCCCACCCTTTCAAAGGGCACCCCCACCACAGGTAGTGGTATTAGGAGGGCCTTTGTGGGACCACCTGCTTTGCCACTTGCTTGGCAGGTTACACAGGAGCGACAAAACTCCTTTGTATCTTCTGACATGTGAGGCCAGTGAAAGTGACAGACAAGTCTGTCCCATGTTTTGTTCTGGCCTAGGTGTCCTGCTAAGGGAATATCGTGTGCCAAGGTAAGAAGGAAGCCCCTAAATTGCAGAGGTATGACCAACCTCCTGGTTGTACCAGGCTTGGGGTCTCTACCCTCTGAATAAAGGAGCCCATCATCCCAATAAACCTTATGGGTACCTTGAGCATTCCCAGCAGCCTCAGCAGCAGCCTGCTGTCTGAGGGGTTCAAGAGAAGGACAGGATAACTGAGCCTGCCCCAAGTCTGCCCTAGAAGGTCCCCCTGTCCCCAGAAACTCAACCTGATCAGGTTCAAGCTCTATAGGGACAGTTCCTTCAGGGGTCTCAGAATCATCTTCCTGTGAAGGCTGATCCTCACTTGTAGGCATTTGGGAAGGCACAGCCTTTGCCCTCCTGTTCCTTGTCTTGGGAGGTACTTGGTCCATTGTTCCAGGATCCAAGACCTGAGGTTCAGAGAGGCACTTTTTGGCCTGTGACCTGGTCACAGCAAGGACATGTGATGATATCCCTAACATCTCTGCATGAGTCCTGTACTCAACTTCTGACCATAGAGAGCTCTCCAGGTCATTGCCCAACAAACATTCTACTGGGAGATCAGCACTAACCACAACTCTTTTTAGGCCAGTTACCCCTCCCCAGGAAAAGTTAACAATTGCCACACTATGTGTAGTAGTGACATTGCTGGCATTGGTCACCAGGTAATTATCACCTGGTATGTACTGTCCAGGGTCCACAAAGCTAGGTGTCACCATGGTGACACTGGCACATGTGTCCCTGTATGCTTGAGCCACTTTTTCATTAATTAAAGGTGTCTGTCTGTAATTGCCCAAATTATTGGGACTGACAGTAGGGGAAAAATCAATCTCCCCATCACAAATCAGACCAGCCTGTGTGGGGACTCTGACTAGGTCAGAATCTCCATCAGTTCCCAAGGTGATACCCACTACCCCCTTAGTCTGTGGTCCAACACTGCCAACTGTACTAGTGGGTGCAGGTGCCTTAGGGGCTGCAGTGTTGGTGGCTCCACCCTTTTTACAATCACTTGTCCAGTGAGTGGTGTTTTTGCAAAAGCTACACCAGGGTTTTCTTTGACCTTCTTTCTTCTTCTTCTTGGAAGTTTGGGACCCACCCTCAGTATTAGTTTGGGGCCCTGTTGAAGACTTCTGGTCTTTAGCTTTCTGCTCCCCACCCTTCTGGTCTGTTTTCTTTTGGTCACCACCCTGGTTCTGGTTCTGGTTCTTTTGCTTAACTCTGGTTCTAACCCATTTGTCTGCCCTCTTTCCCAATTCTTGGGGAGAGGTTAGATCTGAGTCAACCAAATGTTGATGCAACTGCTGGTTCTGACAGTTATTTAAAATCTGTTCTCTCATAAGCAAATTGTACAATCCTTCATAGTCTGTAACCTTACTTCCCAGCAACCAGCCCTCCAGAGCCTTAGTGGCACATTCAACAAATTCAGACCAGTCCTGAGTCTGTGTCTTCTGGGTGTCTCTGAACATTAACCTGCACTGTTCAGTGGTTAAGCCTAACCCATCAATCAGAGCACTCTTCAGGACCAGGTAGTTTCTAGAATCCCCATCACTAACTGTGAGGAGTCTGTCTCGGCCTCTACCTTCAAAGGAGAGCCACAAGATTGCTGCCCACTGCTCCTGAGGGACCTGCTGTACTTTGCAAGCTCTCTCAAGTGCAGCCATCCACTTGTGGATATCATCCCTAACTTTGTAGGGGGGCACAATCTTACTCAGGTTTCTATTGTCATAGGACCTGTCTTTATCCTTAGGGATAGTGCTGCCACCAGTGGAATCTAATCCACTCTCTCTAGGCTGCCTTGCTCTAGCAAGTTTCTCTTTGGCCAGGGCAACTTCTAATTCTTGTCTCTGGATCCTAAGTTCAGCCTCTCTCCTTTTGGCCTCATGTCCCCTTCTCTGAGGGCTAGTGAACTCCCTTTTGGAGTTACCATGAGAACCTCTAGAAACATGGGAAGTATTGGACTCACCTGAGTGATTCCTCCTCCTCCTATGCTCCTGGTTAAGTCCATTTGGTGGTCTGAATGGGTTGGACCCACCTTCAGTCCCAAATAAGCTTAGGTTAGCCTGGTTAAGCCTGCTGACTAACACCTGGCTATCTCTATCATCATCCGACTCACTTTCTTCTACCTCCTCCCCTTCTTCTTCCTCAGGCTGAGAATTCCCAGGGGTCTGGTCTTCCTCATCTATATGGATGACAGGGGCAGGGGCATCAGGGTTATCATCTTCAGGGGGAGAGCCTCCATCTCCAGTCCCTGAGGTGCCTGGCTTGGAGTTCTTTAGAGCTTCAGACTGGTCTAACAGCTCTCTGAGGTGTCCTGCTGTAGGAGTAGGACCTGTTTTGATTCCTCTCATGGAACACAGTTGCCTCAGTTCCTTAAATGGAAAGATAGCAAATTTGGATGGTGCCCTTGGAGGGTCACTCTCAACAGAGGTAGTTCCAGTGGTTCCCTCTGCTCCAGACATTGCTCTAGTGTGGTGGATGTGTTGCAATCTACCTACACTTGTGTTTTCCTACAAAACCTATCTAGTAGTTGTAGTCAGGGTGTGCTACTCCCTATCCTCTACAACAACTAAGTTCAGTAGAACTTAAGTATATCTAGTCTTGTTTTAGTGTACCTATCAGGTACCTGTATGATCTTTCAAATGATATTTTCAAAGATTGTAATGGTAAAACAACAGCAAGCTCAAATCCCAATCCGCTGCTCACCAATGTGAGAAGTTGGCCTGGTATATGATGCTCACTAGTTCTAGTGATCACCTTGTACCATGCCAAGCAACCCTTATGGTGCAGGTTGTAAAGTCAACCTTATAGACAAGCTATCCTAGGGGTAGCATGGACTAAGCAGTCTTAGGCTAAACTCTGTAAAGGCATGTGAAGTAAGCTGTTTACCATACACAATCCCTTGAATACCAAATGAAAGAACACCACACAGATATATATTGAAAATATATATAGATTTATTTCTACAATTATCCCTGATACTCTTTATGAGCATAGAAGCAAATGCGTTAAAACAAAACACAGTTTAAATACACAAAAGTTGCACAATTTTGGATGAGCCCTAGGGGCCACCTAAACCATATACTAAAATAGTGGTATAAGAACCACTATGGGGAAAGTGAAGAGGCCTAGGGCCTGGGGAATCGCTGGAGCTGTTCGGGACTAGCAGTGAAGAAGTCGGGAAAGGCCCGCGGGACTCGGGTGCAGTGCGGAAAGTGCACGCTTTACCAATGCAATGTCAATGGTGCGTAAAAGTTACAAAGTTAGTTAAAAAGGAACCTTCCGAGTGACCTAGAAGGATGAAACTTTAGACACAGACACTAGAGGTGTGTACCAGTGTGGGAACACCGGCGGAGCTGAGTTACCTCACCCACAGGAAGCGGGTGCATAGGGTCGAAGTAGTGTCGGGTTTCGTCACGTAGGTCGATGGTGCTTGGAGCTGAAGATGCTGCAGGCGACTCAATGTGAAGAGTTCCGGTGGATCCAAGGGTGGATCTGAAGAGGTGAAGACCTGAAAGCAGAGTGGACAATGTTCAAAGTCACTAGCCAGTGACTACCGTGGAACCAGAGTGGAACCAGGCAATGTCGGGTGCAAACAGGCGTCGAGGTGTAGCTTCTCTCTGCAGCCACGTGGACACGAGGGGTCAAAGACATCCAGGAGTCGGTCACGAGCTGTCCCATGCAGGCTTCTCGCTGTTGGCGGTGTCGGCAACTTGATTGGAGCAAACAGGCCTTGGCTAATGCAAGCCACGCAGGAATCAAAAAAGGCTTGTTACTCGGACCAGCAAGGTCAGAGCAGGTGCTCCTTTTTACAGGAGCGAGGGCAAGTCTGGAACAACCAGACCCGTAGTGTAAGTTGAAGGTTTTGTCGCCAAGATGGCCGCTAGCCACGTGGCAAGTGGACGGGATGGCGCGTCGAGTGGCACAGTGCAAAAGGGCCCCACGCAGATCGTGGAGATGCTGGGGGGCTGATCTTCGGTGCAAGGGCTGCTCGAGGTTGGGGCTTCTCAAACCCTAAAACACAGGATCGAGGGTGCCTCTGAAGCTGCGCAGTCAGCTTCTCGGGGGTCTTTCAAGAGGTCCAGTCCCACGTCTCTCGGTGCCTCCATGGGTCCCTTCTTTGCAGGGACTGTGGATCGGGCTGTGAGAAGTCTGGGAGTCTGGGTCTTGTCAGGCTCTGGGCTCGGGCTCCGGCGGGAGGCGGAGGCAAAGCAGATGTCGAGTTGCTGGTTGGTGCCTGTATTCACAGGGTGGTCACTCCTTGGCCACAAGGGAGATTCTCTTCCGTCTTCTGTGCAGCAGAATGTCGAAGTCCAGTCTTCTTCTGTATTTCAAGTTGATTCAGGATGATCTGAAGTCTCAGGACACAGCTCCCACTCTTATTCGAATCTGGGGGGCCGGATCACCTACTAGGTCCCTCCTCTGGGTGGAACCAGGAAGGGAGGTGGTTACACCCCCTTTCCTTTGTCCAGTTTCGCGCCAGGACTGGGGCTGGAAAGCCCCAGCACCGGTTTGAACTGGCCTATGCACAGGGACACCTTGTGTGCCCCAGGCATGTCTGATTCTATTCAGCCCTGTCCTACCCAATACACAAAATCCTGTCTGGAGTGGTGCTAGCACCTCCCCAGGCAGGAAACCCTTTGTCCAAGCTGCCCTCGCTGGAAGGACTCCCAGCAGCAGGAGGTCAGACTTGTGTCTGTGGTGGCAGCATCCATTTTGGGATGCTAAGGCTCTGTTTAACTTTAACCGGGGTTCAGGCTAGGTACATGTCGTGTCCCTCTAGAAGGGTGGAATGCTACCCCCATCGCCAGAACTGGCGAGGGGGTAGTATTCCAATTCGTATGACACCTTACTCGACATGTTTTGATAAAGCCAAACCCAAGATAGCATTTAACCGCGAGGTTCATAATGCACTTAAGAGTATATGGTATGGCAGTATCATGAAACAGCTAAAGGACATGGTTCCGAAAGCTGCAGACAGGCTCAGCTCATGCCAGAGCACTATCTCACATATCTCCAAGCACTCTGCCTCCAGGATTGATGAGGCCTTCCATAGGAGTGACTGATAGGAACATATGTGTCCATTTTAGGTTAGGTATAGGCATACTACACCTAAGTAAGGGGTGGTTACACCGACTTACCCCAGCTGAGTGATCAGCCAGTTGTGTCAAATATGGAGGCCAGGCCAGGGATGGCACAATACATGCTGCAGCCCCTGGTAGGCCTTGGAAGCACCTATGCCCTGGGTACCTCGGTACACTGTTACAGGGGCCAATAAGGTGAACCAGTTCCAATTGCGTTATGCACCTAAAGTACATGGGTAACAATTTAGAGAGAGAACAGCAGGCTGTGGGTCTGATTAGCAGGCCCACAGCCACATTAAGTCATAAACCAGTGAAGCAAAAAGCAAAAATTTGGGGTGACCATAGGATAGCAGACCCTACACTCCTACAATCCCCTTCTCTACATCTGCAGCAGTACACCCTGTTTTGAGCTGGTGTGTGCTCAGCAGGATCTGCCAGGTAAGCTGGAACAGAGACCTCCCCACATGTCTGCCAGACTGCATTTTGTTTTCATGGTTTACTTTCAGCTTCAAGGCTGGATCCCAGCCTTTTCTGATCCAGCCTTGAGGCTGGAAGCAAGCCCAGCACACATCCTCAGCTCATGTTGTTTAAAATGCTCTCAGTGTGCTAAAGAAGCCTCAGCACATATGAGAGTGCTTTAAAATACGTAAACTCAGGATAGGCACTGCAGTACTACTGTAGGCTGTGCCGCATGTGTGCTATTTTAAAAATAACAATGTTTAATAATACCAACTTAATTTAAAAGCAACATTTTGAAAAAATATACAGTAGAGAATTCCTCATGCTGTATTTTATCAGTGGCTAACAACACACATGCGGCACAACCTACAATAGTTATAGCCCCTTGCACCCCCCCCCGCCCCTCCGAAACATTGCGCTCATCACTTTTAAATTCCACCAGCCGCCACTGTTAAATGAGCATCTAAAATCCAGAACAAACATCCATAATGGCTGCATTCTATGCAAGGGTGGTAAGGAGATGTGCACTGGGGGCACTGCATTGGAGACGGGCAGATGTTTTTCAGGCAGTTACCCGATTTGATTAGACAGACGAGGATGTTTATGCTAGGTACAGGCAGAGCAAGGCAGTCATATTTTAATTAATTAATGAGCTGGAGCCTATGCTAATAAGGCAGACTTCATGCAGTCAAATCTTTCCTCCCCTGTTCAGACTTTGTGTTCCCTACATCTCCTAGCGTCAGGGAGTTATCAAGACACTCAATTCAGTAGCAGGAGATGTACATAAGAGTACACTTTTGTAGGTTTTAAGAAATGTCCTAATAGAATGCTGACCAGTATCGATATACATATCAATTTTTCAAATAACGGAGATGATTTGCAGACAACAGAAGTGAATATTTACTAAATTAAATGTTTACTAATGTGATAAGATATGTAGCTAGCACGCACCTGTTTATATCCCCATTTTGACGAGTTAACTCTCTGTAGATTGAAACGTGTCTGCACATGATAGGGGTACTTGCAGCTAAACGCTCCACAGAGTGGCCGAATGCCTGAAGCGGAGTGTCAGAGTGGTGCTGTCATCGCTTCTGTGCTCTCCTTTTTTGTGCTATTCCTTGATGTAGTGGTTCCACTGCATCAGATATGTCTATCATACTGGTATCTTGGATTAAAAGACATTATGAACAGTTTTTTGTACATAAGCCACTCTATGGGCTTGTTCACAATATAGCTTTATGCAGTTATTTGAACTGCAAGCATAACTTTTTCTAGTTTTGACAATGTTGTGCCAAGGCTGCTGCTCCGACCCTTTTGCTTGCTCTGGCTGCTAACGTCCAACGCGTTGAAGGTCCTCGAGTGACACTAACAAGTTGTGGTTGTTGAGAAAATAAAAACAGTAGTTGGTGCTTTTGCTATTCTCTCAGATGCCTATTCCTACATTGCAATACATGTATGGCTTCCCGTGTCTGATGTATTTGCTCCACATGTGTGGTTTGTGGAATGTACGGTATCATTGACCTCTCCTCAGGTGTGTGATCAGTGAAACTTTGAGCCTGATTATAAGTCAGGTGAATTGAAAATAACATGTTTGTGTGTATTCATTTCTCTCTGCCACAGTAGTAGTGGTTAGGTTTTACCACGCCTGGAATTACCAAGCGTAAAAGAACGTGTCCTGATTTTTCCAGTCAGAAAAGTGAGTCGGGAAAATCCTATGAGAATGTGGCTGAGCAAGACCTCCTGAGCCAGTAGCCTCTGCTCTTCTTGCTGCCAATCTTTCCTTTTTATGACATTTAAAGGTACCACCACTTTCTGATGTCTTCAGTTCTGTTTGTTGACCACACAACGTTCATGTGATCTCTAACGTATGTTCATGTCAACTTTTTTGTGTTTGTAGCACATTAAAAGATGAATTGGCAAAGATTTTGTCACTCTAAGCAACGCACTCTGGTGGTAGGCTTTCCAATTCATCACTACTGAACTTTCACTTTTTCTGTCACAAAACCTCAGATGATTCATGACCTGCCATTCTTACGTTTAATTCTGGCACAGTGTGAAACGCAGGGCAAGGGGCGCAGCTACCCTTGGTGCACCAAGCGCAGTACACCGGGGCCCAGAGCCCTGCGGGGCCCATTGAACCCTGACAGTGTTGATATTTTACTACCCGAACAGCAGTCAAAGAGGTCATTTTCAATGCTTGTACCAAGACCTATAGCATCCAAGCTACACTACCGCTCAGGTCATATCCACCCCTCCTCTTTTCTCTAATAATGTACCTGACTCGTTTTCTAGTTCGATGGTGTTATCTGCGTATGCCAGTGTGATGTTTGCAGATTGAAACTTTTACCGATTCTGTAATTACAATTCTATATTTTGCGATTGTGGGTCATAATGATTCCGCATTGGAGTGCATGGTACGTTTATTCATCTACATTAATGATTCGTTTTTTGCAAGTCATTATTCCTTGCAAATTATGAATTGTTATTTTAAGCTTCCATTATGAGGGCTAATATTTCCTAAAAGGGCCTACCCAGATGATATGTAAAAAGCTCGGGGCAGATTTATCAAAATGTCATAGTTCTCAGCGCAGCACACACCTTGCTCTGATGCGTGACAGGGTGAGGGCAGCAATGCACCATATCTAAAAATATGGCACATCCCTGACCTCTCCTTGTGCTTGCGCATGATGTGCTGCCTAGCGCTATATTCAGTTATAGACTGTGTTGTGATGTAATTATAGTGCACTAAGTACTTGCCATCAGATACAAACCATACAATGTCATAATCAGCGTAGATCACTAAATAATCAGAAACAATGTTAAGGTTCTAAAGGTGGATGAATGAAAATCCAAGGATTGTTGGCAAGAGTCCTGTTACTGTGCACGGATGCAAAGATATAAACACATAAAGGAGTGCCTACTTAATATGCTAGATAAGGTAAGGTAGTGTGATATAGCCAAATCATAGCTTGCTTAAAGTGCAAACTGAAAGTGTTGCTCATATATGAATGAGAACCAGGATGGATAATCTATGGTATAGTAGAAATACCCTATTGGCTACAGGCATGCAAAAATGGATAAAAGAGGGTACTACTGTATGTGCACAAAATAAACGAGTTATATCTAGATATGTAATGTGAAAGCCAAATAATTGCCCAAAGTGGATATTAGCAAGTAGGGATATCTTAATGCATACATCAGTAGTGTAAGCATCATGATTGATATATATAAACACATGAATAGTACTAGTAGAAGGCTAAGCTAAAGCAACTCTATGGCCTCCGTTGTCCAAGACCTTGAAAAAATGTAGAAGAAACCTATGATGTTTGAGATTCAGCAGTGAACATGTTGTACACATTATAAGAGATCGTGTAACGGGAAAGGCATCAATTGAATAAAAGTGTGGTTGAATGACTTACCACTGTTGTTACATGAGAGTCTTTTACAACAGCATGGCAGCCTGGATGATCTGGTCAGACTGGAGAAGGTGGGCGGCTGTAGCAAATCCACCTTTTCTACATGGTCACCCCACATCCTTCACATTTTTCTGGACATAATTTTTGCTGGACTTAAATCTCTGTGCACTTTTATTCCTGCTAAACAGGAGTAAGTGCCCGTGTTCATCATTTAAATATGGTTAAATTGACTTATCTCTAATTGACTTATTTCACTTGTCTACAGGTACCTAGTGTGTGTTGTTGAAAATGCACCCAGTGCCCTGATATTATATGGCAAATGTGGACTGCAGCACCTATTGTGCCATTCACAGAGCTGGGACTGTAAAACAGGTGTACCATGTGAAACCTGTCTGCAGCAGCCTAAATACTTGCTGTAAAACCTCTAAAAATAATCTTTTTGGCAGGTGAGCAACCCTGCATTTAAATAATAATTACTCACCTTAAGTGCACCTTATACCTGTAAGATAGGGTGCCTGATATTTAAAAGTTTAACACGTGTAAAATTAAAATGGGTAGGTTCCTGCAGCGGCTTGTCCACAAAAGCTATTTTCACTGTAGCTGAATCCAAGAAAACATCAAAGTACAGAGTGTAAACTTTCATCTTTAACTTTTGTCAGGAATTTGCTGCAAACTTCATTCAAATACTATTTTTAATATTTATTAACAATCCAATGTAATGGTAAAGTTGGGATTTTAGTACATTTTCTAGAAAATGAAATTTTAGAATGATACATTTCACCTGCCTGAACCAACAGTAGGCTAATTGGCATGAGCCTACCGACAGCTGGTGTGCAAGTCCTTGACCTTAATGTGGTGGAAAAACAGTTCCCATAGTATAGATAACAGCCTGTGTGTGGGGAGGTGTTTTTCTTCCACTTTCAGGATGACCAATTAGGGTGGACCCAGGAACATAATTACTTGTAAAGCACATGTCCTTTCTTAAGTAACTGTAAGACAGTTGCGAACCCTTGCTTATCACCCCAAGTACACCTTCTACAAGATAGGAAACCTGATATTAAAAAAAAAAGTGGAACATGTGCAAAATTTATATTGGCATGTTCCGCCAGTGACACACACACAATGGCTATTTACTTTTTTTTCGTAACTCTGTTTTCAGTTTTGACAACCATTCAAATTACACTGACGTATGAGCCACAAATGTTGCATGTACAGAACATTTCATGGCAGCACAAGTTACATGATTACAGACTACACATTCAGGGTTGCAGCATAATATATGCTGGGCCACTGCAGCGATGTCACACTTACTACCTGGCTCAACTCATCCACAGTTCATCTTGCCAAGTGGAGGATACTGGAAACACTTTCCCACTAGAACCACTGTGGGGTGTGGGTAAGGCCAACATCACACAACAACCCCCAGCACCTGCCCACTTCACAAAACCGACACATACCATGAGTATTTCAGGGGCTATGCCACTCGCTTCGAGGTCGCTGCACTCATTGCTGCATTGCCCTCCCCAGTACCATCACTGTCTGTGTTCCCTATCCAAGCCAGCTAAAACTGATCGGGTCCCCAGATGTCCTTCGATGGCTTCGGCCCAGCATCAGGTCATGATAGGCAGCGGACTGGGTGTTGCAATAGGCCATGTCCACATGCCACTCCTGCAATACTGGGAGCGGCCCATCTGGCCACTGCATTGTTACTCTATGCTTCACAAGCAATAATTCCAATGCCACTAACCATTGTATGGACTGCAGGATGTCCCTGTCATAGCCCAGCAGCGCCAACAATGGAGATGGTTCAATGTGCTCATCCGCTATCTTCCGCAACTCTACCAGTATTGCATCCCAATAGTGTTGTATACCCCTGGGCAGAACCATGCTACATGAGCAAAGCCTGCCTCTTCTTATCTACATCTGAGCAGCTCAAACTGTCCCTCTACCCATAACGGAACAGGTGGGTCAGAGTGTAATACACTCTGTAAAGATGTTGAAAATACATTAGCTCTTGTGGGCTATTCAGGGATATCATTTTGACAACAGAATTGCAATAACTCCACTGTTTATCATTGAGAATTATTTCTAACTCCTCATGCCACTCCAGTATAGCTTTCGTAACTCCTGGCCACCACGCGTCATGGGAGCAAGCGTACAGTTTCGCAATAATGCGCTGGGTAGTCGCCATCTGCAGTAAGTATGTTAGGGTTAGTAATTCTAGAGGTTCCTGCAATACACCCCCCAGTAGCTCCCACATTGTATGTTGCGCCCTACAGTACTGAAACATGGCTATCAAGGTTTGATTGTCCTCCTGTTCGCACACCTGCTCCCAGCTGCTCAATACTTCACCCTGAAAGAAGTCGCCCACGTGCCACAGATGCAAATCCTGTAGTAATCCCACCGCTCCTCTCTCCTGCCCAAACGGAAACCACATGCACCACTATATTGGCAACAGTGGCAAATAAAGGAGAGGCCGAAGTCTGTACCTCAGCAAGCCTCATCCACCAGTAACCGGTTCCATTTAACAAGTAAAAAGTATTGGCATGTCATATTGGCTTATCAAACAGCTTTTTAGGAAGTGAAAGCTGGAAGGTGGCATCTCTTTCAAGGCACACATGAGATAGATCACCCAGGCCATGCAACCAGTAATGGGCAAACATTCACTGCGCAGCTCTGCAATAAGCCTCCAAATCTGGGGCATTCAGTTTGCCCATACCATAGGGGAGAGTTAAAATTTCCCAACTCATATGCGGCTGCTTCCCAGATCAAGCCAAGTGCACCAACAGCATCCATAAGTTGAGGAATACAGCACAAGGGAGAAGATTCGGGATGTTCGCAAAGAGGAACAAGAAATCAGGCAACCCCACCCTCATCATTATAGCAATGTGCCTGCTGTGCGACAGAGGAAGTATGATCCATAGTTCAGCAGTCACTGTAAGCCACTGAATGGCCCGGGTTTGTGTGGACCTGTATACCCAAGTATTTCACCGAGACCGTCGTCTACTGCAATGGATATTCACGCTGCACTGGCATTGTGCCTGTAGTGAGCGGGACTATCAAGGATTCAACACAACTAATACGCAAGCAGGTATGCCTACCAAACAGTACGATGCCCTCTTGGAGAACTGGCAATAAATTATGCTCAGGATTCCACACATAAAGAAGTGTATCACCCGCACAGGCAGAGATGATCAGATTGTAACGCAGAAAATTAATCCCCTGGTGCGCGTGGTACTCACGCAGTGTGCAGGCCAGTGGTTCAGCCACCAGGGCATATAAAATCAGTGGTAAAGGAGCCGGCGTGCCCGATGCCCCTTTGATATCAATAGCATCGGTGACTATGCCGTCAACATGGATACAGCCATTGGCTGTGTATACAATACTTTAATGAGTTGTAAGAGTACATCTTCCACCCTGATTCACCATACTACTGCCAGCATGAACCCTCAATCCACTGAATGAAAGGATTTTTCAGCGTCCAAAAACACAGCAGTAGCACACACTTCCAGGTCGATATGAGAAATCATGCCAAAAAGGGTTCTGAGATTGTAAATTAGCGACCAATCCAGTTTGAACCTGGCCTACTCGGACCTGACAGTACCCAGGTGCAAAGGCGCCAATCGGTTAGCAAAAATGTTAGCAAAAATGTTTGTATCTGTATTTAACAGTGAGAAAGGTCTGTCGAAGGAGCAACATTTGGCTGGTTTTCATGGCTTCAGCAGAATCACCAAAAGAGCCTCACACATCGTGGGGTGGCATGCAGCCCTCCTTGACCATTTCTTCATAGAGGGTGATCAGATTCAGGGCCAGTTTCACTTGGTAGGCGCCATAAAAAGCCACCATTAGCCCGTCAGTACCCGTCGCTTTCCCACTAAGCATATCTTTAAGTGCTGCTGTAATCTCATTGGGGCGAAGTGGGGTCATAAGTTGCTCTCTATGTTCCACCATCAGCCACTTCATTGCAATGTGGGCTTGTTCGTTGTGAGGGAGACGTGACACGTATAAATCCACATAGTAATGACAGAATTGGTCCAATACCTGCTCCGACATGTGTAAGGGCACCCCATCTCATCATTGACCACTAAAAGTGTTTTGTCCTTCTGCCGAGGTCTCAAGAGCGTTGCCAACATTGCACTAGGATGTTTGCCCTTGCAATAAACCCTTGCAGCTGCATATTTACCTAGGTGAGTGGTCTCGCCATGTGCCAACTCGTGAAACTCCTCCAACTTGCAATTATAACAGAACAAATTTCCACTTGACCTGTATTTCTTTTGGTGTGCCTCACAAGTGCTGCTGGTTCTGATCCCCAAATAAAATTATACTAAATGTTAAGGATTTTTGCCTGACCAATACTGTCAGGATGTGGCACTGATTGGAACATATCTCTGGTAGGGGGCAACCTTTGTTTTTGATGGTAATCCTCCAACTTGACCTTTATGTCACCCAGCTCCTCTACTCAGCCATCTCACACGCACTAGGCCAGCAATATTGGGCTTCAACCTAGTCAACTCGCCCTGTAGCGATCTAAGCATACCAATATATTTAGAAATCATGACCCCACCCCCCCGGAAATAAACTTTGAAAGCCTCCAAGACAGATGGGAGTTTCTCCATGAGCCAATGTTATTATTAAAAAAATCATTGATCACCTACACAAGCTCCACCCGGAACACTGCATCCAGGAAAGAGAAAGGTGGAAATCGGCATGCAAATGCAGGGCCCCTACGGCTGTCCAATGTAAGCTATAATAACACGGGCGAGTGGTCCAAATACGTGTGTGGTAAATGCTTGCACCTCCGGACGCGCTGCACCAAACTTCGGGATCTAAGCCAATAATCTATGCATGTGTGAATATCATGCACCATGGAATAATACATGTATCCAGCTGCTGTTGTGAATCTGTGATGTCAAACATCTAACCACCCGTACTGCTCAACAATTACATTAAGGTTGTGAGCTGAGGCTAAGGGTCATCTCTGCGGGACCCTGGACCAGTCCCAGACCATGCACAAAACACAATTAAAATCTCCACCACATATTTGTGGAACATCCCTATACCTTGCAAGAAGGGCATGTAGATTATGATAAAATCGCGTATTGTCATAGTTAGGGCTGTACACCCCAACCAGCAGAGCCCCAAATCAACCTCAAAGCACCGCACCACCAATTCCTGTCGCCAGGGTCCGCACATACTTCTCGCAGTTTAATACCAGAACCCTTCTGCATCCAGATCAGCAACACCCCGCCCCTGTTTAATAAAGCCTGCTGCATAGCAGTAGCCCCTGAGATGATGCTGCGCAAGCAGTCCGCTCTCAGGCGCAAGATGCATTTCCTTTAGTATAGCTACATCTATGCAATGCTGCTGCAAATACGTCACTACTTTGGGCACCTTCCTGCAATCATTCAACCTCCTGACATTCCAGGTAAGTAACTTCAATGATGGAGGACCCATAGCGTTTGTCACGTCACCTCGCATGCCATCATCAGGCATCACACAACTCCACACGCCAAGGCCAGGTACATTGCAGTACATACCAAGGACCTGTCTCGTTCCAACATGCATATAGTGGTTGTTTTAAACTAGATACATCAACACTGTGATCCTCAGCAACATACCCAGTGAATAAATCCCCCCACACACCCCTTGCTCAAGCAACAAAACACGAACAAACCACTGTGGAGCACACATGGGGACATATGTTGCCCTGCTGATCCCCCCGCTGCACTAAGCCACAGGGGGCCACTAACATGCATAAAGTGTCCTTAAACAGTCAAAATCGAATAGACAAATAGGAGGTGCCACAACCATTGCCCCACGTTCCTCTGCAATCAGCAAACTGGATGCCATGGCCTAACAAATATCCGCTAGAGCACAATAGCGCACTTCCCAGGCAGTGCGCACCCCATGGTAAAGTGAAGTAGTGTTCATCTCAAGCAGGCTTTCCGCAGCCAGGCCAAGGGGCCATCGCCCCGGACACATCAATCGCCGTACATGAGGATTTTCATTAGTCAAGCACCCCAACCAATCCTCAGTATGGTAAACAAAAACATCCTGGCAGAGGTTCTCTAAATCACAGTACACTTACTGAGAGATAGTCAATTTGTTCCATTGGGCACTATTCCTGTCCATTCAGGTCCTCCAATGTCACCGATGGATTCCCCCTCTTCCGATCAATGCGAACATCATCAAGCCCCCGCGGCTGCAAGTTGTTTTAGAAAGTGCTGTAGTTGTTTAGGGTCCCCAAAAATGTTGGATTTCTGTCCACCATCATCCGTATGCAAGCAGGCTATAACATGCTGTATTTCAAGTGGAGGTCCTGGAGTTTGGGCTTGACTTGGTTGAATTGTCTTCATGCCTACTGGACCTGATGAGTGATAGCCGGAAAAAGCAACAACTCTGCGCCCTCATGCGGAAGCACTTTCAGTTCACGCACCTTGCGGAGTGTTGCATCCTGGTCCCTGTAAATTAGTAACCTCACTATTATGAGGTGCAGCCGCGCCCCAGGCACCAATTGAGGTGCCAGGGACCTGTGAGTGTGTTACACCATGAAGATTTCTGAGAAAGTCTCATGCCCCAGGAAGTCTATTAAGAGTTGTTCAATATTCTTCTCCATGTCACCAGTGTTGGTGGATTCAGCGAGGCCTACAATCCTAAGGCTATTGCAGCTTGACCTAACTTCAATATCCGCCTTGGCCTGCAAAGTGGTGAGCACCTTTTTTGAGGCAGTGACCTGTTCATCTCCGGCCTCTGAAACCCGCATCTCCAGTGTACTTGCCCAGGTGCTTCTACATCCTATCCATCTGGAATGACAGGGCATCGATTTTCTCGAATATTTTTGTGAGGCTATGGTACATGTCGTTCAGGATTTGTTGCAAGTTTTTGGCCATATACCGCATGGCCATGTCCTGCCCACTCTCTGCCATCACTGCGCTGTTGTTATGACTTTTGGGTGTTTTCTGTATATCAAGCTGTAACTTGGGCAGTGATTTGTCTGTTTTTTCCATGATGGAGAGTCACGCAGTCAGGCTATTCAATGAGGTACCCCACTTCATACAGTGATCGCAGGGTGAGGCCCAGTGTGTGAGTTGTGCATCCCAATTGCAATTAACCAGGTAAGTCCACCTTGACCTCCTAACATTGATGCCCTTCCAATCTATAGAAGCAGCAAGTGAAGTACATCCAGTGTGGGACAGAGCACCTCCAGTGCAGTTGTGCACTAACGCTGTGGCAATAGGGCCCCACCTACCACCGGAGCCCTTTTGGATCTCCCTCAGTGCTCTCTGCCTGTGCTAGGATTGCTAGAGCAGGGCCATGCACTGCACTGGCGGCACCCCGCTCAGTCGCTAAGGGAACCTGATTGCTCCTCTGGGACACCAGCCTGCTGCATCAGCCACCACTGCCTTGTGTTGGCCTAGCCGTGTACACAGGGCTAGTCTCACTAACCAGCACAGCACGAGCATGTCACAGGCATAGGTCACACTCTACGGAGTGGACTCACTCTCACCTACTTGCTAATGTCAACCATAATTGTAGTGTCCAAAGGAACCCTTTTCAGACCAATTTCTAGCTCTGCAGAAGGGGACTGAAACCTGCTTGCTGTAACCTGAGAGGAGTTCTAAAGGACTGGAACTGCTCCATCCTGTACACAGGACAAAAAAGTAAAATCTCAAGGTCAATAGCGTGACCCCCTGGGTGGCTTCAGGGACACAACAAACTGAAGAACTACTTTTTCCTGGATTACCAGCTGCCCATTTACAACTGGACCTGCACACGTTGCTGCACAAGGCCATAGTTGAATCAAGGCTTAGGCAATGAATTGAGGAAAAATGAGCTTACCACTGCTACATTTTAGGACTCCAGCTGCCTGATGGTCACAACCAACTATCAGAGCTGATCCACCAAAGGTGCAACTTCGCTCGGCTGAAGAAACAGGTTAATCCAGCTTGGGTTTTCTCTGCAGCAGCAAATCCATTCGAGCGTGACCCTGTCAAGAAGATATTCCACCCTTTTGAAGCTCTCTCTGATTATAACCTGTCGCCTGGAGAAATCTGAGCTCCATTTCAGAGACTATATCCAAAGGTAGGGAAATTTTGAGCGGACGAAGGTACCAAAAGTATCCAAGTGAAGGGACGATGGCAGTGTGTGCTAAATGTTACTTTTCTCGTCACAATCAATGGCTTCAGCAAAACCACCCTCACCATCTATCTGACTTAAATAAGACCTTCCCAGATGCATCATGCTGCCTTGCCCCCTGAGAGATTATGTCTTCTATTTTGAGATGAAATCTGAAGGTAAAATCCTTGTTGTATCTGACCTTAGGATCCATCAAGGTCGGTCTCAAAGTGTGCCTAGATTCTGGTCAAATGCGACCATAAACGATCATTGCTGCATCCTACTTTTTAGTGCTATTTTTAATTAAGATTTTGAAAACTCCTATTTCTGCCCTTCCCTATTGGGTATTTGCCATTGTGGTGTCATTTTCTTTATTAAAATGTACTCTATTTTTGCAATTCAGTTTTTATTGCCTGCCCAACTAAGATCAATTAGAAGGTTTAGTGTTTGCTCTAATGGTGTGCTGCAAGGTACTTTCCTCTTCAATTATACATGGTTTTATACATAATATCAATTTATTTGCCCTGAAACACCTCCTTTATTGTTTAATTCTTCTCCCTCTCAATAGTCACAGAACTGATTATTGATTGGGTCTAAAGACTAGAGTAATTACTGGTGGAAATGTCCTGGGAAATATTTTAAAGGCATCATACAGTATGTGAAAGTTTTAATTGCTACAATGTCCTCCTTTACGTGTAGCTGGGGCTGTTGAAACGTATCCAATCACTAATTGCTTTTAATGAGGCTGCCAGCATCAGGTCATTCTTAGTTGTTCTAACCTGTCGAGAAACATTTATTAGTAGCAGGCCTTACTGCTCCAACAAGATGTACTTCAATCTGTCAAAATGGACAGCCCAGTGATAAATCTTCCTTGATTGCACACACGACAACCTCTCAAAATACTTGTAATTTGGCACAGGACCACCAGATGATACGTCTTTCTCTACATAGGCTTCAACATTAATGAGTCATACCCGGATGCACAGAGAACAGGTAATTAACTGAAAAATATTGGCCAGTCTCAGTGCTGGATGAAAGGAGTGGTCTTTCGTATTGTCTACCCTATGTGGTTCTCATTCCTTTAGCTCTAGTGTTGATTCCAGTGTGTATGTTTATTTTCCCACGCTGAGAGATCATTTTTACGTTGTGGCATTGTCCAGACCTTTAGCTCATGTGATGTGATACATTTTTTAAAGTTTGTAAATTCTCTCAGTTAGCTCTTTTTTCTTATTTGGCTGTAACGCTGTTGTGTACTGCTCGACTACCTCAAAATCTCTTTTACATATTTTGAAAGATATAATGGAACATTGAAACAATAGCTCCATCAATGGCAGACACCCATAGAATGACAGGACAGAAAACTAACACCGAATTTGCAGAAGCAAGGTACAATCAACGGATGTGTGTTTTTTTTAGAGATGAGTTTGTATTTTTGATAGAGTTTGAAGCTGGGCTGTAGAAGTTATTCCAGCCACATAAATTGTGGCCAAAAACAACAATATCAGAAAAAGAGTTGGATAAACAAATTTAGAGGGAAAGTTATGAGAAGAAAAGGTCTATACATTTATAGCTTTATTTGTATTCTAAAATACACCAGAACTGTGATTTACTATTTGCAGATTGGTTTTGCTTGGTACGAGCCAACCTTTCAGCCGTCTACAGAATTCTAACACCAGGAATTATATTAGTGATAGGCCACTTAGCAGTGGCGGCTCCTCTGCTAAGGTGGAAGAGCATCGCCCAGAGGAGACGCGCGAGCGGGTCAACCAAGATGGCCACCGCCTCCGGAGCTCCGTGATTACAACGGCCCGATTTTTCAATTAACGACGAATTTCCAGTCAAAAAGTCGGCGAAAATAGCGGCGCCTGCTTGTTTTTGCCATCTCTTACCTGTATGGTGAATATTGGACGATTTTGTAAGGCAGAAGTGTTCTTTCTGGCTCCATGGTTCCTGCTCCCAGCCTCTCCTACAGGTACTACCAGCTTTGAGTGCTTAGGGGGCGGAGTAATATTCAAGACAGTGCCTGGCTTGGGCCTAGCCACGCCTACAGTCCAATTTAGCTGCTGCACCATTAGTTTTGAAGAGATTTTTCGTGGTTTTTTCAATAATTACCTAATTTCTCTCACATTTTGAGGCTGTTTTTCGCATTTGCTGATTATTCACGCATAATTGTGAATTTTTTCACCTCAAAATGGATTCAAAGAATTCAGTTACTAATAAAAGGAAGCAGCAAGTTTCTCCTCCTCCAACCAAATCTAAAGTGGTGGAATCCTCAGAACCTTCCCTTGCATTAATTTTGGAGGAAATTAAATCATTGCGTCTCAATACTGATACTATTGCCTCAGAAGTTAAAAACGTCCGTAAAGATATGGCCTCTATATCAATGAAGGTCTCTGATAATTCTATCAAAATTCAGGATAATAAAAACAAAATTGACGCTTTCACGCCTTTAATGGCTAAAATAGTTCCAATGCATGCTCAGCTGTTGGACTTGGAAAATCGTAATAGGCAATACAACCTTCGTATTTTTAATCTGCCTGAAGACGTTGAGGGATCAAACTGTCGTTTATATGTGGAATCTCTACTTCCTGGTCTTCTGAACATTAAATTTCCAGAAAAATTTGAGGTGGATAAAGCCCATAGAGTCCCCTCACACCGGAATCCTCGACATACTAAACCCAGGCAAAAGATATTCAAGGTCCTGCGTCATCATCATCTGGTTCTCATCAGGAAAGCTGCAAGAGAAATTCCATCTTTATTAGTGAATGGTACCAAAATCTTTATTCATGAGGACTTTGCTAAAGAAACAGTTGCTATTCGTAAAGAGTTCTCTACCTATCGCCCGCAGCTGAGAAGCCTTGGATGTAAATATGGACTTTTTGATCCTTCTACGATGCGAGTATGGAAAGACAATGTTTCCAAATCTTTTCAACGACCTGAAGATCTAAGGCTATTTCTTGATCAACAAGCGTCGCCATCAATGGACACTCATGATCCTAACACTTGAGTTCTTCTAGCTTGACTTCACTTGACACATATCTGCATATTCTTATATTCACGGGCTTCAACGGTTTCTGGCCATGCTTGTGGAACGGGTGTGCGTTTCCTTGTCTTTATTTATGTTTCTTGTTTGTTCCTTCTTCTTTCTTTCTGGTTCTTCCTATTCATACCTCATATATAGAGTTGCTATTTTAACTTGGCTGTTTCTTCCTTCTTCTTGTTCTGATTCCTTTTTCTCCTTCCTTCTAATTTCTAATGGCTAATATTCATAATATTAAAATTGTTTCTCTTAACGTGAAAGGTTTGAGACATCCAATTAAACGCACAAAAAATTTGGATTACCTGGGTAGTTGCAAAGCCGATATTTGTTTTGTTCAAGAAACACATGTTGAAGATAAGATCCTACAGTATCTGAATAAAAAATGGGTTGATACTATTGTTTCCTCACCTGCTAAAGGTAAGAAAAATGGGGTCACTATTTTCTTTGCGAAAAGATTACATTGTCAAATTCTCAGTAAGATTTCAGATTCTGAAGGTAGATATATTATAGTCAAAATCAAACTTCATGATTCTACTTTCTTTTTATTTAATATTTATGGCCCTACGGCAGATGATCCCGTATTTTAGTCTACTATTACTACTGAAGTTTTAAAGTTGGGTAAAGTTCCATTAATCGTTGGGGGGATTTTAATGTTATTGCTGACCCATTGTTAGATAGGTTATCTGCTACCAGATTCCGGCCTCCCAAGGTTTTTCATGCTTTTAAAGCTTTTACTCATACCACCAATTTGGCTGACATTTGGAGGCTACACTTTCCCACTGACAAATGTTTTTCTTTTTTCTCCAACCCTCATAATTCCTATTCCAGGATTGATTATTTTTTGCTTTCTCCATCTCTTATTCAATTTGCAACTAATCCTGTCATTGGTACCATTGATATATCAGACCATGCCTTAATATCTTTTGTTTTGAATGTTTCATCCACTTTCACTAAACAAACTAGATGGCGTATGAATACTGGCATTATCCTCAACAACACTCATAAACCTAAATTATTACAAGCTATCCAAGATTACTTTTTGTTTAATCCTGAAAATTCTACATCTATAATCAATAGATGGGACGCGTTTAAAGCTTACATTAGAGGCACCACAACTTCTATTATGGCTCATGAGAACAAACAATTCTACTCTAATATTAAACTCCTAGAGAAACAAATAGCTAAATTTGAGCAATTATTTATTACTTCCAGTGATCCTCAATACAAACTTAAACTACAAAAACTTAGATATGTATTTAATGCTATCCTTAGTACTAGGGCTGGGGTTCAACTCTCTAAATCCAACGCTAGATTTCGCTTCAACTCCAATAGGTCTGGGAAACTCCTTGCAAACTACTTGCGCATTAAAAGGGATAAAAGGCAAATAACTTCCATTCATGGCCCTCAAGGTAAGATTGCATTCTCCCATAATGATATTGTCCAAGAATTTTTACATTTTTATTCCAACTTATATAACAAGCCAGATCTTTGTGATGATTCCTTACTTGATACTTTTTTAAACACTTGTGATTTACCCCACATTTCTCCCTCAGATAGACTTGGATTAGATTTGCCAATTACTAATGATGAGATCCTGAATGCCATCAAATCACTCCCAAAGAATAAATCTCCAGGTCCTGATGGCATCCCTGCTGAATTCTATAAAGAATTCCAACCTCATCTTTTACCTTATTTATTTCAACTTTTTTCACATTTTGGTTCCTCAGGAACCATTTCAGGCTCTTTTTCAGAAGCTTTAATTATTGTGCTCCCCAAGCCTGATAAAGATCCTACCCTTGTCTCTAATTACCATCCCATATCCCTAATAAAGCAAGATTGTAAACTTTATGCCAAAATCCTTGCCTCTAGATTAGCTCCTGTCCTTCATTCTAGTATTCACCCAGATCAATCTGGTTTTATGAAAAATAGATACTCTGCTAACAACACTAGAACACTATTACATGTTATTGAACAGAGCCCTACCCTTCTTGTCCCTGCAGGTGTCATGGCTTTAGATGCAGAAAAAGCCTTTGATAAAATTCATTGGCAGTTTTTATTTAAAACTTTATTGTTATTCAATTTTGGTCCCTCTTTTATTCGTATTGTTTCTGCCTTATATTATGCTCCCACTGCCCGATTGTTTATTAATGGCCACATTTCTACTCAATTTTCCCTTTTTAGAGGTACACGACAGGGCTGTCCCCTTTCCCCTCCCTTATTCCTATTAGGAATAGAGCCTTTTCTTAATTACATACGTCGTTGTGAGGACATCCAGGGTATCACAATTAAAGATGTCACTGTTAAAACTTTAGCTTTTGTGGATGATGTTTTATTGTTTATTAGTAACCCAATTTCTTCTGTTCCGTCCTTATTAGACATTATTGCTAAATATTCTGTCGTCTCAGAGTATAAATTAAATGTTAGTAAAACTGAAGTTTTTCCTTTTAAATGTGCTTTGTACCTCTGATATGTTACCCTCACCTGATATTATTTGGCAAAACGTCAAGTTGAAGTACCTTGGCCTTTTATTTTCATCATCATTACCTGCAACGTTAAAATTAAATTGTAATTTTATATCTGAGTATGTCAAACAGAAAACTTCTAAATGGTCTTCCCTTCATCTCACCTGGTGGGGAAGAATGGAATCTATAAAAATTAATCTTGCCCCGAAAATCTTTTACTCCCTTGCTATGATCCCCACTCAATTTCCGCTAAAATTTTATAAAGATATTGATAAATTATTGTCCCAATTTCTTTGGAATAACAAGCCTCCTCGTATTGCTTACAAAAAATTGAAGATCCCTAAATGCCATGCAGGATTTGCCCTCCCTGACTTTTATCTGTACCATAAGGCTTTCATATTAAAACAGAGTTCATTATGGTTTATTGCCTCTCCTGTTGTTAAGCCTCCTATTTGGTTACATATCAAAAAATCACTTGCAGATCCTTTCCCATTGCCCTCCTTGTTAACAATGTCTCATACCTCTAAGGTTTTACATTACTCGGCCATAATCAAATCATCCAGATTAATATTTAATGATTTAGATTCTAATTGTGCCTCTCCTTTACTTTCTACAGTACATTTATCCCTATGGCACAGTGCTCTAATGAAATTGAAAAGAAATATCACTTTCTGGTCCTCCTGGATTACGAAAGGCATTTTATATCTTAAAGATGTATTTTCTGATGGTGCCTTTATTTCCTTTGCTCAGTTTCAATTGCACTTCAACCTACCTGAGTTCGATTTGCTGAAATACCAATTTCTGTGTAACTCAATTTTGGATTTCTTTCCGAATGGCATTCCATCTATGATAACAAATGATTTTATGATTTGCCTCACTGCTGTTTCTGCGTCTTCTAAAGCAGTTTCTGTCTTTTATAAAAAAACTCGCCACTTCAATGGGCACCAACATTGATGCAATTTCAACCTTCTGGAATACTGAACTTTCCATTTCTCTATCTGTTGACTCTTGGTCATTAATTTGGACCAATAGTATTTGTGGATGGTTACCAGTATCACTCTATCAAATGAATGCATACATTTTGATCAATTCCTTATGGACCCCATTACGATTGTTCCGTGCTAAATTACTTCCATCAGATGTCTGTTGGCACTGTAAAGCAACTCTTGGGTCATTGCGTCACATGTTATTTGAATGTCCTGTTATTCGGAAATTCTTGTACCGAAGTTTGGGATATTATATTGAAAATTTTGCCTAAAAATTGTTAATTTGCAAATCAGTTGTTTTAACGTACTCTCTTGATGATGCTGAGGTAAAGTTATTTAATTTCTTGGTCTCAGCTGCGTTAAAATCAATCAATTTTTGTTGGAAAGACGCTACTTCTCTTTCAGTTCATGCTTGGTGGTCTTGGATTATCTTTACAAGAAGAGGTGCTCAATTGTCTGTAGAAGGTGTTCATCATAATTCACTCTTTTATCAATCATTTTGGTCTCCTATTGATTCATATTTAAAGCTGTGATTCATGTTATTCATTGTTAATTGTTTTATTCATTAATTGTTATCTTCAACTTTGTTAAATTAATGGTAACTCTATTTTTCAGGTCTATTGTACTATGATACATTATATACCCGCCCCTTCCTCCATTTCCCTCCTTCCTTCTTTCCTTGATTTTAGTTTTTCCTATGATAGACTATTCCTTATTGTATTTCATTCATTTATGATTGCTATTTGTAATTTTTCTTATTCACTTAATTGTAATTTACTGATATATCGTATATTTTTCAGTTTGTCTATCTGTGTCACTTTTTGAAAAATTCAATAAAATTATTTTGAACAAGAAAGAGCATCTCCCACTGCTCATAGAATGGAAAAAATAAAACAATAATAACAAAGTTATTATCGTTTTAGTTTTGGCTGCTGCGGCTGGATTAGGGCGGGGCAGGGCTAGAGGCTCAAGGTGGGAGGAGGCCATTTTCGTACGGAAAGCAGTCATGCGTACTTTGCATATTCCCCTCTGGTGGGGAATATGCACAGGCTCCCTGTTGCGATCTGAGCGCCGATTCACAAGGCTGCATTGCAGCGTTGTGATTTGCTCAGGGGAGCCTGAGTGCCGGGTGCTTCCTGCAGCTTCTTCCGGAGCAGAGAAGCATAGGAGAGACGTGGCCGTCCGATAAGGTAAGTGTATTTTCATTCTATATTCCCCCGCCCCCAACCCCCGTTCCCTACCGGTCGCCACTGCCACTTAGACGTCTGTCATTGCCTTCTATTTATATTAGTGACTGAAAGATGAAATTACTTGAACACAGAAGAGGGTTTAGGCATCTTGAGACGATCCCACTTGGCTGCCCTGCAGGGCGATAGGAAGACATTAGGGACCAATTGAGCAGTTTCTGTGGACTCCATTGCACATGGAATGTGTTTGTTAGAATCAGTCCTCGGGAGCTAGCAGAAACCAGTTAGTTGATTAGCTTACTATAACATCTATATGCCGGGTAACTAATTATATTGCTTGTGTGAAAATTCTACCTTTCGCAGATATACACAGTAGCGGCAAGAGTCCCCTGCAGTACCCATCCAAAAAAGACACCACTTTGCTGGTTTTGGGCATTTCACACTGTTCCGAAACCTATCACTGCAAAAAGTTTTTAGCATGCACATCAATACCTGCAGACTAAGGCAGTTGCATTCATGACTGATACCTGAGATCTGCATCGTCCAATGAACATGAAACCCAATGAAGGAGCAAAAACCCGGGGAAAGGAATGTAGGCCCTTAAAAATAATTATTAGTTGGAGTCCTCGCAGAAGCCTCCTGCTTAGTCCAGTATCCTTCTGGATCAACCCATATACACACTTTTTTTCTGCAGAGCATGGTCTTCAACTGGATGTGTCATTTTTGACTAGCTCAAGCTCCAGCTTCAACCTGACCATGTGCACACACCGAGTGGCCTTTCGTAAGAACTAAAACTTGCTTAAGTCCCAAGTGGTGAGATCTTTTGATTTTCTCCGAATTTTGCATCACCCATCTGGAATTTGTTAAATACGATTCACAGGCAACTAGTGAAAATGGCAGATTTTTAGCACAGACTTCCATAATTGCCCAATAAGCCCAAATTGAATTGTTGCAAACCAGTAATGTCACAGCAGTTTCTGGATCGCTATGAATTTACTGCAGTTCAACTTCTTAATTTTACCCATTTTAGGCATGTGCAAATCTTTAAACAATTGGGCTCCATATTGTGATTTGCCATCTCTTACGGCATCAAAAAACAAAGTGACCAAGCAATATGCAAATCAGCCTTGAACCTACTGTAGTGGGAACAGTCAAAGCCAAACTGCCAGGCCATGTCCTACTTGAACCAGAACACAAGCAACCCAGGCCCAGAGCACGGTCAAGAGTGATTTGCACATAGCTGCGTCCATCTGAAATGGCTGGAGTGCAAAATCACAATGGATTGGGATGAGGACTGGGAAACTGCTAGTGGCTGGGATTTATTCAAACATTCCATCCAACGCTTTTTATATACTTTAGTAGGTTGACCTCACTTACAGTAGACCAAAAAAAAAATCCCCAATCTTACTCAGAACTTCTCTGCTCTTTGACAAGGCCAGGCAGAATTTCAATTATGCCGTAGTAATGTAGTAATTTTGGTAATTCCCTATTACTCTTTGACAGGGAATCACTAATAATTACGTTTACTCCTGCTCCCGTAATTATGAGTAATTTGAGGAAATAATCCTACCGTGAAAACACATTTAGTGAGCATGAGTGCCCTCTCGGGCTCACTGTTTGCATTCTACTGCTATTTCTTAGTGCAAAATGCATCATCCCATCTATTTTAGATGCTGTACTAAACTGGGTTACTGGTTGAGGGTGTTGAAACACTACTCAAGTAGCAACCACAACTCTTGTCAGGGTGAAACTCAAGTAAACACCAAATTAGGGGGGGCGTGGCTTGGCCGGCTGCAAGATGGCCGCACTCTAAATGGGCTCTGCTGGCCAAGCTTTAAAATCCGCCACAATCCTGCAGGAAATCGCACCTTACCTGCACTTTGCTGCCGTATCCTGCATCCCCGCGGCAGGAGGCACAGTCCGGAGCCATCTCTGTGCTCCTGCTCAACTTGGCAGCTGGGAAAACAGCCCTGAAAGCAGTGCAGGGCCTGTACCTCTGCTCCCGTGTGGGCCGCAACAACGCTCCCCGGGGTCGCGCGGGATTCTGGCGCCACCTGCTGCAGGCTGGGACCGGAGATCCTCCCAGCCAGTTTCCCGGTGAGTGGCGCCGCCTCCGGGGTTGTCTGCCGGCGGGGTTGAGGGTCCATGGGCTGCACCACCGGGCCCCGGTCACTGCCGCCTTGCTGCAGACACTATGCCCCGCCCTCCACTGACCGTCTTCACCGGCGGCCGCTAACCCCCGGACCCGCGTGAAGGGGCGGCGGTCCCCCCGTCCCTGCCGCCCTGAGTGCTGTGTGCCCCCTGCTTGCTTCACGCTGTGTTCTGACCGGGCCGGGACCCTCTGGGCGGCCATCTCTTCCCTGCGGCCATTTTGGAACTCTGCCATCTAGCCCAAGGTGCTTTGGGCCCAATCCACCACGCCCGACCGCATCATCGCCTGGATCCCGTAACTTCTGAGGCAGCTGGGGCCCCTAACCTGCTGGGCCTTGCCACTGCTGACTCCTGGCTATTGGGTTGAGTTGGGCCTACGCCTGCCTCTTGGTTGTCTCCCGCTGAGGCCCCTGCTGGGCATCCCTGAACCTGGTGCCCTCCTTATCCTGCTGCTGGTATGGGGTGTCTTGGGGGTGTCTTGGGGGTCCCCCGGAGGCCGCCTGGAGGAGGGGGACCTGCCTGCGCCCTGCCTTCCTGTTTGGTGGGCCTGCAGCTTCCTTTTTGCCTGGGGGCCTAGGAAGACTGCCCATTGACGGTGGGCCATCATCTCTGGTTCTGCCGTGCGGGTCCAGCGTCCCCCTCCTGCTCTTCCTTCGCCTAGGGGGCCCACGTGTTGGTTGCACCCCCATGCCGGGGTCCCTGCTTGTTCCTGGTGCTGCATGATACCGGCCACTACCATAGCTGGTGCCCCTCAACCTGCTCGACTACCCTCCGGGTGTGGACGCTGTCTGCCCAGCATTGATTCCATTGTGAGGCCGCTGTTTTCTCCCCCTTCACCCTCTGGTCGCCTTGGCCACACGAATACACTCCTTCACGTTGCTGTGCTGGTGGCTCTCAATGCAGCTGCGCATTCTTGACCTTGCCCGCCCACGTGTGCCGGTCCTCATCATTGGCGTGCTGGTCAGCTGACAGCCTTCTTTGCCATGGGAAAATCCTACCCGAAGCAGCCTAAGATCGCCTTTGATCTCCGCAGGTCCTTCCGCCAGGAGGGCTCTAGTGCTGAGGGGGGGGAGACCGCTGTCACCATGGAGGTGCCCCCCTCCCGAGATGACAACCTGAAGACGATCATGCTGGACGTAAAGTCGACGGTCACTGGCATCGCCACCCAGTTGGACCAGTTGTCGGCCCATGTGGATAGTCACGACAACCGCCTGTTACACGTGGAGTACCGGATCTCCGATGCATAAGATGCCGCCATGCAGGGCCGTCAAAAACTGCTGCAAACGGATCTTGGTGGTCATCCGTGAGAAAAATGAGGATTTGGAGGCCCGTTCCCGCTGGAGCAACCTCCGCATTGTAGTGTAGCTCCTATCATCCCAATAGGCTCTGCGCATTGGAATAATACCTACAGCAGTAAAGGCCTAGGTCAGACGTTAACTAGGTCTACTACTGTCGATACTAGACTTAAAGTTTTGGGTTTGCCAGCTTAGCTCAGAGTTCACTAGAAACTTTCTCGAATGTTCAAGGAGGACTTAACTTCCCTGATTAGACAAGAAGGGATTTAGTTTCTGACAACC
This sequence comes from Lissotriton helveticus, assembly GCF_964261635.1. Taxonomy (NCBI): domain Eukaryota; kingdom Metazoa; phylum Chordata; class Amphibia; order Caudata; family Salamandridae; genus Lissotriton; species Lissotriton helveticus. The sequence goes on from NC_136067.1 coordinate 540,579,939, forward strand.
ATAGAACATGACAACTTTGCTCTCCCCTAATCAAGAGTAAATCTCGAGAGTCGTGTGAACAAAAGGCAATTTATTTTACTCAGTCAGTACGTGCATTCTTAGTCTCATCAGAATGTAGAGAAAAGGAAGAGACGGGCGTGTTCAATAAAAAGATGTTATTTATTGATCAGTCTCTTTTCTCATACAAGAGAAATGGATCGATATTATTGCAATACTTATAGTTAAGTAAAGTGCATACATTAAAAGCAATAGTATAAAGTAATACTGTAAAAACATTGATATGGTTTCTAAGCCATAAGATGTTTTAAAATGAATAAAATATATTACATACACATATACATTTGACTAAACGTACTCAACTGGTGTTTCTAGATACGCCTACCCCGTGTACCTGACCTAAGCCTAATACGTGGGCGGGAATAGAAAGTTACAGTTTAAGTTAAGTTTGTTTTTGCCAAGTGAATAACTAAAGAATTCTCTGCGAGGGGTTATTCAGTTCTGTACCTGGAAGTTAGGATGAATGAGGAATGGTATCTCTCTCTCTGGTCTCGATATTCCAGGCTGCCTGCGAGGGCTACCCAGAAACGCCGGGGCTGGATTTCTCGGCAGGAGAAAGCAGCGCGTCTCTCAGCGCGTCAGGAAGGCGGGGCTGCTGCCAGCGGGGTCTGCTCTGCTCTTGGCTTCGGCAAGTATGGCTGCTCCGTCTCGTCACCACGCGTGTGTTTGCATAGGGCAAGATCGGTAATATTTATACCTTTAAGGTGCCGAGATTGACGTAAGGATGGACATAGATACGTCAATAAAGATGTCATACGACTTGCTCGTTAGCACATTCTTTTACTGAAGTTCTCTGTGAAATCAAAACAATGGCAGCAGGGTTTTGCCCAGGTTGTCATAGGTTTGATTTGTTATGAGAACTCCGTATGCCTTATCAGGGGCTGGAGGAATATCGCTTGTCTAATTAGATCGCAAGCGTTATGACCTAATCAGATAACACGTTCCTGTGCCGTAGTGTGACTGCGTCAGATAACGGTATCTGCATCATGGGGGTTTTCTGCCTCATGGGCTGACTGCTAGTTAACTTGTTGGTTTGTTTAACTAGAATAGGGTCAGGAATAGGGGGATCGATTCAGAACCTATAGGAATACATGACACCCACTCCACGCTAACTATGGACATATTTACTAATCTAGGCATAGTATAACATAGTACAACATACTATAGAGTAGTGTGTATACCTTACCACCCCAAAATACATAAATGCATTTTGAAATTTTCAAATATACGGAAAAATTGCAGTCATATGTATTGTATGCACTCAAGCTATGGAATAATGCTAAAGTAATCACGCATTTGTATACATTATTGCTTATTTGGTATATGAGAATTACACATGAAATGGTTTCTTAAATACAGAAAAAAGTTTCGAGACCATTCCATCACAGAATAAAATATTTGTGAACATACCAGCGGGCAGCTAAAGTCTATAAAGTATCTAAAAATAGAAATCTTAGTTCTTTAGGAATAGTTTCTTACTTTAAGCAGAAGATAAGTGTCCCGAAAAACCGAAAAAATAAATTGGGGCTTCTGAAAGAGTCGCTGTCCGTGAACTGGAGTGAAAAATAGTTCATGTGACTTTATTATTTAAAGTTGAAGGCCGAATTCAGGGAATACCGTGTGCGAGCTTGCTCAAAAGTCTCTATTTCTGTTCGGGTGAGAACATCATATCATTTAGGCTTTCGAAAAAACTGTCAACAGCTTCCTGGGAAAGTTCCACTAACTCGGAAATAGGTGTAATCATGCATTCTTGTGCATGATTGTCTCCATTGACATTCTGATTCGCATTGCTGACAGAAGGTCGTACCTGTTCGATGCTGCTTTCATCTTGAACTTCACTACCCATCAATCGTAGTGGTGAAGCTTCCACGAATGCCGTCATCAGGATTGGTAGCCTTTGAGGGCAGCACAAAGCATGAACCTTGATCGGGCTCAACAATGTTTCTGCATCCATCGGCGCATCCGATTGTAGCGTCAGACAGGTGTCTAACACGCATTCTTCTCCGCATAGCAGACACCTCAATACAGGTAAAACACATCTTTGCCACATTGGTCGAAATGATAGAAACCAAGTCATGTTCAGGTCTCTAAGCCGGGAGAGTCCCAGGATTTTTGATATCCGGTCCCGGTATCCAATGGCTAGGATTGTTTCTTCCCTTGTTGCAAGAGTTTTGTCTGTGACATGGGTTGCCATAACGAAAAATAAGGACTAAGAATAGGATTCCTGCAATTAGTCCCAAGATCAGGGGAAGTCCGCCAAAAATCGAATGGACGAAATCTGGAAAAATACCCAGTATGGCTTTGAATGGTGTTAATGCCATCGAAAATACTGTCTTAAATACCTTTGAGACCCCATTGGTATCAGAAATATTTAAGATTTCATTCAGGATTTCTGCGAAATGTACGGGGGAATTAGTTGATAATAATGTATGTATCTCTGCAGTCGTCCTTGCGACTTGTAGATCATACGTTTCTTTTGATGACGTGAGCCTTGTAGGCGTCTGAAGAAGCACTGTTTTCATTCTGCTTAAAGTATCTATTCGAATAGAAGTAATTTTCGAATCGGGCCATGCCCTTGCCTCCCTGTCTGGAAAGGAGCTGGGGAACAATGAGCGTCCACAGCACTTGACCTTCGCAGTCGTAGTTACTAGATAAGGAGTCCCGGGCATAAGACTACAACATCTGCGGTCTACAATTAGAATGTAACTCCCATTATAGAGTCTTTGAAAGAATGGTTCTATTTCTGTTGCAGGTGCGCCTTGCTGGTGACATGAAAGGTTGTATGAATTCCCTTCACAGGCTCCATGCAAACTAATTCCGTTACACAGAAGTGTGCCACTTAGTGACATCGCACAATTGTTGCCACTAAGAAACACTTTCTGTCCTTTATTACTGACACATGCATGTGAATAGGGCAGGTTCCATGTTGTTTTAAGGTACCCCTTTCCCAATTTCTCGTACATGCCAGCCTGTATATATTTTTGGCAGTATTGAAACCTGAAGGTTGAGATTGGAATATTTATTATCCCATGTATTATCCATTCACTGACAGGTCGTTCTGACATTGTCACTGGTAATCTTTCGAGTTTTTCAATGCTCAAGATTGTATAATCAGCACCCTTTTGTGCCATACTGATTTGTCTATCAGTAAGGTTAAAGATTTGGAATAGTGACGTTGTGTTGATTAAACGCCACGGCACATAGCCTGAACGCAGATTTTGTAACGCCCAGCCAAGCTGTACAATAGAACGCAATTGTGACTGACCGTGTTGTAATAACAGTAAGTCTTGCGATAATATATCGATTGCTGAAGACACAATGCTGTCCAAAGAAAAAATTCTGGAGGACAGAGTCATTAACCCATTGTCCACTACAGAAAGTGATTTTTCCAAATTAATACGGTCAATTTCCCGTATTTTCTCTGCTGGTTCAATTTGAGTAACCTTCCAGGCCTCATTGTATGCTGCATATACAGAGGCTGCTATGAAACGCTTTTGACGCTGTTTGCGTGGTCCTATAGTGAAATCACGCAAGTCAGCACCATCAGTAAGTAAAGTTAGGTGTTGCTTAATTTCTGCCAGTGTGGAAGTTTGTAGCCACTGAAGGCATAATTTGCCCACACTGTAGGTTGTTATTATCCCTGGGTGATGTCTTTGAGGATATCTAGGGTCTGTCCTGGTCATTTTGAACCCCTGCGTTTTGTTCAGGAATCTGTCTTGACAGTTATTAGTATCTGTGGGCCAGATCAACCACTGTTTCCAATCAGGATGTGTTCTGTTTTGGTTTAATATATGGTTTACGTCTATCTCTTCATCTGTATCAGAGTTATTGCTAAACATTGTTGGCTTTGGAATAGACGGTTTATTTAAATCTTTGATTTTGGCTAAGCCAAGACAGGTGGTCTGTTGAACAGTGTCATTTAAAAATATCATTTGTTCTGGGATCATGCAGGCTCTAAACAAAGCTTCTATACCCTGTACTTGCCATTCTTTTGTACCCCAAACACTTTTCAATTCAACATTTTTGTCCCAATAATCAAATCCAAAAGTATTCATTTGTTCAAAAAATGAGTCTGAATATATCAATTTTGTGTTGGTTATCATGGTCTTGGTCCCTGTCTTATTTGACAATTTAAAATAAAATGCTTCAGCATTACTTGTGTTAAAACCTGAAAAATATGAATATTTGTCGTAAACGGTTCTTGAGCTCCCTTTTGGAGGTGTTGCACAATGTTCCCATTGATTATAATTTAAAACATTTCTAGGTTGTGCAGATCTATGTAAAAAATGGTTACCATAGTGGTTATAACAGTACATACTATCATAATTGGTAGAACCCTGCAAATAATCATGTTTGGTAAATTTAGCAGACATTACTAAATCAGACATCATATTATTAATGCTTTCGAAGTCCCAATCATCAGCAAATGAGTTTGGTTTTACAAAGTCACTCAAGGAGATCTTAATTTGGTGTGGATATTTCAGGATCTCGACCGGACCATAAATTTCATAGTCAGTGTTGTCCCAGGCTACCCCACCAGGTATCGGATTGGCTGTGAAGTTGGCTGAAGAAAGTTCTCTTTTCTCGACGTGTGAAGATGTGTGTGGTTTGAGGATCAAGTTGATTTTCTGACTTGCTGTGTCCATTTTAGCATATTTTCCCTCAATGAAGCGTCCCAAAGTTAGTACCATGATGACCCAAAGTATGAGGATAAATGCACCAAAACCCACCCAAAATTCAATCCATGGAGAAATCAGATATGTTTCTTTCAGTTGTTTCAAAAGTTCTTTAGCTTTATCTTTAAAGGTTTTTGATGATGGCTGTGTCTTTGATTCACTGAAGCCTTCAGAGGAATCATCGAAGTTTATGAAGTAGCCGGATGCAGTTCTGTCAATTGTTCCAATTGCTTCCGGATTTCTGTTTCTTGCATTTTCGTTTGGTACTTCATTATAGATTGGTGTGTCTCTGCTAAATGTTTTTATTTGGGTTTTCAGAGGTCTGAGTTCTATTGCATTGTTGCATAGTCCTTGTTGTTCTTCTGTAGGCGTTTCGAATGTGATGAGCCTCTTCGTTAGGACCTCTGTACTGGTAGCAAACCTTGGTGTTCGGCTACTTATTGGGAGTCCACTTGGCCTACTATTTGTTATCGGCCACATGTTGTGGTTTTACCAGGTCGATGGATACAACTCGGTTCTCCTTTTTACCAGCAAGTGGCGGTAGTACAACTGATCTTGTCCCGTTGACAGACAAGACAGGAACTGCTTTTCTGTAAGAAGGCCCAAATTCCTTCTTTACCGCGATCTTCTCCCTGACTTGATCCCCGACTTTAGGAATCCAGACAGGTCTTGCTGGGACAGGTGGTGGTTCTTCAGTGGTTGTTGGCTGTTGTTTCAACTTTATGTTGCTCAGGTCTTTTCTTGTTTTGTTTAAGTCCTGCAAAATAGCCAAACGGTCTTTGATATCAAAGCTTTTTTCTTTCACCACTGAAGTCTGACTGTCAAGGTCAGAGATAATCATCCTAGTTCCGAATAATAATTCGTACGGACTGAATCCCTTCAGAGAATTTCTTGGCAAGTTATTGAGACTACGTTGGACACTTATTAGATGTTTGACCCACCCAGCTCCCGAACCTAATACCTTTGCCGTTATAGATTGCTTTATGTCACAGTTTTTTCTTTCAACAATTCCGTTCCCCTCAGGGTGAAATGGACAAGAGTACCGCAAATTCACGCCCATTCCGACCATGGCCTCCTTATAAGCTCTAGAGCTAAAAGCAGGACCATTGTCCGAATGCAGCATGCCAATTGCGTATGTGCCGATAAAGACTCGCAAATCTTTTATAACAGTTCTGGCGTCAGCCGTTCGCTGGGGCCACATCCATATGAATCTCGTGCATGAATCCACTGCGACCAAGATATATTTATAGTTACCATCCCTTTGTAAGGGACCGCAGTGGTCTAGATAAACACATGCTAATGGTTTATCCGAGATTAGAAGGGGCGTCTGAGCTGGACGTCTCACCGTTGATACTTTCATTCTTTGACATATTTCACATTCTAGAACATAGTTCCTTGTTTGTCTTCTCATTTGTGGCCACCAGTATCTCTGTTTTAATAATGATACTGTGGCTGAGACGCCAGCATGTATAGAAGCAAGCCCTTCGTGTGCCGCTATTATTAGTCCTAACCTATGTTCCATGTTTGGAATTGCCCTATCCCCCACTCCAGGGATTCGAGCAAAAGGAACATTGTTTGCATCAGTTATGTATGAGTATTTTACTGGAAAGCCTTTAGGGAGTGGTTCTATCGAATCCTTTTCTGAAGCGCTGACAGCTTGTAATATTTCGCTGTCTATTTTTGTTTTTGACCGGGTGACGGCAGCTACGGAAGCCGTTTGCACAGCTGCCTTCGCGGCCTCATCAGCCAATGAATTCCCTGCAACGTGAACGCCATCACGCTGATGACTCAGTGTGTGTAACACGTGAGTCTTTGGTAGTTCTTTTTGTAAAAGAACTACTTGTTCCCAGAGCATTTTATGCTTGATTGTGCCACCTTTCGCATCCTTGAAGCCATTCTGAAGCCAGATCTGCAGGTATTCATTATAAGACTAAACGCAATAATACGAATCGCACACTATGAGTGTGGGGAATTCTCGATCGGTATTTTCAAGCGCCATCTTGAACGCCAATAGTTCAGCTCGCTGAGCTGTACAATCTCCTAGAGATTGTGTTTTAGTGAGGGTTGGTTTAAATTTTCCTTCGTGCCAGCGACCTTTGACAATCGCGCACGCAGCACTGTAAGCTTGTTTACCCCCTACTGCGGGTTGTGCTGATCCGTCTGTATATATTATACAGCCGTATTGTTCTAGAGGCAGAATTTCGGTCGGCAGAGGACATTCAAATTCATATTGGAGGAATTCTTGTGTTTTTAAGTTGGGATCAAATTCGTATGCTACGTCTGTTGCAGCAAGAGAGTTAGCCCATTGTATCCATCTTGGATGAAGTGCTTTAGCATTCGGAATGCTTGCTTTTGTTACAGCCTCTAAGGCTGATATCGGTGTCACGATTATTATTCGTTTACCTTGTGCCAGGGCTTGTTCTTTTGCTATAGCTGTCTGTGTTGCAGTTAGAATTTTTTCCGTAGGGCTAAATTTCATTTCAGCCTTAGTGTACAAGTGTGATTTGAATGCAATTGGTACCTTTTCTCCCTCATTAGAGGTCAGGTATGTGAATCCGCATCTCCCTGGGATGACTCGAATCACAAGATTGCGTGTGTTATCACGTGTTTCTAATTTTGTTTTAATTAGCATGTCTGTTTGTAGGGATCTCAAAATTTCTGTGTGTATTTGAGTCCAATTGGATCTTTTAAAATCAGGTTTTATCAGATCATAAAGGGGTTTGACCCTTTCTGCGTAATTTGCAATGTATGTTCTTCCGAAGTTTAGGAAGCCTAGAATCGACTGTAAGTTTTTTAGTGTTCTAGGTGCTTGGAGTACGGCACATTTCTCTAGGAAATTGTCAGCCAGGCTTTTGCCTTCACTTGATAACTCATATCCTAAGAATAGGACTGTCAGATGGGCAATTCTGGATTTTTTAAAGTTGAATTTGTAACCCTCTGCTGCGAACCCAAGTATTATGGTGTTCACTCTCTTCAAGTGAGTCTCCAAGTCATCATCTGTTAAGTAAATGTCATCGACATAAGATAATGCTTCATCATCATATAGTTGTAGTAATTCTGTTACTCTCGCTGAGAATACCGCCGGGCTGTTCTTGTACCCCTGGGCTAACCGACAGAATTGTTTTTGAGTGCCATTTATTGAGAACGCAGTTAAATATCTGCTCTCTGGTGCTATGTTTTGACAAAAGAATCCATTAGAAATGTCTAATGTTGTTTTGTATTTTTTGCGCACTATGTTATTCATTAGTGCAGCACTGTGTGAGTTTTGCACTGCAAAAGTTTTGCAACATGTGTTAAGGTGTCGGTAATCCAAAACTAGACGATATGAATTGTCTGGTTTGGAGACCGGAAACAAAGGGTTGTTCATTTGTGAGGTGCAAGTTTCAATCACCCCCTGGTATTCTAGCTGATCTAGTATTTCATTTACCTGTTTTTTAGCTTCTTGCTTAATTGGGTACTGCCTTTGTGCAGTTGGTTGTGATTTTAACTGGATTTTGTGAGGAGGAGAGTCCTCATCCCATCCTACATGATTTTTATATAAGGCAGGAGCTAAAGCCACTGCCCATTTTCTGGCAAGTGTGTATTTTTTATGAATCGGGATATGATTCGAGAAGGCAGGCATAATTATTTCTTCGCCATGAGGGCACTCCCTAACAAACTCTGGTGGCCAGTCTTTTTCAGCTAGAAGGATGTCATAGCCCTCGGAGAGGTTATCCCAAAATAGTCCCCTTATTTTCCTAGTCTTATCTCCCTCTATACGTAATGTTATCTCGTATATCTTGTGAGGTTTGCTAACTCTGGTGTCCGCAGTTTCCACTTGAAGATATTCATTCGTGTCCACTGTCTCCAGATGATTCATAAGGACTTTGCGAGCTATGCTCACTTCTGCTGCACTGTCTAGCATTGTCTGAGCCCACTCTCCGTTTTTCAGTTGTGTCCTCAGTATTCTCGGCATTGTTAACTACCTTGATACTGGCTACCTTCTTTTTTGGAAATTGTAATTTCTTTTTTAGCTGAGCAGGTTCCTTGTCTTTGGACTTGGCGTGCTCTTCTCTTTGTTCTGATCGTCCTCTTCTTTCCGATTTCTGCGAGGAATTCTGAAAAGATTGAGAGGGACGTGTATCAATGTCTTGATATCTATCGGGTTTTTTTATATTATCCCTATTTCTAAGGTTATATCTTTTCCCAGAGGGGTCACTCTGGGGTGACCTGTGTCTTTGGTTCGGAGATTTTTCTCTTCGCCTAGGAGACCTTCCTCTGGACTGGAATTTCTTTTCTTTAGGATTGGATTGTTTGTTTCCATCCCAGTTCTTTTTTGGTGAATTATTATTAAAAAATATTTTTTCTGGACTTTCAGTCAGTTGTGGTTTTACTGGTATTCCACCTAAACTATCTCTACCTAGTTCCTCATAGGATTTTTCTATGATTCTGGCAATTTCAGCTGGTTGGTCTGCTATATCTGTCTCTTTTAACCTCTGGCGGATCACCACGTTTGCTGCTTCTCCCTTTATGTTGGCTAATAATATAGCCGAGACCTGCTTGAAGTCTTTTAGTAATTTCATACCAAGAGTTAAAGCATGTTCTGGACCGTATTCGTCTTGAATTTGTTTTAGCACATCTGGTATCACCGAAATGGATGGAACACCGTGCGTTTTTGTGTAGATAGAAGCAAAGACTGTACCCCAAGTGTCACAGTCCTCAATGTGTGGTGCGATTCCCATTGGAAGACAGATAGTCAGAATCCTGTGTTTTTCTAACGGGGTGGTGTCTGGAAACACCGCCTCTATTTGGGTAATTTTCTGTGCCAACCAGAATGGTATTTGTTCCCGTTTAGCCGGTACTTTACCTAGGCAAGACTGGATGTTCTGTGGTGTAATTTTATTTGTGTTCCCCTGGTGAGGGGTCAGCTGTGGAAGTTTAATCGCTGGCTGAATTGTTGAAGTCCGCATCACATACTGAACTAATTGTCTATGAATTTTTATTAATTGTTTTAGCTGTGTTAACAGCTCTGCTACAGACATCCCATTGATGTCTGGATGTGGTGTGTATCCGGCTAGGACCGGCCACGTTGCTCCTGGTCTACCTAAAGGACCGAGCCTGGTGATGTGATTGTTATGTTTTAGGGCGCCATCAAATAAGAGCAAATGCTCTTGGAATTTGAGTGGTACTTCCACCTCCTCGAAAGGAGTGTACTCATTAGGAGGTTCCTCTATTTTGTAATAGTGGAAGTACTTTGTTACAGCATTTGCTGCTGGAAAATGTATCCATGAATAGTATACCTCTGTCTGCCGATATTCGTGTGCCTCAATTACGAATATGACTGTGCCACCTCTAGGTGTCAGTCCATTTTCTGTAAGTTTCAGGGTTATAGATCTCCTTTTGATGACCGGGATGAGTATTATATCCCCGTCCGCATCTAGTGCTGCAGCATCAGCCGCTGCGAGTTCAGCTGCTAATCTAACTGCCTCTCTTTCTTCTTCATTGTCTGACATTTTACTGTCCTGAAGGTTATTATGTTTGTTTGCAGATCAGGTTTCTATGGAAACAAAGATTAGATGCACAATATTTTGGAACAGTGTATCCTTCAACGTTGACTATACCAAGAACCATACATAGGAGTTCCCTCCTGCGAGGTCTGGCGGATATAACCTTTCACCCACTCCAGACGTCTTTGGAGTATTGTGGGAAAAGGGGTCTGAGTGAGAAAGCACGACTGAGTTACTCTAAATGTCTTACGTTAGTTTTATCGCCCTTTCCAAACGCGTTGGGCGCCATGTAGTGTAGCTCCTATCATCCCAATAGGCTCTGCGCATTGGAATAATACCTACAGCAGTAAAGGCCTAGGCCAGACGTTAACTAGGTCTACTACTGTCGATACTAGACTTAAAGTTTTGGGTTTGCCAGCTTAGCTCAGAGTTCACTAGAAACTTTCTCGAATGTTCAAGGAGGACTTAACTTCCCTGATTAGACAAGAAGGGATTTAGTTTCTGACAACCATAGAACATGACAACTTTGCTCTCCCCTAATCAAGAGTAAATCTCGAGAGTCGTGTGAACAAAAGGCAATTTATTTTACTCAGTCAGTACGTGCATTCTTAGTCTCATCAGAATGTAGAGAAAAGGAAGAGACGGGCGTGTTCAATAAAAAGGTGTTATTTATTGATCAGTCTCTTTTCTCATACAAGAGAAATGGATCGATATTATTGCAATACTTATAGTTAAGTAAAGTGCATACATTAAAAGCAATAGTATAAAGTAATACTGTAAAAACATTGATATGGTTTCTAAGTCATAAGATGTTTTAAAATGAATAAAATATATTACATACACATATACATTTGACTAAACGTACTCAACTGGTGTTTCTAGATACGCCTACCCCGTGTACCTGACCTAAGCCTAATACGTGGGCGGGAATAGAAAGTTACAGTTTAAGTTAAGTTTGTTTTTGCCAAGTGAATAACTAAAGAATTCTCTGCGAGGGGTTATTCAGTTCTGTACCTGGAAGTTAGGATGAATGAGGAATGGTATCTCTCTCTCTGGTCTCGATATTCCAGGCTGCCTGCGAGGGCTACCCAGAAACGCCGGGGCTGGATTTCTCGGCAGGAGAAAGCAGCGTGTCTCTCAGCGCGTCAGGAAGGCGGGGCTGCTGCCAGCGGGGTCTGCTCTGCTCTTGGCTTCGGCAAGTATGGCTGCTCCGTCTCGTCACCACGCGTGTGTTTGCATAGGGCAAGATCGGTAATATTTATACCTTTAAGGTGCCGAGATTGACGTAAGGATGGACATAGATACGTCAATAAAGATGTCATACGACTTGCTCGTTAGCACATTCTTTTACTGAAGTTCTCTGTGAAATCAAAACAATGGCCGCAGGGTTTTGCCCAGGTTGTCATAGGTTTGATTTGTTATGAGAACTCCGTATGCCTTATCAGGGGCTGGAGGAATATCGCTTGTCTAATTAGATCGCAAGCGTTATGACCTAATCAGATAACACGTTCCTGTGCCGTAGTGTGACTGCGTCAGATAACGGTATCTGCATCATGGGGGTTTTCTGCCTCATGGGCTGACTGCTAGTTAACTTGTTGGTTTGTTTAACTAGAATAGGGTCAGGAATAGGGGGATCGATTCAGAACCTATAGGAATACATGACAGCATAACGGGCCTTCCGGAATCGACCAACATCTCCTGCATGGAGGACTTTATAGAGACCCTGGTCAAAGAACTCTTCGGTGACGTCCTCTCCTCTGTTTTTATTTTGGAGTGTGTGCACTGCTCCCTTGGTCCTCGCCCCGGTCCCGGTCTGCCCCCACACCCCATCATCGCTAAACTGCTCAAATTCCGGACCGCGATGCCATACTTAGTGCTGCACGGGACAGGGGTGCCATCATCCACCAGGGCAACACCCTCTCTTTTTTCCCCAGACTACACCACAACTGTACAGGCAGCCTGGTGGGAATTCCTTCCTGCCAAACGAATCCTACAGAAATACGAGGTCCTTTACTCCCTGGCTTATCCGGCAAAGCTCAGAGCCGCCAGGGTGCAAAGACTCTTGTCTTCCCCAATCCTCGGGAGGCATTGGCTTTCGCCAAGTAGCTCGACAAGTCATCCTGGCCACCACCATCTCAATCCCCATCTGCAGCTGCGGGCCGCCTCAGTGACAATGAGTAAAGTGTCGCTTTCCCTTGTTTACGTGAAGCCTGATTCTACCCATGCTTGGCCACCCTTCTTTACTGCGAGGGTGTATGCCTAGCCCTGCCATGTCCTCACAGGATGATTCCCACTTGTACTACTGTTTTTCCCCTTCCTAGTTGTGGGTCACTGGGGTGGGGTGGGTTGGTGTCTCAGCCTGATTGGTGGGTTGGAGTGGGAGTGGGGTTGGGGGTCTTTTTATTTTTCGTTCTCAGTCATTCCAGTTGGGAGGGTTTCATTGGGGTGATGGGTGGAGCATTGTCGTCCCAGCTGTCATTCAGGATGGGTGGGTTGGTTGGGTTTGGTGGTACTGCGTTTTTTTTTGTTTTCCTGCTTAGGATGTTGTTTTTATACGGTATAGTCTGTTTTTTCTGTATTGTTTACATGTCCATGCCTAGACACCGCACTGTGCTCCCGGCTGATTATTTCACATGGCTGATGGCCATTACATCTCCACTTCCATGCTGCTTGCTCTGGGGGTTCTCTGCTCCTCTACGGGGGAGATGATTTCAATCCATCATTGTATGTTTTTCTAGTACTGCTTCCTCAAGTCTTGACTGCGACATTGCATTGTGCTTCATGCCTCATTCTGTTTATGGTCATTGGTCATTTACTGTTGGTAATCATGTTGCTCCACTGGTCCCTCCTTCCCCTTATCTGCTGCCCTCCTGTGGTTGGGTTTGTGGGGCACTATCGCTGCTCACCGGCACGCTCTGTTCTCAGAGCCACATCCATCAGTTAGATGCCTGCGCACTTTCCCCACGCTGCCTTGCTTGTAGAAATCCCCGGTGGGCTGTTCCTATTTGCTTGTGAAGTCTCCTGCCTGCGCTGTATTTTGCTGCCCTTTGAATTTCTTGCTTCTCATGTTCGCTGTGCCTACCTGTGGTGCTTGCCACCTGCGCTGCATAGCGTTGCACTTTGGACCACCCCTTTATGGCTGACATCGTCTGCTGGACTTGGAATGTCCGAGGTTTGAATGACCACTGTAAGTCTCGACTGATTCACTCACACTTACAGCGACACAAGGTAGATATATGTCTCTTACAGGAGATGCATCTGCTGCCCGGATCCGTCTCCAGACTCCAAGCCTGATATTGGGAGGAATCCCACTCCTCCACCTACTCGTCGTATGCCAGGGGGTCTCAATCCTAATGCGTAGGGGGCTCCCTTGGCAGACTGCCTGGGTCCTCACCGATCCTGAGGGCAGGTATGTGATCCTCCATGGTCGACTACTGGCCCAGCCTGTTACGGTCGCCGTGGTCTACGGTCCCAACTCGGACGTCCCGGAATTTTTTAATCACATCTGGCACCTCATCTCTGCTTGTAGCCCTGCAGTGGTAGTCTAGGGAGGTGATTTTAATATCACTCTATCAGCGGCCTTGGATCGGTCGGGCTCCTATACGTCCCATCTGCGTGCAGCTGCAGCTTTCACATCTATTTTAACCGATAACTCTTTATGATGCTCGGCACCACACCGCCCACTGTCCGGGAAGGAACCTGCATTACTAGCGCGAGGGGCTGTTGGTCGCGCATTGATTTTTGGCTGACCTTGCCGGACGCCCTGTCTTGGTTCACCGACGCAGTGCACATGGCTCACACCTTTCCCGACCATGTGCCGGTTCAGATCCGTCTTTGTCCTCCTCATTCCCCGCAACAGGCCTTTACTTGGCGTCTTCCCCCTATCCCCCTCCGGGACTCTGCCTTTTGTGCGGACATCCACACCACAATAACCAACTATTTTGATTTAAACACGGGGTCTGTGGACTCCGCCTCGACGTTATGGGAAGGGTTTAAGGTCATCATTCGGGGCGAATGTATTTCTAAACAGGCCGTTGTCTTTTGCTCTATTCGTACTACTCTGGCTATGCTTGAGGCGGAAATTAAAGATCTGGATGCCGCCAAGGCGGCACACCCCAGTCCTGAGACGCTGGTGTTAATACGCCAAAAACACACTGAATTCTTGAAAGAGGCTGGCTGTGAACTGTCCTTTTTGGGCAAGAAGGGTCGGGCGTGTTGTTTTAGTGAGGGGGACTGCCCGGGGCGCACTCTTGCCAATCTTCTTTGCCCACTCTTGCCAATCTTCTTCTCCCACCGCGAGCTTCTTACTATATAACGGCCCTCAGTGATGGTGGCCCGAGTAGGACTAAGAAAAACCAAAGGTGGTGATGGACGGAGCGTTGACAATACAAACACTCACCCCCAGTCAACTGATCTGGGTTTAATCCATCACCGTTCTTTAGCTCACTCCGCAACCCCAGTTCAGACATGGCCATATGCAAATCAGTCTGACCCTGTGCCTCATGGGAACAGTCCAGCCCGAACTGCCAAGCCATGTCTTCCCTGGACCGGAATCAAGCTTCCCAGGACCGGTTTCTGGCTTTACAGCCGTCTTCAGCCGGGCTTGCTTGACTCCAGTGGCAAAGTGAGCAAGGGACTCACGTCTGAGCATACCCTGCCAACTTAGGGTGAACAAAAAAAAACCAAAGGTGGTGATGGACGGAGCGTTGACAATACAAACACTCACCCCCAGTCAACTGATCTGGGTTTAATCCATCACCGTTCTTTAGCTCACTCCGCCACCCCAGTTCAGACATGGCCATATGCAAATCAGTCTGACCCTGTGCCTCATGGGAACAGTCCGGCCCGAACTGCAAAGCCATGTCTTCCCTGGACCGGAATCAAGCTTCCCAGGACCGGTTTCTGGCATTACAGCCGTCTTCAGCCGGGCTTGCTTGACTCCAGTGGCAAAGTGAGCAAGGGACTCACGTCTGAGCATACCCTGCCAACTTAGGCGAACAAAGAAAAACCAAAGGTGGTGATGGACAGGCTCAGAGCTGATTTGCATATAGCCAGTGTCTAACCCAGGGTGGTGTGGAGTGCAAAAAAACGATGGATTTAGGCCCAGATCCTTGTACTGGGGTGAATGTATGACATTGTTCTACATTCTGTCCTTGTGGGCTGGGTATGCTCAGACGTGAGTCCCAGGCTCTCCACACCACTGGAGTCAAGCTATCCAGGCTGATGAAGGCTGATAGCCAGAAACCGGTCCTTGGATGCTTGATTCCGGTCTGGGAAAGACATGGCTTGGTAGTTCGGACTGGACTGTTCCCATGAGGCACAGGGTCAGAGCTGATTTGCATATCGCCAGTGTCTAACCCAGGGTGGTGTGGAGTGCAAAAAAACGATGGATTTAGGCCCAGATCCTTGTACTGGGGTGAATGTATGACAGTGTTCTACATTCTGTCCATCAACTGTGTTTTTTGCAAGTAGGTCTACCTCCCCAGAGGAAATTAAGTCCAACTTTCTTGACTTTTATTCTCAGCTATACTGTGCTGGAACTCCTCTGCCACGGGAGGAATTTGATCAATATTTTGAATCTATTGCGCTGGTCTGGTTTGAAGACTACCACCGTAAATTTCTTGATGAACCTTTTTCCAGGGAGGAAATACTGGCTGCCATCAGTGGCTTACCCAGGGACAAAGCCCCCAGCCTGGATGGCTTACCAGCCTCGTTTTTCAAAATGTTTGCTGATCTCTTAGAACCACATTTGGCGGCTATGCATAATGAATCCTTCAATATGGTTCTCTTCCCGCTGTCATTAAGTGAGGCGATGATAACTCTGCTTCTTAAACCCGACAAGCCTGCCGACCGCTGCGACTCCTACCTCCCCCTTTCCCTGATCAACATTGATAACAAATTGTTTGCAAATTGATCGCCTCCCGCCTTCTTTTACTCGTGCCCCTCATTGCAACTTCGCATAACCTCCGCACAATCTTCTCAGTTTTGCATCAAATTAATCCTAACCTCCCGGCTGTGGCTGCCCTGTCGGATGCTACAAAGGCGTTCGATACGCTGGAGTGGCCCTTTTTATTTTACATCTTGCCGTGCATGGGCTTCAGCGAATTTTCTATGCACAAGGGTAAACTCCCTTACACCAATCCCTCAGCACGTCTTCGTATTAATGGTCAGGTCTCCGACCCTAGTAGTATTGCTCGTGGCACACGTCAGGGGTGCCCGTTATCACCCATGCTCTTTGCCATTGCAATGAGGCCCCTGGCCGCCAGGCTTTGGCAGCACCACACTCACAGAGGAATAGGCTTCTCGTCCCGCTCCCTGCTCGTCTCAATATACGCGGACGATGTTACCCTATACGTCCGTCCTCCTCAGGAGAAGCTCAGTCCCTTGGTCCGGGAAATCATACGTTTTGGCGGGCTCTCAGGCATTCAAGTGAACTGGAGCAAGTCTGTTCTATTCCCCTTGACGGATGCCACCATGCCATTCCCACCTGACTTTCCGTTCGTGTGGGCCTCTGGCCCCACGCGCTATTTGGGCTACTGGCTGAGTAGGGATCTGGACGAACTGTGGAGATCTAACTTTGGTTGTGCGGGTGACTGGCTGGAATCTAGGATTCCATCGTGGAGCTGACTTCCCCTATCTCTGCCGGGCCGATTCGCAATCACCAAAATGGTGGTCCTGCCTAAATTTCTCTACCTGTTTTTAAACATCCCTATTCCTCTCACTTCTCATTTCTTTTGCAAATTACGCTCACTAATCATTTTGCACGTTTGGGCGGGTAAACAGCCAAGAGTTGCTTATGACATCCTTACTCTCCCCATGTCAGGTGGTATGGGCGCGCCTGATTTCAGGATCTATTCCTTGTGTGCCCAGGCCAGTTTCCTACATTTTTGGATTCACCCTACCCCTTATCAGTCTCATGTTGCCGTTGAGACGGATGTAGCTTCTCCCTGGCCTCTGTCCACAGCTTTGTTTGCTCTTGCGGTGCACCCTCAGGCGGAGGTTGACACGGTCGAGATGCTGCGCTGGGCCTGGTCCGGCCTGCGCCGGCTTTCTAGCCTTCCCTGGCTCTCTGCCAATTCCGTGCCAATAGTGAACCACCCAGATTTTCCCCCACTTCAGCCTTCTGGCATGTCTAGGCATGCGACACGGTTGGGTTTGAGGATGGTGGCTGATCTCTACCCAGAGAACACCTTCTACTCTCTTCCTGACTCCTCAGGTCCGCTGGACATGCTTTTATTCTATCAGCTGCGTGCCACTTGTCGGAAACTGCACCCCACATTCCCTCAGCCCCGACCCACCATGCCGGCTCTGGATTTCATATATTCTTCCTCATCGCCGCACAAATGAGTCACCAAATTATATGTGCTCACCCTAGTGTCCGCCCCTGTTTCCGCGGATCGGGCGCTGGAGGCATGGGCCGAGGATCTTGGTATTGACATTTCGCAGGCTGACTGGCTATACTGCTGTTGTGAAAATACAGTTTTTGTAATGGACGAAAGCTCCTCCATTTTGTATTTTCCAGCAGCCATTTTGAGTTAAGTTTTCTCTAGCCTGCCACCTCAGCACATATAACATGGCCACTTCATCTGCACAAAGAAACGATGATACATCGATCGACCCCAGAGCATATGTTTGTACTCTGCTTTATGACACACAAGTAGAGCAGGGTGCATTGCTTAAAGGTCAATGACTCATTTGTTTAACTTTCCTACCTAGCTACTGCCAATGTATTACAGTTAACTAAACACTGCTGATGGTGACAAATTACTGTTGACACAAGAGACATAACCTTTTGTTCCATATCCGGATGAGTAATCAAGTGAGCGCCTGACTCTGTAACCACAGGCCCGCCTATGTTTATACTTGGCACAAGTTATGCATAGTTCTGCTTTATTCTGTGTATCACAAGATTATTGATGACTGATGGGGTTTAGTGAGTAATCTTTATATTTGCGTTCTGCATGCCAAATATACATATTTCCAGAATGACTGGTCCTGACTAGTACGTGGGTCCGTCCTGGGATCATTCATCATCCTTGGCAGTTGCTGATTTGTGTATTCATTCCCACCTACGCTTATTCCAGCACAAAAGTATATAAGGCTGTCTATGACTTTGTAAGTTGTCCACTTCTCTCATAGCCACATGGAGCTGTGAGGTGGTGTACCCGCTCGAGCGCAATAAATTCTTTTTATGTTACAGTTACCTCCGACTGCTGGTCTTCCTTTGTGAGCATACCTGGGCGAGGTAGAAGAAATCCACTTCGACAAACTGGCGACCACAAAGGGACCATAATTCGGCACACATTAACTGGGCAGCCATAGTAACTGCGGACACTAATAGAGGAGCAGGAGAGGAGGTGCCACAAGACTTAATAGATTTACCTGGACACATTATAGCACGCATGCAGGAAATTCTGCCTAGACAAAAAGTAGACTGGGATAAAATGACTGCATGTAGACAGAAAGAGGGAGAGGAAGTGACTGATTTTTTTAGCAGAATAGAAGAGATTTTTAAAGGACACAGTGGACAGGACATTCAGACAGTACAAGGAAAGCGCATTTTTGCTAATCAGTTTGTTAATAACATTTTACCTGAGTTATCGGACAGTATAAAGACATACGAAAGTACCTGGACTGCTAAAGATCCAGCTGAGTTATTGACAATGGCGTGCTATTACGAAAATAAGAGAAATTCAGAAAAGGGAAAAAAGGATAAGCAAATGAAGGAATTGAAGACAAAAGCGTTAATGCAGCAAGCTTTTCCTGACAGAGGAAGGTCAAGAGGACGTACAAATTTTCAGAGGGCAGGTGGACGTAGTCGTGGGGTTGGTCGCGCTGCTTCAGCTCCGGCGCAACAGAGAGCAGGGTTAGGATATAATCAATGTGCTAACTGCTATGAGAAGGGACATTGGAAGAATGAGTGCCCTTACTTACAGGGCAAGGGTCAAACTATGAGAAATAGTGCAAACACTTACAGAGGAAATTCAACTCCCCGTGTAGACAGGGGGAGAGGTAGAGGACAGCAAAGAAATTACAGTGACACTGAGCAGGCAAATTATTTTGACAATAATAGGAACAATGCGTATTTCACTCAAGATTATACACCATATGATGACAACGAGGACTGGACACAATAGGGATGCCCAGGAGAGGACAGGGAGCGAGTGCAGATACCAGTGGATTCTTCAGGCCCATATGTAAAAATGGTAGTTGAAGGTGAGGAGAGGAAATTTCTTCTAGATACTGGTGCCACTAATACATCGATTTCCCACCGCTTGCTCCCCCATGTTCCTCTCTCGGGAAGATTAGATAAGTCGGTGGGATTTTCAAATGCTGTTGTCACAAGCCCCATTTCACGACCATTGGACTTCACAATTGGTCCTATAACAGGGAGTATGCCATTTGTACTAACAGAGAAATGTTCGCTAAATTTGCTTGGTTTAAAAGCTTTAAAAATGATGCATGCTACTATATACTGTACACCAGATGGTGTTTACTTAACTTGTAAGAAGCAAAAAGTGTCTAGACAATACATGGTTACAGATAAAAATCACATTCCGCCTGAACTGCGAGATATTGATCCAAATTTATGGGCACATGGACCAAACGATGTAGGGAAAATGGATATTGAGCCAGTGCATATTACAGTAAAGCCAAATGTCAGACTACCTCGCATCCCCCAGTACAAAATATCAAAAGAAGGTGAGGAAGGTCTGAAATTAGTTATCTCAGACCTATTGCAGCGGAAAATAATACAAGAAGTTACAAGCAGTCCTTGTAACAGTCCAATTTTACCTGTGGTTAAGCGTGATGATGGAACAGGACAGATCAAATATAGGATGATTGTTGATTTGAGAGCCATAAATAAAATAGTGGAACCACAATACCCTGTTGTACCCGACATTACAGCAATGTTTTCATCTGTACCACCTTCAGCCCAGTGGTTTACCGTCATAGATCTAAAGAACGCCTTCTTCAGTATCCCCATACACCCAGACAGCCAGTATCTGTTCAGTTTCAGTTTCCAAGGGCGATCGTATAAATTCTGTCGGGTTCCCCAGGGGTATACAGAAAGCCCTAGCATCTATAGTCAGGCATTAAAGAGACAACTAGATGACTGTGCTTTACCACCAGGTACAGTATTACTGCAATATGTGGATGATTTACTGTTAACAGCTGAAACAAATGAAATTTGTAAGCAAGCTACGCATGCTATTCTAACTTTTCTTGCTTCGCATGGACACAAGGTTTCGCCAGCTAAGCTACAGTACTGTCAACAGGAGGTAACCTACCTAGGTCATCTCCTGTCGAAAGGTGGGAGGAGATTATCATCTGACAGAATACAAACAGTGCAGAACATTCCCAGACCTAGAACACAAAAAGATGTGCGTGCATTTCTTGGAATGGTCTCCTTTTGTAGGCAATGGGTACCAAATTTCTCTTATCTGGCCAAGCCATTACTGTCCTTGACTCACAAAGATGTGGAAGATCCTGTTCCTTGGGATCAAGAGCATCAAGATAGCTTTGTGGCTTTGAAAACTGCTTTATGCAATGCACCTGCTTTGGGCACACCAGATTACACTAAGAACTTTGCATTGTTCGTACATGAGAAAGAAGGATGCGCAATGGCTATACTAACCCAGAAAAATGGAGAGAAGAATAGACCATGTGCCTATTTTTCCTCAACATTGGATCCGGTAGCAAGAGGTCTACCGAACTGCCTCAGAAATGTTGCTGCGGCGGCTGCTGCAGTAAGACAGGCAGACTCTATTGTACTTGGACATCCAGTTGTGGTTTACGTACCTCATTCAGTAGACATACTGCTGAACAAAACCAAAACTCAACATTTAACTAATGCCAGGTTGACTCAGTATGAGCTAATACTAATGGCCACTAATGTGACCTTGCAGAGGTGTAACACCATAAACCCAGCTACTCTGATGCCTCTCCCTTTGGAGCAGGATGAAGTACAACATGATTGCGTGATTGTTACTGAAACTGAAACAAAAGGTCGAGTAGATTTGGCAGACACACCTATGCAAAATGTCGATGGAACACTATTTGTGGATGGCTCTTGTCTAAAGAGACCAGATGGAACTACCTCTGCAGCCTATGCAATCACAACAAATAAGACAGTTGTTGAAACATGTAAAATAGAACAGATGTCTGCTCAGGCAGCCGAGTTGATCGCCTTAACTAGAGCATGTGAGCTCTCAGAGAAGTTAGCCGTAAACATTTACACCGACAGCCAATACGCCTGGGGGGTGGCACATAACTTCGGCCGTTTGTGGGCCGAAAGAGGGTACATCACATCTGGAGGTGCAAAAATACAGCATGGCACCTTGATTACCAGACTGCTAAATGCTCTTGCATTACCGACTAAATTGGCTATCATGAAGTGTAGTGCACACAAGAAGATTACAGACCATGTAGGTCAGGGAAACGCTTTTGCCGATGAAACAGCAAAACACACTGCATTGAGTGAGTACACCTTAACATATGTAGTGTCACGAACTAAAGAAGAGGAGACAAATATTGACCCATACAAAGAGATAAAAGACATTCAAGACTTTGCAAGTGAAGATGAAAAGAAGCAGTGGGTTAAGGAAGGATATTATTTTGACACACATTTTGGGGCTTGGATGCACACACTTGGGGATTTGAAAAAGTGGGTCCTGCCCGACAGTTTTCTCCTACCCATGCTTCACATGGTTCATGGTCCTGCACACTTGGGGGCTGATGGAATGACAAATAGGTGTAAAATTATCCAAGAACTGTATGACCTGTGCTCTCCATAATGTAGGAAAAGGGATACAAGTACCACCGGGTCATTTTAGATTGCCAGAATACCCCTTTGAATGCCTTCAGATGGATTACATAGAAATGCCCCCTGCCAACGGCAAGAGATATGTTTTGGTTGTTATATGTAGTTTCAGTAATTGGGTGGAGGCATTCCCTTTGAAAGACAACACCGCATTAAGCACGGCCAAGATGTTGCTGAAAGAGTACTTCTCACGCTACGGCTTGGCCAGAAGCCTCTGGTCTGATAATGGGGTACACTTTTCAAATAAAATAATGGATCTAGTATGCCAAGGATTAGGGGTACAACAAAAATTTCATTCTGTGTATCATCCAAAAGCGGCAGGGCTTGTGGAGCGCTGCAACGCTACATTGAAAAATAAACTGCAAAAAATATGTGCATCAAGCACTCTCAGTTGGGTAGATGCTTTGCCCTTAGCCTTGTTCTCTATGAGGACAACTGTTACATCCAAAAACAGACTCTCTCCATATGAGCTCGTTATGGGGAAACCAGCAAATGTATATGGGTTTGCCTCTCCACCAAAGTTGCAAGAGTTGACGCATTCTGCTTTATTGGATTATTGTAAAGAACTAACTTCTGCCCTGTCTACCATTCGCCAACAGGTCAGAGACACTTGGTCCCCGCCTCTGGAAGGAGAAGTGCATGATATCAGGCCCGGGGACTGGGTCCTGACCAAAAACTTTGTGAGGAAGAACAGCCTACAGCCCAGGTGGAAAGGGCCAACGCAGGTTTTGTTAGTCACACAGACGGCGGTTCGATGTGACGGACACAAAAACTGGATTCATCTTTCAAACGTGAAGAGAGCACCACCATTCTGGCCAAAACTGCCCCCGGAAGAGGACCGTTCTGACCGAAGGACTGGTGACTGCACTCCTGCACGCATCGATGATCAACCAGCTGCATCAGGATACAATCTACGCCCAAGGAAATTGAAGAGTGCTTAGGACGGAGCAAGCACCAACTGCCGCACTGAATAGTGCCAACTTTAAAGGACTAACTTGTGCAGTGAAGTTAGTAGAATAAGGACACTGCCAACTCTGATCTGCAAAGAGAAGAAAGGATCACCTCCGAAGCCCAGCGACCCATAGGAGGAGAGGGTGTGAGGTCGAATTTGTGTTATTTCCACCAATTGCAAGGTCTGTAACAGTGAGGCCTATAACGAACACTGTTGAACTGCCGCACTTGTGAGATTGTATATTTCAAAACACGAAGTATTTCGAATGGTATATTTGTTTGGAAGAACAACAAGACATCTTCCTTTACTAGAGATGGAGGATACATATTCCACTCTTAAATTGAACAAGAAGGGGCGTTGGTACTCCAAACTATGCATATTTTGTATGTTGTTTTGCATAATGTCTTTGGTCATTGGCTTACTATATCTCCTAGAGCTCTACCATCCTATTGCTAAGACAGCCCAGCTTCCATCAGAGCTTCCCTCTGACTTTGTCCCCTCAGTTACAGTACCACCAGAGGATATGGATCACAGAGAGGAGATGCGTCATAATTCTTTCCTTACCCTACTTCATCAGACCCATCATGTCATTGATAAAAGTAATTGTTGGATCTGTATGCAATTCCCAGCTTATGTAGATGAAGGTATACCCCTTCTCCAAGTACCCCTACCATTTGAAGCGTCCTGTTATGCATTACACATTGCAATGCTGAAAGTTGAGTTAATAAGAGTTTTCAGTAGCTTAGTAACTCCCCGTTCTACCACCAGAACATCAACTGCCTCCTTGTATACCCATTATGATAAAGACATTCTCCAGGCAGGGAATTGCTCTGAAGTTATTTTGCCCAATGCAACATTCCCATTCTCAAATATATTCACCCCACTGTCTTTGGTAAAGAATGATAGCACACCTCCGCTCCAGAGGGACACAAGACAGGTACCATTTTTGAAAATGAGGCAGCGTAGTGTACTTGGGAGTATATGTATCAGGAGCAACGGTACCACCGACATGGGGAATAGTACCAATTGCAATGTAACATTTGAAGTGTCTTCCCAAGAAATAACTGTTCCACTTTATGTTGGTGACTCAGTCTATTTCATTTGTGGTTCCAGGGCCTACGTTTGGCTGCCAGTGAACTGGGGTGGCTGCTGCCACCTGGGTCTTGTAACACCAGCATTGTCTGTAAAAAGTACTGCAGAAGTGAATAGAGCATCCAGAAATCTAAGGGGCAGGAGGAGTGTTGATCAAGGAGATACAGTGGGTGAGATAGCTGGTGATGTGCTAAAGGCCTTTGTTCCTTGGTATGGCCCTGCCATAAATTCCAGAAACATACGTAGGTTGTCCCGTTTATTAGAGGCGACTATAGAGGAGACCACAGGTGTAATTGAGAACATCACAGTTGAGCTGAAAGCTCTTAGACTCGTTGCCCTTCAGAACAGGGTTGTGCTAGACATGATGTTAGCAGAACGGGGTGGAGTCTGTAGGGTGATCGGGTCCTCCTGCTGCACATACGTTCCTGACTCATCTACATCAGTTAGAGAAGCTGTCAAGAGGCTATATGATATAGGAGCTCAGGCCCATAATGATGTTGGCCCCTGGGACCCTGTAGGTTCCTTTTGGAATGCTTTATCTGCTTGGGGCTGGAAGATAGGGATGTTTCTGGTGATTATCTTCCTCGTGGTGATTGGGTGCTGCATTTTCATTAATTGCCTGCCCATGTGCTGCCAGTGTCTGGGGCGATTGCTTAAACCACCCCCGATGCCCCCTGTGACAGTGTCCAATGCACTTATAATGAGAGATATTGTAACTCAACAATTGATGGATATTGATATCTCGGATAACAGCCCCACTGACACCAACACAGTTGACTATGTTAATGAGCGCAATGAGGCTCACTATAGTAACAGCCGGCCTATCTACGAACATGTGCATTAGGCCACAGCAAAATGTTGGACCTTGCGTCCAAAGGGTCGATTGTGAAAATACAGTTTTTGTAATGGACGAAAGCTCCTCCATTTTGTATTTTCCAGCAGCCATTTTGAGTTAAGTTTTCTCTAGCCTGCCACCTCAGCACATATAACATGGCCACTTCATCTGCACAAAGAAACGATGATACATCGATCGACCCCAGAGCATATGTTTGTACTCTGCTTTATGACACACAAGTAGAGCAGGGTGCATTGCTTAAAGGTCAATGACTCATTTGTTTAACTTTCCTACCTAGCTACTGCCAATGTATTACAGTTAACTAAACACTGCTGATGGTGACAAATTACTGTTGACACAAGAGACATAACCTTTTGTTCCATATCCGGATGAGTAATCAAGTGAGCGCCTGACTCTGTAACCACAGGCCCGCCTATGTTTATACTTGGCACAAGTTATGCATAGTTCTGCTTTATTCTGTGTATCACAAGATTATTGATGACTGATGGGGTTTAGTGAGTAATCTTTATATTTGCGTTCTGCATGCCAAATATACATATTTCCAGAATGACTGGTCCTGACTAGTACGTGGGTCCGTCCTGGGATCATTCATCATCCTTGGCAGTTGCTGATTTGTGTATTCATTCCCACCTACGCTTATTCCAGCACAAAAGTATATAAGGCTGTCTATGACTTTGTAAGTTGTCCACTTCTCTCATAGCCACATGGAGCTGTGAGGTGGTGTACCCGCTCGAGCGCAATAAATTCTTTTTATGTTACAGTTACCTCCGACTGCTGGTCTTCCTTTGTGAGCATACCTGGGCGAGGTAGAAGAAATCCACTTCGACACTGTAACCAGATGAAAAAGCTGTGACCGAACTACCGGCTAAGTCTGATCCATTTCAAGTATTTGCACAAGCTGTACCTCACCCCGGTTCAGCTCCACAGGCTCCGGCTCATTCCAGGGGACAATTGTGTGCGGTGCGCTGCCCCTTCCGCGGACTATGCTCATTTAGTTTGGCTATGCTCTAAGGTCTCTGAGTTCCGACGGGTGTTGTGTTCCAGCATTTCTGACATTACTAGCACCACAGTGCATCCCGACCCTCCCCTGTTCCTCCTTGGCTTCGTAAAATTCTGTCCTGATGCTTCCCGACGTCTGATTTCGATGCTGCTGGTCCTGGCTAGGCGCAGGGTGCCCATGTATTGGGGTCATTGGCCTGCTCCAAAAGCTGAGAGCTGGCTGGAGGACGCCCCTCAGTGTCAGACTATACTATTGGAGTTCTGGGACTTATTGCCTTCTAGGTCCCGACCTGTTGGCATTTGGGCCCCCTGGTTACCTATCTCCTATCCCGTTCCCATTCCAGTAGCGCTGCCTCTCCCGCGCTCCCCGCCGGCCCTGTGTCCACGGCGGCTGCCGGCGCTGGTTAGTGAGTGCCTCCTCCCTTTCTATAGGCGCCCCCACTTTTTGGTACTCCCCACCGATGTTGTTATTTTATGTGTGTTCCTCTTAGAGGGGAGGGACCTCTGTGTAGTGGAGCTGTAATCTTAACCTTCACGTTTTTCTATTTGCTGTAAGATGCAGTCTACTTGTTACTAAATGCTTGACTTGATCTGTACTTTGTCGATTTGAGCCGCAGTGTTACACAGTGTATTGTGTCTGACATGATTATCCTTAATAAAGGTTTTTGGAAAAAAAAAAAGTAAACACCATATTAACCTGTACTTAACCCTCTAGTAACTTGCCACAAAGCAGTCAGGCTTAACTTCAAGGCAATGTGTAAATTATGTATGCCGCACACAAACAGTAATAAACTGAAAACACACGACGAAAAAATCCCACACTAACACCAAAAATGACAAAAATCCAATTAGAACTATTTAGACAATTAGACAATTTAAAAGATATCTGTAAAATAGTGCCTGGAAGCACAAAGTGCCAACTGTTATTATCTGGTCAAGCCAGACTAGGGCAAAGGCACAAGTTCAGCCCAACTATGCTGGAGTATGGGCCTGATACAGGGACCAAGTTATATCTGATGAACAAAGTACGTTAAATCCTTGTTGGGTAGTAGCGCAAGATCCTATGTTGAAGATACACAGCAGTGAATCCGATGAAGTCTTCGACAAGGACTGTGTGCACAGTCCTGTGTAATCGCCGATGATGCCATTGATGGAGGCTTGCTATGTGAAGTCTTGCATTAGGGATGTATGTTCCAGTGGTGGCTCTGAGAGGCTGTGGGTTCCGATGCAAGGTCCTGCATCGGGAATGCGACATACATCAGCGGTTTCGATGCTGGACTGTAATGCATCGTTCTGTGTCAGTTCTGTGCAAAAGACCACAGCTTGGCTGGAAGAGCACATTTAGCCCCACTGTCAGGACTAGGGTGGCACAACTTCGGGGGTAGGAAACACAGCAGGCAGAGTCCAGGTGCAGGATTCAAGGAAGTTGGAGCCTTTTACTGTCCCTGAGGCTCTGATCGGGAGGCGAACCAACTAGCCCTTGTAGTCACTCTGGTGGTCCTGGGTTCAGGGTTAAGCTCCTGTCCTACTTACTCAGGCAGCAGGGCAGGGGCCAATAGAGTAGCAGTCCTTCTGAGTCTTCCAAAGGTTCAGAGGTGTACTGAAGAGTTGGGTCTTAGAGTCCAGTATTTGTACCTGGTGCCAGCTTTGAAGTAGCAGAAGGTACTGGAGGTTTCCAGCCCTGAGGTGTTTGGATTTTCCTGCCTCCCTGCCCTGGCCCCAGATTGTCTGGGGGCGCAACAGAATAGTGTCAAACCCTTTGTGAGTGTTTTGAGGCAGAGCCTTTGGATGCGCAAGTGTGGTAGGTTACAACTTTACCCCGCTATCATGTCCTAGATGGCCCATCCTGCCAACATCTATTCCCCCTTTCTTTCTCTGTCTGGGAGCAATACACAAAGACCAACTGCCATCCACACCTAGTCATATGACTAAAGATACATGCTGCAGGCACCAGATGGTTAGCACAAGAACATTTTATTCTCACACCCAGTTTTGATGTAGGGGGCATTTTGCACTAAGAAAATAGCACTAACTGCTGGGAGTAACTTGGGGGAAATCCCTACCCTAAGAGCACATTTAGCAAGTGTGAGCGGCTGCTGGCTATTTGTGTTTTTTCTTAGCACAAACTACATTCTCACACCCATTTAAATGAGAGGGGGCTTTTTTGCTCTAGGAAGTAGTGCTACATGGTGAATTACTTTTCTTGTGTAATTATGCGTAATCTTTGTCTTGCTGTCCGGGGCTTGACACTTGCGGTTAATGAAAGCTACATGCAGTCTCTTCCCAAGTGCTTTATACCCTTCCCATTCAGCATCCACTTCTTTGTGTTTGCCTATTTTGCAATATACCGGAGTCCACGGATATTATGCCGCTAAGGTGCGTAGAGAAAAAATTAACATTGAGAAAATAGTGACACTCATAGAGAAAGCTCCATAAAAGATCAGAGCTGCCACATAGGCTGAGAAAGGGAACATTTTAATATGTCACCTACTTGTTAATAATAGCTCATTCTTAAGAATAAAATACTTAATATACTTTTCTAGCAAATTAGGTTATGTGCCATTATGAAAACGACTGTTTTTTCTACAGAGGGTAATAATCAAGAATCTCTGGCATTTTGCTTGGAAAAAGGTTTCACTTCCTCGTCTAAAAATGGCTGCTAATTAAGTATTTATTGTAAGGCTCCATTTCAGTAAGGACATTTAGAATTTAGATTAACAAACCAACCAACACATGGCGGCAGCAGCGAACCGAATATTGGATTATGAGCAAGGCCCCTTTGCATTGGTGGATAAAGCAGCAGGATGCACCCTTTCAATGCTGGTGCAAAATGTGATCAATCCGAGAGGCTCCTCTACACCACATTCAGTAAGGTTCAGTACCACGCCTGGAAAACATGCCAAAATCTAATTATACCGTTATTTGATTTAGACAACCAAACCAACGAATAGCATGGAGACAATATCCATCTGCATACCAGACTATCAGTGGGCCCTGTTTGGAGGCGTAGGCACCCTGTTGGTGTAGTGGCAAAACGTGATGAATTCTATAGTCGACCTTCACAAGTCTGATTCTGTACCACGTCCTATACATTTTGCTCCGCCAAGCATGAAAATAGGTGTTAGGGACCTACAAAAGGGGCTTTAAGAGCGAGCCAATCCCAAGGCGGGGGGAGGGGTTGACTTTCATGACATTAAGGATATCTTGATTCTTTGACGGAATAACCTGTATCTGTGTTAAGTAGATATTGACTCTAGTGAACACTGATGCTCAGTGTCATACATTGAAATGAGTAAGGGAGCTAGTGCACCATGTGAGGCTTTCAAATAACCCAACATTTGCCCAAAGTAGAACAAAAATAAAAATGTTCATGAATAAGGACTATCTATGAAGGAATACTTATCGTTGTGGTTACTGTAAGTACGCCCCCGTAAAAATAGGCAGCACACAACATTTTGGGAAGTTTTAGCACTTATGTAGATAGGAAGAGCGAGAAAGACCTCGTCTCATAGGCCCATTTATCAGAGACATGGCTGGTCGGTTCTTAGTAGTATTATCGGCTGCAGTTTACTCTGCAGCTTTCGACATTACTTGCATTCAGCTCGGAGTCAGGCTCATAATGTATTCCGAGGCAGCAGCCCGGCTTCATTAACCTTTCAGTGTTCTATTCTGAAAGCATAAGAAGTTAGATTGTTGTGTAACGAAACTCTGCAGAGGTGACAGCGTGCAACACATACAGCTTAATTCTTTCAAGTCACCTGCTGACAGGTTTTCATTGAATTCATGCCACGGGCCTTGGCAACTTGGAAAGTGGATTGTGCGAGTATTCCCTTGCCAGTGTTTTAATGTCAGTTTGTAACAGCAATGACATTCACCCTGTTGGGAAGGCAAAGAGCATCATGCCAGTTTTTTTCCCAGCTGTCACATTCTGCATTCATTTTCCAAACGCTGACAGACTGAGGAGGAATCTGTCCTCAATCTGATGTAACAATGTAAAACATCACAATTACGGGCAAGCTGTGGGCATGCCTAACATCCATCTTTATTTGCATGCCTTTGAATAGCAAATGAAAAGGGCATCTGGCGTCCACTGAACCATGGTGATTTGTACGCCTACTGAGGCTGTAATTATTTAGCGTTGTTTTCTAAAAGGTATCTTCCGTTTTCAGATTAAAGATTATGGCAAGCTTTGTAGGAAGAAAAATATATCTTTTTTTAATATATAAGGTCTAATGATATATTTAAAAAAATGCTTACGCATGATTTGTGCTTGAGAATACTAGGGCTTTACATACCATCACATACAACCACGTGTATGTATCCATTTATACTTGTGTGTGGCTCCACAAAGCCACAAAACCCTGACTCTATCAGAGCGAGGTGGGCGATGGGGAGGTTGACATTCTTGGCGCATTACAGAAAGTGGGTAAGTAGTGGTAGCTAGGGTGAGAGTACATGGGAGGATGCAGTACAGTATAGAGAAAGTTACCAATAAAAACAGTCTAAAGAAGATGTCTTCAAACTTTTTTGTTCTGAGCCCCCGTAAAAATGTTTTTAAGTCAAACCCTCTCCAGAAATTGATGGGGGAGTGGGAGGGACAAGGCTGAGTGCAGGTGTCATAGTTTAGGAGATGATTCAGGGGTATTTTTTGTAGCACATATTCAATACTAGATGTGAGAGTCATAAAGTGTATATATATAATAAAAAAAACGAAATTGACCAAAAAACACTAGGTCCCATAATTGGTGTGTTGGGAGCATGGGTCCCAATGCAACCACACCTGCTGCCTCTTTCGCTCCCATGTGTTGTCCCATCTTTGCAGCAAGGGTGCCGCATGCTCTAACACTAGGAAACAAAATGAACCCCTCCCAAGTGCCCCTTTTTTAAAGGCATACAGTAGTAATTGTGAGGTAGAGGTTCTTTGTGACTGTCCTGGGCCATAACTTGGGTTTAGTTGGCCCTTCACACCCCTGGCCCTTGGTGCCACTGCAACTGCAGCACTAATGATACCCCCAGCCCTGCAAAGCAGGCTGTGTTCT
The DNA here is from genome assembly GCF_964261635.1 of Lissotriton helveticus. NCBI lineage: Eukaryota > Metazoa > Chordata > Amphibia > Caudata > Salamandridae > Lissotriton > Lissotriton helveticus. Next base: position 540,610,920 of record NC_136067.1, read on the forward strand.
CTTTCCACTCCTAGGCCAGAGGACCGGGGCCTAAAGCAAGCTGCCTACCCCTTTCTATAAAATAATTAAGGGAAATAGTTGCATCTCTTGAACTGTGTTGCTTGGGCCCTATTCCCTGTGCGAAAGGGTGACCTTGCAACTATTGCTAGCAATAAAATGGCTCCCATGCTGCTTTTGCTAGTAAGCCAGTCAAAATTGTGATGCAGTAGTCCCTCACAACCCTGATCCCAGTCCCACGGCGCCTGCTGCAATAATGGCCCTTTAAAAAAAAAAGCCCCAGTAACTCCCCCAAAGATGTCTGTCATTAGTAAAATAAAAGATTACCCTCTCCTCCTCCATATACTGCCCCTTTCTCTGGGCCATCTCTTGCCACTATCCAAGGATCTCACTAATATCCTCTTTCTCTCTTTCTCCTGGGCCATTACTCTGAGGCCCCAGGGCTCCAGAAGATCAGAGCTTTGCATATAAACTTAACCGTGCTGGTCTCCTCCCTGTCACTCTCTCAACTCCCCTTGAAGGACAGCTGCATGTGATTAACAATCGCTGAAGAGTTAATGTGGCCCTTGAAGTACCACTGTGTGAAAGTGAAGGGACAGTGAGGTTGAGGTTGATGAAGCAAGGTGCAGAACAATATTTTGTTCAAACTTGCGAAGTTAATCTCTCAATAATTATAATTGAATTAATATGCTTGTGGTGAAAATACTAATCAACATAGTATAAGAAATTCTTGCAACAGAACACGCGGGTTTAACTAATGTGCTTTTATGTCGCAAACGCAAAGAAGAAATAATAAACTAACCATGTCTATTGTCTTTGTCAGTATTAAATGCGGCTGTTTAATTAATGGCATGTGCTTATTTTGTGTGCTTATGTTATGTCTTTCTGTGACAAATGCATAAAAGAGTTCCTGCAGTTCCTAAAGGAATGGTAAATATAATGCTGCTTATTTGTGCTTCAGCTATGTAACATAATTAACGGGTTTAATTAGTATTGGGGGGGCGGGTAACAGAATGGGTTTCAATACCTTAATTAATTGATGTCTTGTGTTTGTTTAATAATAGTTTCCGAAGTGAGGCCTAGAAGTGATTCAAAAAGTATGCCTGACAGAGTTTCAGATGAAAACTTGCCCAGAGTGATGCCTTGCACATGTGCAGCTGCGAAGACTTTTTACTGCAAATTCATCATAAATTGAAAAACAGTTCTTCAGCTGATTTGAACGTGTACTCGGAGAAAGGCTCAAGGACAGGAACTTGTTATGTCTGCCAAGGCTAGGAAGCAAATGTTTAAAGCTCATGGAGAAAGTATCTTTTCTGAGGAAGTTGGAAGATGTGGTAATGAAAGACAATAGGGCTTATGTATAAGCCCGGGCCTGGTCAAGTAACGGTCGTGATCTAACATTTTATCGTGGACTGACACAGAACAGCCAATGGAGAGCTCGGAATCGCTCTAAATTATGTAACATGTAGTAAGTTTAGCTAGAAAGAAAGGTATAAAACCTGATACTTGGAGCGGAGAAAAAAGCTCTCTTCTTTCTTATTCCTGAATGACGTGACATGCTGTTGGACTTTTGGCGCACGTAAGGCCAGCAGACTTTAAATGATTTTTCCTTTCTAGGTGGAGTGAGAATCAGACAGGGACATAGATTTAGTGAATGGAAACTGTTATTTTGCTAATAATTCATGGTACTGAATTGCTTTAAAAATGTCAGTTTATTAATTCATTTCCTCACTAAATGCTGCTTTCTTGATTGCCTTTTTAAATAAAGATTTTAAACCATAAATGCTTTTTCCTTTATAATAATAAAGTTAATAAAAATTAGATTTGAAATGACAAGCTGGTCTTGTTTATTCATGATCTAGTTACCATCAGTTGATTCAACCGCCATAGTGGCTTGTTTAATGATAAGTGATGTTTAAAAACCATGATGAATTTAGTTAAACTGCAGTTGTATATAATAGTGTAAATAATTATGAGAAGTTTTCATTAATCGGGCCACATGATTCAGACGCTCAAAAATTGCCTCATTGGTGATATGGGCCTTATTTGTGTTTCATGATTAATGGTGAGTATTGAGGTGATAGATAGCGTTTTTGGGACAGTTTTTTAAAGGAGCGCCGGATCAATTTCTTGGTAGCAGGGTTCAGTTACTATGGTAACTGACATGTTACATGGTAAATACATAGGATCAATGTTTAATATATGTTAGGTTTGTTAAGTTTGCTCAGTTGTTATATGTAGTCGAAAGGTTTTTTCCAGCAGTGTGAAAATTCCTAGTTGCAAGAGAAGTGTGACAGGTGAAGTTACACAGTTCATTTGTTCTGTTTCAAAATAATGGTATCGTCGTATATCACTAGTGTTGTGGACGTACAGCACAAGTTTAGGGATTATAGGTGTGTAAGGTAGAATGTATAGTGAGGATTGTCTATGAAATCGTAGCTTTCGAGTATAGGGACTTGGAGCCTGTTTTAAAACTCACTGTGAAAAGAGTAGTAGAATTTATCTAAGCTTGAGTGAAGGGTAAGGAAGCGTCATCTATCTTACTGGCGAGTGAGGATTTCTATTGGTGGGTTAGAGTCCTACTAAAGATTTCTGTATGCAAGGTTAGGGATTTCTCTGCATGAATGCGTGTAAATGAATTTGTAATATTCGATCGAGTTAAACTCTGAATTGTCTACATGCATTTAGAGAGAAATGAGTTTGTTATTACCTGCTAGAAGAGTAGAGTAGCCTTACTTTATCGACGAACTTAAATATTCTGTGAAAATAGCGTCGTCTATTTCACGCAAAGTATACTTGAACGTTTGAGAAAGCTATCACTTTATACAGCGAAACAGACAAATGGTTTGTTTATTTGTGGAGTTACTAACTGAATTCAATGGTAAGGTTTTGTAAATATGGCGCTTTGAAAATATTTTGTAAAGGAGGTGTCAGTTTAAGGAGCGGAGCGAGAGGCAGAGAAGCTGCAGCGGCAGCATACGTCACAAGAGTCGCGCTGTGATTGGCTAATATACGTCACGGTGTTCCCGCACAGATTGGTTCACATGACTAAGGCAAGTTTACAGCTGATTGGCTTATCCTGAAAAGCAGTAATTCTATTAGTTGAGCAAAATAGTGACGTAGCCTAACCTGATTGGCTTGTTGGTGAGTTTCACGCACGGATTGGTTGGTGTTGCGGAATAACAACTTCCTTGTTATAAGTTGTTACGATTCTTACCGGAGTAAGGGAAATTGTTTAAAAACATGGATTATTATTTCATGAAAGAGACAAAGAAGCTTTCATGGTTTCAGAAATTGAAAAATAAACTTAAACCTGACAAGAAAATTGCAACGCGAGGTGGAAGATTAATTCATAAGTACAAAACACCTGCAGCGTATATGTTGGGTGAATATGGTTATCATACTTGTATTTGGATTGAGAATTGGACGGAGTATACTAAAAATGATGGTGTGTTAGCATGGCCGGAAGACGGATCTTTTAACATGGCAGTTTTGAAAAACTTAAGAGAAAAAATGATGAAACTCATGCCTAGACCTACTCAATTTGAAGCACTAGTTGAGTGGGAGGATGAAATGTTTGAATTACAACGAGAGAGTAGAGGAATATCAAGGAGAGCAGGACTAGATCTTGATAGAGAAAGACATCAGGATAGAATGCGTCGATGGAGAAGAGCAGACATGTGTGATGGTTTATACCCAGTTAGACTAATTGATGAGGTAACTGGACAAAAGAGTGCCAAAAAGAGAAATAATGTTAGTGTAGAAAGTGATTCAGAAGATGCAGTACTAGAAGAAATGTATACTAGAAAACCGCCACCTTATCAACCACTTTGTTCATGGACTTCTCCTAGTGCCCCTCCAAGAGAAATTATTAATGAGTCGTCTCCTAAAACAAATTTGATTAATGGTAAAACACCTGAAAGAGTAGAAACAAGATGTAGTTCAAATATATCAGGATAAAATAGAAATTACACAGAAACCCCAGTTTATAGAAATGAAACCCCAGTCCAGAGAAATGTAACCCCAAATGGAAAAAGAACAGAAATGTATGAGGAATTACCTAGTACCTCAGAAAATATTCATTCAACGAATGAATTAATATAGCAGTTAACTAAAAGCATGGAAGCAGTAACAGTACCTGTAACAATCGGACCTGTTCTTCCAGTATTTGATCAAAAAGAAATTAGACATTCAGCTTTAACTCTTCCATTAAATTCAGAAATACAGAAAGTGACTGAGAAATTTTATTCAGATTTGTCTGAGATACATCGAGAGAAAATGATGATGCCTGACTTAACTTTTAATCAGAGTTTGGTAAGTAAAACTCCATCTGGTGCAGATTCTGATTCTGGAACTCCAGAAAAGAGTCCGAGTGAAATAGATTTAGCACAAACCCCAGAATGTAAATTACTTGAGGTTGCAAAATTGAAAGCAGATTTGGAGGAATTAATAATTGGAACAATTGGAACTGACAGTTTGAAGGCATATCAGGATGATGAATTATTGTTTATTTGCAAAAGCATAACATGGAAAACGAAAAATAAATATGATCAATTAGAGGAAAGGGCTGCTGAATTAGAAGTAGATTTGAGTAAGCAGAAGAATTTGCAGAAACATTACAGGGTGGATTTCTCTGAAAAAGACATTGAGAATATGAATACCACAGGAAGAATTATTCATATAAAAGACTTAATTGTGGTTTTGAGAAAATGGGGTGATTTAGCTAAATGGAGAGTAAAATGAACAAAGAAAAGAGATGAAGACAGAACAAGTTTAGCTTTTCCTGTCAGAGAAAAGGAAGAAGTGGTAAATGAACTTCCAATGAGAGAAATACCAGGAGGTGGATATGTGCATGTTCCATGGACAAGGCAGGACATTTTAATGTTTACAAATGATTTTCCTCGATTGAGAGAAAAACCTGTAGAATGGTATCGACAGGTAGACAGATTTGTGAAAGTTTCAAATGTTTTGTGGGTTGATCTTGATGGATTCTTTGACATAGTTGTCCCATCACATCTTTGGGCAGAATGTAAAATTACTATAAATTGGCCTAAAGAAGAATACCCTAGACATGTAGTAACAGGTGCTCCTTCACCAGAGGTAATGAGAAAATATGATCGGGTAATTGTGTTCTCGAAAAACAAGATTCCCCCAAAAGAAATAGATTGGGTTAAAATAGATAGAACAACTCAAGAGCCAAAAGAATAAGTACATTCATTTTATGAAAGACTACTACTGGTATTCAAACAATACAGTGGTTATGAGAATTTAAGTGAAAAGGATATGAGCCATTTCATATACAGATTTGTATATGGCTTGAGACCTGAAATTAGTGAAATGATAAGAACTGGAATAGTTGGTTGGCAATCAAACACAGTAGATGAGATCCTGAGAAAAGCAAAATACTGCAGTGATGAAATAGATGCTAAACAAAAGAAGCTAAAAGAGAAAGCTATGTGGGCACAGGTAAAAGTGGCTGAACAACAAATGGCAAATCTGGGAAATAAAAATGTTGACCAGAATCAAGGAAAATTTAAAGGTAATTATAATAAGCCAAAATTGATGGGAAATATAGAAGAACTAAAACAGAAACTCCCATGTTTTAATTGTGGCGAAATTGGACACTGGAAGCGCGAATGTAAGAATCCACCCAGAAATTTAAAAAATGCATCATTAAATCCACAGATGCAGAATGAGATAAATCCGCAGCAACAGCTACAGCGACAGGTAGTGAATCAGCAAAGTCAGCTACCGCAACCGCCACTTCCAAACTGTATAAATGTGCAGAAATACAGTGCAGAAACAGGATTCAGCGGAGGTGAACAGGTAAACAGATCGCCAAGAGTGAATGTGTCGAATGTGTCACAACAATATTGGTTGAAAGAAGATGGTGGGAGTGAAGCTGATGATTACTTCTGACGGTGCCTGAGACAGGAGGAGCCACTCTTGAGGTATCAGTCTGGTCCATTTGTAAATGGTAAAGTGAATGATGTAGAAATTACTTTCCTAGTAGATACAGGTGCTACCCGTTCTACTGTAAGATCAGTGGAAATAGAAAACCTCCCTCTCTCTGGTGAAAAGATCCAAGTAGTAGGTGTAGCAAATTAAAACAGATCTAACTGAACCAGTTGAAGTTGAAATAGGTAAATTTAAAGACATGCATACATTTATAGTTTGTAATAGCAGTCCTATAAATCTTTTAGGTAGGGATATTCTTTGTAAGAAGAATTGTAAAATATATTGCTCACCGGATGGTATTGAGCTCCAAACTCCAGAAGAAGATGGGCTTTACAAATTAACAATGTCAATGATTGAGGCAGAAGAGAGTAAATTATTTCCTGTGTTTGATAAGAATAATTTACCTGAAGAATTAAAAGACACAGTGAATGTTAAAATTTGGGATTTCACTGGAGATGAAATGGGTTTGATGAAAAACGTAGATCCAGTAAAAATTTCAGTAAAACAAGGAGCAGATTATCCAAATATTCCACAGTATAAAATGAAAGCAGAAGTGATTGAAGAAGTTATTCCTGTAATTTACAAATTCATAAAACAAGGTGTTCTAAAGGTAATTGAGAGCAGCCCATGTAATTCACCGATTATGGGAATTAAAAAGGCAAACGGTACTTTCACGATTGTTTAAGACCTGAGAAAGGTTAACGAAATTGTTGTTCCATGTTGCCCTGTTGTACCAAACCCAGCAGTAATTTTATATCAGATTCCGCATGATGCAGAATGGTATACAGTTATTGATTTATGTAACGCATTTTTTACTGTTACATTGCATCCAGAAAGCCAGCAAATTTTTGCGTTCAGGTTCAAAGAGTGCCTATTAGCATGGTGTCGAATCCCTCAAGGGTACACCGAAAGCCCATATATTTGTAACCAATTGGTAAAGAAATCCTTGGAAAAATCTAGATTTACCTGGAAAATCTACGTTAGTATAGTATATTGATGATCTCCTTGTGGCTGCAAAATCAAGAGATAATTGTGTAACAAATACCATTACTCTTATAAAGCATCTGGCAGATGAGGGACATAAAGTATCTCCTGCAAAATTACAGTTTTGCAAACAAGAAGTAAAATATCTTGGTCACAGAATCGCAAAGGGAGTCAGACAAGTGACAACAGAAAGAATAAAAATTATTCAAGCAATGCAACCTCCAAAAACACAGAGACAGGTTAGAATGTTTCTAGGAATGGTTGGTTATTGTCGCCAATCGATTAGTGGATTTTCTGTAATTGCAAAGCCACTGCAGAGATTGACAAAAGCAGACATAAAAGACCCGATTAGTCTAACAGAAACTGAGTTACAAGCTTTTGAACAGTTAAAAAGAAGTTTGTGTGAAGCTTCAGCATTGGGAATGCCTGACTACGAAAAAGGGTTTGAGCTGTATTGCAGTGAAAGACAAGGATGTGCATTTAGCGCGGGGACACACTGGCTAGTGTAACCAGGCGCTGTATAAACTCAGAAGAAATAAATAAATAAATTATCAGTTCTGATTCAAAGACATGGAAGAATGAGAAAGCCAATAGCATATTTCTCAGCTGTTCTTGACCCAGTTGCAAAAGCATTACCAGGTTGCTTAAAAGCAGTGGCTGTTTGGTTGTGAAAAAAAAAAGCAGTGGCTGCAACCAGTGTAAGTCTGGAACAAAGTGAAAGAATAATAATGGGATTTCCTGTAAAAGTATATGTACCACACTCAGTTGATGTTCTCCTCACAAGAAGCAGAACACAACATTTGACAAACAGTAGGCTAACAAAATATGAAAAGGTTATCCTTGGTTCAGATAATGTTTTAATAGCGAGATGTGTGAATTTAAATCCTTCCACATTATTACCTGATGGTACTGAGACAGAAATCAGAGATGAAGTTGATCATGAAAGCCTGGATGTATTAGAATATTGCACAAAACCCAGACAGGACATATAAGATGTCCCATTAGCTGAATCAGATTATGTTCTATTTGTTGATGGTTCATGCTTGAGAACAGATGAAGGTGTTCTGAGTGCAGCATATTCGGTATGCACAGTGGCAGATGTAATTGAAGCCTCGTGTCTCAAAGGAATTCGTTCAGCTCAAGTAGCTGAATTGATTGCTTTGATTCGTGCATGTGAATTGGGAAAAGAGCTAAAAATAACCATAGTGACTGATAGACAGTATGGATATGGGGTAGTCCATGACTATGGCCAGCTATGGTCTCAAAGAGGTTATTTAACTTCTGCGGGATCACCAATCAGAAATGCACAGTTGATCAAAAGACTGATCGATAGAATTCAACTTCCAGAAAAAATTGCAGTTGTAAAGTGCACAGCACATAAAAAAGGAGAGGATTACATAACAAAAGGAAATTCATACGCTGATACAATAGCAAAATTCTGTGCTAAAGAAAATATGGCAATTAATCGGGAAAAGGCAAATGAGCATGTTTTGAACTCACTTAGGCTAACATCTGTAGTTGAGACTTGGCAGGGAGTAAAACAGTTGCAAGATGAAGCAGATGGTGAAGAGAAAAACACATAGTTAAAAGCAGGTTGCAGACAGAGAGAAGAAGATGAGGTTTGGGTTTACAAAGATGACAGACCAGTAATGCCAGACAGTATGATTTCTGACATGGCACGCATGTATCATGGTCCAGGTCATATTGGAAGAGATTCAATGATTAGATTATTTAGGCAAACATGGTACAATCCAACATTCAGAATAATTGCAGAATCCCTTTGTCAGAGGTGTCTTACCTGCCAACAGTTAAACCCAAATAGAAAAACTGTTGTGAGCTTGGGAACCATAGGACGGGAGGGTGGTCCTTTTACCAGATTACAGCTTGACTTCATTGACATGCCACCTCACAACAAACTAAGATATGTCTTGGTGATAATCTGTTTGTTTTTAAGATGGGTGGAAGCATTTCCAACACGTCGCAATGAGTCAAATACTGTGGCAAAATTGCTTTTCAGAGAAATCATACCAAGGTATGGATTTCCTGTGACGGTCGAGACAGATTGTGGCACACATTTTGAAAACAGATTGCTACAATTGGTTTGTGAAGCTCTGGACATAAAGCAGAAACTGCATTGTGCTTACAGACCAGAAGCAAGCCGGGCTGAAGATGGCTGCAATGCCAGAAACCGGTCCTCGGAAGCTTGTTTCCGGTCCAGGGAAGGCATGGCTTGGCAGTTCGGGCTGGACTGTTCCCATGAGGCACAGGGTCAGACTGATTTGCATATAGCCATGTCTGAACTGGGGTGGCAGAGTGGGCTAAAGAACGGTGATGGATCAAACCCAGATCTTTTGACTGGGTGTGAGTGTTTGATTGGTTCAGATGCTCCGTCCATCACCACCCCCTTTTGTACCGCTTTGGCCGCCATAAGTGTGGCAGGGTATTCTCAGACATGAGTCCCTTGCTAACTTTGCCACTGGATTCAAGTAAGCCAGGCTGAAGACGGCTGCAATGCCAGAAACCGGTCCTCGGAAGCTTGTTTCCAGTCCAGGGAAGGCATGGCTTGGCAATTTGAGCTGGACTGTTCCCATGAGGCACAGGGTCAGACTGATTTGCATATAGCCATGTCTGAACTGGGGTGGCAGAGTGGGCTAAAGAACGGTGATGGATCAAACCCAGATCTTTTGACTGGGTGTGAGTGTTTGATTGGTTCAGATGCTCCGTCCATCACCACCCCCTTTTGTACCGCTTTGGCCGCCATAAGTGTGGCGGGGTATTCTCAGACGTGAGTCCCTTGCTCACTTTGCCACTGGATTCAAGCAAGCTGGGCTGAAGACGGCTGCAATGCCAGAAACCGGTCCTCGGAAGCTTGTTTCCGGTCCAGGGAAGGCATGGCTTGGCAGTTCAGGCTGGACTGTTCCAATGAGGCACAGGGTCAGACTGATTTGCATATAGCCATGTCTGAACTGGGGTGGCAGAGTGGGCTAAAGAACGGTGATGGATCAAACCCAGATCTTTTGACTGGGTGTGAGTGTTCGATTGGTTCATATGCTCCGTCCATCACCACCCCCTTTTGTACCGCTTTGGCCACCATAAGTGTGGCAGGGTATTCTCAGACGTGAGTCCCTTGCTCATTTTGCCACTGGATTCAAGCAAGCCGGGCTGAAGACGGCTGCAATGCCAGAAACCGGTCCTCGGAAGCTTGTTTCCGGTCCAGGGAAGGCATGGCTTGGCAGTTCGGGCTGGACTGTTCCCATGAGGCACAGGGTCAGACTGATTTGCATATAGCCATCTCTGAACTGGGCTGGCAGAGTGGGCTAAAGAACGGTGATGGATCAAACCCAGATCTTTTGGCTGGGTGTGAGTGTTTGATTGGTTCAGATGCTCCGTCCATCACCACCCCCTTTTGTACTGCTTTGGCCATCATAAGTGTGGCAGGGTATTCTCAGACGTGAGTCCCTTGCTCACTTTGCCGCTGGATTCAAGCAAGCCGGGTTGAAGACGGCTGCAATGCCAGAAACCGGTCCTCGGAAGCTTGTTTCCGGTCCAGGGAAGGCATGGCTTGGCAGTTCGGGCTGGACTGTTCCCATGAGGCACAGGGTCAGACTGATTTGCATATAGCCATCTCTGAACTGGGATGGCAGAGTGGGCTAAAGAACGGTGATGGATCAAACCCAGATCTTTTGGCTAGGTGTGAGTGTTTGATTGGTTCAGATGCTCCGTCCATCACCACCCCCTTTTGTACTGCTTTGGCCATCATAAGTGTGGCAGGGTATTCTCAGACGTGAGTCCCTTGCTCACTTTGCCACTGGATTCAAGCAAGCCGGGCTGAAGACGGCTGCAATGCCAGAAACCGGTCCTTGGAAGCTTGTTTCCGGTCCAGGGAAGGCATGGCTTGGCAGTTCGGGCTAGACTGTTCCCATGAGGCTCAGGGTCAGACTGATTTGCATATAGCCATGTCTGAACTGGGGTGGCAGAGTGGGCTAAAGAACGGTGATGGATCAAACCCAGATCTTTTGACTGGGTGTGAGTGTTTGATTGGTTCAGATGCTCCGTCCATCACCACCCCCTTTTGTACCGCTTTGGCCGCAATAAGTGTGGCAGGGTATTCTCAGACGTGAGTCCCTTGCTCACTTTGCCACTGGATTCAAGCAAGCCAGGCTGAAGACGGCTGCAATGACAGAAACCGGTCCTCGGAAGCTTGTTTCCGGTCCAGGGAAGGCATGGCTTGGCAGTTCGGGCGGGACTGTTCCCATGAGGCACAGGGTCAGACTGATTTGCATATAGCCATGTCTGAACTGGGGTGGCAGAGTGGGCTAAAGAACGGTGATGGATCAAACCCAGATCTTTTGACTGGGTGTGAGTGTTTGATTGGTTCAGATGCTCCGTCCATCACCACCCCCTTTTGTACCGCTTTGGCCGCCATAAGTGTGGCAGGGTATTCTCAGACGTGAGTCCCTTGTTCACTTTGCCACTGGATTCAAGCAAGCCGGGCTGAAGACGGCTGCAATGCCAGAAACCGGTCCTCGGAAGCTTGTTTCCGGTCCAGGGAAGGCATGGCTTGGCAGTTCGGGCTGGACTGTTCCCATGAGGCACAGGGTCAGACTGATTTGCATATAGCCATGTCTGAACTGGGGTGGCAGAGTGGGCTAAAGAACGGTGATGGATCAAACCCAGATCTTTTGACTGGGTGTGAGTGTTTGATTGGTTCAGATGCTCCGTCCATCACCACCCCCTTTTGTACCGCTTTGGCCGCCATAAGTGTGGCAGGGTATTCTCAGACGTGAGTCCCTTGTTCACTTTGCCACTGGATTCAAGCAAGCCGGGCTGAAGACGGCTGCAATGCCAGAAACCGGTCCTCGGAAGCTTGTTTCCGGTCCAGGGAAGGCATGGCTTGGCAGTTCGGGCTGGACTGTTCCCATGAGGCACAGGGTCAGACTGATTTGCATATAGCCATCTCTGAACTGGGCTGGCAGAGTGGGCTAAAGAACGGTGATGGTTCAAACCCAGATCTTTTGGCTGGGTGTGAGTGTTTGATTGGTTCAGATGCTCCGTCCATCACCACCCCCTTTTGTACTGCTTTGTCCATCATAAGTGTGGCAGGGTATTCTCAGACGTGAGTCCCTTGCTCACTTTGCCACTGGATTCAAGCAAGCCGGGCTGAAGACGGCTGCAATGCCAGAAACCGGTCCTTGGAAGCTTGTTTCCGGTCCAGGGAAGGCATGGCTTGGCAGTTCGGGCTAGACTGTTCCCATGAGGCTCAGGGTCAGACTGATTTGCATATAGCCATGTCTGAACTGGGGTGGCAGAGTGGGCTAAAGAACGGTGATGGATCAAACCCAGATCTTTTGACTGGGTGTGAGTGTTTGATTGGTTCAGATGCTCCGTCCATCACCAGCCCCTTTTGTACCGCTTTGGCCGCAATAAGTGTGGCAGGGTATTCTCAGACGTGAGTCCCTTGCTCACTTTGCCACTGGATTCAAGCAAGCCGGGCTGAAGACGGCTGCAATGCCAGAAACCGGTCCTTGGAAGCTTGTTTCCGGTCCAGGGAAGGCATGGCTTGGCAGTTCGGGCTAGACTGTTCCCATGAGGCTCAGGGTCAGACTGATTTGCATATAGCCATGTCTGAACTGGGGTGGCAGAGTGGGCTAAAGAACGGTGATGGATCAAACCCAGATCTTTTGACTGGGTGTGAGTGTTTGATTGGTTCAGATGCTCCGTCCATCACCACCCCCTTTTGTACCGCTTTGGCCGCAATAAGTGTGGCAGGGTATTCTCAGACGTGAGTCCCTTGCTCACTTTGCCACTGGATTCAAGCAAGCCGGGCTGAAGACGGCTGCAATGACAGAAACCGGTCCTCGGAAGCTTGTTTCCGGTCCAGGGAAGGCATGGCTTGACAGTTCGGGCTGGACTGTTCCCATGAGGCACAGGGTCAGACTCATTTGCATATAGCCATGTCTGAACTGGGGTGGCAGAGTGGGCTAAAGAACGGTGATGGATCAAACCCAGATCTTTTGACTGGGTGTGAGTGTTTGATTGGTTCAGATGCTCCGTCCATCACCACCCCCTTTTGTACCGCTTTGGCCGCCATAAGTGTGGCAGGGTATTCTCAGACGTGAGTCCCTTGTTCACTTTGCCACTGGATTCAAGCAAGCCGGGCTGAAGACGGCTGCAATGCCAGAAACCGGTCCTCGGAAGCTTGTTTCCGGTCCAGGGAAGGCATGGCTAGGCAGTTCGGGCTGGACTGTTCCCATGAGGCACAGGGTCAGACTGATTTGCATATAGCCATCTCTGAACTGGGCTGGCAGAGTGGGCTAAAGAACGGTGATGGATCAAACCCAGATCTTTTGGCTGGGTGTGAGTGTTTGATTGGTTCAGATGCTCCGTCCATCACCACCCCCTTTTGTACTGCTTTGGCCATCATAAGTGTGGCAGGGTATTCTCAGACGTGAGTCCCTTGCTCACTTTGCCACTGGATTCAAGCAAGCCGGGCTGAAGACGGCTGCAATGCCAGAAACCGGTCCTTGGAAGCTTGTTTCCGGTCCAGGGAAGGCATGGCTTGGCAGTTCGGGCTAGACTGTTCCCATGAGGCTCAGGGTCAGACTGATTTGCATATAGCCATGTCTGAACTGGGGTGGCAGAGTGGGCTAAAGAACGGTGATGGATCAAACCCAGATCTTTTGACTGGGTGTGAGTGTTTGATTGGTTCAGATGCTCCGTCCATCACCACCCCCTTTTGTACCGCTTTGGCCGCTATAAGTGTGGCAGGGTATTCTCCGACGTGAGTCCCTTAATCACTTTGCCACTGGATTCAAGCAAGCCGGGCTGAAGACGGCTGCAATGCCAGAAACCGGTCCTTGGAAGCTTGTTTCCGGTCCAGGGAAGGCATGGCTTGGCAGTTCGGGCTGGACTGTTCCCATGAGGCACAGGGTCAGACTGATTTGCATATAGCCATGTCTGAACTGGGGTGGCAGAGTGGGCTAAAGAACGGTGATGGATCAAACCCAGATCTTTTGACTGGGTGTGAGTGTTTGATTGGTTCAGATGCTCCGTCCATCACCACCCCCTTTTGTACTACAGACCAGAAGCATCAGGTGTTGTTGAGCAAGTGAATGGTACAATAAAAAACAGAATAGCAAAAATGTGTTTAGCAACAGGAATGAAGTGGACAGATGCACTTCCACTTGTTTTAATGTCATTGAGAAGCATTCCAGATAGAAAAACAGATTCTAATGGGTAGGGTCATGAGGCAAGCATTTGTTCCGGTTGATAAATTGTTGAGTATTAATGATAGCATCATAATGGATTACTGCAAAAATCTATCTGATGTGGTGACTTCTGTGTTCCATCAGGTGGGAACTGAAGTAATTACAAAAGAGAAAGAACAAGCACATGATCTGTTAACTGGAGACTGGGTGAGGACAAAAGTACACCGAAGAAGAAACTGCCTAGTACCAAGATGGCAGAAGGCAAGACAGGTGATATTAGTCACAACAAATGCAGTTAAGTGTAGGGGATTGAAGAGATGGATTCATGCTAGCCATACCATACGAGTCCCAGCACCTGAAAATCCTGACAAAGGTGAAACAACAGCTGATTCAGATTCAGAAGAAGAACCTGAAAGAAATCCAGATCCTGAAGATCGACAAGAAAGTCGACATCTGGAAAATTCAATTGCGAATGAGGCATTGAATGAAGAAAATGAAGAAGTTGTGATACAAGATTCTGTAGAAAATAGAAATGATGAAGATCTGCTAGATCAAGAAGCACAAAAAGAGACTAAACAAGAAGTGATTCAAGATCAGGAGAGTATTGAAAAGCAGATTGGAAGCTCTGGAAGCAGGAACGAAAATTCTGAAACTGGGAAATTGGAAGTAATTGAAGAACAAGAAGAAGAATTTCCTAGTACCTGCTATAAGGATGATGTTCCTAACAGAGTGAAACTGCAGAGTAAAGAAGTTCCTGAATCTGAAAAAGAATCTGATACAGTAAAACTGATTATCAATGAATCAGCTGACAACACAAAAAGTGAAACAGATGAAAGTGGAGATGAATTGAAAGTGAAAAGTTCAAGGAAAAGAGCTTGGAGAGTGGAGTATAATTTAGCAGAACCAAAAAGAAAATTATCAAGAAAAGGAGATAATTGGCCAAATGAAAACGTAGGGCTAAAATATAAATTAGTGAATAGAGCAAAAGATCAGGTCAACGAGATCACAAGTCAAAAAGAAGAAGAGTCAAACAAGAAACAGCAAGCAGGAAAGAAAATAGAAGTGATTAGCAGAAAAACAAAGAGAGTAATTAAGCCAAATCAGAAGTATAAGTCACCAGAGTGGACTTATATAATTATCCCTCCAGTAGTAGAGGTAAACAGTAGTCAAGGCAATTTTGATGATGCAAGTGATAATGATTGATTGCATTCATTAGATGACATAAGGTTGAAGAAATTGTGTTATGTGACACAAGGTCGAAGAAATTGTGTTAGCTGGAAAACACATTGATCTATGACATAAGGTCGAAGAAAAGCTGTTAGAAAATAGGGTTATCTGTTATCTAAAGAAGAAAAAAAAATAGAGGGGAGTATATTTAGTATTTTTCAATTTTTGTTTTTGTTTAAAGACTCTTGTTTGTAAGTAAAGATGACTTCTTTTAATAATAATTCGAGATGCTCAATTTTTAATAGATGCTGTTAATTGACTTCAATATGTGTAATTCTAATAATTTTAGTCTGGTTAATTTTAGCTGTCATTTTTCCTCTAGGAATAGATAAAGAAATGTACAAAACTAATATGACTAGTAAAGTTGTGTTCAATCATGATATAGTTGATAAAACTGATAAGATAATTGCTCATAATCCAGAAATTCATCGTGATAGATCTATTGGAGATTTTTCTAGTAATACCTTTTCAAGACATTTATCTGAATATGTTAAGGTGATGGATGCAAAAGATTGCTACATTTGTGTAAAGTTACCCACTTCCGTGTCTGAAGGTGTTACTTATAATATGCTTCCTCTTACTTATGGCATTACTTGCAGTGTAATAGCTAGCTTGTTTTATCAAACTGGTCCTTTGGAATATTACTACTCTGATTTTGAGCAAATTTAAAAGTTGTAGATGGGAAACATCCTTTACAACGCAACTTTTACCACGCAGTGCCTTTACGACGCAACTTTTACAACACAAACCATTACAACGCATTGTGCTGGGGGGCACTCTAGGATAGGGAATACGTTTAATTTACTATCCAACACCTTCCCTAGTGTCCACGGGGACTGGAGTTGGAATAGTAAATTAAACTATTCACTATCCAGCACCCCAAAGCGCTATGCGTTGTAAAGGTTTGCGTTGTAAAAACCACGTTGTAAAGGCATGCGATGTAAAAGCATGCGTTGTAATGTCATAAATCCGTTGTAGATAGATTGAATAAAGTGAAACATGCTAAACAGATGAGGGAATTTTTCCTAGTAACTAATGAACTCACTTATGAGTATGCTTTTAGAAATAATTTAATGTAAATTGAGAGCAGAAGAAAAGTCGTTCTTAAATATGGTGGAAGAGAGAAGGGCAATTTACAAACGAAATGAGATGATGAAACATACTAAGTCAAAATTTTGGCAAATGGAAGACGAAAAACTCAATGGCAGAATTGAGAATGTTTCAATTAACATAGATACTCCTGTTAGTGGAAAATCCTGTATTAGAAGAGATAATACATTGTTTGATAATTATTTTGTTGGTGCAAGTCAATGTGAAGACACTTATCGTATTATAGGGGGTTGGGGATTCAAAGGGAGCAAAGATCCAATTTTTCCTGGAATTTATTTTGTGTGTGGGAATAAAGCTTATTACAATCTACCAGATCACTGGTATGGAACATGTTATATAGGTTTAGTTTTTCCAAAGATTTTTCATGTAGATAGAAATGCAAAAGGTTCATTTGAAATTAGCAATCATCTGAGTAGATTTAGAAGGGAAAGTTTTTCAGAAATATTGGGAGACATATTTGGTGCAGTAATACCTATGGTGGGTATAACCCTGAATGCAAACAAAATCAGAAAAATGTCTACAATTGTTGATAGATTATCAACTGATACTGCAAGTGGATTTCAATTAGTGAATACAGAGCTTATTGCCATGAGAACTATGGTAATGCAAAATCGTCTTGCTTTAGATATTTTGCTAGCAAAAGAGGTTGGGTCTGTGGGATTCAACACGTCCAACATTGCTGTACTTATATCCCTGATAAGAGTCGGAATATAGAGATGTACATTAGAAACATAACTGAATTACATGAAGAAGTGGAACCTTTAGAAGATGACAGTTTTTCAGAACGCTTAAGTAAAAGATTTACAGCAATAAGACACTGGTTTCAAGAGATTGGTAGTTCAATTATAGGTAAAATAGTTTTCCCTTTAATAGTCATAGCTTTAGTGATACTTTTGTTAAAAATTAGTTGCATGATACACAAGAGATGAAAACATGTAATGGAAAAGAAAAGAATTTGCAAACTTAGAAAAGAGAAAGAAAAAGAAATAGAATTAGAAGAGTTTCGGAGAACTCAATATGAAAGTTGCAGAAAATTTAATGAATCTAAACTCTAGAGATACTAATATTAAGAAAGTCCAAAACATGTTCAAACGTTGAAAATAAATTCATACATTTTTGTGTATGGTTTGGTGATTTTAAAATCACCAGATGAGGGAGTTGATGAAGCAAGGTGCAGAACAATATTTTGTTCAAACTTGCGAAGTTAATCTCTCAATAATTATAATTGAAATAATATGCTTGTAGTGAAAATACTAATCAACATAGTATAAGATATTCTTGCAACAGAACACGCGGGTTTAACTAATGTGCTTTTATGTCGCAAACGCAAAGAAGAAATAATAAACTAACCATGTCTATTGTCTTTGTCAGTATTAAATGCTGCTGTTTAATTAATGGCATGTGCTTATTTTGTGTGCTTATGTTATGTTTTTCTGTGACAAAGGCATAAAAGAGTTCCTGCAGTTCCTAAAGGAATGGTAAATATAATGCTGCTTATTTGTGCTTCAGCTAGGTAACATAATTAACGGGTTTAATTAGTATTGGGGGCGGGTAACAGAATGGCTTTCAATTCCTTAATTAATTGATGTCTTGTGTTTGTTTAATAATAGTTTCCGAAGTGAGGCCTAGAAGTGATTCAAAAAGTATGGCTGACAGAGTTGCAGATGAAAACTTGGCCAGAATGATGCCTTGCATATGTGCAGCTGCGAAGACATTTTACTGCAAATTCATCATAAATTGAAAAACAGTTCTTCAGCTGATTTGAACGTGCACTCGGAGAAAGGTTCAAGGACAGGAACTTGTTATGTCTGCCAAGGCTAGGAAGCAAATGTTTAAAACTCATGGAGAAAGTATCTTTTCTGAGGAAGTCGGAAGATGTGGTAATGAAAGACAATAGGGCTTATGTATTAGCCCGGGCCTGGTCAAGTAACGGTCGTGATCTAACATTTTATCGTGGACTGACACAGAACAGCCAATGGAGAGCTCGGAATCGCTCTAAATTATGTAAAATGTAGTACGTTTAGCTAGAAAGAAAGGTATAAAACCTGACACTTGGAGCGGAGAAAAAAGCTCTCTTCTTTCTGATTCCTGAATGACGTGACATGCTGTCGGACTTTTGGCGCACTTAAGGACAGCAGACTTTAAATGATTTTTCCTTTCTAGGTGGAGTGAGAATCAGACAGGGAAATAGATTTAGGGAATGGAAACTGTTATTTTGCTAATAATTCATAGTACTGAACTTGCTTTAAAAATGTCAGTTTATTAATACATTTCCTCACTAAATGCTGCTTTCTTGATTGCCTTTTTAAATAAAGATTTTAAACCATAAATGCTTTTTCCTTTACGATAATAAAGTTAATAAAAATTAGATTTGAAATGACAAGCTGGTCTTGCTTATTCATGATCTAGTTACCATCAGTTGATTCAATTGCCATAGTGGCTTATTCAATGATAAGTGATGTTTAAAAACCATGATGAATTTAGTTAAACTGCAGTTGTATATAATAGTGTAAATAATTATGAGAAGTTTTCATTAATCAGGCCACATGATTCAGACGCTCAAAAATTGTCTCATTGGTGATATGGGCCTTATGTGTGTTTCATGATTAATGGTGAGTATTGAGGTGATAGATAGCGTTTTTGGGACAGTTTTTCAATAGGAGCGCTGGATCAAGGTGGGCCTCTGGGCCGGTCACCCCACGCACCGTGCACACTCCCCGTGAGTGAGCCCAGGCTGCCACCGATCCCGCCTAGTGCCGCCGCTGCCCGCAGCTATGCTCCTGGTCCTTGACCGTTTGTATTTTGTATTTTTGCCTCTGTTGCGTTTGTATTCTGTATTTTGCCTCTGTTTTTTTTGTGTGTTTTGCTCCACTTGTTGTGCCCAGCCCCTGCCCTTGCTGCGTTTCCCGCCCTCTCCCCGCTCCCGGCCGCTGCTCCCCTGCGACCCGCCCCCTTCTTTCTCTGTGTCCCTTCCCATTCGCCGCCCTGCTCCCGCCTCCCAGCTGCTCCTCCCTCCCACTTCGCCATTTATGGCGGAGTGCACGCGTATGCGCAGCGTTCACGCGCAGCGGGTGCGACGATTGTGCGCCAAAGGTGCGCCAAAGGCAAGCCCGTGTACGCCCGTCCATGCCTGGACCGTGCCCAGCGCCAGAACCCCTGGCCCCCGCAGATGCAAGCCCACCCGTCGGACTTACGACGCCGCCAGCCTCAACGCACTCAACACCTGCCGGATCCCCGGTTGCTACCGAGCCACCCCGAGATGCACCCACGGACGCTTCACCTGCCAAGCCTGCAAGTTCACCTGCATCCAGACCTGCACCCGCCAAGCCGAGCACCAGCAGCAACCACCTGAAGTGCATCCTGCTCAACACCCGCTCCGTCCACAGACACGCCGTGGAACTCTGGAACCTGCTCGACACCACAACTCCAGACGTCGCCTTCCTGACGGAAACATGGATGAACGCCTCCTCAGTGCCCGACATCGCCATCGCCATCCCGGATGGATACAAGATCACCCGGAGGGACCGTATCAACCAGACTGGAGGAGGCATCGCCATCGTCCACAAGAACACCATCCGCGTCACGAACAACTCCGACGACACCCTCACAGCCGCCGAACACATGCACTTCCAGATACACATAGACCCCAAGACCACACTCAGAGGCACCCTCATCTACAGACCCCCAGGACTTTGCACACAATTCAGCGAAGACATCGCAGACTTCATCAGCCCGCACGCCCTCTCCTCCACTGACTACATCCTCCTAAGGGACCTCAACTTCCACCTAGAGAACAACAATGACTGCAACACCACCACCCTGCTGGACAACCTCGCCAACCTCGGACTCAAGCAACTGGTGAACACTCCCACCCACTACGCCGGACACACGCTTGACCCAGTATTCTCCTCCAGCAAGTACATCTCCTTCAGCCACTCCACTGGACAGACCACAGCTGCGTCCACTTCAGCTTCAGAAGGACCAAGACCCACCACCACTCGCAACAGGTTCCCCGCAGGAGCTGGAACAAGATCACCACCGACCAGCTCACCACATCCCTGAGCCAGAAACCTCCCGCCAGCTCAACGGACCCCAACCAAGCAGCCAACAACTTCACACAGTGAATCGCCAACTGCGCTGACGACCTCGCACCACTGAAAAACCATCCCAGCAGGCCCGGCAGCAGGAAAGCCTCTTGGTTCAACGATGATCTCAAGAACTCCAAGAAGAACTGCCGTACCCTCGAGAAAGCTTGGCGCAAAGACCCGACTACAGACAACATGACCGCCCTCAAGCAAGCCACCCGCAAACACCACCAGCTGATCCATACCACCAAGAAGACAGCATTCAAGGAACGACTAGACAACAACGCCCACAACAGCAAGGAACTCTTCAGCATCGTCACAGAGCTCTCCAACCCCAGCGCCGGAAACAACGACATCACTCCCTCGCAAGACCTCTGTGACTCACTCACCTCATTCTTCCACAGCAAGATCGCCGACATACACAACAGCTTCGGCGCACTGACCACGCACCCAACCACCGAACCGACGCCCCTCACTACCACCCTCCACACCTGGACCCCTGTCAGCACCGAAGACACCAACCGCACGATAAACACCATCCACTCCGGATCACCAACCGGCCCATGCCCCCACCACGTCTTCAACAAGGTCGACTCCGTCATCGCACCCCAACTCCGGGACATCATCAACTGCTCCTTCAACACCGCCACCTTCCCGGAGAGCTGGAAGCATGCCGAACTCAGTGCCCTCCTGAAGAAACCATCAGCAGACCCCATCGACCTCAAGAACTACCGCCCCATCTCGCTCCTCCCTTTTCCTGCCAAAGTCATCGAAAAGACCGTCAACAGACAGCTTGCCGCCTTCCTCGAAACAAACGGATCCCTCGACCACTCGCAGTCCGGTTTCCGAGCCAACCACAGCACCGAGACCGCCCTCATCGCAGCCACTGACGACATCCGAGCCCTGCTCGACAACGGGGAAACAGCGGCCCTGATCCTCCTGGACCTCTCCGCAGCATTCGACACTGTCTGCCACTGCACCCTAGTGCAGCGCCTCAGCAACATCGGAATCCAAGAGAAGGCACTGGAGTGGATCATCTCGCTCCTCACCGGAAGAACCCAGAGAGTCCACCTCCCCCATTCAGATCCAAGGCCACCGAAGTCATCTGTGGCGTACCACAAGGATCATCACTCAGCCCCACCCTCTTCAACATCTATATGAGCCCCCTCGCGGCCATCGCACGCCAACACAACCTCAACATCATCTCCTACGTTGACGACACCCAGCTGATCCTCTCCCTCACCAACGACCCCGCCACCGCCAGAACCAACCAACACGAAGGGATGAAAGACGTAGCCGAGTGGATGATGAACAGCCGCCTGAAACTGAATTCAGACAAGACGGAGGTCCTCATCCTTGGATCATCACCCTCTGCCTGGGACGACTTCTGATGGCCCCCTGCCCTGGGCAGCGCACCCAAACCAACGGACCATGCACGCAACTTGGGCTTCATCCTGGACTCCTTCCTCTCGATGACCAGACAAGTCAACGCCGTCTCATCGTCATGTTTCAACATCCTACGCATGCTCCGAATGATCTTCCGATGGATCCCTACCGAAACCAGGAAGACGGTCACCCAGGCACTCATCACCAGCCGACTGGGCTACGGAAACACCCTCTACGCCGGAACCACAGCCAAACTACAGAAAAGACTCCAACGCATCCAGAACGCCTCCGCATGACTCTTCCTGGACATACCCCGAGACCTGCACTGGCTCCCCGTCAGCAAGAGAATCACGTTCCGACTCCTCACCCACGCACATGACCTGGGCCCCAGGTACCTCAACAACCGCCTGACCTTCTACACTCCCACCCGCCAGCTACGATCGACCAGCCACGCCCTCGCCACCGTTCCACGCATCCGAAGAGCCACCATGGGAGGAAGATCCTTCTCCTACCTGGCAGCCAAGACTTGGAACTCCCTCCCCATCCACCTCCGTCTGACCCAAGACCACCTCTCCTTCAGGAAGCAACTCAAGACCTGGCTGTTCGAGCAGTAGCGGACCCCCCTTCCCCAAGCGCCTTGAGACCCTCCGGGTGAGTAGCGCGCTATACAAATATCTTGATTGATAGGGTTTTTCCAGTGCTGTGAAGGCCAGGGAAGGACAGAGAGCTAAGAAGAAACAGGCCTTCTCATCATCTGCTACGTGAAAGAAATGTAAATATGTGCAATTGGTTAATCTACAACTATAAAGGCTGCTTGGGAGCCAGTGCAGGCTTTAATTGTTGAGTCACCTGGAGCTTCATGGTGACAAGAAGTTATTCTTTTTGATAAATAATGTCAGGCTGTTATAAATAGAATTCTAGAAAGTGTACTTTTAAATAGACAATTATAAAAATGCTTGCACTAGGTACAGTTTAGCTTTTAATACAATATATTCTTTGAATGCACTTGTTTTTTAATCAGTCAATACTTTATCATTGTGCAGCAGCCTACTTTGTCTATAATACAATTTTAAAGCAATGTCTTGCATATTCACAGTGTTTTCTGTGCTAGGCTGTGAGCTCATAGCACTACAAATATAAAAGTCACTATTCCCCATACATGCAGTGATCACATTCTCCACATAAAATTTCATAACATGAAAAAATGTATTTTCAACCGATTAGCTGAACTTGTGTTTATTTTTCAGTTAAGGTTTTTGAATTATCTTATATTCAGTTAACTGAAGGAGAAAAACAAGACGCTTACAGAATGAAATTGGCTAGAACCCGCCAAAATATTCTCTAAGAGGCCTGTTTTATAAATCTTATTTAGTTTTTATTGGATTTCCAGAAAAGATGACAATAAACAAACATCGAGAGCTCACGATGTACGGATGATGTGAGACGGTTCAGTTGTTGGCGTGGATCACATATACTGCGCCATGGGGCTCATAACATTGAAGATTCGCCAGTGCCTACCCCACCCCTCAGAGAGCACTCTACCATGCAACTATCGGGCACCCACCAGCCATAAGTAAGCTAGCAAGAGAATGAAGGGAATGCGTGCATGCAAGAGTCTACCAGGTAGGACAAACCCGATCCTGAATCCCCTGCTCCCATCCTCTGCCAGCTAAGGTAGTGATGGGGCCTGCTGAGTCACTGCCTGAGTAAGTAGATAGGCCTGTAGTGTGCCACATATGTGGGGTGGACGGAGGGACTACGTTCTCCGCCCTAAACAGCGGCCACGCACCGCTTGCCAGAAGGAGGATGATGGAGATGAATTGCCTGATGCCCGCTCCACAGCCATGGTGCAGCCCAGCAAGGCCATCTTCAGGGAAGGTGTCAGGGTGATTCCTACTATATCCTGAGTGAGTGCGGAAAAACCTCGTCCCAAAAATGTGTGTAAACAAAGGGCCTTTCCAGGCCTTGTGAGCAAAGCCAGCTTCTAGTGCATCACACTGCGAACAACAGGAATCCGTTCTCAGTTTGATCTTGAAGAGGTGAAGGGATGTGTGGCACATGCGGTGCAGGAATTTGAAGTGCAATAGTCGGGAGGGAGTTCCCTTATCTGGGCAGTGCAGCATGCCTATTCCTTATCCTGAACTATGGCTCCCAGATCTGCTTCCCGCTGCACTCCAGCCTGCGGAATTGTGACTGGGACTTCAATTTGCATGGCGATGTAGAGTTTAGTCACCATTGGGGCCATATGTATCAAGCACTAATGCATTCGCAAACGCCGACATTCGCAGAATTTCGGCATTTGCGAACGCATTAGTGCTAAATGGAATGTATCAAAGAAATCTGTGTGCAAAATAAGAAATCGCAAAATTTGCGATTCCCTATTTTGCGATTGCATTTAAGGAATCGCAAATTTTGCGATACCTTAAATGCAATGTAAGAAGCATAAAAAAAATGCAAATTGGCCTTAAGGAATCGCAAATTACCACCAACTTCAAGTTGGTGGTAATTTGCGAATTCCTTGAAAAATGAACTTTTTTGCATTTTTCAAAGTGCAATGTGAAGCACATACATGCCCTTAGGGCATCTATGTGTGCCACATGTGCACCCATGCTTATTTCAGGGGTGCAACAGGGTGTCCTTTGGACACCCCTGCACCCTTGAAATTATTCTCAATTTGCGATTTGCAAATTGCGAGTCGCAATTTGAGAATAACTTCCCATTCATTCCGATGGGCCTCCTGGCTCATAGACATGAATGGGAAAGTATTCCTTAATTGCGATTAAGGAATACTAAGAAATCGCAAAAAAATTGCGATTTTGTACATACATCCCTATTTGCGATTCTCAAATAGCGATTTCTAAAAAATCGCTATTTGCGAATCGCAAATCAGGTTGTTGATACATATGGCCCCATATGTGCCTTGAGATGGGCGCGGTGCAAGGCAGGGCCAGAGTTTTGGAGGTGGGCGGCTCTAGGGGATACGTGGGGTAATTCTCTCTGTATAGCAACCAGGGCTGGTCATATGTGAGCGCATCAAGAGAGGGGAAGATGTCCTGGATGGACATTGATGTGTAGTCCAGGAAAGTGCACCCCCAACCCCGGATAGACTTTGTTCATGTGGGCAATGCCCCAGGCCCACAAGTGCTGTAGGACAGCTTTATACTCTGGTAGAATTGCCATGAGATAATGAGTGATGGGCTTCTCGGGAGCATACAGAATCAAGAGTCTTTTTTTCACTTTCAGTTAATTACATATAAAATAATACACACACCTTAAATGAAAAATACATTAAAGTTAAGATAGTCATTTGGAAACACTTTCTTTTACGTTACTACATTTCCTTTATAGTTTTAAGCACTTCAAGGGGGATGTATGACATTACAACGCATGCTTTTACCGTGCATGCCTTTACATCGCAGTTTTTACAACGCATGCTGTTACAACGCATAGCGTTAAGGGGTGCTGGATAGTGAATAGTTTAATTTACTATTCCAACTCCTGTCCCCGTGGATAGTAGGGAAGGTGTTGGATAGTAAATTAAATCCATTCCCTATCCTAGAGCGTCCCCCAGCGCAATGCGTTGTAATGACATGCGTTATAATAGTTGCGTCGTATTGCGTCGTAATGGCACTGCGTGGTAAAAGTTGCGTTGAAAAGGATGTTTCCCCTTCAAGGGCTGCATAGAAATGAAGAGAGCCTGGAAATGAGCCAAATAAACAAAATCATGCTTCCAGGCCATCATAATTTACAAGTACTTGATGCATTTGCGACCTATTGGGAATGCAGCCATGGACCCCTTTGGGGGCGTGCCCCACAGTTTGAAGACCTCTGGCCTAAAGTGACCTGCAGAGGAGTAGGGGAGTAGGGCTGCAAAGTAGGGCGAGGTGGCAGTTGTCACTAGGAGACACAATACTTTGTGGTTAACTAGCAGAAACAGAAGAAAGGTAGACTAGGACAGAGCATAGAAACGAGGAATGGAAATGAATCAGGTGTGCATCTTAACTTTGTCTTGTGTGAGACGGCATGCTTGCTGTCAAGAATCTCCTTGCTTTTCTCTTAATGGGTATGATTTAATATTTGTTTACAAAGAACAAATATCTGACAAGACAAACTATTTTGCTTTTTTAAAATATTTTATTTTGGAAAGGCGAATACAATACAACCAGATGTGCTGATCTATCGGTCAGTATATTTAAAAAAATACATTACACATAAGTCATGGTCCCAACAATAATGTATCCATTCCTTAGTTTTTCTTCATGATCTTCTCCAGAACCATCCATGTAATTGATGACAAAAACATGTTTTCCCAAACCTCCCCATCTGCCTTATACCCAGCCCATTCCATAAAGTGGGCGTGCCAAAAAAAAGAGTGACAAGAAAGACCACCCCAGCCACTATCCTCTAACACATACCTTCTGCTCTCATTCCACCACCTAAAAAAACAATAATTTTGTGTAGTTCTTGTTAACACCTACCAATAGTATCAGTGCTTACCCTCTAACCACCCACACCATGCAGGCTTAGTCTCTTCAGTTCCTGTGGGATGTGCCACATCTATTCACCCTAATGTGCAATCATGCTTCCCATTGACAAACGTTCCTCATCTTCATAACCCATTCCTCGAAACTGGGGATAATGGTAGGCTTCCAAAAGGTGGTGATTAATGATGGGGCAATTAACAATGTGAAAAAAACCTAATTCCCAACCTGTTGTTTTTCTTGGTGTGGGAAATCAATCAGTCCCAGGGGAGCTATTCTCAAAGAGGGGAGGATGGTCTCTTGTACTGTCCTACTAACCGCTGGAAATATTCCTGCCCAAAAAAGGTATAGGAAACTACAGACCAAAACATATGTAGGCAACCTCCCTCGGTACAACACTTTGGTCAGTTACCACGGCAGTGAGTATAGCATTGAATCATTAAAAACAGAATGCGTTGGAAATTTGCACCCCTACATCATGTATGGCTACAGTCGGAGTATGGCTCCCAGTGACGATCATCTAGACCTATCCCTGCATGCTGCTCCCATTTAGTTCTCATTGCTACTATCAACTTGTCGGGGTTGGGCTAGGCTCTTGGTAACAAAAACAGAGACAGATTCACTCTGTCCTTTCTGAACAAGTTCCTTACCACTTTCTGCAGGAGCTGCTATCGTTCCTAATAATAGTAGTAAGCACTGCTTTAATTGGGACATACATAAAGAAATTATATATTGATTATCAATCGCCTTGCCAAATAACAACACCTGGGTGGACTTAGGACTGCAACCATAATAACAATTCCCTGTCTTTGATATATTAACCTATGTATTATCCCCTTGGTCAAACAGGAGACAGAGAACTACAATATCATAACTGTGTTATTGCATTGATATTAGGTATGCCCTTACTTGAAAAGATATTATGCCGCTGAGTCCAAATTTGTATCTATCTCTTATATCAAACTTTTTTGGGGGGAGATTTAGGGATTTTCACACACCAGGGTAGGTCTTAAATATTCAACTGTTCTGCCATCAAACTCAAAATAGAATGATCAAATCTGGAATTGCTACTGACAGGCAGCACAACTGCAAAGCTGAAGATGTCATTTGGTAAAGTCGCAGGTCTGGAAAACCCAGCCGCCCTTGCAGTGAGGCACTTGTGGAATTTTCTACTTCACCAGCAGATGCTTCTTGTTCCACACTAATATAGATAAAATCAGATTCAGCTTCACAAAGGAAGAATAATCCATACTATAGAAAAAGGGCCAAGAAGAGAAACAAAAACTGTGGGAGGATCGACATCTTAATAAGTGCAATTCTGCCTATTATCGATAGCGGCAGGCGCCTCCAGATTTCCAGAAGGTTGGTGTTAGACTTAGCGATACAAGTCTTACCTTATGCATTCATACTGGACCCAACTCCTCTAAGCTCTACCGTTCCTTTTTAGAGGTGTGCTACTGCCAGAAAGACGCTCAGGAAGGAGGGTCTGTTTGGGGCTCCTTATCCGTATTCTGAATTCTGTTGTCGCATCTTGTGGAGAGAACATACCTTGCTACATAAGTCCTGACTGGCACTTGCTGCATAAATCCTGACTGGCAAATTGAATTATCCCATATGCCTTGTTGACTGGCCAGGTCCTCTGTTGAATATGTATACTTGCGATCAACTGGAGATACGGTATGGCTTTAGGGAAGAATCAGCTGGCGTCGTGGGTCTTGTCTTTTCTTGCTTCTGGGTGTAGTCTGGTGTGTGTGTGTTCTGAGATTCTGGACCAAAACCCTGGAGTCAAACTTTTGAGAAGTAGATTAAAATATGCACAGTCAATCATTACACAAACTTCCCTTTGGGTTGCTGACAACATATGCCAGAAAAAGACTCATAAACACAATGCCATTTGTGAAATCACACGTACAAGGTAATAAGCGTGCTTGTTCTGTTAAATTCCAGCAACGTTTGAATCACACTGAGAGAGCACCATGTTATTTTGAATATTGTAGGGGTGCATCATAATCTTGAGTAGTCAGCAACCGCATATTTAGAGGACCTACTAATGTAGTATAGACGTAAAACGTTAGGCTGTGAGGCAGCACAATAGATATTGATGTGTTTATTGAACAGAGATTAATATAGAGTTATAATGGAAGTGCACTGTTGCCTAATATCGAATGGTAATTATGTGTGAAATGTCATGTTACTAATGAAATGCTTTTGAATTATATACGTGTTTATTAATAAATCAATTAATGCAGACTTTAATGATGAAATGTGTTGCTCACATTGAGGGTAGAACTAATGCGTTGTGGTAGTGAAATGTAATGTTATGTGTATTTGAAATGCATTTGAAAACGTGCAAGGGCCTGAGACATGCTGAAGCCAGTAAAGGATTGACTATATTTTTCTTTAGTTAGCTTTAGTCGAAGAGGAATGATTTTCTCTCCTTGGGAAGGAAGCAGTCCTCCGAAAATGTTGAATTGTAACTTCGAATGTTTGCAGAGATGTTCCCATGTGTTTCAGCTTGCAGGTGCAAGGCCACAATGCTTGTTAGGTAGAGGAGTCCAGTGTTTAGGAGTTATGATAGTAGGCGCGAACGAAGAAGAGCTGCCAAGGAATTTGGGAGTGCAACATTTAGCGAGAAGGTGCCTGGGACCCAAGGACACACCAACGGACGATGTATGGAAAGGTACCATGATGGAAAAGTTTGGATATCTTCACCTGCCAGAGGGGTGTACCTCTGGGCGTGGCAACTGTTTTGGGAATTTTGTATTAGGGACCGCAACCGAGGGTGGGGAGCAGATTTTGAGAGAGGATTGACAGAGCAGGATGTAGACGGGTGTAGAGAGAGAGTCTCTTGGTGAACAGAAGCAGAGTGGGGGTAGGAAGGAGCATCTTAGAACGAGCTCAATAGTTAGACTTATTACCTAAGGAAAGTGAATCTACTTCTTTGGAAGTCTTCACTGCTGACACCTTTACTCTCGTCTGATGGGATTATTAAGTAGGGATGTCACCTTTGAGTAGTGTAGGGACAGACTAATCATTCTTTTCTCTTTTGGAAATGCAGTCCAAACTTCAAGCTGGGACCGTACTTGGTTGCATGATGTTGCTCGAATTGACTTTGCTTTTCATCCTGAGTCACTTAAGGATCCTGCGTAGGATTATGCTTGTATTAGTGCCAGTTTATTTTCTGAACCTTTTACTGAGATGTTTGTACGTTCAATTATTTTTGGCTTTGTAATAAATCTTTAACATTTCAGTTGTAGTCAGTGGTCCTTTAGGTTCGCCTGGACTTGATTGAAAAGATGTTTAACGTTGTTGTGGCAAAGCCTTTCTTCTAACTTCTAGAACAGGGAAAAAGATCCAGTCGACCTGGCTTAGGATTCTAGAGATGAGTAAGAAAAATCTAGAGCAAAATTCTAGCTTCCCCAGTTGGTAGCAGTGTAGGATGTTTCCCTTTCTGGAGTAGGGAAAGATCTGATTTAGATTAGGATAGCAGTTCCTAAGGGCCCATAGAAATTAGAGGATGATTGCCCAGTGGATTGTCGGTGGCAGACAGCGCTCCATGGAAACTGATGGAGAGTGACGGTGCGGCGAAAAGCAGCAGTTCGTAGGAGAGTGAGTATGAATAGGGTTATATGTTGTTAGATTGCGGTGATTATATGTTGTGTTGTGGTGTAATGTCTTGCGGAGTTGGAATGGTGACTAAACTCTACATCGCCTGTTGTATGAAAGGAGATCAGGCTATGAGCACGCGCAGCTCGGGAAATCTTAGGCTCAAGGAGTAGCTTAAGTGGTTCGGGTGTATCGAACACCCATAGTAATTGTCGACCATTGTTAAGGGGATCGTGAGGTACCATTGATCGCCCGCAGGACCGAGATACGGGAAACGAATGTGTGAGCGTGTGAGTAACTGACGCTGGTCGTGAGTTGCTGTGTGTTTGTAACATATCAGCTGAGGTCGTTTCATGGACAGACGGTTGCCAGTTCGGTGACAATTACGCGACTGTAGACGTACAGTCAGACTGTGGATGTTCAGTCAGCGAAGTGGTTGCTTGGTCGGAAGTGATCATTTCTGTGTATGTTTGGGACATGTGTGTGAGTGAGAAACGAATTGTTAAGGAGGGGAACTGCTGCGCCGCGGAGGCGAGTGACGTCAGAAGGTGCCGCGCTGGGATAGGGCGGTTGGTGTAAAGCCGCGCTGTGATTGGTGGAGTGTCATCAGGAAGTAAAAGAGTGCTGTGGGAGAAGAGACGCTGGGTTTCATCATTACAAGAAAGTTCAGAAAAGAGAAGAGGTTAGAGCCCGGGGGGGGAAGGGAAGAGGCCTCACCCAAGGATACTCCGGCTCATTACATGGCTACAGATGTTGGGTTGCACACTATATTGTGTCTCGAGAACTGAACAAAAATGAGAGATGGAAATGAGGAGTTGACTTTCCCTAGGTACGGGACGTTCAGATTGGAAGTGTTGTATCAGTTGAAAGCGATTGTTGCTTCTTTGCGACCTCTGCTTAGACCGACACAGTTTGAGGCATTGAATGCATGACCAGGGCGGCGCACCAAAAAAATAGGGCCAGGCAACAGGAAAGAGTGAAGAGATCAGTTAGGGCAGTTCAGGACGCGAGGTGGGATGAATTGGCAAAGAGATGGAGAATACAGACGATTGAAGGATTGAACCAAATTGTTGTTGGTTAAAGCAGGGGATGCGCAGAGAAAGAGCACAGAGGATGATGACAGTGATACGGATGATAGTTTGATAGAAAGGCTGTTATCAGAGAGACCCCCCCATACAACCTGGAGGCGGGGGAGGAGAAGTCGGCCCCGGTAGAGGAAGTGAGGGTACAACAAGTCCCCCCCAGAACTGAGGCTTTGGAAAAGATCTCGACAGGAGAAGGACGGCTTGTAGGAAGTTGCGGTTCACAGAGGTTGTCGGATGCTCTTACAGTACCGGTCACTATTGGCCCTATAGTGTCAGTGTATAATTCAGAACAGATGCGAAGTGAAGTTCCATCCCAGATAGGTACGGAAGGGGTCATGAACAGGGAACAAGATAGCTTGGAACATGGGGTGAGTCAGATGCCAAGGCCTATAGAATGGAGTGCTCCATTGCCAGTGACAGCAGATTCGTCAAGGAGCCCAATGGATTTGAGAGGAGCGAGACCAAAATCAATAGGAGAATTGAGGCCGGACTTGAGGACATGGGAGTCAGTAGAAGGGACTCAGAGCAACAGGATAAGAGAGGTTTGGGATCATGGGAATGCTGAAAGTAAGACGGTTCCTCCCAACACCCCTGAAGTTTGCAGAAGCATGGGACAGAACAGTGAGTCCAGTGAATTTAGTGGTGCATCCAGTCGAGGTACCTTGAGTGCGGCAATAAAGGCAAAAAGAATTGATGTGATGCGATTAAAAGCAGAGGTGGATGAGATTGTTGAAGGAAACTTGCTTTTAGAAAGGATTGAGCTTTATGAGCCAGATGAGTTGCTGTTTGTGGCGAAGGATGTGACTCGGAAGGCTAGATCGTCCCACGAGAAATTGACTGAATTGGCAGACAAATACGACATGGATTTGTCTAAGACAAAAATGCTGCAGGGTAATCACAGACTGCAATGTACTGACCAGGACTTGGAAGAGAAAAGGGTCATCGGATTAAAGACTCACATTTGAGAATTGATTAAAGGGATACAAGCATGGAGTAGACTTGACAAATGGGAAGAAAGGTGGTCGAAGAAAAAGAGCGTTAGGAGGAGTATCATCGAGACACCCCCGGCGGTAGGAGGAATGGCTGGAATTGAGGTATATCCTTTGCGGGAGGTGGCCAATGAGGCATATGTGCATTTGCCCTGGAGTAGAGGAGATTTGGCTGCCTTTACGAATGATTTCCCGAAATTGCGAGAGAACCCAGTTGAGTGGTACAAGCAGGTAGAGAGGTTTCTTAAGATCTCAAAGGTGCTGTGGATCGATTTGAACACCTTGTTTGATATTGTTGATCCAGGAGATTTGTGGATAGCATGCAAGGTCGTTGTAGAATGGCCCAGTGTAGAGCCTGAGCGGGATGCTGCCACAAATGGACCTTCACCCCTTGTAATGAAAAAGTATGAACAAGTGATCACGTGGTTGAAGTCTAAGGTGCCACCACAGGATATTGATTGGGTGAAAATAGACTGAATGACACAGGAGCCTAAGGAGACAGTACATGAGTACTATGAACGATTGTTGCAGGTCTTTAAGCAGTACAGTGGGTTAGATGTGATGAATCCTGGCGACATGGGACAGTTTGTGTCAAAGTTCGTTCTAGGTTTGAGGCCTGACATTTGTCTTATGATCCAGCAACATTTAATTTTTGGCAGAACAAACCAGAAGATGAGATTTTGAGGTATGCTAGATATTGTAGCGATGAAAGAGATTCGAAGCACAAAAAGCTCAAGGACATGTTGATGATGGTTCAGATGCAATCAGCAGACAAGGGAGGTACCTTAGGGAGGAAACAAAATGATCAGAAAAAGGGAAGTGCGGACGGCTGTAAACCAAGGGTAAACATAGCAACGTTGAAAAAGACTACCGAGTGCCATCAGTGTCACCAGATTGGACACTGGAGACGTGAGTGTCCTTATAATCCAGCAAATCAGGAGCAACAGGAGGAGGAACTGGTTCAGGAACAGGTGCCCCAGGCATGGCTTGGCAGTTTGGGCTGGACTGTTCCCATGAGGCACAGGGTCAGACTGATTTGCATATAGCCATGTCTGAACTGGGGTGGCAGAGTGGGCTAAAGAACGGTGATCGATCAAACCCAGATCTTTTGACTGGGTGTGAGTGTTTGATTGGTTCAGATGCTCCGTCCATCACCACCCCCTTTTGTACCGCTTTGGCCACCATAAGTGTGGCAGGGTATGCTCAGACGTGAGTCCCTTGCTCACTTTGCCACTGGATTCAAGCAAGCCGGGCTGAAGACGGCTGTAATGCCAGAAACCGGTCCTCGGAAGCTTGTTTCCGGTCCAGGGAAGGCATGGCTTGGCAGTTCGGGCTGGACTGTTCCCATGAGGCACAGGGTCAGACTGATTTGCATATAGCCATGTCTGAAGTGGGGTAGCAGAGTGGGCTAAAGAACGGTGATGGATCAAACCCAGATCTTTTGACTAGGTGTGAGTGTTTGATTGGTTCAGATGCTCCGTCCATCACCACCCCCTTTTGTAACAACCCAGGTGACGACAACAGCAGTAGCAAAGCCCCAGTCCACCAAAGGGGGGACTTCGGCTCCTCGAGTACAGGTTCCCCAGCCACCAAAGATATCGACAGGGACTCGGACTGTTCGGCAAACGCCTTTCCTTAAAGAAGGTGATGACTATTGCTTGGACCCATTAGCCTGATGGTGCCTGAGAGGGGAGGGGGACTGCTCTCTTGGGTCAGTCCTGGAGGTAGACCAGAGGAGACCATTTGTGGAAGCTGATGTTGATGGTCACCCTACCACCTTTTTGGTTGATACTGATGCTACCCGTTCTACTGTGAGATCTGCAGTAGTCCCAAACCTACCCCTCTCGGGACAAACAATCCAAGTTGTAGGTGTTGCCAATAGGAAAATTACGAATCCGTTAACAGAACTGATTCCTGTGAAAATAGGGACATTCAGGGATAGACATCAATTTGTGGTGTGCGATTCAAGTCCTGTTTGTTTGTGAGGGAGAGATATCCTATGTAAGCTCAATTGCACCATCTTTTGCACCCCCAAGGGAGTAGAATTACAGACTAATGATGACGATGCTACCGTTAAGGTCGCCAATCCACATGTGTGCATAGAGATGTACCCTGCCTTGACAGTCGAAGAACTTCCTTTTGATTTGAGAGACTCAGTTTCCCATGTGGTGTGGGATTTTATGGGAGAAGACATTGGGTTGATTATGGGTGTTGAGCCAGTCAAGATTCAGGTCAAGGAGAATGTCGATTTTCCCCAAACACCCCAGTATAATCTGACCCCAGAAACGATTGCAGGGATAAACCCGGTGATTGAGTCTATGATCAAACAGGGAATACTGAAGCAGATATTGGGGAGTCCATGTAACTCGCCAATATTGGGATTGCAGAAACCAAGTGGGAAGTTCAGGATTGTGCAAGACCTTTGCCGGGTGAACAACATAGTGGTACCGAATCTGTCTGTGATCTTATTTCAGATCCCGTGTCAAGCAGAGTGGTTCACTGTGATAGACCTTTGTCAGGCTTTCTTTTCAATACCTTTGCATGAGGAGAGCCAATTTGTATTCGCTTTCCGGCTGGAAAACTGTGTCTTAACATGGTGTCGTATCCCTCAGGGGCACACAGAGAGTCCATTGATATTTAATCAGATTTTGAAAAAGAATCTTGAGAGTCTAATACTGCCGCAGAGCTCCGTTCTCGTTCAGTATATAGACAACCTCCTTGTCAGAGAAAGAGGATGTGTATAGGATTGATACAATTGTTTTATTGAACCATTTGGCAGAGAACGGACACAAGGTCTCGCCATATAAGTTACCATATTATTTGAATGAGGTGCAGTATTTGGGACACAGGATAGAAAAGGGCAAAAGGAAGGTGTCACCAGACAGAATTGAGGCAATATTGAGAATGACGGAGCCTACCACTCAGAGAGAGGTTAGAATGTTCTTGGGAATGGTCGGCTACTGTCGCCAGTGGATTGCCAATTTTTCTCTGAAGGCGAAGCCTTTGCAGAGACTGACGCACAAGGATGTGAGTTATCCGATACCATGGGCAACGACTGTATGAAGGCGTTCCTTGAGTTGCGAGAGGACCTTTGTCGTGCTCCGGCCCTGGGAATGCCTGACTACAACAAGTCTTTTTCATTGTTCTGTTGCGAACAAGAGGGTTGTGCATTAGCAGTCTTAGTTCAGGAGCACGGAGGTGTCCGTAGACCAGTGGCCTATTTTTCAGCTACTTTAGATCCAGTAGCTTCAGCGTTGCCCGGATGTCTCAAATCCGTTGCTGCAACAGGTGTCAGCATTGAAAGGTGTGAAAGCATTGTTATGGGACATCCATTGATGGTTTTTGTACCACATTCAGTTGAACTGCTGATGACCAGGACCAAGACACAGCACTTGACGAATAACAGGCTCACACACTACGAGCAGGTTGTACTTGCTGCGGAGAATGTGACGCTTAAGCGGTGCTCTGTTTCGAATCCTGCTACCTTGATGCCGTTGCCAAATGCGCTTGATGAAGATTGTGAGGACCAGGATTGTCTTGATGTGACTGAAGTTTGCACCAAACCGAGACCTGACATTGTCAATGAGCCATTGCTTGACCCTGATGAAATTTTCTTTGTCGATGGTTCATGTATAAGGGACAGTGTTGGTCAGTTGAGAGCAGCATTTGCTGTATGCACCATTTCAGGAGTTGTCAAAGCTTCATGCCTGGAAGAAGTATACTCCGCTCAGGTGGCTGAACTCATAGCTTTGACACGTGCCTCCTTGGCCGCAAAGGGAGTTCGGATTACCATTTACACTGATAGCCAGTACGGGTTTGGTGTGGTTCATGACTATGGACAGCTATGGTCTCAGAGAGGGTACATGACTTCATCGGGAACACCAATCCGGAATGGAGAATTTGTTAGGCTGCTTCTAGGAGCTTTGCAGGAACCTTTGGAAATTGCTGTTGTCAAGTAAACGGCTCATGTTAAAGGAACAGATTTCGTGTCACTTGGAAACCGCTATACGAACGAAGTTGCACGATTCTTTGCTGAGCAAGGGTATTCATTTACTGAACAAGAGATAGAAGGATGCGAGGAAAGAACTGAGCTAGACATGATGCTTGCCATAGCCGATACTTGGGATGAGCTCGGATGTATGCAAGAACAAGTGTCCGAACATGAGAAAATATCTGGATTAATTCAGGCTGTGTGAAGGGAGATGTGCATATTTGGGTTTCATCTCATGGAAGAGCGGTGTTGCCAGATGAGCTGTCGAGTCCGATGGCGAGACAAATTCATGGTGCAGTTCACTTGGGAAGAGATGCGATAATCCGAGTGTTCAGACAAACATGGTATAATCCAAAGTTTTGTGCATTGGCCGAAGCGGTATGTCAAAGGTGTGTTACGTGTCAACAAATGAATGTTGGGAAGAGGACTGCAGTCACCATGAGTCACATTCGGAGGTCAGGGGGACCGTTCAACAGAATGCAAATGGACTTCATCGAAATGCCTAGATGTAGTCCCTTGAGGTACATTTTGGTGGCGGTATGTGTGTTCTCACGGTGGGTGGAGGCATACCCGACACGCGGGTGCGACACACTCACTGTAGCTTAGTTACTGAGGATGGGAACTAGTGCCTAGATTCGGGGATCCGACCTCTTTGGAATCGGACAGAGGAACTCACTTCCATAGTGAAGTTATGAAGATGATTTGTACCGCATTGAACATTGATCAGAGACTCCATTGTAGTTACCGACCAGAGGCTTCTGGGATAGTGGAGCAGATGAACGGAACTTCGAAAGCTCGATTGGCGAAAGTGTGTTCATCCACATCTCTTAAGTGGCCAAATGCTTTGCCTTTGGTGCTAATGAGTATGCGCAGTACCCCAGACAGGAGAACGGGTCCCTCACCTCACGAAATACTGATGGGGAGGACAATGAGGTTACCAGCGGTACCATCGCCAGCCTTGCTGAGTATCACAGATGATCTGATCCTTGATTATTGCAAGGGACTCGCTGATGTCATCTGTTCTGTGTCCCATCAGGTGCAGGCTGCAGTGGTTCCGGCTTCCAGTGATCTCTGCCACAACTTGAGTCCAGGTGACTGGGTGTTGGTTCGGAAGCCCGTGAGAAAAAGCTGTTTGGATGCTCATTGGAAGGGGCCTTACCAAGTCATCCTTATTACGAACACTGCTGTGAAGGATGGGGGCTACCGAACTGGGTGCATGCTTCACATACTCGCCGAGTTCCAGCACCCTTGGAAGAAACAGCTCCTCTCCCAGCTGCAGTGGCAAGTCCACAGGAGGGGATAAGCTGAGCTGTGAGGGGGCCTGAAGAAGCTGATGACTTACAGGACCAAGTTGAGAAGAGTCATAGCGAAAGTGAACTTGAAACAGTCTCTAAAAGGGGAAGTGACTGTGAAAGTGACCCAAAGCCGAACACAGCTGAAGAAAACAGTGAGCAAAGTGAGCAGGTCGAGAGCAGGAGTACCAGCCGAGCAGGGGAACAGTGGTCAGAAAGACAAAGGCGACTGAACCTGAGGTTGGTTTCCGAAAGAGATCTTGCCCTGGTGTCTGAAGAGTCCGAAGCAGACAGAGAGGGGGAAGAACAAACTCGTGAAGGATTAAGAAGATCAAGGCGAAAGAGAGTGCCTTGTCGAAGGTACGCGGCTCCTGAGTGGACCTACCCTGTGACTGATGCCAGGTGTACTGAGATCGGGGAGGGTGAGGGCAGTGACAGTGGTCAGTAACAGTCCTAACATCAAGTTGGACATGCTGCTGTTGGTACCAGGACTTGAGATAGAAGGAGTACTGACCATCACTGTTCCGGATCCACCGATTTTGAGCCGAATTCGTCATTTGATTTTGAGTAGATTGCTTTTTCCTACATTTGGCCCTGAAATTTCAGCTCAAGAATCCATCATTATTCATCTTGAACTTTTGGAATATGTGTTAGAAGTCTTATTATTGATGAATGAGACTGTTGTAAATACTTGCTGTAAATAACCAAGGTCCGAGTGGAAGAAGAAGACATTTTGGGACTTCCCATAGAGGACGGAGAAGGGTTAGAGTTGTCTATCGTTTGCTCTAAATAAGGAACTGAGATAACAAATGGGACTTTTTAGCCTCTGTGTAGTTGGTCAAACGCCATCCAAGAAGAAGAAAGAGTCTCTAAAAGGGGAAGTGACTGTGAAAGTGACCCAAAGCCGAACACAGCTGAAGAAAACAGTGAGCAAAGTGAGCAGGTCGAGAGCAGGAGTACCAGCCGAGCAGGGGAACGGAACAGTGGTCAGAAAGACAAAGGCGACTGAACCTGAGGTTGGTTTCCAAAAGAGATCTTGCCCTGGTGTCTGAAGAGTCCGAAGCAGACAGAGAGGGGGAAGAACAAACTCGTGAAGGATTAAGAACATCAAGGCGAAAGAGAGTGCCTTGTCGAAGGTACGCGGCTCCTGAGTGGACCTACTCTGAAACTGATGCCAGGTGTACTGAGATCGGGGAGGGTGAGGGCAGTGACAGTGGTCAGTAACAGTCCTAACATCAAGTTGGACATGCTGCTGTTGGTACCAGGACTTGAGATAGAAGGAGTACTGACCATCACTGTTCCGGATCCACCGATTTGGAGCCGAATTCGTCATTTGATTTTGAGTAGATTGCTTTTTCCTACATTAGGCCCTGAAATTTCAGCTCAAGAAGCCATCATTATTCATCTTGAACTTTTGGAATATGTGTTAGAAGTCTTATTATTGATGAATGAGACTGTTGTAAATACTTGCTGTAAATAACCAAGGTCCGAGTGGAAGAAGAAGACATTTTGGGACTTCCCATAGAGGACGGAGAAGGGTTAGAGTTATCTATCGTTTGCTCTAAATAAGGAACTGAGATAACAAATGGGACTTTTTAGCCTCTGCGTAGTTGGTCAAACGCCATCCAAGAAGAAGAAAGAAAGAGACCTTTGAACTTTGCTGCTGAACGACTATCTTGAGGCGAGTTCTGAGACCATGGAGGCTGGAAACCCAAATTGTAGAGCTAGGTGCATTGTAGGCACACTGTTAGGAGGTGTTATACTCTTCATTATTCTAGTAGTTGTAATTTCATATTTAGCACCACACGAGCAGGCAGTAGAGGTCAAGGGTACACCTACTCCTACTAATCCTAGCAAAGAAGACGTGACAGAGCTTTGCTGCTAGAAGAAAGTCGTAGATTACACGTCCAAGGGAAATTTCAAAGCTTAATGCGTATGCAATACTGTTGTATGAGTACATTGATGCAATGGATGCGAAAGATTGTTATGTGTGATTGTTATGCCTGCTTCTGTAGATGAGGGTATTAGGTACTTATGGAAGTTCATGTAGTTTGCTGCTTAGCATATTTTACGGTCGTAATCATTTTGAATATTTCCTTTCGAATTATGATGTGGTGCTTCCTGAAGTGCCAGCATATAAGCATTTAAATAAGTATGACTATTATAAGTCAGAGGACAGGCTTGGAACGTATTTTATTCCGACCCAGGAGTGCGCACCGTCATAATTTGATGTGTCTGTTATCAGATACTGAGAAGAAATGTATTGATCAAGTAGAAGACAGATACCGAAAACAAAAACAGTTGCGAGATTCAGGACAAGGTAGAGTAGATTGGACAGATGAGGAGAAGTTGCATAAGACTAAAGGGAGTTTTGGTCCAATAGCTTTAGATGAGGTACAGAAAGGAAAGTTGTGCATTCACCGACCACAGACATATTATGAGAATGTCAATGCAAGGCACACCACTTGTGAGCATACATTCAGTCTGGAGTATTATGCAAAGGACTTTTTGCAAGGTGTGGTGCAAGTGATTCCAACTGTGTATTTCGTGTGTGGAAGGAATGCTTATGTGCAACTGCCTGAGAAATGGTATGGAACGTGCTATTTAGCGATCATTTTCCCTAAAATCTACCATACAGAAGATTTTGAACTTTTGGAAGGAGGATATCATGTGAGAGTGAGGCGAGGTGAAAGTACGGGAGCCATAGTTGGAGGTGTTTTTGGAGCAATGATACCCATGGTAGGAGTAATTTTGAATGATGTGAAGATTCGGAGGTTGGCGACTGTTGTAGAGGAATTGTCCATGAATACAGCTAAGTCCTTAGTGTTGGTTGAGGGTGAGATGTTCTCAATTAGGACTATGGTTTTACAAAATCGCCTTGCTTTAGACGTCCTTCTAGCAAAAGAGGGAGGAGTCTGTAAACTTTTAAAGGTTCAAGAATGTTGTACTTATATACCAGATAACAGCAAGGATCTGGAAAAATATATAAGCAACATCACTGCGATTCACTATGAGATTGAGGACTTGACTGAAGAAACTGTATGGGAAAAGATTGGAAAGGGATTTGGAAAGGTTGGGAGTTGGTTTGCCAACTTAGGAAAAGGGATTCTTGGTTACATATTGAAACCCATCATAATAGTGGTGTGTTGTGTGATTGGATTGTGGGGATTGGTCAGAGCGTACAAGTGGTACAAGTCAAGACGATTGGAGAGATCGATGCGAGTGCAGGAGTGACGTATGGAGAGACTGCAGGACAGTCAGTATCAAAGTCTGAAAAACATGGAAATGCTGCAGAGGGGGAAAATGGCAACCAGCTCTGTCTAGGTCAGTTCTTCCTAAAGGATGGTGTGATGACACGGGTCATCAAAGGGGGGAACCGAGAGAGCGCCATGTTATTTTGAATATTGTAGGGGTGCATCATAATCTTTAGTAGTCAGCACCCGCATATTTAGAGGACCTACTAATGTAGTATAGACGTATAACGTTAGGCTGAGAGGCAGCACGATAGATGTTGATGTTTTTATTGAACAGAGATTAATATAGAGTTATAATGGAAGTAAACTGTTGCCTAATATTGAAAGGTAATCATGTGTGAAATGTCGTGTTACTAATGAAATGCTTTTGAATTATATACGCGTTCATTAATGAATGAATTAATGCAGACTTTAATGATGAAATGTGTTGCTCACATTAAGGTTAACACTAATGCGTTGTGGTAGTGAAATGTAATGTTATGTGTATTTAAAATGCATTTGAAAACATGCACAGGCCTGAGACATGCTGAAGCCAGTAAAGGCCTGACTGTATTTTTCTTTAGTTAGCTTTAGTCGAAGAGGAATGATTTTCTCTCCTTGGGAAGGAAGCTGTCCTCCGAAAATGTTGAATTGTAACTTCGAATGTTTGCAGGTGCAAGGCCACAAGGCTCGTTAGGTAGAGGAGTCCATTGTTTAGGAGTTATGATAGTAGGCGCGAACGAAGAAGAGCTGCCGAGGAATTTGATAGTGCAACATTTAGCGAGAAGGTGCCTGTGACCCAAGGACACACCAACGGACAATGGATGGAAAGGTGCCATGATGGAAAAGTTTGGAGATCTTCACCTGCCGGAGGGGTGTACCTTTGGGCGTGTCAACTGTTTTTGGGGATTTTGTATTAGGGACAGCACCCGAGGGTGGGGAGCAGATTTTGAGAGAGGATTGACAAAGCAGGATGTAGACGGGTGTAGAGAGAGAGTCTCTTGGTGAACAGAAGCAGAGTGGGGGTAGGAAGGAGCATCTTAGAACAAGCTCAATAGTTAGACTTATTATCTAAGGAAAGTGAATGTACTTCTTTTGAAGGCTTCACCGCTGACACCTTTACTCTCGTCTGATGGGATTGTTAAGTAGGGATGTCACCTTAGAGTAGGGTAGGGACAGACTAATCATTCTTTTCCCTTTTATAAATGCAGTCCAAACTTCAAGCTGGGACCGTACTTGGTTGCTTGATGTTGCTCGAATTGACTTTGCTTTTCATCCTGAGTTACTTAAGGATCCTGCGTAGGATTATGTTTGTATTAGTGCCAGTTTATTTTCTGAACCTTTTACTGAGATGTTTGTACGTTCAATTATTTTTGGCTTTGCAATAAATCTTTCAAATTTCAATTGTAGTCAGTGGTCCTTTAGGTTCGCCTGGACTTGATTGAAAAGATGTTTAACGTTGTTGTGGCAACGCCTTTCTTCTAACTTCTAGAACAGGGAAAAAGATCCAGTCGACCTGGCTTGGGATTCTGGAGATGAGTAAGAAAAATCTAGAGCAAAATCCCAGCTTCCCCAACACCATTCTACTTTTTGAAGTTTTACTC
The DNA here is from genome assembly GCF_964261635.1 of Lissotriton helveticus. Classification (NCBI taxonomy): domain Eukaryota; kingdom Metazoa; phylum Chordata; class Amphibia; order Caudata; family Salamandridae; genus Lissotriton; species Lissotriton helveticus. The sequence continues at coordinate 540,653,156 of NC_136067.1, forward strand.
TCTAATTATTGATATGATTGTCTTTTACTCTTTCTATTAATTAAAAATGATGGTAAGTAGTAAAAAACAAAATGACGGTAATTGTTTACTAAAAGTTGTCTTTTCTTTTTAGGGTGACCAACTGCAGATAGACTCCATTTAAAGGCATGAAGTCTAAATGATCCCGAATGGTCCGAGTGCTGCAAGGAGATTCCACGGTTGCAGGTAAGAAGAGAGATACTTCCTCTCCAGAGTTTTTGAGGCAAAGCACAGGCACAGTCCTGAGTGCGGTTTAAATAGCACCACGCCCAAGATGACCACAGAGATTTGACAAATTCTCGCGAGAGTTTGGCAAATCTCATGGTAACAGATACAGCTCTGCTCCTAATTGGATCGAGCAACGCAAGGCCTTGCTGCCCACAATACAATGGTCACAATATAGTTCCAGGCAGCGCCAGAGGCTGCTGCCCATAGTATAATGTTCATAACCAAGTCCAGGCATTCCATATGTAACACAGAATTCTCAAAAGGAATCTTGGAGGCCCAGATTACTTAGCACTAATCAGGAACGTTTCTAGGTGCCAGATGGGCTGAGACCTGGTCCTATACGGACACCAGGATATTAAAGCAAGACATCCCTGGTTCAATCAATCAATCAGGGGTTTGTATAGAGCACTACTCACCCGTGAGGGACTCAAGGCGCTAGGGAGGGGTGGGCGGCTCCGGATCAGTCGAAGAGCCAGGTCTTGAGGTCCTTTCTGAATGCGTACCTGAAATGTCAGCATTGTGCTGGGAAATCATGATGTAGCAACTAGTATAGAATCAGGTGGTGTAGGCAATTGGAAACTTGTGGTGTTTGAACTGTGGATTCTAGTGGTTGAGGATCCTCAGGAGGTGGCAATGAGGAATCCTGACAGCAGGTTATCTTTTTCAAAGCTGCTTCATAATTATCCCTGCTCCCCCCCGCCTTTCCGAAAATGATATCCCTAAATATATCTTTGGGCCAGCTCAGTAGTTTGCTTTTAAAGTCAGAGGTAGAACTTAAGAGGAGGCATTAAAAAATAGACATTCGTTCTTACCCTCATTTATCCTATATACCCCCAGAGCCGTAAAAGCCTTATTCTTTGCTGGGATGCATTATATTATCCAACCTTGGAGATAGAAACAGTGCTACATCATTACCCAAAAACTCTATTTAGGGACCCTAGTATTTCTGTTGAGATATTCGTGCTCTGGTGCAGCAGCTGAGGCAATAGTTCTATAAAAAGAGCAAAAAAGAACGGGTAGAGGGACCTTCCCTGTCAGGTCCCTTGCTCAAAAGCTATTACCCCTGTCTGTGGCTTGTCATTAATTAGCTGAGCTGTAGCGCCCTGGTATCGAGCTTGGAATGAGGTCTGGAGCTGTGGTGGAACTTGAAACTTAGCAATATTTTGGAACAAACACTTCCAGCTTACTAGGTCAAAGGCCTTTTCTGAATCCAGCAGAATAACAGGAGCTGATATAGAATATGCTGACACCAAGTCGATAAATTTGGCCATAAAATGAGTGTTTACTAACAAACTGCGGCCTGTGATAAAACTTGTTTGGTCTGGGGAATCCAAAGCCCACAATGTTTATATGATTGGCTTAAAATAGTGTGTAGCTTATAATATATATTCAATTGTGTGATTGGTCTATATGACCTGAGGTCTATCGGGGGGTTTTATTTTTGAGAATGCTCATCCGGACCCCTCTATGGAAAAAGTCTGGTAACCAGTAGATTATTAAATAAGATGGACAGAGACCCTGCCAAAACACATGAAAAGATCTTACAGAACCATCTTTCCTCAAGCTTTGCCACGGACGGGCTGACCTTTCTTTTTTACTACCTCTTTCTCTTAAATGGGGTTAATTAATCGGCCAGAAGCTTGAATAGTCAAAACAGGTATGTCCAGGCCTTTAAGGTATTTCTTGATTTGTTGGTCTGTGACCCCCACTGACCCCCCCCCCAGGCTAAAAAGTGAGCTAAGCATTCCCCTTCTTCTTAGACCTAGTGCTGGAGAGTTTGAATATTTATTAACTCCCTTTGAAGGCAGAAGTCCCTCACCCTCGCCTTTTTTCCTTGCTATCTATCTCTCAAGAGGGTGCCAGACCTGTCAGTAAGAGTAGCTTGATAAGCTTTATCGACCTCATTCTACAAGAACCAGATTTCTTTTCCATCCTTCTTAACTCTAAATGCCTTCAGGGAGATACAAAAAACTCTCTAATAGTGCATTTAAACTCCTCCCAGGCCATAGACACTTCAGTAAAGGGGGCATTTTCGTAATCTCCATACCGAATCAAGCAATCAGTTTTTGGTCTCATCCAAAATCCATCTAGCCACATTCACCTGCAGAGGAACTGAGCAGCTATATACTACAGCTGAGTGGTCTGAGAAGCCACTAACCTTGTGTGAGATACTTACAGTAGACAGGAAAGAGGTGCCTAAAATCAGATCAAGCCTTGAAGTAGGGTGGAACCGCCTAGAGTAGCAGGTAAAAGGATTTTCCTCTGCATTCATCTATCTCCACATATCCTGTAGGCCCAACAGAAAACTCAGATCTACAAAGACTTTCCCCATGAGCCTTCTATGCTAGGTGCATGATGGGTTCAAGGAGTCCCTAAACGGGCCCGGTAGAAACATAGTCTCCCCCAGGATAACCTAGCCTGGTAAGGCACATAGAGACTGTTAGATCTGGGGGTCTCTAGTTGGCAGAGGTAGGTACCAATGTCCAAATAGGGACCCTTGCTTCTAATCAGGGCAAGGGGGATACACTCTTTAGATAACCCCTGCTCAACCCCTTGGTAGCTTGGCACGAGCAGACAGGCTTATCAAAGGCAATGTGTAAAGTATTTGTACCAACACTCACTGTAACATAGTGAAAACAACACAAATGGACTCCACACCAGTTTAGAAAAATAAAGTATCTTTATCTAAACTACACAAGACCAAAATGACAAAAATCCAACATACACAGTTCAAGAATATGATTTTAAAAAAGTTCTAGGGTTTGCATCAAAATAATCCACAGTTGCGTCACGTTTAGCCAAAAGTACCTTTAGATGCAACAAAAGTTCCAAATGGAAGCTGCAGTGTTGAAAAACATGCAATGCGTCACTCCTGAGACCCTGGGGAGGCGATGCGACAGCCCCGCTGGACGCAGCGGACGTGTTGCGACGAATCCGGTCTGTATGGGGAGGGATGCGATACCTTGTATGGATTCCAGTGCGCAGGTTCCGTAGGAAGCGTCTCGCAAAGGCGCGATGCGAAGATTTTCGGGACGGCGACGATCTCAGGTGCGGTGGCGATGCGCAGCGTAGCGCCGATTTTCTCCTCTCGCGGGCCATTGATGTGGTGGCGCTACGACGATGTTCGCAGCTACGTGATGCGGTCCTCAAGCAAGCAGTGCAGCGATCTCACCCAGAGGCGACAGGCTCTGCGACGTTGTTCGCAGCAACAGTAATCTTTCCGCACCGGGTAGATGAGTTCGGCAAGCGAAGAATGCGTCCACTCCTGCAGCGGCAACAGGCGCTGAGACGATCTCGATCTTCGCGACGCCGAGAATTTCCTCGCACTGTCGGGGATGCGCTCCGCAAGCGAGCGATGCATGAACATTTGCAGATTGTCTTGGTTTCTCCTTGTCCAGCTTCGCAAACAGCAGGCCACAACGTCCAGAGGACCCTCCGTTGGATTCAGCACTCTAGGAAGGGCAAAAATCTCTCAGCAGAGTTTGAGGGGAAGCTGGGGGTGAAATCATTTTGTTCCTGGGACTTCTTAACAGGATGTCAGCTCTCTTCAGGCCCTTGGAGATCTCTTCAAGCAAGAGGACTAACCACCAACAAAGTCCTTCCACTCTCCTTGCTAGCAAAGCAACTGCAGATCAGCCCACAAACACACAGCAGGACAGTCCTTCCTCTTCAGTCTTCCAGCTTGCTCCTTGGCAGAGGTTCCTTCTTGATTCCAGGATGATCTAATTTCTTGGGATCAGGATCCCAATATTTATACCCCAAAATCCTTTGTCCGTTGAGGGCAGAGGTGCATTTGCCCAGTGCAAACTAGTTCTGGAGCACTCTGTTGACATGACTCTTTCTTTCCTTTCACAGTGCAAGGCAGAAACGTCAGATGCCCCACAGGAGGAGGAGCCAGCATTGTGGGGGGCAGGCACAGTCCTTTTCAGGCCCAAGGTGCAACTCCTCCCTCCTATCTAGATGCAGATCTTTCTATTCACCACTGGGCGGACTCATTTTGTCTCCTGGAATCCCCCAGCCCTGTGACTCAAACTCCAGGCAAGGCATACACAACCTAGCAGAGGCAGGCTTGGCTAGTTAGGCAAGAAAAGACCTACTTTCTAAAAGTGGTATTTTCAAACACAGAATGTTAAAACCAACTTCACTAAAAGATGTATTTTATCATTCTGGGTCCAGGTATACTAAACTCGAATTTCTACCATGTTCCCTGAGTCAGTTAGGATTATAAAATGTAATAATCTAACTGCCCATTCTGGCCTATGTAAAACAGATAGCCTTGCAATATTGAAAAACGAAAATGGCTGTAATTCACTATTAGGACATGCCACACACACCAGGGCATGTCCTACCTTATACTTACAATGCACCATGCCCTTGGGCCTACCATAGGGGTGTCTGATATGAAGAAAATGGAAGGTTTAGGTACTGGCAAGTGGGTGCATTTACAAAGTCAACATGGCAGTACCAGACTGCACACAGGCTCTGCAATGGCAGTCCTTAGACACATTTTACAAGCCTGTTTCTGAGGGTGGCACAACCACTGCTGCAAGCCCACCAGCAGCATTTGGTTTTACAAGCCCGGGGCACACTCAGTGCACTGTACTAGGGTCTGACAAGTAAACCAAACTCACCAATCATGGAATCACTAATCCATACATCAATTTACAATAGGGAGAGCATCTGCACTTTAGCACTGATCAGCAGTGGTAAAGTGCCCATAGTCCTATTGCCCACAACCACAGGTCAGGAAAACAAAGGAGGAAGAAGCAAAAAGTTTGGGGATAACCCTGCAAGAAGGGCCATTTCCAACAGAGACCACGCCATATTTTGAAGTTGACTGGGATCATCCCTAACCAGGCCATAATATAATACCAAATTAATTCTACTCAACCCAAACTCTCTTGGAAGAATATCACAGTGCCCTGCCTGATCCTTTGCCAACTGATGGTATTTTGTCTGAAGATCAATTCTAACCAAAATAGCTCCCCCTGCATAGATTTATCAGAAGAAAAAACTGAATCCCAACCGCCGGGTAATTCACTTTGGCCTTCTACTTTCAAGTTACCCAATGTGTTTACTGCTATAAGAAAATGTTTGCAATATACTGTTTTAGTCAAACAATCGCAAATTGATTCAAAATCCAAATTTGTGAACGTCATGGGCCGATGCCCTGGAAGATGTTTAAAGTATAGTGCGCATAGTCTAGCTGGCCCTCTCTGGTGGGTTTTGCCATCAATGTCAAGTGTTGGGTGAAAGAGCTCTTCCCCCCGGCCAAGTCCCAGCCAAGTCCCCCTCCTTAGCCATAGGAATAGGCATACAAGCACATTATTGATCAAACTCAGGTGTTCTGGATCATCGGACCCCTTCTCTGTAGTGGCCGGAAGTTCTAGTTGGGGTACCCCTAGTACCTCCTCTTGTGGACTCCCCAAAGCTATTGTGCTCTTCTCCCTTGTGGGCAATATTCCCTCATGTGCCAAGGTTGCTTGAGACTCCAAGTTCTGTGTGTTTTTCCCTGAATGCTGGGTACTGTAGCTATCATGGCATGGGAGGGAAATACTATATCATTTTTCGGGAGCATGAGAGGTTGAGTTCCTCTTTTTCCAAACCAGTATGTACCCACCTGAGATAGAACTTCGGTCTCCTGGTGTAACCAATAGTAGCTCCACCAGACCTCTCCCCTCCCTCTCTCAACTTGGGCAAAATCGGTTCCAGAGCTTGTTCTCATTGCTACCTTGGTCCCTGGCTGGTCAGTTTGCTCTCTCCTGGACTGAAACTTGGCCACCATCCATTTATGGTGTTGTGGAGTCTCCCTTTCCCAGGTCTGGATAAAGCTTGCAAATGGAAATAAAGCAGAGGCGCTAAGCCCCAATTTCCAGAAAATCTTCCCACCCTCACCTCAGAGAGTGGGGTGTCAGGGAGATCAGGGGAATTGACTAAACCTCGATGCCCCAAGGGTTTCTTTTAACTTACCAGCCTTTTCTCTCCACGTAGACTCCAGAAAAAGCCCCCCATCTTCTGGCTCCCAGCCAGATTCCAACCTTCACAAGGGCAGTGCCTCTAGCACAACAGAACATCACCTTTCTGAACTAGCCAGAGTGCCCTAACTAGCCTGGGGGATAATAAAGTACTCAATAGTACCTAAATCTTTGCTCCAAATATTATACCTTCTCACACAACAAAGAGCTTATTGGCCTGTCCATTAAGTATGGAAGGAGGGAAGGATGGATAAGAATTGCCTGCACTGCCAGGGGCCCTTCGTCGAACATTACTGATGTCTACTTCCTCCTCAAACTCACTGCCTCTTTGGAAGTCCATCCCTACGCCTCCTCCACAGGAGAGTTTGCACAGTGAGAAACAAGCACTGGGGCAGCAGAGGACCCACCTAGGACCAAGTGTGAAAGATATATCTGAGTCACCTAACTGTGAGGGAAGAGAGGTTCAGAGCTGCTACCAAAACCAAAGTGCTGAGGCCGGAAACACTGCCAAGCAGGAGTCAAAATTACTGCAGGGGTTTCTCCATGCACGGGGACCCATCAGGTGCTGCACCTACCATGCATGAGAAGGTAAGAACAGGGTATGGGTGAATTATGCCTGGAGTATTGTGCTAGCAGCAGCCCTGTGACCTTCCCCCAAGCAATATTGGTCCAATCAGACCTCACTGAGACAAATAATTTTTAATGTTGGGATGCTGATCTATAAGATAATGTTGTCCATAATAAAAAAACATTTCAGAAAGACTGTTCCTGGCTGTATCATAGTAGGTTTTTCCTAGAATGATGCTTCATTGGGGTACAAGTATCTTCTTACCTCTGGAGAGTGATGTGGATGTTCCGTCATGGTGCTAGTGCTGGGTTCAGATTAGTTTGCCCTGGCAGTCATTTACTTATGGAGGGCCTCTATTCTGATATTCCTGAAGCCTGTGACTTACCATCTTGTTCTGGTGTTTTCTGTGCTGTGCACTAGCAGTACGATGAGCTCTATAGCTTTTGTGGTTGCAGGACATCAAGGATGGCCTTCTCAACTGTGTTAAGGTGATGAAAGCCGACACTGAATGTGGTGGAATGGACTGTGGTTGGTAGACAGGTTAAATAAGGAGTTTAAAATTATTATCCAAAGTCACTTCATTTCTATTTTTTTTACTTTATTTTCTTATTGTCCCTGTGTTTCCTCTTGACTCTCCTGATTCTTCCTTTACACTTCTCTTCCCCTGCGTCTTGTTGTATGCCCCTCACTACCTACTACCTCCCATCCAGATTATATTTTAGCTGACTCAGCTGAATCTGTCCTTTAACATAGTTTGGCGATCCTCCTTACCCTCCCTCGGCAGCCTTTATATATTTCATATTCACACCCTACTTCTCTCCTGTACACACAGATTGTAATGGCTAGTCTGTGCTGTAAATACTGCTGCAGCACTTTTCTTAATATACATATTACATTTGTACTTCTCTACCGCATGTACATTTTATGTTACTGTGTACACAAAGTCATACATTGCTTTTTTACTGTCACCTCTCTTAATATAGTATTCTGTCCTTATTATAAAGTGGTTTAATGTCATTGGGTCATGTTCACTATATATACAATTGCAACATAAATAAACAAATACATAAATAAATAATGAGGGGAAACATGCTGGTCTGTATGATGGTAGGAGAGGATAATTGAAGGTGCCGAACATCATTTGTTTCTGTACTGTGCAGGGTTAGGATGTTAGAGGGATGACTATAATGGTTCCTTCTGTTCTTTTCAACCAATGTGCTTGATGTGCTGGATGCTATAGTCTTCTGGAACCACGACATAGCCTGCGATATCCTATTGGGCAAAACACAGGGAAGTCAGAGGGTACTAGGACAGCATTGGAACAACTAGGGTCCTTCACTTGTTGTTGTTTGGGGCTTATTGTGCCACACACTTAAATAGCCCTTAAAACATGTCCCTTTGCAGCCTGTTGGCAGTTTTAAAACAGCCAATTTAACTTGGCAAGCCTTAAACTCCCTTTTTATTACATATACTTCGCCCCTAAAGTAGGCCCTAGACATCCCATAGGGCAGGGTCCATTTCAATTATAAATTGGACATGCACTTTAAAGTTGTACATGTACTGGTAGAGATAACTCCAAAATTTGTTTTTCACTACTTTGAGGCCTACCTCTCCCATAGGATAACATTAGGTTACTTTATTACATTTAATAAATGATAACATTTGTATAGGAGCAGGTAGAATTTCATGTTTGGTGTCCAAGTAATTCTAATTTAAAATCCTTTTTAATGGCAAAGTCGGATTTTATGTCACAATGCTCAGAATGACACTTTTAGACATTTGTTAATGTTAATGTTAATGTTAATTGCATTTGTAAAGCGCTGCTGCTACTCGAAGGTGTCCTGGCACTAAAGTGAAGTGCCTACTGAAGGGGCCAAGAATTGAATATTTATGTGACCTAATTATTGAAAAGCCATGTTTTTAAGGCCTTCTTAAAGGCCATCAAGTTGGTCATGTGTCTTAGAAGCGGATGGAGGGAGTTCCAGGCTTTGGCTGCATTGGCAATAAAACTTCTGCTGCCCCAGTTGTCATTATACCCTAATTTTCCAAAAAGGAGGCACATTCAGTACTGTGCTTGACCAGAGACCTCGCATTAATCAGGGCGCCGTTCCAGGCAGTGCCCAAGGTGACTTGACTTGAACTTATCTGTTTTCTATTTAGCCATGCCACCGGAAGAGATGTTAATTCAGGAATTTTGATGTTACATCCTGTGCAGAACTTCGAGATTTGAGATAGCCCATGTTCAGGTTGATAAATACAGCACAATTGGACAGATTTCTTTGGGTTGAGAGTCTTCAGGGCATTACTAGAGTATATAGGAGGTATGATTCTCCCTAAGGTCTTTAGGACAGGGGGCTAGTGCTGAGCGTGGAACAAGCGCAGACGGGTGCAGACGGGCTTTCCAGCGTCTGTTTAAATGAGGTCATGGGTAGCAAAAAGACTAGCCCGCTGACTGAAATGATCCCCAAGATGGTTTTGAATCCCGTGTCGGAGCTGCCGGGGGCTGGAGATTAAGGACTCTAAAGCAGGTGAGTCCACACGTGCAAATGCGCAAATTAAAAATCCTAAGTCGAAATTTAAAAGCCACAAATGCTAGTGTTAAAACAGATAGTACAGATTTCTAAAAACTATTTTTAAAACATGCGACAGCAAAGTTGGTCACTCCTGCCTGAGCCTCAGGAGTACTTCACCTGCCATTTGACAAGTTATTGTCTTAATCATTTGGTTCCGGCTGTGTGTTCTTAGTTCATAACAAGGTGTATTTCACAGTTAGCCATTGTGTATTCATTCCAGACAGCCACACAACATAGGGACGAAGTGTTGCCTGCATGGGCCAAATCAGGCAGGTTAGGGGGCAGAGCTGTGCACAGCCCCACATGCATTTCAAAAGATGATGCCTCAGCTCTCACACAAAGAACTTCACACTATCCTATTGTGTCTGCAGACTGGGACTAGGGCAGGGAGCAGGAAATTCCAGACACATCTGTGAGGGATGAGCCTCCAAAAGTTTCGCCCACTTCAAAGGGGGCACCAGGTGTGAAAATAGGACCCTTAAACCCACTCTTCAGTTCACATCTGGACCTGAGGAAGGACTGTCAGAGGACTGACTGCTGGTGTGGCCTGCAGTGTACTTGAGAAGACTGCTTTGCTGCACCATGAAGGGCTGCTCTGCTGCATGCAGGCAGCTCTGAGCTTCCAGAGTCTGCCTTGTTGCTTGAGCCCTATTCTTCTACTTTAAGCCAGGACTTCCCCAGTGACTCCAAGGGTTAGTTGGCAAGCCTCCTGATCAGAGCCTCAGGGACAGAAAAGGCTCCAACCATCTTGAACCCGCACCTGGACCTTGCCTTAGTGAGTCTGGGCCCTCCTTGTCGGGCCTCTCTAGTTTTGGACACATGGAAGGGGTGCTTAAGGTGCTGAGATAGCCCAAATCCACAACTTGAGATTTGTGCAGATTAAGGTGAAACGACGGTATGAATGACTTCATGACAGCTCCTGCTGCATTCTTCTCCGCAGCAGCAAATCCTGATCAGAGACTCCTCTCAGAATGGGTATCCAGCCTCATGGAGCCACGTTCCAAAAAAAGAGACTAAGTAGGAACATAGGAATCTTCACCATGATTTTGCCCAGTGGCTCCCCGACAAAGACGTCTCATCCTTGGACAGCACCGACTGCCTTGCCCCTCTGTAATATATCTTCTCAGACATTTTTCACAAACAGTTCTTCTACACCCAAAGGTAAGTGGAGACAGGGTTTAATCCTTTTTGTGAATACAACCCGCGGTCCATCATGGGCAGGCATAACTTTCAACTCTGCCGTGGTCCCACACAATTAGATATCTATGGTTGGTGCTTTAATCTTTTACATGCTATTTTCCACCTCAGACTTTAAAAATGTATAACTCTGATTAAACTGATTGGATTTTTGTTGTTTGGTGTCAAATAAGTTATTACAATTTACTCAATTTTTCTAAATTGGTGTGGGATTTTTCTTGAATTGTGTTTTCACTTTATTTCTGCTTTAAGTGATGCATAAGTACTTTACATATTGATTCTAAGCCTGGCTGCTTTTGTGCCAAGCTACCTGAGGGTTAATCATAGGTTAATTCAGTGACTTTATGCGGTTCACCCTGACATGGATTGTGACTGTTGCTTGAGAATAGTTCAGAACACCCCTCTCAAGCAAGAGTCCAATTTCTAACATATAGAATTTTTCTTTTTCAAAGTAGAGCACTGGCTTGGGCACTCCATTATTACACTGCTGTGGAATTGTTGAGTTCAGAGATTGAGCACCCTCATACTACCTCCATGAGAAGTCTGTGCTCACCACCACTGCCCCTGAGAGTCAAGTGCGAAAGGGGTTGTTCTTTGCCCAGTTTTGCAGAACCATAGTATAATGGATACAGGAACATCAGAAGCAAATGACCCCAACCTCCACCCCTTATGTCTAGTATAACAGACGAGAGACCCACTTCAAAAAGGTAAATCTATGGTCATAGATTTATGTCGATGCCTGGATGTAAATCTCAACCCTGATGTAAATATGTAACTTCAGGCTGAGATTTATGCCTAGCAGAAGATGTCTGCATCCACAACCCTGTACACAAAGGGAGGGGACACATAATCTCAAAATACAATCTTAAAGAAATCTCTGCATACATTTTATAGAACTATAAATTGGAAAGAATGGGACATAATCCGAGGAAAATAATACACACCTGTTAGACTTGGCATCTTTGGCGTGGTTTCTCCTGATGTTTTGCCTCTACCTCCTGTATTTTTGATGCTGTGCTGAATTTCGTATTGGATGGCTTAGATGCTTTGAGCACTTTACCACTGTTGATCAGTGTCAAAGTGCAAGTGATCCATGTATAAATTATGGTTAAAATTGGTTCTCCCTGATTGCCATATTTGATTTACTGGTAAGTCCCTAGTACAGTGCACTGATGTGTGCCAGGGCCTGTAGAACAAATACTACTAGTGGGCTTGCAGCACTGATTGTGGCACCCTGATGAGTAGCCCTGAAAAGGTATCTCAGACCTGGCACTGCAGTGTGCGCGAGCCTTTTTGAACTGCCATGTTGACTTGGTAAGTGTACCCACTTCCCAGGCCCTAACCTTCCCTTTTCTTACATGTAAGGCACCCCTATGGTAGGCCAAATGCACCCTCCTGGACAGGGGGCAGTTTATGTGAAAGGTAGGACATGTACTGGTGTGTGTGACATGTCCTGATAGTGAAATACAGCCTATTTCGTTTTTCACTACTGAAAGTCTGTCTTGCCCCTGTTTTGCAGTTACAGGGGCTGTGGATGTGCATTCTCTCAGACAGCCACTGGGGGGGGTTGATGTGTGTCCTGCCTTTCCCTGAATGAGTCAGGGCTGGGCTGAATAGACCCAGGGTACATTTAGAGTAGTGGGAGGAGATTTACTTGCACCTGAATATGGCCTGTCTCCCTTGCACAATGCAGTCTTCATCTCCTTTGGTCATACTGCACTAGTGAGGACAAAACTGGATTGGACTGGGCTCAGAGACCCTTGCACAAAGCAAACAAATACATTTTGGGGTATAAGTACTAGACCTAAAACTCAGGGATTTAGACTACTTCTGGAATCAAGAGGATCCTTTGCCAAGGAGGGGAGCTGGAGAAACTGGATGAGTACTGTCCATTTGCTGTGTGCTGTCTGGGGTTGGCCTGCAGTAGCTGTTTCTTCCAAGGAAAGGACAAGGACTTTGCTGTGTGCTGTGTCCCCCTGCCTGAGGAAGTTCTCCAAGTGTTGAGCAAGAGCTTGCCTCTTGTTCTCAGGGACACAAAGACATCACCCCAGCTCCTCTGAACTTCCTTGTTGGGAGTTCTGACCTACCAAGAGGTGGCAGTGACTGTGTTGGGCCTCTAGAGGTTGTTCCTGGTGTTGGGAGCTGTAAAAGCAATGCAACTACAAGAAAATCGATGCATCGCTCATCTTGTGGCTGTTTTTCCGGCGCAGCACCACTGTGCCAGAAGAATCTCCGCGCATCGAGGCTGCCAAAACTGACGCAGCGCCTGTCGCCGCTGCAAGAACAGAAGCATCGAGGGATTGCAGCTGAAGAAGCTGACGCAGTGCTGCTCGATGCCGCTGTATCGATCACTGACGCATTCTGGATTTCCATGCACTGTACTTGTGCTGCAAGTTTTCCCGATGCATCACCCACAGACCAGAATCGTCTTGGAGTCGATGCATCACTTCCCTTTACAGACCGGACACGATGCATCACTTCTCCTGTGTACCGCAGAACTGTTGCATCGCCTCCCTATGGTATCAGGAACTGATGCATCTCTTCGTATTCTCACAGCTTTCCATCTCTGCGTATGTTTGGCCTTGTGAACTTTGTTGAAACTACAGGTACTATGAGAGAAATCAAGCATCCATAGTTTTTTATGGACCCAGTTGCTTAATACTTGTATGTTAGATTTGAGTAGTTTTGGTCTTGTTAAGTAGAGATAAAGATACTTTATTTTTATATACTGGTGTGGTGTCCATTTGTGGTGTTATCACTGTATTACTGTGTGTTTTGAGTACAAATACTTTACACATTGCCTTTGGGATAGGCTTGTCTGCTCGTGCCAAGCTACCCAGGGGGTGAGCAGGGATTATCTAAAGTGTGTATGCCCCTTATCCTGACTAGAAGCCAGGGTCCCTATTTGGACAAAGGTACCTACCTCTGACAACTAGAGACCCCATTTCTAACAACACCTGATAATAATAAAAATGGATACACATGAACACAGCCAACACCCTGAGCTCTGCCTGTTTCTTTTTGTGCTTCTAGATGTCATTGAACTAGATATCTGGTATAGCTGCGTTTTGTGTATAAAGGTGCAATTGTGTATAAATATATGGGTGTGTATATGATTATGTCTGTGCGTGTGGTTTCAGGACATGTAAAGTGTTATGATGTGGCTTTGAGCATGTGTAGTGTTAGATGATACATTTCTTTATACCTCATTAACAACATACATATTTGTTATTTAGTATCAACATTAATACGATGAAGAAACAGTTCACGTCCACTGCATTACCTTCATAGTGTGGTAGATGTTTTGTCCTCCACATTATTTGAGAAAATTCTTCTGGTGCTCATACCAGAAGATTTTCTTTAAAAGAAGTCAGGACTCAAGAGAAAACCTTCCTAGGTCTCAAGATTATAATTTTTTTAATTCTGTGTAATGCACAGCACATGAAAATGGTATATGGATTGAGAGTAAAGTAAGTGCCAATTGCACCAACTGGTTTCACTTTGATTGGTGCTCAGGGGGCTATCTCAGCTCCCTGATCACTGTTGTAAGTGGGAGAGGCACAGGTGGAACGGGCCAGTTCCCACTTTCCAGCTGTACATCTCTCAAGTGAATACCTGCTTGGGTATCATCCTAGCACTGCGATTCTAAAGCAGGGATCAATTAAACCAGACACCAGGGAATGCATTTGTGGAGGGGGCTGCCTCATGGATAGGCAAGTGCTTCCCTACTTAGAAATGTATTTCTGCCTCAACTGGGGTAATTTGGGAGTTTTCCACCGAGTCTGCCATGCCCAAAGGGCAGAAGACCCACTAGCACTAGGGATAAATATTTTTTTATTAAAAAAGGCTTGGTTTGGTCAGGCATTGGGCCAAGGTACCAAACGATAACAGCCACAAGAGTCATTCATCCTCCCATGGAATGTGGCCAGATAGACCCTGGGATTTTTTTTTTTAAAAAGAAAGGGGTGGGTATGGTCTAACATGTCTGGGCCATGCCCCCATACTAAAAGGAGACCCATTCCTGGGGAGTATCTTGGGGTGTTTACTTCGCTTTGACCATCAGGGAACAGAAAGGTCACAAGACACCAAATAAAAATAGTCACAGTAAAAAGGTGGAGACAGCCCACACAGGCATTCGGCCATACAGCTACCTCAGGTTTTCCCTGGTCTTAATTTTGGCGCTGCCTCTAATTTACGCTGCTTTTGTAAATTCAGGGCAGCATCAAAATCAATGGTTGTTGCAGTCGAACGCTCACCACAACACCAATTGCCCACCTGGTAGACCTGGCACCATTGGTGTGGGTCTCCACTGCATTTTTGCCTTTGCTTCCTGTTTTTTTGCTGTGTGTTGGCCTCCGTTTTGCTGGTCTAGATGCTTTGGGCACTTTGCCCCACTGCTGTTGTAAGTGCTCCCTTTGTAAATTGTTGTTATGCGTTAGTGATTCCATGATGTGTGTGTCCAGGGCCTATGAATCAAATGCTGCTAGTGGCCTATAGCACTGATTGTGCCAGCCACAGAAGCAGCCTGTAAAATGTAACTCTGGCCTGCCATTGCAGAGCCTGTGTGCAGTCCGGGACTACCATGTCAACTTGGCAAGTGCACACACTTGCCAGTCCCTATCCTTCCCTTTTCTTACATGTTAGTCACCCCTAAGGTAGGCAGGATGCATTGTAAGTGAAAGGTAGAACATGCCCTGATGTGGGTGGTATGTCCTGATACTACCAATTTTGCTTTTCACTATTACAAGGCTACCTGCTCCCATAGGATAGAATGGGGAGATTGTTTATAACATCATATAAACATAACTGCCCCTGGGAACAAGGTAGGAAAATAAAGTTTGATATGCCTGAACTCAGTATCCTAAAATACATCTTTTAGTGAGGGTAATTTTTATATTCTGTGTTTGAAAATACCACTTTTAAAAAGTAGGTCTTTTCTTGCTTAGCCATCCAGTATGCCTCTGCTAGGTTTGCGTATTGCATGTCTGGCTTTGAATGATAGGTGCTGAGGAGGAGCAGTGGCTCCAGGGAGCTTGATAAGTCAAGGCCGGGCTAAATAGACCTGGGCTGCATTTAGAGAAGGGGGAGGAGATTTCCTTACACCTGAATGGGCCTGGTCTGCCTTCCACAATGCTGTCTCCACCCCCTGCCAAGAAGCTACACCAGTGAGGATAGAACTGGTTTTGGCTGGGTACAGACACTCTCTGCCTTCAGAGAACAAAGAATTTTTGTGTACTGCCCCTGTGCTGTTTGCTGTTTGGGGTTGGCCTGCAGTGGCTGCTAGCTGCCAAGGAAAGGAGATAAGGACTTTAGTGAGTCCCCTGCTTGACAAAGATCTTCAAGAGCTTGAATTGAGCTTGCCCTCTGTTCACAGGGTCTCAGGAACATCAAAGACCTCACCAAATGTCTGGGCAGTGTTTCTGGAACTGCTGGCTTTAGTTGCCAGGAGAAGAAAAGGGTATGTCATCGAGTCCATTGCAGGATATCCGTGTCCTGAAACACCGTAAAGTGCACCACCCTATTTTGCAATGCAATCCTGGTCTCACTGGCACTGTCAATGAGCCACTGCTTGCAGGGCGTTCTGTGGGGCATCGCACTCCCCAATGTTTTGCTACCCACAGCCCAGATGTTATTGACTCCGTCGTTGCTCGACTCGAACACCGACCGGCTCTGTCGCCGCATCACGACCTGCCAGCACCACATCGAGCACCACCTTACCCTGCAATGCAAGCCTTGGTTTCACCTACTCCGTCAACGAGCAACTGCCTGCACCAAGCCAAATGGACACTGCATGCTGCAACGGTTCCATATCACAACGCAACGGTGACGGTTACCCCGGACCGGCTCGTACCTTCCTGTTGGCCACAACAACAAAAGGTACTGTCTCTGAGACAAACAAGACGGATGCCACGCTACTGTGCAGGGCGATTCAAGTTCCAAAACCTAACAGAGAATAAATCTGAGGACTGTTAAAACTGACTGACCCCCTACCGTGAGGATTCAGTGATCTAATTTATAATAGAAATTACACACTGCACTTTACATTTCAGATACATTCAGACTTTATCAGATCTTGAAGAAGAGATACCACACTCTTCAATTCAGCACAGACCGCAAGAAAATGTGTTTTTTGCCCTGAAGAAGTCTGAGAGGACAAACTGTGTTGGCTACGGTCTTTTTATCTTGCTGAAAAAGAAGTTATGAATAAAGGATTGATGAAAACAACTCTGCTTAACTGACATTACTTTGAAGAAATGTGTATATAAAAGTAATCAGCTCTTGTGAATATCAACTGAAATTAGAATGCTGGACCATTGTGTGTTGTCTGTGGTAAATTAAGGCATTCTGTGTCTTAGAAGATTTAGGGGTTTTGAATCTCCGGTCTATAGCACCTTGCCTGTTTAGATAAAAGATATACTAAGGATAGGTGTTTTTCCCCAAACCCCGTTCTATTTGCATCATAACTGTCTCTGAGTCTGTCAACGCTTTTGCTAACCCGTATCAACACGGTTGGCTGGAAGTGTTAGACTGTGCTGTATTCACTATCACGTAAGTACTGAGTTGGAGAAACTATATTTTTACGTTTTTCCTCCAATTTTACGTTTTTTTTGCACAGTAACAATTTTTAAGAGTATTGTATGTTGAATGTTTTGTTGTTCTTGACTTGTTAGTTTAGATAAAGTTTACTTATTTTTCTAAACTGGTGTGGTGTCCATTTCTAGTGGTTTCAATGTATTACTAAACGTGTCCCAAATGCTTCACACACCTCTGAGATAAACCTGTCTGCTTCTTCCAAGCTACCAAGGGGGTGATCAGGAGTTATTTTAGAAGTGCATCCCCTTACCCTGACTAGGAAAACGGGTCCCTAAGTGGATAAAGGTACCTACCTCTGGCAACTAGAGACCCCATTTCTAACATTGGTGGTCAGCAGTGAGGATCTGGACTTGCATTTGTGTCTTACATACAGTGATTAGTGTACACTACTGGTATAGTGCAGACCATTATGCAATCACATACTATTACTGAACTCTTCTTTTGGGATTTTTTGCAATTTGAGGACTGCCAATTTTTCCATCATGACCAAGCCAGCATCCATTGCATATATTGATAATGAATTTGAAGAAGATAGTGTGGAAACCTACACTGTGTCTCAACTTAAAGCCATCTGCAAGAAATTTAAAATCTCTGTGAAAGGCCTCACCAGAAAGGATGAATACTAAAAGGCGCTGAGGAAGGCGCAGAAGGAGTTCCAAAAAGGGCCCCAAAGTAATCCCCAAGGGAACCAAGGTAAGGGTTCCCAGCCTCCCACAGAAAAGAAGCCCTGGGTCCCGACAGGTAAGCCTGTTCACAGGGGTTCCAAGGCATGTTTTAGTTGTTGTCAAGTGGGCCACTTCTATGGGGATCCTAGGTGTCCCAACAAGGTTACCACCGCACCCACTGGTGCACCGCCCCGGCAAATGGCTAGTGTAGCCTTGGGGGAGGAGAGGGGTGGGTTCTTGCAGAAATGTCCATGGTCTCTTTAGGAGACAGTGAGATAGTCCCAAGAACTCATCTGCTTGATAACACTAAGAAGTACAAGCAGTGGGTGACCATCAATGGCCATAGTGTGAAAGCTCTGAGAGACACCAGAGCCAGTGTGACAGCTGTTAGTTGTTGGCTGGTGTCTGAAGAGTAGGTGGTCCCCAACACATTCTACCCAGTCATTACCACTCACAATTCAGAGTGCCTCTGCAAAGGGGCACAGGTTCCCTTCGAGTGAGGGGGGTGTCAAGTAGCTTGAACGTAGCTGTGAGGCCTGCCAGGCCTGTAGACTGTCTTCTAGGCAATGATTTGGAGAGCTCCCCTTGGGTGGAAGTGGAGCGGAGGTCTCATTTAGAGATGTCGGATCTGCCTGAGTGGGCGTGTGTGACCACTGGGTCAATCGCAGCTGGTATGGGCATTGAAGAGGACCTGGAGCCTGAAAGAGTGGCTCAGGTGCCTGCCAGAAAGAGAAGAGGCAGGGTGCGTGGGAAACCGGCTCCCGAAGTTCCCACGGTCCAGGAAGAGGCATTCCCTGAGGGAGATGCCCTTGATCCTACAGGGGAACAAGTGGCTGAACTGGGGGACCTGCCTGAGCTGACCCATTGGCAGCATGAAGGAAGCCCCTCCAGGGATGAATTCTGCTAGGAGCAGCAGAAGTGCCCTTCTCTTGTTGGCTTGCGGCAAATGGCTGCAAACCAGGCAGCAGGTGATTAGTCTGGATCACATTGTATTTCCTGGGAGAATGGTTGCCTATATAGTGAGCCTAAGGTTGCTGATGGTACCCCAGCGCTTCAGAGCCTTCCTATATTGTGTGGCTCACGATGTGCCTTTGTCAGGACATTTGGGGCAAGACAAGACCTTTGAAAGTCTTGTCACCCACTTTTACTGGCCCCAAATGCGTAAGAGTTCTGATACTCATTGTAGGTCTTGCCAGACTTTCAAGGCAAGTGGTAACAGTGGGAGGAAGTGTAAAGCTCCTCTCCAACAATTCCCTGTTGTTAGCAAGCCCTTTGAGAGGGTGGGTATTGACATTGTGGGGCCTCTGGATCGCAAGGCAGCCATGGGCAAAAGGTTAATCCTGGTCTTGGTAGACCATGCCACCCAGTACCCGAAAGCCATCCCTCTCCATACTGTGAAGGCCCTCATGGTGGGTTGTGCATTGATGGGGATTTTCTCCCATGAGGGGTTCCCCAGAGAGGTGGTGTCCGACCGCGGTACCAAATTCATATCTAAGTATATGAAGTCCCCGTGGCAGGAGTGCAGTGTTATCTACAAGTTCACCACTCTTTACCACCCCCAAGGTAATGGGCTGGTTGAGAGATTCAACCAGACCCTGTAGGGCCGTGGTACTCATAGTACGACCGGCAGGCAACCAGGGGCCCGGCAGGCCTTCCTTGGCAGCCTGCGGACCTTGCAGGTAATGTAAACCCAATATTATGAGTGACAGAAGAGTGAGAGAGAGAGAGAGACAGAGTTGAGAGAGAGAGTGGAAATCGAGAGAGAGTGGACAGAGAAACTGACTCACTGAGAGACTGACAGGGATAGACTGAGAGACTGTCTGAGAGAGAGACTGACTAACGGAGGGAGAAAGAGACTGACTGAGGGATAGAGAGACTGACTGACTGAGGGAGAAAGAGACAGAGAGAGAGAGAGAGAGAGAGAGAGAGACTGATAGGGAGAGACTGACCGAGCGAGAGACTGACAGCGAGAGACTGACAGAGAGAGACTGACTGACAGAGAGACTGATAGAGAGATTCTGACTGACAGAGAGAGGGAGACTGACTGAGAGAGAGAGAAAGACTGACTGAGTGACAGAAAGAGAGACAGAGACTGACGAGAGCGAGAGAGAGATTGACTAACTGACTGACAGAGAGAGAAAGAGAGAGAGAGACTGACAGAAAGAGGGAGAGCGACTGACTGATTGAGAGAGAGAGAGACTGAAAGAGACAGAGAGAGAGATTGACTGACAGAGAGAGAGAGACTGACTAACTGACAGAGAGAGACTGACTGACTGACAGAGACTGACTGACTGAGAGAGACTGACTGACTGACAGAGACTGACTGACTGACACAGAGAGAGAGAGACTGACTGACAGAGAGAGAGAGAGTGACTACTATGGGCACTAGATCCAGGGTATGTGATGGCAGTACTCTAGCCCCCCCCAACTGACCCCACCTCCTACTGACCCCACCTCTACCGGTGCGGCCCTTGGCCACAAACAACACTGTAATTTTGGCCCTGAAAGAAAGTTTGTGAGTACCCGTGCTGTAGGGCATGATTCTGGGTCTTGATGAACCCATGAGGCGTAAGTGGGACATCCTCTTACCATGCCTTTTGTTTTGCTTACAGAGAGGTAACGCAGAAGTCCTTAGGGTTCAGTCCCTTTGAGCTCCTGTATGGCCACCCTGTAAGAGGACCTCTAAGTCTTGTCAAAGAAGGCGGGGAGAAAGCTCTCAGTAAACCTCATCAGGATGTATACAGCTACATGCTGGTCTTCAGGAACCGAACTAAGCGCTTCAGATAGCTCGCTGAGGTGAATCTGGAAGCCAGCCAGGAGCAGATGAAACGTTGGTATGATCAGAATGACCCTCGGATCGAGTTTAAGCCTTAGACAGAAAGTGTGGATCATGGCTCCAGTGGAGTCGTGTACGCTCCAGGATAAGTGGACCAGACCATTTGAGGTGGTGGGGCGCAAGAGTAATGTCACCTACTTGGTGAACCCTGACCACTGGTGTTACTCAGTGGTTTGTCGGTGATTTGGACACTGGGGACAGTCCTCCTGTGAAGCACTACATTTACAGAGTGACTGACAGGGTCAAGGCTTGCATCAAGGAGGAGGTCTCCAAGATGTTAGCACTAGGGGTGATTGAGCTCTTAAACAGCCCATGGGCCAGCCCAGGCTGGTTCCGAAGCCTGCTGCACCCGGTGCCACGCCAGAACTCTGGTTCTGTGTGGACTACCAAGGGCTCAATTCGGTCACCAGGACTGATGTGCACCCCATCCCCAGAGCTGATAGATCAGTTGGGAGCTGCCCTGTGCCTCAGTACATTTGACTTAACATCTGGGTACTAGCAGATTGCCTTAACTGATGGGGCAATGGAAAGGTCAGCAGTCTCAACACTAGAGGGGCACTACCAATTCCAGGTGATGCCCTTTGGGTTGAAGAATGCCCCTGCCACCTTTCAGAGGTTGGTCATCCAGATGTTGGCTGGGCTGGAGGATTTATTTCAGTGCCCCCTACCTGGATGACATTGAGGTGTTCAGTGCCACTTGGGAGGCACATCTGTACAACCGCTGGGAAGTGTCTAAGGATCTGCTGAGGGCAGGCCTCACGATCAAGGCGAGTAAGTGCCAGATTGGGCAGGATTCTGTGGTGTACTTGGGACACCAGGTAGGGAGCCGCCAGGTGGAGTTCCCTACAGCCCAAGATTGATACCATACTGGCTTGGGAACCCCCCAAGACCCAGACAGAGGAGAGAGCCTCCTTAGGACTCACCAGATATTACAGGAGATTTGTCAAGGGGTCTGGCATCATTGTTGCTCCCTTGACAGAGCTGACTTCCAGGAAGCAGCCCGGAAGGTGAACTGGACTGACACCTGCCAGAAGGCTTTTGATGCCCTAAAATCTGTCATGTGCACGGCGACCATGTTTCAGAAGCCCAACTTCTCAAGGGAATTCATTGTGCAGACAGATGCTACAGAGCATGGTGTGGGGGCTGTGCTCTCACATCTAAATGAGGAGGGCCTAGACCAATCAGTGGCCTTCACTAGAAAAAGGTTACTTCCACGGAACAGAGGTGAAATGCGATTGAGCTTGAGGCATTTGCTGTGGTCTGGTCGCTGAAGAAGCTGATGCCATACTTGCTTGAGTCTCACTTCGGGGTTCAGACAGACCACAGGCCCCTCAGATGGTTGATACAGATGAGCCGTGAGAATCCAAAGTTGTTGAGGTGGTCCATTTCCCTACAGGGAATGGACTTCACGGTGGAACACCGCCCTGGTACAGAACACAACAATGCTGATGGCCTGTCCAGATTTTTACTCTTTAGTAAAGAGAACTCCCAAGACGGTGGGTAGTTCTCCCCACATTTCAGCTGGAGTGGACACATGTTAGACCTGGCACCATTAGCGTGGGTCTCCCCTTCATTTTTGCCGTTGCCTCCTGTGTTTTTGCTGTGTGTTGAACTTTGTCTTGCTGGCCTAGATGCTTTGGGTACTTTGTCACTGCTGTTCAGTGCTGAAGTGCAAGTGCTCCCTTGTAAATTGTTGTTATAGGTTAGTGATTACATGATTGGCATATTTTATTTACTTGTCATACTCCAGTACAGTGCCCTTTGTGTGCCAAGGGTCTGTGAATCAAATGCTGCTTTTCGTTTTCGTTTTTCACTATTGGAAGGCTTCCTGCTCCTATAGGATGGAAAAGGGAGTTTGTTTGTAACATCTTATAAACCTAACTGCCCCTGGGAATAAGGTAGTAAAATAAAGTATGTTATACCTGAACTCCGATTGTTAAAATGCATCTTTCAGTGAGGTTGATTTTTACATTCTGAGTTTGAAAATACCACTTTTTAGAAATTAGCTATTTTCTTGCTTAGCCAACCAGTATGCCTCTGCTAGGTTTGTGTATTACATGTCTGGCTTTGGATTACAGGGGCTGGGAAGGAGCAGTGGCTCCAGAGAGCCTGAGGAATCATGGCTGGCTGAATAGCACTGACCTGCATTTAGCGTAGGAGGAGGATATTTCCTTTCACCTGAATGAGCCTGGTCTGCCTTCCATAATGCCTTCCATAATGCTATCACCACCACTAGCCAGGAAGCTGTACAAGTAATGACAGAACTGGTTTTGGCTGGGTACAGATACTCTGCCTTCAGAGAACAATGGATTTTTGTGTATAAAAAGAGGGGCCCAGACCCAAGACTTTTAGATCACTTTTGGGAATCAAGAGGAACCTTTGCCAAGGAGAAGAGCCGGAGAGGCTGAGGATGAGTACTGCCCAGTGCTGCTTGCTGTCTGGGGTTTGCCTGCAGTGGCTGCTAGCTGCCAAGGAAAGGAGATAAGGACTTTAGTGGGTGCCCTGTTTGAGGAAGATCTCCTAGGGCTTGAATTGAGCTTTCCCCCTGTTCACCAGGTCTCAGGAACATCAAAGACCTCACCAAACTTCTGGGCACCATCTTTCCATCTCTGGAACGGCTGGTTATAGTTGCCTGGAGAAGAAAAGGGTAACCGACTCTGTCATGGAGTCCTTCGCAGGATTTCGTGTCCTGAAAGCACCCTAGAGAGCACTTTATTTTAACATTTTTCCTGCAATTTAAAGGGTATTTTGCGCAGTAACTATTTTTAAGAGTATTGTATGTTGGATATTTTGTCTTTCTTGGTCTTGTTGGTTTAGATACAGTTTACTTATTTTTCTAAACTGGTGTGGTGTCTTTTTGTAGTATTTCCACTGTATTAATGTATGTGTTCATAAATGCTTTACACACTGCCTCTGAGATAAGCCTGTCTGCTCGTACCAAGCTACCCAGGGGGTTCAGAGGGATTATTTTAGAAGTGTATCCTCCTTACCCTGACTAGGAAGAAGGAAAGGTACCTACCTCTGCCAACTAGAGACCCCCATTTCTAATGCCACCCCTTTCACGCTAAGTGTAGAGTGAAAGGGTGCCTTATTTACAAGGCAGTGGTAAGCCACGTTAAGTGGCTTAACACTGCCTTGTAAATAAGGTGAGGCCCCTATCTCCACCACAACCTCACTAAAAGTGACGTTATGATGGTGATAGGAGCTTGTAAATATGCCCCCATATGTTATGTATTTGACATAATGTGCCTGATTCACAAACTGCACTTTTGAGTAAGTCTACACTTTTTGTAAGTTTACTACTTTTAGGTATTCACAAACTGCACTTGCGTAGGAACTTACACTTTTGTAGTAAGTTCAGCACTACACAGGGCCAACCCTTGGTACTGCAACACCCTCCCATAGATAATGATGGAATAATGAAGGTAGGCACTTAAATAAAACCCCATAGGAAATAATATATATATTTTTTTAAATAATTAAAAATACAAATACATATAAATTAATGTTGCCCCCTCAGATGGCAGAAATCCAACTAGATGCCAAAGTTAATCCTCCAATAAAAAAATGGAACGTTTGGGGCTACCATCTAGGACACCATTTGCACCCAGAATACTGCACTCCTCCAAAATATTAACACTTCTCCCAATTTATGTATTTATTTTTGAAGTTTTCTATAGCGCTGTCAAGACCCAGAGGTAACAGAGCGCTTTACAGTAGAGAATAGCATATAATCAACAAAAGCATGACATATGAAGGGTTTTTGAGAATCCACAAGTGTCACAATGAGAGCTGCATATGTGTACCTTATTGGGTGTCTGGGACTATTACCTGAGACAAGAATGAACGAAAACAAGGACTACGCATTGCTCATATTTACTTTATAGGGTCACTGCTTTCACCCATTCCTGTCACAGGCGATAGACTTAGTAACATGAGTGGGGTACCATTTGTATCGGCAGAAGTGCTGGATAACTCGGTGTGAGGAATTTTGAGAATTCTCACTGAGTCCTGAACTTTCCATTTCAGAAATGTAAGGAAATACACAGAAAAATACCACAATGGGAATCAGCCTACAAAGTTATGTACCAATGGTACATGATCCCTGTGAGACCGAGTCGGATGTACCCCACATTATCAGCACTATGAATAAGAGACTGGTGGCCCTTCACAGTCATACAAACATTCTGGAAGGTAATCCTGAGCCATATAAAGGAGACACCGGGTTACCAGATACTAGCAGATCATGCCACCCTGGTTTTGGGAATATCTCCTTTTTCAAGAAGATAAAAGAACCTCCAGCTAGCTCTTTATGGTTCCACAGGTTATAGCAAACATTAGCAGTGAAGCAGATAACTCATAACTTTTCTCAGGCTAAAAAGAAATGCGTTGGCAAATAGCAACCCTTACATGTCCAGAAGAAGAATACCTTTGCTTTACTTACCAGAAACTTAGGGCCTCATTTAGAGTGTTTGTTTCTTGTCCATGGAGGACCTGGCTTGGCAGTTCAGGCTCGAATGAACCCATGAGAAACAGGGTCAAGACTGATTTGCATATGACTGGGCCTTAACTGGGGTGGCATGTTGAGCAGAAGAACAATGGATTTAACCCGTATCTCTTGACTAGGGGTAAATGTATGATTAGGTCCACATTCTGTCCATCATGGGTCTTTGGCTTTCTCCCCCTAAGTGCGCTGGTTCTACCCGGACATGGGTTCCGGGCACACTGTGTCACTTGATTCAAGCTAGTCTGGCTGGTATGGGGTGAGGCCATTCCCCAGGGATACAAGATCTCCAGAAAGGACCACTACACCCGCCCGGGAGGAGGAATCACCATGGTCCACAAATCCACCCTCCGTCTGAGCACACTCCCCGACGAGCCCACAGACATGATGGGACATCAACACTTCAAGATACAGACCAACCCCACCACCACCCTCCGAGGAACCCTTATCTACTGACTCCCTGGACTCAGCGGACCATTCACCAACTCCATCACAGACATCATCTCCCCGCATGCCATTGCATCCACCAACTACAGCCTGCTGGGAGACCTCAACTTCCACATCAACAACCAATTGGACCCTAACATCACATCACTCCTGTACAACCTCCACAACATTAGACTCTGCCAAATTGTGACCGAACCCATGAACTCATCAGGACACACCCTTGACCCCCTCTTCACAACAGGAAACTCCATCACCTTCAGCCACACCATCAAACTCCCATGGACTGACCACCAATGCGTCCACTTCACCTTCAGAATGCCCATCAGCCTCAGACAATAGCAACTGCTCCCACGAAGAAACTGGATCAGAATCACAGACGACCAGGTCACCTCTTGACACAGCCACTCCACCTCAACCATCGCGGAAAAGGACGACCCCAACACAGCAGCCCAAACCCTGCACAGCTGGATCTTGACAGAACCAACACCATAGCCCCCCTCAAAAGAGTCCAGACTCACCTGCCGCCGCCTCGAAAAGGGAACACAGAAACTCACAACAATTTCAGAGCTGCTGCCAACCCCCACCACCAACTCATCAGAAAAACGAGGAAAAAAGCAATTGAAGACAGAATCTCCACACACGCACACAACAGCAAAGAACCCTTCAACATCATCAAGGAGTTCGCCCAACCCACCAGCGAGTCTACCGACATCCCTCCCTCACAAGCCCTCTGTGACAAACTCAGCACCTTCTTTCACCACAAAATCGAGAGCATCTACGACAACTTTAATGTTCACAACCAACACACGGAACCCCCACCAACCACCCCCGACACCCTGTAGCCAACGATTGACAGCTGAACAGTCCTCACCACGGAAGACACACATAGACGATGAAGTCAATCCACTATGGGCCCCCACGACCCCTTGCCTCACCAAATCTTCAACAGAGCCGCCAACACCATCGCACCCATGCTCCGCCACACCATCAACTGCTCCCTGGTGACCGCCTCATTCCCCGATGACTGGAAACATGCCAAGGTAAACCCCCACCTGAAGAAACCCTTTGGCTGACCCCACCAACCTCAAAAAATACAGACCCATCTCCCTGCTCCCGTTCCATGCAAAAATCATCGAGAAAGCCATCAACAGCCAACTCGCCACATTCACAGAAGAGCAAAACATCGTCGACTCCTCCCAATCCGGCTTCAGTAAAAATCACAGTACGGAAACCACCCTCCTCGCCGCAACAGACAACATCCGCACCCTACTAGACAAAGGAGAAACAGTAGCCCTCATCCACCTCGACCTCTCAGCAGCATTTGACATGGTCTCCCACCGCACCCTAATATGCAGACTTCACGACGCAGGGATCCAGGACAAGGCCCTCGACTGGATCAGCTCCTTCCTCTCCGACAGGACGCAGCGGGTCAGACTCCCCCCTTTCCTCTCAGACCCTACACCAACAACCTGCGGAGTCCCTCAGGGGTCCGCCCTCAGCCCGACGCTCTTCAAGGTCTATGTGGCTCAACTCGCCCCTATCGTCAAAACCTACAGACTCAACATTGTGTCATACGCAGACAACACCCAACTCATCCTCTACCTATCCAATGAACCCAACATCGCCAGGTACAACTTTCAAGAAGGCATGGAAGCCGTAGCTCAATGGATGGAAAACAGCTGCCTACAACTAAACAACAACAAGACGGAAGTACTCATCATGGGCCCAAACCCCGACACCTGGAACGACACCTGGTGGCCGCCCGCCCACCCACACGAGCCACTCATGCAACCTGGGAATCATCCTGGACTCCGAGCTCAAAACGGACTGCCAGATCAACTCAGTCTCATCCTCCTGCTTCCATACCCTCTGCCTCCTAAGTAAGACCTTCAAATGGATCCCCCTTGAACACAGAAAGACAGTCACTCACACCCTGATCACCAGCAGACTAACCTACGGCAACGCACTCTACGCCGGAATAAACAAAAACCTCACCTGAAAGCTACAGAACATCCAGAACACTGCCGCAAGACTGGTCCTTAGCCTGCCAAAGCACTGTCACATCTCCCTGCACCTGCACACCCTCCACTGGCTCCTCATCAAGGCAAGAGTCACCTTTAAGATGCCCACCAATGCACACAAGGCCCTCCACTACACCGGACCAGCATACCTGAACAGCCAACTCAAATTCCAAGCACCCCAAAGTACCCTACGATCAGCCCAGCTCTCCTACGCCGTGGTCCCACGCACCAGAAAAACCAGACCGGGGGGCCACTCCTTCTCCTTCTTCGCGACTAAGGCCTGGAACGCCCCTCCGCTCCACCTCAGACAGACATTGCTTCCCATTATAGTAAGAGACCTCAAGACCTGGCTCTTCAATGGATCCCCTCTTTAATAGACTGGAACCTGCACCCCCCTAGCCCCAGCGCTTTGAGACCCTTACGGGTGAGTAGTCACGCTTAACAAATGCTTGATTGATTGATTGATTGAGAGTCAATACTGGTTTGCATACGGCTAGGTCTAAACTGGGGTAGCATGATGAGCAAATGAACAATGGATTTGACCCAGATCTCTTGACTGGGGGTGATGTTTGATTTGCTCTGCATTCTGTCCATCATCTATGTGTTCTTTGCTTTCTCACCCTAAGAGCGCCGGGTAAGCCCAGACTTGGGCACCGGGATCACTGTGTCACTGGATTCAAGTTAGCCTAGCTGATAAGGGGTGATGCCCTGAAAATGGTCCCAGGATGTTTGATTCTGGTCCAGGGAGGGTCCGGCTTGGCAGTTTGGGCTGGACTGTTCCAATGAGGTACAGGGTCAAGACTGATTTGCATATGGCTGGGCCCAAACTGGGGTGGCATGGTGAGCAAAAGAACAATGGATTTAACCCAGATCCCTTGACTCGGTGTGAATGTTTGATTTGCTCTGCATTCCATCCACCATCTGTGTGTCTTTTGCTTTCTCGCCCTAAGTGTGTTGTGTATGCCCTGACGTGGCTCCCGGGCTCACTGGATTCAAGCTAGCCTGGCTGATGAGGGGTGATGCCTGAATTTGGTCCTAGGATTCTGGTTTCCAGTCCACGGTGGACCTGGCTTTGCAGTTCGGGCTGGGCTGTTCCCAAGAGGAACATGGTTAAGACTAATTTGCATATGGCTGGATCTAAACTGGGGTGGCATGGTGAGCAAGAGAATGATAGATTTAACCCAGATCTCTTGATCGGTGTGAAAGTTTGATTTGGTCTGCATTCTCTTCATCATCTCAGTGTCCTTTGCTTTCTCACCCTAAGTGTGGCAGGTATACCCAGATGTGGGTCCCGGTCTCACTGTGTCACTGGATTCAATCTAGCCTGGCTGATGAGGGGTGATGCCCAAAATTAGTCCCAGGATACTTGTTTCCTGTCCAGGGAGGACCTGGCTTTGCAGTTCGGGCTGGGCTGTTCCCATGAGGAACATGGTTAAGACTAATTTGCATATGGCTGGGTCTAAACTGGGGTGGCATGGTGAGCAAGAGAATGATAGATTTAACCCAGATCTCTTGATCGGTGTGAAAGTTTGATTTGATCTGCATTCTGTCCATCATCTCAGTGTCCTTTGCTTTCACGCCCTAAGTGCGCCAGGTATTCCCAGATGTGGGTCTCATGCTCACTGTGCCACTGGATTCACGCTAGCCTAGCTGATGAGGAGTGACGCCTTGAAACCGGTCCCAGGATGCTTGTTTCCAGTCCAGGGAGGACCTGACTTGGCAGTTTGGGCTGGACTGTTCTCACATGGAACTGGGTCAAGACTGATATACATATGGCTCGTTCTAAACTGGGGTAGCTTGGTGAGCAAATAACAATGGATTTAACCCAGATCTCTTGACTGGGGGTAAATGTTTAATTTGCTCTGCATTTCATCCATTATCTGTGTGGTGGTGATCCAGCCACCGCTGCACTAGCTGTCTGACCGCCCCATTACAATGTGGGTGGTTGGACCGCCATTGCACTGCCACAGCTGCCAGGGAATCACAATTTCCTGGAGGCAGTGTGGTAGCCAGGGCCTCAGTATTGTGCTGGTGGTGCTGCTGCAGATTGCAATGCATGTTACGAGTTTCAGGACCGCCAGTAGTGTCATGGAGTTCTTTTCTCCATGAAGCGAATGGTGGTCCTCCAACCATGTCCCTGGGGCTGTATCGAGGAGGGCAAACCATGTGCCCTCTCTGTGTATACACCCCAGTTCCTGCATGGCATGGACTTTTCAGTCCTTGTTGTGCAGTAACTGTTTTTGGCATTCCAATAGTGATGCCCATTTCAGAGGCACTGCCATGGGACAGCCAAAAACAGCCCCACAGACACAAGGAAACGTGTAATCTGGTGGACAGGTGGACAGTGTGACCATGGGTTTGGCAGCGCGGGAGCCAGTCGTCAGCATGGGGATCCGCTCCTGCACCAACAAACTCGTAATCGGTCACTTAGAGTGCTCCAACCTTTTGACTAATCTGTGCCCCATGAGCTGTTGGAACTATCTCCCATAGTGGCTAGCCCTTGATTTCTATTCTTTAGAACTTATGAGTGGATATGTTCTAGCTCTGCCCCAAGTGTCTGGCTATCTGGCTATCTGCTTGAAACCTGCATCATACACCAAAGAGGACCCCACACATACACTTCCATGACTCCCTTAGCTAAACATTCCTTAAATGAGCAATAACACATTTGGCCTCTACCTCCGATAACAACCTTTTTCTTTGATATAATATCCTCTTTTCTCCTTTTTTTCTCCCTCTCTGTTTTCATCTTTTTTTTCCCACTGTTTTATTTTTACTCTTTTTTTCTGGGGTGTTGGATGTAGGAAGGGAGTTGGTATTCTGTTCATTTTGCATTGGGTATTTTACTATATGTTACAACACATGCTTACTATGAAACTTACTAGCAAGCATCATATCATTACTTAATTCTATGTGCCATATGGTGATGAAACAGTTATATCCATTTATCCATTTTTCAAAACTTCTCAATAAAAAGAGTTGAAAGAAATGTCAATCAATCAATCAATCAGGGGTTTGTGAAGCGCTCTACTCACCTGTGAGGGTCTCAAGGCTTTGGGGGGTGGGAGAGGTGGGGGGACCGAGGAGTTCCCTCTCATCCGAAGAGCCAGGTCTTGAGGCTCTTCTTGAATGCTTGCAGTGTGGGGGTTCATCTGATGCTGAGTGGTAGCTCGTTCCAGGTCTTGGCTGCAATGTAGGAGAAGGATCGCCCCCCCACCCAGGCTCTGCAGATGTGTGGGATTTCGGCCAGGGCAAGTTCAGAGGAGCGGAGGCCTCGCTTGGTTGTGTAGAAGGAGATTCTTTCAATTAGGTATTTGGGTCCAATGTTGTGGAGAGATTTGTAGGTGTGAGTGAGGAGTTTGAAGGTCACTCTCTTTTCGATAGTGGAGTTCTCGTAGGTGCTGGTTGATGTAGTGTTGTTGTGGGATTCCAAGGACCAGTCTAGCAGCTGCGCTCTGGATTGTCTGTAATTTGAGGAGTAGAGATTGGTTTATTCCGGCATAGACGGCGTTCCTGTAGTCCAATTCATGATTTTAGTCAAACTTCATTTTCTGAAAATTCTGGGAAAAATACTATCATAGGATCCACATATGTCGCAGCACTCTGGACACTCCTGGGTGTCTAGTTTTCAGAAACGTCTGGGTTTAGTAGAATCCCTGTGTTGCAACAGAACGCAGGTCCAAATACTGCTGTTACCCACATCATAAAAATGGGTAATTTCTCGTGGCAAAATTTCGAAGTTTCCATGTTGTCTTTTAGGGCTTTTCCTGTCTCAGGTGATAAGCCCAGCAACACAAGAGAGGTACAATTTTTCTCCAGAGAAGTTTTCATCAATTGAATTTTTCTCCATTTTGTCTTCCAAATGTATTCAAGGATGCAAGAGAGAAGACAGTTTGCAAAATGCATTCTGAATCACATGATAGTATGGGTAATCTCAAATTCAGAGGTGTATGTATAACTACTGTTTCTCTGAACTTATCAACTTGGGCATATTTCAGACATACATATGCCATCTTTCATTCATTGGATTGTACCAGATAAATTGGTACACAACGAAAAATCATTAGTGCAGTTTAATAGTTGGCTTTGGGCATCTAATGGTTTTGGACAATCAACAAGCACTTTCTATCTATGTGACCTAATGGGTTTGAAGGACATAACAGTATATTCATTTTGAGAATTGGCCAGAGGGGAAAAAATTACATGTGTAACATTGCCACCTGTTTCCATCTATTTACAACCTAATTTCAGGATTTGTAAAATTGTATTTATTAATTTCTTTGCGAAAAATATTATCAATCTTCACAAACCACCCCTTGCTTAATTTGGAATTTTGTCTGTCTTTAAAAAATGCATACCCTTCAGCGTTCACCCATGGTTTCACACCTGTTTCCACTACAAACTGCAAGTAGGTAGAAATGACAAAAGAAGGAAAATCAACTATCATTTAGAAAAATTCATAAACGCTGGAAAGAATATCTATCTATATATTTTTTTTCTTATAAATATTTTGTTCCTGGAATCTTTAAACATTGTGATCTTAGCACAGCAAACCTTTTGTTGATGCCATTTTCTGAACAAACACTATACACTGTCTTGCCTAGCACCTCTGTTCCCCATTTTTAACGGGAGATCCCCGGGCCACTCCTACAGCAGCTGATAATGCTACACACCAACACCTGGGTCAAGATTAAATTGGGCACCGGTACGCACCTTGCTAGGCAAATTAACACCACCAAAGGCTTGAAACAAGGCTGCATCCTAGCCCCTATGCTGTTCAACCTCTTTCTCGCAGATCTCACCGGTGAACTGGAGAAATCCAAATCACATCCTCCGCGGCTGGGTGATACCTAACTTTCAAACCTCTTATACGCTGACGACCTGGTCCTCATCAGTCGGTCCCCTATCGGACTCCAACATCTTCTGGACACTACCAATACGTTTTCCATAAACAACGCGCTAAAGATCAACTTAAATAAAACAAAAATCATGACAATAAACTACAACAAAACAAAGAAACTCGCATGGTTTCTGTACGGACAGAGATTAGACCAGGTAGCCACTTACAAATACCTAGGTGTACTTATAGACAGTAGAGGCTCGTTCAAACATCAACTAGAGGCTATCCGTCGGAAGGGCACAACATTCCACCTATCGATAAAGCCTCTGAAGAAAGCTCTCCCAGACTGGTCACTGGACCTCCTTCTGCAGGTGATTAGAGCGCGCTTACAGCCCATGCTCACATACAACACTAGACAACACCGTCAGCCGAGCATACAGGGCAATTTTCCATCTACCCACTTACACTTCACCTGCTCAAATCCGCCTTGAATTCGGCGTACAGAAACAAACCGTGGAGAGAAGAGGTGCATATATAAAAAGCTGGCGGAAAATCAGAGGCGCCGACCAAGGAACTCTAAACGCCCATCTCTGGACTGAACTCTCTATCAGAGAGAACTCACCCGCAAGGAAGTACCTAAAGGAATCATTGGAGATCTTGGGGCTCATAAATCTCTGGGAGTCACGGACAGACATCAAAACCTTTAAAAAACTGGTAACGAAAGTAACCAAGATGATATCAACCAGAGGAGGAGCCGCGGACGCGTCCAAAATGTCAGCGTAAGCCGGGGGCTCCCGAGTCCCTAGCCGCGCCTCGGCAATATCCTGGCATTTCTCCTGTGGCAGAACCGTTGTTCCCGGCAACGGAGCTAAAGCAGCGCCGGACGCGGTAATTTGTGGCCGTAACGACCGTGCTCCGGCCAGGATCGGGAGCCTGATAGTTTGCTGCCTGGTTTACACAGAAGCCGGGTTCTCGAGTTGTCACCCGAACCCGGCTGGAACTCAATAACATCGGGGCCAAAACCGGAAGTCACCGGCTCGGCCCCGCGAACTTCCCAGCCTCTTCTGTTGGCTCTAAAGGATGCCCCCACCCCCCGCTGCTGGCCCCCTGTGGTGAATGATGCACTGGGCGCGAGAGGCTTCCTCGGAGGAGCACGAGAGCTCTGCTGTGACCAATTGGCAGCGCTGACGGAGGGTCTGCACAGTCGAGTCCGCTATGCTTGCTGACGTGTGAGATCCTGTGGTGGTCCGTGGTGAGTGCTGCACTGAGCCGGGGGGGGAGGCCCGGTTCGTTTGGCAAAGTCTGGGGCGAGAAGTACTGTCTTGAGGTGTGGCGCACTGTCCAGAGTGGTGGAAGTGGGGCCGAAGAGGGCTAGCACCAGCAGGACTGAAGGAGCTTGCGATCGATGTGGGACTCCGGTGCTGCGGACTGCTGGGTTGACTCCGCAGTGTTACTGGTGGAGCGTAGGCCTACTACCTAGCCATTATGCTGAAGCAGGTTGGATGCTCATTGTCATCGTGAGTGTGGTGGGTCCTGGAGACTGACTGTCCCATTGGATTGCTGACGGGCTAGGGGGTCGGACGTGGCGTGGATCGGACAGAGGTAAATGCTGTGTCGCCCACACAGCTCTGCTAACTTCTATTGTTACACAGGCGGTACAGAAACAACGGCAGACTTTGATGGGTGTCAAAAAGAAGCTCCGTGATAAGGGACTGAAATACGCCATGATGTACCCTGCCAAGTTACGTGTTCAACATGTTGGTAAGATGTTTTTCTTCGATAATCCTGGAATTGCTTCAGACTGGCTGGAGAGTCTTTCCTCCTGGGATGAGCAGCGACGACAGAGTGGTGCTGAGGATGAGGGTGCGCAGGAACAAGAATAATTATTGACATTATTGCAGGTGGGGCTGGGCCGCTTTGGGAGGTGGGCCATGGCTGGGAAAGGTTCGGAGGAATGTTATTTGTAGTGATGGTTTCATGTAAATGTAAAGTAAATGTACATGTATTTATATAGCGCAAATCACCGACCAGGTATCTAAGTGCTTACTTAGGGAACCCGTCCTGGTATTCCCCTGTGAGATACCCCGGCAGGGTATCCACAAGGTGAAAGCCAGGCATCCCGCCACGAGGGGCCGTAGTGGAGATTAAGCAAGCTATTGCCCAGAGTCGCAGAGTGTGACCCCGTGAGTCGAGTAGGCACCGGAGCGAGAATTGTCGAGTCTGTGGTAATTTTGAGCCCGAGACCCGCCGAGGCGGGGAATCGAACCCTGGTCCACGGCCGATCTCAGCTTCCGGGTCTGCCGCCTCTAACCACTGAGCCATGCTTCTTCATAGGTCCAACGATATATTAGGGGTTAGGCGGGGAATCAGCGGGCACACTCCTCCTCGGGTTTCCTTCCCGATAGGTAGGTAGTTAGACCATGGGGAGACAGGCACACTGCGAGTTGGGGGCGGATGTATACCGTGAGCAGGGGTGCATGGAGGGGGGTGGTCAGTGGGGTTTGTTTGTGGGGGGGGGGTTTGTTGTGTTTTCTTGGGGAAATTTTTTCCTTTCTTTTTGCATTGTTTGTTGTGGTTTTTGAAGGCATTGAATTGGAAAGTGCTCAGTGGTTGGGGGGTGATCGCTCAGTCTGTGTTTTTGATGATGGGGGTAGGTAACTAAAGGTATTGAGTTGGAATGTCAATGGGTTGGGTGATAAAATCAAGCGTAGTGTGGTTCTTCAGTATTTTAAACGGTATGCTCCTGATGTGGTTTTGCTACAGGAAACCCACTTGGTCGGAAATACATGTAAAGCGATGCATATAATGGGTTACAGACTAGTGGCGCATGCGGGATTTACTACTGGCTCTAGGGGAGTAGGTGTCCTGACCCGTAAATCGCTCCCATTGGTGATCGATTCTGTCTTTGAGGATGATAGGGGCAGAAATGCTGGTGTGACGGGTCACTGGGAAGGGCATGTTCTGTCATTGTCGTCTGTGTATGTGCCTCCGGGCATGCAGGCCCTTACTTTTGTTGATTTGGGAAAGGCCTTGCTAGATCTCCCGAGTGGCCTGTTAATATTGGGGGGGGACTTCAACACGGTCGTCTCTGGAGCTCTTGACAGACATCCCCCGCGGGATGTGGGACGCGCTCATGGCTGGTTACCTGACTTCCTAGAGACCATAGGTTTGGTTGATGGCTGGAGACTGCTCCATCCGGATCAGAAACAGTATACCTTCTACTCTGGGGCTCATGGAAGCATGTCTAGATTGGATTATTGTCTTGTCCCTGCTGTTTATGCATCATGCGTGTTGGAAGCGACGCATCTCGCTAGGGGTATATCCGATCACTCCCTGCTTTGGTTCAGTTTCGGGGTGGCCTTTAGTTCTCAGGGTAGAGTAGCCCCCATTAATCCCTGGCACTTACGTAATCCCAAAATTAGAGGAGACCTGATCAAGGCATTAGACCACTACTTCAACAAAAACGAGGGATAGGTGCCCTCGTCCATTACGCTTTGGGAGGCTTTCAAGACTGTACTTAGGGGTCAGGCTCTTTCGCTGATAGCAGGAGCTGAGAAAGATCGGAATAAAGACATTGTCGAGGTGGAGGCTGAGATTATGGGCCTGGAGGGGGAGCTGGAGCGGGAGGTGACTCGGGCTAAGCAGCATGTCCTTAGTCTCAAACAGCATGAGTATAGAACGCTGGTTACGAACAGCGCTAAAGCCCTGAGTAGAGAGCAGCAGGGTCGGCTGTATGACGTCGGGGATAAAGCTGGGAAGCTTATTGCTTGGCTGGACAAGAAGGATAGAGCAGATCGGGTTGTCCCGGAGCTTTTGAAAGAGGACGGGCTGCATATCACTGATCCCCAGGCTATAGTAGATAGCTTTGCTCAGTATTTTCACACTGTATACACATCGGTCTCGGACCTCCCGGTGGAGGACTCCCAATTGATGCAGCGCGACCTGCAGCTCCCGCGTTTGTCTAGGGAGGACCAGGAATTTATGGATAGTGACATCACTGCGGATGAGGTGGCCCAAGCGGTGCGCGCTTAAACTCAGGTAAGGCGTTGGGGCCTAATGGGATCCCCATTGAGCTTTACAAACTTCGGCCCGATCGGATTGCTCCCTACCTGCGGCGCATGTTCATTGAAGCCCGAGAGAAGGGGATACTGCCCTATGATCATAGGGTAGCCTCTATAGTGGTTATTCATAAGGAGGGCAAACCGAAATCCTGCTGTGCTTCCTATAGGCCTATTTTGTTATTAAATGCGGAACCCAAGATCCTTGCTAAGACCCTATCTACCAGATTGATTACGGTGATCAGTGGATTGATACACCCGGATCAATCGGGCTTTATCCCCCATAGGAATACAGCCCTAAATCTGCGTCGGTTGCATGGGGTGCTCGCAAGGGCTCACACCCTGCTGGAGCCCACTGTAATTGCAAAAAACACAGTTGATGGACAGATTGTAGAACAATGTCATACAGTCACCCCAGTACAAGGATCTGGGCCTAAATCCATCGTTTTTTTGCACTCCACACCACCCTGGGTTAGACACTGGCTATATGCAAATCAGCTCTGACCCTGTGCCTCATGGGAACAGTCCAGTCCGAACTACCAAGCCATGTCTTTCCCAGACCGGAATCAAGCATCCAAGGACCGGTTTCTGGCTATCAGCCTTCATCAGCCTGGATAGCTTGACTCCAGTGGTGTGGAGAGCCTGGGACTCACGTCTGAGCATACCCAGCCCACTCAGGGTGAAAATTGCAAAAAACACAGTTGATGGACAGATTGTAGAACAATGTCATACAGTCACCCCAGTACAAGGATCTGGGCCTAAATCCATCGTTTTTTTGCACTCCACACCACCCTGGGTTAGACACTGGCTATATGCAAATCAGCTCTGACCCTGTGCCTCATGGGAACAGTCCAGTCCGAACTACCAAGCCATGTCTTTCCCAGACCGGAATCAAGCATCCAAGGACCGGTTTCTGGCTATCAGCCTTCATCAGCCTGGATAGCTTGACTCCAGTGGTGTGGAGAGCCTGGGACTCACGTCTGAGCATACCCAGCCCACTCAGGGTGAAAATTGCAAAGAACACAGTTGATGGACAGATTGTAGAACAATGTCATATAGTCACCCCAGTACAAGGATCTGGGCCTAAATTCATCGTTTTTTTGCACTCCACACCACCCTGGGTTAGACACTGGCTATATGCAAATCAGCTCTGACCCTGTGCCTCATGGGAACAGTCCAGTCCGAACTACCAAGCCATGTCTTTCCCAGACCGGAATCAAGCATCCAAGGACCGCTTTCTGGCTATCAGCCTTCATCAGCCTGGATAGCTTGACTCCAGTGGTGTGGAGAGCCTGGGACTCACGTCTGAGCATACCCAGCCCACTCAGGGTGAAAATTGCAAAAAACACAGTTGATGGACAGATTGTAGAACAATGTCATACAGTCACCCCAGTACAAGGATCTGGGCCTAAATCCATCGTTTTTTTGCACTCCACACCACCCTGGGTTAGACACTGGCTATATGCAAATCAGCTCTGACCCTGTGCCTCATGGGAACAGTCCAGTCCGAACTACCAAGCCATGTCTTTCCCAGACCGGAATCAAGCATCCAAGGACCGGTTTCTGGCTATCAGCCTTAATCAGCCTGGATAGCTTGACTCCAGTGGTGTGGAGAGCCTGGGACTCACGTCTGAGCATACCCAGCCCACTCAGGGTGAAAATTGCAAAAAACACAGTTGATGGACAGATTGTAGAACAATGTCATACAGTCACCCCAGTACAAGGATCTGGGCCCACTGTAATAGCATCACTCGATGCCACGATGGCCTTTGATACGATTAAATGGCCTTACTTGTGGGCTGTACTTGCTAAATTTGTCTTCGGCTCTGATTTCATCTGCTGGGTCCGCTTGTTATATACTGAACTCCTCGCGCAAGTAACTGTGAATAACTGGGTCTCGTCGCCATTTAGTCTTGGACGGGGCACCCGGCAAGGTTGCCCCCTTTCTCCCCTTCTGTTCTCACTGGCTATGGAACCGTTGGCCGCCTGGGTCCGCTGGGAGCCCTCGGTTCGGGGTTTCTGGTGGTCGCCACAGTGGGAGGATAGAATCTCTTTGTATGCAGACGATATTTTACTTTATTTGGCCTCACCTAGGAAATCCCTGGATACGGTTTGCGACGTGTTGTCCTCCTTAGGAAGGAACTCAGGGCTCTCTATAAATTGGGGTAAATCACAGGTATTCGTTCTTAGTGGGGACGCCCGCTTCCCCCGCAAAACTGCCCGATCCAAATAGCTAGGGATGGGTTTAAATATTTGGGGATATTTATCTCCTTGGACCCCACGGTCCGTTATGCTAGGAATCTCCTCCCCCCCCTTGGTCCGACTGCGCAGTGATGTTGCCGGCTGGAAGAGGCTTCCTCTCTCCCTGCTTGGGCGGGCGACTCTCTTTAAAATGATGCCTTTACCCCTTTTTCTTTACGCCCTACAATATACGTTAGATGTTGTGCCAGCGAGCTACTTTCGAGAGGTTGAGGGATTACAACTTAGTCTGATATGGGATGGTAGACCCCGGATCGCATTGGCTAAACGGACGCTTCCGTGGTATGACGGTGGGATCGCACTCCCTGATATGAAGCGATATTATTGGGCCTCACAATTGGCAGCCATTAACCTTTGTACTTATGGATCCCCTACTGATCCTGGATATGCAATGGATAGATGGCTTCTCCCTGTGGGCTCCTTTAGTCGTGCGCTGTATGCAAGATCAGTGGGGAAGGGTTTGACAGGACCAACTAGGCATGCGGTGCGGATTTGGCGTGATGCCACCAAGTCTTTAGGATGGAGGGACCGCTTGACGCAAGCTACCCCGCTTTTTGATTCCGAAAAGTTGGGCAAGCTTTGGAATACAAGGGGCTTTGACAGGTGGGATCTGATTGGGATCTCTACTATCGGTGCGGTTATGGTTAAGGGGAGGATTAAGACATTTGAGGAATTGCAAACTGAGTATAAATTGGGGAAAACGGAGTACTTTCGCTATGCGCAGGTCAAGCATGCGTTGATGACGGTCCTGCCGGCGGAGGCAGAACTCCCCGAGTCGTCTCCTCTTGAAGACAGAATTTTGGATGGCCACCTGCCTGAGAAGACTATTTCCCTGATTTATAAAAAATTGATTAATCATAGGGCAGATCTTCTGGTCGAGCTAAGAGACAAATGGTCGCACGATGGTATTGAACTAGATGATGAGGATTGGCGAGCGGCGGTCTCTTCCCCGAAGGTGGTCGCAATTCCAGCGCGCCTGCGCCTTGTTCAGCTGAAAATATTGCACAGGGTATATGTCACAGGGCCCTGCCTGGTTCGGATGGGACTGTCTGAGACGGATCTGCGTAAACGGGGTTGTGGTTCTGTTGGTACTTTCCTTCACATTATTTGGGAGTGTCGTTCTGTGACAGAGTATTGGAGTGGGATACATGATGTCATGCGGGAAGTTCTGGGAGTTGCTGTGTTGTCAGAAGCGCGGAGATGCCTCCTGAATATTTGGGAACCTACGGATATAAATGTGGCGCAGACCGAGTGGGTAACTTTAGGTAATATGATTGCGAAATGGAATATAGCACAGCGGTGGGGGTCAGATAGGATGCCGACCGTTGAAGAGTGGATGGAGAACATGGATTGGTGTATGTTCCGCAA
This sequence comes from Lissotriton helveticus, assembly GCF_964261635.1. NCBI lineage: Eukaryota > Metazoa > Chordata > Amphibia > Caudata > Salamandridae > Lissotriton > Lissotriton helveticus. The sequence continues at coordinate 540,693,307 of NC_136067.1, forward strand.
GAAAACTGTTTATATTGCGAGGGGCCGGCCTCGTAAGTGGACACCTGTGTGGGGGCTGTGGAACCGTTATCCGGGGGACATTTGTGTGCCACCTGTAGAGGCGCCCATTGATATTCCTGCCTCTCCGTGATTGTTTATGATTATGTATCATGTTTCCCGCTCTCCCCCCTCTCCTTTTGTTGGATGATGAGTGATAAGGGAGACTGTCTCCCCCATGTACTGTTGTTATTTCTATTGTTTTGATGCCTTGTGTCAATAAAAAGAAATATTTTTAAAAAAAAGATGATATCAACCATAGAGGACAAAGACACCCTGGCAAAGAGGGCTCATGGATGGGCAGTGCTGAAAGATTACAACGCTCTGAAGCCGCAAGAATATTTAAAAATAGGCCTCACACAGACGGCAAAAAACAAGTTTTTAAACCTGCGCCTCGGCATCATACCTATACTACTCCATCTGGCACCCTGGAAAAGGGCAAGCTCAGCAAATCGCTGCTGACTCTGCTCATTAGGTAAAGAGGACCTAATACACATCATTTGTATTTGTACAAACCTCATGGACATAAGGTGCTCCCTATTTCGGGTCTTATGGAACCAAAACGGCATAACAAGTTGTGGGCAGGCTTTGATGCTGTGTTTTAATCCTGAAGAGACTCAGTTAAATAGCAGGCTAACAAAATTCTTTGACACAGTGGCTAGAAGACTCACGAAACAGCCACCTGGTTCACCTAAAGCATCTGCTAAGCGAATGCAATGCTAGCCCACCCGGAGTACTTTGTCCCCTCAATTTTAATGGCCCTCACCAAAATAAAATCGAGACTTCCATGATCTTAAAGAGTGTGACCACCCACTTTCTTAAATTTTAATTGTAAATAAGGCTTTTCTTATCTATGTAAGTTTTTATATTGTGAGTTTTTATTAACTGTACAATAAACAAACCTTAAACCCCATTGTTAATGCCCCCCACCCCCGATCCCCTAACATTTTTGCTATACTTTGACTTGATTTCCTGTAGCGTAATTCCCAAACCCTGGGTACAGGATGCAAATTATGCCTGGATGCTGTTTGTGGAGAAACAAAGCTTTTGAAGACTTACGTTCAAAGTACTTAAAAACATCAAAAAACAGGGGTCAGCACTAGGGCAGGAATATGTGCAGTATTATGTTTATATTCTTACAATGTGTTTTGTTTGAGTGTCTGCAATGTCAAACGTTATATGACAATTTTTAACCTTTGTATTTTTTTCTATTACTACTTGTACTGCTTTAGCTTTAAATATATTTCTACACAAATAGTTGTCAGCAAATTTTAAAGGTATAGGACCATTTTTACATGACTTGCATTTCTTTTATTATCGTTATTTTTACATATCTACAATGTAATTTGTATAGGTGTCTCTAAGCACTAAAGTTACATGATCATTTCACTCTTTTTTTGTAATTTAATGATATTCTTCGATGTTTGCTGGTATGAATTTTCTCTATCTATTTTATGTTTGTCCATTGCAGTGAGTGACTGTGTGTGCTGTGTATCTTTCTTCGATGGCAGGCACAGATCTGAGTTCAATTCTGCTGCTGCTAGTGCTACTAGAGTAGGAGTGAGTGTATCTTTTGTCAATTACAAGTGAAATACCCTTTTGTAGGTGCTTTTTATATTTGCACATCCCTCACTGATCACCTCCTTTGTTTCCCCTTTCCCTTTCACTTTAGTATAGGTATTCTCCATTTGTCGAATTGAAAAACACATGGTTATCCAAGGGTCTAACAGGCTTAAAAAAGCGCTGAGAAATTCTAACACAAGCAAGGGACTCTTAATCGTGCCTAATGACAATCCTTAAATAAAGACAGAATCCCATCACCCACCAAGGTGGCATGCTTCATAATCTGGGATTTCTCCTCTTGGCTACAACACCTCAATGCCCTCACTATTAGGGAGGAGCTCAGGGATGATTTCAGATACTACTCTTGTATAGGATCTACTAAAATCCAGCAGATGTAAAGTATAATGGTACTAGAGTGATGGGCACAGTGCAAAAAGGTAAAGTGTGTAATAAAACTAACTACCAAGAGAAAAAAAGGAAGTTTATTAGTTAACTCTTGGGATCAGGATTAAAAACAGTGCATGTGCAGTTTGAAAACAATAACTGCATCTGTCCAAAAAAAGGTCTACATGTTTCGGCCAATATGACCGCAAAGGTGTCCTGGACTTCCGCAGGACCTTGATGTTAAATGCTACTGCTTAACAAGTGTTGAAATAACAAAGTAAATCTAAAGGGATTTGTAGTTTGGAATAAATACAACCTACATCACCAATAGTACTTTGGGTAGTTAATGACATACTGGTGACACCTGTGAAGGAAACAAAAAGAGAGATCAAATGCTTGTGTTTATTAGCTTCATAAACATGTGAGTCACATGTACTCATCAATTTGCATATCGTAGTATATACCGTGAAAAACAACAATGTAAAGTGAACTTACCCGTTAAATACGAGTAAGATGCCTCACCTCACCTGGCAACAGCTCAGGACGGGAGGCACCGCTCTATGAAGACATAATGTTGGCAGAGGGTCAGACTGAAATGTAATCTAGTCTAGCCTGCCACCAGGTCACAGTTAAAAACAATTTGCACACCCTGCAGACTAAAGAGGGAGCAGTGCGGGAACACAAAGGTGGCACACAGACAGAGTGCATGCTGGCAACATAACAAATGATCTATCGATGTCCTATGTAGGGCATCTAAATTGGTAATGCTGTTGAACTTACTCACAAACGCTTCGCAGCTTTAGTGTTTTTATTCACTGTGTACTGTCATTCACTAGAATACTCTCACTAGTGTGAAGCACGGCCCAGTATTCAAATAAAGGAAAGTACTGAGTAACTGATGAACTCGCAAGTGGAGAGTCTAGCATACTGCTTACGAACGAGTCACTGTTACGTTCACAGAGGGTCATAGTAGTGAAAGTCTAATTCTTAAAGGCGTACAAGTATCAATTTACATTTACGTAACAACTTTTACAAAGACGCGTGATGATTAAATACAACTCTATAGTCTAGCGCTGAATGTGAATACATAAAATCCCTCAGTCTACCGCACACAGCTTACGCTCTATTACTACAATGTGTCGTGAGTGTAAACACGTTTATGGTTTTAATGCTATGCTTGGAAAAACTTGACTAGATTGGTCTGTCATTTGTATGGAGATATAAAATATCTCAGCCCGCCACATGCGCCATATGCTTTATTACTGCAATGCGTCGTGAGTGTAAACACGCTTATGGTCTTTACGCATGCTTGGAAAAACTTGACAGGATTGTGCTGATTTGCAAAAATACAAAGATCTCTTGCCTGTGTGGCTCACTCACCTATCCGTCAATACCTCGGGCTGGCGAAAGCAGCAACCAGAGGTAGCCAACCATAGATAAGGCAGAGGTGGCTGGTCCATTGGGGCGTCGGGGCAGCGCCCCACTAGGCAGATTCAACAAGAAAAACTGCCCACGGGCAGCAGGAAATGTAAAGAGATGGCAGACGCAATTCGTCTGTTTACATTTTTGACCTGTGCTTGCAGCTGCTTCACAGCCTCAAGTGCGCATGAGCACAGTCAGTCTGTCATTCAACAATAAACGTGCACGCACGCAGGCGAGAGCAGCAGGAGTCCAGAACTGGACTCCGACTGCGCATCTGCGAGGGGCGCTTTTAATTTCAGCACCCGACTCCATTGACATAATATTAGGCATGCTGCACATGCCTAGTATAGTACAGGAGTCTGAAGATAGGATCCTGCTCGGGCGGTGACGTATGATCGCCCCATGCCCTGTCAAATGGCAGGATACCGTTGAGTAGCTGCCCCCTGTCGCATCCAGTCTCATGATTTGCTACTTGCCATGTGAGGACTCTGAGACGTGATGCGATGCGGGACCGGCAGAGGAGATGGCTCATCCTGGTAAGTTTATTTATTTTTATTTAATTTAATTACATAAACCCCCTCACCACGCGTACCGCCCGAGTCATGCCGGCCACGACTCTCTTCACATTTGTGGTGACAGCATGAAACCCTAGCCATCGGCGCTGTTGGCATAGGCATGTAAAGCCAGAAACCACTCGCTTCAAGTGTGCAACGTTTGTGAGGAGTACGAGTTAATCTTTTTCTTTGCACCTCTCCTATATTTGGTTTCACTTCCATACTAATCGGCAATGAGACTTTCATGACCGTTTGTATTTGGAACAAGCCTCACAGCGGGAGGGCGCGTGCCCTTTACAGATGTCTAATCAGACATGGGAGGGAGCGTAGATGCTCCCTTCAAGAGAGGACATTGGCCTAAGCACAGATGTTTAGCCAGGAGTTTCAAGACAGGAGCTCAGTGTGCCCCTAAGTCCTGACCTGTCCCGGCCCTCCGTGCTGTTCCAGAACTGACATCTAATACTGCGATACGTTGTCAAAGCGCGTTCAACAAATCCATCAGCAATGCCAGGGTGTTAAATTTAGACAATTAAAACGTGTCGTTCACATAAAGACATAGTACTGTACCTAGCGCACTCAGATTCAGTTTAATCTAATGTTTCGATAGGTGTGCTATGTTGTATTAAATGCCTACTGAGCATAAGTAACAATGAATGGTAGAGGCCCAGCCCCACATGGGCGACTGGGGCTACAACATGCACCAACACATAAGTTGTTTTTGCAATAAACTGTTCAATTCATTTTTTCATTTGCTTATTCAAAAAAGCTTTTATGTTTCCAAAAAATATTGAAGCAATTTTACATCAGAAAGACTTTTCAGTTACATATAAACAATTCCATGTATTACATACAGTATCAAAATGTACATTTTATAACTTCACACCCAATGCATTTCGAGACCTTAGTCTCTTCTTCAGGGGTATAGCTGCAAAAGAAAATATATCATGAGACCAAATCATTCACAAAAAAAGTTCATTCAAAAGATTCTACTCTATTCAAATCAGTTAATCATGCCCAATCACCAACACCTGTGTGTCATGCCAAATCCAGCCACAACTTAATTGAAGTCCTCAATGCTTTCCTACAAGAAACAACTGCAAAATAAACCACAGAATGAACAAAAAGTCCCAAAAAATTCTAACTCAACTCAAATATGTGTTAAACCAGATCCTATGTACCTTCATTTCACTAAGTGAATTCTTGTCTGGATGGGACGTACGCTGACTTCCTCTGTGTTTACTGACTCTGCAAAATTATATAAACCCTTGTCAAAATCACTCAATCCGACAAACAAAGAAGCAAGATAGGTGTTCACCATGCTCTTATCTAGAATAATGCTCGGATAGTTTTTAAGCCAGTGTGACGATTCTGGGATAGTCTGAGAATAAAGGCGAAAGAACGGTCTATTTTCAGCCCGATATTTTAAGGTTCACAGAATAGGATACATCTGCCTGTTGAGTCGCTTTCTTACCTATAAATTAATGTTCAACCACCGAAATCCTCCGTTCCTGACGTTATCAACACACGCCATGAAGCTCCCGAGCTTCAAGTGTTGAAATAATCCTTCTGCGTCACGTGATCGGAGGCTTTGAATCATAGAGCTAAAAAGCGGACTGGGTGTAGGTACGGAGCTCCGTGTGAAGCAAAAGTGCTTCGATATGTGTTTTTTATGTTATGAATCGAATGAATCAAACAAACCGGTCTGTTATATATGTTAGAAGCAAAATGTGGCCATAATTGCTATTATCGCGAGTGAAACGTCCGAGAGACAATCGTACCTAGGATCATACTAAGAGAAACATGAAGATATCCTGAGTCAAATAAAAGAATATAAAAGAACTCCTAAAGCCCTATTGTAATTACTAGGATGTTCAGATCTATAACTGGAAATCTACCAAAATACATTTTTTACCCAAAATTCATAAAAAACAGAACAGATCCACCGTTCAGACCCATCGTGGCAGGTTGTGGTTTTTATGAATTTTGGGTAAAAAATAAATCCTGGGTCGTTTTGGATACGTGTTCATCAGATATTTTTTTTGTAGTGGTGTTAATCCAGCATAGTTCTTCTGCTTTGTCCAAAATTTTGTTCAAGTTCTCCATAATTTCCGAAGTTGGATCAGTATCCAATTTTCCATATGAACAAAATTCATAAAAACAGAACAGATCCACCGTTCAGACCCATTGTGGCAGGTTGTGGTTCTTTATTTGAAAACCCAGGAAGATTCATTGATTATTATTTACAGCCATTTGTTCAACAGTGGGAAACATATATTGAGGACAACCTTTAAATATCGGGCTGATAATAGACCGTTCTTTTGCCTTTATTCTCAGACTATCCCAGAATCGTCACACTGGCTTAAAAACTATCCGAGCATTATTCTAGGTAAGAGCATGGTGAACACCTATCTTGCTCCTTTGTTTGTCGGATTGAGTGATTTTGACAAGGGTTTATATAATTTTGCAGAGTCAGTAACACAGAGGAAGTCAGCGTACGTCCCATCCATACAAGAATTCACTTAGTGAAATGAAGGTACATAGCATCTGGTTTAACACATATTTGAGTTGAGTTAGAATTTTTTGGGACTTTTTGTTCATTCTGTGGTTTATTTTGCAGTTGTTTCTTGTAGGAAAGCATTGAGGACTTCAAGTAAGTTGTGGCTGGATTTGGCGTGACACACAGGTGTTGGTGATTGGGCATGATTAACTGATTTGAATAGAGTAGAATCTTTTGAATGAACTTTTTTTGTGAATGATTTGGTCTCATGATATATTTTCTTTTGCAGCTATACCCATGAAGAAGAGACTAAGGTCTCGAAATGCATTGGGTGTGAAGTTATAAAATGTACATTTTGATACTGTATGTAATACATGGAATTGTTTATATGTAACTGAAAAGTCTTTTTGATGTAAAATTGCTTCAATATTTTTTGGAAACATAAAAGCTTTTTTGAACAAGCAAATGAAAAAATGAATTGAACAGTTTATTGCTAAAAACAACGTATGTGTTGGTGCATGCTGTAGCCCCAGTCGCCCATGTGGGGCTGGGCCTCTACCGTTCACATAAAGACAGCCATAGGTGCTGCAGTGTGTTGTTGTCACTAATGGAAGGTTATTGCAACAAAAACTGTCAACTGCATGCTCATTATAGAATGGGTGCTAAACTATTAACTCATGCAGCCAGCAGCATTTATAAAACTAAAGATAAACACGAGTATGGAGGGGACCCCTGCAACTATTCTGCCTCTACTGCTGCGCTGGGGTAATGTGCAAGATATGCTCACAGTGCCTGTTGGTCCAATCAGTAAGGAAGGGCTCTGTCCTTGTTAAATGTCTGCTATGCAGAACGGGAAGTCTTTATTGAAAAACTCAAAAATAAATTCACACACATGCACTGGAATCTAGTTGAATCTATAAAAACCAAGGTTGTAATGACATAACGATGGTTGCTTTACATTGTAATATGTTAGACCTGGCATCTTTGGCGTGGTTACCCCAGTCTTTTTGACCTCTACCTCCTGTATTTTTGATGCTGTGCTGGATTTCGTTTTTGCTGGTTTAGATGCTTTGGACACTCTGCCACTGCTGATCAGTGACAGAGTGTAAGTGCTCCCTGTGTAAATTGTTATTATGATTGGATATACCTGATTGACATATTTGTATCACCAAGAAGTCCCTAGTAAAGTGCACTGGGTGTGCCAGGGCTGGTGATGACAGATGCTACTAGTGTTCTTGCAGCACTGATTGTGCCACCCACAGGAGTAGCCCCAACATGGTTTTTCAGGCCTTCCACCACAGTGCCTGTGTGCAGTCTGTGAACTGTCACGTCCTCCTGGTCAGTGACCCCACTGACCAGGCCCAACCCTTCCCTTTTTGTGCACATCGGTCACCCCTATGGAAGGCCCAAGGTACTCCCTTGGGCAGGGTGCAGTGTATGTGAAAGGTAGAGCATGTGCTTGTGCAGGTGACATGCTCTGGTAGTGAATCACAGCCATTTTCGTTTTTCACTGCTGCAAGGCTATCTTGCTCCATAGGCTATCATGGGGGATGCTGGCAACAGTGGCTACCAGCATATCTTCCCATAGGAGCAAGATAGGACATAAATTCTAGTATCCCTGAACTCAGAATTTAATATCACACCTTTTGGGAAAGGTTGTTTTTAAATTCTGTGTTTGAGAACAGCACTTTTAGAAAGATGCTGTTCTCTTGTCTGCCCTTTCTGTGTGCATTGGCCTGTTTGTGTATTGACTGTATGATTTGAGAGTGACAGGGGCTGGGGATTCCCCAGGAGGCTGGCTGAGTCAGCCCTAGGCTGAATGACGGCATTGCAACTTGAGTGGTGGGAGGAGATAGCACCTGGGCCTGAATAGGGCTGTGCCTGCCTTCCACAATGCTGGCTCCACCTCCTGTTGGGCGGCTGACGACCCCGCCCCTCATTCTGAAAGGAAAGGAGAAGCCAGGAAAACAAAGTGCTCAAGGAACACCGAGAACTGGTTCAGACCGGGCTCAGGGCCCACTTGCACAAAGAGAACAAAGACTTTTAGGGGTATAAGTACAGGACGCCTGACAACAGACAATTAGATCATCCTGGAATCAAGAAGGAACCTCAGTCAAGGAGAAAGCTGAAACTGAAGAAGGAAGATTGTCCTGCAGTTTCTATGCTGGATTGCCCTGCTGTTGCTTTGCTGCCAAGGAGAGGGGAAGGACTTTGCTTTGTGCTGTGTCCCCTTGCTTGAGGGAATCTCCAAGGGCCTGAGAAGAGCTGGCTCCCTGTTTTAAAGTTCCAGGAACAAAAGGACTTCACCCCCAGCTTCCCCTCAGCTCTACTGAGAGAGTTCTGTCCTTCCTGCAGTGCGTGGCCCATGTGTGGTGCCTCTGGAAGTTGTACCTGTGTTGGGAAGCTGGAAACCAAGCTTTAAAGACTTTGCTACAGAACAGTTATTGCATCGCTCACTGCGGAGCTCATCCCCGACAGTGCGAGTAAATTCCCACCGCTACGGAGGTCGAGATCATCACAGCGCCTGTTGCTGCCGCCAAAGACATTGCATTCTTCGCTTGCGGGAAGATCGCCATCGCTGCGAGTATCGTTGCAGAGCCTGTCATCGCTGGGTGAGATCTCCGCACCGCTTGCTTGCGGATCGCATCACATCGCTGCAAACATCGTCGCAGAGCCACCGCATCGAGGAGCTGCGAGAGAGAGATCGCCGCTGGATCGCGCATCGTCGCCCCGGAGATCGTCGTAGCCCATACGAGATCGATGCATCGTGCCTTTGTAAGAACAAACTTCCTACGGAACCTACGCACCGGAATCCATACAACTGGCCTTCCTCCCCATACAGACCGGATTCGTCGCAACACGCCCCCTGCCGCAGCAGGGTTGTCGCATCGCCTCCCCAAGGTCTCAGGAGCAACGCATCGCTTGTTTTCCACCGCACCAGCTTCTGCTTTTGGAACTTTGTCGCATCTAAAGGTACTGTTGGCTAAACGTGACACAACTGTGAACTTTTCACGCAACTGTGGATTATTTTTATCGCAACCTTAAGAACTCTTTTGCAACCATATTCTTGAACTGTGTATGTTGGATTTTTGTCGTTTTGGTCTTGTGTAGTTTAGATTAAATACCTTTGTTTTTATAAACTGTTGTAGAGACAGTTTGTGGTGTTTTCACTGTGTTACTGTGATTGTTGGTACAAATACTTTACACATTGCCTTCTGATTAGCCTTGACTGCTCGTGCCAAGCTACCGAGAGGGTGAGCAGGGGTTATCTCAGAGGGTTTCCTCCTTACCCTAACTAGAAGCAAGGGTCCCTATTTGGACAGTGGTACCTACCTCTGCCAACTAGAGAACCCCAGTTCTAACATAATACATATGAGAAGTCTAGCCACTTTTTAATCACATAGCCGCTGCATGTCCTACTCCATTCAAGGTTACCCTTATCCTTAAAATAATTTTCGATTGCGTGTAAAACAGCCAAGTGTGACTACCTATGTTACGTACAATATTGATGTTGGCTTACAGAAGTGGATTCATGATCCACTGCAATTCTTTTTGAGCGTTTTTGGGATTCTTGTTCTTCTAGCCTTCAGTCAGCCTTCCAAAGCATAAACTGCGGTGTCAATCAAAGGGGCCCTGCTGTGAGTATTTTTGAGGGATACCCTGCACTTTGACCCCAAGGGGCTCCCAATGAATATATTGTAGTACTGCACTTCTCCTTGGACTGGTCTACAGAGCTCTCCTTGAAGATCTGAAAGGCTCCAAGCACTTAGAGCTACTCACTCTCCAGAATGTGCTGTCTTTCACAGTGAGCGCATGCACAGCATGTTTTATAAATGGGGTTCCCACAGCTACCTACATGTGAACATGCAAAGATTGGGGCTATGCATCCCGCTCGCAAGCATGGCCCGAGGACCACATTTGATGCTTTTAGTGAAGATATGGTAGGCTTTGGTGCTGACACCCCAGGTGATGGCCTGGTATAGATTTGCTCTGGCACCGGCTAAGGTTACTTGTAGTTCAGACTTGCACCTGAAGAACACACATTTAATTCTAACCAACTAACAAATCCTTGTCTGCCCTGGCATTGCAAGCAGGCTCTGACGAGGATCAGCGATAGCTGTGAGCCTCTGTGTGCTTGTGCAGACTACAATGCAACCAACAAGTTTGCAGAATGTTCAGACACAGTTTGTCAATTTCACGGTCACCTTTCCTGCTTCCTAATTGAAACAATTAGTAGGGATTAGCACCAACAGATATCGAAAAAGCCACCAGAGATGGGATTTACACAAATCACCCCGTTTTATGCCTTCCCTGCAATTCTGCTCCTGTTTCTTTTAAAGCCTGGTAAGGCTTTAAAAGAAACAGATGACTTTAGTCGACAATGGTTGCCAGTTCACCTCTGGGCCTTCAATAGCAGATGGCAACAGCATGCCAACAAGTGCACAAGCATGAAAACTTAACAGTTCCCTTTTTTCGTGCCCTAAAAGAGATGTAATGTATCTTTGAGAGCTGATGTTCATGCAGGAAATCATGCATTTTCCTGCAGGGGACTAGTTTTAACAAAATCGTAGAAAAGTGACACTGCAGTCCTACAGAATACGTCATATGAAGATGACAATATCGCAAGACCTTTGACCGCCACGGAATCATTGGATTTTTTAATTAAAAGCTATATGGTGAAGTATGGTAATAAACCGTGATAATTATCTTACGTTAGAGGGTTTCTTTGTATTTACAGGCTAGTCTGCACATTGGTTATGGGGGAATGCTGGAAATGTCAGTGTCATGTAGATGCATTCCATGCTGACTTGTAAAGCTTCGACTGATGCCGGCAGAGAAGCAGTTGCGTTTTGCAGGAAGGGATACATTCCCTGTCTCTGTTTCATACAATCCATAGAGTGCTAAACATGCAGGTTATTTTGAATTTTCAGTTTATAGATTCTCAGCGCATCAACCACTCGTCAATGCCTTTTCTGTGCTTTACAACCGGGTTTCAATAGGAAACTTTTTATGTTCCTGCTTAGGAAAGTGACTTTTTCAGTTCTCCGAATATAAATGGAAATAAGTCTTGGTGAATAGGCGCTATATCCCTAATAATGCATTTCATCGGATTGGTTTAGAAGAGATGGCTCAAGCACCTCAGCAGCGGAGGCTGCCACTGATGAGACTGTGGGTGGTGAGCAGTCACTAATGCTGAGGCCCACCACATGGAGCACGCCTTGCAGTGGGGAGGGTGTTGTAAATAGACTCATTCAGGTTATTTTAGGACCCTGCATTCATTCACCGTGAGCTTGTGCCAGCAGGACACTGTCTTTGTGTTGCGTGCTTGTCCTGTTTCCCTTACTTATGCGCTACTAGCAGTAGGATGAATAAAACACAATCATTAAACACTGAATTTGGACAGCGTAGCAAGTTTAAAATTTGTAAATCAAACATAATGGCGTTCATAATTGGCTGGTGAGAGGCGTGCAAGGCATAGTCCGAAAATGAATGTAACTCGGGGCTAACTGATTTCTTCATTAAGCTTACCTTTCTCTCCTTGTGCGACTCGCAGTGAGAGATTTTTAATGAATTCCCATCACACTTCAGCAGTCAGTCCGAGGCAGACCTAAACCATAAATGGATATTACAAGTTGCATGCGCAGGACATTTCTCACTGGTAGGCTTGATCAGCTACTATGGGAAAATGACAGACATTTTTTTTTCCTCCTAGAACACAAATGGTGCTTTCGGGACAGGGAGAGAGAGTGAGTCTGAGAGTCAGCCCAGTTGGTATCTGGTAACGAAATTCCGTCATTAGGTCTGAGAAATGTGTGTTTAGCACCGTGTGAGCACTTCATGCTCCACGGAATGCGTATCTTAAAGGTTCCTTTGTGTGTGTGTCGTTTTGATCGTAAAAAAAGTGGTGTGAGCTCCTCCAGCCAGCTAGCCTCGTGATCCCACTTCTGCAACTGCATACCCTCCTTGCACCCTTTGATCCTCTGCAACCGCATCCTCCATCCATAAATCCTGTCTTCACCCTCCTTCTGGGTATTCTCTAATTCTGCAGCCTCCATCTGTGCATTCTCCACCAGTGCATTCTTCCTACGTGTATCCTCTATCCCTGAAACCGCCTTCTGTGCATTCTCTAAACCCTGCACCCCAACACTGGGTGTATCCGCTGTCCCTGCACCCTCCTTCGTGCATTTTATAATCTTGCATCCCCCAGTGTATGCTCTCTCCCTGCACGCTCCCTCTGGTCATCGTCTGGCGCTGCATTCCCCTTCTCTGTACCATTCGGCGCCCACCACTGCTTGCAAAGTATACGTTCCCACGGCTTCATAAACCTTGCTTTATTGCTGCATTCATTTGCTTTAAAATGCACAATTTGCCAATCTTTTTAAAAGTTCTTTCTCAGGAGAGGGACCCTTCCTAGACCCCAGGTTTTTCCATTGAACTTGTTCAGATCGCTAACTAGTGTTTTCTATTGGAAAGGGTAGAGCCAAATCAGTCTTGCTTAGTACTCTAGCCCTCTTCAGAAGTCAGACTTGCTTGGCAACCCAGAAATTCTCTGAAATAATGTATGAGTTTTTTCTTTTATGAATGCCTAGAAGAACTGAATTTTTAGTCCATTCATCACACAAATAGTGCTGAAAACTACACAAAAAGATGCCACTTTGCAAAAAATTTCTTCATTGGGGGAAAACCCCCCCAAACGCCCCTTATTGATGTCGGGCTCACTCGCTATGCTCGCTCGCCTACGTTGATTTGTTCTGCATAGGCCTCACCAGTTTAAAGAAAACCCTTATTCTGCATAGTTCAAATATAATTGTTAATGGTATGTGACACTCCACCAATGGGACAGTGTATACAATCCAGTTTATGAATCAGCAAGAGGGCTCACCACTCTGGGTGGCATAGTATAACTGCTCACTAACTAAGGGTTTTCTTTAAACATCTGAAATAAGACGTAGGGCCAGATGTAGGAAGGCAAATACCGGTCAGTAACGGCCGATTTCGGCCGTTACCGACCGGTATTTGGAGTTTGGGATGTAGGGGCATGTTAAAATACAGATTCAGTAATTTTACCAAATCGGTAAAATACCGAATCGGTATAATTACCGAATCTGTATTTTGACATGTAGGTAGCACTGTAATCAGTGCTACAGGGTTTTAAGAATACTTAATTTACCACCAACTAGAAGTTGGTGGTAAATTATGAAAACCCTTTAAAAAGCATTTCTATTGCTTTTTAAAAAGTGCCATGTTGCAGACATACATGCCCTAAGGGCATGTATGTCTGCAACATGTGCACCCATGCACAATTGAGGGGTGCAACAGGGTGTCAAAGTGACACCCTGCCAGCCTTCAATGTTTCCCCCAATTACCGAATCGGTATTTACCGATTCGGTAATTGACATTCATTCCTATGGGCCTCCAGGCCCATAGGAATGAATGGCAATTACCAAATCGGTAAATACAGATTTGGTAATTACCGAATCATACCGATTCGGTAATTAAATCTGTAAAATTACCTACATCCCGATTGCCAGTTCTTAAATACCGAATCGGTATGATTCGGTATTTAAGAATCGGTAACCTGGGATTACCTACGTCTGGCCCTAAATAGTCTAATGTGCAGGAGATCATTTTCAAGCTCAATGCCCCACTAGCTGAGATATTGACAGTAAAACTCGGGTCTCTTTCCTAAAACTAGAACATCTATTTACTAATGGACATTTTTATAGGTACAGTTGTTCAAAGCTTGTATATAACTTGGTAATCCAATCAGATCAAAGTGTGCAAATGTTCTCTTGATATGTAAAGACTTGACAGAAGTATTAAATGCATGACGCACACAGCGTACTGAATGTTTTTCTCTCTGCATCTAGTTGGTAGGAAAACCACCGCACAAACATAGCGCCAGAGAACTTAAATTAATTGATGAGAATTCTCATCTTGCCTTGTGGATAGGCTACAGGGTGCATAACACAGTTATTTGTTTGTACATTGCATATTGTTATGGTCATCTCCCTGAGTGAATGTGAACCTGAATAAGCATGGGCGTAAAATCCGTTCCGCTCGCGGATTTTGCGGATTTTCGGCAAGTTTGCAATCCGCGAACTCTCGCGAACTTACCGAAAATTCGTAAATCCGTGCGAAGCGGATTTTTTTGCTTGGTCGCACTTGCCAACTTGAATACTATACAATTTCGCTGGAGTAAACACTTGCGAAAACGTAGATACGGCGGGCAGCGACAATCTCGCAATTGTGAGATTGCAAAATTTGCAATTTTGCACAAGAAATCCACCAGCAGGCAGCATAAACCTTGAAAATTATGATTTTTATCAGAATAACTCCTCAGGTTGACATTTGCCTGCACTTTTTTTTTGCAAGGAGTCCATTTTGGGGGGGGGGGGTGGGAGGAAGGAAGTGCCCCACAGTCTCCAACTTCCTGTTCCTGTCCAGCAGGCTCCTCTCAGTGCTTTCTTCATGTGCTGGTCACTTTAATTTGGATCTTGACCTGGAAGCACTCAGCAGGTGCAAAAGTTCAATCTTATCATTAGTAACCATTCCCTGTAGTGCTTCCTGTGGGGCCCCTTCAGAGTTCAGTTGCCTACTTGCAACTATTCTATGACCCTGCTCTGACCCTCACAGCAGGCTCAGAGAAAGCAATTACAGATAAGGAAGCAGGTTCCAGCCAGGAAGTTCAAATTCAGTAACACATTAATCAGCCCCTAATTCATTTATGTCAGTTGAGGCAGGGCAGGTGTGCTTTTCCACCCATAATCTAGAGTGATGAACTAGAGGGTGGCATGGGTGAGCCAGAGGGTGGCATGGGTGAGCCAGAGGGTGGCAGTGGTGAAACAGAGGGTGGCAGTGGTGAAACAGAGGGTGCTGTGATGAACCAGATGTAGAAACAACATGTTCGCGACCATTGCTTCCCGAAAAGTAAGTTCACGTTTGCGAACTGGTACAAAATCCTCGCGAACTGGCAGAAATCTTTGCGAACACAAAATAAAATAAAAAATCCGCAAATTCGCGAGAGTTCGCGGATTTTGCGGATTGCGAATCCGTAAATACGCAATTTCGCGGATTGCCAATTCGCAAAATCCGCCCATGCTTAAACCTGAATGAATAGTTGCTGAATTTCTATATTATGAGTCTACAGGCATACATTATGGTTCAGTAAAAGTGAGGTACGGTGGGCCCACCAGGAGGCTGCATCCAAACAGGGCTTCAGGAGATCAGGTATATCTTTTTGGGTCTACATAATATATATAAATCAGGTTAAAAATGTTTTGTGAAAGACAAAGGGCCTCTTTTAGAGTTTGGCATTCAGGGTACTCTTACAAACCTGGCATATATCCCATCCTCTGTTATACAAATGAATCATAGCATATTCCATTTGTTGTAGGGCTGACAGGATGCCCACCACATCTGACGGGGTATCTAAAATAAGCGTAGTCAGCCTGAAGTCAGTTCTTTCTTCCAATTGGAACTTTTACATTCAAACTTAGAAAGGTCATGGTTCTTAGAATTAGTAGAGAAACTGTAAGATTTGGTCATTTCTGTCATGTCATGGTGGTTCCAGCACACACAATGGGGCTTGGACAACAATGCCCTAGTGTGCAGAATTAAAAACCCAGCAGCATAATTCCAAACAAAATGATGGGGGTGGCCATGCAAAAATTGGTACTTTCTCACAGAGTGTAACTTAGAGGTTATATATGAACAGAGGTCCAGGGAATGTTTGATTAGACACAGACAACTGGTTCCAAAAGTTCAAATGCAAAGCAATGCTAAGGAAGGGTGAACATAAGTGCATGCGGCTGCAAAGAAAATGAATGCTACCTCAGTCTGAAATTAGTGTTTGGGACTTTTGACATTTTTCTGCTATCCACTATTACATTTGGCTTCTGATGAAGGCTCTACAAGCTGGCTTTTTTGTTTGGAACTCTTTGATCAACACCTTTTGCAGATCTGAGTGGCCAAGTATTTTACATTATTGACCGTTCAGTACAGGTTAACTTGCTTCAATCTACAGTAAGCTTTAGGTTTCAAGATGTCGATTCCAGGAGCAAGAACTGAAAAATGTTAAAGGAATAACTAAAGGTTAGTTTTCCTCATACGACTGGTACAAGTCGACTCACTTTTCAGTGGATTTGTGTTCATTAGGTAAAGCAGGATTTCAACAATAAACCTAAGCCTCGGTATTCATGGAGGTCAACACAGGGAAGTGACTACCTCAGTTCCAGACCAACTCTTTGGAGAAGGAATACAAGCGGGAGGTAGCAAATGCTTTTTCCATGTTCCTGTAGAGGCAAATGTGGATACCTTTTAGTCAAGGAAGTTTTGTTTGTTGCCAGTCCCATGCCTTTATCTCAAGAAAGGGTACGAGCATGGGTTCAAAGCAAAATCTGTGTAGGTCATTCCTGTACACATTCCAATCTATCCTGAGGTACAACTGTTTTAAAAACCTGAACCTTTGCCCTATTCTTCCCACAGCAACCTAACTTCATGGCCAAAAGAAAAATAATGTCATCATCTTCCTGTGAAACCACCTGACAGGGTCACATAAAAGCTACAAATAGGGCTCGGTGAGGCCACACCACAGTGTGGGTAGGAGAGACTTCTCAGTAGGAAGTACCTCCACAAAAGTGTTTTGAAACAACATAATTCCTATTGTCTATGCAAGGTGTGGCAAATGAGAGAGGGCAAGGGACAGCTTTTAGAAGTCAAGAATCCTCTATAAATTTTGTTTTAGTGTCTGTTCATCTATTTCGGAAAGTGGCACTTAAGGGTATCCGTTTTTCATCTTATAGTGATCATGCCATGCCTTTGACCCATTACAAAAATCCTACCCATACCTAAAGAACATAATCAGACTGTTGAGGAGGTGAACCTGTCTAGGAAAAATGGCTACCAATTAAAATGGTCAATGGTAATAAAATAAGATTTGGTCCCCGAAATCCTACTACAGGTAAAGAAAGATATCATAGAATGCTTCACAGAAAAAAAATTGCCAGTAGACCTGGTCACTAAATGGACAGGAGCCTGCCACTCATTTATCCAGTGTGGGTTCACAATTTTGGAGGCTAAGCCTGCCACATTCCATGATACCATGTTTGCTCTAGTACCCTCAATTTTGTTCGCTGCAGATGGTAAGATCTGCCCATGTCTCTGTGTACCTTGTGCTAGAGTTACCATTGAAAGGGCATCCTCAGAGGGTAATATGATGGATGAAAGTGTCTCTGTTTGCTACATTCTACTGGGGCTTCAATGGGTGGCCTAATAAATAGTTGAGGTGGTGACAGGGTTATCCAATCACAATCCTCCAGATTCGACAAAGCAGCAAACCCATTTTGTAATCTAATCCCAGTATTTGTAGTGAGACCCCCAATCTAGGTTATAAATGGATTCCTGTTTCGTTACGTGGGCACCCTCCCCGTAGAAACATCCTGGCCAGTATAGACAAATTTCAATGCTAAAGGTATTATCTAGGTGTTCCTTAGGGCAGGACTATGAAGATTAGCCAGAAGGGAAGTGCTTTCATACACGTTATTAAAGTTAATTATCACGCAATCACCGCCAAAAGCTTTCCTTTGTCCCCCCACCCAACCAACTCTCCTGGCCATAATTAATTTATGGCCCAACAGATTCCTACTCCGGCCGGTCACATTAACATTATGCAATAACCAATGCAAGCATTTGTCCATTAACTGTCCGGTAGATTCACTCTGGTTTTCACGGCGAGGGGGGACATTTGCCAGAGCCAGAACCAGAGGGGCAGCGGCGGGTGGAAGATGGATAGTGTGTTGCACAAATGCTCTTGCGCCCCATTACTGTTAACTTGGCATGTTGCCTTATGTGCTACTCCTGTTGGTCCCTTCTGGGGTAATGATGGCGTAGAGGTGGAGTCTCCTTCATTCGAACCTATGAGAGATTGTGTGGCCGGTGTCAAATTAGAATTGGAGGAACAATTAGAAGGCTGCGTTGCATGACTAATGGGGCCACCGGATGGTAGAAGTGATGGTGATGGCTGTGTCATTTTTTCCGCTAAGAGTGACCCCTGTATTTCGTTTGGTGGTACTTGGGTTGTAGATGTTATCGGATCGGGATCATGCAAAGCAGGCGTTCTAGCAAGTAGGGTCTGATTCTGTAATTCTAATTCCACCAAACGTGATTCTATTTGGGTTAACCTATCAAGAACGGGAGCCATTATTTCGTTCAGTTTTACTATGATCTCCAACTCATTCTCTGACCTAATGGGGACCGGTTCCAGTACCAGAGGCGATGAAATATTGACTGGCTCCGTTGGTGCTACTACTTTAGGGTTCATAGAGTGCACCCTTGTTTGGACAGATTTAGGTTTAGGAGCACAAATGTTTTTGGGATATTGCGCCTTTAGTAACACCCTGCTCTAATTCGTTTGGCAGGAGTCAGCGGTGAAGAGGAATTTAGTAGGGAGACATTCTGGAATGAAAAGTCTGAGCCCCTTCCTGTAGCGCGCTCCGCGATCTGGTTTTGGGGAGTGAGGCCGCTTTTAGCTGGTGAAAGAGCTGTTGGGGTTACAGGTGCTGGCAACATGGTGAGTGGTAAAATAACGGTCTCAGGAGCTGGAGCCGGAGCTGGGGACAAGCCCAATATTAATGAGGTAGGGTCCAAGGAAAGGAGTCTTTCGGTCAGCTTTATCTCATGCAAAAGAATGCTTGCTGCTCTAACTAGAAAAGAGTCCAGAGTTGCTCCGACACACCCTCCAGGCTTCTTTCTCAATCCCTTTCCTTTCAACATGTTAACAAGCAGGGAAAATAGGGGTTAAACAGTACCTTGGCCAGAGGCAGATGAAAGGTAGTGGGCCCAGCCCAGCCTCCTCTGGGCTCCGATGGGCTTGGACAGGTTCGCCCTTGGCCCGGGCACGCCCGCGCTGTGGGAGAGCTCCTCTGGTTAAGTAGGCACCTCTTGGTGCATCGAAACAGCTGTGGTATCCTGCAAAGGAACCTGGGGCGTGTAGTCTTGCCCCGCTCCTGCTCCTGCCAAAATACCGGCAGCAGTGTCCTAGTGAGCTCCCTGCGCTGCGAGAGAGCTCATCTGGTTAAGTAGGTGCCTCCTTGCACGTCGAGTCAGCTGTGGTGTCCTGCAAAGGAGCCTGGGGCGTGTAGTCCTGCCCCGCTCCCACTCCTGACAAATACCAGCAGTAGTGTCCTATTAGCACCATTTGCCCTACCTGCTCTCAGTCCAGTACAGCCTCTGAATTCTAAAAATCCATTGCAAAGCTGTTAACGTAAACTAATTAGATTATCATCCAGTCCAAATATCGCCAATAACCATTAAATACTGCTCCCGACAGGAAAAATATGAACACATTTAACTCCCATATTACCAAAACTAAGAGAGATAGTCAGAATACATTTAGCTGTCTCTTTAGAAAACAGCTCATAGTTATGGAAAAAACCTTACTTCCAGCAAGCCAGTGCCCAGCCTTAAGAAGAATTAATTAAAGCACAGTGTCACTATCACAGATTGAATGCCACCTATATCCCTATTCTGTGTTGGGGTTGTGCTACAAAAGTGATGAAAGCCCATCACAAACTTACATTAAATCAGGGTCTGGGTGTTAGTTACTGTTTTAGTGTTTCAAAGTTTCTAAGCCCTAATGCCTCACGATGAAATAAAGTAGTGTTGTGGTCCTTGAACAATGGCGCTAAATAACACTAGCCACACATGCTGTTTTGCTCACTAACCACTTACTGCCACAAAGTCCCACGAACGCTTTGATTCACAGTAGAGTTGAGGACAGTGCCTTCACACTATACCATCAAACAATAAAAGTACCAAAGAACAGTTAGCTTTTGTTTAAGGGTTCAGCTGTGCACCATATGCATGTCACTTCTTCGGCTACCTCCAAAGAGTCTTATTTATATTTTAATTCCCCTCCATTTCACTGTCTTGTTATAATGCTCAGAAGCTGTATTCTATGGCAAACAGTGCTTACAAACTCTATAATTAAATAAATATAGCATGGTTTTAGAGAAAACTGACTTGTATGAACATTGCTAACTGGAAGAATTGTTACGTGAAAGTCACTCTTTACATATTTACTGTGGATGTTTCAAACTGTCATATGGTGATGGTAGACTAAAAATAAGATAATTACCGTCCCACAGGTATGGAATACTACTCAAGGAGTGGGACGTCAGCGTTTACTACTTCTAAATGCCTTTTGTGAATAACAAAAGTCGTAAAGTTAGAATTTTGTCTCAGATTACTTTTGTGAATCGGGTCCGATGTTTCTAGCAGTCTAAAAAGAAAGCACACACCTAGAAGAAATTAGTTATGTGCGCTCACATATTATTTATCATATTGATTGCTTTAGTTTTACAAAAAGACGCACTGGATTACACGAGAAGGCAGGCCACCACCACCTTCATTACATTACCTGCATCTACAGTGTGGTGACATGGGGAAGTATTTGGGATGGGGCATAGTTGAAGCATAGTGTCTGCAGTATTAGTGTGGAAAATCTCTCTCATGGTGGATAAATTGAAGTATTTCACAATGACAGGAAGAGGAGTTATATTTCGCCACATTGCATTACTGTAAATGCTTTGAACAGCAAAATAAAAGACAGCAGGTTCTCATGCGTAATGAGCCATAAAGAACACATCGTGCACAAAGTTTATTTTTTTTAATACACTTGTTTCTTAAACCTGTATTCCGTCCAAGCATCTCGTGCGGTGTTGCACAGTAAATATATAATTACAAATGATTCCACTCCAAAGTATGAAAGTTCTGCTATTTATAACACCAGACCCTTGGATTTGCTTACATTACACATTTCCGGCCGAATCACAAATCAGTTTTGACTTGCGCTACTAAAGTTGTGCTTGATATTAACATTTTTACCACAGTGGTATGAAAACAGGATTCTGGAGGTGATAATGAGTGGTAAAACAGTTTGTGCACGTTTGTTGTGAGGCAGTTTATAGTGCAAGTGCTGTGTTTTTTGTGCTGATGTATTTTTGTGCTGCATTATTGGATGTGAGTCGGTTTTGTTGTACTGTAGTTTTGAGTTGTGTCCTGTTTTGTTGTGATGTACCATGTAATGTTTTCACTTTCGATATGCCAGAACACGCTACTATTTTTCCAGCTAAAATTAGCTCATGCCTTCACCATTTCTGTGACCAGTAATCATTTACCAATTTCTTAGGTGGGAGAATTGCACTTAGACAGCTCTTCAACCACTTAAGACAAAAGGCAGGCCAAAACTGTAGCCACTGCAAGCGTTCACTTTATGCGATATAGCCCTGTGTTTTTAAGCACCATCAGTCTGACTTTACCAACTGCTGTTTTGAGAGCTGGATTGCAAGATTAAGTCAGGTTTAACTCCTAATGTAGACCATGGGGAATACAAACTAAAGACAAGATCCTGAGAAAATAGTAAACCTGCACCCCGAGATCTACTTTTAGTACACAACCATTCACATGTGATTTTTTTAGGTCGATCGTAAACAGTGCTTACCCTGTCAGGCGATCTGTTGTTTGTGCTTTGTGGGGTCTGACTCCTCCTTTGTTTAGGATTGGCCTTTGTGTGTGTGCCATTTAAAAACGAAAGTGTGCTAATGACTGATGGTTGGTGCATGTCCCATCTTTCCTTACAAGATAACTCCCATGGAGTATTGCAGTTGGGAGCGAACAGGGACGTGCAGCAGTCCCTAGTATGAGAATCCAACTTACTTAAATGCTAGTGCAGTTTGGAGCTTTATTACTTTCACAGTCTCGCTCTTGCTGCTCTACGTGAATGCGTTGCACCAGGTATATTTCTTTATGCACTCTGACCGCTGGCCGTCACGGAGAAGATATTGAACTCGGCCTGTGTGTCTCCTGTACACGAACACCAGGCTGCATGTATTTATTGTAGTTCGGCATTGGCAGAAGCGCCATCCTTTTCTGAAAGGTTATTTGACCACTGCCCTTGACCTTCACAGGTGTCTGTGTGTCACTGGAGGTGTTCGAGAACCCAGAGTTTTATTTTCAATGTAGATACGTTCCTTTCTACTGTTCTTTATCCCATGCTAAGATGGCGGTATTGTGTGTGGGAAGATTCCGCATACATTTCTGTATCCGGATGGAAATTCAACTTTCATATTGTGCCCTTCAGACACGTCCAGCACATCCAATGTGAGAAGAGCCTTGTGTTATCATGGTAAAAGTGGGTTGGGACATGGCAAGCAGAAGGTACCAGAGGAAGCTTGTGTAACCCTTAAGCGCTTTGTATGAAAGAAGACCGCAGGGTTGGGGGCGTTTGTGCTTCAGAATAAACAGAATTCACAAAAAACACCCAGTGTGCTCGGCAGAACCCACTGGTGTAGGGCAGAGGTGATGCGCATGACACCACACTCTGTCTGTTCAGGAGAACTGAGTAAGGGGATCATTTTGGTTTTTGTACGCTGCTGCCAATGCACCTGACTGTTGCTGCTACTGTTTTTAGCCCTTCTGCCACAGGGGTCAAACAAAGCACCTCGCCGGGCCCGCTTCGCGGGTCCCGCAGCGCGGTGTTTTCTCAGGAGCTGCTGAATCAGGACGAGCACTCCAACACCCGACCGGCAGGGCTGCGAGCTGGAAGCAGGGACTCCGTGGACCAGGAGTCCCTGCGAGCCTCATTGACATCAGCTGGGCTGCTCTCCCTGCCGGCCCCCCCCCACCGCCCACGGAGTCAAACAGGGGGGCCTTTGAACCTGATAGTGGGATCATTTTGTTTTTTGTACGCTGCTGCCAACGCACCTGACTGTTGCTGCTACTGTTTTTAGCCCTTCTGCCACAGGGGTCAAACAAAGCACCTCGCCGGACCCGCTTCGCGGGTCCCGCAGCGCGGTGTTTTTTTCAGGAGCTGCTGAATCAGGACTAGCACTCTAACACCCGACCGGCAGGGCTGCGAGCTGGAAGCAGGGACTCCGTGGACCAGGAGTCCCTGCGAGCCTCATTGACATCAGCTGGGCTGCTCTCCCTGCCGGCCCCGCCCACCGCCCACGGAGTCAAACAGGGGGGCCATTGAACCTGCAAGTGGGATCATTTTGTTTTTTGTACGCTGCTGCCAACGCACCTGACTGTTGCTGCTACTGTTTTTAGCCCATAACGTATTTTGGTATTTAAAGACCATTGCATACCCGCTGCGGGAGCGCGTGGGAGAAGCCTGTCTGAGGCCCGGTCTCTGACATTTTGTCCCTCTGCATATTAATATTAACTTCTGTGATTTGATCCTGTGGGGTTATAAACTGCAAGGTTTTTAACTGTTATTGTTTATATTGTTTTAGATATGTCTAATCTTCTTCCATCCAGTGTTGGTGTATCCATTCTTGGGCCTCTCGACAAATACTTCGAGAAAGCTAGTAAGGCGATAGATAAAGAGTTGTTATTAGCCGAGAAATGGGCGGAGCGTCGTCGCTCCATAGAACTTTAAAAAAATCTACCACTGCCTATTCTACCTGATAAAAACATTTTACCAGACACTGCCAGTACCGGCAGGGCGACAGGCGATATGGATATTTTTAACATCGACCATATCCCATGCATTTTCCGGGCTCCAGATATCTCCCTCCCGCCCTCTGTAACTAGTAGCGAGGGTCACATTAGTAGTCATTCCAATGTCTCCATTAGTCTTATTGATCTTAATTCTACTGTTGTTCAGACTACAACGCCCAACCTCCACTCAATATCTACCAACCATTTATTGGGTAGTGTTGGTACTAGTGAAAACAACCGGCCCCCCACTATCACTAGTGTGTCTGGTACCACGGTTGAGATTCCCAAGAGGGGTGTGTGTTCTCCCCCAAGGAAAAGGAGGAAAAGGGGTGGTGCCAAAAGGAAAAGAACTAACAATCAAGTTTCTTCTTCGCCTATAGTTGCCTCGCCTCTAGTTACTTTAATTTCTCCAACTAGGGTTCCTCCTGTGACCGCGGCCCACGTAGTGACTTCACCACTAACATCACCTTCCCATGACAATGTAAATGGGCATCACAAGGAGCTTCTCGAATTGTTTGAGAAACTTCTCAAATCATATATGCTCCCATTGTTGGAGAGGGTAAGGATCTTGGGAGATAAGTTGGACTGCATTTCCGGTACAGCTGTAACATCTCCGTCAAAGAGTACTATTACTCAGCTAAATCCACAAGCCATAACTAGTGTTAATATAGCTGGTTCTAGCAACTTACCCAAGAAAAATAGTCAATCTAATAATATTATTAATAAATCAAATGTCCCACAACTGACACCAAAACCATCGAGTTTAAACACCCCTATTAAAGATAAGCATGTGCCTGTTTCAATTAAGACATCTCTCAGGGGAGGAAAACACGACGCAAAGCAAGTTGTTCCTAAACCCACCAACACCACTCCTATATACAAAAAAACCTATAAGAATGTAATAGATCTCCCCCCAGATTCAGTTAGCTTTGTCATTGTACTGACGGGTGTGCCCCCAATCTCAAGTGGTAAATGGGAAAACGTTACTAATTTAAAAAACAGTCATTTTCTGGCTGAAATCCAACAGACCAATCCCAGCCCATTTGAATGGGGACATTATCTCAGTCAGAAGATGTGAATGGGTGGGTCCTCGTCCCAAGGACATAGAGGGTGACATCGTGATTGTTAACTTCAAAGATCATAGAGTTGTCACCCATATTAGTGATTGGCATCTGGGAAACAACGTGGGTGGCATATCGACACGGAATTTAACATACTTCTATCCAGAGAGTTTGATTAAACCACACGTACACCCACGCATTAATAAGGCATCTCATTCCCTGAAATGGCCTACCTTTACACCCAGCCCCCTAGGACCACCTGTAAATATGGAGGCTCGGTTTGGACCCTACACCCAAGCCAGCCATAATAGGTTCACACATGCCTCAAATCTGGTCAATTTCAACCCTTTTTTCCAAGAATACCCTTCCAAATCTATTCCCCAATGTCCGCGTCTGTATAATGGGTGGAACACCCTCCCAAACAACTGTGACAATCGGTTCCAAACGAATCCGTATTGGAATATTCCCATGAGTAATTTTTATGAACCACTCTCGGGGTTGGATTATAACGATTGACCATCCATCTTACATACTGATGGGAAGGGAAACACAGTCTGTTTGGGTAATACTGTAGTCCCAGTTAAAGCACCCTGCCACCGTGATGAACCTGTGGGTCAGCTTACTAAGAGTATTAATGAATGTTCTATTCTCTTGAGTGGGAGTAGGGATTTTATTTTAGTACCAGATCTGGCGCCATATGTTGACTCAACTGTTGAGGATGTTGCAAGGGGGACCGACGACTTGGGATGTCTTGCCCGCTCCATTGACAAAAGGAAAGATGATGTTACAGTAAATATTGTGCACTCGTTACACAACATAGGCTTCTCTTCTCCCAAAACCAATTCTAGTGCCTTGGCAGGTCCTACAGTCAAATCTAGTGCTATGGAAGACCAAAGTGGTCTCAAGATGGGTAGTTGGAACACAGCGGGCCTTGCCTCCCGCATGTGTAACCCGGATTGGGCGATCTTTGTTGAGCAAGTTGACGTATGGTCCTTCCAAGAAACCTGGGCTCTCTCACCACTGTTCCTTACAGGTTACTTGAATTTTAGCAAACCTGCTAGTAAAAGTCACAGAGGACGAGCTATGGGTGGCTTGACTGTTTGGGTCCGCCAGCAAGAGGGTGTGACAGCTGAAGAAATGTATATTGACAGTCCTGATATTTTATCTGTCAAAATTAAATCTAGAATTGGATTGAACACCCTACTGATCAACATCTATGTTAGGGGCACTCAGGGTGGAAGGGTTTCGCCAACACTCTTAGTATTGGATGACTTTTTAAGTGGAGTATCGTCAGGATGTAATAAAGTTGTTATGGGTGATTTTAACACTTGCTTTGAACCATTGAGTGTGGACGATGGCCTAATTACCGAGGCAGAAGATCTGGTATTCGGGATTCCCCAACTCGAGTTAGCCCCGATAAAAAAATGGACACAAGCAGCTATCTATATTAAAGGATTGTGTTTGGATCAGGGTTTGCATGCCCTTAATGGTAGAGTGCGCTCTGACAGGTCAGGTAATCACACTTTTAGCAATGGTAGATCCAGCAGCCGAATTGATTATATATTGATCGATGTTAAAATGTGGGCTGTTGTTATGGATATGGAGGTTAAGTCCCGCCCAGAAAGTGATCATGACCCTCTGGTGGCGGAACTAAGGGATTTCAGTTTTTCTGGTCCAATACCAAGCTTGACCAACATAGTTCAGGATGAAGTAGTACTAGCCAATGACATGAGAAGGGTTTGTTGGCCTAAAATTGCTGTAGATGTTGAAGCACGCAAAATGATTAGATCCTTGGTTTCCAACTCACTTGCTGATATCTCAAAATGTGATTCCAGGGAGGGCCTAAATGCTCCCATCACAGACATTCATTTAAAACTTTTTACTGAATTAAAAAAACTGTTTATAAAGTCAATCTCTAAACGGGGTAACAGGGTGAAAATGAAAAGTAACAATTGGTTTGACGATGAATGCCGTCGAACCCATGAAGATCTGTTTAAAGCACTAAAGCTTAAGAGCCACATTTTAATCAGGTCTTTTAGGAAGGCATTTAACGCAGCCAAACGCAATGCAAAGGCAAAATGGGATGAGGAACGATGAGTTTCGCTGACAGAAGCATGTAGTTTTAGGAACCTACAACGATTTTGGCATCTCTCAAAATGGGGTTCCTCGCAGGAAGATCGACCAAGTCCAGCTGCGGTGGGTCAAAATCAGTGGGTCCTAAATTTCAAGGAACAATTTAGGTGCTGTGACAGTGTATTTGACCCTACCATTTGTCACGTGCCCGGCGACCCACTTGAGTTTACTGCAGGAGAAGTTAAAACTGTTCTGCAATCCATACCAAGGGGTAAGGCACCAGGTCCAGATTGCATTCCAGTCGACCTATTTCTTCAGGATCAGGACTTATGCGTTCCCTATTTAGTCCAATTGATCAATGCTCTGGTAACAGGAGCAAAGGTCCCCGAGTCCTGGGTAGGGGCTGAGATCCTGCCAATATACAAGAAAGGCGATCGGTCTGTTCCATCTAACTACAGGCCGATCAGCCTTATAGACGCGGTTCAAAAAATATCAGCCCGTCTTCTACTTGGCAGGATCCAGGACTGGATAGACAAATTCAATATCCTTACCCCGCTCCAAGCTGGTTTTAGGTCTCATGTGAGTACGCTAGACCAGGCATTCCGCTTTATACTCCTTTATTGGAAGACGGTGCTCCTTGGCAAAGGTAACCTCTATGCAGCCTTCGTGGATCTCAGGTCTGCATTTGACCTCGTCCCGAGGGCTGGGCTGTGGAAATGTTTAGCAGAACAGGGCATGCCAGCTCCCCTCGTACGTCTTCTTGTGAGCTTACATGCAAATACTTTTGCCCAAGTACGTTGGGGCAAACCCGGGGAGGTAACGGACAGGTTTCCTGTTGCCAAAGGTGTTAGGCAAGGATGCGTACTAGCACCTACCCTTTTCTCTTTATATATCAATAGGGTTATTAAGTACTTTGATAACAATCCGACCGATGCCCCATCGTTAAACGGTATGAAAATCCCCTTGCTCATGTTCGCTGACGACACTCTTCTTATCTCGCAGACCAGACAGGGTCTCCAACAGGCCCTGACGAGGTTTGAATTGTTTTGCAGCGAACATGAGCTTGAGGTGAATGTGTCCAAGACCAAGTTTATGGTTTTAATAGGTAACACATCAATTTCTGCAGGGGTTACTCTGGGGGGTACCCCCTTGGAGCAAACAAAGTTGTTTACTTATTTGGGAGTGACTTTTAGTGAGACCCTAAATTGGTCCCATCAGGTTGACATTATGGCCCTTAAACACAGGCAGCTAGGTGGTGCATTGATCAAAGAGCACAAAGGTTCACACACTCGGCCAATTTCCCCGTTAGTGAAAATATATGGATCTAAGATTCTCCCCTCAGTTCTTTACGGGGCTGAACTTTGGGGATTTAGCAAACTGGACCCACTGAGAATTGGCCAAAATAAATTCCTTAGGGAAGCAACGGGACTACCGCAATCAACATCAATGATCCCACTCCTGTATGATCTTGGGCCGAAGCCTGTGGAGGACCAGGCAAGGTTTCGCCCCTTAGCATTCTGGCGTCGACTATGGACAACGCCTGAACTCCATCTTTATGCTAGAGCTTGTTTAGATGTCAGAGAGCGTCCGGATGCACATGATATAGGCTGGTTTAAGGACCTAAGAACCACTCTGAATTCCATGGAGTATGGCGAATTATGGTCAGACCCTGCAAATGTAACATTTCCCCCAAAGAGGGTTTTTAAACTTCGCTATTGGGAATGGGTGGTTCAAACAAGACATTCAAGATTGTGCTCCGGCTCCCTTGCTAGTCAGTTTGTGGTCATTAAGGATGTCTCTAACTTTGAGAAATACTGGGACTCCATAACAAAGCCAATGGACCGTAAACTATTCCATCAATTCAGATGCGGATCCTTGCCTTTGAAGGAATTCACTAAGAAGTGGGGCTCAGGCGGGACCGGGCACTGTCCCTAGTGTCCGGGTCACAGTGAAAGTGTAAACCACTTTCTGTTTGTTTGCCCTTTGTATGTTGCTCCTAGAGCCAGATGGTTGAAACCGGTTTGTAGAACCTTGGGAATGACGTCGGCGGGTACTGCAAGCAGAATACTAAAATCAAATGTGTCATCACTAATTGTAACTGGCGTAGCAAAATACCTTGGTTGGGCCTGGATTCTTAGAACCAGGTTCACTAAGGCTCCCTAGGTGGTTACTATACTTATGCTTGGTTTTCCTTGGGTAGCTGTATTACGTATGACATGTGTTTTCACTTTTCTCTGTTTCGTTACTCATATTAATCAATTGTTTTTATATTTTCGTATGAAGTCTGAATAATGTAAGTTAATATGGTTTTAGAGGTTCTTTTCTTATATTATCTGTACTTTTTATTTTTATTTATTTGTATGTTATGCAATGTACGTCTTTTATGATGAATTAATCGAATAAAGACTTCTTGAAATTGAATTGAGTAAGGAGAGCTTTGCAGCACGGGGAGCATATATTGCAGTCTCTAATAACAGCAGTTTGAATCCTTACTTTATTGAATAAAGTTTTGAAATAAAGGAGGCTTCGGGGTCAATTAAAGGAGGTTTGACAATAGCTGTCTGAGCTTAAAATCCACAGAATAGAACAGAAGGGCTCATCCTAATGATTCCCCAAATTGCTCTACTTTTTATTTTTAGTCCTATTGAAGCAGGCGAAAGAAAATGGTGTATGTATGGTTTGTTTATAATGGTGCTTGTATAGAACAAGTCTTATTGGGAAGCAAAGAGGCTCTGAAGAGAGGGTAAAATCCTAAGGGCCTGCTTTACTATTTGAAATAATTCCTGAAACGTCCAGCACTTTTTATACATTTCCCATGTGTTCTGATATAAGTCACTTTCTGTTTACCAGAAATATAAATCTATTTTATGGACTGATGCTCTTCCTTACTAAATAATGATCCATCTTGGATTAATAGTGTGAAATAATTCAAGGGACACACCTTCATTAAAATACAGTCAAAAAGAAGAATGATTGAATACACATTTGGGCTTCAGACTACTCAAGTGTGTCGGTGCCCGTTGTGTGAAACATCTTACCTCAGCCTAAATCTACCCTTACAGGACTTTTTCTCTTTTAAAAACAATATTTTTACTGTTTTTAAATTATACAGCAACAAGAAGCAATTAATATCGGTAGCTGCCCATTACACTATACACCATGTCAGAGATACAATCAACAACTGATACGCATAATAAGTAATGTTCCCTCTAATTTTTTTTCCGGTGTACGTCAGAGTAAGGTCTCAGTGCGTGCAGCCAAGGCTATGTGCGCCAAGAACCTGACTGCAAATGTAGACCAGGAGTTTAGGTGAGATGAAATTACTAGGGGGTCTCTCAAAGGGGCACGACCAATGCAATTATGGGTGTGGCTTAAAAGCAATTAAGCAAAAAACTACGCTTAGCATAGTGTGCCACCCATCTGAAATTTTGCTTCTTCTGTCATTGCATCCAGATATATAATCCAAATGACATTACACCTACAAGAAGCCATGTCTATTGGCTTTGTCAATGGTTGCCTGTTGCATGAAGTTAAATATATTATTGAAAATGCTTCCGCTCTTGTGGTAAAGGTTGTGACTTAATGCTCGAGCTGTCGACTTAGGATATGGGTTTTGAGTCTCGGGTCAGCTTAACATCCTGTGATTCTGGGCAAATATATGAATCTCCCCATGCATACTAAAAAAATGAAAAATAAAAATAAATCATGTAAAGCACTCCAATTATTTTGCTTTGAGTTAGCACTATATACAACTTGTTACATTTCTTTTCTAAATGCGGGGCTGATGGTTTGCCTTTTGAAAGAATGTATGTTAAATGCAGCCCATGGCATGCTCTGTGATTAACATCAGTTCTTTCAAAAGGCCTACACTCAGACGGGCAGACGTCCTGTATTAAGAAAAGAAATGCAGCAAGTCTACAGACACAAATCTGGACAAATCAATTAATCTCCCCATGCATACTAAAAAAATGAAAAATAAAAATAAATCATGTAAAGCGCTCCAATAATTTTGCTTTGAGTTAGCACTATATAAAACTTGTTACATTTCTTTTCTAAATGCGGGGCTGATGGTTTGCCTTTTGAAAGAATGTATGTTAAATGCAGCCCATGGCATGCTCTGTGATTAACATCAATTCTTTCAAAAGGCCTACACTCAGACGGGCAGACGTCCTGTATTAAGAAAAGAAATGCAGCAAGTCTACAGACACCACGTGTGCTTTCAGGATCATCTGAATGCACATGTTGTGCTTTTAAACTTGATGCATTTATTTTCTTACAGAGCTGCTGCAGGGCTGATTGTGGGACTTTTTATTTATGTTAATCACAGCGTCCATCAAGGGCTGCATTTAACATAAATACTTTCAAAAGGCAATCTGCCCAACATCCGGGCTCTATTAGAAAAAAAAAAATGCATCAAGTTTAAAAGTATGAACGTGGGCTTTCAGATGATTCTGAAAGCACACCTCATGTTTGTAGACTTGCCGCATTTATTTTCTAAATAGAGCGCGGCTGTGGGGCTGATTGTTTGCCTTTTGAAAGTATGTTAAATGCAGCACTTGACGGACAGTGATGTCATTTGAGATGTCATCAGTGATGTCATCAGTGATGTCATCAGTGATGTCACTGACCATGTCATGAATGATGTAATATGTGACATCATCAGCAGTGGATTGCGGGTGCGTGATATATAGTTAGTGCAACTAACTATATATGCGAATTTCAATGGTTTTGTGTGAGTAAAATAAGGTTTTGATAATGCTAATTCCTAACTATATATGGTCTATAACCTATGGTTTTTTCAGTGAATTTTCTAGGTTTTGTAAATGCTAATTCCTAACTATATATAGTCTATAACCTATGGTTTTTTCAGTGAATTTCAATGGTTTTTTAATAGCAAATATCAAATGGTGTAAAATATTTTCTTCTTTTAAAGGAAAAATATATTTTATATGTATCTAATTTAATTTTTTTATGTCTTTAATTTTTTTTAAATTATTTTTTTGTTTCGCTACCGGTCCGCGCACCGGGTAGCTTCCCGTTAGCTCAATTTGGTGCCGCGACCCGATCCGCGCACCGGGAAACGTTCCGTTAGCGCAACTCCCGCGATCGAACACAACATCGTGACGCGTCGCGTAAGCGCGACGTATCGCGTTGCCGCGTAATGCGTCTTATGACGCGCCGCGTTAGCGCATCCGGAAGCGCTTCGGTCCGCGTCCCGAGGTGCGAAACGCAACACCCCGGAAGCAAACCGGGCGCGGAACGGGACGCGTAACGTAAGCGTAACAGGTCATGTGACCTGAAAATAACACTTTTCATTGGTTCATTACATTTTTTTTTCACAAATGATGAAAGCCCCCACCTTTTTTCCTCACTCTGACTTTCATCTTTGTGAGAGGAAGACCTACTTTCCATATTTTCTAAAATGGCAAGTGTTGTAGCTGCAGCTGCTGGAGCCAATCCACCACCACCACCACCATCAAAAAAGGATGGACCACCTCCTCAGGTCATCCTTAATCAAGAGGAGGAAGAAGAGGAAGAAGAGGAAGAGGAGCAAGAGAGGAGGCAGTTTTTGCCTGAAGAGCCAAGGAGGTCCCATGTGAAGGATAATTATATCTGGCAATTCTACAAATTTCCCCGGGGCCAAAAAAAAGTAAATGCCCGCTACGTCACATGCCTGATCTGTGACAAAGTTCTGTCCAGAGGGACTAATAAAAAGTACAGCTTCGGGAATTACACCATGCATCGGCACATGGAGAGGTGGCACCCTATAAATTATAGTGCTGCGCAGGTACGTGACCTGCAGGAAAACCCCCCTCCTGTGGCCAGTACATCAACCGAACAGGCAGTGACGGGACCAGAGGCGAGGGAGACGGTCCCAAACATCCAGATGAACTTCGGGGACCTGAAGCAAGTCTGGATTTTTTGCGGCAAATTAATTTGCTATGGGGATAGAAGCATAAATCTAATCAACAGAGCTTTTGAAAATCATAAATGTACAAAACGCCCCAGAAAGTAAATTATCTTTTTTTGTTGTTGCTCCTGTTGAGCCCTTTATAATGAATGATTTTCGTTTCCCCCCCAAAAAAAACAAAAAAAATATAAAACCGTTCAAAAAATACAAAAAAAGTAAAAAAAGTTCAGAAAAATAATAAAATAAATATAAAACAACAAAAACAATTAAAAAAAAGTTCTTTTCAGAACTAATTCCCATTTATAAAAAATTGCTAGAATGTTTAGCACTCTGGCAACCTCTATTTCTTTTGATTCGCTTCCCGATTCGCGCTCCGGTACGCGAACCGGAAGCGAAACAGAATTTTTTTTTTTTTAAAAAGGAAGAGTGAGTATAAGGGAAGGAAACAGAGAGTAATGTTAAAAGAAAGACAGCTAGAGGGAGTAACACAGAGATACTGTTTAATAGATCTATTTACCAAAGAAAAGATGTAAGAGGGTATAATTGAGAAAAACAAAATAGATAAGGAAGTGAAAGAAAAAAAGGAGAGAAGAAGAATAATAAACAAGAGCTTCTTGGAGAATGTGAGTGAATGTTCAAATTAAGAAGAAAAACAGTAAAGGATGTGGAATGAGAGGTAGGGATAGAACCAGACTAAAAGAACAACCCTGAGGGAAAGTGTTAAGAAAACAGTGAGCGAAAGTAAATAGGAATAAAACAAGATGTATGACAGTGACTAAGGTTAAAACATGTGGAATAACAGAGAGAAAAAACAGAAAAGAAGAAGTGACAGAAAAGGAATAATTGAAACAGCAAAGAAATGTAAATAACATAATGTGCTTGAACTACAGGGAGAAAGCATAATGAACAAGTAGTGAAAGAGTGATGAGTCAGAGACAGTGAGAGTAATAGAAACGGAGTGAGTGAACACATCAAGTAAGCAAATTATTCACCCAGATTCATGGGGAAGTGACTTAAAATGCCCTAACACACATGAGGGCATATTTTACAAGGCCCTTGCACCACTTATGCGTCACTTTTAACATGGGGAAAATAACATGAAAGTGGCTCAAACATGAGAGCGTATTTACAAAGCCCTTGCACCACTTTAGCGTCACCTTTAACATGGGGAAAATAACGTGAAAGTGGCTCTAAGTCCTTCTAAATATGCCCCATGCTGGCTATGAAACTCTAGCAGTACATATCAAGTAACCTAAATGACTTCAAGAAACGTTTTTAAACACATCAACTAAGCAAATTATTCACCCAGATTCATGGGGAAGTGACTTAAAATGCCCTAACACACATGAGAGCGTATTTACAAGGCCCTTGCACCACTTTTGCGTCACTTTTTTTGAGTTTCAAAACCGTCTCAGACACACACCAATTTTTCTTTAGCAGAGCAAAGGGTATGCACTCCAGAGGCTGCAACCAACAAAGGCACAGAAAAGCTGTAATTCATCACACATATCTCTCATGTCACCCAATCAAAACTCTTCCCTCACTTTTTTCAAATCAACACCCTTCCCCCCTCTGCCCTTTCTGCCTTTTTTCCATAGCAACTACCTCCTGAAAGACCTCTCACACAACAATGTTTCAACTGAACTCTGAACTCTCAGTACACCTGCTTATCCAGTGCAATGATTCTTAAAATGATTTTTTCTTAACCATTCAAATTACATCTTTCAAACAACTCATCCATGCACCCTAACTTTCTGTTTTCAGCAATCATAATCCACCAATCACTGCTACTGAATCATTAGCACTGAAACTCCACAGTTTTTTTCATTACAAACTCCTACTGTTTCAACTGCCATTTCATTCCCACACTTCATCTGACTGCAGCAGAACATCCTCTCACCATGTTTTCTGTCTGGATTGTTGGACTTAGTTACATCCACTGGGCTCAAAGGTATGCTGATAACAGAAATTTACACAACCTCAATTTACAAAATGTGGAAATCAACTGGATTGGCCACAGAGGATTAAGATGTCACCAATTGATACCATTGGTGAAAACCTTTTTGCATCTGCCACACCCTGACCTCATAATTGTGCACTGTGGTGGAAATGACCTAGGCACTTTGACTGGGGTAGGTCTGGAAATGCTTTTAAAGGACACCTTTGAGCAATTGATGGCACTTTTTCCTCAAACTGCCTTGGTCTATTCAAATATATGTCAAAGACAGAAATGGAGATGGTCCAATCATTTTTGTCCACAAATTGAGAAAGCGAGGAAGCATGTTAATAAGTCTGTTTCAGCTTTCTTGAGAGACCATGGGATGGGCTCAATATACAACAATAACTTGCGTTACCACATGCAAGATATCTACAGAGGAGATGGTGTGCACTTCTCAGATGAGGGAAACAGAGTTTTCATTCAGAATTTAAGACTGTGTATTGGTACCTACTTAAAAGTACCTAGAACTTACACAGAACCCAAAAGCTCTTTTCAGAGCTACCTTAACTATGATTACTCTTTAAAAATTTCAAATGTACCTTTTTTCACTAATTTTCACTTTTGTTCGCTTCCCAGGTTCGCTACCCGATTCGCGTACCAGCAGCTAACCTCGCGATAAATTCAATTTTTTTTTTCTTTTTCGACATATATGAGCCTCCTCAGCCACCCTTAGAAAACCTAGGGGGTCAGGATACGTCTCCCGTGCCCCATTATACCCATTTCCCACATTGTTTTTCCTCCATCTTGTGATTAAATTTGACCGAAACACAAGATGGCGGACTCCCGTTACGCTACCGGTTAGCTACCCGGTTCGCGTACCGGGTAGCGCCTCTACCGCGAAAAAACTGATTTTTTTATTTTTTATTTTTTGCCCCGCGGGACCCTTTAATAGCCCCCTCATCAATCCTAGGGGGTCAGGAGGGGTCTACCTTGCCCCCTTTCATTAATTTCCCCCTTCGTTTTTCTTCACCTCTTGTCTCTCGATCCTACCGAGAGACAAGATGGCGGCCGCTCCGGACTGTTTAGAATGTTGACAGACACCGGAGAGCCAATCAGCTTCGCTTCGCGAAGTTCCGTTACGCGTCAGGTACGCGAACCGGGGCGCTAACCGGAGGGCTGTTACAGATATATATTTTTTTTTAACGTTAATTTATCAAAATCCACTGGAGCACATATATTGAGACCTACCAAAGGCACATCAGGCAAACAATATCTACAATTTTGCCAAGTTTCGTGGAAATCCATTCAGCCGTTCGAGCTAAAAGTGAGTCCAACCGCCCTATGGAAAATTGCATGGGAAAAACGCCCCCCCTTGACGAAACCCCCCCAAATTTTATGGGGCTGCTCAGAAACAAAATGTTCAATTTTCCTGAAAATTTCAGCCAATTCCGTCCTCAAACGCCAAAGTTATTCGACATAGAATTTTCAAAAATACCATAGGAAAAAAATCCTAACTATATATACCTACTGGCGACCGCCAGTAGGTAATATATATATATATATAAAAGCCCCCCGTTTGTGCAAATGTGATTGTTCCAACTTGTGCAGAGTCACTTTTGTTGTTTTTTTCTTAGTTCAATCATTTGAAAACAAGAATATTCTTATTTGAATCTTGATGCCAGATGTTTATGTTAATATGGGATCTTTTGTCACGACCAGTTTATTCACATATTGAGTATAG
The DNA here is from genome assembly GCF_964261635.1 of Lissotriton helveticus. Classification (NCBI taxonomy): domain Eukaryota; kingdom Metazoa; phylum Chordata; class Amphibia; order Caudata; family Salamandridae; genus Lissotriton; species Lissotriton helveticus. The sequence goes on from NC_136067.1 coordinate 540,729,990, forward strand.
TACCAGTGTGTCGAAAAGAGTTAAATATAATATAAATAAGTCATATTATATAAGACATTATAGCTATCATAGAATGCTAGTTACATGTAGATATGAATGGGAGACTTTGTGAAAGGGCATTTATTTTAAGGTGCGGGTTGGTATCTACAGCTAGTGATAACACTGCAATCACAAATAAGGCCCAATCAAAGTCTTAGTAAACACCACTACAGTAAATAAGTAAGACACAACGCACAATACAAATCCAACACAGATTTATAAAAATAGAAAATATTTTTATGATTAACATGATACTGAAATAACAAAAATCCAATGCAGGGAACCGGAGATAATATTTTTTTTTTTTAAGTGAAACAGGCATTTAGAAGCAAATAGAGCATAAAGGGTTAAAGAAAGGTTGCACTGGCCAGGGAAAAAGTAAAGACTTTCAGCTGCCCGCTATGTAACACATTCACACTTACTTCCAGAAGTATTTTTTGATGCAGGAAAGTGATACACAGTACCAGCCAAGCATTCAGAAGATCTGGTGTGCCTCTTGCGGTCTGGGACTACAACTCACACAATGCATCAGGTCAATACAAGTAAAATCCTGGTGACGCTTGTCAGCTGGAGTTTTCCTTATTGTTGATGTTGAAGGTAACCCTTTTCTACCTGTTGTTGATCAGGTAGTCCACTCCTTATCCTTTAAGAAAGGTAACGTCCTTTTGTTGTGAAGCCTTGTGAGTGGAGCAGGTGCAGTCCTTATGGGTGCAGTCCTCTCTTGTGCCATCCAATGGTCCAGCAGATCAGTGTTATTCAATAATTCTATTGATGTTTCGTTTGGGTCTTTGTAGGTCCACACCAGCCAGGGCTCCAGAAGCTCTGATTTGCCTCTTTGGGACTACAATTCCCACAAATTGAGCATATGTTAAGTTTTTTAGATTGTGTCTGCAGTCCCTGATGATATCAAGTATTACTATTGGAAATTTCAGCAATTTCTCCAATATAAGATTGCAGCATTGGCTTTCGTTAGGCCCTTGACTGTACTGCAACATTATTTTTCTTCTTTACAGTGTCCCCAACTAGGGCCATTCATTGGTCAATCGTCATTATTGAGGCAGTCTGGTACGCTCTAATTGTGTGTCAAGTTTCAAGGATTGCGTCGTGATTGCATTCGCAATTAAATGTTGTGAACATGATTCATAATGCTTAATATTGTTTGAATTAATGAATGCAGGTTCTTGTTCAAGACCTGATCCATGGTCTTGTCTATATGTTGGTTCCTCAGCTCATCCCTTACATGAATTTTCTGATTCTCATCCAAAGGTTTTTAGTTCATCTGATGTTATACTACTTATTTGGAAGTCAATTCTGTTGCTGTCAAGTTAATCAAGAATGAGCAAATACAAGTCCTGTGTGTTCTGTGTATCCAGAATACAGCAGTCCTTCTGAGCTGGAAGAATATGAGACAGAAACAACTGCAGCTGAAGAGTTCTTGCTCTCGCTGATTGCTCTGGTTGATTGTCAATGGTGTTTGGGACAGCAACTAAAGTGGCAGATTTAACTAAGCCTGTTATTAATAATGCACAGAACTTCCTTACATCTATCACTTCTTGGATTGGGCCTCTGCTGAGTTCCATAGCCTCCAAATTGCTCCTTTCATGACCTGGTTAAAGTTAAAATTAAGGTTGCCATTGGAATAGAATGATGTGCTTTTGGGTCTAGTGATGATAGGGATGTTATAGCTTGTTGCTCACCTTGAGCACACATATGTACTTCAACATGGTTGGCTTTTTTCATACTGGAATCCCCCCATTGCTGGCCAGGAGCACAAACGTTGTTAGGCGGGCCTGGCATCTTTTGGCATGTGTTCACTGTTTTTTTGCTTTGTGACCTCCTGTTTTGCAAATTAAAAGTCTCTGCACACTTTTTCACTGCTATTCAGGGCTAAAGTGGAAGTGCTCTTACTGTAAATTGTGGTATGATTGGTATATTTGATTTAGTAGTACGTCCCTAGTACAGTACACTGTGTGTGCCCGAGGGCCTGTAAATCAAATGCTACTAGTGGGCCTGCAGCACTAGTTGTGCCATCCACACAAGGTGTATTTCAAAGGTGTCTCAGATCTGCCACTGCAGTGTTTGCGCCCAGTTTTAACTGCCTTGTCGGCCTAGCAATTGCACCCACTTTCCAGGCCCTAAGCTTCCCTCTTACTATATGTAAGGACCCCCTAAGTTAGACCCACATACCCTTGTGGGCATGGCCCAGCATAACTGAAGGGTGGGATGTGTGCTGGTGTGTTTTACATGTCCTGATGGTGAAAGACAGCCAATTTCATTTTTTCACTATTGAAAGGCTATCTTTCTCATAGGCGATCATTGGAGCCATTTTGTAACACTTTTGCAAGCATAACTTTCAATTGGAAAATATAGAGAACTGAAGTTTAGGCTCCCTCAGCTCAGAATATAATAACCTATCTTTTAGTAAATGTGTTTTTTAAATTGTGTGTTTGAAAATGCCGAGTTTAGAAAGTGGGCATTTTCTTACTTAACCATCCTGTATGCCTCTGCCTGTTTGTGTATTCACAGTCCGGTTTTCGAGTGACAGGAGCTGGGAATGTGCAATCACTCTAGACAGTCACAAGAGGGGTTAAGGTATGCGCTGCCTTTCCTGTGTGACCCATAGTCAGGCTAAATAGACCTTTCTGCATTTAGAGTGGTGGGAGGAGTTTTCACTAGCACCTGAATAGGCTGTCTGCTCAGCACAATGCTGTCTCCACCTCCTGTAGTGAAGCTGGACTAGGGAGAACAGAATTTGTTTCTACTGAGAAAGAGGGACTTGCTGCCTAAAACTTCAAAGAGAAAAGTAGCATAAATATTGGGGCCCTAACCCCAGGCATTTAGAACACTTTTGGACTAAGAACCCTGCCAAGAAAAAGAGTTGAAAAAGCTGCAAGGAGGAATACTGCCACTTTGTTTAGTGTTGATTTTTAGGGTTGGCATGCAGCTGATGCTTCTGCCTTGGGCAGTGAAAGGACTGGTCTGAAATTTTTTTATCCTGCTGTTAAAGTTTCTCCAAGGGTTTGAAGCAGTGCCTATCCCCTCTTGGAAGTCTCAGGCACACCAAAGACTTCACCATCCTCTGGGTACCTGCATCTGGAACTGCGTGTTTCAGCTACCTCAGAGGAAAAAGCAACTCAACACCGTCAATGATGCTGCTGCTGGCTCTGTGACCTGTTGGCACAGAAGAGAGCACTGCCCCACTTCCAATCGCAACTTTGGTCTAACCAACAACAACACCATACGCCGACACCCAGCCGCTGCTTGGACCATGACCTGAGGACACCGTGCTACACATCACCATCCTGGTATCCCTGATGATGCCAGTCCATGTGGACATCGGTGCTGCTGCCTGCACCGTGGCCTGGGGGCACCACTCTTAAGTTACTTGACGCACTGCCCTATCCCACACAGCAGCCTTGGACTACTGATGCTGGTGCCATCAACTCCAAATTGTTTACCGATGACAGCACTTCAGCAACAATGCTGCCACAGTTTGCACCATCACCTGCCAGCACCAAAACAAGCTATGCTCTACTTTGCACCGCAGCTCTGGTCCCATCAACACTGCTGGATGCCATCACTGAGCCGCTGCCTGCTCCATGACCTGAGGGCACCGCATACCACACTACTCCACTCCACACCGCAGCCCCAATGTCTGCCAACACCGGCGCTCCTGACTTCAACCTTATGACATTCGATCTGCAACACCTGTGACTTTAGGGGCCTTACAATTCCTGCGCTGACCTCCAAGACAGACGCCTGCCAACGCCGCCTCTTTAGAGCTCACCACAAGGTCAATGAGGACTCATATTTACAAGGTACTGTTTGCAGGTCTTCCCAACCGCGTAGCTGGCCTGCGGTGCCGTGGCCAGCCTGAACTATTGAATTTGTTTGTTCACGATGCCCTGATAGCCCCGGATGGAGCTACTGAATTTAGGGCTAGATGTAGGTAATTTTAATTTACTGATTCGAAAATACCGAATTTTACCGATTCGGCACTTTCGAATCGGTAAATGCAATGTAGGTAATCAATCGGTAAAAAATACCGAATCGTTAAGATTCGGTATTTACCGAATCGGTAACTACCGATTCGGTATTTGCCATTCATTCCTATGGGCCTGAAGGCTCATAGGAATGAATGTCAATTACCGAATCGGTAAATACGGATTCGGTAAAATTGGGAAAAAGTCAAGGGTGGCAGGGTGTCACTTTGACACCCTACTGCACCCCTGATTAGTGCTTGTGTGCACATGTGGCACACATACATGCCCTAAGGGCATGTATGTCTGTCACATGGCACAGGTGTAAATGCACATATTTGCATTTACGTAGGAATTCGTTATTTACCACCAACTAATAGTTGGTGGTAAATAACGAATCCTTAAAGCCCAGAAGCACTGTTTACAGTGCTTCCTACATCACATTTACCCCGAATCGGTAAATGATGATTCGGTAAATACCGAATCGGTAAATACCGATTCGTTATTTACCGAATCGGTAAAAAAGCCTCCTACATAGGAAAAGTCTATTACCGGTCGGTAATGGCCAAATTCGGCCGTTACCAACCGGTAATAGCCTACCTACATCTGGCCCTTACTGAACTGTATTTTAAGTCTATTTTGGCAACATTTGTATTTTGATTACTGTATATTGGATTTTTTTCTGTTTTGGTCTTGTCTTACACGGATACATATTGGCTATGTTTCTAAAACTGCTGTGGTGTCTCTTTGCAGTGTTTTCACTGTATTACAGTGTGTTATGTGCAAATGCTTTACACATTGCATCTGGGATAAGCCTGACTGCTGATGCCAAGCTATCAAGGAAGTAAGCAAGGGTTATTTCAGAAGTATTAATCCCTTTACACTGACAAGAAGGAAGGGTCCCTACTTGGTTAAGGTGCAGACCTCTGACAAATAAAGTGAATTAACGTTGGTGTTACTGTAGCAATAATAATGTGTTATAGTATTTGCTTTCCCAGGGCTCTAGGAGATGAAAAAGGCTGGTGATGAAGATAATAATTGAGTCATTGGTTGTGATTTTGATAGTATTCAGTGAGAGCTTTTTAGCCCTTCTTTCCTAGGATGGACTAGATCCAGCGATGGTGTCTGACGCAAGCTACTTCCAATCCTATACTCCCTGGGGCATACATCACTGTCCTCGATACTCATAGGTCTCACTATACTGCCTAGGGTGGATCTTACTATGCACCCTGTGGCACGTTGGTTAAGTTCTTGAGCCTCTGGGTTAAAGGTGGCAGTGGCGACGATACATGCAGATGTTGATATGGAGTGAGCCCCAACTCCTTTGACAATACTCTTTCTGGCTTCATAGCAGACAATGCAACCAATGTAACTGCCCCCTCAATATTATCTTGGCAGGTGATTGAGCACATTTCACCTTTTTTGGCCTTTGATTTTCCCCTTGTTCCATACCTTCTGTTTGATTTCTTTGTTCCTTTATTTCTTTTATTTGTGACAGCAATTGTGTGTTTGGCTTCAGTTTAGCTTTCTGGCAAAAAGTAATTGCACAAAAATATAGTTACATTTTGATTTGTTTAATGTTTCGAATTATTAAGTTGTTGAATGCTTGTTTATCCATCATCATCAATAAAGCTTTATTCGAAATGTAAAAACAATTCATAAAAGCATATACAACAATCACAATCATTAAAAATTCATCATAAGTACAAGTAATAATTTAAAAATAGGATATCAGGTAAAAAAAATTTAATCTAACTGGTTTCTTAGAACTTAGCACAGGTTTCGATAAAAGCATGTAATAATTAAGGATTCATTCGTCGTGGAAGCAGCTATTATTCGAAAAACATAGAAAGGGATGATCGGCATTTGCCCTCCAGTGGTGATACTTTCCTTTAGAATTACTTATTTACACGCGGTAGGCAATCACAATACTACCCTTGCGTCGTGTTCACCCTTAATAGGGGCAAGTTAATAGCGCATTCCATGTTTATATATGTTGTGCGCTGGGGGAAAGCAGTTAGGTGCGGTGGCATAGGGTTTTGTACCCATCACGTATTTAAAAGTGTACCCTACCTCTGGTCTTAAGGGGGGTATGTATGGCACTCTGGGATAAAAATCATGTAAATCCCAGATCGATATTGGGCCATCGTCTTCTTGTGGCTGCCAAGATCGTAGGTACGGGACAATATGTCTAAATCTAAATTTTACCAACACTAAATCACCAGGGATGTCTTTTGGGAGGGAGCCTAACCAGCCCACCCTTCTAACATACATTATTGTTCCATTCAAATCCGGTGGCAAAGGTCTGTTTTTTGATAGCCAGGAAGTTACTTTATTTAGTAGGTCGTTTTGCCTTTCGGATTTCCCATGTTTGAGAGGTGGTACTCCAGAGAGCACACACACGTATGGAGCGGCCTCAGGTGGAAGGTGTATCGAAGGTGCCTTCTCATCTCTAGCAATAGTGTGCTGTGGTGATACCGATTTAGGGGCAATCAGAGGGGTTATTTTATTGGGGGGTAGTTGGAGAGTTTTAAAATTGTTACATAGTGTAAGATGCGTTGCCGTTATGGGGGCAACAGGGGATTGATGACGATTAGTTATTTCAGTTATTTTAGCGGGAATTAAGTCAATCTTAATCAATTCCTCTATTTCCAGCAGCTTATTCTCCAAGGTATTTATTTTCTCCAACAGTGGCGATATAAGAGATTTAAGCAATGGTTCAATCAGGGATGTTAGAGCCAATTGAAGAGGGGGTGCTAAACTATCTAATTCTTCTGCAACCTCTGGGATCAAGGGGGGGTTAGTGACAGTCAGTGGCGAGCTTAAGTGCAATTCTTGTACCTTTAGGTCGGTCTCATTATGTTGCGCCTTGTCACTTTTGCAGGTAGCTGGTGGGGTCTGTGTAGGCGCTGCGCTTAGAGTGTTAACTTTAGTATATAATGGGGTGGAATCCTGCGCAGATTCATTGTAGAACGAAGAACTAAGGCTTTTAGCCGTACAGGGAGAAGCACTATCTAATTGAGATCTCCAATCTATTTGGGCATACTTGGTATTACACAGCTTATTAAGTTCCTTTAGCAGTGAGTAGTTTTGCGAGATACCTGATGTTTCTAAGGGAGATTGTTCACTCGGGGTACTAGCTATCGCCTGACGAAAAAAGTTCACATCTGAATCAGTGGGTGTAGGCCGCGGTATACTGGTTAAATGATGGTCTTGAATACCATTACACAAACCCCTCTGGTTAATAGAATTTTTGGAGGGCCTTTTCTGAGTCATGGTTCCGTTCAGTCGGATAGGGGTAATATGTGTCATCAACACGGGGCAAGAGTTTGGTGTTTACAACTACGTGTCCATTAGATGTAAGGGAGCACACGATAGTTCATCTCACTTCACCTCCTCTGGTACGGAATGCAATGGGGGTGGCCCGTCCCGTCCTCCACGGCCCTCTGAGGGCCACAGAGGGCCCGCCCTTTGCCCGGGCTTAGCCCGGCGTCCCGCTCGCGTCCCGCGAGACGGGGCTGTCCCAGATTTAAAGCGCCTCCTAGCGCGATGTGGACATGCCGGGACTTCTGGGGTTTGTAGTCCCACGCGCCTCACAGCGGCCGCACCGAGGATTTTGAAGGTGCGGCGGCGGGCAGCGGGAAAGCAGCGGGCGTTCAGTCCCCCCGGGCTGCAGATACTGCCCACACTCGTCAGCTGCACAGGAAAGTCTCCCCACTCCACAGGGGCTGTCCCAGATTTAAAGCGCCTCCTAGCGCGATGTGGACATGCCGGGACTTCTGGGGTTTGTAGTCCCACGCGCCTCACAGCAGCCGCACCGAGGATTTTGAAGGTGCGGCGGCGGGCGGCGGGAAAGCAGCGGGCCTTCAGTCCCCCCGGGCTGCAGATACTGCCCACACTCGTCAGCTGCACAGGAAAGTCTCCCCACTCCACAAGGGCTGTCCCAGATTTAAAGCGCCTCCTAGCGCGATGTGGACATGCCGGGACTTCTGGGGTTTGTAGTCCCACGCGCCTCACAGCGGCCGCACCGAGGATTTTGAAGGTGCGGCGGCGGGCGGCGGGAAAGCAGCGGGCGTTCAGTCCCCCCGGGCTGCAGATATTGCCCACACTCGTCAGCTGCACAGGAAAGTCTCTGTTTATCAAATTCTCCAGGTTCCTGGCTGCTTGTCTGCAGGACTGAAGCTGCCTCTGAAGGCCTCCAGGTGAGGGGAAGAGCCCCCCTGCACTCAACTCCACTCCTCTCCGTGCTCTGTGTTCTGCTTTGCAAGTCAGCCATCAAAGACCAAAATGGAAGGTCACAGCATAAACTTACTTCACACACCACCACACAAACTGAACCACAGCTGGGTGAAGATCCAAACAACTGTGCCGGTAATGACAGGTGTCGGAGTTCCTGCAAAAGGCGGAGGAGCACACTTTGGGTGATAGACAGCACCAGAACTTAGTCCGACCATCTCCTTCACCCACTGCCTCAACCCTTGGGCAGCAACACCTCACCCTGCCCACCGCGCCTTGCCGCTTTCATCGCAAAAGCCTCCAAGTAAAAATGCAAGGGCTATATATCCTCCAGGTCCTCCATGTATTGCTCTGTGTATGGCTGCAGCCAGACTTCACTTTCGCTGGCTGACCCCTTGGGTGATGTGCTCTCCCTTGCCCCTGTTCACGCCTGCCCCTCCTCCTGATCCGTGAACACAGCAAAACCAGGAGGCCAAGGAGAGAATCCACAGGGGCCCACCGGACTGCCCAGGCAAAAGCAAGAGCGGGGGATATTGAAGCACCTCTCAGGGCTCAAAAAGCCCAAACCAGGCCAGGACAGGCTAAAGAGGCTCAGATGGCAGGATGACAAAGCAGAACTCACAGTACTTGACAGTCAGCGAACTCACTGGGGACCGCAAATGCTGAGGATGCCGAAACGCCGAGACACCAAGCTGCAGCTTCACGCTCGCTGCAGAAATGGCAGAACTCCTCCTCCAAACCATGTGACGCAGCACGTAGAAAACCTGTCCGGACTAAGAATACTGAGATACTCACGCATTGACATGGGAACTTTAATCTGTTTAGGTGATCTATCTCTCCAGAAGGCACGACCTTATGTTTGAACACTGATTTGGGGCCATGAAGATGGTCTTTCCAGATTCTTCCACCTTAGCGATTAGAACATTCATGTTGATTGTTGAATCTCGCTGCTTTCAGCTGGAATAGGGCTTGTGAAATAAATTACATCAATATTTGTGGTGCCCCATGATTTTCTGGCTGATTTTGCTAGCTTTACAAGTTTGTGCACTTTACCACTGCTAAACATAAAAAAGCACCTGTGCTGGCGCTCTCAAATCTGTGCAGGTTATTGGAACTCCGGTTTTACTTTTGGAACTTTCTAGCAAGTCCATTTTTGATGGTGCTCAAAATGCACCTATTACATAGAAGGCTAAATATCAAAGATGATTTGCAGTGCGTATTTACAACATCTACATATACTACAAAAATATATATCTGCCACCACTGCAGTCTGGCTGGGCTGCAGTTTAAAAGCACTGCAGTAAGAAATGGCATGAAAAAGTGTCTTTGCTATGTAGGAAAACTTATTTGTATATATTAATTCCTCACTCTTAATAATATACCATGTAAGCACACAAGGCAGGCCACTTAATATAAAAACAGTAGTAGACTGTGTATTTAAAAGAATGTGCCCTCAACGTGACTGAAGGCCTAAAAACTATTTCCCTGTGAAGAATCAGCTATGTCTTCCATAGGACAGTCCTAGTTGGTGATTGAAACATTGAATAGTATATTTCTATCTGAAACAATTGTAGCAAACTCCTTCAAAGATTGTTGTCACTTGATTTTCAAAATGTGATTTCATAGTGAAATCAGATTTCTGATAACTTGAATAGAAAAGCAACTTTATGAAAATTTACTTGTGGCTGCTGAAAGTAGAACTATCTTAAACTAAGCCTGGTTGAAATTGAAAATATTATGCGGAATGCCCAAAACACTATGCAAAGGTTGGCCTAAGAAACCGGGTAATTGGTTGAGGTGGGTGGAAGCCCGGCTCAGTCAACAACCATAATCCTTGTAAGGCTGAACCACAAAATGTCACTAAATTACCTGTGCTTAACCCTCTGGTAGATTGGCACAAAGCAATCAGGCTTAACTTAGAGGCAATTTGTAAGGTATTCATGCATCACATAAACAGCAATAACGTGAAAATACAAGACATTAGAAATATTAAACCAATTTAGAACAATATAGGACATTTTAATAAATGAAATGATACAAGAATGACAAAAATTCAATCAGTAGAACCGGAGATATGCAATTTTAAAGATTTAGGTAGATTTAGTGCCTAAAAGCACAATGCGCCACTTGCAGTCATCTAATCATGTTAGACTGGGGGAAAGTTACAAGTTCAGGCCGAGCGATGGAGTATGGGTCAGATACAGGCCCCAGGTGAGTCCCACTAAAAAAGTTACCTTCTCAAAGTTGAGGGAGCATTGTGGATAGTCGTCACTATAACGTTAAGATCAACTGAGTGCCGATAGCTCTCATTGCTGTTGATTGAAGAGCGGGTCAGGCGTCATGGATGGTTGTTGCTGGAGCTTCATGTTGGTGGTCACTATCGTCTGTGGTTCCTGTGGATAAAAACGTGCAGATCTGCAATTGCAGGTCGTCGCTGGCGTTACTATAGCGCAAAGAGTCAAGTTCTTTGGAGCTTCACTTTGCCAGTCATTGCAGGAAGCAAAGTCTCAACAAGAACAGATCCGCCTGCGGTCGCGAAGAGCTCAAAGTTTCAGGATTTCACTTTCTTTCATAGGAGGAGCTAAACTGATGCCAACCAAGTTTCCAAGACCTGGGGAGACATCTCTTGGAGAACAGAAGTCAGCAATTCTTAAGCAGGTCCAGTTGCAGGTCCACCGTGGTCCAGTGCATCAGGTCCGCTGGGCAGTTATAAGGAGGCCTCTGGAGCTTGTTCTGTCCCTGTACCTAAGTCAAGAGGTCATCCAACAGTCCATTGAAGTTGCTTAGGTAGCCTTGGATGAAGGGAGCAGGTCCAGTTTTCCTTCTCAGAGAGCAGGACAGCTGTCAAGCTTCAGAGCAGCCCTCCGGAGGTCAAGGCATTTATCAAGCATCAGGGCAGTACTCTGTTAGCAGAAGGGAAGTCAACTTGGGAGCAAGTCAGGCATTAAGCAGCAAGGCAGTCCTTTTCTGTAATGTCGCAGGTCCAGGAGTGTATTGAAGAGTGGCTCTGGAGGTCCAATATTTATATCTGGTGCTAGCCTTTAAATGTGAGGATTCTCTATACTACTTGCACATCTAGTACTGGAAAATTCTCACCCTCCACTTTCAAAGCTCCAAAAAGTTGTGGGTGACAAAAGACTTATGTCAGTTTCCTTTATCTGTTCAGGAGGCATAGCCCTTTGAAATGTAAGTGGGGCACGGTGCAGCTCCTCCCCCACCAACCTGTCCACACCTAATTCCCTTTTGAAACACTGTCTTTTAGGAATAAAGAAACCCTAAAAGCAGAGCCATTCACAGTCATATGGCCTAGGACAATGTAGATGGCACAAATGGTTAGGACAAAACAAAATGCCAACAATCTATAAGTGGCATTTTCAGAATTGGGACTTAAAATCAGACTTTACCTTTGAAGGGTGGTTTAAATTGTTTGAATGAAAACACCATATCTCTACCTGCTCCAAATCAAATTAACTGATCTAATTAAATGTAATAAGGTAGGCCATTTTAGTTAACTAGAGACATAGTCATTGCAGTAGTGAAAACCGATTTCAAGATTTTTTTACTGATAGGGCAGGTAAAACTTGAACCTACATGTCCAACTTTTTACATGCAATACAATACCTCATAAGCCTTTAAGGCCTACTCTAAGAGTTCATCTTTGTGTATTAAAAAGTACATTTTTAGGCCTAGCAAAATGGTTTATTTTCAAACACAAGGAGATGATGGACAGAGCCCTGAAACTTTTCAGACACTCACACTCACCCCCAGTCACAGATCTGGGTTGAACCCATCATCATTCTTTAGCTCACTTTGCCACCCCAGTTCAGACACAGCTATATGCAAATCAGTCTTAACCCTGTGCGTCATGGGAACAGTCCAGCCCGAACTGCCAAGCGAGGTCTTTCCTGGACTGTAAACAAGCACGATGGGACCGGTTTCTGGGTAACACTCGTCATCAGCCAGGCTAGCTTAAATCCAGAGGCGAAGTGAGCAAGGGACCCATGTCTGGGCATACCCTACCAACTTAGGGCGAACAAAGCAAACACAAGGAGATGATGGACGGAGCACTGAAACTTTTCAGACACTCACCCCAGCCACAGATCTGGGTTGAATCTATCATCATTCTTTAGCTCACTTTGCCACCCCAGTTCAGACATAGCTATATGCAAATCAGTCTTGATCCTGTGCCTCATGGGAACAGTCAACCCGAACTGCCAAGCCACGTCTTCCCTGGACCGGAAACAAGCATCCCGTGGTACCCATAGTATGGCCCACGGCCCGGCAGGCCTTCCTTGGCGGCCCGCGGACCTTGTAGGAAATGTACCCATGCCCCCCCCCCCAGAGAGAGAGAGAGAGTTGAGAGTGAGAGACAGTGGAGAGAGACAGTGGAGAGAGAGAGAGTGGAAAGAGAGATAGTGGAGAGAAAGTAGAGAGAGAGACTGACTAAGAGACTGACTGACAGAGAGAGAAAGAGACTGACAGAGAGAGACTGACTGACAGAGAGTGAGACCGACTGACTGACTATGAGAGACTAACTGACAGAGAGACTGACTGACTGATTGAGAAAGAGACTGACAGGCTGAGAGGAACACTGACTGATTGAGAGAGAGACTGACTAGAGGAGTGATACTGACAGAGAGAGAGAGAATGACTGACTGGGTTAGACAGAGACTGACTGACTGAGAGAGAGAGGTGTAGAGAGAGAGAGGCTGATAAAGAGAGACTGAGAGAATGACTGACTGAGAGAGAGACTGACTGAGAGAGAGAATGACTAAGAGAGACTGACAGAGAGAGAGAGACTGACAGAGAGAGGGAGAGACTGACTAAGAGAGAGAGACTGACAGACTGAGAGAGAGATATTGACTGTTTTACTGACTGAGAGAGAGAGAGAGACTGACTTACAGAAAGACTGACTGACTGATTGAGAGAGAGAGACTGACTGATTGAGAGAGAGACTGACTGACTGCCTGAGAGAGCAAGACTGACCGAGGTAGACAGAGACTGACTGACTGAGAGAGAGACTGACAGAGAGAGAGACACTGACAGAGAGAGTGACTGACTGACAGAGAGAGACTGACTGAGAGAGAGACTGACTAAGAGAGAATGACTGACTGAGAATGGCTGGCAGAGCGAGAGAGAGAGAGTAACAGAGCGAGAGAGAGACTGACTAAGAAGAGAGAGAGACTGACAGAGAGAGAGACTGGCAGAGAGAGAGGCTGACACAGAGAGACTGACAGAGACTGACTTACAGAGAGACTGACTGAGAGAGACCGACTGACTTTGACTGAGAGAGAGACTGACTAAGAGAGAGACTGACTGACTGACTGAGAGAGAGAGAGAGAGAGAGACAGAGAGAGAGAGAGAGAGAGAGAGAGAGAGAGAGACTGTGATTGAATTGGGATCAAAGTGTGTATGAAGTTATGCAATGCCTCTTACGATTGCTATTGTCTGCTAATAAAAGTGTATTATCAAAATGTGCTCTTTGTAGTTACATCTGCTTTTGAAATACAGCATTGTCGCATTGTCTAATGTTTTTAAACAGGTTAAATTTTTTTAAACTCTAGCCCTGCCCCCCACCCCCACTGACCCCACCCTCACACTGACGTCACCCCTACCGGTGTGGCCCTCGGATACAAACCACACTGTAATTTTGGCCCCCGACAGAAAGTATGTGCGTACCCATGTGCTAGGACAACTACATTAGCCCATGGGGACCTAACCCTTCTACTCAGTGGGCCCCATCTGTGAAGCTCCTAACATTAATTTGCTGACAGATGCTTCCCAATAGACAGACATTACTACCTTGGCTAGATGTGGCCCATTCCACCCCTGGGGATATTCACTGCCAGGTGGAGGCTCCAAGAGGGGGCCTTGGGCAGTCCTCATTTGCAGCCTTGGGGCTTGCAAGGAGTTCCCTTCTTACTCCTCGGGGTTCCCTGATCTTTTAAGTTGTTTGGGAGAGATCTTTTTATGTTTTATTGTGCTACCCTTGGAATCATGAAAATCATTTTGAATCCAAAAGAACAAGTTTTCATTGTAAGACTGGACACAGTAGTAAGAATCACTTACAATTAGAGTAGTAACACTTGGATCTGCGTACTCCAAAGCTAGTAAGAGAGCACGAAGCTCTGCTAATTGTGCGGTGCAATCGCCCAGGGGCATCGTGTGTACCTCCCTGGAAATGAACTCATCATCCAACATAGCACCGACCACAATGGCGCAAGCGGAAACGTAGGCATGTTTAGAGCCATGCGCAACCTGCGCCGACCCATCAGTGTAAATGATGCAATGGAAGTCCTCCAAAGGTCGCATCGCCAGAGGAGCAGGATGAACGAATTCATACTGCAAGTACTCCTGCGACCGTAAGGAAGCGTCAAAAATAAACATGACATCCGAGGATGACAATGACGCAGCCCACTGAATCCACCGAGGGTGCAAAGCTTTTGAATTTGGTACACTCGCTTTTGTGACTGCCTCCAAATGAGGACAGGGTGTTACCACTAGCATGCGTTTCCCCTGTGACAGAGCACGTTCCTTTAGAATAGCCATCTGTACAGCAGTTAAAACCTTTTCTATGGTGGGAAACCGCATCTCAGCCGAGGTGTACAAGTGTGACTTGTAAGCAATAGGTACTGTGTCACCTTCATTAAAAGTGAGGTAAGTGAAACCCACCGTCCCAGGAATTATTCTTATGACCAGGTTGGTGTGGTTATCACGAGTCAGTAAATATTTAGAAGCGAGCAGATCAGCCTGCAAGGATTGCAAAATGGCTGAATGCTCAGGCAGCCAGCAAGATTTTGAGAAAGTTGGTTGTATCAAAGCATACAAAGGCTTGATACGCTGGGCATATTCCGGAATGTAAGTTCTGCCGAAATTCAAAAAGCCCAGTAAGGATTGTAATTTATTCAGAGTTGTTGGTGCGCGCAAATGTGCGCACTTCTCCAAGAAGTGAGGAGCCAAACCTCTACCTTCATTGTTGAGCTCATAGCCCAAAAACAACACTGTGTGTTCAGCAATGTGCGATTTTGCAAAGTTGAATTTGTAACCCATGTCTGCGAAGTTGCAAACAAGAGAATTTACACGACACAGATGCTCCCAAATATCGTCGTCTGTGAGATATATGTCATCCACATACGAAAAAGCATCAGGGTCGAGTGCCTCCAGAATAGAGACAATTCGAGCGGTAAATACACCAGGACTATTCTTGTAGCCCATTGGAAGACGCCGGAATTGCTTTTGGACTCCAGCGCTTGTAAAACTGGTCCATTGGGAGCTAAAGCTGTCCAATCTGTGGGCATAAAAACCATTGGATATGTCAAGCGTTGTCTTGAAACGCTTACGCACGAGACTATCCACTAGGGCAGAGCCGTGGGTATTCTGTACTGCACAGTTACGGCAATGCGAGTTTAAATGCCGGTAATCCAAAACCAAACGATATGATCCGTCAGGTTTATTCACAGTAAAAAGGGGATTATTCATCGGTGACACACACGTTTCAATAACTCCCTGATATTCCAATTGTTCAAGGATTTCCGCGACGGAAGATTTTGCTTCACGCCGAATGGGATATTGAGGTTGAGGCTGCGGCTGAGACCGCAACGGAATTTCGTGGCAAGGCGACAATTTATCCCAACCACATTGGTTACGGTACAGAGCCGGCGCGAGAGCCCGAGCCCACTCTTCTGCAAAATGCTGCGCATGCTCTTTCGAGACAGTGTTCGCGAAACTGGGTAGGATTACCTCCTCCCCTCGCGGCGCCGCGAGCACAAAAGGTGGGGGCCAGTCAGCCTCCGAAAGTAAAATATCATATGTAGAAGACAGATTCTCCCAAAATACACCTTTAACGGTACGCTGTATGTCACCTTCAATTAACAGGACAATTTCATATAGTCTTTCAGGGGGAGCAAGTCTCGTATCCGCTGTTTCTATCACAACGTAGACATCAGTCGCTGTCACCCTCAGTAGTGGACGCAGCGCCTCCCTGACTATGGTTATCTCCGCCGCGCTGTCCAGCAAGGTCAGAGCCCACGTCAGATTCCGAAGCCGCGTTCTCACTATCTGTGGCATATCGATGCGCTGTTAAGGCTGCGACTTTCTTTTTCGCAAACTGCGGACGCCTAGGCGTAGAATCCTCCTGCTTCACTGCGCCGTCCGTCTGGCGGGACTGGCCACGTCCTTGTTGGCCACCACGTCCACGTCCACCCCCTCCTCCTCCACCGGTCTTCGGGGCCGATGTGTCCTGAAAGGAACGAGGAGAGCGTTGATCAGAACCCTGAAAACGATCAGGCGATTTAATCATCGCGCGGTCGCGCAAATCATAAACTTTTTCGGGTGGCGCAGGAGCTTGTATTGCAGGAAAAGTACCCTGAGTCTGCGTTGTCTGCTTCCCCTGTGTCTGTTTTTTAGGCCAATTTTGTTTCTTGGACTTGGGCTGGGCATCTGTCACTGCAGATTGTCCCTGTGGTTGTTTTTTCTCCTTCAATGGAAAATATTTCAGACCCCTACTTGTGCGGCCAATCGTTTTATAAGCGGCCACCACAATTTTTGCTAACTGGCGGGGTTTGTCGGCATCGGGCAGAGCAGCCAAAGCATTCGACACCTGAAAGTTAACTGCATCTCCTTTAACATTGGAGAGAATGAGATCACTTACAATCTCAAAAGAACCACACAGGCGCATACCCAATTCAACCGCTGCCTCTGGACCGTGATCATTCTGAACACGTCTAACGATTTCAGGCAGGGCAGTCATAGACGGGGTGCCGAAGCACCTTGTATAAACTGCCGCAAATGTTTTTCCCCAGCTGTCACAGTCAGCAAGTTCAGGAGTAATATCCTTCGGTAGAGTAATCGTTAACATTCTATGTTTATCAGCAGGAGTAGAATTCGGAAAAACCGCCTCCAGTTGATCAAACTTCTCTGCTAGCCAGAATGGGAAGTCATCGTTGTCAACAGGACGCGCACCAAAAACCGAATTTACCATCACTGGATTGAGACGCATACCGCCTCGTTCCATGGGAGCGGCCGCACCCCCCTGGGGACCACCAGGAAGATGTCGACCGATGTATTGCACTAAAGCACGAATCACGGAAATGGAAACTACATGCAGCCTGCGAATTTCAGCCAGGGTGCAAGCCCCGTGATTCGGGTGCGGGGTAAAGCCACCCAACGCAGGCCAATTAGTACCTGGAATTGAGAGTGGACCTAACCTCGCAGGGGACATAGAGTGGGGGAGGGCGCCATCAAACCAAACTCGATGCTGCCAATGATCAATAGGTATTTCCAATGCCCTGTACGGCGTATATTCAGCCGGGACATCCGAGGCGGTGTAGGAGTGGAACAAACCAGAATTAGCGTCCACAGCCGGAAACGTAACCCAAGAGTAAAACAACTCGTAAGGAAACGCCGGATCTGCACATACCACGAAAATCACAGCCATCCCATCTACTGGGACTTGGTACGTCTGAAGATGGCTGCGTACCGCTACGCGACTATGCTGCGCAATAGCCACCGCTGCCGCCATTACAGAATTGGAAATAAGAAAACACAAAGAATACTTTGTAGCACAACTGGGTAGTAATTCAAAGAAACCGTTTAAGAAAGAATCAAGCTTGAATAAAGACCTATTTCAAAAAATAGGTAGGTTTCACCGACACCCCGTTTTCCGGAAACGGACGTGAAGGGGTTAAGGCATGAACGATAAACTACTCGAGTGTCATGATATAAGACCACCGAAACCGTTGGGCGCCATGTTGCAGGGTTTCTGTACTCACACAGAACTGTGCACAGAGGAGTGGAACCTCGGCAAATTAGGGTGTCCCAAAACTTACCTTAGCAACCAACTCACCCCTTACCGAGCTAGCTACAGTGTCTCATTGGACATATCAAACACCCAATGTTTAGACAAACCAGAACATGAACTTACAGTACCTCAGGGTACGTGGGACTCATGAACACTCTTTCGTTATATTATCATTACAAACCAGAACATGGAGTAAAAGAAGACACATGTGCATTTGAAATGTTTATTTACTAATGCCGTCTTCTCAGGCGCAGTATCTTAGATAATACAAGTACACTTATTATCAGTAGCAAAATTATCAGCATAGTTACTAAGACATAAAAAGCGAATGGTGACAGCATGTTAACATGCTGTAATGAATAAGAGTTAACAACACTTATATCTCACCCTCCCTAACACATATATTATATTATTATCTAAGAAGGTCTCTTTGGGTTGTTTTAGGGCGGGCCCATACCTTAGTGTCCTAGCATGAAGGAATCACATCAGCATACACCAGCTCTCTCTGCATGTGCACCGCATCAAGTGTGTTAACAATTCTCGTGCAAAGCAATATCAATCCCGCCTCAAGCCCAAGTTGGCAAAGGCTGCACTTGTGTTATGACTATGAAGGCGTGGAGATCAGACCTCATAACAATTCCATATCGTGTTGCTCCTGAAACTTCAGCACTCTCCGTGCAGACATGGTTTATTAAACAAAACTGATATCAGAGCAATAACATATTATTCTCACATACACCACGGCAAACCACTAGGTTGAAAGCTAAGTCAACAAATAAGGGTCGTGTGCAGAAGTTGCAAGAAAGGAAAAATGGCGTTTAAATCCGAAATGTACCTATGCTAACTTAACACGATATAAGGATATTTAGAAGCTATACAACAGGGGGGGCTATAGCCCCAGGTGTTAGGCACCCAACTCCCAATCTCCTCCCCACCAGTCCAGGGGTGGTATCCTGAAACTAACCTCCCAGCCCAGGATCTGTACCCTTAGACTGAAAAGGTGCCTGGCATGGCAGGTCTTCCAGCAGGAACCACCACCCTCCATCAAGGATGACACACTCTTTCTGTTCCATACAGGACTCTGCCTGGTGTAGGTCTCTGGTCCTCTGTCTCTGTGATAGAGCAGTGGACACCTCCATCAGCGCACTGAGCACCTCCATGTTAGAAGTGGCTTCACCAGGGTCAGTTGGGAGGCGCACTGTTCTAAGAGATTGCAAACCTTGAGTCACTGGTCCTCTCATTCTGGCATATCTCTACCTCATGCCCCTCCATATCAGCCTCTGTATTCTCCTTTTGGGAGTAGGAGCCCCAGAAATCAGAGCATTCAGAGTGCCCTGGGCAGCCGTCTCTCCTAGCTCTTCCTACACTGGTGGTAATTAATTTATCAAAATGCAGTCAATAGACATCAGGAACTAACTATGACCCTCCCACTGGGCCACCCCCTCACCCCATTTCAGTGACACCAGAGCCTTGGGGCAGAAGAAAAGGCATGCCCATAGGCCTGACATACCATACTCGCCTGTAAGTTGTACTGCTCTATGGAAAATACGCCATATTTAAGGCATACAGTGTATTCATGTCCTTTCTGGCTGCGCTGGTAGCTTGGCACAAGCAGTCAGGCTTATCTCCGAGGGAGTGTGTAAAGCATTTGCACATAACCAACAATAATACAGCAAAAACACTACAAAAGGACACCATACCAGTTTAGAAAAATATCCAACATTTTCATAGATGCAAAACAAGCCCAAAAACGATAAAAACCACAATACAGTTTTCAGAATGTCAACAATTAAAAATAAGCTTAATATACAGTTCTTTGAAGTCGATAGCTCCGTACGGGGCTTTCACTGCATTGTGAACAACACATTCAAACAGTTCTGGCTAACCGCAGCATCGCCGGCCAGCTATGGAGTCTGGAAGACCCGCAAAACAGTACCTTTAGAAATGCAGGGCGTTGCCGACCTCTTGTTGAGCTCTGAAGAGCCAGTGTCGGCAGGCGCCGGTTTCCGGAGGTTGGTTGGAGGTTGGTGGAGTCAACAGGCCCTTGAAGTCACATGCGTTGCAGATTGAACTTGTCGCGGTTGAAGTTGGGAGCACCGGCAGGTGTCGGGGCTGCGGTGTGAAGTGCAGTGATGTGGCATGCGGTGCACTCGCCAGGTCGACACGGCAGTACTAGACTGCATGCAGACACTGCAGTGGCAGGTCTGAGTAACCTTTGAAAGGCTGCTTATGTGGGCGGCACAATCAGTTCTGCGGGCCCGCTAGCAGCATTTGATTTACAGGCTCTGGGTACAGACAGTGCACTGTACTAGGGTCTTAACAGTAAACCAAAAAAGCCAATTATGGAAACACAAATCCAAACATAATTTACCTGGAGAGCACCTGCACGTTAGCACTGAAGAGCAGTGGTAAAGTGCCCAAAGTCCTAAAGCAAACAAAAACAGTGTCAAAACCAGGGGGCCAAAAAAGCAAAAAATCTGGGGGTAAACCTGCTGAAAAAGCCAAGTCTAACACAATTGCAGAACATTCAAGCATGGGTTAAAGAGAAGTGGTTATTGCCTTTGACCTAAGTAGCTTTAATGAAAAGAGAGACTCTGGACATAATTTCAGCAATCTAAATGAAATCCATTAAAGACCTAAAGTCCTCTTTGTCCGTATATTTTCAGGTCTAATTATCAACCTCTGATTGTGTGATTTGAAATTGACTGTGGGCAAAATAATCTGGTCAAGGCGTTGTCTGCCCTTTTTTGGCAGCTATACAAAGTGATTTATAGAAAAACCTGGCTCCAGAGTAAGGTGGGGAACAGGATCTGTTTAACAAGCAAACTATTCACAACTGGGGGTCTAAAGCAGGGTTGCATGCTGGCACCACTTTTATTTGATTTATATGCCAAGGAGTTGGGGAATGTTATCGTTAATTGAAGAAAGGGTTTTGCCACAACTTGGTGATAGCAGTGTGAAGGACACGTCTGCTGGCTTTGTGGACTAATGTGTTCACTTTAGGGGCATGTGTTTGACCTCGTGGTCACAGGTTCAAATCCCACCAGGTCAACTCAGCCCTTCATCCTTCTGAGGTAGATAAAACAAGTACCATTGA
The DNA here is from genome assembly GCF_964261635.1 of Lissotriton helveticus. Lineage (NCBI taxonomy): Eukaryota > Metazoa > Chordata > Amphibia > Caudata > Salamandridae > Lissotriton > Lissotriton helveticus. The sequence continues at coordinate 540,751,141 of NC_136067.1, forward strand.
TGTGGGTAATGATGGAGCGAGATAGAAAACAAAATTTTGTTTAAACTCGCGAAGTCACATTTCCATAACATGAATAAAAATATTAATGATTTGTGATATGTCGTGCTAATACAACTTAGATTAAACTTTACACGTGGGGGGACTAACATGTGTGCTCATAAACGTGCATAAATGTTGCATCTTTTTGTTCGTGCAAAATAATAAAATAATTTATTGTTTTCGTTTTTGTCATTACTAATTGCTGCAAACTTAAAAGAAGCATGTGCTTGTTTTGCTTTTCCTTGTCTGTGTGATGTCATTTCTACTATTCTAGGTGCATATGGGTCTCTTGGAAAAACGGAGACTGGTAAATATAAACGCTGCTTTATTTGTTTGCAATGGCTAGGTAACATTTTGATTAATCGGGTGGGTTAATTAATTAGTGAACCAAGGGGTGGATACAGAATCTACATTATTTCTTACATTAATACTTTTCTTGTGTTTGTTTTATACTAGAAAACATAAGTTGCCTGCTTTTGGGCCTAGTCATTTGAACCGCAGAAAAAGAGCTGACATATAATTCTGCAGAAAGTCACGAGACGCCCATTCTGAATTAAAACGTTTATTGAAGCTGCATTCACAAAGCAAAAACTGATGAGCTGACATCATTCTGTCGGACATGGCCAAGGTCGAAAGTGAACATTTTGTCAATCCTTAACTTGGCATCCGCGGAAGTATAATGAAAGTCAATGGACGCTGCGAGAATGACTTAATACATTTGTTGCAACATGAGGAAGCTTCTGGCTTCACGTGGAAGGAACAATGGTCTCTATGAAATATGATTTTATGGAACTTTTTGAGAATTTGGTGACATGTCACTTGTCACTCTCAGCCAATGGGACGTCGAGGATTTCTGAAAACTTTCCTTTGCTAGTTTAGTTAGCGTAGAAAGGTATAAAAAGTCATGCCCTTAGGGTTGGGCTGGCTGCTGCTTTCTGACTTTCCGATGAGGGTGAAGTGCTGCTGGACTTTGCGTGGAGCACGTAAGAATCCTCAAAGAACTTTACTTTAATTCCTATCTATTTAGCTTATTTAGGGACTTAGGTTTTAGAAATGCTAAACTTTAAATATTCACTTTGATTTTTGATTCATTTGCTTAAATTGTATTTTTCTCTTAATTCTTTACAATCATGCTTGCATTATTGCTAATAAATTTCATTTATAAAACTTTCAACTTATATACCATAATTTAGTAAATAAAATCTTACTTTTGACAAACAAGCTGGTCTTGGTTATTCAGAAGTGTAGGTTACTATTAGCTAGATCACGTCGCCTATGGTGGTCGTTTAAATGGTTGGGTTTTATTCTAATGACAATATTCTTTCTGCAAATGTATAAATATGTATATAGTTTGTAGATAATGTGTATATAAATTTATTCTGACCACCTGATTCAGTAGGCCCAAAATATATCAGGTTTATAAATGGGTCCATATTTAGTTTAGAATTTTGTTTATAGGTTATGAAGTTGGGTTGCGTTGTTTATGATATATTTTCTATAGCCCGCTGGATCAATTCTCTGGTAGCAGAAATTGATGGTTGCTAAGGGGTAACCAAGGTAATATGTTGGTTGCTAAGGGTTACGTTATGGTATGGAAATAGGATCGATGTTTTAACACATGTTAAGTTCGTTTTTCGTGCCTATCTGTAAGCTATACCGGTATAGATTGTGTGGCGAGAAATTAGTCACGCAAGCCATCTGTTCTGTTTGTAGTGATATCGCCGAGTATCACAAGAGGTATCGCCGTGTACCATAGTGTTGTCGCCGAGCAGCACAGTTTTAGGGCTAGGTCTGAATCTTGTATAGTGAGGGTTTTCTAAGAAATCAAAGCAGCATGAGAATAGGGACAAAGCGCCTTCCATAAAACTCACTGTGATGAGAGTATTAGTTATATCCGAGCTTGAGTGAAGGGTAAATTAGCGTCGGTGCATGATTATCTATAAACAGGTTAGAGTCCTGTACGGGTACATGTTTCATATCTATAAACAGGTGAGAGCCCTGTACGGATAACGTCGTTATTTTGCTAACGGTGCATGATTTCTATAAACAGGTGAGAGTCCTGTACGGAATTCATGTGTGTTTGAAATTAGGGAATTTTCCGTGTAAAAGTGCGAGTTTGAATTGTATTTTATGTTCAAGTGGAACTCTTAGAACTTTCACTTCGCGGTGGGTTCAGAGCAAAGCGAGTTCATAATTATACGTGTTAGAAGGGTGGGGTAAGGTTACTCTACTGACAATTGAATATTATCCTTAGTGTGAATAGCGCCGTCTATTCCGAAGTGTGGATACTTGAATGTATGTAAACTATCCTAAATAGTGAAACGAACAGATGTTGTCTTTATAGTCATCGTTAAAAATTAATTTACACTGAAAAGTGTTCTTAAAATGGCGCTGTGAAAAGATTTTGTGAAGGAGGGGTAAGCGCCAGGAGTGAGAAGCGAGAAACCGCAGCTGCTGTGTACGTCACAGAGCCGCGCTGGGATTGGGTGACTTACGTCACAAGCTGTATTCTGATTGGCTCTTAAGTCTCTGACGGCCTGTGAGCTGATTGGTTGTTCGGAAAAACTCTAAATTTATTGGTTGAGCAGAAAAGTGACGTAGCTCAACTGTCATTGGCTTGTTGGTGTGTTTCGCGCACGGATTGGTTGTTTTGCGGAACATCCCGGAAATATTTTACGAACGATTTTGTGAATTAGATTTAACTCTTAAAAATGAGTTATCATTTTAAACATGTTGAGAAAAAGACAACATTATTTCAGAAATTCAAAAATTTATTTTCACCTGACAAGAAAATCGAAACGCGAGGTGGTAAACTACTTCATAAGTATAAAACACCTGCAGCGTACATGGAAGGTGAATACGGATATCATACTGTCTTATGGTTCGACAGTTGGAAACGTTATACTAAAAACGACGGTGTTTTAGCTTGGCCTGATGATGGTTCATTTAATGTAAGAGTTTTAAGAAATTTACGAGAGAAAATGAATGCTCTTGTTCCAAAACCGAGACCAACTCAATTTGAAGCTTTAGTTGAGTGGGAAGACGAGATGTATCAGTTACAAAGAGAAGCTAGTGGAATTAAAAGACCTTCTAAAAATCCATCTTGGAAAAGAGAAACTCATGAAGATAGATTACGAATGTGGAGACAGGGAAACATGAGTGAAGGATTATATTTAATTCATGAAATGGTGATGGGTTCTCCTACAGGGAAATCTATGGAAAGTGAATCTGAGGATGCAGTTATGGAAGAAATATATACAACTACTAGAAAGAATCAGCCTAATCAACCTTTGAGACCTCCTAGATCATGGTCTACTTCGGTGGTTTCTACTGAAACTTCACCGAGTGCACCTCCAATTAGTGAAGCTCCTAAACTTTATCCAAATAATTGTGAAATCACTGAAACTCCTAGAAGATCAGAATTCGAGAATGTTCGAAATGAAGGTAGACATTTTACGATGACTCCAAGAGCAAGGGAACCTCCAAAAGATTATGCAAGAGAGGTAAGAAATGTTGAAGATGTTGATTATAATGAATATATAAGATCAAAGGAAGAACTAATAAAAAGAATGACAAAAGGCATGGAAGCTGTCACAGTTCCAGTAACAATTGGTCCTGTTCAGCCTGTATTTGATCAAAAGAATACAAACAAAACTGGATTAACTATTCCTTTAAATACAGAAATTCAAAAGGCTGCTGAAAAATTTTATTCAGATTTAACGGAATTAAACACTTCTAAATCAAGAATGCCTGATTTAACTTTTAATGAGGATTTATCTCCAAAAACACCAATGGGTGCTATGTCAGATATAGGGAGTCCTGAAGTCAGGGTAACCACACCAAAACTTGATGTGGCCAAATTAAAAGCGAATATCGAAGAATTAATAATTGGAACAATTGGCCCAGATAGTTTAAATTACTATCGGGATGATGAACTACTATTCATTTGCAAAAGCATTCAGTGGAAAACGAAAAATAAATATGATCAATTAGAGGATCTAGCAGCAGAACTTGAAATCGATGTGAGTAAACAAAAGAATTTTGCAAAGCATTACAGATTAGATTTTTCAGAAAGCGACATTGAGAGTTTGAACTCAATGGGAAGAATAGTTCACATTAAAGATTTGATTGTCTATATCAAAAAGCTAGGAGAACTGAATAAATGGAGAGTAAAATGGACGAAAAAGAAGGAAGATGAAAGATTGGATAAATTGTCAAAACAATTTCCAATGAGAGAAGTTGCAGGTGGAGGATATGTTCATATCCCGTGGTCGAGACAGGACATTCTGTTATTTACAAATGACTTTCCAAAATTGAGGGAAAAACCAGTTGAGTGGTACAGGCAAGTTGATAGATTCATCAAAGTGTCAAAAGTTCTGTGGATTGATTTAGATGGATTTTTTGACATTGTAGTTCCATCTGATCTTTGGACAGAATGCAAAATATCGATTAGTTGGCCAAAAACAGAACCTGAGCGAATTAAAGAAACAGGTGCCCCAAATCCACTTGTAATGGATTTTTATGAAAAAGTAATTGTTTGGATGAAAAACAAAATTCCACCCAAAGAAGTTGATTGGGTTAAAATAGAAAGAACAGAGCAGGAAACAAAAGAATCAGTTCATTCTTTTTATGAAAGACTATTGTTAATCTTTAAACAATACAGTGGTTATGAAAAATTTGATGAAAAAGACATGAGTCATTTTGTCTATAGATTTGTTTATGGACTAAAACCTGAAATTGGAGAAATGATCAGAACTAATATTGTCGGATGGCAATCACTATCTGTAGATGATATTCTAAGAAAAGCAAAATATTGTAGCGATGAAATAGAAGTAAAACAGAAGAAGCTGAAAGAGAAAGCCATGTGGGCTCAGGTAAAGGTGGCTGAGCAACAGATTGCCAGCATGGGTAATAAGAACACTAATTTTGTTCAAACTGGAAATACAAACCAGATACAAGGAAAGTTTAAAGGTAATAATTTCCCAAAGAAATTTAGCCCAAAGATAGAAGAGCTGAAACAAAGATTACCTTGTTTTAATTGTGGCGAAATTGGACATTGGAGGGACGAGTGTCCTCATCCTCCTAAAAACTTAAAGAATCCCTTATTGAATCCACAGATGCAGAATGGTGTTGACCTGCAGCGACAGCTACAGATGCAACAGGGGTTAAACGAATTTAATATTCAGCGACAGTTACAACAACAGCAACAACAACAGGTGAATAATCGTCAAGACCAATTGCCACAACCACCTTTTCCGAATTGTGGGGGAGTTCAAAAATATAATCCAAACGTGGGATTTCAGGGAAGTGAACAGGTAATAAAACCACAGAAACAGCAAAAGCAACAAAGGGTTCAAATGCAAAATGCTTCACAACAATTTTTATTAACAGAAAATCAAGACAGTGATTCTGATGATTATTGCTGACGGTGCCCGAGAGAGGAGGAAGAGTGTGTTGTTGGAGCCACTCTTGAGGTTGACCAGTCTGGTCCTTATGTAAACGGGAAAGTTAATGATGTAGACATCACTTTTCTAGTGGACACTGGTGCTACCCGTTCTACTGTTAGATCAGTGGAAATTGAAAACCTACCTCTCTCTGGGGATACCATCCAAGTTGTCGGAGTAAGTAATCAGCAAATTAAAACAGACTTAACTGATCCAGTACCAGTTGAAATTGGAAACTACAAAGATAAACACAGATTTGTGGTTTGTAATAGTAGTCCAGTAAATCTATTAGGTAGAGACATCCTATGTAAAATGAATTGTAGAATATATTGTTCTCCTGATGGAGTTGAGTTACAAACAATGGAGGAAGATGGTTTATACAGAATGACAATGATGATGATGGAAGCAGAAGAAACAAAATTGTTTCCTGCATTTGAAGAAAAGGATTTACCTGAAGAGCTAAAGGAAACAGTGAAATCTGAAATATGGGATTTTACTGGAAATGAGATGGGTCTAATGAAAAACGTAGATCCTGTAAAAATTGCATTGAAACAGGGAATAGAATTTCCTAATACTCCACAGTATAAAATGAAAACAGAAACAATTGAAGGTATTACACCTATAATTGAAAAATTAATCAAGCAAGGTGTATTAAAGGAAATGAAGAGTAGCTCTTGTAATTCACCAATTATGGGAGTTAAAAAGTCTAACGGAACATTTAGGATCGTACAAGATTTGAGAAAGGTTAATCAAATTGTCATTCCATGTTGTCCTGTGGTTCCAAATCCAGCAGTAATTCTATTTCAGATTCCACATGATGCTGAATGGTACACAGTCATTGACCTTTGCAATGCATTCTTTACTGTTCCCTTACATCCAGACAGTTATGAAATCTTTGCTTTCAGATTCCAAGGTAAGACCCTTGGATGGACAAGAATCCCTCAGGGCTATACAGAAAGTCCTTCAATCTTTAACGAACTGTTAAAAAGATCATTAGAAAATTTAGACTTACCAGGTAGGTCTACGCTAGTACAGTATATTGATGATTTGTTAATAGCTGCAAAGACAAGAGAAAATTGTGTAACAGACACAATAATTCTGTTAAATCGCCTTGCAGAAGAAGGACATAAAGTGTCCCCAGCAAAACTACAGTTTTGCAAACAAGAAGTAAAATATCTTGGTCACAGAATTGCAAAAGGAAAAAGACAAGTAACAATAGAGAGAATAAAAATGATTCAAGCAATGTTACCGCCAAGAACACAAAGACAGGTCAGAATGTTCTTGGGAATGGTAGGTTACTGTCGACAATGGATAAGTGGATTTTCAGTAATTGCAAAACCACTACAAAGACTGACCAAATCAGATGTAAAAGATCCAATTATTCTCAATGATGCTGAGATGGAATCTTTTGAGAACCTGAAAAAGAGCTTATGCCAAGCTCCTGCTTTAGGTATGCCAAATTATGAGAAAGATTTTGAACTGTATTGCAGTGAGAGAGAAGGATGTGCATTATCTGTGTTAATACAGAGACATGGAAATTTAAAGAAACCTATTGCATACTTCTCTGCAGTTCTTGATCCAATTGCAAAAGCATTACCAGGTTGTTTGAAAGCAGTTGCAGCTACAAGTATCAGCCTCGAACAAAGTGAAGGAATCATTATGGGATTTCCTGTAAAAGTTTTTGTGCCTCATTCAGTTGAAATATTACTGACAAGAGGTAAGACTCAACATTTAACAAGTAGCAGATTGACAAAGTATGAGAAAATCATACTGGGAGCAGATAATGTTTCGATTTCAAGATGTTTGAATCTGAATCCTTCTACATTACTGCCTGATTCTGAAATTGTTGATGACATTGAGACAGAACATGAATGTTTAGATGTCATGGAATTCTGCACTAAACCAAGAAAAGACATCAAAGACAGACCTTTGTCTGAATCGGATTTTGTCTACTTTGTAGATGGCTCATGCTTAAGATCCGAAGGAGGTGTCTTGAAAGCTTCATACTCAGTTTGTACAGTTGTAGATGTTGAAGAAGCATCATGTCTTGAAGGAGTTCGTTCAGCACAAGTGGCTGAATTGATTGCTTTAATTCGTGCATGTGAAATATCAAAGGATATAAGAGTTACCATCATTACTGATAGTCAGTATGGGTACGGAGTTGTGCATGATTATGGACAACTCTGGTCACAGAGAGGATACATGACATCAACAGGATCACCAATTAAAAATGCAGTTTTCATTAGAAGATTAATTGAAGCAATACAATTGCCAAAGGAAATTGCCATTGTCAAATGTGCAGCGCACACTAGAGGAACTGATTATATTTCCAAGGGAAATGCCTTCGCAGACGAAACAGCAAAGTACTGCGCAAGGAAAAATTATTCATACAATCGGGAGAGGAGTAAAGAAACTGATTCAAATTCATTAATGCTAACAACTGTTGTAGAAACATGGCATGAGATTAGAGATTTACAAAACGAAGCAGACGATGAAGAAAAAGACCTATGGTTAAGATCAGATTGTAGACCACGTGATGAAGATGGAGTGTGGGTTTACAAAGATGGCAGAGTAGTCTTACCAAATTGCTTGATTGCTGACATGGCCAGATTATATCATGGTCCTGCACATCTAGGAAGAGATTCTATGGTCAGACTTTTTAGAGAAACATGGTTCAATACCAAATTTAGAACAATTGCTGAATCTTTTTGTCAAAGGTGTTTGTCATGCCAACAAATGAATCCAAACAGAAAATCAGTGGTGGGGACAGGAATAATTGGTCGAGAGGGTGGTCCCTTTACCAGGTTACAAATGGATTTCATTGAAATGCCCTTACACAACTGTTTGAAATATGTACTTGTAATTGTATGCTTATTCTCAAGATGGGTAGAGGCTTTCCCTACACGACATTGTGATTCAATTACAGTGGCAAAACTAATGCTCAGAGAAATCATCCCAAGGTACGGTTTTCCAGTCACTATTGAGAGTGATGGAGGAAGCCATTTTGATAACAAACTGATGAAATTAATTTGCGAAGCTTTGAGCATTGAGCAGAAAATACACTGTGCATACAGACCAGAGGCATCAGGTGTAGTTGAACAAATAAATGGAACAATCAAAAACAGAATTGGAAAAATGTGTCTTGAGACAGGTATTAAGTGGACTGATGCTCTTCCACTTGTTTTGATGTCATTAAGAAGTACACCAGATAAGAAGACAGGTTTGAGTCCTCATGAAATTTTAATGGGAAGAGTTATGAGGCAAGCTTTTGTACCTGTAGGTAAACTATTAAGCATAAATGACAGTGCAATTTTGGATTACTGTAAAAGGTTATCTGATATGGTAACTTCTGTGTCTAATCAGGTGGGAACTGAAGCTCAATCAAATGAAAAAGTTTTGACTCATGATCTGAGACCTGGCGATTGGGTCAGAACGAAAGTACATCGGAGAAGGAATTGTCTAGCTCCTAGATGGCAGAAACCTAGGCAGATAATCTTGATCACTACTAATGCTGTAAAGTGCAGAGGATTGAAACGTTGGATACATCCTAGTCATACTATTCCAGTACCAACTCCTGAGAGTTCTGATGTTGAAAGTGATACCACAGACGATTCTGATTCTGAGGCAGAAGGCGAAACAGAAGGTGAAATAATTCCAGATTCTGAAGATCGACAAGAAAGTCGACATCTGGAAACTGTGCCAGTGAATGGAAATCTGACAAGAAAAGACTTAGAAATAATTGAAATAGATTCTGAAGGTGAAGAGAATCTGTTAAAAGGAAAGATAACTGAGGATTCGGTTGTCTATATTGAAGACAAAGAAGCTGAACCAAAAGAAGTTTCAGACCAGGAGAGTATCGAAAGGCAGAGAACAAACTCTGAAGTAAGGAACAAAAATCCGAAATCTGGGAAGTTAGAGGTAATTGAGGAAGAGGAGGAGAACGAATTACCGAGTACCAGTGATGGAAGACAAAGTGAAGTTCCTGAAGGAGTGAAATTGCCGAATAGAGAAGTTCCTGAGTCAATTGAAATTTCAGACTACGAAACTGAAGAAAGTGACGTGGAAGGTGAAAGTGAAAAGAGAAAGAAAAGGACTTGGAAGTCAGAATCAAATAATTCTGAACCAAAGAAGAAGTACGTGAGAAAAGCAGACTACTGGCCTGGTGGAAGATTGAGAGTCAGACTGATCAAAAAGCCAATAGAACAAGTTGAAGAAATCAGTAGTCAAAAGAGTCCTGGAAAAGAAGTTGGAGTTGGAAGAAAAATTGAAGTGATATCAAGAAAAGGGAAGAGGATAATAAGACCAAATCAAAAATACAAGTCTCCTGAGTGGACTTACTTAGTAATTCCACCTGTTATTGACATATATGATAGTAGTGAAGAAGAAAACGAAATCCAAGAAATTAGTGACAATGATTGAAGTACAGAATTATTAAATTGGCAAAAGGCTGAAGAAAATTTGTTAGTTGACACAAGGTCGAAGAAAAACTGTTTTTAGTTGAAAGAAACTTATGTATGACATAAGGTTGAAGAAATCTTGTTTAGGGTTATAAAAGAAAAATATATTTTAAAAGGGGGGTGTATATAAATTTTAAAATTTATTTTTATTTTTGAGGCTAAAACTAACCTAAAAATGCCTTATGTTAAGGAGAACACTTCAAGATGTTCTGTTTTTAAAAGGTGCTGTAAGATGACTCTGGTGTGTCTGCTCATTTTAGTTCTGCTCTGGTTGGTACTAGCTGTGATTATCCCTTTAGAAATGAATAGAGAATTACACAAAGTTAATTTAACAAGCAAAGCTCTGGTTAGCCAAACTAAACATAGTGCATCTGCAAAAGTTATTGATCATCAGCCTAACATTCATCAAGATAAATCAATAGGTGATTTTTCAAGTAATACATTCACAAAGCTTTTGAGTGAATATGTCAAGGTAATGGATGCAAAAGACTGTTATGTCTGTGTTAAGTTACCTGCTTCTGTTTCTGAGGGAGTAACATATAATATGCTTCCTCTCACTTATGCTGTAACATGTAGTGTATTAACTAGTTTATTTTATCAAACTGGTCGTTTAGAATATTACTATTCAAATTATGATGAGATTTTTGCTAATGTTAAGATTGATAATGCTTTAAATAAGCATAAGAAAGCAAAACAAATGAGAGAATATTTCCTTGTTACTAACGAACTTACATATGAGTATGCTTACAAGAATAATCTAACATGTAAATTAAGTGCTGAAGGAAAGAAATTTTTGAATATGGTTGAGGAGAGAAGAGCAATTTATAAGAGAAATGAATTAGTCAAGCAGACTAAGTCAGCCTTCTGGCAAAAAGAGGATGAGAAATTAAATGGCAAAATGCTTGAAAATATTGCAATTCACATAGACAAACCAGTTAGTGGAAAACTTTGCATTAGAAGAGATAATACACTTTTTGATAATTATTTTGTAGGTGCAAGTAACTGTGAAGATACTTATCAGATTATGGGAGGTTGGGGATTTAAAGGTGGAAAAGATCCTATCTTTCCTGGGATTTATTTTGTTTGTGGTGACAAAGCCTACTACAACCTTCCAGACCATTGGTATGGAACTTGTTATGTGGGAATTGTTTTTCCTAAAGTGTTTCATGTTGACAGAGATTCAGAAGGATTGTTTAAAATTCATAATTATGTAAATAGAGCTAAAAGAGAAACTTTTACCGAAGTTCTGGGAGATATTTTTCAAGCTGTAATACCTTTTGTTGGTATAACCCTAAATGCAGGGAGAATCAGAAAATTGTCTACTATAGTTGATAGATTATCAACTGACACTGCTGATGGGTTTCAATTAGTGAATGTTGAAGTTATTGCAATAAGATCTATGGTAATTCAAGATCGTCTTGCTTTAGACATACTCCTAGCAAAAGAGGGAGGAGTCTGTGGCATTTTACATGTCCAACATTGCTGTACATATATACCTGATGAAAGTAAGAATATTGAAATGTATATTAAGAATATTACACAAATGCATTCAGAGATAATTCCTTTAGAAGAAGAAGATTTTACAGGGAAACTTTCAAAAAGGTTTCAAGCAATTAAAAACTGGTTTCATAATATCGGAAGTTCAATTCTTGGCAAGATTCTGGCACCTTTGATTATAATAGTATTCATTTTTATTTTGACCAAATTAGGTTGTTTGTTACATAAAAGAAAGAAACAATTGAAAGAAAAGAAAAGAATCTATAAACTCAGAAAAGAAGAAGAAAGGGAGATCGAATTACAGGAGTTACATAGAGAGCGTCATGTTAATTGCAAAGATTATGCAGAAACAGACTTTTAGGTTTACTGATACAAATGAATTTGAATCGATTTCTTATAAATTTAATTTACCAAAATTTTGAGTGCTGGTGTGGTGATTTGTTAATCACCAGATGAGGGAGTTGATGGAGCGAGATAGAAAACAAAATTTTGTTTAAACTCGCGAAGTCACATTTCCATAACATGAATAAAAATATTAATGATTTGTGATATGTCGTGCTAATACAACTTAGATTAAACTTTACACGTGGGGGGACTAACATGTGTGCTCATAAACGTGCATAAATGTTGCATCTTTTTGTTCGTGCAAAATAATAAAATAATTTATTGTTTTCGTTTTTGTCATTACTAATTGCTGCAAACTTAAAAGAAGCATGTGCTTGTTTTGCTTTTCCTTGTCTGTGTGATGTCATTTCTACTATTCTAGGTGCATATGGGTCTCTTGGAAAAACGGAGACTGGTAAATATAAACGCTGCTTTATTTGTTTGCAATGGCTAGGTAACATTTTGATTAATCGGGTGGGTTAATTAATTAGTGAACCAAGGGGTGGATACAGAATCTACATTATTTCTTACATTAATACTTTTCTTGTGTTTGTTTTATACTAGAAAACATAAGTTGCCTGCTTTTGGGCCTAGTCATTTGAACCGCAGAAAAAGAGCTGACATATAATTCTGCAGAAAGTCACGAGACGCCCATTCTGAATTAAAACGTTTATTGAAGCTGCATTCACAAAGCAAAAACTGATGAGCTGACATCATTCTGTCGGACATGGCCAAGGTCGAAAGTGAACATTTTGTCAATCCTTAACTTGGCATCCGCGGAAGTATAATGAAAGTCAATGGACGCTGCGAGAATGACTTAATACATTTGTTGCAACATGAGGAAGCTTCTGGCTTCACGTGGAAGGAACAATGGTCTCTATGAAATATGATTTTATGGAACTTTTTGAGAATTTGGTGACATGTCACTTGTCACTCTCAGCCAATGGGACGTCGAGGATTTCTGAAAACTTTCCTTTGCTAGTTTAGTTAGCGTAGAAAGGTATAAAAAGTCATGCCCTTAGGGTTGGGCTGGCTGCTGCTTTCTGACTTTCCGATGAGGGTGAAGTGCTGCTGGACTTTGCGTGGAGCACGTAAGAATCCTCAAAGAACTTTACTTTAATTCCTATCTATTTAGCTTATTTAGGGACTTAGGTTTTAGAAATGCTAAACTTTAAATATTCACTTTGATTTTTGATTCATTTGCTTAAATTGTATTTTTCTCTTAATTCTTTACAATCATGCTTGCATTATTGCTAATAAATTTCATTTATAAAACTTTCAACTTATATACCATAATTTAGTAAATAAAATCTTACTTTTGACAAACAAGCTGGTCTTGGTTATTCAGAAGTGTAGGTTACTATTAGCTAGATCACGTCGCCTATGGTGGTCGTTTAAATGGTTGGGTTTTATTCTAATGACAATATTCTTTCTGCAAATGTATAAATATGTATATAGTTTGTAGATAATGTGTATATAAATTTATTCTGACCACCTGATTCAGTAGGCCCAAAATATATCAGGTTTATAAATGGGTCCATATTTAGTTTAGAATTTTGTTTATAGGTTATGAAGTTGGGTTGCGTTGTTTATGATATATTTTCTATAGCCCGCTGGATCAGTAACAAACATCTGTTATTCGGCGCCAAGATACCCTCTGGTGAACCTGTGCTTTACAAATACACTATGTTAAGAAGCTCCTGCAATGCACAGATGATGCCGTGTTTTTTAATTTAGCTTCTGTTACTCTGTAGTATCCGTTAAAAGCTCCTAAAGTATAATTGTATTACTCCTTTACATGCAAAATTAAAAATTAAGTCTTTTTTTTCGGTTGAAAACAATATCATTTTCTATGATACTTTGGTGAGAAATGTCCCATATCATTAATGAAAATCAGTGGACAGATTCGGCAATTACAAGGGTTAGATGAAAACAGCGAGGTCGAATTTACAGGGTTTCTTGTGTACGTAAGCGACCAGGCACCGTTATTCTGACATCACAGTCCCTTGAATAACTCCACTTTAACAAGTTTTACACTTCAAATGAATGCCCAGTTTAACTCACAATGCAGTACTCTTTAGTGAAAATGTGTGACAGGGATAGATAAAGAACAGTGTTGATGTATAAAAGACATTTCGGGTCCCAAACTAGTCACTGTCACTACGATAAAAGCCCGCCCACCTGAAGTCCTCCAATCTCATTAACAGCTTAACGCGTGACAGTGGACTCCCACGTCTCCAATTTCTCTGTTGCATTCCAGAAGCCCTGCAAATCTCATTATAATGTTTGAGCGCTTCCTGTTGCCACATTATAACACGTTATGATAGAAGCAACACTCTGTATGCTTTTGCCACATATCTTCAAACCTGCTCTGTTTATGATGCTTTGTGCTGTCTGTAAACTAAATAAAAATGTTTATAGAACAAAAAAAACCACAGCCATTCGGAGTTGCCTTTTTGAAGTATAATTTGTGACGGATATTGAATCTCCAAGAAATTACTTCGGAAGCAATTAAATCAAGACTGCGATCATTTAGGTTAATCTTTGAAAATAATTAACATTGGTCCCTGGACCTACCAAGATATACAGGGGCTTATCAACAATCCCCAGGCACCACTTTTGCGTCATTATTAAAAAAAAAAATATGCCCCACTGAGTTTAAACAATGTAATAGGTCAGTTGAAGAAGAACTCCATGCCATTAAAAAGGGATATATGTTTTCGACTCATACTGGAAATTCATCTCAAGGGGTTCTTTCAATGAATCCTATCTCTAACATACCCCGACATAAATGTATTAGATTATGTTTTTGATTGATTGATATTAAGGGATTTCAAAGCCGCTGAATGAAAGAAAGAATTGTCTACGACGTTTGGTGCACTTATAAATGATAAAAAGAGACATGCAGTCATGTGGTCTGTCAGTGCAGGTCAGGCCGTAAAGGGGGATTGGAAGAACAGGCCCAAGCCGCAGTCACATGGTTGGTAAACTGTCGGGCAGGAAACACCGAACAAATGCCTTTGGGGAGAGGATGGCGGTCTGTTCCATAAAATAGAAGAACGTCATAAAAAGCTTTTACAGTAAAGTAAGCAAATGTGGTCAAGTAAAATAATGCCAGTGGCTCATGGTGCTCCTACAAGAACACACGCAGTGGGTGATGGGATAGTTTTAGAGTCCAATGAATCTTTGTTTTTGTTTCTATAACCAGGAACTAGGGAGTTTTGAATTTGGATTGTATTTTTATAAACATATACACGATTGTTTTCATTGATTTTTTAAATAACTTCAAACAGTAATAAGGTTAATTAATTCGTAGTTGAATAAAGTGAGTGGATTGAAGATGCTTTGAGTTTGACCTAAAATTAGAAGCATCCTTGGCCTCGAGCATTATAGATCTGAAGACTGGCCAGTACCTGCACCTGCACAGAACAAGAGCATGCAATAGTATCAAAGATTTCCCTCATCGACCATATTATTTACATATAAAAATTACTTCACATAATTTGTCAATTCAATTCAAAAAGTACACCTATAAACACTAAGGTTTATCTCAAAAATACATTTTTATTTATATCAAAAAGTTATTCATTATTTTTTTTTAAGTTTTTACTTTTCTTTTCTTTTTTGAAATAAGTCCATTTGGCAATTGACAAAAAGTAGACTTCAGTCCTACAATACATATGTTCATTGATACATATTTCTCTTATAGTTCATACTGTTCCTAAAACAACCACATAAAACATCCTAATATAACCATATCCCCCTGGATCACTTCATTCATACACATTAATATCAACTCTCATACCACTCC
This sequence comes from Lissotriton helveticus, assembly GCF_964261635.1. Lineage (NCBI taxonomy): Eukaryota > Metazoa > Chordata > Amphibia > Caudata > Salamandridae > Lissotriton > Lissotriton helveticus. Next base: position 540,766,773 of record NC_136067.1, read on the forward strand.
AATCACTCTCATAGCATCAACGCAAACTATATCAAGACTTGGTACTCAAGAAGTCTCAATAACAAAGTATGAGACCCAGCACTAGAATGGTCTACGCGCGTTTCGGTGGATTAAATGATGTCCGAAAACCACCTTCTTCAGGACCTCGTGAGATATAACACATGTGGATTCCAGGGGACCTACAAATACATATACAAAATATTAACATAGTGTACTAACATACAAGTGAAATAAAAATTATTATTCCATTTAAATTTATCTAATCCAGACTAGTCCGGCCCACAACCACCCAGGAGAGGAAGTGTCACGTGCATGACCTGTTAATTTAAGGAAATTGGCATAAGATTAACAACCAGGAATTACTTAGACTAGCTAAACAGATGTCAATATAAAAGACTCTATGAATTTAAATATCCCAGAAGTTGACATTTCTCCTTTCCTGTCTGTTACTAACCAGTTTGTGTTGTTACATAAACCTAGCATATGAGATATTAGTTTTCCAATATCCCAATGATGTCGAGGCTTTTTCAAAGTTATCCGTTTTATGGTTCGGGGGATCTTGTAAGTAGTTCCTATGATGACAAAATTAAGGAACCACTATTAGTGTACTAATGTTATTTTAATAAAATAGATGACGTGATTTCAAGTAGCGTCATTTTACCTACTTTTACACACAGATTAAGGTCCGCATGTTATCCAAAGGCCACAGTCCTATTCCAAATTTCTAATAACCAGTGGTAGTGTCATCCTATTCAGGAGAAAAGGAGTGTGACATTAGTAATCCCTCCTGTTCTCTGATAGTCTCTTATAACTATTTAACCACAACTGTTAATTCTACCCACCTTAGATATTGCGTCTTTTCAGATTCCCGTTTGTCAAATCTGATCAGTGGATATTTTCACAATGACTCTTAGTAGTCCAATAAAATCTCTTGTTCAACACCTGGAGAGAAATATATATTTACACATAAGTGCTCTATATTACCCTTAGTTAGATAAAGTGTACCATTTGAAAGATATTCCTATTTTATTTTCTACATAGAAGGGATGATGTTAACTACTTTTATCTCATCTTACTCATAGTGATTGTTACTTAATGTGAGGCCTTCATGTGCTTCAAAGAAAGGCATGTATTTTTAACACAGAGTCCAAACTCTATGGGACCCCCATTGCATAAACAGAGAGCCAGGAGCGAGTGCAGGGTCCCACCCAAAAACCTTTAGGTTAAGGATCCCTAACTCCCGCTTACCCCTCTCAAAGTTTAAAAGTGCTTCCTCGAGTATAACTATTTATACCGTTATAGGTAATCCACGCGAGCCCCACTCCCACTCTTCTCAGACTCTTACCTTCTCTCTCATGTAACCGTCGTTGTCAGTCACCCCCAAACGCCTCCAAAGACTTAAGGTCGGATCGCGACGCCTGTTAGCTGCCGGCTTTTTAAATGCTGAAAGCCGTCTTCTGGATCAGCCATTACATGCGTAGTCTCGCGCGGAGACGCCACGCAAGCTGCGGTCGTTATGAAAAGAGGACTAAGCCTCTCTGCCATCTTGCAATGTGTAGAGACAGAGTTTTTTTCCGAGTCTCGCCGCCTATTGACTGACGGCTTTTTAGATATTAAAAGCCGTCTTCTTGATCGGCCATTCCAAGCGTGGTCTCGCGAGGAGACGCAAAGACGACTGCAATCGTTATAGAAAGTGGACTCATACAGCATGTTAGTTAAAAATCTATAACCTGGCCCAGCAGAAAGTCTAATAAATATTAGTGAACTTTTTTTCTTAACAACCTAAAGGGAAAGATTTGAGTGAGACACGAGTATTATGTTGACATTACGGTATCTTCGAGTATCCACATAATCTATGCATCCCTTTACCATTACTCCCATCATTTTTTATATAATATATACTTTTTATTGGTGGCATTTTTCTGTCCAATAACAAAACTTAAAAAGGGCATACAAAGGATAACGCTTGCTTATGTATCGTTTTATGATATGTATTGTACGTAGTTTAGATGTTGGGAGGCTTTGTAATCCAGTATCGCATTATGGCGATAAGTATAATATTAAAGTAAACCATCAGTTGCACTTAGGGCTTGTTTATGTCTCTGCACATTGCAAGATGGCGGACATGTTGAGTCCACTTTCTATAAAAGTGAAAATTAGGCAAAAAATAGAAGACTGGAATCCTAAGGTTCACTTTACTGAGAAAATCACATTCACATGGGCCAATAATGCCAACCTCAAATGCCTGATTTATTAAGACAGCTAATTCGTCTTGTATTTCCTTCGAAGGATCCCATGGGATCTTCAGATAACATTCAACATTTTCCAACTGTCTCAATGCTTACTTTTTATAGTCATCAGATTCCCAGATAACTACTACCCCCCTTTTATCTGCCTGTAGATTCATCTGATTGTAATTGCACAAGTGCTTTTCTCTGGTCTTTCGTGATATTGTGTTTGAAGAAGTCTTTTTGAGATTCTAACTTATCAAGAGCTGTTAACATAATGATTTCCTAGGATGAGCACAAAGAATTGGACTTGTTTCTTAGTCCTGATGGTTCCGTTATTTGAGGAAGTATGTGATTCAAAAAGAAGGCCTTCAAGCGCATCTTATGACAAAATTCTAATGCTTACGTTATTAGCCTAACCAAATTGGTACATTTAGTAGGTGTAAAAGATAGTCCCTTTTCCAAGACACATTCTTCAGTTTTAGTCAAAGGTCTTTTGGAAAGATTAAAAATAGGAGAGCGTGTTAATTCTTGTAATACTGTTGGCGTGTGGTCATTTTCCATGGTTGATTTTGATATATGTTTCTTACTTTGCCTCTTTGTTGGCCTCGGGCTAAAAAGGCTGCTGATTTCTGAATTGTTGGTTTGAAGATCCTTGTTCAGGATCAAAGTAACCAGTTGAAAATGATGAAGTTTCTGAAAATGAAAATAATTTCTTTTTTGACCTTGCCTGGTAATCCGGTAGAAACCTTTGTGACTATACACAAGAGTAAAAATTATTCAGTAAATACAGATACACGGTTTCCAAATTGAAAGCTTTCTTGTCTTTTTTGAATTTGGTGTTTTTTTTAAAAATAATTGTGAAATCCCGAAATTCTGCAATTTCTTTTTCTATTTTCTCCAGTAATAATTTTTCTTCCGCAATTGATTGATTGTTCTTATTAAGTTGTTCTATCTCCGCAATTTCTAACAATTGTTGCTTAGACAGCCTATGAGCTGTTTCAATAGTCAACACCATAAGGTCTCTGCTGCGTTTGGTACCATTGCAGCTATACCCTTTTTATACTCCCGATCCTCTATAAAAATTACTGTAATATTCCGAATTTGTAAACCCCAGTGGATAGTACCATCTTTTAGGTGCTCCAGGAGGAAATGTCCATGGAGGTCGGTCCTGATTTTCTATTTTTTTAATATAATGACCCTATCTGACTCATTCTGTTGTTTAGCTGTTGAGCTGAGCGAAACTGAGGTATAAAAGTGATGGATCAGAGATGAGTTTTTTTAATATGATCCTCTATGTAAGGCAAGGTTATCCTGCTCAAGCGTGTTCCTACCGTTTTCAACTTGTGCATACACACCTCAAATTAATAGAAATATCTATTTGCACAAAATCTTAATAATACTGGGCTGTCAATTGCCCACAACAACCCCCCGCAGGATGACTCCGGCACTAATATTGTACACTACAGGAGATAGGTATTGGAGGTGCCACCCTAACTTGGTTCACATCATTTTTGTCGGAAATATCCTTCCAAGTGGTTCCCCCCACCCACAACACTGTGGTACATACAATTAGGTGCTTCAGGGATTAGCTTTGTGCCCTACGCTATTCAATATATACATACAACCCCTAGCAGTGGTAGCAAAACGTAGGGGGCTCTCCCTAGTTTCCTGTGCTGATGATACTAAGCGTGTGATCTCTCTGTCCAACATCTCAGTCCAAAACATGGTCAAATTCCAGGATGATACGGTGGCCATTTGGGACCGGATGGCGGCCAACTGCCTGCAGTTGAATGCTAACAAATCAGAGATTCTTCTCCTTGGAAGAGACACCCATCTATGGAGCGATTATTGGTGGCCTGCCTCGTTGGGGGTACCCCCACTGCCTAAGGAGACTGTCAAAATCAGAGTGTGTGGGTTGACAGTACTTTGACCTTTCAGGCACAGACAAAATCAGTGGCTGGTGTCTTTTCGGGCTTTTATGAGGACTTAAGCCTATCCTCGTGTACTTCGGCAACCAGACACGCCAGATCATTATCCAGTACACCATACTCTCTAGACTGGACTATTTTACCTCTATGTACCTGGGCGCCAATAAAGCAGGGACTAATCGCTTTCAGAGAGTGCAAAACACTACAGTGCGAAATCTATTCACCCTTCCTAAATCCTGCTCAGTCTCCAACTCTATCCGCAAGCTGCATTGGCTTCCGGTGGAGAAGAGAGTCCACTTTAAGACACTGTTTACCTCACACAGAATTCATAGTTCCTAAGCTTCCCATATTCTATCCAATCTTCTTATTCCTTATGTCCCTAGCTGTGGGTTGTGCGCTACAGACCACCATCTGGCCTGCGTTCCTGGAGTCAGAAAAGCGCGGGCGGGTGGTTGGTCATTCCGTGCCCTGGCATCTGCCCTCTGGAACGCCCTCCCGGGTACCATCAGGAGCATTCAGAACCATGCATTCAGAAAGGCAGTAAAGACATGGCTATTTGGCATAATCAATCCGCCTCAGGCTCCCTTCTGGTCATTGCGATCTGGAACCAGTGCTGGGATGCCCCGTTGCTGGGGCACCCAAGCACTTTATAAATTTGGTAACATAACATACACAGGGTTGGGCTCTTATCATCAGAAAGGCTGAGCTACCTAAAAATCCAACAATTTCTTGAAGTGAAATTTTCAGAATTGTGTCTTACAATCCAACTTTACCATAAAAGACGCTTTTAATGTACAATTCCTCAGTCATCAAACATAATATTCCTACCTGCTCCCAGAAAAAACGTATCACTAAATAAATGTAATAAGGTAACCAAATGTTATCCTATGAGATAGGTAGGCCATATAATAGTGAAAAACCAATCTGAGAATTTTTCACTACCAGAGCATGTAAAACTTAAAAGTACATGTCCAACTTTTCAAATACAATGCACCCAGATCTATGGGTTGTTTAGGGTATATCCTAAGGGTAACTTATATGTATTGAAAAGGAATGTTTAGGCCTGGCAAAAGGTTTATTCTACCAAGTCAAAATGGCTGTTTAAAACTGCACATATAGGCTACAATATGTCATGCACGCACCTTATGTCTCAGAAGAGTCCTGGATCCACGATGCTAAACACCCTGCTTCCCCTGATCACCCTCCGGGCGTCAGGACAAAACACTAACGCCCAAAGCGTAACCCAGGGAACACAGGGGAACAAAACAAGGGTAGGAGGGGGGAAGATAAGACAGACACACCACAGTCTTCTTTAGCGCTGGATAAGGAGACTCCTCTGCTATGGCACTGCAGAAATATAAAACAAACAATAATGAAAACCAGCCCCTCCCCGTGTCTGCTCTGAATTGCAGATAATGATTCTCTGTAATACCTTGTGGCAGAACAACGAACTGTGTATCATAAGAAAAGAAATAACAGGAACTCTGTACTGCGCTGACTGTAGGCTTAGTGTCTGCACCCTTGAATACAAAACAACACTCTTTAGATGCTATTGCTTCCAGTGTGTAATGCTCTTACTTCCTGCCTAGAATTACACACTCACCCTGAGCACCGAATAGGTGCACCAAAATAAATCCAATGTCAAGTCCGGAGTCAAGGGAGGATAATAAAGAACCCGGACGATATCAAACAAAAGGAATGTTCAATAACCAACCAAGAAGGCAACCGCAAGCCGCGGGTAAACAAAAGTCCAAATGGGAAACAAAACAACAGAACGAAGGTTTCCGAAGCCAGACGCTTCGTTACTTCAAGCAAGGCGCCGCACGATACCTGCACGCCAGTCTCCTAACTCCTCTCTCCTCGGACGCCAACGAACCCGGAACGACAAACTCAGGCTAGCTAAACGCGAAGCAATTTCCTGTGCGTTTAGGGCGGGTTTATATCTCCAACGCTACTCTCCGGTGCATGCGCATTCTGCTCTCCACGGCTTTTGCCAACCAACGCCAACCACCGACCACTTCCTGCATCGCGGACCGAATCTTGACAACCTGCATTGTTTACACGACAGGCATGACAGAACACCCCTCCCACAACGCCCCCCACCGGTTTGGGCTTGTAGGGGTACCGCCTGTGAAAGGCTCGCAACAACCGAGGCGCATGCACCTGAGTGGCAGGTTCCCACGACCTTTCCTCAATTCCGAACCCTTTCCAATGAATCAAGTATTGGAGACGATTCCTCACTCTCCTGGAGTCTACAATCGCTCCCACCTCATATTCCTCGTCGGAATCAACAGGGACGGAAAGAGGGACAACAGGGAGACGAGTACCGGGCACCACTGGTTTCAACAAGGAGACGTGAAAAACAGGATGGATTTTCATCGAAGGGGGCAGAGCCAGTTTGACAGCCACTGGATTGATTATCTTTACCACAGAAAAGGGGCCAATGTATCTAGGCTTAAACTTACAGGCTCCCTTCAATGCTATGTATCTGGTGGACAACCATACCTTGTCATTTCTTTGATACACTGTTCCTGTTTTTCTATGTGTATCTGCCTTGTTTTTATACTCCGTTTTAGCCCTGTCAAGGTTGGTATGTATGTTGGAATGTACCACCTGTAAGTGTGCAACTAATTCCTGAGCAGCCGGTATGGCACATGGTTTCAACGGAGGGAACGGGAGGACTCTAGGATGAAAACCGTATGACGCATAGAAGGGTGTATACAAGGTGGAGAAGTGGTGACTGTTATTATATGACAGTTCCGCCAACCAGATCAGGTCATCCCACTCCTGTTGTTCCTGCAACAGCTGACACCTCAGGAATTGTTCAAGGCTCTGGTTGACACGTTCTGTCTGTCCATCCGTCTGCGGATGGTGACTAGAGGACAGACGCACTTCTATCTGCAGGGATTTGCATAACTGTCTCCAAAACTTGGAGATAAACTGAGAGCCTCTGTCTGTAACCAAAACAGACGGCAAACCATGAAGTCGTGCAACGTGTTGCAGGAACACTCTTGCCAGCCCTGCCGAAGTAGGGAGGCCTTGTAGCGGGATGAAGTGAGCTGCCTTAGTGAACATGTCCACTACTACTAATAGCACGGTATTGCCCCTATGTGTCCTTGGCAGTTCTACTATGAAATCCATAGAGACAGATTGCCAGGGTGCCACAGGTGTAGGTAAGGGCAACAACAGACCCACTAACCCTTCATGTGTGGGCTTTCCTTGAGCACAGATATGACAGGTTTGTACAAATTGTTGTATGTCATGAGCCATATGGGACCACCAACAATGTCTCCGGATTAACTCTAAGGTCCTTTTATAGCCAGGATGACCCGCCACCCCATGAGAATGACACCACTCCATAACTTGTCGTTGTAGAGGAACTGTGGGAATAAACAACCCTCCCTGAATGTACATCAATTCTGCAGCGACTCTGGCCTGGTGTTTCTGTGCAAGGTCCCTAGCCACAGGGTCAGACTGAGCGTGTTTAACCTGAAGGAGAAAGTCCTCTTCGGTGCGTAAAGCACCAATCAACCTGTGGGGAGCAATAATACAAGGAGGGTCCTCAACCGACGGGTCTGGATCAAAACCCAAACGAGACAAAGCGTCGGCCTTCCCGTTTTGTCTCCCAGCTCTGAAATGGATTTTGAAATCATACTCGTTAAAAAACTGAGTCCATCTAAGCTGCCGCATGGACAGTGCTCTGGCCGATTTGAGGTATTGGAGGTTACGATGGTCTGTTAGGACGGTAACAGTATGGTTTGTCCCTAGGAGATATTGTCTCCATTCCTCCAATACCTTTTTAATTGCCAAAAGCTCTCTCTCCCCCACAGTATAATTCACCTCCGCCGGGGTCAATTTGTGGGAATAATAGGCTACAGGATGCAATTCGCCAGTGGAAACATCTGCTTGGGAAAGTATACCTCCCACCGCCACTTGTGAAGCGTCAACCTCCACTATATAGGGACTGGAAGGATCAGGGTGTTTGAGAATGGGAGCCTGAGTAAAAGCAGTTTTGAGTAAGGAAAATGCATTATTCGCAGTCTCAGTCCATTGGAACGGAACCCCTTTCCTCAACAATTTGGTGATAGGAGCTACTAGATCTGAAAAGTGGTGGATGAAGCGCCTATAAAAATTTGAAAAACCCAATGAATTGTTGGATTTCTTTCACGTTTTTGGGAGGAGGCCAATCCAACACTGCACTGACTTTCCTGGGATCCATGCTTAGACCTGTGGCTGACACTATGTAACCCAAAAAGGCAACTTGATGACGATGAAAGAAACACTTGTCCAGCTTGCAAAATAAATCGTTGTCTAGTAATAATTGAAGAACCGATTTTACATGACTTACATGGTCCTCCAAGTTTTTAGAATATATCAACAAATCGTCGATATAGGCTATGACGTGTTTATCAAGATACTCCTTCAGCACCTCGTTTATAAAGTATTGAAATGCTGAAGGAGCATTGCATAGCCCGAAGGGCATCACTAAATACTCGTATAGCCCATATTTGGTGCAAAAGGCTGTTTTCCACTCATCACCCTCTCTGACTCGAACCAGGTGATAGGCTCCACGTAGATCTAATTTCGTGAACCATTGGGCATCCTTCACCTGGTCGAGCAGAGAGGAGATGAGCGGCAGAGGATATTTGTTTTTAATAGTGATGTCGTTCAATGATCGATAGTCTATGCAGCAGCGCAAGCCCCCTTCCCGTTTAGGGATAAAAAACAAAGCCGAAGAGGCAGGGGATCTTGACGGCCGAATAAACCCCAGGTCCAACATGGAGTCAAGATACTCCCTCAGATATATATTCTCTTTCTCCGTCAGGGAGTATACCCTGCTGGTAGGGATGCGAGCACCATGCTGGAGGTCTATCCGGCAGTCATAGACTCTGTGCGGTGGTAAACAGGTGGCTTGCTTTTGGTCAAACACGGATTGGTACTCACTATAAACGGAGGGCAGGGCTACATCGGGTTATTCTTCCTGCTCTATTGCCATAAATGACTCGATTACCTCTGATATGGGACTCTGTATGTTAGCGGAGATAAGGTTGTAAGACGAGAGAGAAACAGGAATGTTCTCAATGGGAGGTAACGGTTCTTCTTGCTCCGGAAAAGTAATACTAGCCAGTTTCCAATTTATGTGGGGGTTATGGAGGCGCAACCATGGAAGACCCAAGACTACAGGGAACTGGGGGGATTCAATCAAATCGAAAGACAAGTTTTCTATGTGTGAGGAACCGATACACATTTCCAATGGAATACTGGAATGGGTGATGGGTCCGGAGGTTAAAGGACTCCCATCTATGGTAAACACTTCCTCGGGGGTTGGTTTCGGTTCGTTAGGTATACTATTGGACATGGCCCACTGATAGTCCATGAAATTACCCGAGGCCCCGGAATCTATCATAATAGCCTGGTTAACCGAGGTATTCACCCATGACAATTTGGAGTCCACATAAAAATGTCCTTTATTATCCATTACAGAGGAGACCATTTGAACTATAGGACCCGGCGGTACGGTCTCTGTTACCTTAGGGTCTACTAGTTTTCCGCTTTGCGAAAAGGCTTAGGTTTGACGGGACATTCTCTAAGAAAATGACCCCCTTTACCACAATACAGACATAATCTATTTGCTCTACGTCTTTGTTTTTCTGCCTCACTCAAGGGACCTTTGATACTCCCTATTTGCATGGGTTCAGGTTCTTCTGTTTTAGCTTCTGCTTCTGGTTTCTTTTCTTTGTGACCGTATCTAGGGTATTCAGTTCTACCCCTATCTTTTCTCCTTTCACCCAATCGATGATCCAGCTTCACAACTAAATCTATCAACTCTGGGCAAGTTGCAGGAGGGTCCACTACATGAGCCAGCTCATCTTTAAGCTCTTCTCTTAACCCTTTATAGAACAGTGCGCTTCTTTTGTTAACAGGCCAATCCGCCTCTACCACCAATCTGTTAAAGGTAGTGATGTATGTAACCAAATCTTTCGAACCCTGTTTCAGATGTAGTAGCTCCGTATCTGCCGCGTGAGTAAAAGTATGTTTGTTAAACATTTTACGCAGTTCTCTGCGAAATGCCTCGTAATCCAATAACATAGGGTCATCTTTTTCTATCAAGGGGATGGTCCAATTAGCTGCTGACCCCCCTAAATATGACAGTACAAAAGCCACCTTGGCTTGATCATTAGGAAAGCAGGCAGCTTTACATAAGAAATGTAATTGACACTGGGTCAGAAAGGCGGCACATTTTGAGGGTTCTCCGTAAAATCGTTCAGGTGGGGCCAATGGAATGGAATGGGGTGTGACCACTTGTACTACTGGTGTGGCATTACTGGTCCCTGTTCTCTCCCCATCCTGCGCGCTTAAGACCGCCAACCTGTCTGCAATGTTTTGGGTTTCTCTTTGGAGATTACCCACCATATTAGCTACGTCCTGCAGTGTGAGATCCATGACCCTCGGGAGACACTATATATATGGCTTCGCGTTTTGTCATGCACGCACCTTATGTCTCAGAAGAGTCCTGGATCCACGATGCTAAACACCCTGCTTCCCCTGATCACCCTCCGGGCGTCAGGACAAAACACTAACGCCCAAAGCGTAACCCAGGGAACACAGGGGAACAAAACAAGGGTAGGAGGGGGAAGATAAGACAGACACACCACAGTCTTCTTTAGCGCTGGATAAGGAGACTCCTCTGCTATGGCACTGCAGAAATATAAAACAAACAATAATGAAAACCAGCCCCTCCCCGTGTCTGCTCTGAATTGCAGATAATGATTCTCTGTAATACCTTGTGGCAGAACAACGAACTGTGTATCATAAGAAAAGAAATAACAGGAACTCTGTACTGCGCTGACTGTAGGCTTAGTGTCTGCACCCTTGAATACAAAACAACACTCTTTAGATGCTATTGCTTCCAGTGTGTAATGCTCTTACTTCCTGCCTAGAATTACACACTCACCCTGAGCACCGAATAGGTGCACCAAAATAAATCCAATGTCAAGTCCGGAGTCAAGGGAGGATAATAAAGAACCCGGACGATATCAAACAAAAGGAATGTTCAATAACCAACCAAGAAGGCAACCGCAAGCCGCGGGTAAACAAAAGTCCAAATGGGAAACAAAACAACAGAACGAAGGTTTCCGAAGCCAGACGCTTCGTTACTTCAAGCAAGGCGCCGCACGATACCTGCACGCCAGTCTCCTAACTCCTCTCTCCTCGGACGCCAACGAACCCGGAACGACAAACTCAGGCTAGCTAAACGCGAAGCAATTTCCTGTGCGTTTAGGGCGGGTTTATATCTCCAACGCTACTCTCCGGTGCATGCGCATTCTGCTCTCCACGGCTTTTGCCAACCAACGCCAACCACCGACCACTTCCTGCATCGCGGACCGAATCTTGACAACCTGCATTGTTTACACGACAGGCATGACACAATGGCGGGCTTGAGACATGTTTTAAAGGGCTACTTAAGTGGGTGGAAGTGCTGTAGGCCCAATAGTAGCATTACATTTACAGGTCCTTATAAATAATATAAATATGCCAGTTGGATGTAAGCCAATTTACCATGTTTAATGAAGAGAGCACACATACATTAGCACTGGATAGCAGTGGTAAAGTGTGAAGAGTTTTTAAGCCAATAAAACCAAATACAGCAGAACTGGAGGGGTTAAAGCAAAATATCTAGGGTGACCCTGCAGAGAGGGCCAGGTCCAATAGACCACTAAACGCAAAGGCTGTATTTGAATAGCAGCCCGAGAATGATGTATGAAAGTGACTATCACAAACCAGTTCTGAAGTTTGAGACCCTAGCTGCACATCCACTGTTGTAAAAGTATAAATAAAAGTAGGATCCAAATCACCCCACTTCCTTTCAGTCCCACGTTTCCCTTGATCAAGGAAGGGAGGTCTCCACAAAGCACTCAAAGAGCTGTTGTAACCAGGGCTGAACAGTTAGTCTCTCTGAAGTCACAAATTTCTACTGGAAGAACTGATGATTTGCCTGAAGAAAGCTAAAAGCCTGCTTGCCTACTGAGAGATAGTTGGAATGTAATTGGCCCTGCAGGAGGAGAGACTATCTAGGAACGAGAACCTCAGCCTGTTCCCTGTGACAGGAGCATTCAAAGAAATCCGACAAAATTAAGAGAGTGATCTAAGAGTGATCCATGCTGAGAAGGAGTCCTCTGGTCTCTATGCACATTGTTTGAAAAGCTGCAACCATGATGGTATTAAAGGGTGTGAACCTTAGTTGACTTGGCAGCCTGACATGGGCTCAGTGACAGATGTTACCACAAACGACAGGAAGATCAGAGCAGCGCTGAAATGGAAAATCCCAAACCAGCTTGGTGGCCGCAACTGCCATGATGTCTGAAGGAGGATTAGGCATGGAGGCTGCAACTGCCACTGGCTGAACCACCAGTGTGTAGCTTGCCCCAGAGGGCACTGCTGCTGATGACTGATGAGACTATAAGTACCTGCCTGAGCAAGTCTCAAGGAAATTGTCCTGCATGCTGCAGCAGGTAAACAGCCTAATGGAATCCACCCCCGCTCCTATTGCACTGCCCTGATGGAGACAAATGACGTTAGGTAACCGCGGGTGTAGCTTTGCATGGGGATAAGACAGACTCAGATGCATGAAAGTCTCTCCGCTCTTCTGAGACTGTGTGCTATGAAAGCCATCCTAAAGCTTTGAACAGTCACTGTGCCGCTTACTGATTTCATAAGAGATGCAACCCTCAGGTAATATGACTTCAACACTGAAAGATTAGCTGTCAGGCAGACACCAACTCTGGTTGCTAAGCAGTCCTTTGAGTATTCTGTTGAGTACTCCCTTCCTTGGTCATAAAGGATTAAGAACTTCAAAAATAAGTATGATAGTAGGGTCATATTTTTATACATAACAGGCAGACAAGAAATGCGAATCCATTGTCTCAAACTGTTGACATGTTTTAGGATAAATCTCCTTTTAAGTGTCCTTTTCAGGCTGTTCTCTAGACCTAGCCTTTGTGTAGAATGGTGCTTCTCGCAGCAGAGTAGTCTCAAACCTGGAGCACCATCAACAGAAGAACAAAGAGGTGTGTCATTTTTGTAGCTGTCCATCATCATCCAAAATGAATAATTAATCAACAAGGGCCTATAGCAATGCCTCACCTAAAGGTTTTCTCACCTAGACAATAGAGTATGCAGTTCCACATATCACCCCATTATACACCAAATGACAGTGCTCATGAAGACTAATTAGCAACTCCCTGCTAATCAAAGGCCTCACTGTACATACAAAAAAAACCTGTTTTTACTCCCTCACTTTAGTGGCAAGGCATACAGCTTCATTAATATGAGTAATACATTTTCACCTTCAACTTTGATAGAGCAGGGTGTCGAGAAAAATGAAACCTGCTCTAATTGAGTACCCCTATAATATGTACTACCTATAAATAGAAGTAGTAAACTAATGTGCACCACACATAAAAACAAGGGAAACTGCTTTAGCACATGTCTGCACTAATGTGAATTAAGAAATGAAAGAACTAAAACGTGTATTTGCAGTGTGCTTTAAAAGAAATGAGAAATACTGCACAAATAGGCTGCATGTGCACCAGTAGGTGCATGTTACATCTCGCTTTAAAATAATAAATAATGCCTCGTTTGCTCAATGCGTATGCTAGGTAACAATAATGGGGAATTATACACAGGTGGGTGGCAAACATTGAGGGATGCAGTGTCATATAATTAATGAATGTCTATATTTCATTCGTTTTAGTGGAGTGGATGAAGAACCATTTCCCTTACATTGACCATTGTAAAGGGAGGATCCTGAATGGAAGCGAGACGATCATGACAAAGCAGCCAGAAGTGCTGAGCACAGCAGAAGAAGCCTAAAGGTTGAATGCTGTGATACTAAAGGCCTGCCAAGGGCCGTGATCAACTGTGTGAAAGGCAACAACTTCCGCGGATGCTGTATAATTTGAATAAAGAATGTTTAATTGTAACATTTGTAAAATTCATGTGAAATAATTGAGAGTCAGACTATGGGAAAGGAAGTGGAACAATAGAATAGTCAAAGTATAAGTGAAGTCACAGTGGGATGACATCACACCCCTAAACCAATCAATCCCCTGTCAAGCTTCATGAAATTAGCAACTAATGTGGGACGGACATGTAGGTTTTTAGGCTATCATTCGGTAGCTTTAGGGGTGTCGTTTTTTTAGGAGATGCGTAGCTGTCTGTTGGTTTGCAGAGAGACCTAGCTGTTTCTATCTTATCCTGTTCCTGTTAGAGATATTGCATTCCTGCATACCTTGGGGAGACCCTTATCATCACCTGGGTCCAGGGGTGGTTTTTCCTATAGATCGTTAGATTTACAGTTAGCAGATGTTGTTACCAGAATATCAGTTTTAATGTTTTTTCTCTGAATCTTTTGTCTCTCCACCTATCTACTACATCAACAATTTATTGATCTGCATTATTTTAGATGAATTCATTGTCTCTTCATCTATCCCTCCGTCAGGTATATTATTGTTTGGCATAATTATTTGTTGAATCTTTGTCTCTTACTTTATCCAATCCTTCATTGCATAATGTTATTGCATATCGAGTCTGTATTCATTGTAAAATTTAACCTGTCATGAGATTTCGATGTTTTGATTGGGACCAAATTGCTACTGAGCATTTAACCTAGAATTAGGATAAATTCATTTGTTAACCTTACCGAGAGTCTGTTATTAATTTTGACTAAATGGTTGGTAAATTAGTTTAATCATTACCATCAACTACTCAACTTATCCATCAAACAAATATAGGGAGAGTTGATATTAAGATTAGATCATTAGAACACTTGATGTAAATGAAACAAATTGACACCGGCGCCTCAGGGATACTGGGTGAATGTGTATGGGCCATTGTATTATGTTGTTGAGTACCTACCCCTGATCAATTATTGGTTTTGGCGCTGTATCAGTTTCTTGGTAGCAGAGAACGGTTATCATTATTGATTAGTTTGGTAATGATTATTGATTATTGATTATATGTTCTTAACACAGAAAGTTAGTGTCATGTTCTATGTTGTCTAGAACTCCAGGTACGTAGATACCTGAGGAATCACAGGAAAAAATCTGCTGGAAGTAGCCGGAAGAAAAGTGTGGTAAAGAAATCACACTGCAGAAGTACTTTGTTGAAATAATGCCTAAAAGCTACAGAGGGCAGTAGGTGTTATATGTAGGGAAATTTCGTATGTGAGTAGAGTGTTTGAAATAGTGAAGGGTCCACCTGTGAAACTTTGGCCTTATTCCCAGGGGTGTACCAAGACGCCTTCTCACACCAAAAAGTCCTCTTGCGAAACTCTGGTTACATCCCTAGGGGAGTATCAGGTCTTCCCGGAGCTTGTTAGTGAAGTGAGATAACACTGGTTGTTATTATTGCTTGCAGTGTAAGAAAATCTCTTTGAAAATTAAAGCCTGTTTCTTTATTTAGTGGAGCAGACAAGGTAGCATTATTTTGTTATTGTTACTAACAGAATTTTGAGTAGGAAAACTCAGAAAAATATTGTCGTAATTTTTTGTGTAGGGAGGGCTAGTAGCAGGAGTGATACTGACATCACAAAAGGCCGTGCTGGCATTGGATAAGGCAGCGGGCGTGTAGTCAGATCTGGTTTTGTAAAGGGAGGGTCAGTAGAAGGAGTAATACTGACGTCAGAAAAAAACGTGCTGACATTGGTTGAGCTGTGAGGGTGTACTGGACTGTGACTTGTTTGGTTGGTGTGAGAGCGCTAGTATTGGATGAGTCTTTGATTGCGTCGCAGTGTTCTGATTGGTTGGTTGCTATGAGACGTGCTGGTATAGGACGAGAGTTAACTGATAGAATAAGTAGAATTACGGAAAGGTTATTTGGTGTTTATTCATGTTCAGACCCATTAGTGGAGGAAATTAGAAAATGATGTTATTGCAGAAAATAAAGAACTTCCTTAAAAAAGATAAATCAATTGTTACCAGAGAGGGAATTCCAATTCTACCTCCAAAAATGCCTGCTTCTTTCATGATGTTGAAACGAGGATATCACATGTGTATATGGATGGAAAATTGGATGGAGTATACAAAGGATGGTGGTGTTTTAGCTTTCCTGCAACATGGTACATTTAATGTACGGACAGTGCAGAACTTGAGGAATTGAATGAATTCTTTTATCCCAAACCCTAGATTGACTCAGTATGAAGCATTGGAAGAATGGGAAGTGGAGGCATTTGAGAGAGAAAAATATAGAATTGGTAACAGGGGTTACAGAAGTATGATGTTCAGATACCCCTTTGAGAGTAGGGAAGAAAAGCTGAAAGGATGGAGGAGAGCTGAAGTAACAGAAGGATTATATCCAGTTTTAATGGTTGATGAGCAGACCAGAAGCAAATGTAAGGAGAAAAGAAACCATTTCGAAACTCCAAGTGTAAGAGGTGATATGAATGATTTTGACGATGATGAATTGATAGAAGTCATTATGAATAAAAATCCTCCGCCATATGAAGAGACCTTAGGGGTAGTTACTCCAAGTGGCCCGTAATTGGGAACTACATTGACTCCGCAAGTTTCTGATACAGCTAAAGTAATGAGAGAAAATGAAGCAAAGATGTTGAATAAGGCCAGGCTACAACAGGTTCAGAAAATGAATCAGTTGAGTTTGAATGTGGAGGCATTGACAGTGCCGGTAACAATTGGTCCTGTAGTTCCATTGTACAGAGATAGACAGAATTTGTCTAAAGTGAATGCATCAGTGGTGCCAGGAAGTAGCATCAGGAGTAGTGCAAATGGGGATGGACAGGCAAATATGAATAACACGTTGTTAGACCTTCCGATTAATGAGCTGATAACCGAGACCCCCTCAAAGAAAAGTTCAATTTGAGCCCAGAAGAATGGGACCAAATGATACTCCAGTAGCAAGGAGTACCGCAGGTCCCTCACCAGAAGAATTAAATAATTGGATAAAAGAAATGACGAAGCCAAAATAACCACCACAAAGTATAAATGTGAGTCAGTTGAAAGTTGATCTAGATGAAATGATTATTGGAACAATAAGCCCAGACAGATTAGGGACCTTTCATGATGAAGAATTGTTGTTTCTGTGTAAGAGTATTACATGGAGGGCAAAGAATTTACATGAGAAAATAGCGGAAGCTGCTAGTGAGTATGGAGTAGAAATAGATAAGTCGAAAGTATTGCATAAATCATACAGGTTGGCATTCACTGATAATGATTTAGAAAGTTTGAATGCTTCTGGAAAAAGATTGCAGATAAAAGAAATCATGAATATTTTGAAGAAATGGGGAGATGTAGATCGTTGGAAAGTTAGATGGTCAAAAAGAAAGGAAAGGGGGGGGCGTGGCTTGGAGAGCCAGCATGGCGGACGTGCTCTAGACGAGCTCTGTCCGGCCCGCCAAATATCCGCCAAATTATCCTAGCCCCCACAGCCTGCTGGGGCTCCCAGTGCAGCCAGACCTCTGCCTACACCTGGCCCTGGGCTTCGGTGGTATTTTCCGTGTGCCCCAGGCTTGATTCCTGGTGAGGGACGTCCTGAGCGCTTTGGGGCCTAGCTGCGGCTGGCGACGCCGGGACCTCGATTTCCACTGTTGCCCGACCTGGCTGGGGAGCGGGCCTGGCCCTGTGGCGCTTCCGAGGTCAGGAAGACTCTGCCTGCAGACAACCGGGAGTCACCTTGCTTCTGCTGCCGGTGCCTGGAGTCCCGGGGTGACGCGGTGCCAGCCCCACTGAGAAGCGGATGACGAGGGAGTCGTGGCGGCCCTTCGTCCTGGTTGCGGTGACTGGGCCTGAGACCGGCCTGACTTGCTCGGCGGCCCCTGCGGCGGTCGCGCTGGGGGCCCTCACTTGCTGAAAGACTGCTGCCGCGGGGCATCATGCCGAGGAGGCCACCTGGTGGCTGGAGCCGTAGCGGCGCTGAGACCCGCGGTGTGGCAGATCGAACTGCATGGATCTCTGGCCCTCGCACCAGGAGCTCCACCGCCCTGCAGACTCCCTTGCTACGGTAGGCGGCGGATTCCCCCTGGGGCCATATGGGGATTTGGAGGTGGAACTGGCTACGTGAGCCCATTGACTTTCCTGGTGCTTCCCTGGCATGGAGCGCATGTGGCCGGGGGGGGGGCGTGTTTGTGCCTGGTGCTGGTGGGCCCCTCCCCTGACTCTGCTGGACCCTTGCTACACCTGCAATACAGTGACTGGTGGTGGCGATAGCGCTTGGGTGAGTGTCCCCTTTCCACGTGCGTGATCATTGGGACTGTGACGGGTGAAGTATCCGGCGGCCATGACAAGAGGGAAAGGTAGTGCGGCGCTTCATGGGCCCATCGACAAATACACTGAGTCTGGTGGAGGAGCTGGGGCACCCGGGGGCGGCAGGAGTCTGGTCCGGACAACGCGGCCCTAATGGCGGCTATTATGCAATTCCGGGATACGCTCCGAGCGGAGATTGGAGCGGTGGGAGATGATGTATTGCTTCAGCTACAAGATCTGCACAACGCTGTCTCCTGCATCACGGAAGTGGGGGG
Source organism: Lissotriton helveticus (assembly GCF_964261635.1). Taxonomy (NCBI): domain Eukaryota; kingdom Metazoa; phylum Chordata; class Amphibia; order Caudata; family Salamandridae; genus Lissotriton; species Lissotriton helveticus. Next base: position 540,785,465 of record NC_136067.1, read on the forward strand.
GAGGATTTCGGGAGTCGAGGATGATGTCGCTACCCTGAAACAGCAAGTAGCCAGGATGGAAGGGGTACAGAGGGGACTGGCCAGGCGCGTCGAAGATGCAGAAGGACGCACGCGGCGCAATAATCTACGCTTCGTTGGCTTTCCCGAAGGTTGCGAGAAGGGCGACATGGAAGCATTCTTGACCCGCTGGCTGGAGAACTGGCTCCCCCCGTCACTCTGTCCCGTTGCTTTGTAGTGGAGCGGGCTCACCGAGCTCTTATTCATTAACCCCCGGAGGGGGCCCGTCCGTGACTGGTCATTACGAAACTGTTGAACTATCATGATCGCGATGTCATCTTGAAACAAGCTAGGCTTCGGGAACTGCTCCTCTTCGAGAACACTCGCATTATGATCTTCCCGGACTATACGCGTCTGGTTCAGCATCAGCGCCAGTCCTTCCAGGCAGCTAAGGCCCATCTTCGAGAACTTAATCTCCCCTATGCCCTCCTCTTCCCGGCCCGACTACGGGTGGTGTTCCAGTCGTGCACCCATTTCTTTGATACACCAGAGGAGGTGTTCCAGTGGACCAACGAAGCGGTGCAGGTGCGACCACATACGCCACCTGGATTGGGGGATAAAGTCTCGGAGGGGGGGGCTGCCTCTGGGACTGCTCGGGGCTCCCGCCGTGAAGGGAACTGGCGGTCCAGATCACGGCAGCGCTCCGGCCCTGGAGGGACAGCGGATTTGATACCCCCGGCGTCTGAACACTGAACGGTGACTTTGGGCTTGGCATGCTCTCTGTAATGTATATTGCTCTGCTTAGGCCCCGTGTGATGGTATAGCTTTATTTTGCTTTTCTGTTATTGGCTATGGGGGAGAGGTTTTTGAGGTGGGCCGCTGTCCCCCCCTTTTCCCCCCCTGTATTGGGGTTGGTAGTGGGAGGGAGTAGCTCTAAAAGATATGGTTGGTTGGGTGGGGATCCATTGGCGAGGGAGACCTCGAGACACACGTTGGAACTGGGGTACCCGCCTTGCGGCGACAGGTACTTCTACAGTTTTGAGGTATGGGGGTTGGGGGTGGGGGTTGGGAGTTCATAGTTGGAGGGGTGTGTGGGGGGGTTGGGGGCGGTTGCACAGCTTGGGGGGCCTGGGTGTTAGAATTTAGCTTTGTTCCTTTGCCCACATGTCCATGTATTCCTTGAAGCGGCCCTCGGATGATGCCCTGCGCTGATAAGCCCCCAGGGGTCCCCGGCTCCCTGCGTGTTCTTAGTTGGAATGTTCGGGGTCTTCTAGAGAAGATTAAGTGAGGGGCTGTTTTGCGGCAGGCGAAGCGTCTTGGAGCGGATGTCCTCCTGCTTCAGGAGATGCACATGCTGGGCACCAAAGTAATGTGCCTGCAGAGATTTGGCTACCAGCAGGTTTACCATGCGGGGTTTGGACGGGGGCCAGGGGTGTTGCTATCCTTGTGCATCGTAGGGTTCCATACACTCACACGAGACTCTGGCAGGATACATAGGGCAGATATGTGGTGGTGCAGGCGTAGTGGGGGGGACCCCCATAGTCCTGGGATGTGTATATGCACCGCCGCCTTTGCAATGGTCCCTTATTGAGAAGTTGTACACCATTTGGGAAGATATCCCGGATGTGCTAATGGCGATTGGTGGTGATTGGAATGATGTCATGGATGCTGCTAAGGACAGATTCCGGCGGGGGGCGAGGTGCCACTGAGCCGCCCCAAGAAGTTGCAGGGTTTGGTGGCTGGTATGGATTGGATTGATTCATGGCAACATACCCACAGAGCCGTGCGTGAATATACGTATGTGTCTGCGGTGCCTAGGTCCTTTTCGAGGCTGGACTACATTTTTATCCCCAGGGCCAGGGTGGGCTGCCTGGACTCAGCGATGATTCACCCCTGGGGTCTCTCGGATCATTCCCCGATATCGGTGGAGGTACAGCTGGGTTGGGGGCGGCAGCCATTTAGGTGGCGCATGTCGGTGTGGCATCTTCAGCAGGATGACTATAAGAAACATCTATGTGAGGCTCTGTCTGCCTACCTTACGTCTAATGTGGGCTCTGTAGATGGGGCCACTACACTCTGGGAAGCCCTAAAACCTACACTGAGGGGTGTGGATATCGCCTCGTGTGTGGCTGCGTGGACGCGTAAACGAGAAGCGCTGGTGCGTGCAGAGGCTGAGATTGGGGCCCTGGAGTGCAGTAGTAGTCGGATGGGTGAGGCTGGTGATGTGAGTCAAGTCCGGTTAGCGCAGCAGTCCGATGCTGCTTTACTTATGGACGAGGCTCGTCAAGTGCGGCTTGCCACACGTAGTAGAATCTGCCAGTGGGGGGAGAAGTCCAGCAAAATGCTACATAGGCTCTGCCAGGGGTATTTTCATGCACAGCGGTTGCCAGGGCTCCTAGACGATGCAAGGGACCTGTTGACAGATCCCGGTGTCCTGGCCGACAGTTTCGCGCAGTACTAGGTGGAGCTCTATGCCCCGCGTGAGTGCCTCTTGCCCAATCAGATTGACAGGTTTCTGGCGGACCTACCTCCCAGGGCGCTGACAGATGACATGCGTGACGAGTTAGACCTTCCCCTAACGGCGGAGGAACTGGGCACTGCACTGGGTGAGTTGAACGCGGGGAAGGCCCCCGGTCCTAATGGTTTCCCCAGTGAATTTTAAGAAGTATAACACCCAATTGGCTCCTCACTACCGGGCGGCCTTGGAAGAGGCTAGGGACCTGGGTAGGCTTCCCCCTGACTGGCGGCATGTGGAGGTGGTGGTATTTCAAAAGCCAGGGTGACCCCGGAGCAGCATTCCTCCTATCGCCCCATCTCGCTCCTCAATGTAGAGGCCAAGGTACTGGCCAAGGCTCTGGCCAATAGGCTCCGTCCTTACATATTAGACTTGATACATCCCGGTCAGGTGGGATTTATGCCGCACAGGGCGACCAGACACAACATACGGCGTGCGCACGTGGTACTGGAGGCGATTAAGGTGATGGGGCAGCAGGCGGGGCTTCTTCTGGCTGGCATAGACAGGGCATTTGATTCCCTTAGCTGGGTGAACCTCTTTTCCTTACTTCCGTGGCTTAACCTAGGCCCCCGCTTCCTTTCTTATGTTTGCCTTTATATACTGACCTGACTGTGTCGGTTCGGGTGGCAGGAGCGGTATCCTTCTCCTTTAGCATTCGGCGCGGCACCCGACAGGGGTGTCCATTATCGCCTTATATGTTCTGCCCTGGCCCTGGAGCCCCTCCCTGCATGGGTGCGGATGGATGCTCAACTAAGTGGATTTGACTGGGTGGGGGACCCGTCCGATAGAATAGTGCTATACGCGGATGACGTCCTATTCTTTCTTACGGAACTACATCGCTCGGGGCTACATCTTCTGGAAATTTTGCTGATTTTCGGGGAGAACTCTGGCCTATATATGAATCCCCGCAAGTCTACCCTATGGGTCTTAGGCGAGCAGACGTCAAGGGTCGGCAGCTGGGCTGCTTCGCTTCAAGTGGCGGTTGGAGGGCTTCAATATTTGGGAGTCTTCCTGTCTGATGTCCCGGCTGTGGCTTGGGAACGGAACTTGGTGCCGGTTTGGGATCGAGTACGCGCCGACATTAAGATTTGGGTGCGTATGCCACTCACTATTTATCGAAGATCGGCCATCTTCAAGATGGTTGCGCTTCCGCGCCTGTTGTATCAACTCCAGAACCACCCCTATTTGGTTCCTTCAAGCTGGTTTCGTCAGCTCAATTCTCGTTTGGGACAGTTCTTATGGGAGGGGGGTGCAGTACGGGTGGCGCTGCGCTCGTGCTTCCTCTCCACCTTCTGTGGGGGCTGGCCACGTCGAACGTTCTATCCTATTATCAGGCTTCTCATTTATTAGTGTTGAATGAATGGTGGTATGGCGACTGTACGGACCCGGCTTATGCCATGGAGCGCTTCTTGATGGGATCCTATTCGCTCCATTCTATCCTTTATTCAGCGCCCCTGCGTAATGCTCTGCCCACAGCTACCCGGGCGGTATTCCTTATTTGGAGACAGGCCCTGCGTCGAATGGGGTGGTGGAATGTCCTGACGGCTGCGACGCCCCTATGGCGCAATGCTGCTTTCTGGCTCTGGCCGCCCTTCATGGCTTTGCGGGGTGGAACAGGGTGGGTATCTCGACTCTGGGGGGTGTGATGCATGACACTACCCTTAAATCTTTCCAGGAACTCCGAGTTGAATTTGACATGCCCAACTCCCAGTTCTTCCGCTACCTTCAGTATCGCCATGCCCTGTCCCCCAGCTTAGTGGACCTGAAGACATTGCCGGATTTTAATCCCTTGGAGGCGAAAGTGTTTATGGGGGATCTTTTAACCAAAAAAATCTCGCACATCTACCAAACGCTAGTCATCCATAGTTCTCCTACCCTTCAGAAACTCCGGGAACACTGGGAAAGTGACGTAGGTGAGCTGGAGGAGGAGGATTGGAGGGAGGCTTTGGCCTCGCCTAGGGGCGCGGCCATTGCAATGCGCCTCCGTTTGGTCCAGTTCAAGTACCTCCATAGGGCGTACTTCACAAGAGTTCGTCTTTTTCGTGCGGGTCTTATCGCCTCGCCAGATTGCCTTCACTGTCTGAGTGATGAAGGGACTTTTCTTCATACCGTATGGAGCTGCGTGATCGTGGCGCATTTTGGGGGAGGGGTCTTGGCCTGCTTAGCTGAAGTGCTGGGATGGGAGCTCCCGCGTACGCCACAGTTCGCCCTCTTGCATGTTATGGAAGGTGTGGGGGGCAACATATACAAACGACACCTGCTGCTGCTAGGCTTAATCACTGCTAATGGGACATAGCCAAAGGATGGAAAGACCCCCGTCCTCCTAAGTTGATGGTCTGGAAAAGGGGACTAGATTTCTATATGGGCTTGGAGCGTCCAATTTTTATAGCCTGGGGCTGCCCTCGGAAATATTTTAAAATTTGGAAACGCTGGGCGGATTACAGGGGGGTGTGGCTGGAGCCACCTGCGGAACAGGATGATCTTCCTCAAGATGTGTGAGGGGGGCTGTGCCAGGGAGATTAGAGAGGGGAGTGGACGAGACAGATGGACTGGCAATGCACGATTATATGTATGGCGTAATACATGTTCGTTGTGGTTTTCTTTTCCTTGTTTCTTTCCCGGGCCCTGTGAAAGCTGTGCGACTGTGGGGGGTGGGGTGGGCGGGGTGGGAGGGGGAGTTTGGGGGTGGGGGGCTGGGAGGGGGGAGAGGATGGGGGGAAGTTGAGCGGGGGTGGCGGGGATCCATGTTCGTCCCATTGTTTTGGTGGTAGTTGTTTGCATATTGAAGAAAAGAAGTCAACTGCTAATGATATTGTGCTGTTTATTGTGACAGGCCCCCTGGATGTCAGGGCCCTGTGCTGTATTGCAAATATGACAATAAAAACTATGTTTTCAACAAAAAAAAAGAAAGGAAGATGCAGCTAATAAAGGAAAAACTATGTTTCCCATGAAAGAAACCAAACAGGTTGAAAGGGCGTGTCCGAGGAGACACCCTATGCGTTTTTCATTGGTCAGATTATCTCCTGTGTCTACACAATTGATGCAGACAGGTGTTGATCCAGCGCTCTCACCAAAATATTGCACAAATGACACTATCTACTACCACAAAACTTACACTACAACACTAGGCCCATAACAACAATAGAGCGCTTGAATCATGAGGCGATAAGATCTAAATATAGTTGTTTAAACCATCTGCAATAATCAAGACCAGCTTGTCATTTTAGAAAGTTTATTTTAACACATCTAGAAAAACTTAGGTTTTGGTATTTTATTAAACAAGCATTAGAAAATGTCATAAAGAAAGATTTAATCAGTATTAATAAAAAGAGCATAAATCAAGAATTATTATTCATTAGCAGGAATAAGTAAAATTAAGCATTTCCCAAAATCCTAACTATATCTCTGTCTCTACCCTCATCACCTAGTAATAAAGTAATTAATAAAAACTCCTGTCCTCACGTGTAAAGTCCATCAGCATAACATCGTCCTCCAGAATTCTCGAGCGTAAGCCAACTATGTGTTCTCTGAACCTATTCTTATACCCTAATTTTAGCTGAGCTAACTATTTTTCACATTCCAGCAGACGAATTCTAGTTCTCCATTGGCTGAGCCACCTCGTACCACAGTAAACTGTGACACCTCCTTCTTACATGCCCGGGCAAATTCACTAGTCCATTGTTCATTTAGAAGTCTTGGCAGTTCTTCCTTAGGCTGCTACATTTTGTAGCGACAGCTTCCTTTTTAACCTTGAGCTTAGTCAGCTCTGAACTCCCGTGGCACGTTAGCAAACGTTAGCAAATTTCTCCAAAAAGTCATCTTTTTAGCAGTTCAATCCAAAACCTTTCAAAATAAAAGCTCAGAGGCCTTTTCCATCCTTTCAGAATTATTTTCACTTGAGCCATTTTCATCATTAGGCCTCTTTCAGAAAGCGTCAATTTTCTGCGCCACCGTCCCTGCGTCACTTTTAAAAGGGTACTAATTTTCCTGCAGCCATCTCTAAGCTTCATTTGTAAAACTATTATATAAACAAACACAAAGAATAATTAATGAAAGAAATACAGTTTGTTCTGTTGCCTCCCATCATTGCTAATAATTAACCCATTAGTCTAAATTACCTAGCAGTAAAGCACAAATAAAGCAGCATTTTATATCTACCTGTCTTCATAATCCATAAAGCCTTATGTGCACCTAGAATAGTAGAAATGACATCACATAGACAAGGGAAGCAAAATAAGCACATGCCATTATTTTAAAAACAGCTGCTATTAGTTATGACATGACAATAGACAAGATTAATTTATTATTTTCTACATACAAGAGAATGCAACATAATGCACATTTATGAGCACACATGTTAATTTCCCACGTGTTCTGTAATGTAATGTAATTTTAAACTAGGTTGAATTAGCACACACAGCACAAATTGTTAGCATTATTAATTTATTTATGGAAGTGTGACTTCATGGGTTTAAACAAATTTTTGTTTTCTATCCCGCTCCATCAACTCCCTCATCTGGTGATTAACAAATCACCACACCAGCACCCAAAAATTTAGCAAAGATTTTATCTAAGATGAACATGATTCAATTTCACCTGTGTTAGTATTTCTAAAGACTTATCTCATCAGTTTATCTACAACTCTCATATTGAGTTTTAAGAAACCCCTCTAGTTCTATTTCTTTCTCTTGTGTATCATACAACTAAGCTTCAATGAAAGTGTTGCAAAATTATAACTAATAAAATGTCAGTATCTTGCTTGTCATATTAACCTAAAACTTCTCCTTGTTAATTTCTAAAAGAACAATAACCTAAATTAACCAAAGCAGAATTATAATTGCATTAAGCTTGCAAAGAAAAATAAAACAAAAATTTTAAAAATTTTACCTAAATTTTCTAAAAATTTCTAACACCCCCCTTTTTCAAAATATTTTTTTTTTTTTTTTTTTTTTTTTTTATACTCTTTAAACCTTCTAACAGTTTTTCTTCGACCTAATGTCACAAATTAATTTTTCAGCTAACAGTATTTCTTCGACCTTGTGTCATCTAACAAGATTTCTTCAGCCTTATGCAAAAAATAGAAACCAAAAATTTTAACAGGCATGTACTTCAATCATTGTCACTTTTGTTTTCAATCTTTTCCTGACTGTGACTATTTACCTCCATTACAGGTATCACTTCTATTTTCTTTCCTGCCTCACTTTTCTTTTTAGAATCTTTTTGACTTGATATTTCATCAATCTGTTCCTTTGATCTGTATCTCAATTTGAATTTTAGGCCTTCATTTTCTTCTGGCCAGTTATCACTTTTTCTTGGTAATTTCTTCTTTTGCTTGGTCACATTACATTCTGTTCTCCAAGCTCCTTTTCTGAATTTTCTTATTTGAGAATCTTCATCATTCTCATTATTTTCAGTGTCAGAAATTTTCATTCTGGACTCAGGTACTTCTTTACTCAGCAGCTTCACTCCGTTAGGAACGTCATCTTTGTAGCTGGTACTTGGCAATTCATTTTCTTCTTCAATTACCTTCAACTTCCCAGTTTCAGAATTCTTGTTCCTGCTTTCAGAGGTACTTTTCTGCTTTTCAATACTCTCCTGGTCTTGAATCACAATCTGATCACATTCTTCTTCTGCTTCTTTTTCTGGCAGATTTCCATCATTTTCTGAGTCTTCAGTCACAATTTTCAAGTCTTCTTCAATCAAGGCTTGTTTTCTATTTATGTTCTCCAGATGTCGACCAACTTGTCGATCTTCAAGATCTGGATTCTCTTCAGGCTCTTCTTCAGAATCTGAATCATCAATTGTGACATTATCCTCATCAGGATTTTCAGGTGTAGATACACGAAAAGTATGGCCAGTGTCAATCCACCTCTTCAGTCTTTTGCACTTCTCTGCATTTGTTGTGACAAGACTGACTGACCTCCTTTTCTGCCACCTTGGCACTAGACAATTTCTTTTTAGACGAACCTTTTTCCTGATCCTTTTACCTGGTAACAATTCAAGTACTTGCTCTTTTTCTCTTGTTTGTACTTCTGTTTCATCTTCATCAAACACAGTAATCATTTCATCTGATAAATTCCTGCAGTTCTCCAAATTGATGCTATCATTGATAGTCATCATTCTTTTCTCTGGTATAAATGTCTGTCTCATGACTTTGTCCATCATAATCTCACGTGGACTTAAATCTGTCTTTTTATCAGTAGTGATTTTCAGAAACATCAAAACAAGTGGAAGAACATCTGTCCACTTTGTACCTGTAGCTAGGCACAATTTTGCATCTCTCTCTTTTATAATAACATTCTCATGCTCCTCAACATCTGAAATTTCTATTATATCTGTATAATGGAGCAATCTGTTTTCAATATGTTTTCTGTTATCTGATAACTTTGCAACAGTAATTTCATCATTACGTCGCATCTGAAATGTTTCAACCCATTTTGTAATCAAACAGTAAATCACAAAAATGTAGCACAGTTTGTAATGCAGTGACATCTCACAGAAATCCATTTGTAATCTGGTCAATGAACCACTCTCCTGTAATTCTGTTCCCAATCTCATAATTGTTCTCTTAATTGTGTTCACTTGCTGATAAGTCAGACACCTCTGGTAAAGAAATTCTGCAATTTTATGGTACATTCTGTCCATGTCAGTAATCATGCTATTTAGTAAAACTACTCTACCATCTCTGTGTGACAAAATCTCATCCTCATCTCGCTGTCTAAAATCTGTTCTCAACCATGTGTTTCTCAACCATGTGTTTTTCTCCTCATGAGTTGCTTCATCTTGTAAGCCTTTGACTACCTGCCATGTTTCAACTACAGATGTTAGTATTAGTGAACTCAAAGCATGTTCATCATTCATTTTGTATGCTGCACATATCACGACAGCAAACCTTTCTGACAATTGAATATCATCAATCAATCTTTTAATTAAATTTGCATTTCTGAAAAGCGAACCTGTAAAAGTCAATGTTTTAGTCTGTTGATCAATTGCATCCTTCACTTTGATGTCTTCACTTAAAAGAACATTATTCTTATTCCAACATTCTGGAAGTACATCTAATCCTTTTAGACTGTTTTCTTGTTCATTATTTAATCCTGTATCTGTATTCTCTGTCTGTTCATTAACAAAAATTTGCAATGGCAATGAAGCCATGTCATTCTGCTGAACCATTACCTGTCGCTGTATTTGTAGCTCTTCATTCAGCTTATTTATTTCAATCTCCTTTTCCTTTGAGCATAATTTTGACTCGTCTGACTGTTTCAAATCAATCAGATCAGTATCAGACTTCTCACTTACTATAACTGAAGTCATCTCTGTTCCTTGCTCGGTTTTAATCCCTACTAATTCAATCTCAAGTACAATGGAATAAACCTTTTCAGTTAATGGGACTTTTAAAACTGCGGAATTAATTTCATCTTTCCTAAGTACAGGAACTATCTCTGTTTCCATAATTTTCATGGACTCCTTTAAATCATTTGATGAATTTACATGATCAGGAATATTAATTCCAGATGTACCAAGCATTTCATCATGTTTTTCAATTGCATTAATTTTAGTAGAAGTCTGAGCTGACATTCTATCAATCTGATCTGGCATTTTTGGCGTTGCATCAATCTGTTCTGGGGGTCTTCTTGAATTCCTGTTCTGATCCATATTTACAATATCAATTTTATACTGCTCTATATTTTCTACTCTGACACTTTTATTATTTATTTTCGCTAATTTGGGAATCTTTAATTTATTCTCACATTTAGCAACAACCTTTTTCATTTTCTTGTATAAGGAAGACATTTTCTTAAAATAATTTGGTAATTGTACTCTCTAAATTTACCTTGCAGCGTTTGTTGATCAATTAATTAATTAATTTAACACTATCAGGTGTAGAAAACTTTATAATTTGGTCAATTTAATATTTCTCCTAATTTACCTGTATCACTAATTATAATTAACCTGTAAAGAAAAATATCAATTTGCAAAAACAGTAGCAACACAAATTATTTATTTATAACAATACCAATATATAATCACATGTGTTTTAAATGTACTTATTTTTCACTTACACACTTTCTGCAACATATACCTGTGGAAAAAGAAAACCTAACTTGTTTTGCCTTAATTTTCTGTATCTTAATTTTAATTAACCTGGGAAAAATTCTGTATTTGCAAAACAGCAATATAAAACATTTATTTTTACAACAAGAAACACCTAAATGTGATTGGGTATGTTTAGAATGTATCTCTGCACTTACACAAAATGTCTTTTTTATTTATTAATGTGACACTGCTGCAAAACTTCAAACCACTCCCTACAATCTCCAGTTTGAGAATCTGCCTTCCTCCACCTCACCACTACTGCACTTTGTTTAGCGCTCACCAGCATTCATTCCAATATCCACAGCCCTTTAAATGCCTCCACAGCCTTTCTATGCCCCCACAAACATCACTTCACACTAGCGCGATGACAGTATTTTAATCTCCCTTTTAAAGTAACTACTCGGCTTTAACACTCATTAATAGCTCATCAGCCAATCACAACACATCGCATCAGCCAATCACAACACAGCAACTGATGCTAATGTATGCTGTTGCTGCTGCAATCTCTCTCCCCTCGCACTTTGTTCTAGGAAGTATTTAATACAGCGCGCAGTCTCTGGCCCATATTAGATGTGTTATAATCAGGAGTGCAGCCTTGTCATAACGCTCCGGAGATTTTAATGAATCAGAGCTATAAATTATCAGTACAACCTTAGAAATTTAAACAATTACAGCCTTTAATGTTCAGTGTTATTAATTTAAACGAGGGACATGTATTCACGAACGAAGTTCAGGGAACTAATATTATGGAAATTAAAGCCTCAATACTATCGGCAAAAAGTAAACAACACCTCAACCAATCATAGCGCTGCTAGCTAGTTATAGCCAATTACAGTATTGTTTACGCTGCTACAGCCAATTACAGCGTGACGACGCATTGGCCAATCACATTACAGCGGCAGAAAATGCTTCAGCCAATCAAAACGCGGCCTTGATAACACTCGTCCAAGCTCAGCGCGGCTGTTACTGTGGCCATATACCGCTGCTGCTACAGTCCCGCTCGCCTCTCGCTCAAGCCTCTGTGTTTTGAGAATATAATTTGAACAAAGCTCGTAGTCGCCTTTAATATATTTTATTTATGTAAAATTTTTAATTATGTATTAACTCGCTCAACCACATCAATTATTATACCCTTCTCCCTTTATAACTTCAAAACGTCGAGAAAAAGGGGCTAAAGCAGTGTTTTAATTCTATTTTAGTTTATAAAACACCTACACACATAGTCATAGAGCTTTGCCCAATCAGGGCGCAGCTCACGGAGCCTTAACCAATAAGGTCGCGGCCCCTGTATGACGCTGCGCCTTAACAGCCAATGGGTGCGCGGCCTTTCCTCTGACACGACGGGATTTCAACAAATCAAAACGCGGCCCCCTCGTTATCTTTCCAAACTCGAGGGAGGCCAGCACGTTTAAGGATTCACAGCGTATCTATACGCACAGGCCTCGCAAGAACCCCGCTTTATGATAGCGCGGCTCTCATATACAATCTACACTAGATGCCTGATTATCAAATAACACACGGAGCTCTGCCCAATCAGAGCGCGGCTCCGTGTATGACGCGTCGGCACTCCAGCCAATAGCAGCGCGGCTTTGGCTATGACGCGACGGCGTCTTAACGAATGGGAGCGCGGCGGCTGACGCAAGCAGCCGCTGCAGCAGGCAGTTCTCCCCTTGCGTTTCAGACAGCAGCAGCCCCTCCTTTACAATAAGTACTTTTAATACAGCGTGCTCGCCACACACATCGGCCTTGACGCGCTCCTTTCTTTTAAAATAACAGCGCTATTGTAGTGAGACTAAAACGGGGACTTAGTTTAAATTTGAGTGTGTTCCCACTATGAACTGGAGGTTAATTTACATATACAGTCATCTTATCACGATATGTTCTTCAATATGGGACAAACTTCTATTTAGCTCAACTGAACTACTTATCATTATTTCTAAACCCAATTTATTATACGGGGATACTTATAATTTATGAATAACTTGACATGAAGTGAAGACGCGCGCTAGCCAATCACGCGCGACTATTCTAAAACATTTTAGCGAATCATAACGCTTCTTTGCTATGGTGCTCCAGACACTTGAGCCAATCAGAGCGCGGCAAGCTCTGACGTAGGCAGCTGCTGCAGCTTCAGTCTCCATCAGTGTCAATTCTGTAATCAGCAAGAAGAGATGTAAAAATAGTCCCAGCGCCTTCCTATACAGTTTTTTTCTGCTCAGATGTCAACTCTGGGGCAAGTTGTACCCCAGACACAGGTCCTTCCTTCCTGTCACTGTGCAGCAAGTCCGAAAGACTCACTATCAGCAGCAAGTCAGAAAGAGACTCACTATTTTCTCTAACCTCATATTCCATACAGCTGTTAATTGTGTAATTTCTCCAGAGGTAATGCTTAAGACAGTCCACATAGAACATCCCCCTGGGCTCCATTATGGCACAATTCTATACCAAATAGTTCACTTCAGTAATGTTCAGCACTACGTTATATAGCCACATCACTTATCCTACAAAGCTATGTAACAAATGAGCTTCAACATCAGCACATCTTGACCATGCTGGCACCCATTCAGAATCGCTTTCTGGTCATAAAACTCTTTCATTAGCTATTTGTCTGCCTTAAAGTTTTTCTTTGCCTGGCCCATGTATTGCAGCATCAACTTACAGATGCCAATCACATAGTCCACCACATTCTTCTGAAGTGACTCAAATGTTTCTTCCCACCCTTTCCTGATTTAGGAGAGTGGCCAATGCAAAGGGGAACTGACCTGCAACCGATTCTGTGGAATTTCACTGTAGGTGAACAAAAGACATGCGTGAGAAGATCTCTTTTTCTCTTGAAGTTTTGGGCTAGAGTTTCTATCATTATTGATGTTCTTATTCAACATTTCCACAAACCTGTTTGTTTGTGGGCAAGAGATATGTATTCACTATCTGAAACTGTTGAAATGGTTTATGTTGGCATTCCTTTCAAGTGCCATTTCCAAGCTAATCTTCAGACACAGCTTCTGTGTAGTGTGTTGCATTATCAAATCATGGTAGTCTCCATACAGGAGTACCCTCAACACAGGCATAAAAAGCTGTGTGGTTCCTGCACCTGGCTGTCATCATCTCAATTTAAGGCATCATCAGTGAAAGACAAAAAGGGCAAAAAAAGGCTAAAGGTTTCCTTGCCATAGTCTGCAGTCCCACCCCTAAAACAGACCACGTTTGTCTGACTCGCTTGGTTATTATTGAGTCATGTATTATACCATTTATAGTTATATAACGGGATCCTGACAAGGTATATACATAGATAGTCTTACCAATCTTACGTGAATGGGGCCCAAAAATACATATCGCTGTCCTTTCTATTATGTATTACAGTGATCAAGCTGTGGTCCATGTAGACATCGCCTAATTTGAGAAATTTGATTCTACTAACGATAAAGGAGGCATTACTCCCCTACTCAGAAGATAAGCTTTTTATACAAGGTTAGTGAGTGATAGGTGTCTGGGGTCACTTACGGGGCTTAGAACATAAGGGAACATTGGCTCCTAAAATGGGATTCCCAGAAGATATACGGTCTGTGCCGCTAACCACTAGCCAGGATGAACCATACTGAATTACAAAGCCTAATATGCCATCCTGACTTATGAGGAATATAATGTATCGTTATAACTATAAACTGAAAATATCTAGTCCAGTTTTGACGTCTCTACTAAATAAGTTGCTATGATTTTTCTTAGAATTCAACTACAGTAATTAACATACTTTCCTGACCTATTATGTTTAATTAACCAGTGGCAGGTTTTCACATTTATGAGTAGTATGTTTATAGTGAAAAATGTGAATAGGATCCATTCCTGTGGATTGTGTGTAAAAAGCTATGTACATATGTATAAGTTTTGTACAAATATATATATTTTTTTGTCTCTATTTTTGTCTCTATGTTTGCAAATTGTGGTTGCAAGGCTACATGTCAATGTATGAATTATATAAAATGATATGTTGTTGTTTTTTAATTTGGAGCAATAGCTATGTGACATCAATTTTGTTCTCTCGGTTGGTTTCAGTTTTATGTACAGGGCAATATTGGACTGTGTCATAGTGTGTATAGAAACTAAGGCATATCTTATTTAATTTCAGATATCTTGGGAAGACAGTCAATATTTTCCTGATGAAGGCGGCTATATACTAATTGTCCGTCGAAACGCGTTGAAACTAAGGGAATAGTACAACACGTATTGATTTAGGAGTATTCTGATTGCTGTTGAATATACCTTTTTCGTACCTCCCTTTATAGCCTTAGGAAATGGATTGGATGAATTCATGTATTTGATTTGTTCCTTTTGATATATTTTCTGTGTTCCCAAGTTTTATATACTTTTAAATTTGTTTCTTTTTAATTGTTTTTAAATGTATAAATAAACTGTGCATAGTGAACTGATCTGTTTTTACATAATTTTGTTACTTAATGCATTGCTCCTAGTCTTTATGTTTGAATAATTGATGTCTATTCTGTTTGTATTAGTTGGTGTCTCTACATTAATGTGCCCAAAGGGAATTTCTATTTGACATAAACCCTACTGGGTATCTCCAAGGTGAAACCAGGCATCTCCGGCGTATGTGGGGGGCTGTTGTGGAGATGAGGCAAGCTAATGCCCAGAGTTGCCGAGTGTGATCCCTGGTTAGAGTAGGCACCGAGGCGAGAATTATCGAGTCCGCTGACCCTGGTCCACGACCCTGCTGCGTCGGGAATTGAACCCTGGTCCCGGGCTGTCCTCTGCTTCCGGGTCTGCCGCCTCTAACCAGTGAGCCACACCCCTCACTTCACCCATTGACCAAATGGCAGTGCTCATGAAGACTAATCATATTGTCTTTGCTAACCAAAAGACCTCAGTGAATATCTAAAGAAACACTGTAACCACTACCATCACTTCAGTGTATAGATTTCCTGCCTCCAGCTTTAGTAATGTCTGCAATATACTGCCACTGACTGGTAACACAACATTCACCCCCAGCTTGGGCAAAGCCAGGTCAGGGGTTTCCAAAGGGGATCCCACTGGCCTCCATTACTCCTTTACACACACGCACACCATTCATGTACCACATAAGCTATACACATCAACACGCAGAACAAGCACCCTGGATATCAGCTCAATTAATAAATACATGCAGAGGAGCTGAACTTTACACAAGTGTGCTAGTTGACCTCCACTCCAGTAACTCAGGTAAAAAGGTCTGGCAACCTCTGTTTTCTCAAAACACAACATGCTGCCACCACAATTCTATATGCTAAACACCTGACAATGAAAATGATCCACTGTCAGAAAGGGTGTGCTTGGTGCACAAAAGCAATCTCCCCATGATGCAGGCACCCTTGCACCATGGTGCAAGGGGTCTGCACCGGCGCATAGCAGTAGTTTATGCGCTGGCGCAGGGAAAGGCACAGAGATGGATATGTTGCTGTAAATATGTCACAACCTTGTGCCTCGAAACTAAGGCAGCGTGGCGCAATAAAATAACTTGCGGCACCGCGTTGCGTTAGTTTCTCATAAATAAGCCCCTTGGTTTCCAGCTAGGATCTTCACAGCTCTAAGAGCGGAGATTGTACTTTACTTCTGCGTAGACCATCTCAAGTCTTACAGCAGGGTTAGGTGCACTCGTTGACTGGCGCCATAAACGCTCCATGCCAATGTTACAACTACTAACTTCCACTGGGGCTTTTTATATTCCTCGGTAGTTTCAACGCGAGGTCATGCAGCAAGAGCAAATCTTCAAGAAAGAGCAAGGCAAGTCTATGGCGCCATTGTCCACAGTAGCATCTTCGAAAACAATCAAGTTCTCCAAGAGGGCAGGCCACAGTCGCAAATACCTTTAGGCCGACTTCCATGTCCGATATCTGGTGGCACAATCTCTTGTATGTATGTCACATTTGTTAAGAACGTGTAAACCACTTTGGATATTTTCAGATAACACGCGTTTACACTAGATCATATCACTGAAGTGCCTATATTTTACATACGTTCACATTTCATTTTCCAAATATGGTCTGTTGGTTAGTGATTTTCGGAAAATGCCACGGCCGTCTGTTGTTGGGCTGCTTTGCATTTAAGCATATAACATTCACGTTAATATAATCTCCAAATATAAATGACTTTTCAAGTATATGAAACAAGAAAGATTTTTTTTATAAAATTTGACCACTAGAGTGCACTACCGTCACACAAAATAGTATCATCAAATTATACAGGCACAGTATTCATTCCCAGTAAAAGAGCGCCGCAATGCCAAAAACAAAGCAATGACGCACTTACGTGGACTGATATGTCTATATAGTATATGGTACTCCTGCGCTGGAAGGCTCGTTCAGTATTTTGCTGGTTTTTATTGTTTGATCGCATTTGACACACTGACGTTTTTTCAGAAGCGCAGCAAATGTATGTAGCTACGTGTATGTATGTGTAGATGTATTTGCTACGCGCCTACGGAAATACACGGTCAGACCGAACAGTAAAGACATATGAGCCTACTACGGTTGTAGTTAGCGTTTCAGTTGGGGTCCATTAATTATTTAGTACAATGTTCACAATAAGTAAAACGTTTTAACTATTAATCAGCTAATAAAATAAACGAGTGTTTTAACCATGACCTCCGCCTCTAATCTTGATCATGAGTGTATTTGACCGGCGCACTTTCTCTCACCTCATAGGTTAACAAAATGATCAAGCCCTGTTTCTACCCATGCACGAAAGATTATCCTTTTGAATCACTGCAGGTGCTGATCAGTGCTCGACTAGATAATTAAACACCCTGGGGCATATATACATGGGTATTGAACCACCGGATCGCAATTTTTACCGACGTTTCGGTGGCGCAGTGCTCTCTCTGCACAATATTTACAAAGTGGCATTAAGCCATTTATTGAGGCTTAGGGACTCTTTGTAAATAGGGTACCCTTTCGTGCAGGTATCTGTGTGAACGGACCATGCAGTGGGTGTTACTGTGGGCGTTCCTCTGCAACACCCATTGCTTTTTGAAGCTGCCCCAGATTTACAAGGAACTGTAAATCTGAGGCAGCGCAAAAAACTAACTCCATGCAATAAGAGGCGTTAGAATTGCCAACGGGGAGAAATACTTTTACTTCTCCTCATTTTTGCTTTTTTATATAGAAAGAGCAAAAGGCCATTAATAACTGTTTATTAATAACTGTTTATGTGCAGGAAGGATTCCCTTCCTGCACATAAACAATCATTAAATAATAATGACTTTCAACTTCTATGTGTGCTGCAGAATGTAGCACACATAGAATTAACAAACCGCCATTGTTGATCTGCACATAAACAATTATTTCCTGCAATGCAGGTACCCTTGCACTATGGATCAAAGGTGTCTGTATTGGCGCAAGGCAGCTATTTTTAGCACCAGATAAAGGTAAAACACAGAGGTACGCCATATTGTTGCGTAGCAAAATTTGCAGTGCTACACCATTTCCTTGTAATTATGCCCCTCTTGTGTCATGGGTAGCCCAAAATGTATCTCAATAAACTGGAAAGGCTCCAGAATGCTGAAGTTTGTCTTGTTATCAGACTGAGAGAGTACGAAAACAAGACAACGTTACTCCAAATCTGAATGATTCTCAGTTACTTAAGACACCACTTTGTTAAAAATGACCATCTTTTCAGTTAACAAAGTAATGCTTAACCATTTCAATTGTCTCATAATGCAGATGGTGTGTGACCAATTGAGTAAACCAAAACAGCTTGCTGATCACAATTGCATCGTTTCCTATTTCCTTAGGGGATAAGTTCGTCAAAATGAATGCACAGGCTGTCATGTCATTGACTCCACTCCTCATAAAGTCACTCCTTATGACTCACTCTTCCTGCCACAAACAATTTATGAGGTGACAGAGTAAACGTTTTCCATTTTCAGCACAGCTTGACCTAAATCATGTGGCATATCTTTGGAATGAATGTATAACAAAGGAGGGAGGGAGAGGGAAAGTGGATTCGATCTCCCCTGACAGATTACATAAACAAAATGGAATCCGCTCTGGTAGTGATAGTGGTCCCCACCATTGTAGGGACCCTACACACCATTGAATACCCCTCACACACCAACAGGCCCCTTGGTGTCATGCTTCATCATTGGGGTCTTCGCACCCCTCTACGGGATGCGGCGTGCTACGACTCACGACTGCGTAGGAGCACTTGAAGTGTACTATGTGTTGGTGTGTGGAGGGTAATTGAATGTGAGTGGTGAGGTGGTGAAATGTGATAGTTAAAAGATACCTGGCTCGTAGGATGAAAAAATAAAATGTATTAGGCCCTCGGCTGGTATCGTTAAAAGGGGTGCAGAGTGAGGTTGCTACTGTGTATTAAGGTACATCAACCTCAGAAAGTGCGTCGACATGTTTCGGAGTGTAAAAACTCCTTCTTCAGGATGAGGATATGCACAACTATCCTCACCTTACTCACATGTGATGTAGGTGTGAAAGTGAACTCTACCAAAAATATATTTAAAAATTTACTATAGGTGTAATGTTCCTCATAGTGTTTCAAAATAGTAGTCTGTTGTGCCCAATTGGCGTGAATAGAACAACACCTGTAAAGAGAAAAAGAAGAATAAATCATACCGTCACAATAGGACGTAACTTTTAACCAGGGAAAAATGACCTGTTCAAGAAAAAAGTGGGTAGTATAGGACCAATTGTGGTCTCGAACCCTGAAAAGAAAAAGGACAAGGACACACAAATAGACAAAGACACACACATTTAAATGAATGAACCATATTTCTCTCCTTAGTGGTTGGATTTCAGGAGGAAAAATGGTTTTGACAATGCTTACTTATAAGCTAAGGCTATATGGCCTCATGAGCCTTTGCGTGGTATTGGGGGTTGTCTTCCAGCTCAATGCGGCAACCTAAAGGATATCAGAGGGCTCAATTGTGGTTTGTGTTGGTTCTACTCACGAGTAATGTAGACATCATTCCCTTGATCAATAGGCACCAAACTCACGGTTTCTGCAAGACCCGGTAGGCTGCCTTCCCCTCAACGCGGCTCCGACGTAATGGCGTGTGGTTGAGACTGGCCCCCTTATATGCTAAGAGTTAATGGTTCAATTGCTGCTTAATTCGAAATGGATCATGCCCAAAGAAGGAGTGTGACCTTCGATTGCTTTGCCGGTTCTGCGCGGATATCATGGGCGTTCCCCTTCCTGTTCGCATGTGCGGCGGAGTAGCGATATCTATGTAGACACTAGCATTGATGTTTAGCGCATGCGTGATGGTGCGCGATGTGACTGCGCATGTGCAAAGGCAAGAAACCCACGATTCTTGCACACAGTGAGAGAAACGGAGGGTGTATATTAGAATCGACGGACAGATGCTAAGTCCAGAGATAACCGATTGCTCAACCCTGATGTAAAGTGCATAAAGGGCCTGACAAAAGTCTATAAACCGCCTCAAAAGTACCCTCCAAATCATGGAATATCACACAGAGTATGAGCTGCTGCAGTTTGTATTGCGATGGGAGATGCAGTGTGGCGAGCCCTTACATATGTCTGTGTTATTTTAAAGGGACATATAATCGAGACTGTGATGGGTACCACTTGTTTATGGGTTTGGAAAGCGATGTAATCCTGAGGGTGACATACTAATTAAGTCAGGGTGAGGTAGTGCCCAGCATAGGGGTTCTTGGTTGGGGTCAAGACTCGTGAGCCCTTACGGTAGTCAGTAGAAGAGGTTTTGTGGCCTGTAGGTCATCGCAACTGGCCCCATGGGATGGAGTCATTGAGTCCAGTGGTATCCGTGCCCAGACGGAAGACCCACCTCTGCTCCTTCTCGAACAGGCCCACGTCTGTGGGTAGCTGTTCTATGACAGTCCAGTGTAGTTTGTTGACACAATGTTGCGCCTCCAGAAAATGTGCTGACATTTTCGTAGTTGATTTCCTGCACCTCACGTTGCTCTTATGCTTATTTATTCTGATATTCACTGCTCGGGTGGTCATGCCCACGTACTCCATGTTGCATGGGCACGTAATGAGGTAGACAACGTTCATTGGAATGGTAATGAGAAATCCTCTTTAGTGTTAAAGATGGACTTGACATTACTATTTTAGAAATGGCACTTTTAGAAAGTGGACATATCTATGCTCTTAACTTTGCTGTGTGTGCCTGCAGCCTGTCTCCAATACACATTTGGGCAGGTTGATAGCTTCACTCAGGGCCGGATTGGCTGTAGCGGGCACCAGGCCTTTTCCCGGTGGGCCGGAAGGGTGGGGGGTGGGGATGGAGGGTGGTTTTGGACCTGTGGGGGCCATTTTTGTTACTGGGGGCCAGTTTTGAGCAGTACTGCAAAATAGGCCCCCTGCATCAAAAGCGCAGCAGCGTTTTCCACCAGCACCTCCCCATCCCCGGGGGCCAGTCCGACGCAATTTGCCAGGACTAGTTTGCGTTTCCAGTCCTACTAGTTTGCGTTCCCAGTCTGGCTCTGGCTTTACTTTGTGCATTCTCTCTAGACATACACAAACACATGAAGAGTGGATGTGACAGAGGACTCATTTGCATTCTGATAGCCTTCCTGGGCAGGAAGGGGGAAAAGGAATGAACACTTACATCTAAATAGGCAGTGTCTTGTCCCCACAAAAAGGACTGATTACCCCTCACAGATAGCCTGGCAGATAGGGCTGGTATGAAAGGGGACCTGTGTAATTCAAGGAGATGCTTTGAAGTCACCCCCGCCCCCCACACACTTCGAAAGGCACATTTTGGTAAAAGTACTGGGGCTCTGATCCTATTAAATCAGTACACTACTGGACCTGGGAAGAAAGCTGCTCGAGTAAAGGCTGTTGTGCTGTATGCATTGCTACTTTGCCTTGACTGACTATTCTGAGGAACTGCTTCTCTGCTTTGCTGAGCTGGCCTGCTGCCTGCTGATCTCTGCCTTGCTGAGTACAAGGACTGGAATGTTCTCGCTTAAATTCAGAGAGACTCCAAGGGCTTTCCGGCTTCCCTTCTATTTTCTGAAGGCTCTGGGATACAAAAGACTTCCTACAAATCTGCTGGTGCTGTTAGACTCTGCCATGTGTCAGTCCTACCCTTGCCTGAGGTGCTCCCTCCAGTCATGGGGCTCAGAAGTGGGTTCTACAACTGATTTTTGCAAAACCAATGCATCATCTCCTTTGCGCCGATCGGAGCTGACACATTGCCATTCAACGAAGACGAATAGGCTGTTTGACGATAGCGGTTCTACAGCCTTCATGGCCTGAGGATGACGCACTGCAAGGCTCGACGATGATGCATTGCCTGTATTTCAAAAGAGTCCAATGACTACGCAGGGACCTGGCTGCATGGAAAAGATCGATGCATCATGCCTCAGTGCTTTGCTAAAACCAAGGTACTTTTTCAGCAGGACCTGCATGAGTCTCGTAGCTGACCTGCCCTCCATTGCGGTCAGCCTGAACTTTGGGTTTACCTTGGTCCCTTGTGACCTCAAATAACCTTTTAGTGTTTTTGACTTCTAAGCACTGCTTTTGCATTTATACTTTCAAAATTCATATCTTGGCTTCTACTGATTGAATTTTTGTCGTTTTGTCTTGTTTTACTCAGACAAATATTCACTATTTCCTAAACCTGCGTGGAGTCTTTCTATGGTGTTTTCATTATGTAACTGTGTATGTGTTTGTGTGTGTGTTGCACAAATACTTCATACATTGCCTCTTAAGTTTAGCCTGTCTGCTCTGTGCCAAGCTACCAGAGGGTGATAACAGGTTAATTTAAAGTGTGCATCTAGCTTACCCTGACTAGGAATGTGGTCCCAACTTGGACTGGGAACAAACCTCTGCCAAGTAGAGACCTAATTTCTAACAGCATGTTAGGAATGTTCTTCATTCTATAATCAGTACTTAAGTAAGAGTGTTGAAATGTTGGGTGGGGTTTGCTGAATGTGCCTGTGTGCCAACATATTGCAGAGGGGTTGATATTAAAGAAGAATAAAGCATTTACAGTGTCTCCATGTTGAGTGTATGATCGGAGGTTACTACATCCACCCATTAAAAACATTGGGATTAAAGTACCTGCTGCAGATATCCATGTGTATAGAGAGGATGTCAGTATTTAATAGTGGTAAGTTAATTGGTTAATACATTTTCCAGAGAGAGATGCCTGTCACCTCTGGTCACAGTAAGAGAGCCCACTAGCGATTCCTCTTTTTAGGTCCGGATTTTGAAACAGCATTAGGGGAATTGTGTTGCCTAGTTAAATTATATTGAGAA
Source organism: Lissotriton helveticus (assembly GCF_964261635.1). Lineage (NCBI taxonomy): Eukaryota > Metazoa > Chordata > Amphibia > Caudata > Salamandridae > Lissotriton > Lissotriton helveticus. The sequence continues at coordinate 540,808,326 of NC_136067.1, forward strand.
TTCATGTTGCTATTAAAAAAGTAAATCTATTTAAGTGCAAACATAGGCTAGTGTGCTGCAACAGCATAATATGTTCACCTTTGGTGGGTATCACATAACAGACAGGATCATTTATATCCTCACTGTCAACTAGTACTCACAGAGGTCAATGTAAAATATTGGTCTGAACCCAACTAGGGGCGAGTATGGTTATAGCAAACAGATGCTGTTTCACTTCCTACAAATGTTGTCCGTGCAACATTTCAAGCCACTTATAACATTCCGCTGGACCCAGCCTGACCATGGCTGCCTTTTATACAACATTGTTTCTCATCTTGCTGTTCATCCCACTGCAACACCGTCTGCAAGGGAAACTGATTGGCCCCTAGCCTGGTTTAAATATGGATTCTGAGTGACATGAATGTATCATGATGCTGGTTCCTGTGCTGCAGGAATAGAATTTTACTTTTTACAGTTTCTACATAAAATGGTCTAGGCACTATTGCACTATGACAACATGTTCCCATATGCACGTTTAGGAAGATGACAGACAAAGCCATTTGCTTTATTTATTTTACATTCTTTTTGCAATTATAGATAGCATATACATGGCTCGAAGGCATCAGAGAACTTTACAACAAGCAGGATACATGGGTTATAGGGGGAACAGCGTTTACAACGCAACTTTAACAACGCATTACCTTTACGACGCAACCATTACAACGCAAGTCATTACAACGACTTGCGCTGGGGGCGCTCTAGGATAGGGAATAGTTTTAATTTACTATCCAACACCTTCCCTACTATCCACAGGGACTGGAGTTGGAATAGTAATTTAAACTATTCACTATCCAGCGCCCCCCAACGCAAGTGGTTGTAATGACTTGCGTTGTAAAAGTTGCATCGTAAAGGCATGCGTTGTAAAAGCATGCGTTGTAACGACGTACATACGGGTTATAGTCATAGTAATAATACTTGGACTTTTACATCTGTAGATATGAGCAGGAATTACAAAAAAACGATGGATTTAGGCCCAGATCTCTGTACTGGGGTGAATGTATGACAATGTTCTGCATTCTGTCCATCACCTGTTGTTTTTGCTTTTGTCACCCCGAGTGGGACGGGTATGCTCAGACGTGAGTCCCGTGCTCTCCATGCCACTGGAATCAAGCTATCCAGACTGATGAGGGCTGAAAGCCCGAAACTGGTCCTTGGATGCTTGTTTCCAGTCCAGGGAGGACCTGGCTTGGCAGTTTGGGCTGGACTGTTCCCATGGGGCACAGGGTCAAGACTGATTTGCATATGGCTGGGTTCAAACCGGAATGGCATGGTGAGCAAATAACGATGGATTTAGGCCCAGATCTCTGTACTGGGGTGAATGTACGACAATGTTCTGCATTCTGTCCATCACCTGTTGTTTTTGCTTTTGTCACCCCGAGTGGGACGGGTATGCTCAGACGAGAGTCACGTGCTCTCCATGCCACTGGAATCAAGCTATCCAGGCTGATGAGGGCTGAAAGCCCGAAACCGGTCCTTGGATGCTTATTTCCAGTCCAGGGAGGACCTGGCTTGGCAGTTCGGGCTGGACTGTTCCCATGGGGCACAGGGTCAAGACTGATTTGCATATGGCTGGGTTCAAACTGGAATGGCATGGTGAGCAAAAAAACGATGGATTTAGGCCCAGATCTCTGTACTGGGGTGAATGTATGACAATATTCTGCATTCTGTCCATCACCTGTTGTTTTTGCTTTTGTCACCCCGAGTGGGAATGGTATGCTCAGACGTGAGTCCTGTGCTCTCCATACCACTGGAATCAAGCTATCCAGGCTGATGAGGGCTGAAAGCCCGAAACCGGTCCTTGGATGCTTGCTTCCAGTCCAGGGAGGACCTGGCTTGGCACTTCTGGCTGGACTGTTCCCATGGGGCACAGGGTCAAGACTGATTTGCATATGGCTGGGTTCAAACTGGAATGGCAGGGTGAGCAAAAAAACAATGGATTTAGGCCCAGATCTCTGTACTGGGGTGAATGTATGACAATGTTCTGCATTCTGTCCATCACCTGTTGTTTTTGCCTCTGCCACCTATACCAAATGTTGAAATTGCAGCCAGCTTTAGTGTTGTTACCAGCTGCCTGCAGAATGACCATAACTGGTATTCAGTGTGAATGCTTAAATTTAATTTTGAAACCGCGGGAATGCCTTTGGAGACTTGGCACTATCAAGTTGCCTGAATCGAGAAAAGCTTATCAAAGATTTAGATTGACAAAGGTTTTAAGCCCTTTCCTAAAACGAGCCAGGTTAAACTGAGCTTTTAAATACATGGGTAACTAGTTTCACCTTCTTCCAGTGGCAATTATTAAGCTCTTCTCACCTTAAAGAGCCTTTTTATACTTTGGATCTCTCAAATCTTGGAGACAGCAGAGCATAAGGGATATACAAGCAGAACTTTGACCTCAGGTAATCTGGTCCTGAATCATAGAGTGCTTTCTGAGTCACACAGAGGGTCTTAAAAGTAACCCGTTTTTAGGTCTCGCGCTGCAAATACAAATACCCTTTTGCCGTCGCTTTGGCTTACCAGCCAAGCAGGTGCACACGTTCCATTGCCTTAAATGGCAACGCGTGCACGTCAGGAGATTCACATGCAGGAGCGCGCGGCCCATCTGGTCGCAATTATCACTCCCACTAGTGAATCGCGCCCTCCCCCCACCTCTCCCCCCAGCCACGCGAGGCGCTCGTGTTTGTTTGTTTTTTTTAATTCCGCGGCCGCGCGCCGTTACTTTTACGTCCGTGCGGCCAATGCTTGTTTAGGGGGTTTTGGGAGGAAGGGGCTCGGTGAGGGGCAGAGTGCCCCTTACACAGCTCTCTGCACCAGGCACCGCTCCCTCCTCACACAGTGACGTTATTTTATAAGTTGCCAGGTATTAATACAATAAGGAGTCAACAGGCGCTATGAGACGCAGTGCGCCTGATGAAGCACTTTCCTCTTCGACACCCCACTGGTTTGCACGGTCTTATCCACATCCAGCTCACTATTACTGGAGGCAGTGAGCAGGGCCTGTTCGGTGCCAACAATGGACACCAATGGATGCGCAAGGCACCCTGGTCCGAATGGCTACTGAGCCACCCAAGCATGTGTTTTATAATGTACTACTACTCTCAGGACACCCAAGCCATTTCACAAACTCTTCTGAATCAAGACCGGACCCCGCCGTGCTGCATGTACAGATTAGGCAACACACGAAAGGTGCTTACAGCTGTAGCACAGCAGCTTGTTACACTGCTTAACACAACAAGCATCCTCACTCACACACCCTCATCTCACACACCCTCTCACCCTCACACCCCCACACCCCATCCTCACCCCTCACCCTCACACTCCCTCACTCACCCTCACACATACTCACTCACCCTTACACACCCTCACACACCCTCACCCTCACACCCCCTCACCCCACCCTCACCCCTCACCCTCACACTCCCTCACTCACCCCCACACACACTCACTCACCCTCACACACCCTCACACACCCTCACACCCCCTTACCCCCTCACACACCCTCACCCTCACACCCTCACCCTCACACCCCCTCACTCTCACCCTCACCCTCACACACCTTCACTCACACCCCCTCACCCTCACACCCCCTCTCACCCTCACACCCCCTCACCCTCCACCCCCTCACCCTCACACCCCCTCACCCTTGCACCCACTCACCCTCGCACCCCCTCACCCTCACACCCCCTCACCCTCACTCACCCTCACTCACACACACACACACCCTCACACACACACACACACCCTCACCAACATAGCATAAGAAAACATAGCATAGCATAACAAAACAAAACAAAACATAGCATAGCATAAAAAATAGCATAAAAAACAAAGCATAGCATAACATAAAGCATAGCAAAACAAAACATAGCTTAGTAGAACAAAACATAGCATAACAAAATACAACAAAACATATCAGAACAAAACATAGCATAGCATAACAAAACAAAGCATAACATAACATAAAACAAAGCATAGCATAACAAAACATAGCAAAACACAACAAAACATAGCCTAGCATAACAAACCACAACATAGCATAGCATAACAAAACAAAGCTTAGCATAGCACAACAAAACATAGCATAACACAGCATAACATAATATAAAACAAAACATAGCATAACAAAACGTACCATAGCAAAACAAAGCATAGCATAATAAAACACAACAAAACATAGCATAGCATAACAAGACAAAGCATAGCATAACAAAGCATAGCATAGCAAAACAAAACAAAACATAGCATAGCATAATAAAAACACAACAAAACATAGCATAGCATAACAAAACAAAGCATGGGATAGCAAAACTAAACATAGCATAGCATAACAAAACAAAGCATAGGATAGCAAATCAAAACATAGCATAGCATAACAAAACATAGCATAACATAACAAAACATAGCATAACAAAACACAACAACACATAGCATAACAAAACATAGCAAAACACAACAAAACATAGCATTGCTTAACAAAACACAACAAAACATAGCATAGCAAAACAAAACATAATAGCATAGCAAAACATAGCATAGCAAACACAACAAAACATAGCATAGCATAGCATAACAAAACATAGCATAGCAAAACAAAGCATAGCATAATAAAACACAACAAAACATAGCATAGCATAACAAAGCTTAGCATAGAAAAACATAGCAATGCATAACAAATCATAGCATAGCATAACAAAACACAGCATAGCATAGCATAAAAAATCAAAGCATAGGATAACAAAACATAGCATAGCATAACAGCATCACTCCGCACCACCACAGCATCACTCAGGGGCACCACAACATCACTATGCGCTACCACAGCATCATTGAACGCCACAGCATCACTTGTTAGCCTTCACAACATCACTCAGTGCCACCACAGAATCAATCTGTGCAGACATTCAACAACACCTGGTTCAAATATGTTCTCTCAAAGTTTCAAGCTTTATTACAAATGTAACAAAAAGATGTTAATATTTCACTTCAGTTCTTGGATTTTCGTCACAATAAAATACACTGAACATAATCTTCACAAAAGTTATTTACAAAAGTTTAAGCTATTGCCATTATAAATTACAATAACTTTTATTTAATTATTAATTATTGGAAAACAATTAAAAGCCATTGTTATTTGTAATATCAATACATGTAAGTCACATAAATACAACACATATTGCATTACAAATGCTATAGGTGTCACATTTGCGAAACTTATAACTATTGGCATTGTAAATGACAAAGCTATTAATTTCGCTATTTTCAAAAACAAAACATAAATAAAAAAATTGTCATTTACAATACCAATAGCTCAAACTTTCCTAATGCAAGACCTATTGCATTGCAAATGCTTGTTTTACTGGCAGCCAGTGCAGATCAGCAATTGCCTGAGAGACAGGCTGGAATTTAGGGATATTTAAGAGAAGCCAGGCAACAGCATTTTGTGATGTTTGAAGTTTATTCAGCAAATGCTATTGCAGACTAACATACACAGCATTGCAGTAGTCAATTCAAGATAAAACAAGGGCAACAATTACAGTTTTCTGTAGTTGGAAATGGATAAAAGGAACATTTATCCTCAAGGTTTCAGAAGATAGAAACAAGTTAAAGTGACTTGACTGATATGGTCTGCAAAGGTAAGCATGTAGTCAAAATAGATTCCGAGATGTTTTACTTTTCTAACTGGACAAGGCAGATTGCCAAGATCCTGAGGCCTCCATAAAGGGGACCAGAATGAGGTATCTTTCTAGAATAAAGCAACCTCTGTTTTCTCTGAATTAACTTTTGAACTTTTTCAGGCATCCATTTGCCAACCTCCTGCACACATTTACAGAGTTGTTTGGCTTCCTCGAGCAGGTCAGTGGACATGGAGACCACTATCTGCATGTTATCAGCATAGGAAAATATGGGAAACCCAAAGGAATGGGTCAGCTTTGCCAAGGAATAAACATGCACAATAAACATTGTGGGGCTTAGTGCAAATCATCCCTGTGGAACCCCACATGGAAGAGAGAAGGACTTGGAGATGAAATTACCAAGACTGACTAATTGCTCTTGGTCTGCTAAAAAAGATACTAAAAGAGTGCGGGCGGAATCACTGACTCCTAAGCTTCCCAGACGGGTAAGCAGTAGTTCATGATTGACAGTGTTGTAATCTGCTGACCGGTCTAAAAGAATGAGATCTGCTTTGCCACCATTGTCAATGATCTCTCTAATTTGCACAGTAGCTACAATCAAAGAGGATTCTGTGCTGTGACTACCTATAAAACCATGGCGAGATGAGTCAAGTAGTTTGTTACTAGCAAGAAAGGATGAAAGTTCAGTATTCAAAGCCTTCTCTAAAATTTTAGCTGGACAAGGAAGTTGTGAAATAGGTGATAGCTACTGATTTAGAGAGGGTTTAATGAAGGTTTTTTCAATGATGGTAAGGTTGATGTCTTCATCCCGACATTTAGAAACTACCCTGATTTCAGAATATTGTTTAGAAACATGGTAAGATGTGTTGCTATTGTCCTTGTATACTGTAAGATTTGTAGGAATCATTACATGTGCCAGATTTAGCTGATTCCATGAACTTAGTTAGCAGCTCTGCTGACAAAGAAGAGACATTTGTAAAAAGGCTGTGGTATTGAGATAGGACCTTCAGACCCAGAATTGTTGGGGATCACCTGCACATTTGTAGAGAATTAATTTTAAACATAGTTTACCTTACATTAAAGTAGTCAACCAGCTTATCGCGGAAGACTTGATTGAAGCCAGAGGTGTTTTTATTGTTAAGGTTTGCTAAAGTGTTAACCATTCTGAATAGCTACCTGGCCCAATTTTTACCAGTCTTAATTTTATCTAAGAAGTAGTTAGATTTTTCAGACATAATCAATACTTTATACTCTTTAATGCATTGTTTGTATTTTTCTCTTTCATGGGGGCTGTAAGTTTTCCTCAATATTCGCGCATGTCCTTTACATTTTTGTAGTTTTAATTTAGCTGAACACCAAGGGGTGGAAGGTTTGTCTCTATGATTTTTGTAGGTTTAGCAGCGCTAGCTGTTCAACAGTATTGTCAATCCAAGTGGTGTATTTGGCAGCCGCTATACCTGTATCTTCAACTAGCCGAGGTGGGGTTTTATGGGGGCTTTCTGTCAGCTTATTGCCTGCGATCTTGTGCCAAGCTCAGGATTTATTTGTTTGCTGAGATTTCACTGTTAATGTTGTTTTGCTCAGCAACTCAATGGAGGAAAATACCGCTTTATGATCTGACCAGACAAACATACAAAGTATTGCAGTAGTGAATTCTAGATAAAACAAGGGCAACAATTACAGTTTTCTGTAGCTCGAAAGGAATAAAAGGAAAATGTTTCCTCAAAGTTTTCTGAACATAGAAACAAGTTGAAGTGACTTGACTGTTATGGTCTGCAAAGGTAAGCATGTAGTCAAAATCGGTTCAGAGATGTTTGACTTTCCTAACTGGACAAGGTATATTGCCAAGATCCTGAGGCACCATATAGGGGAACATAATGAGGTATCTTTCTAGAATAAAGGAACCTTTGTTTTCCCTGAATTAACTTTTAAAAATGTTCAGTCATCCATTTGCCCACCTCCTGCACACATTTACAGAGTTGTTTGGCTACTTCGAGCAAGTCAGTGGACATGGAGACCACTATCTGCATGATATCAGCATGCATAGGAAACTATGGAAAGCCCATAGGAATGGGTCAGCTTTGCCAAGGAAGAAACATGCACAATAAACAATGTGGGGTTAGTGCAGATCCCTGTGGAACCCCACGGAAGAGAGAAGGACTTGGTGATGAAATTACCAAGAGCGACTGATTGTTCTTGGTCTGCTACAAAAGATATTAAAAGAGTCGGGAAGAATAACTGACTCCTATTCTTTCCAGATGGGCCAGCAGTACTTTATGATTGACATTGTTGTAAGCTGCTGATCAGTCTAAAAGAATGAGATCAGCTTTGCCACCATTGTCAATTATCTCTCTAATTTCCTCAGTAGCTAGAATCAAAGATGATTATGTGCTGTGACTACCTCTAAAACCATGATGAGATGAGTCAAATAGTTTGTTACAAGCATGAAAGGATGAAAGTTCAGTATTCAAGGCCTTCTTTAATATTTTTGCTGTGAAAGGACGTTGTGAAATAGGTGATAGCTCCTGCCTTCAAAAGCGTTTAATGAAGGTTTCTTCAATAGTGGTATGGCTGATGTCTTTTTCCCGACTTTGGGAAAGTACAGTGATTTATGAATGTTGTTTAGAAACATGGTAAGATGTGTTGCTATTGTCCTTGTATGATGTAAGATTTTTAGGGACTATTAGGTCCACCAGATTTAGTGGATTCGATGACCTTAGTTACCAGCTCTGCTGACAAAAAAGAGGCATTTGTAAAAGGCTGCAGTAATGATATAGGACCTTCAGACAAAGACATATCGGGGATCACCTGCACATTTGTAGAGAATTAATTGTAGACATATTTTACCTTACAATAAAGTAGTCGACCAGCTTATCGCAGAAGAGGTGTTTTTATTGTTAACGTTTACTAAAGTGTTAACCATTTTTAACACCTCTCTGGTCCAATTTTTAGCAGTCTTAATTTTATCAGGGAAGTATTTATATTTTTTCAGACATAATCAAAACTTTGTACTCTGTAATGCATTTTCTGTATTTTATATTGGGAGAGAGAAATACTGAAAATTAAATATCGTAACACACAAAGATCGTGATGCACATATATCGTTGACAAGAATATGGAATTTTTACCGTATTTTGAGGTAATGATTAATCTCTATAAATAATATTGAAGTTTTTATTATCTTTTTGACTAATACAGTATTTCAAAACATAATTTTTAATCATTGTAATATGTTTTAGTTGATGTATTCATTTTCTGTGTTACTATTGTTGATATACATGTTATTAATTGTTTTTAAAATATAGCTTGTGATTTTATATTTCATTATTTTTTAACAGTAATTCATTGTGTTGCAGCAGGTTGTTGGGCATGTAAGGGGATAAAGTGGAAATTGAATTAGGTAATAATTAATTAAAGATTATTTACAGCATTTTATGTAATTATATGACATTGTTTTATAAAATATGTAAAAAATGAGATTCTGAACGGTTTTCGTTATATGTTAGTTGCAGGCTGTTAGGTTTGTAGGGTTGGAAGGCAATTAAGTAATAGTTAACAATCAATGATTAATTTTTCATTCATTATTTAATTGATTTCCAACTATGCATTTTATGGAATACCTATTTATTTTACTTATATTTTTGTTGTACGCTACTATGTTTGTAGGGGTGTAGGGTGGGAAGTTAAATTTATTATTAATTTTAATTACTTAATTAATTTTCAGTTATTTAACATATGGAATATTGATTTATTTTACATATATTTTAGTTGCAGAATGCTAGGTTTTTAGGGGTATAGGGTGGGAAAGTAATTAAGTATTAATTAATTTAAATTATTATTTATGAATTTATTTAATTGAATTTTAAATATGTAATTTGTGGAATTCTTTTTGAATTTCATTTTATTTTATTAGGCTGCTATGGTTGTAGGGGTACAGTGTGGGAAATTAATAAATAATGTAATAACAATTATTTCTTAATTGATAGTTATTTTGTTTATTGAGCCGTAATTGTGCAAATGTTTTTTTAAATATATATTTATATATATATATATATATATACATATAAAAAACCACATATATATATATATATATGTTTTATGTAAATTCATTAATTGTTTTACAATTTTATATATATGTAAATTTTATGTTTATTACTATTTTTCTATTAAGAGTTTAATATTTTTTCAACATTCATTGGGACACCAATATATGAAATGTGTTTGAGGTGAAGGATTTTCCCTACTCTTCTTTAGACTGCAGTAGGAATAGTAAAATTAACCTCTTCACAGTTAACATTTTCCCTACTGTTGCGCTGTTTGGTGTGTAATAGTACATTTTACACCTCCGAAATCCTACACTTTTCCTACTGTTGCATAGACTGGAGGGGGAATAATACATTTCACCCCTCTGAAGTCTAAGGGCCCTAATTATGACTTTGTAGGCATGGGAGGGGCCCACCACGCCACCACCCCACTCCCACACTGCCAAAGTCGACCCCCAATGGATTGTGAGTTTCCTCGTGGTCTGGCAGATTGTGCTTTGGCGGTCCGGTGGTGGTGCAGTTCTAAGGCCATATGTGAGATTTAGAACTCCATCACTATATCCTATGGCAATACATTTTTAAGATGAGCATAAACGTAAAAAGGGGAATACGCTTTATGGGAATAGAGCTTGTGTCCCTAGATAGGAGAGGGGGGTTTTGGAGAAGGAAATAGGAATCAGAGAAATATTCTGGATAAATAAATTGCGAACAGTGCAATTTGGTTTAAATATGGATAGGGAATTACACCCAGTGTTGTAATTAGAAATTACTTTATCTAGATAACGAACTAAACTGAGGGTAATTTTGCAATAAAAAGGAGGGAAAGATAAAAAGTTGTAACAATACAGATTGAGGTTTACTAGGGTTGAGCCCCTTTCAAGGAGTTGCAGTAAAGTATTTATATAGGGAATGATTCCGGAAAGATGTAAACTAGGAAAGGACAGAAACTATTAGCCCCAGTTTAATTAAGATGCTCAAGGGGCAATTTAAGCATATAAATAAGAAAGAATTAACAACATAATAGTCAAAAAACAGAAACAATAGTGTAGCTCAAAAAGGAGGAGCTACATACCATGCTTGCACTAAAGAGAGTGAAATGGGGTTCAAATCCCAAAGACCCATAGCAAACTTGAATAATAAAAGCAAAATAAGTGTAATTTCTATGTTTCTTTACTACCCTCTCTGCCCCCAATTTAGATGAATATAAGTGATACTTGATACATTTTTTATTGGAAATCGACAAGAAGGTAGAGAGCAACTAATGGCTGAAAACAGATAACTTACCAGTAAAGGGCATTAAAGATTTGCTAAATTAAAAATAACATATGTAGCAGGAAGGCAGTAGGACACACTCATGACCTAAACATAGAGAGCAGTGTAGGGTTCAAATCCCCGGTGTATAGAGCCAATCCTCGTTAGTGTTCCTAATATCAGGTGAAAACAATTAATTCAAGGGCAGAGTATAAATAGAAGGTCCAGTCTCCCCCTTGCACAAAGCATCCTGACCTAACTGGAGAACGGGCATGCTGAAAATATACTGCAGTAAGCAAATTCGAATCCCGGAGATAAAATACTTTTTAAATATAGAATGGATACTGGGCAAATAGCTGCAGCAGGCAAACTCCTAGCATTTCACTTTAATTACATTTTCTGAGTAAAGATACAATTTTCTCAGTGACTAGCTGTATTTAGTATATGCAGATTAATATTGTTGCACTTTAAATCCACAGTGTAAGACGACAGAGCAAGTTCAATGTGTTTCAGAGTGATTTTAGTCATTCAAATAGGATTAACTATTTTTAAGGCCTAAGAATTGCTAAGCATATCAATAATCCAAGAGATATATAGCCGCCTGTATCAAATTATGTTGTAAGATCAACAAATTTAGAGTACAAAATAATAAGTAGATGAAATTAGGATGGCTATTCTCCCCACCGCACTCTCACCCTCATGGGAGGGATTTTAAAGACATTTAAGTTCCACAAGAATAGTTTATACATAACATAATCTCCAAATAGTGTGGAAAGTTATAGTGACATTAGATGCTAAGATTATCAAACAGGTAACTATAGCAAGGTAATGAATGGTACATATGTATTATTTTTAGAGTATCCCATATCAAGGGCAGTGACAATAAGAGCTGGAACAAAAGGAGTCACTCTACATTGGAAAATGGAAATTAAAGCTCTAGACTAAGCTGGGACACTAAGGAAGAAGGGAATTAAAGGAAGTAAGCTAAATTTAGGACCCAAAGGGCCAGATGTAGGTTGCCAATTACCGGTCGGTAACGGCCGATTTCGGCCGTTACCGACCGGTAATTGGTTTTTGAGATGTAGGGGGCCCGCATTTTACCGAATCTGTAAATTTACCGATTCAGTAAATTTACAGATTCGGTAAAATACCGACTCAATATATTTACCGAATCGGTAATTCCAGATGTAGGTGGCACTTAAAATAGTGCCACAGGCCCTTAAGAATTCGTTATTTACCATGAAATACTATCTCATGGTAAATAACCAATTCCTGTGTACATGCACATCTGTGCATGTACACCTGTGCCATGTGGCACACATACATGCCGAAGGGCATGTATGTGTGTCACATTGCACACAAGCCAGATTCAGGGGTGCAACAGGGTGTCAAAGTGACACCCTGTCCCCCTTGTAAATTCGGTAATTTTACCGAATCGGTATTTACCGATTCGGTAATTGACATTGATTCCTATGGGCCTCAAGGATTACCTACATCTGGCCCAAAATGAGGGTACTTTTGATCATTGTTACAGGTAAAATACAAGGGAAACTACAGATACTTCAACTATGAATATAAGACAACCAGACGGGAGGAGTAGAGTAGATCTACAAAAGTACGATTGGAAAAGTGCTAAATAACCAACATCTAGAAAAAGTAAGTGTATACAAAATAAATATTATAAAAATAACAGAAAATCTAGAGAACATATCATTTATGGTTCACATACTGAACATTCTTTCACACACCTTTTATTCCCTACAATCACAGAAGTGTTATCAGAATTGGAAGTTTTAATATACACAAAGTCTAATTACTTGAAATAGGAAAATATCAGAAACATTAAGGCAAATTATTTTTTAATCTAATAGCCTTAAGGCACAGCAAAATGTAAAAGGTTCACTGCTGCTTTATAACTTAAATCAGAACTGTTAAAGTTAAATTATCTATAAATAGGTCCAAGAAAATATCCCTGGGGTAAAAAAAGCAAATAAAAACAAATAATGAGGGGAATGGCACTAGAAAATTGGATGAAAGTATTTTGTATCTAAAAATGATTATTGAGTTTAAAAGGATGGTACACACAGGAGGTGCAAAATGTATATGAACCTTTACATTTTACATCTTGAAATTATGTTAAGTAATATATGTTGTATAGAAGATGATATATTTACAAATGTTTGTTGTTTTTTCATTTAATTTAAAAGGAACTGATGTTTATTTATTTGTTTGTGACAGCCCTGAAGAAATGTGTTTAGGCGCAACACGTGTTGGCTGTAAGCAGTATTGCTGTAAAATCATGATACATCAAGAGAAAAATGAATAAAGAATAACAAAAGAAATTACTTTGAGAATGTTTAAGGTCTTATGTTGATAAATACTCAGTAAATGTAGTTCATGTATTAGAATTAATATACTGTTGGGAACACGTGACTGAGATTGTAAAGTGCCGTGTAATAGAAAAATATATCGCCAGTAGGTAGTTATAGTTAGAACCTAGTTTCCATAGGAATTATTTTTTTTGATTTACTAATAACTTTAGCGTCGTTTGACGAATGTATCTGTAATTCTCCCAAAAAGAAGTTTATCCAGATCAGCTCCTATCTTGAAAGTTTGGGGATGACTCGTGAAGCGGGGGCTGAGAAAAAAGGGGGGTCCCAAAAGTCATATTCTCTACGTTAATTTCCGTAGGAAACTTTGCGACGAGCTACAGCTCGAACTGCTGAACGGAATTACCCCAGATTTGGCAGGAAGGCAGATCTTGGTTCAGAAAAGCGACCTTTTTTTAATTCCGGTCAGTAGTTTTTGAGAAATTAAAAAAAAGAGTGAAAAAATCATTTTCCCAAAGGAAACTCTGTGCAAGGCTACAGCCGAAACTACTGAACGGAATTACTCCAAAGGTAGTGCTTGGGTCAGAAAGAGACCTTTTTAACAATGGTGTAAATCCGTTCAGTAGTTGCTGAGAAAATAGAAAAATAAAAGTTTTGATATCTGGGCGGAGCCTAACTTGCGTGCGCGAGCTTCACTGTGATTAGATGCTAGCACTTGAAACCAGGAAGTGTTGGCAGTCATCTTGTGGCTTGTGAGTCACCCAAAAACTGAGAAACAAAGGTATAAAACAAGAGAAGGGGGTAGAGTAGAAAAACCCTGACCCCCTAGGTTAGCTCAGGTGGTCCCAGAAAGACCCCCAAGGCCCAGAAATATTAGCAGGGTCTCGCAGGGGTTGCGAGGGTCCGCTGGGGTCCATGCAGCCCTGGGGCTTCACTTATGTTGGGAGGGGGATTGCGCGGCACCCCTTGTGGTCTTCTATGTGCTTGTAACTTTGAAGTTGTATGACAAATCTTTCTGAAATTATCCACAAAGTTTCTCTTTTTTTGATTAGCTCATATATTGAAAGTTTGGGGCTGAATGGTGTAGGAGGGGCTGTTCCTTTGCGAGTTAGAGTTGAGCTCTCCCTTTGTGAGCCAGCCCGTTGGTGTGCATTTGGAAGCCGACGGCCCGTAGATCTCTCTGTGTGAGCCGAGCCGACAGTACACAGGTGTCCCTCTGCGAGCATGCCCGATGGCCCGCAGGTCTCCCTGTGCTAGCCGGATCGCAGCTGTCACTCTGCGAACCGATATTGGGAATATAAGGTGGCTCTAAAAAGAGACCTTGTGTTTATTAGTTGGAGCTACATATAAGTGTGGATGCACAGCTTCAGGTTATTCAGAAAAACTTGATTTCCCTGATCTGTGAAGTGTACTCCATCATTTCTGTAGCTATCAGCCATATCAAAATGTATGCTGTTGTTGGAGATCAACCCCATTCTATGGTCTCTGAGGTATGCAGACACAGCTTTGTTGACATTCATCCTAGATTTTTCAATCTGAGGACAAAATTGGTTTGACCATTTCCACCTCTGTCTCTGGCATATATTGGAACATACAAAAACAGTTGGAGGAAAAAGCAACATGTGGGATCGGCTTGTGTTAAACAGAGTTAGTGGGACTACGTGTCACTGGTCTTGCATATGGAAGTATAGTATGCCTCACTGATCAGAGGGAGTCTGGTGCTGTGGTCGCTGCCACGGACTTGGGGTCGCTGTCATTCAGGACTCAGGACACAGTTACACATGTGGGATCAGCTTCTGTTGTTCAGGGTTAGTGGCATCACGTGTCGCTGAGTTGCATATGGAAATATGCCTCACTGATCAGAGGGAGTCTGGTGCTATGGTCGCTGCCACGTATTTGGGGTCACTGTCATTCAGGACTTAGGACACAGTTACACATGTGGGATCGGCTTGTGTTGTACAGGGTTCGTGGAATCACATGTCGCCAGTCTTCCATATGGAAATATGCCTCACTGATCAGAGGGAGTCCTGTGCAGTGGTCGCTGCCATGGACTTGGGTCACTGATATTCAGGACTCAGGATACAGTTATACATGTGGGATTAGACTGTGTTCAAGAGGGTTAGTGGCAGCATGTGTCCAAATTTCAAATTGCGAGCTCTGCTGCCCGCAGTGTAGACTTGTGTTGACTGTTCGTTTGCACTTGAAGATGAATTTGGTGATTGTACTAAAGCTATAAGTGATATAAAAAAGTTCTTGAAGCAAGGATACTAAAAGGATATTATATAGGTTTTAGGCCTGTGATAGTTATTTGCCTACTGAACTCTGCAATTAAAGAATCAAGACTTAATTTTAATTGTGAGCCCTGAGGACCACAGTGTACGGCAGAGGTAGCAATCAGCAAGCACCCATAGCCATGTGGCATTGAATTGAGGTGCACAGTTAGTGGGACCAGAAGCATTGAGACTGTATGAGCCTCTGATGATGTTTGGTGTGGACGGGCCGCACTGGGTGCAATGTCTCTTGCCTACTGGACTGCGTCATCTGCAATCTGGACTGTTTCTAAATTGTGAGCCCTGATGACCGCAGTGTAGACCAGAGGTAGTGGTGAGCAAGGGCCCACAGTGACGTGCATAGGTTGGTGGCCCCACTTGCTTGCGTAGTTCAGGTTGAGTGGCACTACGTGATATAAAACAAGTTCTTAAAGTAAGGATACTAAAAGGATATTGTGTAAATTTGAGGTATGTTATACTTAGTTGTGATTTTCACCAGAAACTATTAACCTTTTTTTTATTTCTTTTTGAAACTTTACATCACTATTATCTTCCATCTCTTCTTCAACACCTACACTTATCAAACTGTTATTTTCTGTACATTTCTCTTGACTACCAAAGAAACGTAACTCTATATCATCACAAAGTGCTGTGGCCGGTGCCACGGACTTGGGGCACTGCCACTCAGGACTCAGGACACAGTATCAAGTGTAGGATATACTGTGCCGATGATGTGTCATCCGGGCAGGCCATACTGGTAACATTTTCTGTTGCCTACTGGACTGCGTCATCTGCAATAGGGACTCAACCTGAATTGTGAGCCCTACTCACCACAGTGGAGGCAGGAGGCAGCGGTGAGGAAGAACACACAGGCATGTGCCGTTGTCTTGAGAAATGTCTGTTGCTTACTGGACTGCGTCATCTGCAATCGCGACTCGATCTGTATTGTGAGCCCTACTCACCACAGTGTAGGCTGAGATAGCGGTCAAGAAGAGCACACAGGCACATTGTGTTGACTTAAGCAATGTCTGTTGCCTACTGGACTGCGTCATCTACGATGGCGACTCGATCTGAATTGTGAGCCTTGCTGTCCGTAGTGTATATCGAGGGCAATAGTTTGTACAGACATAAGTTCGTAATGCTGTGCCGCTGGGGACCTGTGTGGCGGAAGCCAGTGATCAGCTGAGGAGGCTGACGGTCACGACGGCGGCCTCATGGCAGGGTGAGGGGTGCCACCCTGGCAGACACTTCGGCTTTCCCACAAGTGAACCACGCCCAGAACTCTGGCCTATTTATTCACACTCTTACGCTGAAGTGGTGTAAGTCGGACCAGCCCACTCTGGTTACGCTTATGTTTACAGGGGGGCACCTCACAGCTACATGACTGAGATCTTCCCTAATGTTTGATGTAACATGGTTGGGTCCACTGTCCACAACACCACAAGCACCAGTAGTATTTGTGCACATGGAGAGGTATGTATTGTTCATACGGAGATGTGTCCAGCACATCACTGCTACAGTTTGCATTAGGTGCATTCATGGGTGAAATGCTTCCTTCACATATAGTTTGTTCACACCTGTCCCAATATTGAGGTTTTGTGTGGCTGAGGGGCCTTGCTGTTTTCTGAAAGTCGGCTGTCTAGTTCTGTGCTGCCTCGGTGGTAGAGGGGGGGGTCCTGGGGGTGGTGGTGGGTGTTGTGGCGTTCTTGGTTGTTGGAGCTGCTTGATCAGTAGGTCTATGACATGTGTTGGTCTTGAAATGTGGCTGTGGGCCACATGCATAGGTTATTGAGATAGAATGTAATTAGTTATGTGGAGGTCGAACGTGATTGTAACAATACAAAGTAGGTATCGGGTACTTGACCGACGGCATATATAAGTGTAGTTAACAGATGGTATTCTCAGGCTTGCCACTAGTGTGAGACAATAATAAGAGCAAACATGGGTAATTTTAACCATGGAATGTATAGCCATAATACCTATGAATTGTACAGAATGATAATAAATGTTTAGCGTGGAAGAGCTAACATGGTTAACTTTAGCCATGATATGTTCCTACAAGATGTATGGGAGGATACGAAAAGAAATGTCCAGCTAGCTTATGAAATACATTACTTAGCGCTGAATGTTGACATTCCACCTATATCAAACTGTGATTTGAAGTTGGCATTAAGTTTTAAAATGAAATTTATAATGAAATTGCATTCGTGTGCTGATAACTTGCACATTACAAAATGTCTGCCACGTAACAGCGCTGTAGACGGTTATCCAATGTGTAGTCCCTTGTCGATTGTCACTACATTGGTGTTTTTACTTTACTTTATTTATACACACATGAACTGTTGGTAGTAGGTAGTTATAGTTATAGTTAGGGCCTATTTTCCATAGGAAAGCCACAACATTCTATTTGGAATAACTTTAGCCCCGGTTGACGGATCTTCACAAAAGTTTCAAAACTGGTGGGACGCTCCGGTCCGCTCCTATCCTGAAAGTCTCGTGGTGATTCGTCAAGCGGGGGGCCAAGAAAAAAGGGGGTCCCAAAATGTATTTTCCCGATGCAATTTCTCATAGGAACCTTTAATCGCAGCTACAGCCCAAACTACTGAACGGAATTACACCAAATTTGGCAAAGAGGTAGCCCTTGGTTCAGAATCGTGCCTTTTGGCTAAATGGTGTAAATCCGTTCAGTAATTGCTGAGAAAATCAAAAGTAAAATCACATATATATCTATGGCCGCGGTGGATCTGCGCATCCTGAGCGCACCCTGGGCACACCCTTACGATCACGAGCTGCATGCTAATTGGCTGTCAACTGTCTGTCAACACTCCAAACCAGGAAGTGTTGGCAGCCATTTTGTGCCTCGGTAGAGGCGAGGCTGAAGTAATCAGTGGAAAAAGTGTACAAAACGTATAAAGGGGGCAGGGTAGAAATACCCTGACCCTCTAGACCTGCGTAGGGGGTCCCACAAGGACCCACAGGGCCCTAAAAATGATTATTTTTTTTAAAATGGCAAAATGCGCGCAGGGTGTGCGGATCCTGCCGTAACAAAAAGTCAAATGAAGCGCAGACTCCAGCGCTTCTTTAATAATTAGCCCCCGGGGGGGCCAAATCCCGGGTGCAAAAATATTAAATTCTTTTGGGGGACCAGAAGGGCCCCCCAGCCCCGGGGACTGCCAACCCCGGGGCCACAAAATAAATGGTTGGGGGTTCAACCGCCACCCGCCCAGCAAAATACATGGATGGGGGTAACGCTACACCTGGGGCTTTCTAAAAAATGGTTGGGGTGGGCTCAAAGGCCCCCCCAAGCCCCAGGGACCACCACCCCCTGGGGCTTTGTATGTTGTGGAGTGGGGGCCACGTGACCCCCCTCCTGGAGCCATCGAGGGACCTGGGAACCACCACCTCCCAGGGTCGGCTCCAGCAGTGTCTTGGGGTGCCCACCCCCGGGACAGGGGGTGAGCTTAGGGGCGGGGGTTAGACAGCCCAAAACTCCCAGGTTTTAATGTCAAAACCGGGGCATTATGGTCACTGTCATTCCTCGGGTACACCCTAAAATCCCGCACCTTGTCCCAATGCCTAGCTTCTACCATTATGTCGTCGATAATCGAGTTTTGCCTTAATATGTTGAAGGTAAATGAGCCTGGTCTATCCGGTTTCACCCTCCCATTACATGCCTGCAAAGACGTTGCAAGAGAAAACAATTTAATTTGGAGAACCAGTGGAGTCCATGCTCTGAAAGGGGGGATCTGCGGCTCAGAAATACGCCAAAACTGTTCCTCATCATCTAGTTCTCCCAAATCTGAGCTGGCGAGAGGTTCAAACTGACAATTAAAATCTCCTCCAACTACAAGGGCTACAGATGGGTCAAGGGATAGGATAAACTGCCTTAATGAGTCAATAGTACCGGATTCTTGCCCACTCTTAGTAGGCCTAGAATAAATATTGAGTAAGGCCACTTGAGTGGAATCTGGCAGCGTTAGAAGAACACATTGAACGTCAGGTGAATTAGTTTGAACATGCACTGCTTTTGCACCCAAGTGCGCACCCACCCAGGTTGAAAGGCCTCCCGAGAGTCTCCCCCCACCCGAGTTGTAGCCAAGATATTAAAAGTGGCGAAACCAGGCCTCGCAACCTCTTCCAACGCCCACGTTTCCTGCATCAAGCAGATGTCATGTGCTTCTATAAAAAGACCCCACTCGGGCAAGTATAGTTTGTTTTTCATCCCTGCCTAGTTCCAAGAGAGGACATTAATACTACCGTCTAATGCCCTGGTGCTAGACGGGCATAAGCCTTTAACTGGAATATGTTCACCTGTTTCTAACCTACGTGGAGACATTGGGCTCTCAATCGCTTGCATTCTTTCTGGCAGCTCGACGGTAAGACCACATGTCTCCACATGTCTCCACCTGTCCCAAGTTAGCCCCATTTACCACCCTAACCCCAGCACCCTAATTTTGGGAGATAATTGAGACATCGAGAGTGTTAGCGTCTCCATTAATCCCCAATATCTCTTCTTGGAGGCCAGTATAACTGGCTATTAGGGGTGGGGGCCGCTGTCTCTCAAAGCGCAGGCCACTTGGTCTAGAATACTAAGCCTGGTGTTTGGGGGAACAGTGAAAGTAGAGGGGTAAGTGGCTGAGGGCCCTCCCAGTTTATTGCCCCCTCTTGGTTTCAGTGGGAAGGCTTATTCTGAGCCCCCCTGGACTCTCCGCCTCTGTTTCATCTCAGGAGCGGGATAGAGATAGGATAAATGTAAAGGTAAGATTTGTGTTTTAGACCAGATTGGAGCCCCGTTACAGAAGTAATCCACAGCACGACTGTCCCTGAAGTTGATTATTACAGTTTTCTGGAATGGTTTTTGGCCTTATCCCTACCCAATCAACCCTTCTTGCAAACATTATTTCACCGAGACATTTGGGGGAAGAGGCCTATTCAGGTTTAACCAGTGTATACATTTATTTTTAAGTTTAGTATATTCCTCGTTTTTCCCCTGATTTAGCGCTGGAACCCCTGCATACACCACCACATATGGCAATGACTCTGGGGGGAGATCAATACGGGGTAGGGCTTTTACATGCCCGTCCTAATTTTTCTACGGGTTTGAGATTGTTGGTCCACATGCCCTGTCCCCCCTCCAGACGCCCCCCTTCTAGGCAAAGCGTTACTATTATCAACATTTCTTTCCCTTAGAAGTGGTAAAACAGTGCCCCGGGGAAGATTATTATTTACCACCTGTCGTATATGGGGAGACAAGTCTTTGTAAAAATAAGTTCCAGTTTCGCCCAAAATGCAGATCCCAGGTCAGCTGGATCCACATTGTTGAAGTTTGTTGTGACAATAGGCAGTTGAGTAGTCTGTGGGCTTGAGACTGGGGTGTTTGGAAGTCTGGTGCTTGGGTCCTCACCCTTGTTATTCCTTTTATAAATCTTCACTTTTTTGTTTGTTAAGGGGACACCGCCGCGCTTCCTTTTCACCACTGGGTCCACTACCACCTTTATGCCCTCAGTTCTAGAATTCTGTGTAGATCTCGTTTTTGGCCTCAAATTTGGTGGCCCGGATCTTCATGAATGAGGTCAAGCGTGCTTGTGCTAGCTGGTGGAATGCTCGTGCTGTCTAGTGACGTGCTCAAGTCTGCTCCGGCTTGTGAAAGATTTTCCACCTCACTGCTAGCCCTTAACAGGCCCGTAACGGCCCCAGATTGATGGTTTGGGGACACTGCATGTTGTAAAGGGCCCAAGGATGAGGGTTTATCAAATACTGGGACCAATGACAGTTTTTTTTCAGTTTGCTCAATTTCACGGGACAGTACAGAGGATGCCCTAGTTCCTTGTTTGACACCATGAAAAAGTCTTAAGGAGGAATACCTGTCTGGGTGATTGTAAGTAAGATTACCAAACACTGGCAAAGCTATGTAATGATTAGATGCACTGACCTGAGTTGTGCGGGAAAAAGAAGGTGGACCCGTCCCGTCCTCTTCCGGGCTCTAACGGGCTTAAACGGGCCCGCCCTTGGCCCGTGCGTTCCGCGCAGCGGGTCCTGTGAGGAGTTTTGTAGCGGCTGGTGGGAGGGGCTGATACGCCTCAGTTGCGTGGACCAATGGCTCCTGGAGTCTCAAATTACGGCAAAAACCGTCAGCAAACAATCACCTCCTGCGATGCGGCACCCTCCTTAAAAATCGGCAAAGTATCCTCCTCCGTATAATGGCGTTCCGCGAGGTACATATCAATTTGAAAGGTGAGTTATTAATTTGTGAGGGGTTGTATGTGGTGTCTTTGTTTTTAATAAGATTAATCTGTTTCCAGGGAGTAGTCTTGCTTATCTAAAATCACACTGTGAGTTTGTGTGCATTTGGGAACCGTTGTGAGAGAAGCATTTTGTAACCTCATGTGTTTGCTGACAGATAACTGCTTTAAAACCTGTCATGTTGTAAAGTTTCAGTAGCATTAGAAGCCAGTCATTGTTTATGTATTTGCAAAATGAGTCAGGCTTCAATACTAAAGTGCAGTTCTAAAATATGTGGAATGTGTGCAGTCACTTTACCTCTCCCAAACTAGTTAATGTGTTTTGATAACGTCCAAGGGATAGTTTTGCTTCTCTAGAATCACACAGTGAGTCTGTGTGCATTTAGGAACCATTGTGAGATAAGCATTTGGGTACTTCATGTGTTTGCATATACATAACTGCTTAAAAACCTATCCTGTTGACAAGTTTTAGTAGAATTAGAAACCAGTCATTGTTTATGTATTTGTAAAATGAGTCATGCTTCCACACTAAAGTGCAGTACTGAAATATATGGAATGTGTGCAGTCAACTTACCTTTTCTAGACTAGTGAATAGTGTTGCTTGTCTAGAATCACACTGTAAGTCTGTGTGCATTTGGGAACCAATGTGAGAGAAACCCTGTCACTGCTGTTGCAATCCTATAGTGACCCTTTTAGCACCATGTACTAATCCATTCACTGAAGTAAAACTGAACCAAAAATAAATTCGCCCAGTGTCTCTCCTTATACTACTCTAATCATTCAGTCAGTATCCATGTACTCATGCAGTGAGCTGGGCTTTAGGACATGGACTGCTTCAAACTCCTATGCACTATGCATGTAGTGCTCTAACCACCCTCACACTTGTGTTTCAGGCCTACAATTCCCCAGTCAGTATCCATACACTCCAGCAAGCACTCTGTCACTGCTCTTGCAATCCTATAGTGACCCTTTAAGCATCGTGTACTAATCCATTCACTGAAGTAAAACTCAACCAATTATAAATTCACCCAGTGTCTCTCTTTATACTACTCTAATCATTGAGTCAGTATCCATGTACTCATGCAGCAAGCCTGGCCTTAGGAAATGGACTGCTTCAAACTCCTATGTACTATGCATGTAGTGCTCTAACCACCTTTACACTTGTGTTTCAGGCCTATAATTCCCCAGTCAGTATCCATACACTCCAGCAAGCACTCTGTCACTGCTCTTGCAATCCTATAGTGACCCTTCCAGCATCATGTACTAATCCATTCACTGAAGTAAAACTCAACCAATTATAAATTCACCCAGTGTCTCTCCGTATACTACTCTAATCATTCAGTCAGTATCCATGTACTCATGCAGCGAGCCAGACTTTAGGACATGGACTGCTTCAAACCCCTATGCACTATGCATGTAGTGCTCTAACCACCTTCACACATGTGTTTCAGGCCTACAATTCCCCAGTCAGTATCCATACACTCCTGAAAACACTCTGTTACTCCTCTTGTACTCCTTTTGTGACATTCATTTTAAAGCACCATGTACTAATCCATTCACTGCAGTAAAACACAGCCAATTTTAAATTCACCCAGATTCTCTCCTTTTAGTAACGTAATCTTTCAATCAGTACATAAGTACTCATGCAGTGATGCAGAGCCTTAGTACTTAGACTGGTACAAACTCCTATGCACAATGCATGTACTTCACTAACCACCTACACACTTGTGTTTCAGGCCTACAATTCCCCAGTAAGTTTACATACACTGCTTCAAACACCCTGTTACCCCCTTGAACTCCTCTAGTGACCCTTTCAGCACCATGTATTCACCTATTCACTGCAGTAATACACAACCAATTATAAATTCTCCCAGAGTCTCTCCTTGGAGTACTCTAAACATTCCGTCAGTATCCATCCTATGCGGATCCTACACAACAATCGCTAAATGGCGGCTAGGTTCCGCACAGTCATCGAGAAAGGTTCGCTTTGGGTGCGTGACTCCAAAACAATTTGGAAAAAAAAATAATAACAAGAAAATAATATAAATATATTTAACAAAATGTAAAATATAAACAATACTAGAATTCAATATTTTTTAAAACATTTATTTTCAATTTATATTAAAAATATGTAATGTAATTTAATTTGATAAGGCAGAAGGATGAATTATGCGCCAAATTTGCAACTTAAATTCTCTGGATGGCTCACATGTTCTGTGCCTTGAATTTGGATTGGTCTCATCCTTCATTTTAGTCCAGGCAGCATTTCTTAGGTGGGGTAACTCTCTCTTCTTGGGAGAAGAGGGTACTCTTAGGGCAGCCCTGAGAACAGAACTCTTTTGCACTCTAAAAGAACAATCCATGTTTTTTAGGTCTTTTTATGTGCAAATGATAGTTTCGGTCTTAGTTTAACTCCTGCTTCTCCAATGCCTAAATTTGGTTTGAAACAGTTCTTAAAGAAATTCAGATCTCCTATCAGTTTGGTGAGAGACGCTGCTTTAGGTAAATCCAGGCCCAGTAACGTGGCGGTCAGTGGGAGCGCTTTGGGGAATAAACCACAGCCTTATTTAACTTGGAATATCCCTCACGAGATTAGAAGGCTGATACTACTACTGAGATTCAATCTGCTGCATTTAAGAGACGTTACTGGCATCCGGGATAAAACACCTAGAGAGAAGAGAATTTGTGAATTGTGCCAGTTGCAAATCCAAGATCTAAATCATGTCCTATTTGTATGTTCAAAGCTGCAAAGTGCCAGGCGAGTGTTTTTAAAACCAGTATTTATCAGATTTAATATTCACTCCGCTCAGGACGCACGTTCTTTGGTATTGTCCCCTCCGAATAAATGGTTTGTTTTAAGATATACCAATTTTTAGAACATTTTTGCCTATTTATTAGAATTTTGTCTAACAGTATTACTCTGGTTTCAATGTAATACCAATTGGTTGGCTATTTAATTGTTTCATTATTTATAGCATCCTTTGCACATTTCTTAGTATGCTTGATATAAGAATTTTTATCGGTCGGCTATGTGATTGTTTTATGTAATATAGCATTATTTGCAAATTTTTCAGTATGTCTGATATAATTTTATAGCAATGTATAAGGAAGGAATTTTGTATTGTATGCAATGTTTGTCTTTTTAAATTGTTGGTGTGTCTTTGTGGACCTCCGTAGGAGTTCCAAAACAAAATAACTAAATAAATTGGAAAATGAAAATTAAAAAATAAAATATTTAATAATAAATAGTTAAAAAAATGTAGTAAATCAGTATAAAAAAAGAAATATAACAATTAATACATTTAAAAATTATCATTGAAAAAAACCTTTAAAATTCACTGAAAAAACATTTGGTTTCAGACATGTTATAGTTAGGAATTAGCATTTAAAAAACCTTTGAAATTCACTAAAAAAAACAATAGGTTTCAGACACGTTATAGTTAGGAATTAGCATTTAAAAACCTTAGAAATTCACTGAAAAAACCGTAGGTTTTAGGGGTGTTATAGTTAGCTGGACATTTCACTCATACAAAACCATTGAAATTTCAACATTATAGTTAGTTGTAACTATAGCTCGCGTGCCCACAATCCACTGCTGATGATGTCACATATTACATCATTCATGACATGGTCAGTGACATCACTGATGACATCACTGATGACATCTCAAATGACATCACTGATTACATAGTGCAACTAACTATAATGGAGGAATTTCAATGGTTTTGTACGAGTGAAATGTCCAGTTAACTATAACACCCCTAAAAACTATGTTTTTTTCAGTGAAAAAAAAAAAATATATATATATATGTGTTACCTACTGGGGTCGCCAGTTGGTAGTTCTAGCTAGGACCTATTTTCCATAGGAAATCCTCAACATTCTATTTGCAATAAATTTTCAAAACTCGTTGGCCACTCCGGTCCGCTCCTATCCTAAAGGTTTGGGGGCGATTCGTCAAGCAGGGGCCGAGAAAAAAGTGGGTCTCAAAACATGTTTTCCCCATGCAATTTCCCTTAGGAACCTTTAGTCGCAGCTACAGCCCGAACTGCTGAACAGAATTACACCAAATTTGGCTAAGACGTGGTCCTTGGTTCAGACTCATGCCTTTTTGTTTAATGATGTAAATCTGTTCAGTAGTTTTTTTTAGATATTAAAGGAAAACATTATATATATATATATATATATATCAGGGCGGAGCCTAACGACACATCTCATGGTGAGATCTGATTGGCTGTCAGCACTTCATCCAAGAAGTGTTGGTAGCCATCTTGGGACCAATATACATGATAGCACCTCATTAAAAAGCATTGCAGTTAATAGAAGGTTTTAAGACTTTAGTTACATTATAAATCATTTGTGGATGGCACTATACTCATTTTTGGAATTGTGGTGTGTTCTAAGGCGATTTTACCATGTGAAAAAGCCTTCTGCTGGGATATAATGAATCATGGTTGAGAGAAAACTCATGCTTTTCCCACAGATGTTTGGAAGGTGCTCTATAAGCTAAACTGAGAGCATATTTTCTGTAAATTCACATTATCTTTCTCAGTCATGTGAGAATGAAGTCTGACATTCTCAGTAAAATATGTACATCCAACAAGGGCAGAGACTGTCAGTTGATTCCTTTGTGTTCTATTGCAGCTTACCAGAGTGTTCTAAGGAACAAATAGAGTGCTAACAGGCTTACTTATGACAAAAGTATAGTACACCTGAAGCCATCTTGATTGGAATACAGTGGTAACACTTAAAACATTTAATTTGCAAAGGAACAAAATGAGGGGCTTCATTTTGCCATAGAAATTATGATTAGTGCTGCATAAAGAAAAATTAGGGCACATTTTGAGTGACTTCTCAAATCCTCTTCTATTTCATTAAAAACAATTCTGACATGCAGACTGAAACATGCACTTTGAATACCAGCAACAGACTTCCCTGGTGAGCAGTAGCTTTACTACAGTGATCTATTGAGCAACTAGAGTGCTAACATTCTGAATTCATTGCAAATGTGTGACACATCTGAATGCCTTCTTGATGGAATCAAAGTAAAAAAACGGAAAGTATTTCCTACTGAGGAGACTGTAGTAAATGAGGAAATTAGGAAACTTCATAACAAATAAGTCTCACAAGATGGCCACCAGAGACAAAAGAGCCCAAATGTAGCACAAATATCACCCAGATGTAACCCAAGTATAGCCCAATTACAGAATATCCCAGAGTGTTCTAAAGAACAACTGGAGCGCTAACAGTTTTACTTATGACAAAAGTATGGAACACCTGAAGCCATCTTGATTGGAATAAAGTGGTAACACTTAAAACATTTAATTTGCAAAGGAACAAAATGAGGGGATTCATTTTGCCATAGAAATTATGATTAGTGCTGCAGAAAGAAAAATTAAGGCACATTTTGACTTCTCAAATCCTCTTCTATTTCATTAAACAATTCTGACAAGCAGACTGAAACATGCACTTTGAATACCAGCAGCAGACTTCCCTGGTGAGCAGTAGCTTTACTACAGTGATCTAATGAGCAACTAGAGTGCTAACATTCAGAATTTATGGCAAATGTGTGACACATCTGAATGCCTTCTTGATGGAACCAAAGTAAAAAAAACTGAAAGTATTTCCTACTGAGGAGCCTGCAGTAAATGAGGGTATTAGGAAACTTCATAACAAATAAGTCTCCCAGACGTGGGTCCCGTGCTCTCCATGCCACTGGAGTCAAGCATCGCGTACCGTAATGCGCATGTGTTGCGAATGTGTGAGAGCAGGAGTCGTCAACTGGTTGCATAACAATCGCGCGCATCACATAATATTAAATGTATATGATGTAACTGAAAAACCCGCAGCCGTCGTACACCGTACGCGGATCCTTCACGACTTTTCTAAAATGGCGGCTATCATCCGCGCATCCACCGTGATCTGTACGCTTTGGGTGTGAGACTCAGAATTTTTTTTTTTTTTTTTAGAAAATAATATAAATATATTAAAAGAAAAAAGAAAACAAAAAAATTAAACAATATTTCAGTTTGATTTAAAAAAAAATGTTTTTGCAAATTTCAGAAAATTATATAATGTTATTTTATGAATAAAATATTTATAAATAAACAGTTAAGCTGTAGAAAACCAGTACAGAAAAATAAGTATAACTACTATTACACTTAAAAATTAGCATTTAAAAAACCTTTGAAATTCACTGAAAAAAACATAGGTTTCAGAGACGTTATAGTTAGAAATTAGCATTTAAAAAAGCTTTGAAATTCACAGACAAAACCATAGGTTTCAGAGACGTTATAGTTAGAAATCAGCATTTAAAAAACCTTAGAATTTCACAGAAAATAACATAGGTTTCAGGGGTGTTATAGTTAGCTGGACATTTCACTCATACACAACCACAGAAATTCCTTTGTTATAGTTGCTATCTATAACTCGCGTGCCCGCAATGCACTGCTGATGATGTCACATATTACATCATTCATGACATGGTCAGTGACATCACTGATGACATCTCAAATTACATCATTCATGACATCACTGATGACATCATACACGTGAGCATCTGATACACCTCATCATACACTAGTATAACCTTTCATCAATCACTGTAAAATACAGAGTATCATATTTGAAACCATTGACACACTGATACCAGTTACTACATACCCACTCACTGATTCCTAAGTCTACACACACAACTACGCATTCAACAACAGAATCACTTATACATGCAGTCACTATTTAATAGAACACTATCAAATGCACGTATACACATATATAGACATTGACACATCAGATGTCATCATAGTCAGTTATGCAGTCATCCTACTCACTCATGAAAAAATGTATCACACTTACATTTACTCACTTACACAATTATACACACAACACCTAATTTATTCAAACCCATGTTAACTCATAGTTAATATGTTAAAAAATCAACATTACAATTATACAGTCATTCATATAGTTACTCTCACAATCACTGACTCTTACATATACTTCTTTATATACGCCAACTCTCACATACAATGCCTTTTATATTTTTACTTTGTTGAAGATGTACAACTAAAACATATATTCGCTCACCAACACACAAATAAATACACTCAGTCACCCAAACAACTGTTTCTACATGCACTCTTATACCTATACACCTAGTCAATCAACCATACACACATCTATGCATAGAGTTACACACACCCCATCCAACCACACACAAACTCAGTGTCCCATACAAATACTCAACCAACTAATCAATAACTAATATACACACTCATGTAGTTAGTGACCAACTGATGCAGCATGTTATACAACAACAGAGACAGTGATGCATACTTTCACATAGTTTAGTTACTAATCCATGTATTAAGTGAGACACTTTTAATTACTCACTTAAATAGACAGTCAGACAGCTACTAAATCCTCCATCCAGACCGTTATATATCCGCTCAACCACATTCACTGGATGATGTCGTCAGTGATGTCATTTGAGATGTCATCAGTGATGTCATCAGTGAGGTCACTGACCATGTCATGAATGATATAATATGTGACATAATCAGCAGTGCATTGTGGGTGCGCTAGTTATAATCAGCAGAACTAACTATAACGGAGGAATTTCTATGGTTTTTTACGAGTGAAATGTCCTGCTAACTACAACACCCCTGAAACCTTTGTTTTTTTCTGTGAATATATATATGTATATTACCTACTGGCAGTTGCCAGTAGGTTGTTATAGTCAGAACCTAGTTTCCATAGGAAAAGCAATTTTTGATTTGCTAATACCTTTAGTGTTGTTTGACGAATCTTCGTGAAATTCTGCAAAATAAAAGGTCTATCCAGGTTAGCTCCTATCCAGAAAGTTTGGGGGTGATTCATCGAGCGGGGGCTAAGAAAAAAGGGAGGTCCCAAAAAGTGTTTTCTCCATGTTAATATCCATAGGACATTTTATTAGAGGCTACAACCCGAACTGTGAATGGAATTACATTAAATTTGGCAAAAAGGTAGCGCTTGGTTCCAAAAGCGATTTTTTTAAAAATAGTGTAAATACATTCAGTCGTTGCTGAGAAATTAAAAAAATTAAAGTTTCGATATCTGGGGCAACAGTGAGTTCGCACACCCTCCCGCCACGAGCTTCACTGAGATTGGCTGCCACGACCACAAGCTTCACTGTGATTGGCTGCCAACAATCCAAACTAGGAAGTGTCAGCAGCCATCTTGTGACTGGGTAGTACCGAGTCACAAGAAAACAATAGAAAAAAAGATTAAAAAAGAAGAAAAGGGGGCAGGGTAGAAATACCCTCACCCCTTAGGCCTGCTTAGGGGGTCCCACAAGGACCCCCAGGCCCAATTAAAAAAAACTAAAATTCAAAAACTTCCAAATGCGGAGTAGGTGCGGGGATCCGGACAAAATGTTATTTTTTTTAAATGAAGCGGGGCTCCCCCACTTAATTTAAATGAGCCAAAGGGTGGGCCAGGTCCCGGGGACAATCCTATAATTATATTGAGGGGGCCTCTGGGACCACCGCAGCCATGGGGACTGCCACCTCCCCTGGGCTTATTCTGTAATTACTAGAGGCCCTCTTACGCCCCGGGGACCGCCACCTGCGGGGCTTTAATTAAATAAGCAGGGTCCTCATGGGCCCCCGGATGCCCCGGGGACCACCACCTCCCTGGGCTTTTGAAAATAAAGGGAGGGGGCCATGCGGCCCCCCTCCTAGAGCCCTTGAGGACCCTGGGAACCGCCACCCCACAGGGCCGGCTCATGCAATGTCCCATGGTACCCATCCCCGGGACATTGCTGTTTGCTATGGCAGGCGGGAGCATGACTCCCACCCTGTCATAGCAAACCCTGCTGTGCTTCATTGAAGCGAGGGTAAAAAAAACTATTCTCACTTCCATGGAGCAAAGTAGGATTGCCTTTGGGCAAGGGGAGCTGCATGTTAGCAGCTCCCCTTGCCCAAAAGCAATGCCGGTTCCCGCAGGAGTCAGGGAGCTGACAGGACAGTGGGGACATTGGGGCTCCCCCCACAGTCCCCAATGAAGAGGCCAGGCCCCGGGGGATGGGGCCCCCTGGGAGAGAAGTGGACAAGGAAAGGGGGACCACCTTCCTAATGATTCATAAAAAGATTTAAGGATTGGGCATGCCTGGGGGATGGGGTCCTCGCGGCAAATATAAATTAATGGAAGTGGACCATTTTTTAAAGAAAGGTTTGGAGTGGCGATCTTAACGTGGCGCTCAGCATGGCCTCATAGTGTGAATGCGCTATGTGCGAGGCTCTCAGCGCGACCCCCTAGTGTGAACGTGCTGGGTGAGCGGCTCTCAGCGTGGCACCTGAGTACTTCACAGGTCTTTAAAAGACCATTTACCTGTAAATGAGGCTTTGTTGTGTTTTCACCCCTTCTTAGAGCCCCTTCATCTCCACTCTGCCTATGACTGGAAGAATTAGCCCCCCTTCCCAACATTTTTATCAGCCTCCCCTGAAATTTGGCTCTAGTTGTGTCCCTGACTGGTGTGTGCCCGCTCTGCCCACTCCGCTTACGCTTACAGAATTCCATAGATTCTATCTGCCATATGTCAATGATCCAGCTGTGGGGCTGGGAATATCTTGCAGACAGGATTCTGGGCCTTTTCTTACTGGTGCTCCACCTACCCAGCAGCTCGCTTTAGGGGATCCAGTGGAAGGGACTCCGGGGATCCAACAGTCAGAATTTCTTGATCCAGAGATTAACGACCTGGGAGGGTATCCATCCACCGAATGAGTATGCAGTACACCACAATGAGATTTCTAAGCTCCTGGACTTGGTTTTCCAGGCATCCGTGCGATATTCCCACTAGCCAGTGGCCCAGATTTTAGTGATCCAGTAGCAAAGAAGGCGGGTTCCTCAGGAACCGGCGCGGTGCCTACTCATGCTCCGTGCATAGCGTCGGCTCTCCCGAGGCTTGGTTTGCAATCCTGATGCTCCGCTGGGGTTGCCACGCTCGTGCTCGAGGGTTAGGCTCCGCCAACATATGTACTTATTCAATCATTCTGCCAATCCCCAAGCACATATAAATTCACCATACACTCTCCTTGCAGTATTCTAATCATCCAGTCTCTATCCATGTACTCATAGAATGACCCAGACAAAGTTACATAACCAAGGTCTTGTATACGCAGTCAACAGCACAATGTAATGTGGTAGGGCCCAGGACCATCATGCATACATAATGAACACACAGACACAGTTAGATAGATAGTAGAACTGGCTACGGGCACGTGTGCTCGGCCCCTTTTTATTACCAGGGTCACATGTTCAGTGACATCTGTGCTGGATTCGTGTGAGGTGAGTGTAAGCCAGCCCTCAGTGAATGGTTGGTGCTGGCAACAACTACAACAGTGATCATCGGATCACACATAGAGATTCAATCATAAAGGGTCCATGAGTTGTGGTGCAGTCCCCTAGCCTCATTAGGTCTTGGGGACCCCATACCCAGGGCCCTATGCATTTTAAATGGAAACAGGGCCGCAGGCCCCCTTACTAAGCCATTATAGGATTTCAAGGTGGGTGCCATGGTGCATACGCATGGCAACCACCATGCTCAAAGTTGGGGGCTGATGGGGGAGCCCCAGGATCCCCGTGGCCTAAGCTGACTCCCCACATGTTGCAAGAACCAATATGTCTTCCACCCACAGGGAGCAAGCGAGACCAATCCCTTGATCTGTTTCCCTTCCCGCATAAATGCAAGCAGGGAAACCAATCAAAAGTCTGCACCCAGCTGGTGGGAGTACTTTCAAAGTTCCCGCCCACTGGAGCAGACTTTGTGCTTGCTCCTGTGTAGCTGTAGATTCAAAAATGCTCCTGCCAGGTCAGAGCAAACACAAGTTTCCCTATTGTGTCCCAAGGGTGGGCTCCCCAAGGCACCTTATATGAGCTGGCCCCAGATTACGGGTCCCTGGGGCAATTAGCGGCTCAGGAAGGGGGCTGTGCAGCCCCTCTGCCTTTCAAAAAGTTAGCAGCCTTGGGGACTGGGGCCCCAGTGGACCTTCAGAGGCTTGGGGCCACATGGATTATCTTCCCTTTTATTTTATTAATCCACCATGGGGTGGCCTTCAAGGCTCAAGAGAGGGGCCACACTGTGCCCCTCCCTGAAAATTAAATATATATACCCCAGGGACGGGGTCCCCTAGGCCTTTTAAAGCACTGGAAGGGGGGATCCAGGGGACCCCATCCCATTTCTAGCATTTTAGCCCTGGGTGGGCTTCCTATAGCATATAATGGCACTGGGGTGCTGTGACTCCCCTCCCTTATGTAATGCAGACAAGGGTGGGCTCCCTGGTGCCTCTAATGACTTGGATTGGGGGCACACACCCCCTCCCCTTAATTAAACTATGTGGCCCCGGAATCATTTTTTTTTTTTTGTATCCTGTGTATTGCACGATTGAAGCAAACATTGCTAAAATAGTTTTGTCCTCTGGTGTCTCTCTGGGTCCCTCCCATAGGTTTTAGGGTGGCAGGGTATCCCTACCTGCCCCCTTATTGTATTTTGTTAAGTTTACTTCAGGACAGGGGACAAAGTCCCCAAGTCCTGTAATGGCTACCAGCAGCATTTTTCTGATGCTGCTTGCAGCCAGTCAGAGCGCTCGCTCCCACGAAAGTCTGACTCCAGCAGTAGCAAATTGGCCCAATTAAAAAAATCTCCCTGGGCCAATCAGAATCCTCTATTTTTCTGATTGGGTTGCAGGGACTCTCTGGAGTGTCCCTCAAACCCAACTGTCCAGATAAACCTTCATTTTTCAAAACTGCTGAAAGGATTTACACCAAATCCCAAAGAGCACAATCTGTGTACCAGAATCTAGCTTCCTGCTAAATTTGGTGTAATTCTGTTCAGAAAATTTTGCTATAGCCCTGTCTATGGAAGACGCATAGGGAATTTGCATTTTGGGACTTCCTTTTTTTCTTGGCCCCTGCTTGATGGTTCAGCCTGACACTTTCTATGCACAAATTAGTCAAAAGTAGAACCTTTTATAGAACATTTCGTGGAGATTCGTCAAACAGAGCCAAAGTTTTTAGCAACAAAGTGAAATGGAAGGCACTTTGGAAATCAAGAGAATGAAATGTATAAAGAGATCCGAAATGTTTGGGATCCTTCAAGATTCTGAGTTATTTCTGTAAAAACTGACATAACATCATAAGGATATTAATATACATCAAATTTTAAGCATATATTTTCATAACAAAGAAGTAATTATTTCCCCTCTGCTGAATTATTTAAATATGTATAGTTTTATTTGCTCTTTAGATTAATGACAGTACACAGACAATCCATTGGGCTGATTGGCATCAAATGGGTGAAATGGGTGTCATCTCTTTAATCCCTGAATGAAGTTGTGAATTGAGAAAACATGACCAGTTAAAGTCTGCAAATGTTGGGAGCACATGTTGCATTTCGTGTACAGCACTTTTAGTAAAGTTTCATCTATATGAGCTAGAACAGTGCTTTTTTATTTCTGCAGATTATACAGTGTATTGACTGTACATTACTTATTATACACAGCAAATCCATAATTATGTGAAAATGCAGCAGAAATATTGTAGAATTGCTGCAGGAAGGGCCCTATGATGGATGCACTCCCTCACTCTGACCAGGAAACCCACAACAACATGGTATTGGGTCCCACAGAGGTAAATAATTCTCCCAAAAGGGTAATTTCTTGCTGACCGTGTTGTAGTCAAGCTAAGTGAAATAAAAATATAGAAAAAAAATAGACCTGATTCACAAAGAATTCTGAAGATCTACATTCATGTGGGTATACCTACACTTGGTTGTAGATTTACAAATAACTGGAACTCACAGAGGTTTCCAAGAATGTAGTGAATTTCAATTGTGTGTGTGCTGAGGTAGTCAGACGAGAAAAGGACTTCCATGCTGACACACTGACGTGAGATGCTGAGGCTCCAGCACGCTGACATTCCAGCTCGCAGTGGTCTGACATCACTTGTGGGGCGTCCATCTCGAGACCAAGACAGGGTCCCACTGTCTCTCACTTCAGGTAATGGGGTTGGTTTTATCCTAGAGGGATTCTTGGATTTTACACCCATATAAATGCTAGGTACACTTAGCTACATCTAGTTAGGGTCACATCATATGAGTACGCATTTATTACTGTCATGTATTTTATATACTTACCTGTATTAATTGTTTTAGCACGATGGAAGAAATCTACCATCCTTTTACTCTGTTATTGCTTATAATCATTTATATCTGTTACTGTCTTGTGGTAGTATCAGCACACCTATGTTACACTAGAATGACGCTGGTTCATTAAATGTTTATTGAAAAACATCCCCACCGTTTATGCTGTGTATCTCTCTGAGACAAAGTGAGCACAAGTGACTGAGCGAAAAGTATTGCACTGTTTCCACGATCCCTGATGGGACAGGGTTGTCATGTTCGATAGTTGCCAAGAACTATTCTCTCCTTGGTAAGAGGGGTTTTTAGTGGCACTGTGAGCTTGCTGGTATATAGGCTAACATACCTGGTAGGGATGTCTAGAATCAGTTCAGACACCAATCCTACAGTGTATGTTGTCTAAAAGCCCAGATCTTACATAGGTTTATAGGAACTACACTGCATGGCCCCGCAAACGTTGGTTTGGTACTTATTTAATGGTCAAATCTGAGTAGTTAAGTCGTGCTGTTCTCAGAGACCCCTAATCACATTTCCCCAGAGACGTCTGAAGTGGG
Source organism: Lissotriton helveticus (assembly GCF_964261635.1). Lineage (NCBI taxonomy): Eukaryota > Metazoa > Chordata > Amphibia > Caudata > Salamandridae > Lissotriton > Lissotriton helveticus. The sequence continues at coordinate 540,843,857 of NC_136067.1, forward strand.
AAGGGAGCTGTCCGCCACAGCTGAGTATGCATATCCTATACATTGGCTGTAGGTCTATCAAGCTTGAATGACAAACAGTTCCTATTGTGCATAAAACCTTATCTCAGTTTCCTTGAATCTCCTCCTTGAAGAACTTTTTTCAACAATGACTGAAGAGAATGCCGCTGTGAAGAACTAGAAGGGGAAATTAACATTTCAGAAAATGTTAGAACTGCCCTACCTTAGGTCTGGCAGGCTATGGAGACCCAGCTCGGGGTGGGACAGTTACTTTCGTGATTGAGGCTAACGAGTCTTATAGAACAGAGGAATTCTATACATGGGTTAAATTCCCACAAGCAGATGCACAACCAAATACATTTAATTTTTACACTGAAAAGGAAACACCACTTGAATACTGTCCGTATGAGGACATTGAAGTTACACTCACCTACTACAGGGCACATAAACTGGTGTAAAGGCACACTCCCCTACACAAAAGAAAAAGTAAGACTAGGTCCACTCAGAAGAGATGGAGCCACTTGGCCATTCTTAGTGGCCTACACTCTGCATCCAGACATTGACACAATGCCAGTAGCAGACCTACGTCCACTTCACAAAGAATTAATAAAACTTTAAAGAAACCTGACACAGTTCCTGATGAGAACACTTACGCTTCAGCCAACAAGAGCTACACAAACAGGACAAATTCAGGGTTCTACAACTATAATTACACCTTAAACGCTATATGCAGTTGTGGGTAAAATGCCCCCTAAACGTGAGCAAATGCCATTCTGGATAGTTCAGAAAATAACACAGCTAGAGGCAGTATTTACAAACACAAGCCCTCAAGAAAAACACAGTATGCTAACAATCTGCTTGCCAATGGGGATAGCTCCCCTGATAGAGGATTGTACCACTTGGGGTACAGTTTTCACTGCCATATATACCAGAACTCATGTTATCCCTTCATTAGCAATAATACTAGACATATTAAGACAAATACAAACTGAGTATGGAGCAGAACCTTCTCTGAACTTAGGGATTAAATTATTAGGTAATGTTGACCAGGTATCAGATATAATATTAGCAAATATAAAAGGGGAGGGAACAGCAGTGGCAATATGCCAATGCCTGAGGGATTTCACTCCTTTATATAGGAACATCAATTACCTAAAATTATCACAGACACCTATGCTGCACGAGGTAGATATAGTTCGGGAGCTAGAGCAACAAAACCTCAACTCATGAGTGGTCCTGAAAAAAAGAACACCAAGCAAGCACCTGATTCTTCGAAGAAGAATAGGGATAATAACAATACAAAACAAAATAATAGATCTCAGTCCAGGAGTGGGTCTCCTCAACATGAGCCCTCCAAAAAGAAATACAACCTTAGGAATAGAGATCACAATAAAAAACCTGACTGGTATCAGGATTCTGATACATGTTCTTCTCGCTCCTTTCAGGGTTCACCGAAAACTCAGAGTGGGAAGGACGGTCAGAACACAGACAAGAAGACCGCACAAAGTCCAGACACATGCAATGTGCTTCAGACTACACTTCTAATAAAGAAGACAAGCCAAAATCTAAACCTCAATTCAAAAAGAAGAAGGTAGCAGATCTAAAAGTTAGACATGCCAAGAATTCTGAGGACTCAATTTCTGAATGGGGAATGGGCTCTGATGATGCTAGACAGCACAGCAGAAGTAACAATAGCTCGCTAGAATCTGATGGAATTTCTGGTGACAGCGGAGTTGACTGAGCATATCACGGTGGAAACACCTGATGCAATGGTAAGCTTCCCACATAGGTTACATGACATAACACACAAAATGAAGGGGGACAATCCCAGAAAAGTTAAAGGTCTCTATTGGGAGAATCTGACTTATGGCTATGACATCCTTTTAGCTGAAAAAGATTGGCAGACGGAATTTGTTATGGATTGCCCAAAGGGAGAAACAGTAATTTTACCAGCTTTTTCCGACCTTGTACTAATGTACATAAAACACACATACGCACAGGAGTCAGCAGTAGCCCTTGCTTCGGCCCTATATAGCAACCAAGTTGGGTGGGATGCTGAGTCACCACACCATGTAATCCCAGTAAAAACTACTGCAACTCCACAGAGACAGTACCCAATAAAACAAGAAGCAAACGAACAGGTCATGGAGATCCTAGATCAACTTGAAAACCAGGGTGTTTTAGAAACTTGCACCTCCTCAATGAATAATTCTTTGTTTCTTGTAATGAAACCCGATAATTCATGTCATCTAGTTTTAGACTACAGACATCTGAACACATGCACAAAAATATTACCGTACAGAATGCACACAGTGCCGCATTGATGAATAACATTTTGCGGAAAAATTACAAAACAATACTAGATATCTCAAATGGATTCTTCTGCAAAAATAGCACCTGAAAGCAGGTATCTGACAGCATTTTCCATGCTAGGTTCCCAGCATCAATTTTGCTGACTCCCCTAAGGGTATAGGAATAGCACCGCTATGGTAACAGAACTACTTCAGAATATGGAAGCAGAGGCATTGTCCTACATAGATGATATTTATCTGACGGGTGATGATTTACAGGATTACTTGACCAGAGTGACTAAACATCATTTTGGGGTTCACCTCTGAGTGCTACAAAGTCAACTTTAAAAAATAAAAAATAGCCCACCTCAATGTCCTATTTTTGGGATTTGAGCCATCAAGTGAAGGGAAAAGCCTTGCTACTAACTTTTTAGAAAATTGTGCACTGCTTACAATCCATATTGAGATTTTTACATTTTGGCAGAAACATACATTTTAGATTATGCAGAATGAGTAAAACCTTTCTATGACTTATTCAGAACTGATTTTTTTTGTTAGGCTTTGGACACTGAAACACACAAATATCCTTTGTTCCCTACAAGCTGACCTGATAGCTTCAAAACACTTGCAGACATGTGTAAACGTACGCAATCTAGTGATCCGTGTTATAGCAGGTCAATCCGGGTGTACTTACCTAACCTTCAATGACAGTAAAACAGTACCCATAGCATATAAACCACACTTGTATACAAATGCTGGAATGCGCTTTGCTTCTACAGAAAAAATACTGACAGCAGTACAGACCGCTGTATTAAGAGAAAGAGCACTGGCTCAGGGGAAACGAATAATAGTCATAACTCCAGTACCAGCCTTAGAGGGTGCTACAAAGGCAAGCGTTCTTAATTCTTAGCCTTATATCCCATGCACAATGGGCTAATTCTCTCACTGCAACGGATGTAGAATACAGATATGACCCTTGTCTAAAAACACAGGCATTCCTGCAATATGAACAAGAATATTCTCTCCCAAATGAAATAATGACTCTAGATCAGTATGAATACATTATTTACACTGACGGATCTGCTCAGCCGGCCATAGGAAGTAAACAGCAATACAGCGCAGTATGTGTGATTGTCAAAGGTCGTATGCAGGATGGCAAGTTCCATCCCAGCGATACGAAGAGACAGTCTCTATGAGACTGCATGGCTCAGCTGGCAGGACTAAAATCCCTATTAATGGCACTGATAAATACGGATCAAGAATTCTCCACACTGATTGTGTGTGATTCTTTTTATTGCGTCCAGTCATACAACAAATATCTCCACTACTGGGGTTAGAATGGGTTTAAAGACTCACAAGGTGGCAAAATTAAGTATAAAATGCTATGGGAACAGGTAGCTGAGTTGAAAAACGAACTACCAAGAGCTCACGTGTTTCACACGCTGGGTCATCATCGAGATGGTGTTCAAGTTGAAGGGAATTAATTGGCCGGAGAAGCAGCAAAGGGGGCAGTATGTACTTCTGCCGTAGTAGCAATGACTCGTTCAAGAATGAGAATAGACGGACAGATAATGGTAGCTGTCTTTGCATCACAGAAAAACAGCACAGCCTTACCAAAAAGTTTTCCACTCAAATACTCCTACAAGTTAGATGCAAACAACATTCCATATGCTCAGATTCCAGGAGTGCGGGATAGAGTAATACCAAACATGGATCGTGGATTAAGCTTAATACTAGCTCCACATGAGGGTCTATGTTCTGCACACACAGGAGTTACCGCAACAGTTTCTTTACTGCAACTATGCTATTGGTGGCCTGGTTTAACAAAACAGATGAAGAATTTTGTTATAAAATGTGACATCTGCCAGCAGATGAAGGGTTCCGCCATGGCGCGTCCAGTGTATACACCTTTACTAATATCCGACAGACCACTTGCGTGTGTCTATTTGGACCACTACAGCCCCTTACACTCAGATGGGGCTTACAAGCATGTCTTGGTGGCAGTGGATTCATGCTCAAGATTCCTATGGGTATGGCCACAGAGCTCAGCTGAAGCACAAACTGTTATAAAAGATTTGCTAGCCTTTATAGGGACATACACAGTTGACACATTACATTCTGACCGTGGTGCTGCATTTAGCTCTGGGGCTTACAAGGAAGCCATGGAAGGTTTGGTTGTAACATTGCAGTACTCCTCTATGTACCATCGCAAAGGAAAATCAGTTGTTGAGAGGAAAAACCGAGACTTAAAGCAATCTTTAACAGCAAGAGTATTAGGTTTGGGTGGTAGTTGGGTCAATCACTTATATGGGGTGCATCGAGCCCTCAACAATATTCCAGGAAGTTCTCTGGGGGTGTCACTCCTTACGAGACCCTATTTGGGAAGAGAATATGGGTACCTGATCTCGATTATGAAAGGACAGTGGCGAATGATAAACCATTTCATACCAATAAATGCTTGGCTGTTATACAGTATCTAAATGAATCCCGGGCACTACTAAGCAACGTGCAAGTAAAACGCACAGCCACTGGGAAAGTCAAATCAGTCACGGCAAAACCTGTCTGGACCCCAAAAGTCAGTGATCTGGTCAGAAAAAAGATCGAGGACAAGAAAGAATTTGGGCTATCATACAGAATGCCTGTAACTTTCCTGGCTGTCGAAGGAACAAGAACAGTACTTCTTCCGCCTCTTGACGGAAAAAAATAAGAGATTAGTCTCTATTGATCTGATCAAACTACACTATGTGGCTGATACTGAATGGTAGGCCTCTTGTGCTCCTGGGTAGCAGAAGCTCTCCTCTCCCTACCATACAGTAAGTTCAAACAGAAAGACTCATAACATTCAAGGGGTCACCAATACAAAATTATGGCATTTCCAACAATGAAATGGTACTCGTACCTCTTGAAACAGAACTTCAAAACACAAATGGAGGACAAATTTCAATATGGTCTAACACCGATTCTACATCAATATGCCTCGACAAGAGACACCTGCTAGTTCGACGCAATCTGCCGAACTACTAAAGATTGATCAAACTGCATCTGGCTACTTCATCGATTTTGATACCTTCTCTCTTGAGCTCAGTGAACCTGAGACAACGCCAGCTCCAGTTGCCCGTAAGCAACACATTTGTGAGTTTTACACTTTTCTCTAAAAGACTTACTTAGTATCACCTTGGCTCCTGCTCTGGATCATACCTGGAATATTGTTTTTTCTGTTCTGGATTGGCCTAGTGATTGTCTTTTCCTTACTTATAAATGGAAAATATCTCCCAGAATGCTCTGCAGTATCAAAATGTTAACTTGGTCCTGAAACCTCATACATCATCTCATCGTTAACAAAGAGACTTGTTTTCCATGATCATTACAGCTGTTCCAATTCCTGATGGTACAGTTTGGGACAAAGTTGATTATGATGTATTTGTCCCCACTGAACTTTTGAAGATTCCACATTTATTTAACATTTCTCTAAATTATATCATTACCTCCAGTGTCTGATTTGGAACAATCTGCTGCATTTTCAAACAGTGAAATGTTAGAGGGCACATCTTACTTTGATAGCATGTACTGTTACCATCATTATGGTCATCACTTTTTACACAAATCCAGTATCCCACAAAATGTTTTCACATACCACAAATGGGAACATTGCTCGACACCATCAAAAAGTAGTTTGACGACATTTGCACTGAATAATTTGTATTTTTCATGGTTTAACACTACTGACCCAACCTCATATTACTATAAGGTTGCACCTACACCTGCTCAGAAAAATATGCTGACTAACACAAAACAGATCTATTCTGCATCCTTTATTTCCCAACTGTCTGACCAGGGTTTTGACTTATGGAAGGACACTATAGACACAAAATCAGTCTGGGGTTCTAAGGAATGGCAAGTTCAGGGAAAAGAAGCACTATTTAGAGCCTGCCTCATTCTGCAACAGAAATATATTTCTGAATGAAACTGTGCAACAGACTTCCTGTCTTGGACTAGGCAAGAACAAGGATTTGAACACACCACAGATTCCCACACCTTCACACATCAATTTTACATCACGTGGAGGGGATTCAATAGATTACATTATGCAGTACAATACTGCAGACCCCAATTCAAATGAATGGTTTGTTTGGCCCACAGACACAAACAAATGCCCATCAGGATTCAGGGGTATAACCGAAGGGTTTAGTGTCCGTAGGACAGACCCACAATATGTATAAAGAGAACATCCGGGGATGGTGATATCATACAGAGTTGGGAATTTGTGCCTTGGTTGCCTAAAAACCTCAACACTGTCCCAGGTGAAACAGCACTTATCCTTACTCTCAGATGAGGTGGCTCTAATAAATGTTTTATTAGATACCGGAAAGCAACATCAGAAACGTTTCTATTATGCTGTCTATAATGAAATCTGGAAAATCTCTCAACAAGAAACTGCGGAGAAACTCCATGAGATAACATGAGATAGATAGAATTAACCTAGAAAAGGTGTTAGCTGTAGTTGGCAATGGTATGACCACATTAAAATCTAGGATTTATTCACTGGGCAACATTGTGTCTTCTCCTATAGATATACTAGAACAAGACTTGTCCATACTACAGCTCGTACAATCCCAGTTATGTTCTATTATGTTATTAAGCTGGATGCTGCAATCATTGCACGCTGGTTATGTGTCTTGACGATTTATCAATAGTATGTCCCTATTTTCTGCATACAGTCTAACTGAGAAGCAGATAATGATGGCACAAAGGGAAGCAAAATATGCAATGCTTCATATTGAAAAACTGAAGATATTACCTTTTATTGTGGCAGAGTCACCATCAACAGAATTGTTAATCCATGGCCATATAACACTACTGGTCACAACTTTCCAGTTTCAATACTGCCTTGTACAACAACAGGCGGGTTAATATGAAGCGATGGGTAGGGAATTCATCAAGGAATCTTTCTAACTAATTGCACGTTGGGCATTAGTATTTCATCTTGTAAGTGAATATTTGTTTCACTGATATTTTTCCCTTTCATTCACTTCTCTATACCGGATTAATTATGTTTTTTGAATGATCTGTGATGATTATTGTGAATCTATACTGTGTTCCAGGAACCAATTTATGACATTCGAAATGTTTGTGTTTGACTATTCATATTATGAATTAACAAGAAAATTAATAAAAAGAATATAGTCTATTTTTATTCCTGAGTTACTGAGTTATTTGGATGCGTTTATAATGACAAATGTTTAGCATATTTCTTCATTGTAGGTCCTCATGGAGAGACATCATCTTTCATAGCTTAGTCCCTTTTAGCTCTACCAAAGATTCATTGGAGGACCTTTGATATTGCTAATTATGAGACAAATGACTTTGGGCCCGTCTTTAGAGTTACTCTTCTGATTATGATATAATGGTTGGTGTGAATAGATATCCAACAGAAAAATACCCCAACGCTTCCGCTGTATCAGTTTTTGGTAGTTGCATCGGATGGTTAGTTTAGACTAAAATACTGGGTGATGAAGAGATGGAGTTTAGAGACAGGACATATTTAAACAGTCTATGATATATGTGAGTTGGTACCTTTATGTACGTTGAGGTTTGTTGAATCTCAATGGAATTGACGGGTCTGTCTTTGGCCTGAGATCCCGGGATAAGCCTACGGGCTGTCTTAGTGTGGCATACATTAAGCTTTATGTGCGTTGTCTGCTGATAATGCGGTATTAGGCGGTCGTCGAACTGAAAGATACTGCATTAGGAATGTTGTTGAATGAAGTAGTGGAGGTTTATTTGGGCCATTTCAGAAAGCGCAACTGGGAAAGTCCTGAGAATTTTTACACTTGTTAGAGAGCATAATCACGCCGTGCGAGGTTGTGCTAGATTGTAAAGATTTCTTAGAATACATGAAAATACTTTCGTATTTCTTTTAGCGGTGCAGACAAGCTGTGTTTATGTACTTCGTAATTGTTGGTTAAAGACTTAAGACATTGATGCTGATTTGTAAAGGGAGGGTCAGTGGAAGAAGTGATAGTGACGTAACAAAGAGCCGAGCTGGTATTGGTCAGTGGTGAGTATACGTCACTAAAAAGTGCTGCGCTGCCATAGGTTAGTTGTTAAGAGTCGCGCTGAGATTGGACAGCGTAAAATAACTTTGATTACAAGCTGAGAAAACAAAACACGGAAGGGAGTTGTAGATTTATTTACTAATAAGAATTTTACAGAGCTAAAAAGAAATTATGAAGATAATTAAATTGCGGAAGACTTTGTTTAGCAAGGATCAACCAATACAAATTAGAGAAGGAATTCTGCTGCCTCCTGAAGGAACGCCTGCAGCATTCATGGCATTAGAAAGGGGTTATCATACTTGCACTTGGTTAGAAAATTGGATGAAATACACGGAGGATTATGCTAATTTAATACCAGGAATTTTGAAAATTTGAGATTTCTAATGAATAGTTTGAGTCTAAATCCATGACCAATGCAGTATGAGGCTTTGGAAGATTGGGAATATGAAGCATACAAGAGAGACTGAGACAGGCATCAAAATAGATATAACAATACAGTGAGTAGATATTCTGAAAGCAAAATGGGAGGCTTGTAAGAAAATGTGGAGGAGAGATGTGGTTGAAGGTACTTAAATGTTTCCAGCTAGAGAAGTGGAGACAAATGAAGTGGGAAAATCCAAAGAGAAAAAGAATAATACAGATCCACAAGAGAAAAATACAGATTTAGTGGATACAGAGGAAATTGATGAGGATTTCCTGAATGAATTATTAACAAACAGACGGCCACCATATCAAGAAGAACAGATTAATACAAATACGAGTGCAAGTGCTTCAAGCATTTCACCAAGTGCTCCTTTAATTCAGCTTGAAGAACAAATAAACAGATCGACTGAAGGTGTGAGTCAGATTCAAAATGTTAACAGAAAAGAAGTAGTAAGGATGAATCCGTTAACAAATCCAGATGTATTGTCAGTCCAGTGACAATTTGTCCTATAGTTCCAACATATAGTGAACAAAGACTTACTCGAGTCCATGCTGAACAGTTAATAGAGAGATAGTGAATGGATAGTGAATGGAAATAGTAGTACAAATGTAAATATAGCAGCAGAACAAGCAAAAACGAGTTATACATCTTGACCCTGAGAGATTGATGCAGGTAGAAAGGTAGAAAGGAGAAGGAATACCCAGACATCTAATAGCTCAAGGAGTGATACGAATGAGAATGTACAGAGATCAATTAGTCCATCACCGGGAGAATTAGATGATTGGATTAGAGAGGTAGCACCTGGATGAAGTAGTTAAAGTGATAATGCCTTCGTAGATGTGATTAAATTGAAAGGAGATTTGGAAGAGATGATTGCAGGTACGATTAGTCCAGAAAGATTGAGTAAATAAAAAGACGATGAGTTGCTATTCTTATGTAAGACTATTATGAGAAAAGCGAGAAGCTTGCAAGAGACGTTTGCTGAAGTTGCACAGATGTATGGAGTTGACATTGAAAAGTCTAAAGCTTTGCAAAAGACATATAGATTGGATTTCACAGACAAGGATTTAGAGAATCTGAATATATCGGGGAAAAGATTACAGATTAAAGAGTTGATTTCCACATTAAGATGTTGGGGAGAGTTAGATAGATGGAAAGGAAGATGGGCAAAGAAGAAGGATGTAGTGAGTGTGTCAACAAAAGCTGCTTTACCATTGTACCCTGTAAAGGAAGCAGAAGATGAAACAATACCAGAGGATGTGGTTACAGCATATCCAATGAGAGAGGTACCAGGAGGTGGTTTTGTGCACGTTCCTTCGTCAAGACAGGACATATTGTCATTTACGATTGATTTTCCCAGGTTGAGAGAAAAATCTGTTGAGTAGTACAGGCAAGTGGAAAGATTTGTGAAAGTTGCAAAGGTTTTGTGGGTTGATTTTGATATTGTAGTTCAGTGGATTTGTGGATTGAGTGTAAAATTGCTGTAGATTGGCCGAAAAAAAGTATCCAAGAGGTCCAAAGACAGGAGCACCTTCAGAAGAGGTCATGAAAAAATATAATCAAATCATTATGTACTTGAAATGGAAGATTTCTCCAAAAGAAACAGATTGGGTGAAAATAAACTGAACTACTCCAGAATTAAAAGAATCTGTGCATGATTATTATGAGAGGCTTTTTCAAGTATTTAAACAGTACAGTGGCATTGACAATATCACAGCGAAAGATATGGGACACTTTGTGTATATGTTTGTGTATTGATTGAGACCTGAGATAAGTGCTATGATTCAGCAGCATTTGATTTGTTGGCAGAGTAAATCAGTTGATGAAATACTTTGTTATGCAAATATTGTGGGGATGACATAGAAATGAGACACAAGAAACTGAAAGAAAAATTGATGTCGGCTGGGATGAAAGCAGCAAAGAATGGAGGGTACTTGAGTGTTGATTCCCCGATTGACTTTCAGAATATTGGTCAGATGACTACTAGAATGAAAGGTGTAGTTTCAAATGGCAATGATGTGACGCAAATGATCCCAATGGGTCAAGGGAGAGGTAGGGGCAATGTCAGAAATAAAGAGGAATTGGAAAAAAGTTTCCTTGTTATAATTGCAGGAAACCTGGAGAGTGGCAACAAAAGTGTAAGAGTTTGTTAAATAATTCAGGACAGAGAGGAAATGGTGAGCTAATGCAAATACAGAATCAAAATAATCAGATGCATATTCAAAGTACACAAATGCAGGTAACAAACAGAGGACAGGGTTTAAAAATACCACAAACTCCTATGCCAGATTCAGATGTGAATAGGCAAATGCAAAGATACAATATGAATGTGGGTTCTCATAATAATGGTCAAATCAATTCAAATGTGCAAGTGGCTTGATGAAAGAAGAGACCGATTCAGATACATCACAATGATGGTACCTGAGGGGGGAGGACGAGTGCATTCTTGGCACATCTCTAGAGGTAGATCAGTCAGGTCCCTATGTGGATGGAGAAGTTGATGGTAATGCTATTATAATTCTCGTAGATACTGATGCTACCCGTTCCACTAGGAGAACGGTGGAAATCCCAAACCTGCCCCTCTTGGGAGAAAATATTCAAGTTTTAGGAGTCTCCAATAAATTAATCAAAACACCAGTAACAAGTGAAAGTTCAAATTGGCAATGTTCAAGAATTACACAAATGTGTTGTGTGTAACACAAGTCTAGTTAATCTGTTAGAAAGGGACTTGTTGTGTAACATGAACTGTTTCATTTATTGTACCCCAGATGGAATAGTATTTCATACGAAAGATTCGGATGTGATCTTTAAGATGTCAAGGCAAGGAACAGAAGTGAATGAGTTGTATCGAATGCTTACAGCGACTGATTTACCTGTTGAATTGAGAGAGACAGTGTTGTTTGATTTGTGGGATTTTATAGGAAGTGATATTGGACTAATGAAAGGAGTTGCACTGATTCAAATAACAGAGTTCTGAGACGATTGCAGGAGTGACACCTGTGATTGACATATTGATTGAACAAGGAATACTAAAAGAAATCCTTGGAAGTCCATGCATGTCACCTATAATGGGAATTTGCAAGCCGAATGGGAAATATAGGATTTACGAGACCTGAGAAAGGTGAACCAAATTGTTATACCTTGTTGTCCAATTGTACCAAACCCAGCTGTGATCCTATATCAAATCCCATGTGATGCAGAGTCGTTTACAGTAATCGATCTGAGAGAAGCATTTTTCTTGATACCGTTACATCCGGATAGCCAATATTGGTTTGTATTCTGGTTCAGAAATCGCGTTTTGGCATGGTGCACGGAAAAGCCCCTCAATCTCCAATCAGATATTGAAGAAATGTCTAGAATCATTGGTATTGCCTAAAGACTCAGTTCTCGTCCAATATATTGATGACCTTTTAGTGGCATTGAAAACGATAGAAGACTGTGTGACAGATACAATTGCTTTACTGAACCATTTGGCAGTAGGTGGGCATAAAGTGTCATCAGTGAAGCTACAATTCTGTAAAAATAAGTTATTTATTTAGGTCATGTCATTGAAAAGGGAATTTGGAAGGTCTCTCAGAATCGGATCAATGCTATAATGTGAATTAATCCGCCAAAAACACAGAAAGAAGTACACATTTTTTTGGGAATGGTTGGATATTGTAGACAGTGTATTATTAATTTCTCACTGATTGCCAAGCCATTACAAAGATTGACACACAAAGATGTAACAGAACCAATAAATCTTGATGTTGAAGGGATGAAAACAGTCTTGGAGTTGTGAGACAGTTTATGTCCATGCACTAGCATTAGGAATGCCAGATTTTGACAAAGAGTTTGAATTGTTCTGTAATGAACGTGATGGTTGCACACTGTCAGTTCTAACAAAAACTCATGGAACAGCATGAAGACCAGTGGCATATGTTTCTACCATGTTGAATCCAGTGGCTGCAGCATTACCAGGATGTCTGAAGGCAGTTGCTGCTCTTGTGTGAGTCTTGAGCAGAGTAAGTCAATTGTAATGTGACATGATTTGAGAGTATATGTGCACCATTTGGTTAAGATTTTGTTAATCCGGACTCGCACACAACCTCTTACAAGCAGTCGGTTAACAAAATATGAGCAAGTGATATTGGGTGCTGAAAATGTAACAATAGCAAGATGTACCACACTGAATCTAGCCACGTTATTATCAATACCTGGCGGTGAAGTGGTCATGGATGAAGTTGATCATGATTATCTGGATGTGACTGAGTTGTGTACTAAATGAGGATCTGATATCAAAGATACTCCATTGGTCGAGTCTGATGTTGTATTGTTTGTAGAAGGGTCATTTTTGAGAGATTCAGAAGGAAGTTTGTTAGCTGCATATGCAATCTGTACAGTGGCAAATGTGATTGAGGCATCATGGTTGAAAGGATTGAGTTCTGCACAAGTGGCTGAGTTTGTAGCTCTTACTAGAGCATGCTACTTATAGATAGAGTTGAGAGTGACAATATAAACTGATAGCCAATACAGCTTTGGGGTGGTTCATGACTTTGGGCAGCTGTGGTCCCAACGTGGATTTTCGACCTCTTCGGATTCACCAATCAGAAATGGAGAGTATGTGAAAGATCTACTGATGGCACTACAGATGCCAGCACAAATTGGGGTGGTGAAATGTTCAGCACATCCCTCTGGTTGTCAATATGTCCCACTAGGCAATAGATATGCTGACAAGATGCACAATTATGTGCTTTAAATATATATTCGATTAACATGGACCAACAAATTGACCAAATTGGCTAAACGGAATGCATGTTGATGTTTTCATCTGTTGCAACTTGGCATGAAGTGAGAGAATTATAAGAGGAAGCAAGTGATTCAGAGAAAAATGGATGTCTCAAGTCAGGATGTACATGTAGATCAGAGGATGAGGTGTGGAACTATACAGACGGAAGACCAGTAATGCCAGATGGTCTGTTATCACAGAAGGCAGGTGTCTACCATGGTCCAACACACATAGGTAGAGATGCAATGATTAGATTGTTCCGTCAAACATGGCTAACTCAAAATTCAGAGTTAGTGCAGAAAGTCTCTGTCAAAGGTGTGCAGTATGTCAACAACAAAATGCAGGGAGAAAAACAGTAGTCAGAATGGGTCGAATTGGAAAAGCTGCGGGTCCATTCATCCGTATGCAGATTGATTTTATTGAAATACCTCCTTGCCAGAGACTGAAATATGTTCTTGTAATTTCTGTCTGTTTTCTTGTTGGGTTAAAGCATATCCAACAAGATATAATGATAGCCCAACAGTTGCTAAATTGCTTCTTAGAGATATGATACCTAGATTCAGTTTCCCAGTCTCTTTGGAATCAGATAGGGAAACGCACTTCAACAATGAAATATTTCAGATGATTTGTGCAGCATTACAAATTGAACAGAAGTTGCTCTGTGCCTACAGACCTGAGGCTTCAGGTGTGGTTGAGCAGATGAACAGCACAATAAAATTCAGATTGGCCAAGGTGTGTGCATCCACAACACTGAAATGGCCTGAAGCATTACAGTTGGTGTTGATGAGTCTAAGAAGTTTCCCTGACAAGAGAACAGGGCTGTCCTCACATGAAATTGTGATGGGCAGGGCTATGAGACAGCTGACAGTCCCAGCATATCAACTAATGTATATAACTGAAGATTTGGTACATGATCATTGCAAAGGATTGGCTGATGTGGTACGTTCAGTGTCTCACCAGGTTGGAGAATTTGAAACAACAACATAGCAAGAGAAAGGACATGATCTGTGTCCTGGGAACTGGGCGCCTGTGAAGAAGCATGTAAGGAAGTCTTGCTTATAACCACGTTGGCATGGTCCCTATCAAGCGATACTGGTAACAACGACAGCTGTTAAATGTGGAGGCTTGCCAACTGGATTCATGCAAGTCACACCAGAAGAGTTCCAATCCACTTGAAAGTGAAGAGCTTGCTGAAGAAGAACTACGAGAATGAGACAATATTCTGAGGTGAGATGAAAGTAAAATAATGCTGTGATTGTTACTGCTGAGAATGAAATTATCTCTGTTATAAGTAATAAATATTAGACAAAAAGAGATTCATTAGAAGAAGGACTGGAACAATTGCAAGTGACATTGACAATGAAAATGGAAAAAGAACAAAAAAGGGAGATGAGTGGCCAAAATGAGTGAAAAGATTAAAGTACTCCATGAAGACAAAAGTTCCAGAGACATTAATTGAAATATCTAGCCAATCTGAACAGAGTCAAGCAGAAGAAAAAGAACAAGTGAGAAGTACAAAGAGAATTAAAGTACCAAATAAGAAATACAAAGCACCTGAATGGACATAAGTGGTGACTACTTCAACGAATGATTGGGAAACAGAATTTCTTGAATTATGTGCAAAAGGCAGTTGCTCATATAAGCCATCCTAAATGAACTATTTTTCTTTTGGAAAAGTGCAGAAAAAAAGGGAGGAGATTTGAGAAATAAATGAATTTTGAAGAAAGATTCTGAAAAAGAAGAGCTGAGGGAGAGCTGAAGACTAAAAGGTGTGGGGTGTACAACCTAAGCCTAATCTAGCAAACGTTTGTAATTTTTTATTATTTTTTTTTAGATTAGAATGTATAGAACTAAATCTAAGACTGGTAAACGGAATCACGGTATATGTAGGCAAATATGTCTTAATGTTTGTCTTGCATTTGTTACGCTAATAATCTTTGTGTGGTTAGCATTAACATTTGTAGTACCATATTTTATGTTTACTAATGTAGTAAATACTACTAATAATAATGAGCATGTAACAATTAATGTTAGGAGATATAAAAGAGGAACCAGAGACTAATATTAAAGAATTAACTGGTAGTGTTTTACATGTGGATAAATCAATTAATTATGTCTCTTTAAATGTCTTTACTAAACTTCTCTACAAGTATGTTGATACCATGGATGCAAGTGATTGTTATGTTTGCATGCAGTTACCTATGTCTGTGGCAGAAGGGGTGACTTGCCATCACCTACCTTTAATGTATGGTATTTTGTGTAGTGTACGAACCAGCTTATTTTATAGTAAGGAGATGTTTCAGTACTATTATTTGAACTTTTACTTAATTTCTAAAGAAGTTCCTATTAGAAAAAATATGAATACAGTGTATAGTGCTAGGAATGCAGAGTACATGGGTGCATTTCTCCATTCTACTAAAACAGTAGACACAGTATATGCACATCAAAAAAATGTAACATGTAAGTTACATAGTGTCGAGATAGAATTAATTAATACAGTAGAAGATAGACTTAGACGTAGTAGAAAAAGAGCTGCAGAACTGAAAAGTAGAGAACCGCCATGGGCACATAAAGAAGGCAATTATAAACCTGGTGAGACTTATGCTACAATGACTCTGGATTGGCCTCACAGAGGGAAGCTTTGCTTACTAAGGCAGAATACTGATTATAAAAATAATTTCATCAGTTCCTGTGAATGTGAACATACTTTCCTTATTACAGGGGGTTGGGAATTGATAGGAGGCACAGATCCTGTGTTCCCTGTAGTTTACTTTGTATGTGGGAAACATGCCTACTATAGGTAGCCACTACATTGGTATGGCTGTTATATGGGTATAGTTTTTTCCCAAAATGCATCATGCTGGTAAAAAAGATGGAACCAATGAAAAGGGACTAACACGGAATAAAAGGGGTTGAGCATCGATACCTTCAGTTGGGGTGATTATAAATTCACAAAAGATTTGAAAATTATCTACATGGTTGATGGTTTATCAATGGACACTGCTGGTGGGTTCTTAATGGTTGATACAGAAATGGCTGCTATGAGGACCATAGTTTTACAAAATCAACTTGCCTTAGATGTATTATTGGCAAAAGAAGGCGGAGTCTGTAGTATGCTGAAAATTCAACAATGCTGCACATATATTCCTGACAAAAGTTGGGATTTGGAGGGATATATTTGCAACATTACTAAATTACATGATGATTTGGTGGAGCTGATGGTTGACAGTGCTTGGGAGAAACTGAGTAGGGTTTCTCTTCTATAGGTAATTGTTTTTCAACATTTACCAATAGCTTATTGGAAAAGATACCAACACCAATAGTTGCTGTTGCTACTAGCATACTAATGGTATATTTCTTTTATAAATGTTGCAAGAATAAAACCTAAAATGCAAAACGGAAAGCGAGAAAAAGGAATAGAGAAGAAATAGAATTGGAAGATCGAAAGTGTACCTATTATAGTACAATAAAAAATGTAGAGAGTGTTAGAATAAAACAGATGAGAAAAATGGACACTGCATTCTGAAATTCTTATCGGATGGCAATCTGATAGGGGCTGTTGTGATGGTTTGGAGTACCATCGGAAGGGGGATTTTTTAACATAAATCTGATCGATTATTTACATGTATTTTTAATAACGTGTAATTACTAAAGTAACACAAGAGTGTATATTATGAGGAAATGCGCACAAGGCACCATAGTTGATCTTTCTTAGCTGAAATAATGAGAATGTTGCTGAGTGGTATTCTGTCTTCCTATCTCCAGAAAATAGATGACAAAGATTCTGCCTCTTATTTTTCATGAAAGTGGTGTAGGATTTTAGAAATCATTCTTTATTTTGGTAAAATAAATGTAGGCCTCAGCAAATGTTTGTAAGGGGATGTGCTGCTGTGCTCCTGTGCTTTCTGCCCTTGATTAAAAAGTAACTAATACTTCCTTAGAAGAAAGAAAACTGTATAGTTCTTTCCTGTCTAGGTGAGGATTGTGTGTAACTATTGCTAGATTTATTATAGAAATGTATCTAGGTTCTTCCTTCTTCCTCTCTTGAAGGTGGTACAATTTTGGACAAAAAGTGTTTAGAAATATTGCTTAGATCATTGTCAGAACACAGCCACACCATTGTGTTTAGCCAATGAAAATGTTTGTAGAGAGTAGAGTAAGTAACATTTTAGCTAAGGAAAGGAAGTAGCGTACTATAGAGTTTCCCTTGGGGAAATCTTCCTCGGCTTGTTCACAAGATTCTTGACCTGTCCTGTGTTCGTGGTATGCTGCATTCCGTGCTGATTCCTCATTCTCTGGCTGGCAGATCCTACAGCTCCTAAGAGACTTTTTGGAGACTTTGCACATCATCGGCTGATGGTGCTGCCCTTGCTATACTCTAACAGCCGTGGAGTCAGCCTTTCAATCTAATTGCACGTTGTGCATTAATATTTCATCTTGTAAGTGAGCATTGGTTTTACCGATGTTTTTCTCTTTCACTCACTTCTCTATACCTGATTTATGATTTTTTTGATGATCTGTGATGATTATTGTGAATCTATACTGTATTCTGTGATCCAATTCATGACATTCAAAATGTATTGTGTTTGACCATTCATAATATGAAATAACAAGAAAACTAATAGAAAAGATTAGAGTCTGTATTTATTCCAGAGCTATTGAGTTATTTGGATGTGTTTATTATGACAAATGTTTCGCGTATTTCTTCATTGTAGGTCCGCATAGTGAAATAGCATTCAGTCTTCCATTGCTTAGTCCCTTTTAGCTCTACCAAAGATTCATCAGAGGACTTTTGATATTGCTAATTCTTAGACAAATTACCTATGGGCCCTTCATTAGAGTTACGCTTCTGATTATGATATAATGGTTGGTGTGGATAGATAGCTAACAGAAAAATCCCCCAACACTTCTGCTGCATCAAGAGATTCTTGGCTTTGACACCCAAATACATGCTGGGTACACTTAGGTACATCTAGTGAGAGTTGCATCATAGGACTAAGCATTTATTACTGTCAAGTCTATAATAATATAATAAAGAGAGAGCCCAAACCTTTGAGGCGGATAATCTCAGGAACCACAGCACAAATCACAACACCCAATACAGCTTTGGAAAGGGCAGTTGCAGCAGAAGGACATAGGCTATGCAGATGCCCACCATATACATTTAAAAGGTAAAAGAACTGTGCCAGCAAAGTAGTCCCTGTGGGCGTGTCTGCGTTGTGCAGTGGGCGTCTGCTGGGGGCGTGACAAACGCTGGGGGCGTGTAGTACGTTCCGCCCTTCATGCCATGTCTCATATCGTGTGCTAATCCCACCCTGCTCCCTTTAAATACCCCTGCACCCCATAATCATAACCCACCCTTACTCCTTAAAATACCCCAACACCCTTAAACACTAACCCATCTAAACCCTATAAATATACCCTGTACCCCAAAACCCAAACCTATCCCTAAACCCTAAAAATACCCCTGTACCCCAAAACCCAAACCTAGCCCTGAACCCTATAAATACCCCTGTACCTCAAAACCCGAACCTACCCCTGAACCCTAAAAATAACCCTGTACCCCAAAACCCAAACCTACCCCTGAACCCTAAAAATACCCCTGGACCCCAAAACCCAAACCTAGCCCTGAACCCTAAAAATACCCCTGTACCCCAAAATCCAAACCTAGCCCTGAACCCTTAAAATACCCATGTACCCCAAAACCCAAACCTACCCCTGAACCCTAAAAATACCCCTATACCCCAGAACCCAAACCTAGCCCTGAACCCTAAAAATACCCCTGTACCCCCAAACCCATACCTATCCCTAAACCCTAAAACTACCCATGTACCCCATAACCCAAAACTATATCTGAACCCTTAAAATACCCAAACACCCCAAAACATATACCTCAGTACCCCAAAACATATACCCCTATACCCATACTTACCTTATCCAAACATTTAAAAAAAAAACATGCTTTTACCATTCATGCATTTACAACGAATTTCGTTGTAAATGTATGCGTGGTAAAAACATATAAAATGTAATGCCATGCGTTATAATGGCATTGCGGAGTCATGGTACTTTCGTAATGAAAGTATGCGGAGTGATGGTATGCGGAAAGAAAGTTGCGGAATAATTGGTGTTTACCCTCCCCCGGTAAGTACATTGGCGGCACGGCGGCCCACATCTCCAGCAACATACTCATATTTTTTCACCACCCATTTGAAAAATGCACAGGTCTCTCTCATTGATGGCCAGCACCGACATACACTTTTAGACACACCTCCCGCCACAAGTTCTAGAATTGCAAACTTTAGAGCTGGGGAGCTACGTTTGAATCTCGGCATCAGCTTAACATCCTGTGATTCCAGGCAAATCGCTTTGTCTCCCCGTGCCTACCACAAATTAATGTGTTCTTCTGTAATTTAAATAGTGCTCATGCCATGTTGTCGAGTTCGCGCTATATAATATTGCAAGGAAAAATAGAGTAGGGAAACTCGAGTTCACACACTACTGAACGCGCACTCTTAAGTGCATCAGCAGTGCACTGTGAATCGGAGCGTTTCACAGGCCTGTCACAGATAAGAAATGCTATCAAAACGAAATCCTACAAAACAATATACTACTGGCCGGCAGCAATTCATACCCGGACAACGTCGGGACGGGCTGCTATTATTTTATATACTTGCTTGTATTCATTGTTTTAGCACAATGGTAGAAATCTACCATCCTTTTATTCCGTTAGTGCTTATAATCATTTATATCCGTTACTGTCTAGTGGTTGTTTCAGCACACCTGTTTTACACTAGAGTGACACTGGTTCAATAAATGCTTATTGAAAAACGTCCCCACCGTTTATTCTGTGTATCTTTCTGAGACAAAGTGAGCGCGAGTGACTGAGTGAAAAGTATCACACTGTTTCCACGATCCCTGATGGGACAGGGTTGTCATGTTTTATAGTTGCCAAGAACTATTCTCTCCTTGGTAAGAGGGGTTTCTAGTGGCACTGTGAGCTAGCTGGTAAACAGGTTAACATACCTGGTAGGGGTGTGTAGAGTCAGTACAGACACCAATCCTACAGTGTATGTTGTCCAAACATGCAGATCTTATATAGGTTTGTAGGAATTACATGACAGAGATGAAAGAAGGGTCAGGTCATGGAGCATGATTGAAGCAGTTTTTTTTAAAATAAACTGAACAGAACATGGCATGTATTTCTTCTGCTCTATTTTTAATATTTACAATGACAAGAGAATATGTTTTTTTTTGCTAGAATCTTTCTGAATGTTTCTTAATGTTTGGAACTACTCCAGCTATTTTTTTAAACTGACCGTATTGTACTGTTTCTAGTATCTGTATGCAACAAAAATGTAATACATTTTTTATGTGTTTATCTTTGCACTAGAGGTTTTATTTGGATTCTTCATGTTTGCAAACATGCTCCTTCTTACATATGAAAGAACTACATTCCAAGGTTTTAAGTGGTTTGTGGGAAAGGTGATGGTGTGACTGCGTAGCATATGGAATAAAGTACCCCAGGTACATATGATAAGGATATTGCAAGTCATTTTGGAGTTCCATAACCTTAGAATCAAACTTGGCTTTGCTTCTCTATATGGTTCTGTAACTTCTTGGTGACTTGCAATATCCTTATAATGTATGCCAGGGGTTACTTTGTCCCTAATATAATGCCCTCATAATATGATACCAGACTGGGGTAATATTATGTGTGATTAAGTATATGTATAAGATTAGGATTTGTGACAAGGACCCCTAAACTTGCACTTATAACACAAGCAATTTGCACTTTGAATTTGAACTTTACAGTTGGGCTTTGAATTTTAACTTTACAGATGGGCTGGACAATAGAACATCAGTGTATCTCTCAATTTTGAAAAATTGTTTAGACGCCAAATAAAGCACAACATAAACGTTTTTGTTAATGATCCTTGATAGCTGCTCTCTGTGACCTAAGCATGCTCTGTCATCTTAGTCTTCCTCTAACAATTGTGATTATGGAGGAAGCCAATTAGCACACTTTCTTTCAATTCTAGCAGGCCTTTACTACTGTGCCATGTTTTTATTACAAGATGCATATGCACAATCTCAAGCATATGTTTGTGGATTACTCCATTTAGGAGGTGTGTACCTAGCAACAAGGCCATCCACTCCACATAATGTCCAGACAAGGTCTCAAAACATTAGACCCAGATCAACCCTCGGTAGCTGGCTGCGAGCAGGCTGGTTTAACTCAGGAGACTGGTATGTAAAGCATTTGGAAACAGCAATACAAGTAAGACAAAACACACAATAACAATTTCACACCAATTTATAAACATAGGAAATCTTTTTATCTTTAAAATGACACCAAGGCAACAAGCATTCAATGTCGGGAACTGGAGATATCATATGAGGAATTGCAAGAAGCAGGTGGACACTCCAGGGAGGAGTTGTGTTAGGGACAGAGAGTGTGTCCCACTTTTGAGGGCCTGAGGCAGACTGCCTCCAAGCAAGGGAAGAGTAATATCAGTGGCTTCCACAAAGTCTACTGAGAGGGTGGTGGTTTCTACACTGAAGAGAGGAACCTCAAAGAAGGGGCTTCCAGGAGGTTGGTGTTCCCTCAGTAGTTCAGAGAATTCCTCCTTGTGTTAAGCCATGACATCCCTTTGGCAGGTCATTTGCGAAAGAATAATACTTTGAACTGGTTGATTAACTATTTATTGTGGCCAAGCATATCTTCCAAAGTGAATGAGTTTTGCAGCTCCTGTGCAACCTGTCTGGCCAGGGGGGCAAGCCAAAGGCCCTCTTGATAGCACTGCCAGTGGCATGGGACACCCTATGATAATGTGGGGGTAGATATTGTGGGTCCCCTAGAACTCACAATGGTATCAGGGAACAGGTATACCTTGGTGGTAGTGGATCATGTCACTAGATACCTTGAAACAATACCCCTCAGAACAGTCACTGCACTTTCAGTGGCTAGGGCCCTCCTTGGTGAGTCAACCAGAGTGGGTTTCCCAAAAGAGGTTGTTTCAGCTAGGGGCATGAACTTCATGTCCAGCTATCTGAAAGGGATGTGGAATTAATATGGTGTTAACAACAAAAACACAAGGATAAAGAAGGGTCTATAGGGGGAAACAGGTTTACCGACCAAAATGCACCCTATCCCCAAATCTAAGTAGTAAAAAACACAAATGGGGTGCTATTGGTCTCAGTGGACTAGAGAGTGTCTGCTTTCTTCTAGACAGTGTGTGTATATAGACTAACAGATAGTGAGAGGAGATAAGAAAAAACCCATCAGCCCACCCATTGGCGGAACTTCATCATCTGGGATTGTGAAAGTACGAGCTGGTATCTACTAGATAACTCACTGTTGTATTGTGAGTATTTTCTAGTACCGGATCCACCAGTGATGAAAGAAAGTCAAAAGAATATAAAGAGCTGTGGGCAGAATTGTTGCAGTGCTCAAAGGGTATGTGCTAGTGAAAAGTGGTGTGTTAAAATTGACTACCAAGGTGCCTAAGTGTAACTTTTATTCTGGCGGTCACCATGATGACAAAGTTAAAATACAGAGTGTGGATAGAATTTCAGCAAATACTGCTATCCTGATGGTAAGTTAACTGGTCGACATGTTTCAGCCGTGAGTGGCTTTCTTCAGGACCTATGATAACGACACTACTGCAACTATTACTGAGAAAAGTATAGTGAGAGTTACATACCATGCAAGGATGACCTGAAGCACCCTCCAGGACAAGTGGACTGGACCCCATCCAATATTAGAGAGAAAGGGTGAGGTGACCTACCTGGTAGACCTGGACACCCCCAGGAACCCTCATAGGGTCCTTCATGAAAATAGGCTGAAACCCCACCAAGACAGGGCAGAGATGATAATGATGATGGTCACAGAAGAGGGAGCAGAGGAGGAGACTGGGCCAGTGCCAGATCGCCTCTCCAACAATGTGTGAGATGGGTCAGTGGAGGGAGTGGTGCTTTCCCCAGACTGACAGAGTCACAGCACAGAGACTGCAAGCAGGTGCTGGAGCAGTTTGCTGGTCTGTTTTCTCTCACCCTAGGTATCACCAGCTGGTGTATACACTGCATTGACACTGGTGACAGCCTACCTGTTACGACCAAGTTGTACAGGTTGTCTGACCAGGCCAGAGCCAGCATCAAGGCTGAGGTAGCTCAGATGCTGGAATCAGGGGTAGTTGAGCCCTCTGGCAGTCCATGGGCCAGTCTAGTGGTGCTGGTGCCCAAACCTAACCCCCTGGGGGGGAGAAGGTGGTATGGTTCTGTGTGGAATACAGAGGCCTGAATGCAGTCATGAAGACTGATGCTCATCCTATAGCTAGTGGTGATGAGCTCATTTGACAGGTTAGAGGCTACTAAGTACCTAACTACATTTGACTTGACTCTGGGCTACTGGCAGATTGTCCTTAATGAAGGAACAAAGGAGAGGTCAGCATTCTCCACACCAGAGGGACTTAACCAGTTTAAAGTAATGCCCTTTGGCTTAAAGAATGCCAATGTCGCCACATTCCAAAGGTTGGTGTACAGGCTCCTGTCTAGACTAGAGCAGTTCAGTGCAACTTATCTGGATGATATAGCTGTGTACAGTCCCAACTGGGAGGATCACTTAAGCCACCTGAAAGAAGTGCTTCAGGCCCTGCAGTAGGCTGGCCTGACTATTAAGGCCAGTAAGTGTCAAATAGGGCAGTGTTCAGTAGTGTGCCTGGTTCACTTTGTATGTGGAGGCAATGTAAAACCCCTCCAGGCCAAAATCCAAACCATTTTGGGTTGGACAGCCCCTACAACTATATACAGATCAGGGCATTCCTTGGTCTGACTGGATACTATAGAAGGTTTGTTCAAAACTATTGGACCATTGTGCCTCCCCTCACAAATTGTATGCAGGTATTGCAGACTGTCTTTAAAAGTAAATTGTATGCAAATGTGACTTTAGTGGTGTGGGCACTTTAAAAGTGATCCTATACCGTAATGTTACATACAAGGCACCCCATAGCTATCCCAGGGATGGGGTGGCATGTAACTATAAGCACGGACCTTTTACAAGATGCTTTATATGCCCTGGTGAGGAAAAAACTGCCCATTTCATTTTCTCCATTGTAGTGACTTAGCTTCATTGGCTAACATTGCAATATTTTATTTAACTATAACTATTGCTAGGAAAGGAGTTAAAATGTCATTCAAGGATTTAAAATATTGATATTGATACATTCAACAATTTGCCACTGTTGAATGTATCATAACTAGTATAGAAAATAAGTTATAAGACTTTGTTTTCTGTAAGCTAAGATCACGCCTTCTAGCAGTCTCTTCTGATTGCTCAGCTCTAATAGGCTTAGCCAGGCTGCTTTGATTAGGTGATAAGTGACCTGGCCGGAGCAGAGTTTATCTGATGGTGAGAGTTCTGCAGCTGCAAAGACCAGGCCAGGCAGGGGGGTGGGTAACAAAACATGACCTTCAAAGAGAGCAAAACAGTAAGGAAAGCCAACCAGGCCTGCCCCTCTTCCTGCCAGATGTCAGGGCCAAGAATGTAATTTACAGGGGTCTGAAGGGAGTGTGATGTATTCCTATAGGTTCTGTATCGATCCCCCTATTCCTGACCCTATTCTGGTTAACAAGTTAACTAGCAGCCATCCCATGAGGAAGAAAACCCCCATGATGCAGGAACCTTTATCTGATTAAGCCACACTATGGCACAGGAACGTGTTATCTGATTAGGTCACAACGCTTGCCATCTAATTAGACAAGCGATATTCCTCCAGCCCCTGATAAGGCATACGGAGTTCTCAAAACAAATCAAACCTATGACAACCTGGGAAAAACCCTGCGGCCATTGTTTTGATTTCACCGAGAACTTCAGCAAAAGAATGTGCTAACGACCAGGTCGTATGACATCCTTATTGACGTATCTATGTCCATCCTTACGTCAATCTCGGCACCTTAAAGGTATAAATATTACCGATATTGCCCTATGCAAACACACGCGGTGGTGACGAGATCGGAGCAGCCAGACTTGCCGAAGCCCAGAGCAGAGCAGACCCCGCTGGCGCAGCCCCGCCTTCCTGACGCGCTGAGAACGAGACGCTGCTTTCTCCTGCCGAGAAATCCAGCTCCGGCGCTTCCGGGTAGCCCTCGCAGGCAGCCTGGAATATCGAGACCAAGAGACGAGAGATACCATCCCTCATTCATCCTAGATTCCAGGTACAGAACTGAATAACCCCTTGCAGAGAATTCTTTAGTCAGTCACTTGGCAAAACAAACTTAACTTAAACTGCTACTTTCTATTCCCGCCCACGTATTAGGCTTAGGTCAGGTACATCTGGGGTAGGCGTAGTTAGAAACACCAGTTGAGTACGATTAGTCAAATGTATATGTGTATGTATCTATTTTATCCATTTTAAACCATCATATGGCTTAGAAACCATATCAATGTTTTTACAGTATTATTTTATACTTCTGCTTTTAATGTATGCACTTTACTTAACCATAAGTATTGCAATAATATCGATCCATTTCTCTTGTATGAGAAAAGAGACTGATCAATAAATAACATCTTTTATTGAACACGCCCGTCTCTTCCTTTTCTCTACAATCTGGTGAGACTAAGAATGCACGTACTGACTGAGTAAAATAAGTCGTCTTTTGTTTTCACACGACTCTAGAGATACACTCTTGATTAGGGGAGAGCAAAGTTGTCATGTTCTATGGTTGTCAGAAACTAAATCCCTTCTTGTCTATCCAGGGAGGTTCAACTCCTCCTTGCCTATTCGAGAAAGTTTCTAGTGAACTCTGAGCTAGCTGGCAAACCCAAAACTTTAAGTCTAATATCGACAGTAGTAGACCTAGTTAACGTCTGGTCTAGGCCTATACTATTGAAGGTATTATTCCAATGCGCAGAGCCTATTGGGATAATAGGAACTACACTACATGGCGCCCAACGCGTTTGGATAGGCGATAAAACTAACGTAAGACATTTAGAGTAACTCAGTCGTGCTTTTTCACTCAGACCCCTTTTTTCCCATAATACTCCAAAGACGTCTGGAGTGGGTGAAAGGTAATATCCGCCAGACCTCGCAGGAGGAAACTCCTATGTATGGTCCTTGGTTTAGTCAACGTTGAAGGATACACTGTTCCAAAATATTGTGCATCTAATCTTTGTTTCCATAAGAACCTGATCTGCAAACAAACAAAATAACCTTCTGGACAGTACAATGTCAGACAGTGAAGGAGACAGAGAGGCAGTTAGAATAGCAACTGAACTCGCAGCAGCTGATACTGCTATGCAAGAAGCAGACCCGGGTATAATAATCATCCCGGTCAACACAAGAAAATCTATAACTTTAAAACTTATAGAAAATGGACTGACACCTAGAGGTGGCACAGTCATATTCGTAATTGAGGCACACGAATATCGGCAGACAGAGGTATTCTACACATGGATAAACTTTCCAGCAGCTAATGCTGTAACAAAGGTCTTCCACTATTACAAAACAGAGGAACCTCCTAATGAGTACACTCCTCTCGAGGAGGTGGAAGTACCACTTAAATTTCAAGAGCATCTGCTCTTATTTAATGGCGCCCTAAAACATAATAATCACATCACCAGGCTCGGTCCATTAGGTAGACCAGGAGCAACGTGGCCGGTTCTAGCCGGATACACACCACATCCAGACATCGATGGGATGTCTGCAGCAGAGCTTTTAACACAGCTAAAACAATTAATAAAATTGCATAGACAATTAGTCCAATATGTGATGCGGACTTCAACAATTCAACCAGCAATTAAAATTCCACAGCTGACCCCTCATCAGGGGAACACAAATAAAATTACACCACAGAACATACAATCCTGCCTAGGTAAAGTACCAGCTAAACGGGAACAAATACCATTCTGGTTAGCACAAAAAATCACCCAAATAGAGGCGGTGTTTCCAGACACCACCCCGTTAGAAAAACACAGGATTCTGACTATCTGTCTTCCAATGGGAATCGCACCACACGTGGAGGACTGTGACACTTGGGGTACAGTCTTTGCTTCCATCTACACAAAAACGCACGGTGTTCCATCCATTTCGGTAATACCAGATGTGCTAAAACAAATTCAAGACGAATACGGTCCAGAACCCGCTTTAACTCTTGGTATGAAATTACTAAAAGACTTCAGGCAGGTCTCGGCTATATTATTAGCCAACATAAAGGGAGAAGCAGCAAACGTGGCGATCCGCCAGAGGTTAAAGGAGACAGATATAGCAGACCAACCAGCTGAAATTGCCAGAATTATAGAAAAATCCTATGAGGAACTAGGTAGAGATAGTTTAGGTGGAATACCAGTAAAACCACAACTGATTGAAAGTCCAGGAAAAATATTTTTTTATAATAATTCAACATCACAAAAAAAGAGCTGGGATGGAAACAAACAATCCAATCCTAAAGAAAAGAAATTCCAATCCAGAGGAAGGTCTCCTCGGCGGAGAGAAAAATCTCCGAACCAAAGACACAGGTCACCCCAAAGTGACCCCTCTGGGAAAAGATATAACCTTAGAAATAGGGATAATATAAAGAAGCCTGATAGATATCAAGACATTGATACACGTCCCTCTCAATCTTTTCAGACTTCCTCGCAGAAATCGGAAAGAAGAGGACGATCAGAACAAAGAGAAGAGCACGCCAAGTCCAAAGACAAGGAATCTGCTCATCTAAAAAAAGAAACTACAATTTCCAAAAAAGAAGGTAGCCAGTATCAAGGTAGTAAACAATGCCGAGAATACTGAGGACACAACTGAAAAACGGAGAATGGGCTCAGACAATGCTAGACAGCGCAGCAGAAGTGAGCATAGCTCGCAAAGTCCTTATGAATCATCTGGAGACAGTGGACACGAATGAATATCTTCAAGTGGAAACTGCAGACACCAGAGTTAGCAAACCTCACAAAATATATGAAATAACTTTACGTATAGAAGGGGATAAGACTAGAAAAATAAGGGGACTATTTTGGGATAATCTCTCCAAGGGCTATGACATCCTTCTAGCTGAAAAAGACTGGCCACCAGAGTTTGTCAGGGAGTGCCCTCATGGCGAAGAAATAATTATGCCTGCCTTCTCAAATCATATCCCAATTCATAAAAAATACACACTTGCCAGAAAGTGGGCAGTAGCTCAAGCTCCTGCTTTATATAAAAATCATGTAGGATGGGATGAGGACTCTCCTCCTCACAAAATCCAGTTAAAATCACAACCTACTGCACAAAGGCAGTATCCAATCAAGCAAGAAGCTAAAAAACAGGTTAAAGAAATTCTAGATCAATTAGAATACCAGGGGGTGATTGAAACTTGCACCTCACAAATGAACAACCCTTTGTTTCCTGTCTCCAAACCAGACAATTCATATCGTCTAGTTTTGGATTACAGACACCTTAACTCATGTTGCAAAACTTTTGCAGTGCAAAATTCGCATAGTGCTGCACTAATGAATAACATAGTGCGCAAAAAATACAAAACAACATTAGACATCTCTAATGGATTCTTTTGTCAAAACATAGCACCAGAGAGCAGATATTTGTCTGCGTTCTCAATAAATGGCACTCAAAAACAATTCTGTCGGTTAGCCCAGGGGTACAAGAATAGCCCAGGGGTATTCTCAGCGAGAGTAACAGTGTTACTACAAACATATGATGACGAAGCATTATCTTATGTCGATGACATATACCTAACAGATGATGACTTGGATACTCACTTGAAGAGAGTGAACACCATAATACTTGGGTTCGCAGCAGAGGGTTACAAATTCAACTTTAAAAAATCGAGAATTGCCCATCTAACAGTCCTGTTCTTAGGATATGAATTATCAAGTGAAGGCAAAAGCCTGGCTGACAATTTCCT
Organism: Lissotriton helveticus; assembly: GCF_964261635.1. Lineage (NCBI taxonomy): Eukaryota > Metazoa > Chordata > Amphibia > Caudata > Salamandridae > Lissotriton > Lissotriton helveticus. Next base: position 540,873,287 of record NC_136067.1, read on the forward strand.
AGAGAAATGTGCCGTACTCCAAGCACCTAGAACACTAAAAAACCTACAGTCAATTCTAGGCTTCCTAAATTTCGGAAGAACATACATTGCAAATTACGCAGAAAGGGTCAAACCCCTTTATGATCTAATAAAACCAGATTTTAAAAGAACCAATTGGACTCAAATACACACAGAAATTTTGAGATCCTTACAAACAGACATGTTAATTAAAACAAAATTAGAAACACGTGATAACACACGCAGTCTTGTGATTCGAGTCATACCAGGAAGATGCGGATTCACATACCTGACCTCTAATGAGGGAGAAAAGGTACCAATTGCATTCAAATCACACTTGTACACAGAAGCTGAAAAGAAATTCAGCATTAAAGAAAACATTGTTCATACAGTTCAAACCGCAATAGCTAGAGAAAAAGATCAAGCGGACGGTAGACACATTACAGTCAGAACAGCAGAATCAGCCTTTGAGGCATTAACAACACCGTGTAATTTACCAACAACAACATTGAATCCGGAATGGATACAATGGGTGAATTCAATTACAACGGACAAAGTATACTACTACTTTGATCCAGAACTAGAGGAACTAAAAAATCTAGACTATGAAAGAACATTCCCTCTGCCGATCGACATGCTGCCCTTACGACAATACGCATGTGTAATCTATACAGACGGACAGGCTCAACCCTCCGTTTGGGGAGAACAAGCATACAAGCCCACATGTGAGATTACAAAAGAAGTGTGGCGCGGAGGTAAACTAAGACCTCTATTAACAAAAACACACTCAGTAGAAACTAATTCAGAACAACAGACTGAAATAATAGCATTAAAAATGGCGCTAGATAATGCGGATCGCGAATTCCCGACACTTATAGTGTCCGATTCATATTACTGCGTCAAATCATATAACAACGATTTGCAGACATGGATTCAAAACGGTTACAAAGATGACACAGGTGCAACAATAAAGCAAAAACTGCTTTGGGAACAAATAGTTCTGTTACAAAAAGAACTACCAAAGACTCACGTGATACATACACTGAGTCATCAGCGTGATGGCGTTCACGTTGCAGGGAATTCATTGGCTGAGACTAAATCGGCTTCCGTAGCTCGAAAAAAGCGTACAGTGAAGTATATTGACGGTGAAACGGTGAAACAGTGCTGGCGGTGAAAACGTCATCAAAAGGCGACTGCTCAGCACTACCGATCAACTATCCACTCAATTATACATACATAATCGATGCAAACTCCGTCCCTTTTGCTCGAATCCCTGGAGTGGGGGATAGAGTGATTCCAAACATGGACAGGAGAACCTTGTTAATAGCAGACGCACATATGGGCGAGGGTCTCAGACACCTCAAACTAAAAGATTCTCTGGAAGAATTACAATCAAGGTACTGGTGGCCAGGCATGAGCCTGCATCATACCATGTTCGTAAAGAACTGCCCAAACTGTAACAGAAATCGCAGTGGTGAGAGAAACGGTGTAATACCGTGTCGTTTCACTCAAAGAAAAGATCAACAGTAAAAAGCAAAGCGTCCGATTAACATATACAGGCTAGTTTCCACTTATAATGTAGATCACCAGCGCTCGGCTGACATCTGGACTGTTATACAAAGATTTGCGAGTCTAAATGGCATATACGCTAGAAGCATGCTACGTTTGACCATTGTTTTCACTCTAGCCCTCCAGCCGGAGGGGAAACATGGCCAAATGAGCATAGCACAGCGGGACTCTTCTCACTTCCTTCCTGAGGGATACGGGATGGTGTAAAGAAAAAACCAAGGCATAAAGCTATCTATAACAGAAAGGATATTAGGTTCGGGAGCTGGGTGGGTCAAACATCTAATAAGTGTCCAACGTAGTCTAAATAACCTGCCAAGAAATTCTCTGAAGGGATTCAGTCCGTACGAATTATTGTTTGGAACTAGGATGTTAGTCTTAGACCTCGACAGTCAGACTTCAGTGGTGAAGGAAAAAAGCTTTGATATCAAAGATTGTTTGGCTATTTTGCAGGACTTAAACGAAACAAGAAAAGACCTGAGCAACATAAAGTTGAAACAGCAGCCAACAACCACTGAAGAACCACCACCTGTCCCAGCAAGACCTGTCTGGATTCCAAAAGTCGGGGATCTAGTCAGAGAAAAGATCGCGGTAAAGAAGGAATTTGGGCCTTCTTACAGAAAAGCAGTTCCTGTCTTGTCTATTAACGGGACAAGATCAGTTGTACTACCGCCGCTTGCTGGTAAAAAGGAGAACCGAGTTGTATCCATCGACCTGGTAAAACCACAATCATGTGGCCGATAACAAATAGTAGGCCAAGTGGACTCCCGAAAAGTAGTAGAACACCAAGATTTGCTACAAACACAGAGGTTCAATCTAAGAGGCTAATCACATTCGAAACGCCTACAGAACTACAACAAGGACTATGCAACAATGCAATGGAACTTAGACCTCTGAAAACCCAAATAAAAACATTTAGCAGAGACACACCAATCTATAATGAAGTAACAAACGAATATGCAAGAAACAGTAATCCTGAAACAATTGGAACAATTGACAGAACTGAATCCGGCTACTTCATAAACTTCGATGATTCCTCTGAAGGCTTCACTGAATCAAAAACACAGCCATCAACAAAAACCTTTAAAGATAAAGTTAAAGTAAAGTTGTTTCAACTGAAAGAAACATATCTGATTTCTCCATGGATTGAATTTTGGGTGGGTTTTGGTGCATTTATCCTCATACTTTGGCTCATCATGGTACTAACTTTGGGACGCTTCATTGAGGGAAAATATGCTAAAATGGACACAGCAAGTCAGAAAATCAACTTGATCCTCAAACCACACACATCTTCACACGTCGAGAAAAGAGAACTTTCTTCAGTCAACTTCACAGCCAATCCTATACCGGGTGGGGTAGCATGGGACAACACTGACTACGAAATTTATGGTCCGGTTGAAATCCTGAAATATCCACACCAAATTAAGATCTCGTTGAGTGACTTTGTAAAAGCAAGCTCATTTGCTGATGATTGGGACTTTGAAAGTATAAATAATATGATGTCTGACTTAGTGATGTCTGCTAAATTTACAAAACATGATTATTTGCAGGGTTCGACAAATTATGATAGTATGTACTGTTATAACCACTATGGTAACCATTTTCTACATAGATCTGCACAACCTAGAAATGTTTTAAATTATAATCAATGGGAACATTGTGCAACCCCTCCAAAAGGAAGCTCAAGAACCGTTTATGACAAATATTCATACTTTTCAGGTTTCAACTCAAGTAATGCTGAAACATTTTATTTCAAATTGTCAAATAAGACAGGGACAAAGACCATGATAACAAACACAAAATTGATATATTCAGACTCATTCTTTGAACAAATGAATACTTTTGGTTTTGATTATTGGGACAAAAATGTTGAAGTAAAGAGTGTTTGGGGTACAAAAGAATGGCAAGTACAGGGTATAGAATCTTTGTTTAGAGCCTGCATGATCCCAGAACAAATTATATTTTTAAATGACACTGTTCAACAAACTACCTGTCTCGGCCTAGCCAAAATCAAAGACTTAAATAAACCGTCTATTCCAAAACCAACAATGAACAGCAATAGCTCTACAGATGAAGAGATAGACGTAAATTATGTATTAAACCAAAACAGAACACATCCTGATTGGAAAAAGTGGTTGATCTGGCCCACAGATACTAATAACTGTCAAGACAGATTCCTGAATAAAACACAGGGGTTCAAAATGACCAGGCCAGACCCTAGATATTCCCAAAGACAACACCCAGGGATAATAACCACCTACAGTGTGGGAAAATTATGCCTTCAGTGGCTACAAACTTCCACACTGGCAGAAATTAAGCAACACCTAACTTTACTTACTGATGGTGCTGACTTGCGTGATTTCATTATGGGACCGCGCAAACAGCGTCAGAAACGTTTCATAGCAGCCTCTGTATATGCAGCATACAACGAGGCCTGGAAGGTGACTCAAATTGAGACAGCAGAAAGTATACGGGAAATTGACCGTATTAATTTGGAAAAATCACTTTCTGTAGTGGACAATGGGTTAATGACTCTGTCCTCCAGAATTTTTTCTTTGGACAGCATTGTGTCTTCAGCAATCGACATATTATCGCAAGACTTACTGTTGTTACAACACGGTCAGTCCCAATTGCGTTCTATTGTACAGCTTGGCTGGACGTTACAAAATCTGCGTTCAGGCTATGTGCCTTGGCGTTTAATCAACACAACGTCACTATTCAATATCTTTAACCTTACTGATAAACAAATCAGTATGGCACAAAAGGGTGCTGATTATACAATCCTGAGCATTGAGAAACTCGAGAGATTACCAGTGACAATGTCAGAACGACCTGTCAGTGAATGGATAATACATGGGATAATTAATATTCCAATATCAACCTTCAGGTTTCGATACTGCCAAAAATATATACAGGCTGGCATGTACGAAAAATTGGGAAAAGGGTACATTAAAACAACATGGAACTTGCCCTATTCACATGCATGTGTCAGTAATAAAGGACAGAAAGTGTTTCTTAGTGGCAATAATTGTGCGATGTCACTGAGCGGTACACTTCTGTGTAATGGAATTAGTTTGCATGGAGCCTGTGAAGGGAACTCAAATAACCTTTCATGTCACCAGCTAGGCGCACCTGCAACAGAGATAGAACCATTCTTTCAAAGACTCTATAATGGGAGTTACGTTCTAATTGTGGACCGCAGATGCTGTAGTCTTATGCCCGGGACTCCGTATCTCGTAACTACGACTGCGAAGGTCAAGTGCTGTGGACGCTTATTGTTCCCCAGCTCCCTTCCAGACAGGGAGGCAAGGGCATGGCCAAACTTGAAAATTACTTCTATTCGAATAGATACTTTAAGCACAATGAAAACAGTGCTTCTTCAGACGCCGACCAGGCTCACGTCATCAAAAGAAACGTATGATCTCCTAGTCGCAAGGACGACTGCAGAGATTCACTCATTGTTATCAACTAATTCCCCCATACATTTCGCAGAAATCCTGAATGAAATCTTAAATATTTCTGATACCAGTGGAGTCTCAAAAGTATTTAAGACAGTATTTTCGATGGCATTAACACCATTCAAAGCCATACTGGGTATTTTTCCAGATTTCGTCCATTCGATTTTTGGCGGACTTCCCCTCATTTTGGGACTAATTGCAGGAATCCTATTCCTAGTCCTTATATTTCGTTATGGCAAACCATGTCACAGACAAAACACCTGCGACAAGGGAAGAAACGATCCTAGCCATTGGATACAGGGACCGGATATCAAAAATCCTGGGACTATCCCGGCTTAGAGACCTGAACATGACTTGGTTTCTTTCATTTCGACCAATGTGGCAACGATGTGTTTTACCTGTATTAAGGTGCTTGCTATGCGGAGAAGAATGCGTGTTAGACACCTGTCTGATGCTACAATCGGATGCGCCAATGGATGCAGAAACATTGTTGAGTTCAATAAAGGCTCATGCTTTGTGCTGCCCTCAACGGCTACCAATCCTGATGACGGCATTCGTGGAAGCTTCACCACTCCGATTAAGGGGTAGTGAAGTTCAAGATGAAAGCAGCATTGATCAGGTACCACCTTCTGTCAGCAATTCTAATCAAAACGTCAATGGAGACAATCATGCTCACGAATGCATGGTTACATCCTTTTCCGAGTTAGTGGAACTCTCCCAGGAAGCTGTTGACAGCTTTTTCGACAGTCTAAATGATATGATGTTCTCACCAGAGCAGAAATAGAGACTTTTGAGCAAGCTCGCACACGGCGTTCCCTGAATTTGGCCTTCAGCTAGAATAACAAAATACCATGAACAATTTTCCCTCCAGTTCACGGACAGCAATTTTTTCAGCAGCCCCAAAATATTTCTACATATTTTTCGGGACACTTATCTTCTGCTTAAAGTAAGAACTATTCTTAGAGAACTAAAATTTCTATTTTTAGATACTTTATAGACATTAGCTGCCCGCTGGTATGTTCATAATTATTTTATTCTGTGATGGAATGGTCTCGAACCTTTTTTCTGTATTAAGAGCCATTTCATGTGTAAATTCTCATATACAAATTAGTGATCATGTATAGATATGCGTGATTAGTTTAGCATTATTCTACGGCTTGAGTGCATATGTTACATGTGACTTTTTTTTCCGTATATTTGATAATTTCAAAATGCATTTTATGTATTTTGGGGTGGTAAGGTATACGCGATACTCTACAGTATGTTTTACTATGCATAGATTCGTAAATATGTCCATAGTTAGCGTGGAGTGGGTGTGATGTATTCCTATAGGTTCTGTATCGATCCCCCTATTCCTGACCCTATTCTGGTTAACAAGTTAACTAGCAGCCATCCCATGAGGCAGAAAACCCCCATGATGCAGGAACCGTTATCTGATTAAGCCACACTACGGCACAGGAACGTGTTATCTGATTAGGTCATAACGCTTGCCATCTAATTAGACAAGCGATATTCCTCCAGCCCCTGATAAGGCATACGGAGTTCTCAAAACAAATCAAACCTATGACAACCTGGGAAAAACCCTGCGGCCATTGTTTTGATTTCACCGAGAACTTCAGCAAAAGAATGTGCTAACGACCAGGTCGTATGACATCCTTATTGACGTATCTATGTCCATCCTTACGTCAATCTCGGCACCTTAAAGGTATAAATATTACCGATATTGCCCTATGCAAACACACGCGGTGGTGACGAGATCGGAGCAGCCAGACTTGCCGAAGCCCAGAGCAGAGCAGACCCCGCTGGCGCAGCCCCGCCTTCCTGACGCGCTGAGAACGAGACGCTGCTTTCTCCTGCCGAGAAATCCAGCTCCGGCGCTTCCGGGTAGCCCTCGCAGGCAGCCTGGAATATCGAGACCAAGAGACGAGAGATACCATCCCTCATTCATCCTAGATTCCAGGTACAGAACTGAATAACCCCTTGCAGAGAATTCTTTAGTCAGTCACTTGGCAAAACAAACTTAACTTAAACTGCTACTTTCTATTCCCGCCCACGTATTAGGCTTAGGTCAGGTACATCTGGGGTAGGCGTAGTTAGAAACACCAGTTGAGTACGATTAGTCAAATGTATATGTGTATGTATCTATTTTATCCATTTTAAACCATCATATGGCTTAGAAACCATATCAATGTTTTTACAGTATTATTTTATACTTCTGCTTTTAATGTATGCACTTTACTTAACCATAAGTATTGCAATAATATCGATCCATTTCTCTTGTATGAGAAAAGAGACTGATCAATAAATAACATCTTTTATTGAACACGCCCGTCTCTTCCTTTTCTCTACAATCTGGTGAGACTAAGAATGCACGTACTGACTGAGTAAAATAAGTCGTCTTTTGTTTTCACACGACTCTAGAGATACACTCTTGATTAGGGGAGAGCAAAGTTGTCATGTTCTATGGTTGTCAGAAACTAAATCCCTTCTTGTCTATCCAGGGAGGTTCAACTCCTCCTTGCCTATTCAAGAAAGTTTCTAGTGAACTCTGAGCTAGCTGGCAAACCTAAAACTTTAATTCTAATATCGACAGTAGTAGACCTAGTTAACGTCTGGTCTAGGCCTATACTATTGAAGGTATTATTCCAATGCGCAGAGCCTATTGGGATAATAGGAACTACACTACAGGAGAGGGTTCAGGTAAATGAGCCACATCAGTTGGATGGATGGTTTAGCCAGCTTTTACTCCTCTGGAGAGAAATCATCCATTTTGTATTTTGGAAGTGCAGTGCTGTGTCGGACAAGAAGATGACACACTTTGGCGGAAGTTGCCATGATTTTGGGTAGCACCCTGTACCTCATTACATCATACCAGTTTCATGGCCAGATTGGTTTACTCCTACTGTGCAATTTACCATCCTACTATCTGCATCATTCGGTCTGGATGCCTATCATTTGGAAATCGCTATTGGCATGACATATGTATATTACGTGGTAGCCTGAATCTTTCTTATTACAATATATTTCGCTGAATTGTTATTTGAATTCATATTTATAGCTCTTTGCAAATTATTTTCATGTCTCTTCTGTGTTTTTAAAACATTCACTTCAATCACTTAAATTGTACCATATTGGCCATAGCCATGTCTACTGTTTATGCAATTTCGCAATATCCAGTTTTGATAACTGATTTACCAGGACCACTGAATAATTCGCCAATATTACCACATTTTGTGTATGAAGCCCTATCACTGTTATAACTTACATATAATTGTTATGTGAACTCATGTACGCAAGTACCTCATGAGTTTGCCATTGTTCTCAAAGTGTGTCCTAATACTTGATTCAATTTCGCAATATATTATTTATTGGTCGATAACATAGATGTCAGGCTGCTGCACCCTCCTTGCCTCTCCCTCTTTTGCCATATCTAAGCTTCCCTACATAGTCTGTCTTCCGTATCCTTCTTGCATGAGCCAACGTCATCGCGCTCACGCTGCGTCATAAAGTCTCTGGCCCTGCTTGTCTTTATTGTTGCAAGCATTTTTAACCCTCGCACTGTACCGGAATCAAGCCTGTTACCCTGGGGTCCCCCGAGAATCTCATACCTATTTCTAACCCTGTGGCTGTCTTTGACCAAGCGTCTTCTTTGCTTACAAGTAAGTTAAGTCCTTGCCCAGCGCTGTCAACTCCCCCCCCCCGTTTTACCGTAAGCTGCCAAATGCCACCCCCCGGGCTTCTCTCCTTATAATTTTCTCACCCCTTCTCTACAGTTATTGGCACTGTTTTCCATGTGGACGACATCTCCAAATTGAGCTTCCTACATGTCTAAGCAGCAATCCTAGGCTTGACGTGTGCACGTCCTCACCAATTGTCATAGCTAACTGCGCTTCATTAGGTGAGTTTCGTGTCTCACCATGAAATTCTATGGTCCCCCCACTCTGGAACCTCAGTCTAGAGCACTCAATCTAGAGCCCATTGTTTAGTTATTTTGGAGCTTTTGAAATCTAGTCAAACCCTCTCTTATATCTCCATAGATGTCAGTCAACTCTCCTGTTCCCTGTTATTTCGTGCCTTGACACTGCCGGACTTGCGCCCCTGATCCCCTCTAACGGTAATTAAATATATTATAGAAATCCTAACTTCTCTCTTCTTTCCATCCCCTGTCTCCCCTCTACCATTGATTCCCCTTTTCCTCTTCATGTTTCTCAAAACCCAGTTGATGATCACTGTTTGCCCTGCTCCAACCATTAATGGGGTCTGATACTTCTCCCCATTCCCCTGTGCAGCACTCCTACAAACTCGTACCTGGTCCTGAAGATGACCTGAATTTTGTACAGGTTGAAACACCGTCGACCTTCAGCGCAATTCTTGGTGCTACCTTCATGGTTCCATGAAACTAACTGTACCCATTTTAAAAAATTGACTAATGTATGGAAACTAGCCAAGAGTCCTTTGTATATGTTGATGTCTTTCTCTTGCACGATTTATTACGGTATATATTTTTTCACTTGTCACTTGCGTCGTTCACTTTATTTCTCACGTGCACTAATGTGCACAAGTCTGTACAGGTTATTATTATTAGGGTTTTGTAGAGCGCGTAGTAACCCGTGAGCATCCCAGCGCTGGAACCTAGACAGTCAGGAGGGTGGGGAAGCCAAAGAAGACCAAGAAATTAGGGAAAGAGGAGCGTTTTCAGTGATTTTCAGAAAAGGAGGAGATTAGATTCCATCCTCAATTTCCGGGGGAGGGTGTTCCAGTGGTTCGCCGTATTCACAGAAAATCGTCGTCCCCCGGAGCAGGCTTTTTTCACTCTGTGGACTGTGATGAAGTTCTCGTGGTCCGACCGGAGTGATCTGGTGGCTTTGTAAGGGATGATAAAGTTTTTGAGGATGGGAGGGCCTTTGTTGTGAAGAAGTTTATGTACCAGGCAGAGAGCCTTAAACACAACTCTTTCTCTAATTGGCAGCCAATGAAGTTGCTTCAAGGCTGGCTTTGCCGATGTTCTGGCTGGAGTGTTAGTGAGAAGTCGGGCAGCGGCATTCTGAATTCTCTGTAAGATGTTGAAGGTGGCTTCGGGGGCTCCCAGATAGATGGCATTGCTGTAGTCCAGCCTAGAAAGAATAAGGCCTTGGATCAGCAGTTTCCGGGAGGTGGGAGGGAGCAGGGGAAGGATTTTCCTACATGCCCTAAGAAGTCCAAAACAGATGCCCGCCGTTTTTTTTGCCTGGATTTTAAAGGACAGGTCTTTCTCAAGCCAAATTCCCAGGCTCTTGACCTCAGTTTTGGAACAGGGGGTTCACCTAGACATGCGGGCCAGATGTTGGGGGGAAGGGAGAGCCCATTTTTTGTCCTAGAAGCAAAATTTCGGTCTTGGACCCGTTAAGTTTCAGCGCTGAGTTGTTCATCCACCCCTGGATTTCAGAGAGGCAGCTGTGGAGGTTGGACGGTTCTTGGTTGGGGTGGGTGAGGGTTACCACCAGCTGGGTGTCATCGGCATAATTGATGATTTTCACTCCAAATGGGGTGAACACCTCCTTCAGTGGGGACATGTAAACGTTGAATAACGTCGGGCTTAGTGACGAGCCCTGCGGCACTCAGCACCGGAGGGGAACTGCTGGGGAGTGGTTGTCGTTCTCCCAAACCTGGAAGGAGAGGTGATTGAGGAATGACCCGAGCCACGTCAGGGCAGTGCCCTTCACTCCGATATCTCTGAGACGCTGGATGAGAACCCGGTGGTTGACAGTGTCGAAGGCCGCACTGAGGTCCAGGAGGATCACTGCCACTGATCCTCCTGTATCCAGAATGCATCTGGCGTCCTCCACTGCCGCCAGGAGGGCGGTGTCCGTGCCCTGTCCTGGGCGGAATCCCGTCTGTGAGCTCCTGAGTAAGTTGTTGGACTCTAAGAATAGCGAAAGCTTTTTATTCACTAATTTTTCAGTGATTTTGCTATTCCCTGGGAGGAGGGAAATTGGCCTGTAATTGGCTAAGTCCTGTGGGTCCAGTGCAGGTTTTTTAAGGAGACCTTTGACAACAGCCGCTTTCCAGCTGGGAGGGACCTTTCCTTGAAGTAGAGAGGCATTAATGAGGGCAGTTAATGGAGGGATAATGGTGGGGGCCACTTTTTTCAGGACAGGTATGGGCACCGGGTCGCTGGGGTAGCCACTCTTGATTGTGGCAAGCATCGCTGAGACCTCTTCAGTGGTTACCGGGCCGAAGATGTTGAGGTGAGGAGCAGGGGAATCTGGATGCGGGCTAGTGGAAGGGAGAGGGTAGCAACTGTCACCACCTATAACACTGATGCCGATTGAGGGTAGGGAGGCGAGAATTTTTGTAATTTTCTCGTCGAAAAAATTTGCCAATTTGTTACATTTGCCCCCCGCGGTGTTAGGGTCAAGGGATTTCGCTGGGGGATCCGGGACATTGAGAAGTTCTTTTAAGATAATAAAGGTTTCCCTAGCGGAGCAGGAGGAGTTTTTTATTCTTTCCTCATAGAATAAGCTTTTGGTGCTACGAAGCGCGAGTTTGTAAGCTCTTAAGGATACCCGGAAGGCAGCTTTTTTCGTCTGTAATTTTGCCCTTTCTCCATGCGCGTTCCGTCCTTTTACATTCCTTCAGTAGGGCATTCAGTTCCGGGGTATACCAGGGGGATGGGTTTACCCTCTTGGCTCGTTTAAGGGTACTAGATACAGGTAGGACGCTGTCCAATGATTGGGTGAGCCAATAATTAAACTCAATATCGGCGGTTATGGGGTCAAGAGCAGTGGGAGGGGCGGATTCTCTAAGCTTAGATGCCCATTCTTCCGGCACAAGTTTGTGCCAGCGTCTATTGAAGACCCGGGTTTTGGGTAGTTGTGGTGGTGGAACCTCGAGATGCCAATCGATAGGGATCAGGAAGTGGTCTGTCCAGGGGAGGGGAAGGGAGCGCGGGTAATGAGGTCATGAATATTAGTGAAGATAGGGTCCAGAAGGTGGCCTTTGTCGTGGGTGGCCTGAAGGTTTATTAAACGTAGGCCAACGGCGGTGAGATCTAGCAGCAGTTCGGCTGCCGTGCTGTCGGTGGGATCTAAGAAGTGGAGATTGAGGTCTCCTAGGAGTAGGAAATTAGAGGATGTTGTTGCCATGAGAGTGACATGGTCAATGAGAGTGCTAGGGAACTTGGCAGGTGCACCTGGGGGGCGGTATACTAGCAGCCCGGAAAGAGAGGTTACGGGCGAGATCTGTAAGGCGAATTGGCAGCTTTCGCAGTTTTCGATATTGCCATTTCCAGTTCTGCAGGTAAAGTGCTCTTTGTATATTATAGCCAGACCACCTCCTCTGCCGAGGGGTCTGTTCAGGGAGCAAATTTGGTAGCCGGGTGGTAAGGCATTTACGATATCGAAGTCGTTGTTAGGTGTAAGCCAAGTTTCCGTGAGAAAGAGAATGTCAATGGCGAGGTCTCGGATAAGGAGGTTTATTTCGTGTGCGTGTTTGACGAGGGACCTACAGTTAAGGAGGCCGAGTTGAAGGCCGTGGCATTCTGCCTCAGCGCAGGCCAGGTTGCAGAGGTCGCAGCTAATAAAGGGGTTTTCTCCGGTATAGATGTATTTACAATTAGTGTGTTTACGCGGGTTAAATCCAAGAAGCCTATCTTGAGTGTAAGTTAGTCGGCAACTTGGAGATTTGGGCATGGTGACCGGGCCTAGGGCCGTCCGGGCCCGGACGGGCCCAGACGGGCTTGCCTGCTTGCCTGCGCGTCCGGTGCAAACACATTATTTTATAGGGAGAGGTAGGGGTGTGATCTCTGATGCAAGGGCGTGTCCTGCACAAGATTTCCCTCTCCCGCGTCAGCGCTGACCTCGGCTGCGCGGGGGGGCTAAGAGAAAGTGAGTGCCCTGGCGAGCAGCACTCAAGGTAGGAAAAGGTTTAAAAACACAATATTACACAAGTTTTAAAAGTAAGTGCAAAACAGCTAAAATCTCCCGGCTGAGCCTCAGGAGTGACAAGATTCTATAAGCGGCTCGTATTCAGCTCGCTTATGAAGGCAAGGGGGGCGTGGCCTTGGCAAAGTGGGCGTGGTTACCAGGCAGGCAGGGAATGGCGCCTGCACAAGATTTCCCTCTCCCGCGTCAGCGCTGACCTCGGCTGCACGGGGGGCTATGAGAAAGTGAGTGCCCTGGCGAGCAGCGCTCAAGGTAGGAAAAGGTTTAAAAACACAATATTACACAAGTTTTAAAAGTAAGTGCAAAACAGCTAAAATCTCCAAGCTGAGCCTCAGGAGTGACTAGATTCTATAAGCGGCTCGTATTCAGCGCGCTTATGAAGGCAAGGGGGCGTGGCCTTGGCAAAGTGGGCATGGTTACCAGGCGGGCAGGGAATGGCGCCTGCACAAGATTTCCCTCTCCCGCGTCAGCGCTGACCTCGGCTGCGCGGGGGGGCTAAGAGAAAGTGAGTGCCCTGGCGAGCAGCGCTCAAGGTAGGAAAAGGTTTAAAAACACAATATTACACAAGTTTTAAAAGTAAGTGCAAAACAGCTAAAATCTCCCGGCTGAGCCTCAGGAGTGACAAGATTCTAAGGTTACATGTACATTTAATGTAACTGAGTGCCGCCATTTTTGTCCTCCCTTATTTATGTCATTTCTGCATAACACACACCTAATGTTGCATTTACTGGTGACAAGGTTTTTTTTGTTGTCTCCCTCCCCTTGCAACTCTTTTGTGCATGCTTCCTTGAAAGTGAAATTGCCCTTTAAATAATATCTGTTGAGACAGTGTTGTTTGCTATACCTATCCTCATTGGACAGGGGCACCCCCTGCTTGTTGCCACAGACCATTAAATAAATAGGTGGGAGCTGCAGAGCCGCTCAGTTCTGAATTTCAATTTGTTGCTTGAAAACACAAAAAGATGGATCGCCCTGCTGGAGCCCTGGTCTGCACCACACAGAATTGCTCCCTGGAGGAATACTGCTGTTTGTGCACTTGCAACTACAGCCCTGAGGACTTTGCCTTTCTTGCTTCAAAAAGGATTAAGGAGTAGGCTCTCTAAATCAACAGGTTAAAAGGGGGAACATCCTTTACAACGCGGATGTTACCCCGCAGTGCAGGTACGACGCATCTTTTACAACGCAAGTCGTTACTACGACTTGCGCTGGATGGCGCTGTGGGATAAGGAATCTTGTAATTTTATATTCCAACACCTTCCCTATTGTTACGGGGACTGGTGTTGGAATATAAAATTATAAGATTCTGAAATCCGCACCCTCCAATGCAAGTCATTGTAACAACTTGCGTTGTAAAATCTGCGATGTAAAGTACCGCGTTGAAAACAACCGCGTTGTACTGACATACATCCGGTTAAAAGAGCTTGCTCGCCCCATCTCCACAAAGAAGTTCCTAGACTGGAATGGGTCTAGTGGGCTTTTAAGGATTTGGCCGGGTGCATTGTGGGAACTGTAGTCCAAACTTCCAAGGACCATTTCAGAGCTTCTAGACACTTGGATTTGTGTGCTGGACACTTTGTACCCTCAAGAGGAACTTCAGGAAAAAGTTCCAGAAGTGTGTAGTAGTTTGGAGGAACTTTTAGAAAAGCCTCCATATATTCTTTTAAAGACAGTGTGCAAAGCAAGGCTGCCTTTGAAATGACTGCAGTGCATACATGCAAGCACAGCAAATCTGCTGGGCCTCTAAACTCCCTTGCCCTAATATATAAGCATGGGCGGATTTTGCGAATTGGCAATCCGCGAAATTGCGTATTTACGGATTCGCAATCCGCAAAATCTGTGAACTCTCGCGAATTTTGCGGATTCCTTTTTTTTGTGTTTGCAAGTGTTTCTGCCATTTCGCAAGGGTTTTTTACTAGTTCGCAAACGTGAACTTACTTGTCGGGTAGCAACGGTCGTGACCATGTTGTTTCTACGTCTGGTTCTTCACAGCGCCCTCTGTTTCACCACTGCCACCCTCTGTTTCACCACTGCCACCCTCTGGCTCACCCATGCCACCCTCTGGCTCACCCATGCCACCCTCTAGTTCATCACTGTAGATTATGGGGGGAAAAGCACACCTGCCCTGCCTCAACTGACATGAATGAATTAGGGGCTGATTAATGTGTCACTGAGTTTGAACTTCCAGGCTGGCACCTGCTTCCTTATCTGTAATTGCTTTCTGTTGCAGTGTAATTTTTTTAACAGGACCTTTGTTGTATACTTGTAGCTATTCTCTGAGCCTGCTGTGGGGGTCAGAGCAGGGTCATAGAATAGTTGCAAGTAGGCAACTGAACTCTGAAGGGGCCCCTCAGGAAGCACTACAGGGAATGGTTACTAATGATAAGATTGAACTTTTACACCTGCTGAGTGCTTTCAGTTTTGCAAAAATCCAAATATCCAGCAGCATCCACAAAAAGTAATCCTTCCAGGCACTACAGGGAATGGTTACTAATGATAAGATTGAACTATTGCACCTGCTGAGCGCTTTCACTTTTGCAAAAATCCAAATATCCAGCAGCATCCACAAAAAGTAATCCTTCCAGGTCAAGATCCAAATCAAAGTGACTAGGACATGAAGAAAGCACTGGGAGGAGCCTGCTGGACAGGAACAGGAAGTTGGAGACTGTGGGGCACTTCCTTCCTCCCACCCCCCCCCCCCCCCCCAAAATGGACTCCTTGCAAAAAAAAGTGCAGGCAAATGTCAACCTGAGGAGTTATTCTGATAAAAATCATAATTTTCAAGGTTTATGCTGCCTGCTGGTGGATTTCTTGTGCGAAATTGCAAATTTTGCAATCTCGCAATTGCGAGATTGTTGCTGCCCGCCGCATCTACGTGTTCGCAAGTGTTTACTCCCGCAAAATTGTATAGTATTCTAGTTGGCAAGTGCGACCAAGCAAAAAATCCGCTTCGCACGGATTTACGAATTTTTGGCAAGTTTGCGGATTGCGAATTTGCCGAAAATCCATGAAATCCGCGAGCGGAACGGATTTTACGCCCATGCTTACTAATATATACTTATTTACAACAAGGGGTGGTGAGGGACAGAGTCTCTGAATTAAGCAGAATACTCTCACCCAGTCAAGAGATCAGGGCTAGATCCAACACCGTTTTTTAGCTCATTGCACCATCCCAGTTTCAGAACCTGGCTGTATGCAAATTAGTCTGTTCCTGTCCCAGTGCATGATGGGAACAGGGCAAACCAAACTACAAAAGCCAATTCTTACACTGGGAAGGAAACAAGCTTCCGGGGACCGGTTTCTGGCATTACAGCCGTCTTCGGCCCGGCTTGCTTGAATCCTGATGGTGCAATGAGCAAGGGACTCATGTCTGAGTATACCCTTCCACGCTTAGGGTGGAGAAAATTATTTACAACAAGGGGTGGTGAGGGACAGAGTCTCTGAATTAAGCAGAATACTCTCACCCAGTCAAGAGATCAGGGCTAGATCCAACACCGTTTTTTAGCTCATTGCACCATCCCAGATTCAGAACCTGGCTGTATGCAAATTAGTCTGTTCCTGTCCCAGTGCATGATGGGAACAGGGCAAACCAAACTACAAAAGCCAATTCTTACACTGGGAAGGAAACAAGCTTCCGGGGACTGGTTTCTGGCTTTACAGCCGTCTTCGGCCCGGCTTGCTTGAATCCTGATGGTGCAATGAGCAAGGGACTCATGTCGGAGTATACCCTTCCACGCTTAGGGTGGACAAAATTATTTACAACAAGGGGTGGTGAGGGACAGAGTCTCTGAATTAAGCAGAATACTCTCACCCAGTCAAGAGATCAGGGCTAGATCCAACACCGTTTTTTAGCTCATTGCACCATCCCAGTTTCAGAACCTGGCTGTATGCAAATTAGTCTGTTCCTGTCCCAGTGCATGATGGGAACAGGGCAAACCAAACTTCAAAAGCCAATTCTTACACTGGGAAGGAAACAAGCTTCCGGGGACCGGTTTCTGGCATTACAGCCGTAATGCCAGAAACCGGTCCCCGGAAGCTTGTTTCCTTCCCAGTGTAAGAATTGGCTTTTGTAGTCTGGTCTGCCCTGTTCCCATGATGCACTGGGCCAGGGACAGACTAATTTGCATACAGCCAGGTTCTGAAACTGGGATGGTGCAATGAGCTAAAAAACGGTGTTGGATCTAGCCCTGATCTCTTGACTGGGTGAGAGTACTCTGCTTAATTCAGAGACTCTGTCCATCACCACCTCTTGTTGTAAATAATTTTGTCCACCCTAAGCGTGGAAGGGTATACTCAGATGTGAGTCCCTTGCTCATTGCACCATCAGGATTCGAGCAAGCCGGGCCGAAGACGGCTGTAATGCCAGAAACCGGTCCCCGGAAGCTTGTTTCCTTCCCAGTGTATGAATTGGCTTTTGTATTCTGGTCTGCCCTGTTCCCATGATGCACTGGGCCAGGGACAGACTAATTTGCATACAGCCAGGTTCTGAAACTGGGATGGTGCAGTGAGCTAAAAAACGGTGTTGGATCTAGCTCTGATCTCTTGACTGGGTGAGAGTACTCTGCTTAATTCAGAGACTCTGTCCATCACCACCTCTTGTTGTAAATAATTTTGTCCACCCTAGGCGTGGAAGGGTATACTCAGATGTGAGTCCCTTGCTCATTGCACCATCAGGATTCAAGCAAGCCGGGCCGAAGACGGCTGTAATGCCAGAAACCGGTCCCCGGAAGCTTGTTTCCTTCCCAGTGTAAGAATTGGCTTTTGTAGTCTGGTCTGCCCTGTTCCCATGATGCACTGGGCCAGGGACAGACTAATTTGCATACAGCCAGGTTCTGAAACTGGGATGGTGCAATGAGCTAAAAAACGGTGTTGGATCTAGCCCTGATCTCTTGACTGGGTGAGAGTACTCTGCTTAATTCAGAGACTCTGTCCATCACCACCTTTTGTTGTAAATAATTTTGTCCACCCTAAGCGTGGAAGGGTATACTCAGATGTGAGTCCCTTGCTCATTGCACCATCAGGATTCAAGCAAGCCGGGCCGAAGACGGCTGTAATGCCAGAAACCGGTCCCCGGAAGCTTGTTTCCTTCCCAGTGTAAGAATTGGCTTTTGTAGTCTGGTCTGCCCTGTTCCCATGATGCACTGGGCCAGGGACAGACTAATTTGCATACAGCCAGGTTCTGAAACTGGGATGGTGCAATGAGCTAAAAAACAGTGTTGGATCTAGCCCTGATCTCTTGACTGGGTGAGAGTACTCTGCTTAATTCAGAGACTCTGTCCATCACCACCTCTTGTTGTAAATAATTTTGTCCACCCTAAGCGTGGAAGGGTATACTCAGATGTGAGTCCCTTGCTCATTGCACCATCAGGATTCAAGCAAGCCGGGCCGAAGACGGCTGTAATGCCAGAAACCGGTCCCCGGAAGCTTGTTTCCTTCCCAGTGTAAGAATTGGCTTTTGTAGTCTGGTCTGCCCTGTTCCTATGATGCACTGGGCCAGGGACAGACTAATTTGCATACAGCCAGGTTCTGAAACTGGGATGGTGCAATGAGCTAAAAAACGGTGTTGGATCTAGCCCTGATCTCTTGACTGGGTGAGAGTACTCTGCTTAATTCAGAGACTCTGTCCATCACCACCTCTTGTTGTAAATAATTTTGTCCACCCTAAGCGTGGAAGGGTATACTCAGATGTGAGTCCCTTGCTCATTGCACCATCAGGATTCAAGCAAGCCGGGCCGAAGACGGCTGTAATGCCAGAAACCGGTCCCCGGAAGCTTGTTTCCTTCCCAGTGTAAGAATTGGCTTTTGTAGTCTGGTCTGCCCTGTTCCCATGATGCACTGGGCCAGGGACAGACCAATTTGCATACAGCCAGGTTCTGAAACTGGGATGGTGCAATGAGCTAAAAAACGGTGTTGGATCTAGCCCTGATCTCTTGACTGGGTGAGAGTACTCTGCTTAATTCAGAGACTCTGTCCATCACCACCTCTTGTTGTAAATACTAATATATACTAGCAAGTTATAGGTTGTTTGCATCCTCCTTGTACTATCATATACTAGGGACTTACAGGGCCTGTCTGTGGCAATTGTAATTATACCTAATTATCATAAATCTTTTTCATCAGAGCTCTGGCCCTGGGCCTGTTAAGTAGAGCCCAGAGCACAGTCAGAGTCAGTTACCACCAGTATCAGTCAAACAATTTGGTTGAACAGGGCAAAAAGGATGAATTTATCACAGGATGGCTTCTAGAACTTCATGCTCCTGTGAGAGCAGCATCATGACTCATGCTAAGCCAATGCTTTGCATCAGGCACAGAGAATGTCAGAAGCTGCCCATTTACCCCATATAACTGATTTCACCCTCATACAGCCACGGTTACTTAACTAGCATCAGCTCACACGGTGATGCTCTTAATCCCATAAATATAATGAGCAATGAGAAACTAAAATCCCCAGAAAGCAAATTACTGCTTTTTAAAATACCAAGATTGACGTAGTGTCACATATAGCACGCAGCAAATTGGTAGCATGAATTTCATATTTATTGATCAAGTACAGACTCATTGTGAGGGTAGGTGTATAAGTGATGCAGGGCAATTTTATGAAAGCATGCTTTAGGGCATGCTATTGAGTCCCCATAGGACCATATGGCCCCACTCTTTGACCATTCTACGATGTAATATTGTTTTGAATTTCGCTTTCTACTGTCCACCAAGACTAAAGTAAAAAAAAAAAAATGAATAATAGTAACACTGACATTGTCCCTCTAGGATTCTCATGCGGCACATTTTAATCAGTTGTAACCTCATTCTTGTCATGAGGGAAATTTGCTGCTTTCTTAGGAGTTATTTAACATCATCCTACAAGCCCTCGCCCATGCTTATGAATGCAACTAATAACTTATGTCCTATTGCGTTGTGTATTTGTTTATCACTTTCAGATGCCCAAAGTTTGCATCAAAACTCTGAGCGAGGGAGGAAAGATAAAAATGAAAACAAGGGAGAGGAAACAACTCCACAAAACTGAGCGAATGAGATAGGAGCCCTTTAGATTTAATGACAGCCCAGACACTGGTACCTCACATGACGAAACCATAATGCAGGACGTGCTGCTGGCCAGATATGACTGGCCATCAGCTCTGGAGGGAGAACGAGTGCTGCGGGTCGGCAGGGCTGGGGATGAGAGAGGAAGTCTCAGAGAGAGTTGAAATCATGGCACAGTAAATGATGTCAGGGTAGAGCGGGTGAGAGAGACAGCAGACTTCCTTCCCCTCTCTCACACTTCTCCTGACAGCCCCTCCCTATCAGGGACCCGCCTCTGAAATATGGTACCTGGAGGTGAGAGGTTGAGCCTTCTTACTTTCATATACTATTGGACTTCTGGGAAAATACATGTATGAGGAATAATGAAGCCACTCTCTGCAGCTTCGTGAAGAATGTGTGGCAAGAGGGGTTTGGGATACAGCCGAGCCGTGAAGTCTGCCCCCCGGGCAGATTTGGGAGGGGGAAGGGGGGCGAGAGCGAGAGCGGCCATTTCGCCACGTTGGGCTGCCTGAGAGTAGCCCAAAGGCAGCCCAAAGTGACAGATACAAGCCCAAGGGCTATTTCAGGGGTTTCCGCGCTTGCCCAGCCACCATTTTAGGTACTGGTGACCTGGTGGCTGGGAGCGTATTAGATAGGCTTTTTCTTAGATAGGCTTTTTCTTTGTTTATCTAGCGTTTCGTTTAGAGGCTTACTTGATTGCTATGGCATCCATCGACGATGTCCGCGTTCTGGAGGCCATCCGCCTGCTGAGCGAGGCAGGGCGGATGGACCTCCTGGTGGGTCCACAGGGAGGCGGTCATCGCCACGGTGCGTCTGCAGGTGGGTCCCCACGGCCGCGCGGATGCCAGGGGTGAGGCCCTGGTGGGGTCGGGAGGCGAATTGCAGGCGGGGCTCGGGCGCGGGAGAGAAGCGCTGCCACCGGCTCCTCTCCGCAGCCTCTGGTAGCGAGTGACGGGCGAGTGACGGGCGGTGGGCGGGAGAGGCCGCGGTGGGGGGAGTGCCGGAGAGGGAGGCACGGCCACGCCGGGATATGCACGGCTGCCGCGATCCGTCAGGCGAGGTCAGGGAGGCCCTGCAGCGGAGGGGGGCCTCTGGGAAGGGTGCTAAACAGGTGAGGAAGGGGGCGGGAGGGCAGCGAAAGGGGGGGCGGGCGGGAAGGCCTCGGGATTGGGATTTGGGGAAGTGGGAGCAGCCCTGAAAGAGTGGGAAGGGGGGGCAGGAGGGCAAAGGGGGGTGCAGAGGAAGGGGGGCTGGCAAAGGAAAAAGACAGGGCAAGGGGCAGAGCGGGAGGGTGGTGAGCCCATCACCCGCCCGGCAGGAGGCTGTTTCAGATAGAGGGAGAGGTAGGTGAAAGGGGAGGACAGAGCCACGGGGGGCCCCTGGGGGGGTGGGGCACGGTGGTAGGGGGGAGGGGGGGTTTGCCCCAGGCACGCTGGAGGAGGCAGGCAGGGAGGTAGGGGCCCAGGGGGGTCTGGAGGCAAGGGGGGGAGCTGGTGCAGGTGGGAGGGGTCTCCCCTTTGTTGTTGGAATCTGAGGATAGCGAGAGGGAGTGGAAGGGCCTGGACGTGTTTGAGGCATGGGAGGAGGGGGTCCAGGAGGCACGGGGTGCGTCGGGGGCAGGGCGTGGCGCGAAGCGAAGGAGCAGGGGCGGGTCCGTCGTGGGGAGGGGGAACGGCTGAGCGGAGGGGGCAGGAAGTGGGAGGGGTTTCTGGGAGGGAGAATGGGTGAGGTGGAGGTTTCTTTGGATGAGGGGGTGCGGGGGGTTCATTTAGAGCGAGGATGAGGAGGCTGGGGGAGAGGGGGCGGCGCGGGGGGCGCGCAGAGAGAGAGGCCCGGCACACCAGACGTACCTTTTTTTTGCAGGGGGAAAGACGGCGTGGGGCTGCGGACTTGGTAAGGCTGGGGGCGGCCCAGCGATGCCAAGGCGAAGGGAGGGCTGAGCCTCCTGCGGTATGCCCGGAGTCAGCGAGGGAGCATGTCGCGGCTGGCTTAAGAAGGCCCCAAGCAGGCTTGCCGGCCCCTCCACCCACAGGGCCGCAGCGGCTTGGGGAGCATCGGCAGACGTGGAGCACCGGCACAGAGTATTGTTGTGTGTTAAGCGGGGTGCAGGAGGGAGTGTGGGCTGCTGGCAGGGTGCAGTCGGCGGCGCCGGCCGGCCGGAGTTATGTGTTTGGTGGGGTGCAGTTGGTGGAGGACGGGGACAGTCTGGAGGAAGGGGAACTAAGGGATGGTGAGGGCGGCAGTGGGTCGAATAATGGTGTTAGTAGTTTTTTGCCGGTGTCACGGGGCCTGGGTACAACGACGGCCCGGACACAATCTTGGGAGAGACCGGCGTCGGATCGGAGAGGTGAAGAGCGGCGAGGGGACTCCTTGGCACCAGGTACTAGTGGGGACGCGGTGCGCATGGTTTCAGTGGGAGTGGGGGTTGGGGGGATTGGTTGCGTAAAGGGAAGTATGTGGTGGATCGGGGTGTGGGGTCGGACGAGGCCCTGCTGGCGCCTGGTGCGAAGGGATTGGAGGGGGATCAGAAGAAGAATGCTGGGCCTGGGGTGCCGGGGCAGCCGGGTGCAGGCGGCGCGAGTACGGAGGGTCTCATTTGATGTTGTCCACTAAGTAAAAGATATGGAAGGGGGAATATGTCGAGTTGTTGAAATTGTTGCATCGTGAGGTACGGGCGAAAGAGGGTTAGAAGGAGGAGGAGTACGAGCTGCAGAAGAGGTCGAGGGTGCCTTTGATGATAGAAAATTGGATGGCGGAATTTTTTATTTTTGCAAGCATTTATTGTGAGAAATTTCCGGAGCTTTTGGTGTCCTTGTTTAAATACATGGACGTCATTCGGAAAGCGCAGATCATGGGGGCGGCTATTCGTGTGCGCAGTATGACGAGGAGTTTCGAGCGAGGATGGCCTGGGACCCGGAGGCGAAATGGGGTGAGTTGGATTGCGATCTCTGACAGCATACAATGGGACTGGCGGGGTCGGTAAGACCATATTCACGGCCAGTGGCTTACCGATCATATATCAGCCCTTTCAGGGTCGCCCCACCCGTGGAGGGGTGGGGGCCGGGTTTAAAAACCAATCCGGTTCGGTGGGTGCCTGTTGGGACTTCAATAAAGGGGCGTGCGCCAGGGAATATTGCCGTTTTAAGCACGAGTGTTCCGGTTGCGGCAAATATGGACACCCAGTGGTACGATGCTGGGGGCCCCCGGGGCAGCAACACGAGGGGCAGCAGAGCTTGGCCGGGAATGCGCGCTCGGGAAACGCACAGCCGTTGGGCGGCGTCCAAAGAGGTAAGGGGTCTGGGCCAAAGGGCTCGTACTCCAGTTAGGGTGGACCGTTTGATAGCGGCCCTACGTAATTACCCGGATAAGGGGGCCGTGGATCGGTAGAGGGCCGGGTTTCAGGAGGGGTTTTGGTTGGGCTACGAGGGGCCTCGGTGGAGGAGATGGGCGGACAATTTGCGGTCAGCCAGGGAGCACCGGGTGGTGGTGCAGTGCAAATTGGAGAAGGAGGTCATCGAGGGCCGCATGGCGGGACCTTTCGAGGACTGGCCTTTGGAGGAATTGATGGTGTCCCCCATAGGGGTTGTGCCCAAGAAGGAGGCAGGGCAGTTTTGCCTTATCCAACACTTGTCATGGCTGGAGGGTGGTTCAGTTAACGACTACATTGATGAGAGGGAGACCACGGTGTCTTACTCCTCGGTGGAGGAGGCCATGACCTTGGTGGCGGCAGCGGGCCCTGGCACGCAGATGGCTAAGTGCGACATCAAGTCGGCTTTCCGGCTGCTTCCGGTTCACCCAGATGACTGGTTCCTACTGGGGATCCAGTTTAACGGCTGCTGGTATGTGGATAAGGCATTGCCGATGGGTTGCTCGATGTCCTGCGCACTTTTTGAATGTTTTAGCACGTTCCTGCAATGTTTTTTTACGGAACGTACGGGTCACCAAGGAGTTACGCACTACCTGGATGACTTTTTCTTGGTCGGGGCACCTGACTCCATGGACTGCCAGGTGGCGCTGGACTGGTTTCAGGAGATCATGGAGGACCTTGGGGTGCCATTGGCGCCGGGAAAGACAGTGGGGCCAGGCTAGGCGCTGTTATTTTTTGGTATTGAGCTGGACTCGGTGTTGATGGAGGCATGTTTGCCAACGGAGAAGAAGCAGCAGATGTTGGGGCTGCTGGAGGTCATGGTGGCGAAACACAAAGTGACAGGGTTGGAGATACAGGTGCTGTTGGGACACCTTAGTTTTGCGTGCAGAGTGGTGTGGGAGGTTGGGCTGAGCCTTGGCAGGTCAGAGGCCACGGCATCACCACGTGCGGTTGTCGGCCGGCGTTCGCGAGGATTTGCGGATGTGGACATTTTTTCTGCTGCATTTCAATGGGGTCCCCATGCAAAGAGCGGAGGACATGGTGTGGGATGTCCAAATTTTTTCTGACACGGCGTGCAGCGATGGTTTCGGGTTCCATTGGAACGGGAAGTGGTGCGCAGAGCGGTGGCCCCCTGAATGGTTGGGGGGGGAGGAGCATAGCGTTCCTGGAACTCTTCCCTTTGGTGGTGGCTGTATGGCTGTGGGGGGAAGTGCTGGCCCACAGATGGATTACTTTCAACGTGGATAACATGGCGGTGGTCCAGGTGGTGAATCGCCAGTCTGCCAGGGATGTGCAAGTGTTGAAGCTGCTGCGAGTGTTTGTTTAGGGCTGCCTGCCAGCCTGTCAGCTCGTCATAAGCACACGAGCACTGTGCTGCATGACGAGCTGAGTTCGTCATGAGCATGGAAGGGGTTAAATAAAGCAGTAGCTTTTTAAAGTGGTGCCCGTTTTCCTTAAAGGAAAAAAGGATGCATTTAAAAAAGAAAAATGAAACTTTTCAGTTTCATTTTCTAACGGCAGGCAGTGGGCCCTGGCTTACCACCTACTTGAAGTAAGTGGTAACCTGCAAGTGTTTTACGACTGCAAATGCGGTCGCAAGGCAATCATATATTGCTGTTAGACTCACTATTAGGAAGGGACGCCCTTGGCACGCCCCTTCCTAATAGCAAGTCGCAAACCATATTTTGCGAGTCAGTAATAGGTTACTAACTCACAAAATATGGTTTGTGCATGGGGCAGACCAATTTTGCGGTCGCAAATGGGCCAAATTCCCGCTTGCGACAGTAAAAACGATCATACATCTGCCCCTAAGTGATTTTACCCAGAATCACAGTATGTTGAGCAGACACCGAGATTCGAACCTGGTGCCCCAGTTCCAAAGTCAGCAGCTTTGGCTATTAACCTTTGCTTAGTTGGAGGACTTTACTTTTGACTTCCAGAAAGTATTTAGCAGGAAGGGAGTTAAGACAACCCTCCATGACCCAACTTACAAATTGTATTCTGTCACAAATGCCACTTAAACATATTTCTGTACAAGAAAGACCTCATTCGACTTGTACTGAATGTAATAAAAGCAAAGGAGGCCGCAGAGACAGTTTATTATTAAAGAAGGCCAAGATTGCTAATGCTGTGATGTAAGCAGCAAGTAGCTGTCTCAGTTGCGTTTTATTTTGTTTCATTCTTGTCCCAAATCTAATGCGTTAAATACTTAGAAAAAAGAAAAAGGGTTGGTCTACTACTTATGCCAGATCTATTTCCATTCGTCATAGAAATGTCAAACGTATTGGCTTTGCCAATTCTTGTGTTAATCAGTTTGATAGAGGAATATATGACGTTACAACGAATTCCGTTGCAACGCATGCCTTTACCACGCATGCGTTACAACGGAATTCGTTTTCTACGCATAACCTTTACCACTAATATTCCTTTACCACGCATAGATTAACAACGTTTTTCGTTGTTAATTTATGCATGGTGAGGGCATATTCTTGTTAAAGGTTACACCTGTCCTCTTTCACGTCCCCAGCCTCTACTCCTTTTCATTACCCCTGCCATTAACCCTTATTTTTAAAATAAAAAATAATTTTCCCTTACCTTTTCAACTCGTCTCCTGTCCATCTTCTTTGTTACGTCTTTCTTCTTGGTTACGTCGGCCGTACGTCCTAAAGAGGAAGCGGAAGTTTAATTCCGTTTCCTCTTTTTCGACGCTGATCGCTTGATGTTCGTCACTTCAGGTATTTATTTATTTTTGGGGGGGAAGCCCCCCCAACCCCCCTTTTTTTATCCCTCGCTTTTTTCGTTTTTGGGGGGAGACCCCCCAAACCCCCCCTTTTTTTTCATTTACCACACATACCTTTACTACGTATTTCGTAGTAAAGATATGCGTGGTAAATCCTCTCGTTGTTACCACGCATGCGTTGTAATGCATGCGTGGTAAAGGTTTTCGTGGAAACGGCTTCGTTGTAGAGGCCGTTTCCCTTGATGGAGTAGCAGCAGGTAATTTTCAACTTTGTCTAGAGCATTAAAAATTCTCACAAAGTTCCTGTCTCATATTATTCGTGGAGTTATGACATGAACGCCTGTCAGTGGGATACCACTTACCAGTGCCGTATTATTAGCAAATGTATTAATTACTTTTGTGAGTTGTAATCTTTTTGTAATTTAACTGTACTGGGATGCTTGAAAACATGTATATGTCAAGGATAAATCCAGAAGTAGAAACGTTGTAATTTGTACTTATTTGACATGACAACAGGAACACGCATGGTGACATTTTAAATGTTATCTGGTCCCATAGTTACAGAATGGCCCCAGGTAATTTGTGTCACCGCCGGCGTGTCCTGGCCTTTTCTCCAAGAACAACCTGTGAACGTTTAAAACGCTTAATAAAATTGCTGATGTGTTTAGTGTGAGTATCAGTGGGTATGGCCAGAAAGGGCAGCGCTTAGCCAGAATAACATCACCTCCTACTAATACGCAAATATGAACAAAGGCGAGATAAGTCGTCGAACCGATGGTACAGGTTGACAACCGTGAATACCTGCCACGTGCACTGTTTGCACGTTCACCATATTCAGCAAGTCCTGAATTTGAGTACAGCAGCAGTTCTCATGCTCAAAGTACGTGCCTCAAGTTGAAAACGGCTTATGAAAAGTAAAAGTGCCAGATTTCAAAGTGTTAAAACAGCATGCTGCCAAAGGTGTGGCTGATGACACAGGACCGTTTAGCAACTCTTTACGTTTATGAGCATGGGCTGTTCCTCCCCCTCTTTCTTCTGTGGACCTATAGGCACTAAAATATCGAAGCACACCGTATTACTAGTCTGAGTATAAGAATTCTGGAAATGTGTGGGCCAGTGGTGTCAGCATTGGTGTTCAACGCGCGCGTGAATAACTGGTGTCAATGAGCCTTGGCAGAGAGGATGCACGCGCTCCTAGACGCACCTTTCCTGCGGTGCCCCTGGTTCTTTCATGACTGCCTGCTTGGTATTTCCAGGTGGTTCCAGTTTGTTCAATGAATCCCTGTAATAGCTAATTACTAACTTGGATGATTTAAAAGGAGCAGGCACTTTTTTTTTATCTTTGATCAGAGTGACTAGATCTCCGAGATTAGCGTGCCTAATTCCTGCTTCATCCTGCTGTTTCTGACAACCGCTTAATGGGAAAATCCACCCTCCAAGGTAAACAGGGGGCATTTCCTCTTACCGTCATTGCAGAGGATCCCAGCTCTTCCGAGGGGACACAGGCAGGCGGCATCTCGGTTTGCTTTCGGGACGCAGGTGGCGCCGTGCCCGCAAGGATTCCTTGTGCACGCCGTCAACTGGCACAGTTTGCCAAAAAAGGGCTCAGGACATTTGCAGAACCAGCTTTCTGTATCACTGTACAGGGCGAGAAAAAAAATACAAATTCATCGTTGGAAATGCGAGTTTACTTCACGTCTTTACACATGATAGTCTCATCGGTTCAGAAATTACCGTCTGTGGATAATCCCATCTTTCCCAGACGCTAAATATGTTTAGCTTCATCAATTTCCCGCCGGATTGCAAAACAGAAGCTTCCGAGCAGTTTACTTAAATGGTCTCACTTTGTAGTCAGTCAGCTTTTATCCCTATTTTGTCGCAGGCTTTATTTGACAGTGCAAGCCTAATCCCGTGCTCAGAATACCATTAGGGAAGTGATAAAAGTAAATTACTTAAAGTGACTGCCAACTATGAGACTGTTGATAGTGTGAGTGTGTTCGACATTTATATCTATTATGCCCTGTATGCCTTTTACAGTTGAAATTAAAACCAAATGAGTTCGGAGAGCTGGTGTTTTGAGCATGTAAAATATGTTGGTCTTTGAATTTGAGAACGTCAGCTGTGTATGACTATGTGTTGGGATATTTATATCAGATAAAGTACCCCCTGCTATACATTGTAATGCTATCGCAAGGCACCAAGGAGTTTTGTGAGCATATAAAGGGACAAGGGTTAATATTTATGGTCATGGAACTGGAAGCTGACTTGCGATATCCTTTTCATGTACAGCAAAAGATATTTTATTCCTTACGGCACAGGATCTCGCTATCACTTACTCTCATAAACTGTTTAAATCATTGATGTCTTGCTCTTTCTTATGAAACAGATCCTCCAGGATTTCGCGATTGAAAAAAAAAATTGCGAAATCAGCAGTTTTGAAAAAAAGCCTCCTTGTGTTGGTTCAGTGGCTCGCCACTGTGCCAATAGAAGGAGGGTCTTACCGTAGGCAGGCGAGGTGTTGTTTGTTTATTTACACCTCACCTACCTGCTGTTTCCTATTCTTCGTGTTGTGGGGAGGATTGCAATAACTCCTGCCTGCCGCCTTGACCAGAGGACAGTCAGAGGAGCCTGCACATGGGGACTATCACCTTGAAGACCAGGGGGGATGCCAAACACCAAGGTAGGTTATTCATGTACCGGCCTCCTGCACCAGGATGGGACCAAGGGCGTGAGGGCGGAAAGGGGACGGGGTAGTAGGGGTAAAAAACTTGGGAACATAAAATGCTGCCCTGGGCCTGTCATGTGCCTCGTTGGTGGCAGGCCCTAAACTTGATTCAAGTTTAGGGCCCACTGGGGCACGCGCCAGACCAAGGGGTGCGTTTTATTTTATCAACTTGCCAAAATAAAATACCCTCCTCTGGCCCGCCGCATGCCCCATGGGTGGCGGGCTGTAAACTCGATGCCAGTTTAGGGCCCGCCACCCAGGGGACATGTGGCATAGCCAGGGGTCAGTTATTTTTAAGAAGTAGGGCCTACTGCGCACAAGGCACGTGGCGGCCCAGGGGGGCATTGTATTTTATCAAGTTTATAAAATAAAATGCTGCCCTGGGCCCACAGCATGCCCCATGGGTGGCAGGCCATAAATTTGAAAACAGTTTATGGCCCAATGCCCACGGGGCATGCAGCGGGCCCGGGGAGCATTCATTTTTTATTAGATTAGGGCCTTCCACCCATGGGGTAAACGTGGTGGGCCCAGGAGGCATTTATTTTCATCCAACTTTACGGCCTGCCATCCCTGGGGCCGGCAGTGGGCCCAAAGCTTGATAAAAATAATTGCCCCGGGGGCCCATTTTCTGCCCTGCGGGTATCGGGCCAGAAACATAATAAAAATCAATGCCCCCTGGGCCTGCCATCCACTGGGCACCTGGGATGCATTCATTTTTATCAAGTTTTGGGCCGCTGCCCATGGGTCATGCGGCAGGCACAGGTGGCATTAATTCTTAACACGTTTTGGGTCTACGTAGCAAAATAAAGTGCGCCACAAATGCTACAAAATTTCCATTTTTGTGCTGCAAAATTTCCATAATTATGCTGCACAATTCGGTAATCCATGCTGAAATATCTTAGGGTGTCTTTATGAAACAGATAATATGGCTTCAGACATTAAGAATCCGTAGTGCAAAGTTAAACACACTAAAAAGCAGTTCGCTGTTTGTAATAAAAATACACTATAATCAGTTTAATTTAAATCAATAAGGCAAAATAACTTTATTTGGTCATAATAAATAGACCATAAAAGCTTATAAAACAATACATCATACAATAAAAACAATTATAAAAACAGCTCCCCCTGAAGGAAGATCATGTTACTCTGAAAAAGAGTCCAGAGGATTCAGTTCCAAATACAGTTCTGCAAAATTCAGGCATCTGTCACAAAAGGATGACAATATATGCAATTAAAATCAATTCTCCTGGAAAGCTATGCAGTCAAGACCAACAAACTAAATTAAAATGGTCGCAGATGATAATACACTAAAAAAGTTATTTCTATTGACGAAACAGGCTGTTCCATTTCCTCGTTTTAGCACCAGCCTCAAGAAAGAGTACACAGTAATAGCAATCTCCTTGAATCCAACAGATTGTAAAAAATGTAGAGCTTCCACTCAACAACCTCAGGAGTGCCTAATTAATAAAGTTTTACACCAGCAACATGAGAAAATGTTGGGTACTTGGGGACTTAGCCCCCTGTTCTGAGGTAAAAAAATATTAATATAAGTCGGCAGGGTAGGGATACCCTAACCCCCTAGGCCCCATGGTTTTGGAGTCTCTTGGTTTTAATGTTGAATTTTAATCTATGATTTTTGTTTTATTGGTGTAGTGAGCTTTTAGGAAAGCCAACGACTTGCCTTTATTTATTGATGTAATATCCCGTTGAAGGAGTCAATAGGTTTATATATTAATGCAGTGAGCTCTTTACACAGCCAATAGGCTTGCCTTTAATATATTAATGTTGTGACCCACATTACCTGGGGAGGCGCGACCCCACTCTCCTCTCCTCCTTCAGCAACTTGGGTCTTGATACAGAACACCGTCAATGGGTACCGCAAACTCAGGCTGGCGGCTCAGCTCCTCCGGTGCTGCCGGACCAGGCCACTGCTGTTTTACTCCGAGGTCCCAATTACCTGACCCTCCTTCCGGCGGTCTCAGTGAACACCGAGACCCGCCCTCAGCACTGTGGAAACTTACTTTGAATTAGGTGCACACACTACCCAGGCACTCCTCACCAGCACCTCTGGTTGCACTTGAACATGCTCTCTGCATGTGCGAGACTCGCCTCTTCTCTGGTGCTCACAATGCCCAAGCGCTCTTCGCCAATGCCTCTGCTTGCACCTCAACATGCCCCCTGCACGTCCCAGTCTCACCTCTTCTCTTGGTGCACACGATGACCAGGCGCTCCTCACCAACACCCTGGCTGCACCACCACACGCACCCTCCGTGTCTGGGACTCACTTCTTCCCTCGGTGCACACCACGACCAGGCACTCTTCACCAACGTCTTGGCTGCACCATGACAGGCACCCTGCGTGTCCAAGTCTCACCTCATCTCCCTGTACACACAATGACCAGGCGCTCCTCACCAACGCCTTGGCCTTAAACACGACAGGCACCCTGCATTTCTGAGACTCAGCTTACTCCTGCGTGCCTACGATCACAAGACACAATTTCTGAGGGTCTCAAGCTGCAAAAGCATGCGCACACCACGTTGCTTGGGACTTCTCCAGAAACTTATATGTTCCTATGTTTCCAAACAGGGAGCCAGCTCACCTCGGGCCCTTGGGGGTTACAAGACACAGCCCAAAGTACAGTCTTCTTCAATCAGGAGGGCCCAGCACCTTCAAGCACAGCCCCAACAGCCTCTTCCTTAGTTAGAACAGCAAACTGCAGACCAGCCCCAGATCACGAAGCAAGGATTGGTCTTTCCACCGCAGTCTCTTCAGTAGCTCCTTCTTTAGCAGAGGTTCCTTTTGTCCAAAGAATGGATCCAAGCCTTTACAGTCTCAATCCATATCTGTTTCATTCCCTCTTCGGGGTTTCAGCTCTCATAGTTATACCCCTTAATGTCTTTGAAGTTTGTTTGTGCTCAGGGGTCCCTGACCCCTCCTTAAATCAGTTCTGGGTGTCTCCCTCCCAGTGTCACCTTTCTCCCTTTCATACTGGGATCTGGATCCTTAATCACTCAGCAGGAGATTGGCCAATTGGTTTATAGCACCAGCTCAGGCCTTTTCACCTCCCGGGCTTCTCCTCCCCCTACTCTCCAGATGCAGGGCATCCTGGTGCCATCTTAACCCCTCACTGAATCGAGACCTTTCCCAGCTCCTCTCACCTCTCAGATCCAGTCAATACATGTTTCAGCAGAAACACACAGAAATGCCTAAAGCACAAAACTCAGCCACTTTCTCAAAGAGTGACAAAACCACCTTCACAGAAAAATGTGTTATGGCACTGTGAGTTCATACATACTAAACTTCACCTCTCCATTATAAACTTACAGGAAACTAGGCTAACAAACACAACACCCAGCCTCCCCTATTCTGCCATATGGGCAGGATGGCCTTTCAGCAGTGGAAAACTAAATGAAGTGTTTTTCACTGTCCGGACATAACACACCTTAGTATATGTCCTGCCTTTTACTTACACTGCACCCTGCCCAGGTGTTACCTGGGACCTACCACAGGGGTGCCCAATGTGTATGCAAAAGGGAATGTCAGGCCTGACAAGTGGATGCACTTGTCAGGACAACATGCTAACTTAGAAAACTGCACGCAGGCCCTACCCTGCAGGCCTGAGTTCCCTTCTCTGCACGCCTTTGCATTACTAGCCCTGCCAAAAACAGTGCCCATCACTAGGGACTTTACTAGTAAGACAAACATACCAATCCTGGCTAACCAATTACCATTACACTTTACATAGGGAACTCTTGTACTTTGACACTGATCAGCAGTGGCAAAGTACCCAAAGGATCTAAATTGGCAACTCTATGTCAGGAAAATGATCTGGGGAAAGCAAAACGTTTTGGGAACTTTAGCCAAAAAGGCCAAGTCCTACACTCACCAAACCCTACTATGCACAGCCTTCATTCTGTACAGAGCTCTTCACAGAAAGGCCATTCTCTCTTCAAAACTACTACACACAACCTCTGCTTTGAATAAAGGTCTTAATGGAGTGACGAGTCCCCTCACCTAGCCTTACTATACGCAGCCTTCACCTTGTACAGAGGTCTTCGCAAAGAGGCCAGTCTCTCACCAACCCTACTATACACAGCCTTCACTTTGTATAGAGGTCTTTAAGGGGAAATGAGTCCCTCACCAAACCCTATTATGAACAGTCTTCACCTTGTTAGCTATGGCTGTAATATCTTAGTTTCCTTTAAAACAAAAAACACAAAATCACTAGAAAAAAAACAAATTTAAGGGGACATTCTAGTTAAGCAGCAATGTCATAGATAACGTAATGTTTTAAACCAAATGTTCTTTTTTTTACAAGTTATGGATAAGCGAGTTAACTATAACTTGTGCCCTTGTCATGCACTGCTTGTGACCTTATATATTACATCACTCATGACATGTGTAATGATTCAAAAACAACACTGATGACATCACTGATCATGGAAAACACTCTTTACCATGCAGCCTAAACAACGTAATGCCATTACAAAGTGGGCACTACAACTAACACATTGTTACCATGTGCATCTTTATCACACAAGTTGTTATAATGACTTGTTTTAGGGAATGCATTGTTGGCCTGGTGTTGGATTTTAGATTCAACCCCTACCCTACTGTTACACAGACTGGAGTTGAAATAGTAAATTATACTATTCCAAAGCCCATCGCTTTCCTAAGGCAAATCGCTGTAACGACTTGCGTGCTAAAGGAATGCATGGTAAAAATGCCTTCATTGCAGTGCCCACATTGTAAAGGCATGCATGCTTCTGTCATACAGCCCTGATGACATCACTGGTGACATCATCAAACCTACCTGTGTTGAAATTAAAATCCAATAAAGCATTTCAAATATGATATTAAATACTATGTGGGGCACACTCATGTGAAGCAGAAATTACTCCACAGATACACAAGCCCCTTTAAGTGAATCAAACTTCTGCTACACACAGAGTTTATCAAGTTCCAACCAGACATGCAATGCACTGCCACATGTGGTCTTCATTGTGTGAACAATTCTTCATGGGGAACCCATTTCCTTCAGACATGCAAGCCCCACTATGTGTCCAAGACTATATTATGACGAGAGTTTGCCCTTTACTGAAACCAGTGGTAGGAAGCCAACCTCTTGTGGTCCCTAACCCAGATGTAGGTAGGAGAGTAGCATCTGTGAACAGTCTTCACCTGTGTAGAAACTCTCCATGGAATGTCCAGTCCCTCTAGACCTCCAGTCCACTGAGGTAGTCATGGCCTTACTATGCATAGTGTACAACTTGTGCCATGAACTTTGGAGATAGCCACCCTCTTGTGGACAATCAGGCACACATGGGTGGGCAACTATCTGGTGTGCACACTCTTCACTCATTTGCACTTCTCATGCTGAGGCCACGCTCACTAGAAACTCAAGGCTCCTTAGGAGAGTAAGCATGTACTACATACAACCTTTGTCTTGGAGAAAAGCTTCTACACTGTTGTTTGGGCAGGGCACATCGATTCAAGGAGAGCAACCCCCTACATGCATACAAGTCCCATAAATAGGCAAAACATTTTGCAAATGTTTACACCCATTAGCAGTAAAGAGGGTCTGGAAAATTAGGTCAATATGTACCTTATCTGGAACATATCATACTGTCACACTCATTGTATGATGTCATCAGCAATGTAATCAATGATGTTATGAGTGATGTATTATGTTTGGCCGTAAGCAGTGCATGGCATATATATATATATATATATATATATATATATATATATATATATATATATATATATTCACAGAAAAAACCATAGGTTATAGACCATATATAGTTAGGAATTAGCATTTACAAAACCTTGAAAATTCACTGAAAAAACCATAGGTTATAGACCATATATAGTTAGGAAATAGCATTTAGAAAACCTTATTTTACTCACACAAAACCATTGAAATTCCATATATAGTTAGTTGCACTAACTATATATCGCGCACCTGCAATCCACTGCTGATGATGTCACATATTACATCATTCATGACATGGTCAGTGACATCACTGATGACATCACTGATGACATCTCAAATGACATCACTGATGACATCACTGATGACATCTCATTTGACATTACTGATCACATCACTGATGACATCATTCATGTGATGATACAATGAACCTCTTCAGACTCTAATATAACCTTAGATACACTCAGTGTAAACAGACACTCACAGACTGTCACTCATCCATGGAGTTACTCACACACCTAGTCAGTCTTGCAAAGAATCAATCACACCTCGATTTCCTCAACTATATAGTTATACACACCTTACTTATTGGAACATATAATAACACATATTTACTCTGTTATACAATCCCTGATACAAGTTCACAATAATCCATACAGCCACTCACACATTCACTGGCTCTTATGCACAGTTATTTATATATGTCAACTATCACATGTACTGTGTTTTACATATGTACTTACTTTGACATGTAGCACTGAGATATCCATTCACTCACCAATACACTCATGCACACAGTCAACCGCCCATACAGATGTTTCCACATGCACTTTTCAACCCATACATCTAGTGAATCAACTGCTCACACATCTATGCACAGAGTCATACACCTCCCAGACACCCACACACACACTCAGTCTCCCATACAAATACTTGGGCAACTAATCAATAACCCATATAGTTAGTCATATAGCTAATGATCAACACATGCATCAGATTACAAAACAACAGACACAATGATGCACAATTTAAAACAGTTTAGTCACTAACCCATGCACTCAGTGAGACACATTTAATCACTCACTTATACAGTCAGTCATGCACCTACTAAATCCTTCATCCAGACACTTATACATCCACTCATTCTTCAATATGTAAGACATATTTTAACTTTACAGAAGCATACAGTCACTGGATGTTGTCATCAGTGATGTCATCAGTGATGTCATTTGAGATGTCATCAGTGATGTCACCAGTGATGTCACTGACCATGTCATGAATGATGTAATATGTGACATCATCAGCAGTGGATTGCAGGTGCGCGATATATAGTTAGTGCAACTAACTATATATGGAATTTCAATGGTTTTGTGTGAGTAAAATAAGGTTTTCTAAATGCTATTTCCTAACTATATATGGTCTATAACCTATGGTTTTTTCAGTGAATTTTCAAGGTTTTGTAAATGCTAATTCCTAACTATATATGGTCTATAACCTATGGTTTTTTCTGTGAATTTCATTGGTTTTTTAACAGCTAATATCTGTAGCTGTAAAATGTATTCTTCTTTAAATCCAAAAATATATTTTATATGTTTATGAATAATTTTTTTTTAAAATATTTTTTTTTCTTCGTTCCCGCTTCGCGAATCGGGAAGCTTCCCGTTAGCTGACCTTGATGCCGCGAAATAGACCGCGAGCCGGTAAACGTTTCTTTACCGCAAGTGCCGCGTTAGAAAACAACATCGTGACGCCTCCCGTCCGCATGACGTTCCACGTTGTCGCTTGATACGTCATATGACGTGCTACGTTAGCAAACTGGTACGCGAAGCGAGTGCCAAAGCGCAGGTTTCTGGAAGCAAACCGGGAGGCCCTGCAAAGCGCTTAACGTAAACACAGCAAGTCATGTGACTTGGTAATAACACTTTTCATTGGTTCATTTCACTTTTGGTTTCCTAATGATGTAAGACTAGGTCATATAATCTAAAATGAACACTTTTGATTGGTTGAGAACTCTTGTTTTTCCCAAATGATGAAAATCCCTCCTTCTTTCCTCACTCTGACTTTCATCATTGTGAGAGAAAGACCCTTTGTGATCACTGAGCAATGGCTTCTTTAGTAGCTTCAGCTGGTGCTTCCCCACCACCTCCACCACATCCAAGGAAGAGTGGACCACCTGCTCAAGTTGTAATTCAACAAGAAGAAGAAGAAGAGGAACAGGAGGACGAGCACGAAGAGAGGCAGTTTTTGCCTGAGCAGCCCAAGACGTCTCACCGGAAAGAAAACTTCATTTGGCAATTTTTTAAAATTCCCAAAGGTCAGAAAAAAGTAAATGCAAGATACGTAACTTGCCTTATATGTCAAGATAGACTGTCCAGAGGGACCGACAAAAAATACAGTTTCGGAAACTACACAATGCATCGCCATATGACTAGGTGGCATCCTAACAACTACAGTGCTGCACAGTTTCGGAACGACCTAGATAATCTCCCTATTATGGCCAGAAGATCTGTTGTACCGGAAGTAACGGGACCAGAGGGCAGGGAGATGGTGCCAAATATACAAATGAGATTTGGTGAAGTAAAACACACCTGCGTATTTTGCGATGGATTCATTTCCTACGGAGAAAGAAGCATCACTCTGATCAACAGAGCTATTGACTATCATATGCAAGTTTGTCCGAAACGCCCAAAATAATAAATACTTCTTTTTTTTGTTTTGTTGCTCCTGTTGAGCCCTTTACAATGAATCGTTTTCATTGCCCCCTCCAAGAAAAACCCAAAAAAATATAAAACTGTTCCGAAAAATTCAAAAACAGTAAAAAAATGTTCAGAAAAATAAAAAAAAAAGTTCTTTTCAGAACTACCTCCCCGTTATTAAAAAATTGGTACAATATTTGGAACTGTGCCAACCTCTATTTCTCTTAGTTCGCTTCCTAGTTCGCTCGCTGGTACGCGAACTGGAAGCGAACCAAAAACAGTAAGTATAAGGGAAGGAAACACACACTTATGTTAAAAGAAAGACAGCTATAGGGGAGTAAACTAGAGATACTATTACCCATAATCCACTACTGATGATGTCACATATTACATCATTCATGACATGCTCAGTGACATCATCAGCAGAGGATTGCGGGTTTTTTGGCAACATGCCTTATCCACGGTTTAATAACGCTGCCTTTTGCTTTATATAAGTTTTCAAATTGTATGAAATATATACCAATAGGTCTTTATGAACCTTTAGGTAGTGCTTTTGTTCATGAGGTCTGGTCGCTTCCATACACATACAGATGTTTCAAAGATGATCAAGAAGTTTATCTGAATGGAGAGGAATGCACTGAGACGCCAGATCATTCACTAATGTGTAGGCACATACAGTTACACGATTCATGCAACAAACACCGACCAAATATGGCTTGCGTGTTGCAAGGCACGCCAGTTCCTGCTATCATCCCCACGTTCAAGTTGTTGGAAAATGGTAGTTATTTGATGCTCAATAATGAAGATTGTTCTGAGTTAATTAAAAAGTATTCCTTTTATCGTAACAGTAAGTGAACGGGTTATTTGCTGCAGAAATGTTCTATTTCCTCCCACACATGAACATAGGGAGTTTTCAATCTGGCCACAAATACCAACCTTGGGACACGTTTCAACGGCATGACAAGAATAAGAGCTCTTTTGTCTCAGAGAGAGGTGACCTTGAGTTCGGCCCGTGAAACTTTCGTACTTCACATAGCGAACACCCGTACACAGGTTTGCCTTTCAATTTCAGCAACATGTTTCCGACTATCTTTAACGCATCCTCCACAAAATCCCTGGCACACTTTTTTAAAGTTGTTACCAGTGGTCTCGTGACTTCATTTGAGAAAATCTTTGGAGTCATCCCTGCTCCCTTTCATTCCATTTTCTCCACTCTGGTTCGTGGATTGCATTTTTACTTGCATTACCAGCGGACGCTCTTGTGCTTTTTTACATTTTTAAATATGGATGTCCCTCCTATGCAACCTCCGACCCTGCAGCTGCTGACACTGTTCCGCAATCGCATGCTAGAATATTATGGCACAATGCCGTTGGCGATATTAAGCACGGCATATGGATTATCTTTTCGGTTCTCCTACTTCACCTGTGTCCAGCCTGTATTTCACTGCCTGACCTGTGATTTCGATTGGGCCATTGATTTGTGTCTCTGCGGACCGGTTTCTCCTGACGTCGACTTTAATCAGCTGATGACTCCTATCATTACTCACGAGTTGATTTGTCCTGGCGAAAGGATTATGGCTGTGGCATTGATGCATGGACTACTTGGTCCCTGGAATTTACTGGCGGCAGCACAGTCTTTCTTGGAACACAGCTTTCTTGAAAACCCACCGAGCTGTCCTCTGATGGTGATAGAGGATCCGGTGCTGGGAGAGCACGTATGTTCTTTTCCGCTTTTAAATTGGATGGCTGAACTGTTTTCGGATGAAGACGGTGACTTCCTATTGGAGGCTGTTGCAGCTTATTTTGCATACACAGTTATGTCATAGACCTTTTTCATGTTTGATATGCTGAGTACTAGCATTTCATTGACAATTCATTGACTTATTTGTCAAGTTTTTATTATTTACCTTGCCTATTGGCTTAAGACTCGATAAAGTACTTGGCTGTTTTATTTTTCTTTAGCATTGAATTTTCCTAGTTTTTAATGCTTTACCTTGCGGACCGTCCACATATAAACTTGCAATCTGCTCTCATGAGATGGCACTTCTATTATCTTATTCAGTTCGTTTCCGGATCATGAGGAGGTGTCATCTAGGTCCTGGATATCTTTACACCGTGTTAAGTTAGCATGGGCTCATTACCGGTTTAAACGCCATTTTTCCTTTTTTGCAACTTCTGCACACGACACTTAGTTGTTGCTTTAGCTTTCCACCTAGTAGTTCATCGTGGTTTACATGAGAATAATATGTTATTGGTCTACTATCTGCTTTACTTGTTAAACTATATCTGTACAGCGAGTGCTAAAGTTTCAAGAACAACACGATACAGAATTGTTATGAGGTCTGATCTCCACGACTTCATACTCATAACATAAGTGCAACTTCTGCCAATTCTGGGCATGAGGCGGGTTTTATATTGCTTTGCCGAACACACATACACAACAGTTGATGCGGTTCACATGAAGAGAGAGCTGGTGTATGCTGATGTGATTCCTTCAAATCTAAGACACTAAAGTATGGACACGCCCTAAACCAACACAAAGAGACCTTCTTAGCAAATAATATAATATGTGTATTAGGGAGGGTGAGATATAAGCAGCCGCGGGCCGTGGAGGGAGTTACGATGGGGCAGGGAGGCGGGGAGGGGGAGAAGCAGGGTGGAGCCCTCTCTACCTTGCCCCTCCCCCTCCCCGCCTCCCTGCCCCACCGTAACTCCCTCCACGGCCCGCGGCTGCTTATAAGTGTTGCTAACTCTTATTCATTTACAGCATGTTAACATACTGTCACCATTCGCTTTTTATGTACTAGTAACTATGCTGGTAATTTTGCTACTGATAATATGTGTACTTGTATTCTCCACCCTGCTTCTCCCCCTCCCCGCCTCCCTGCCTCACCGTAACTCCCTCCACGGCCCGCGGCTGCTTATAAGTGTTGCTAACTCTTATTCATTTACAGCATGTTAACATACTATCACCATTCACTTTTTATGTACTAGTAACTATGCTGGTAATTTTGCTACTGATAATATGTGTACTTTTATTATCTAAGGTACTACGCCTGAGAAGACGGCATTAGTAAATAAACATTTCAAATACACATGTGTTCTTCTTAACTCCATGTTCTGGTTTCTAAGAAATATATAACGACCGACTGTTCATGAGTTCCACGTATCCTGAGGTACTATAAGTTCATATTCTGGATTGTCTAAACATTGAGAGTTTGTTATATCCAATGTGACACTGTACCTAGCTTGCTAAATAGTTTTTGATTACTAACGTGAGTTTTGGGACACCCTAATTCGCCGAGGTTCCAATCCTCTGTCCACAGTTCTGTGTGAGAACAGAAACCCTGCGACAGGGGCACCCCCGACCCTTGCTGGAGCTTCATCACACTTGCGATACAACTCCAGCAATGCGCCACCTTTACGGCACAGATACATCACGCATCTGTGCTGTTTTTGCCCCATGATGCGCCGCATTGTAAATGCAGCACACCATAGGTGACGGAACAGCGGCACAGAATGACTAACACATCCCTGGTGATGCGCCAGTCATCATAAATCTATCCCTATGCTTCTTATCTTGTTAGAGATGAACCGCCATATGTATCATAAAAGTTATTTGCATTTCCTAAATAGCGAACTTTAAGGAATAAATAGCGATTCTTTACCATTCCTAGTTTGCGATGAGCTATTTGCTAATTAGCCGAATGTAGCCCAATGAAGCCCAATGTAGCCCAATGTAGCCCAAAGATGGCCGCCAGACACAGAAAAAAACAAATGTAGCCCAAATATCAGCCAGATGTAGCCCAACTATAGCCCAGTGACAGAATGACCAATCAGCTTCGCAAACCTCCGTTACGCGAAGCGGAGCGCTGTTACAGATATATATCTTTTTTTGAACGTTAATTTCTCAAAATCCACTGGAGCACATATATTGAGACCTAGCAAAGGCACATCGGGCTACCAGTCCCTAATATTTTGCCAAGTTTCGTGCAAATCCATTCAGCCGTTCAATTATTATTTTTATTATTTTTTTTTGCCCCGCGGGGCCCTTTTAAAACCTCCACATCAAACCTAGGGGGTCAGCGAGGATCTACTATGCCCCCTTATAGTTATTTCCCCCTTTGTTTTGACCTCCTCTTGTCTCTCGATCCTACCGAGAGACAAGATGGCGGCCGCTACGGACTGTTTGGAATGTTGACAGACGCCGGAGAACCAATCAGCTTCGCTTCACAAAGCTCCGTTGCGCGAAAAGTCCGCGAACCAGAGCGCTAACCGGTCCGCTGTTACAGATATATATCTTTTTTTAAACGTTAATTTCTCAAAATCCACTGGAGCACATATATTGAGACCTACAAAAGGCACATCGGGCTACCAGTCCCTACAATTTTGCCAAGTTTCGTGCAAATCCATTCAGCCGTTCGGGCTAAAAGTGAGGCCAACCGCCCTATGGAAAACTCAATGTTAAAAACACGTTTTGGGACCCCCCTTTTTTCTCGGCCCCCACTGGACGAACCCCCCCCAAATTTTCAAGGGCTGCTCAGAAACAAAATGTGCCATTTTCCTGAAAATTTCAGCCGATTCCGTCCACAAACGCCAAAGTTATTAGACATAGAATTTTCAAAAAACCCATAGAGAAAAAATCCTAACTATATATACCTACTGGCGACCGCCAGTAGGTAATATATATATATATATACAAATCCAACTTACCACAAATGTGCTTCTCCGCACCGACAGGTTCGCAGACTTCAAGAATACACCAGAGTCAGTCTTCAAGGTATAGCTTAAATATTTATTAAATTGTGGTGCAAGCCATCAGACGCGTTTCGGACTTCACGTCCTTGCTCACTGATGGGGAGTGATTAGAGTAACCACTATTTAACCAGAGTTCACACAAAAAGACGCGCCAATTCATTTAAAAAAAGTAAACATCAACAGAGGACTACATTTACTCCTATAGCCTTTGATGAAACGTTTCTGTGGGCGCCATTTTAACACTATACATTGTCTGTATGTTACATGTATTATTGTTCTTTTCCACATAATACACTCGAAATTGTTTAAATGTAACCATACAGTGCAATATGCTAGTCATTTACATCGTATTATTGTTAAGCTATGTGTGCTGGATTTTATACACATACAAATTGCATTACAATTTCATATGATTCAAGAATAGTATGCATGTCCTTAGTATCTACCAAGTCAGCAACTGCATGGATGCTATATCATATCTCGGTGTGTAAGTCCTTGGACTCTAGACATAATAACCTATAAAAATAACAATTTATTTGTTGTTTATTTTTGTGTATATATATATATATATATATATATATATATATATATATATATATATATATATATATATATATATATATATATATATATATCCAATTACAGCTCCGGTGTATAGATCCACCATAAAGAGAAACACTGACTCTGGAATAACTTTCTCCCACTGCTGGAAACAGTGACTTTTTATTTAGCCAAAAGCACAAATGCAACGGACAGGATGACGCGTTTCGGCCAACTGCGTGGCCTTGCTCACATACTCACGTTGCTCAAACATTTGCATTAAATACACATGTGTAAAGAATCACGTGACATTCAAACTACCAGTACCACTAAAAGTGAAGAAACACTGACGGGTAAAAAACTACAAACTTTAGTGTTTTCAGTAAAAAACATCGCCTGAAATTTGTATAGCATCAAACATTTTTCATTGATACATATTGATGATTTAAAATGAGCATGGTTGCAGCATATTTATAAATGTTCAAATACAGATATTCGTTTGCAGTTTGGTCACATTTGGTGTCTCTAGTTAACTGATGGGTATTGCCTTTTGTAACGGCTAATCAAAATTTATTTGAATGTAAAAACTGTTTCAAAACCAATCTCAAAAACAAAAGATAGTATATACTTGCGTACATTGTTGGCTCACAGACTATAGTCAGACCAAGACTTATATATTTTTGATGGTCAATTTTTAGGCACAAATGCAGATTGCTCCCCAACATTGCCCTTTGAACACAGGCTTAAAACAGTTAAGATATCAGTACCATCATTAGTATCCAAAGCATCGACCAAGATTGTACTTGCTGCTCATACTAGATAATAGTTTAGTTGAACTTGTTTGGTGCCTAGTACTATGTACAAAACCTGTACAGTATAGAAAAAGTGCTAGTGACATGTTTGGTGCAAAATATTTCTGAGAAGGTGTATAAAGTACACATTGTGTTGTAGATCGAGAAAAGGAACGGCCATTGATAAATACCTCAATATTGCATTGTAACATTTAAAAGGAAATCATGGCTGGTATAGCAGAGAGTCTATCATCTAGGTACGGAAGTTACAATCAGTAAAAAAGCATGATCGGTGAAAAACACACATCGAAGTATCATAGACTTGATATATCTGTGTTGTCTATTCACTGGTTCACTGACTAAGCCACTCTAAAGGTAATGGTGTATATCTTCACACATGTTCAATCCTTTTGGGGCCTTAGTGTCTAATTCGATTATGTACTTGCCGCCTGATTCATCAAGCTAAATTGCACTCGCAAAGGGCAAGATTCTCAGAATCTTGCCTTTTGCAAGTGCAATTTTTGCATTTGGGATTCATCATCCCAAATG
Source organism: Lissotriton helveticus (assembly GCF_964261635.1). Classification (NCBI taxonomy): domain Eukaryota; kingdom Metazoa; phylum Chordata; class Amphibia; order Caudata; family Salamandridae; genus Lissotriton; species Lissotriton helveticus. Next base: position 540,917,144 of record NC_136067.1, read on the forward strand.
CAAAATTCGCTATTTAAGAATTCGCACATTTGCGAAGAATTGAATTTAAGGAATCTCTATTTGAGATTCCTTAAATGCAATTCATGAAGCATTTTAAAATTGCGAAAATGCAATTTTGGGCCGCTATTTACCGAGAGGTCAGACCTCTCGGTAAATAGCAAAAACTTAGAAAAATGCTTTTAAAAGCATTTTTCTAAGTTGCATGTTGCACACACACATGTCCTTTGGACATGTGTGTGCGCAACACCTGTTTCAATTTGCATTTAAGGGGTGCTACAGGGTGTCCTTTGGACACCCCTGGCACCCTTTAAATCGCTATCTTATTTGCGATTAGCTAATTGCTAATCGCAAATAAGGAATACTCCCCATTCATTCCTATTGGCCTTTTGGCCCATAGGAATGAATGGGGAGTTATTCCTTATTTGCGATTAGCAATTTCCTACTCGCAAATAAGGAATGTGTAGGAATCGCTATTTATTTAGCAATTCCTACATGAATACCGTTTTGCGAGTCCTTAATAGCGATTCGCTATGAATCGCTATTAGGGGCTCGCAAAACGGCCCATTGATGAATAAGGCTGAAAGTCTCTAGTTGTCTAAGACTTTTCTCGCGATTGCCTCCTCGTTTATTGAGGGGAACGCTGTCTAAGACATAATACTTAAGCACGTTGAGGTTACTTGCATGTTCTTCATTTACGTGCCGGGCCACAGGATAGGCGGAATTCAAATTCACAGTCGCCTGAAGGTGCTGTAATATTCGTTGATATATATATATATATATATCCAAGTACCAGCGTTTTGTCTCCATGTGCCAGGAATCCTCCACGCCACAGAAATACGCAGACACGGACCAATTAAGGTGCTAATCTTATTTATTCAGTGCAAGTTAGCCGCATGATGTTTCGGCTCCGAGGAGCCTTGTTCACATGACAGTGTTCACAATTATGAACCGTTCTTTTAAAGTGCCAGTGATTGGTGTAAAATAGGTCACATGTGGAGCTAAATGTAGACATGGTAAAAATCCTAAGGTTTCCACAAAGTTCATGTCATCGTTATAGTTACAATACAAGTTTTGTTTTTGTTTTTGTTTTTTTCACTTTGTAACATTTATTTGAATATCCACTTTGGATCTTGAATTAAATACTGAATTTTAACATTTGGAATCATGGTTAAATACCTGTTGTATGTATATATCAAGATAGATATTGATCAATAAATCTGCCTTGATCATACAAATGTCTGTTTCGGGATGTGATGTAATTAATAAATATAATCAATAAATATATATCTAAAAACCATTTCATAATATTTACATCAAAAGTGCAAGTGCCAAAGTGCTTGATGTCTAATGCAATGTGCAAACAACGCATTTGTGCAAATTACAAATTACAAGGATATGTTCATCCTATATTGCTTGTGCAAAAATACGCATACATGTAAACATATCATTATGAAATATCACATCTCCAATTATAGGACATTTGATTTTCTTGATTAATAATACTTTGATCCTATCATAGTTGTTTTCCTATGTGTGTGTTTAATTCAGTTAAATTCTATCATGGTTTGGTGATGACCTAGATTTTGTTATAATTTATTCAGGTAGCCTTAGATTTTACAAACGTGAAATAATCTAATAGATAAGAATAATAGTGAATATTATAATTCATATTCAGAATTTCAACCATTTGGGTGTTAGGACCCATTAGGTTTGATCAGGTTACATATGCCCTTGTAAAATATTGTTGTCTAATCAGACAGCAGCAGTCATAACACAACAACAACCCATATATATATTCCTTATTTTTTCTTTTTTACTTTTTGCCATGATATATCCCAGCCGGGTATAATATCAGGTATGGAGGCCGATTAATTGTGAGGTGATATATAAGACTGGCTTAAGGCAGACATGTGTACATATCTTCTGTGACATTCAATCCTGCAGGAGCCTTAGTGTCCAGTAAGAGGATATATTTGGTTTCTAATCTTCTTAGTTTGGCCTCTCTGTCACCCCCTCGTCTATTCGCATTGATTGTATCAATCACATAGTATGTGAGCGAGTTGTTATTGCTTTGGTTGTGATCACGGAAATGCCTGGCTACAGGGTAAGTATTGTCTCCGTTGGTAATGGCTCTTAAATGTTGTAGTATACGTTGGTGCACCGGGAGTTTTGTGCTCCCAACGTATTTCAGGGGACATGGACACTGTAAAACATAGATGGCGTATTCAGTTTTGCAGGTTAAGACCTGTGATATCTGATGGCGTATCCCACTGAATCCGTCCATGTATGTTTTGGTGTTAACTCCATGACTGCAAGCTTTGCAAGTCTTGCATTTGAAGAACCCTTTGTTGGTCTGCCACCAGGTACTTTTCATGATGGGCTTGGGGTTAGTATCTACAATTTGGTCCCTTAGGGATGGTGCCCTGCTATAAGTTAAAGATACTCTTTTTGGTAACCTTACACCAATAATGGGGTCACTTCTGACTAGGGGCCAATGTTTGTTGATAATTCTGTAGATATCCCGATGCTGTCTGTTGAAGCCAGTAATGATTCTAAAATTAGCAGATTCTACAATATCATCTCTTCCCGTTTTTGTCCTGTTGGGGTCCCCCTCCAGGAGTTCATCCCTAGTTAATGCCATTGATTTGGTTATGGCTTTTTCAATTGTCAACTCAGAGTAGCCTCTTTCAAGGAAACGCTCTTTTTCAAGGAAACGCTCTTTACTCTCTTGTTGGGCTTTTTTCAGTTCTACTGGATTGCTACACACACATCTCATCCTAAGCATCTCTCCGTAAGGGATACTAGATATGAGATGCTTAGGGTGTGCGCTAGCCACATGTAGGCTGCTGTTCCCAGCTGTAGATTTGCGGAACATTTTGGATTCCAGTCGGTTATTTTCAATATACACCTCCGTGTCCAAAAAAGTGACTGGATCCTGACTAATTGTGGCAGTAAACTTAAGATTTAATTCATTGAGATTGATGTTGTCAATGAAAGTTAAAGCTGATTTCTTGCTGCCCCTCCAAACAATTAACAGATCATCTATGAAACGATACCAGGCAACCACATTATTGTCGATAACTTGTTGGTATGTGGTTTTGAGAACCAGCTCCTCCCAAGCTCCCATGTGCAATCATGCGAAGCTCGGGGAGAAGCTGGCTCCCATCGCCACTCCCTGTAGTTGCCGGTACAGCAGGTTACTATATATGAAAATGTTACTTTTCAAACAAAATTCCAACATGTCCAACAACATCCAATTATGTGCATCAAATACTGACGCTCGTCTGGACAGGTAATGTTTAACAGCTGTTAATCCATGTATATGCAGAAGTGTGGCTCACTGGTTAGAGCAGGCAGACCCTGAAGCAGAGGTCAGACCCGGGACCAGGGTTCAATTCCCGACGCGGCAGGGTCTCGAGCTCAAATGTCCACGGACTCGATAATTCCCGCTTCGGTGCCTGACCTAATCATGGGTTCACACTCTGCAACTCTGGGCATTAAGCTTGCTTAATCTCCACAACGGCCCCCGCGGCGGGATGCCTGGCTTTCACCTTGGGGATGCCCTGTAGGGGCTATCTCACAGGGAAAAGCCAGGACAGGTTCCCAAGGCAAAGCGCTTAGACACCCCTGGGTTATAAGCGCTATATAAATCCAAACATACATACATACATACATATGTGTTATACTGGTGTATAGCGAGGTGACATCTAACGCTATCAACCAATCCCCTGATGCCCACTCAATATTCCTTATTTTCATTAGGAAATCGCTGGTATCTCGCACATAAGAATCTAATTTTTGTACATAGCCCTGTAAGAAATAATCTATATAAATAGAAGTTCGCTCAAGTAGGCTACCTCTGGCCGATATGATTGGTCTGCCAGGGGGGTTCAATGGGTCCTTGTGCACCTTGGGGATAAAGTACATAATTGGTGTTATAGGATTGTCCACTTTAAGATATTTGTATTCTGCTTCACTGATCAATTTTGCTGTTTTCCAGCGAGCCAATTTTTGATGATATTCTATTTTTATGGAGGTCACAGATTGCGCTTTGATACGTTCATAACATTCTCTATTGTTCAATTGAGAAAAAGCCTCTCTGTCATAGTTTATTGCAGTCATCAAAACTATGTTTCCGCCTTTGTCACTTCCTCTGACAATAATTTCTCTCTCCTTTGCTAGACGGGTCGTGAGTGCTTTGTATCCTTGTGATAATCTGTCAAATTTCCATTTGGTTTTGGACACGTTGCATTTCAGTTCTTTTAACTGTCCCACCACATTCTCGTTAAAGATGTCAATGGCATCTTTTGGGAGTACCGGGGTGAAGGTTGAGGGGGATCTGAATGGTGTGGTGATTGATGACCGGTTACCAAGATCGTCCACATCACAAAAACTTTCTATCCTTTGTGTGTTTCCTTCATATCCAGCTCCCTCTGTCTCCCATAGTTCAGTAATGGTTTGAGTACCTTGAGATAGGGTGTTCAAATTCTCGACATTTCCACTTGAAGGTAATGTATCTTTATGTTTGGCTTTCAAGGCATATAACTTGCGCAGTTTAAGTTTTCTTACTGGTTTATAAATGTCACATCTTGTAGCAGGATAATTGAAATTACACTGCGGAGCAAAAGACAACCCCAGTTTTAATATTTCTTCCTCTTTATATGTTAAGTTGAAGGGGGTTAAATTAATAATCGTTTGATTCTTACCTCTGATTAATTCGACTGGGCTGCAGATCCCTGCCCCGACCTCTCTTTCGTCTTTGATATCCTCCTCTTGTGCGCCCTGCACCTCTGGCGCCTTCTGAAGTTTGCCCGCTGTTTACGTGTTTTTATTGCGTGCTTGATCTCAGGGTTTGCAGTCTTTCCTGGCATAAAAAAACAATTTCTTGTCCCGGTGAGGGTTTAGGAATGCCAGCTGCTTGCGCCTGATTCCGGCGTTCTGTTTCAGATTCAGAGTCAATGTCCGAACTAAAAGTAGAGTTTGTCGTATCTGTTTGTTCTTTCGTTTGTCTGTTCACTTTGGGTTTGGGTTGAGGTTTATTCGTTCCACTTCGCAAAGATTCATATTTTCTTGAAAATGTAAAAATTTGTCCCAGATCATCATCGTTACGATCACGTTGAAATTTATACGTCTTCTTTTCTATGATTTTCGCTTCCTCTTTCTTTAAGCGTGCATTCATCGCCTTTGCCAGTTGTTCTTTTTCCTCAGTTTCACCCAAACCCGCTATTTGTTCATTAATGGCTTCGATCTCAGTCAATAACTTAGCCCGGTCGATGTCCGCATATTTAATCAGGATTTGAACTTGGCAGCAAGACGCTTCCAAGTTGCATTCCGCCCATTCCTTCATTAGATCGGGATTAGGGTCATCATACGTGGGCGCTGTTAATATACGTAAACCGCGTGGGATGCGGTTTACCTCCACATACCTTTGTCATGCACTGCTTATGACCTCACATATTACATTACTCATAACATCATTGATTACATCACTGATGACATTATTCAATGAGTGTGACAGTATGATATATGCTTATCATACTGATAGTAACCGCACAGTGACCGCCTTTAAACCACATTCCACATTTAATCCCATCACGATCAGGGATTCGATTGATATCTTCCAGGAACAGGTAGTAACAGGCATTAAACGACTAAACTATCTAGTACAGGGGTCAGTAAAGCGCAAAACTAACAAACAGGAACTCCAATATCATGAACTGATGAACAAACTTGGTTCTAATAATGATATAGTTATCCGCAATGCTGACAAATGGGGAAATGTAGCGCTATGGAAAAAAGCGGAGTACATTTAGGAAGCCATGAACCACCTTTCAGACAGAAATTGTTACCATCGCAGTGATCAACTTGCGCTTAAGTCCATGTACAATGAATACAATATGCAACTTGTGGCATGGAAAAATGCAGGGCTGTTAACTCTTCCGGAATACAAGTTTCTACAGAATGAACACCCAGTCACACCCATACTGTATTTCATACCCATGATCCATAAAAACTCCTCCAAACTACCGGGAAGGCAGATTATGTCTGCCCTCAACAGTTTACTCAAAAGAACGTCACAATATGTAGACTTTTGCTTACACGAGTATGTCCAACATTTACTTTCGTATATTAGGGACACAGGTGACTTTCTTTCCAAAATACATAATTTCAAATGACAGAAGGATTTTCTACTCATCGCATTGGATGTAACCTCTTTATATACATCCATTAACCATCATGACGTATTGAGGGCACCCCACCAAATCTTATCCAGAAGACCACTGAACTTTGCAAAACATAACAAAATGCTGATAAGCATGGTGGACATTTGTTTGTGCAATAATAATATTTTTCTTTTTCAGAATGTGTTATACCAGCAACGGGGCATAGCGATGGGAGCCAGCTTCTCCCCCAGCTATGTCTACACATGGGGTGGTGGGAGGAGCTGGTATTGTCAAAGGAATTTACTACCATTGTTAACAACAATATTAAGATTTGGTTCATGTTTAATCGACGATCTTTTTATAATTTAGCAAGGCTCTAAAATTGAAGCTGGAAAGTTTGAAAACGACTTGAATGTCAACAAACTCAATCTACATTTCACTGCCTCAATCAGCTCGCCCACTGTTAATTGCTTAGACGTAGAGGTTTACACTAAGAATGGCCATCTTGAAACCAAGGTACACAGGAAGCCCACTGCGGGCAATGCAATTTTACATGCTGGCAGCTCACACCCACAACATTTAATACACAGCATCCCATATGGGGAAATGCTGCTGACTAAACGCATCTGTAGTTGTGAGGAAGATCTGAGAATATCCCAACAAGCCAGCAAAAGTAGATTTCTTGCAAAGGATATTCATCTAAATGTATTAACAGTGCCATCAAAAAATGCAATGCAGTAACTAGGGAAAGCCTCATGAATCAAGCCCCTGAGACAGCAAATATTCAAACTAAGGACACAACAAACTTTAGGTTCATTCTAGGGTACAACAGGCAAGAAAAGGCCATTAGAAACATCATTAGAAGGAACTGGCCCCTTATCTTAGATGACCCCATTATTGGCCACCTGCTTCCTAAAAATGCAGCTATCACGTACAGCAGGGCACAGTCCATGAAGGACACACTAATCCACAATGATCAACCATGCCATGAGGTATATAAACCAACCATGTACCGTAGAGCAGGTCATGTAATCAAGACCCTCCGGGGTTGAAATGCGTCATGCTGCTGTGTTTGTTGGAAATGAATACAATTTAAATATGCCCCGAATCGTGGTCCGTGCTCCTGTTTTTCCATTCCCTATGAAAGCGAGTGAAAATTGGAGTTTCGTGGTATATATATATTCTTAGATGTTAGACTCAATGTGGTATGTAACAAATTAACAACTACCCTTTATAGGAAGCCAAGTGCGGGGAATACCCTCCTTCGCTTTTGATTAAAAGTATTCCATACGGGGAGATGCTGCGCATTTGCAGTGAGGAAGAGGATTGCAAGCAAAAACAAGAGAGCCGTAGGAGATTCCTTAGCAGAGGGTACAAGTCTAAGGATGTTGAGGCAGCAGTTGTCAAATCTAGAAGTGTAGCCAGAATGGACCTCATACAGCACAGGGATAAAAAGACCAGCAAGCCAGGTATGGAAGAACCAACAAGGTTAATTTTGTCCAACTCCCGACAGGAAAAACAGATTAGGTCTATTATAAAAAGAAGTTGGCCAATCGTGAGAGGGGACCCTATTATTGGTAAGCTCATGCCCAACTATCCGTCTGTTACATTTCGAAAAGCTAACAGTATGGGCAGTGAGCTTACCAGCAGTAATCTAGATACAAAGGCTAAAGGTACATGGCTGACGGCAAGAAAGGGATTCTTTAAGTGCGCTACTTGTAAAGCTTGCCAATATGGCATAAATACAACAAGCTACACAACGGCTTTTAATAACAAGCCACGCAACATAGAACAACATCTTACCTGCAAAACAGATTATGCTGTATATGTACTAACATGTAGTTGTAAGTTACAGTATATTGACAGCACTAAGTTGCAAGCACATAAAAGAGTCCTACAACATATGCGAGCCATTACAAACAATGATGAAAGTTACCCTGTGACTAGGCATTTTAAACAGGTCCACAATAATGATCTGAAATATCTTAAATACGTTGTCATTGATGCAGTGAGTCCCCAGAAAAGAGGAGGGGAGGGGATAGGGAGCTTAAACTTAGAAGAATGGAGACATCATACATTCTAGAACTAGACTCTAAGCACCCCAGGGGGCTCAATACAAGTGAAGATTTGTACACGTATCTGTAACAAAGACAATTTGATTGAAACTGATGAACTGCAATTGTGAATGAATTTTGGAAATATGTCGCGTATCTTTATTGAATGACAAAAGTTTTTGTACCATCTTTTTATATAGACAGGATTTTTTAGAGAGGATATTTAAATATTTATATTTATATATGTTTTTTATGTGAATGCACATTTTAGGACTATTTATATTTATATATTATTTATAATTGGATTTTAGACATGAATTTTGGATAGTATATATATGGTATGTGTTATGTTATGTTATAGTATGCTTATATAGCGCATGGCTACCCCAGCAATGAGGCGTCCCAGCGCTTGCGGACATGACTAATTACAAAATGACCGGAGTGGGGCGGCAGAGTATCAGCTTGCAGGGGAACCCTAAATAGAGGAAAACAACCAGGTTTTAATGTGTTTTCGAAAGCGTAGATGGTTGGTAATAGTACGCACACTTAAAGGGATAGAGTTCCAGAGTTTTGGGGCCAGATACCTAAATGATCGGCCTCCAGCTCTGCACCTCAGGATCTTGATGGTATGGGCAAGAGAAAGGTCCGCAGAGCGGAGAGCACGCGACGGAACATAGAAGGAACAGATTCCTTGCAAGATTTGGGGGCCCAGGCAATGCAGCATTCTATGAATAACACACAGGGTTTTAAATTGAATGCGTTGTTTAACGGGCAGCCAGTGTAGCCTACGCAGAACCTGGGAGGTGTGACAGCGTTTCGGCAAACCGAACAGAATGCGGGCTGCAGCGTTCTGAGCCCTTTGCAGTCTATTAACGACTGACAAGTTGGAACCAAGCATAAGAACATTACAATAGTCTAGATGGGATAAGACCATGGCTTGGACAATTGTCTGTCGGATGGAGGGTTCGAAGAAACCGAGAATGGGTTTTAGAGAGCGTAGGCGTCCATAACAGGTACCAGCTATTCTTTTCGCATGAGAATCTAGGGTAAGTGAGTTGTCTATAATCACACCCAGATTTTTAACTTCCCTCTTAGGCATGGGAGATGGGCCCAATGTAGGGGGCCACCACCGCTCATCCCACTTCTGAGTGTCATTGCCAATAAGGAGGACTTCAGTTTTGGATGAATTCAACTGAAGGCAGTCCTCTGTTAGCCAGCTAGAAATGGCCAAGATGTCTTCTTGAAATTTGGCTTGATCCCCCACGGTGTTATTGGAAAAGGTGAAAATTAGTTGCGTATCGTCCGCATAGGAAATTAATTTGATGTTACGTTCTCTGGCCAACATGGCCAAGGGGCGGACATACACATTAAACAATGTGGGGCTGAGGGCAGAGCCCTGTGGGACACCGCAGCCTAGTGGAAAACTGCTGGATGAGTACGGGGGAGCATAAACCTGGAAGTGTATTGCTTTGTTCTTAGATTCCAACATGTTGACTTTATTAAATGTGGCAATTATTTATTATATTTATGGTCCTTTGCGAATTTGCACTATGTGAGAACATAGTATCTCCCCACAAATTGATTCTGGTCTAGAAGAGAAAGATGTCGAAACACATGAATTAGTTTGCAGATACAAAGGATTTACAGAATACTTAAATGAGATATCTTTATGAGCATAATGTCTGCAAAACATGAAATAGTAATGAGATATTTTTATTTATATTGTGGTGCCTTTGGGTTGTGGGCTTGAGTTTGAGCACGGTATTATAAGTAATTTTTTATTTTATCTTTTGTTATAAGGAATTTTTCATGCACAAATGTATTATGGGTTAGCACAATTACTTACACAAGGAGGGTGGAGAGCACAAAACAAAAAACAAAACTTATGCCAAAGCAGACAAACTCATTCATTTGAGAAAACTGCCCTCACTCACATACCGAAGTATGTGACATGCTTCATCATAGGGCCTGCTTACAATACGCCCTGGTGTAGCCACACACAGGGCGGAGCATAAGGGAGGGGAAAAATAATAAATTCCACGCAACACAACGTACAACAGTGGAACTCAACAAATAAAACACGTAACATATAATGTGTAAAGACAGTGCCAATCACCAAGTGGCTTCAAACAATAGTGCGACAGAAGGGTGCAGTTTGTTAAGAATGGTTTAAAACTGGTTTGCGGGTGCCAAACATACCATTTTTATTATTCTCAGGTTCCCCCACCAGGATTAAAAGGAAAAAGGATGGGTAATGTCTTCGAGAAAAAACGAGGATTCTCAAGGCTTCCCTCCTGTTACTGCTGTGGTCAACATGTTTCGACCGACCTACTGTGCCTCAAAAGGTCACCCCGGTCTTCCTCAGGACTGTTGTCGCTTCCTGTACCACCTATGGCCCCACCGTATTTCGGTTGTTATGCCATGAAGTATGAGCCGGTCTGCCTAGATCCTAGCTCTTCTTGTCATGTGTAGAGAATGGTCCCAATAGTCAGGGAGAACATTCACTAAGAAGGAAAAAGAGAAACGGTATAGACATGCTATACTTTACAGCTAGATTCATCAAAGACCCGTTTTGCGAGTCTTTAATAGCGATTCATAAGGAATCGCTATTACAGACTCGCAAAACGGGATTCATGTAGGAATCGCAATATTTATTGCGATTCCTACTGCTTCCTTATTTGCGATTAGCAAATTGCTAATCGCAAATAAGGAATAACTGCCCATTCATTCCTATGGGCCAAATAAGGATGCGAATTCAAGGGTGCGAGGGGTGTCCAAAGGACACCCTGTAGCACCCCTGAAATGCAAATTTACACAGGTGTTGCGCACACACATGTCCAAAGGACATGTGTGTGTGTAACATGCAATTGAGAAAAATGCACTAAAGTGCTTTTTTCTATTTTTTCGCTATTTACCACGAAGTCAGACTTCGTGGTAAATAGCGACCAAAAATTGCGATTTCGCAATTTAAAAATGGTTAATGAATTGCATTTAAGGAATCTCAAATAAAGATTCCTTAAATGCAATTCCTCGCAAAAATACGCGATTTCGCTAATAGCGATTTTTGCATTTGGGATGATGAATCCCAAATGCAAAAATTGCGCTCGCAAAGGGCCAGATTCTCAGAATCTGGCCCTTTGCGACCCGCATTTTCTTTCATGAATCTACCTGTATGTCTCTTCTTATCCCCTTATTACAAAAACATCACAAATCATTCGTTAAAGTTCCCTGTATTTCCAGGAATAACTTGGGACCACGCTCCTTTTTTTCTGTGAAGAATCAGAATTGCCAATTCGAGTAAGAAGCTATATATATATATTACCTACTGGCGGTCGCCAGTAGGTAGTTATAGTTAGGATTGATTTCCATAGGGAAATCGCAACATTCTATTTGGAATAACTTTGGCGCCGGTTGAGGAATCAGCCTGAATTTTTCAGCAACTTTGCCTCGCTGCTCTCCGCTCCTTCCCTGAAAGTTTGGGGGGGGGATTCGTCAAGCGGGGGCCGAGATAAAAGGGGGGTCCCAAAACGTGTTTTCCCCATGTTAATTTCCATTGGGCGGTCTGTCGCACTTTTAGCTCGAACGGCTGAATGGATTTTCACCAAACTTGGCAAAATTGTAGGGACTGGTAGCCCGATGTGCCTTTGCTATGTCTCAAGATATGTGCTCCAGAGGATTTTGAGTAATTTAGGTTAAAAAAAATGTATATATCTGTAAGCGCGCCCCGGTGCGCGTACCGGGGAGCGCTCCGGGCGCGCCACACGACCTGCGCACGGGAAGCTGATTGGCTCTCGGGTGTCTGTAAACATTCGAAACAGTTCGCAGCGGCCGCCATCTTGTGTCTCGGTAGGATCGAGACACAAGAGGTGGCAAAAAACAAAGGGGGAAATGACCAAAAGGGGGCAGGGTACACCCCCCCTGACCCCCTAGGTTTGATGTGGGGGCCATAAAAGGGTCCCTCGGGTAAAACATTTTTTTTTGTTTTTTTTCGATTTTTGCGGGGGGAGCGCCCGGTACGCGCACCGGGGAGCGTACTTTGGTGAAAAATAGTGAAAATAATAGTGTAAAATAATCATTTTGAGTGATTACAGGTAGGGTAGCTCTGAAAAGAGCTTTTGGGTTCTGTGGCTGTTTTAGGTACCTACAAGTACGTCCCACACACACCCACACGCACACAACCCCACACCCCCACACCCACACACTCCCCACACAGACATCACACACGCACACCTCCACCCACACGCAAACACCCCACACCTCCACACCGACACCTTACACATCCACACCCACAACCACACATCCCACACACCCAGACACACACACACACCTCACCCCCCCAACACACACACACGCACACACAGATACCTCACAGACACACCTCACACATCCCACACACCTCCCCCCCACACACACACGCACACCTCACAGACACATCCACACATCCCACACATACACACACATCCTATACACATACTCCCCACACCCACACACACCTCACACACACCTCACACACCCACACTTCCACCTACACCGAAACACCCCACACACCCACACCCACACACACACTTTACACACCCACATCCCCAACCACACCCACATACCCCACACAGATATACACCTCATCCCCCCAGACACACACACACATACCTCACAGACACACCCCGCACATCCCCCACACACACCTCTCCCACCCCCACACATGGGGAAAACTCAGTGAAACACTAAAATAATAATTTAAAGTGCTTAGAGGTAGGGTATGTCTGAATAGACTTGTTGTGTTGTGTGGGTGATTTAAGTACCAACATGTAGGTACCAATGCAGAGTCTTAAATTCAATGTACACCGTTTACTCTGTAGATAATTTGCATGTTGTTATAGAAGTTACTGTGGTATATGGAATCCATACCATAGTCTGTCAGGAAAACATAAAGAACATGGAGGCAGGAGATGAAAAAGAGATGTCAAATACACATTGGAGATAATATAGTGGCACCTGCCTCACAACAGGGATAAGACTGAGGCAAACGCTTTCACGTGGAGCTTCACAATTTTACAAAATGCAATTCCTCTATGCAAACAAACTCAATATGCTTCCTACACTGAGTTAAAACACAGGTAACATCATTGTAAAGAGTCAAATTGACACCTGTGTCTAAGAATGCAGCAGAGATAGGCTTCTTGAAGCCTAGTCCACTGCACTCTTAGACACAAGCCTCACCACCTACGCTACCCAGGAAAGCCCCAAATGTACCTTTTTGCCCCATATTTAAAAATTGACGCATGTAGGTAGATGCGTCACTTTTTAAACCTCTACGCCACATTATACTCAAAAATGTAAAAACCATTTATTTTCCCCAAAATCGTTTTTGACATCACATTTAGGAAACACAGCACAGATCCTATTTACAATCATCTGCCTCACAGCAGGGATAAGACTGAGGCAAAATCTTGCACCTGCCTCACAACAGGAATAAGACTGAGGCAAACGCTTTCACATGGAGCTTCACTATTTTACAAAATACAATTCCTCTATGCAAACAAACTCAATATGCTTCCTACACTGATTTAAAACACAGGTAACATCATTGTAAAGAGTCAAATTGACACCTGTGTCTAAGAATGCAGACAGGGATATGCTTCAGGAAGCCTAGTCCACTGCACTCTTAGATACAAGCCTCACCACCTAGGCTCCCCAGGAAAGCCCAAACATGTATATTTTATCCCCATATTTAAAAAGTGACGCATATAGGTAGATGCGTCACTTTTTAAACCTCTGCGCGACATTATACTCAAAAATGTAAAAACCATTCATTTTCTCCAAAATCGTTTTTGACATCACATTTAGGAAACATAGCATAGATCCTATGTACAATCATCTGCCTCACAGCAGGGATAAGACTGAGACAAAATCTTGCACCTGTCTCACAACAGAAATAAGACTGAGGCAAACGCTTTCAAATGGAGCTTCACAATTTTACAAAATACAATTCCTCTATGCAAACAAACTCAATATGCTTCCTACACTGAGTTAAAACACAGGTAACATAATTGTAAAGAGTCAAATTGACACCTGTGTCTAAGAATGCAGCAGAGATAGGCTTCATGAAGCCTAGTCCACTGCACTCTTAGACACAAGCCTCACCACCTACGCTCCCTAGGAAAGCCCAAACAAGTACCTTTTTGCCCCATATTTAAAAATTGACGCATGTAGGTAGATGCGTCACTTTTTAAACCTCTGCGCCACATTATATTCAAAAATGTAAAAACCATTCATTTTCTCCAAAATCGATTTTTGACATCACATTTAGGAAACACAGCACAGATCCTATTTACAATCATCTGCCTCACAGCAGGGATAAGACTGAGGCAAAATCTTGCACCTGCCTCACAACAGGAATAAGACTGAGGCAAACGCTTTCACATGGAGCTTCACAATTTTACAAAATACAATTCTATATAACTATATAACTCAATACTTTCTCGGGAAGCATAGGTGGTGAAGCCTGTGTATAAGAGTGCAGTGGACTTAGACATAGGTCTCGTCTTCTTTGTACTTGTGGACAGAGCTGTCTTCCACTATACTCTTCAATACAGGCCTCACCTTTTGTGCACCCCTGGAGAATCCTCACCTGATCTGTAACCCTGTATAGATTGTTTGCTTTTTGTCATTGCTTTGTTGTTTGATAATAGTGGTCTATAATGTGCTATTTTTTTATTTAACACAGATTGAAATACACATTTGAAGAGTAAGCAAACATGCCCACTAGGGAAAGGAAAAGAAAAGGATGTAACCGCCAAAAATCAAAAACAGCAATGGAATTACAGCACTCTTCCACAACAAATACTTCAAAAAACAGGATCCAAGCTCCTGGTAAGACAACTAAGTCTTTCTTACATAACATATGTACTTTAAAAAAAAAATGGACAGCATGTAGAAAAAGAGAATGACAGAGTAAATTTGAAAAGGAAGGAGAGAACCTCAAAGAATCCTACAACTGGAGCAGGAGAGAATAATATGTATAGGAATAGAAGGCAGAATCAGTTTAGAGACATTCGTAAACGAATGTTTCGCAATAGGGTGGTTTTAAGTTTGTTAAAAAACATTAGGAAAGGTAAACAGAGAGCTGCTTTTTATAAGAAAAAGAAAAGTGTAGAGAAGATTGTTGATCAGGCTTTTGAAGTTAAGAAAAAATTATTTATTTTAATAATCAATAGAATTAGGACACTTAACAAGACAATTGATGTTTTCAAATCAAACAGTAGATGGAAAAGAGTAATTAATCGGACTAATTTTTGTAAAGTTTTTTCGGGAGAATGGATGCACAGTTCAAGTTGTGAGCCATTTTTTAATGAGGAGAGTTACTTCCAGGATAATGATTTAGTGCATGCAGTTGACACCAGTGGTCGAGCGTATGAAGTGAAAGACAGTTGTCCGATTGAAAAAGAGAAACTTGTGCCTAGAGAACTAGAAGAGGTGTTAACTGATGAAGTTTTAGGGAGACGTACTAAGGGTCCAGTGTACACTTGGAAGTGTAGTAGTATTTGTAGTGTGCAACAGGAATCAATTGATTTGTTTTGTAATTTCTTACGTACATATAGTAAGAAAAGTATAAAGCAGAAAGTGAAGTTGTTGCAAGACTTAGATCCTTGCAGAGTGAGAGGAATCACAGGTTTGCATGGCCATTCACTGGCTTGTCTTTCTAGAAAAGTCTGTCAGAGTGTTTTTCATCATTTTAGGATGTTAGCAGTGCATCATACCAAAATTAGGAAATTAGTGAGAATGTTGTATTATGCAAAAAGTCCCGCACTTAAGCTTAAACAATTAAACAGTGCTCTTTTGCATGGAACTGAATTAGATGTGAAGAAGATTTGTGAAGAAATTGAGATTTGTTATTTTCGTGAAAAAGAGGACAGTGTAGAAATTGAGACAGCAATTCAAGGTAATGTGGAAGACAATGTACAGATTTTAAATACAGAAAAGTTTGAGAAGGAAATTACCAGGTTTAAAGTGAAATCAAGTGAAAGGCCGAATTTTACTTGTGTGTGTTGTCGACGGACTCATTATAAGATTCAGACTAGGTTAGTTGATTTATATGCAAAAAGTGAAAAGATGGATAATTATGAGTGGAAATATATAGCAACTTATTTGTGGGTGGAGAATTGTTTTGATTTGAGTTCTGATCAGCGTATTTGTAAATATTGTTATGATAAATTAAATCAAAACAGAATGCCTGCTAGAGCTGTTCATAATAATCTGGAGTTGGTAGACATTCCCCGTGAATTGATGGATTTAAATACATATGAGTCTATTTTGATTTAATGTGTCCATCCTTTTCAGGCAATTGTTCGCATGGAGCCTAAGATAGAGAAATTGCCTCCTACAGATTTGCAGAGAGGATTAAAGGAAAGAGTTGTTTATTTGCCCCTAGATTTAAAAAAAAATATTGATACAATTGGTATAGAAAAAGTAGAAGAGGAACCTTTAGTTATTCTAGTTAATGGGGTTCCAACAAAGAGTAAAAAAATCTGGCAAGATTTAGTGGATGTTAGGAAAGTCAAAAAGGCAACGTTGTATTTAGTCAAAAACAATGAGTACTACAAAGATGTATGTGTTGCAGCAGAGGAAACAGCTGCAGATGAAGACAGTGATTGTTCAGGCGGCCAAATTGAAAAAGTTGATGTGTCTAGAAGTGAAGAAATATATTAACATTATACTGTTCATCCTTTGCATTCCAAAGAAGTAATGGGGAATGCAATTGAATTGTTTCAAATGAAAACAGCAAAAGGAAGTCCCATTAGTGTATGGGAAGAAAGTTTGGAAGCTCGTTGTTTTCCACAGCTATTTCCAACAGGTCGAGGTGGACGATATGACGATCGACCACTTCAAATTCCTGCATCTGAATATCGAACTGTAAGATTATATGCTGAAGATGCAAGGTTTCATCAATGCATTCCCTATTTGTTTCATCTACTGTATGAAAGTGACTTGTCTGGGCTTTCTTATGCAGTAAACCATATTCTGAATAGTGGAGCACATCTGCAAAATGTTTTGGCGAGGGACTTTATGGAGAAAGTGAATCTGCAAGATAATATTTTAGAATCT
This sequence comes from Lissotriton helveticus, assembly GCF_964261635.1. Classification (NCBI taxonomy): domain Eukaryota; kingdom Metazoa; phylum Chordata; class Amphibia; order Caudata; family Salamandridae; genus Lissotriton; species Lissotriton helveticus. The sequence continues at coordinate 540,934,464 of NC_136067.1, forward strand.
CATCTAATCAATCTCATGGCATGTCAGCGTGGTACAAATGAGTATTGGTACCGTCGCCATGGGGAATTGAAATGTATGCTAAGAAACTTAGGAACTCCTACATGGTTCCTCACTCTTAGCTGTGCCGAGTATGCATGGGAGGACTTACTTCAATTTCTAAGAGAGGCCAATGCTAATATACAAAATATAGAATTCAAAACACCTGGAGAACTGTGTTCTTTGGATCCAGTGAATGTATGCAGATATTCCAATCATAGATTTGAAGCTATGATGTCTTTTATTACCAACAAAAAAAATCCTCCCCTTGGAGAGGTTTAGGATTTCTTTTGGAGAAAGGAGTATCAAGCGAGAGGTGCTCCTCACATACATATGTTATTATGGATTAAAGATGCACCCAAATTTGGAACAGATTCAGATGAGACAGTGATGAGCTTCATTGAAAAGTATTCAACATGTGCTGTTCCGAAAACTACCAAAGAAAACAATTTAAGGCAACAAGTTTTACGCTTTCAATCCCATCGTTGTGGAAAGTACTGTCGTCGAAAATTCAGAAACAAGGACAAGTTCTACACAAAATGTCGTTTCGCTTTTCCACGACCAGTGATTTCTAAAGGAAGAGTAAATAATTTAATATCTTCTCTGCGACATACTGTGATGAGAAAATCACCAAAAAATACATACAATTAAAAAAGAAACGAAGAGTCCAAGTACATCAATGACTACAACCCAGTGATTTTGTCCATGTGGAATGCTAACATGGATATTCAATTCGTTGCTGACAACTCTATTGCTGTAGCTCGATATTTGATGTCTTACATCACAAAAAAAGAAAAGACAGAACTGAAGGAAATGTGGGAGGACATTTCACATGAAAAGAGCCTAAGCAAGAAATTTTACATTTACAGTCTGAAGATGTTGTCGCATCGAGAAATTGGAGCATATGAATGTTCTGATCGATTGTCGTCAGCAAGTCTCTATGCCAAATCTAGAACCATCATTTGGGTGAGTCTAGGTCTTGCTGCAATTCGAAATCGAGTTTTGAAATCTGTACAAGAGATAGAGTATTTGGCGGAGAAAGAACCAGAAAGTACAGATATTTTAAAGACAAACATGTTGGATACATACTATCCAAATAGAAGTCCTCACCTTGAGAACATTTGTCTCTATGAAGTTCTGCAAAGATATATTTATAAGAGGAACATCAGAGAAGATATCAATAATGGAATATATGGAATCATTGGATGTGAAGGATGTCTAGTGAAACAGAAAAAAAAGGTCATTTGATTAATCATCGAAAATTGAGTTGTGAAAATCCAGACAAAAGAGAATTTTACTATTTGGCTCTTTTGCAACTCTTTAAACCATGGCGAGAAGAAGAGGAACTACTTGGAGATTTTCTCTGTTATGAAGACTCTTTTAATGCTACGAAGGATACAATAGAATGTCCAGTTTTTCCAAATTATCTGCAAATGTTGAATGAAGAAATAGAGCAAGAATCAACAATTGCTGCAGAGATTGCGAGAGATAGTTCTCAAGGCAGTCAGAGTTCTGCTTCATTGAGTCAGGATCCACTAGGAGGACCAATTATCCAAAATGAAGCTGCCACTGCCATGGATGAAGTGGCAAGAGCTATGGAGCAAGCTCAAGAGGATGTAATTCATTTAGAAGATTTGGTGAAACAATTAAACCTTGAGCAGAAACTGATATATGACGAAGTCACAGAACAGGTTGAACATGGATTGAGTCATGAGAAGAAAGAGTGCTCATGTACATCATTTAAGCCTGTCCGACTGTACGTGAGTGGAGAAGCGGGAACTGGAAAAAGTTTTCTGATTAAAGCAATTGCATCTTATCTGCAGAAAAGGACTGAATCACTGCTGTCTTGTGTTGTTACCGCTCCAACTGGGCTGGCAGCACATAATATTAAAGGGATTACTTTACATCGTTTACTGATGCTGCCAGTGGAGCATGATAACAAATTGCAATATCACAAGCTATCTGGAGATGCGTGTTCCGAAGTTTCGAGAGTCCTGAAGCAAATGAAACTTCTTATCATTGATGAAGTAAGCATGGTGTCAAATATAATGCTTGCTTTTGTGCATTTGAGAATGCAAGAAATTCTTAGAACAGACTATGATGTTTTATTTGGAGGAAAACATATTATTGTTTTTGGAGATCTTCTGCAGTTGACTCCAGTGAAAGGACAATCTGTGTTCAAAATGCTCACACATGAAGATACCAGGAAGTGCCTAGGAAGCATTGGAAACGTTAATATATGATTAAACTTCAAATATGCAGAACTGCTTCAAAATATGCGGCAGGCAAAGGATGAAGATTATAAAAATATTTTACAAGATGTAAGAGTAGGAAAAATAAGTCAACAAGGGAAAGAAGCTTTACATGGATGGTTAATTTCTAATTTGTACCCAAATGAAAACATTCTTCCAGAGAATATTTTTAAGAAAATTAACGAGAAGAAATCTGCCATATGTTTGATGCCTACTCTGAAAGAATGTTTCATGTTCAACAACAAAATGCTGAAGTTAGAACATGAAGAGATAGTGAAACTGGAAGCTATAGATAAAATAGAGCATATGGGAGCAACAATTATTTTGTCAGAAAATTTGAAATCAAAATTGGATTCATTGGAGAAGACTATATCTAAAACTGCTGGTTTTGAAAAGACTCTGAATTTTGAGAAGGAATTTAAATGTTGAAAGAGGTCTGGTAAATGGAGCAATGGGTCATGTTGTTGGTTTTGTGAATTACAAAAATAGAGATGGAATTGAAATTTTAAAAATTAAATTTGATGGCATTGACGAAATAGAACAAATTTGTCGTTGTTCAGCTAGATTTTTGCATGTGAAAGACTTATATTTTCGCCGAAAACAGTTTCCTGTTTGTTTGGCATATGCAGTGACAATTCATAAATCTCAAGGTTTAAGTGTAGATAGTGCTTTGGTGAACATTGGAAGTTCTGTGTTTAAAGAGGGTATGGCATATGTGGCATTATCACGAGTGAGAACTTTATCAGGATTGTACTTGATTGAGTGTGATGAAACAAAGATTTGTGCTGATCTAGATTGTGTTAAAGAATACAATAGGTTAAGAAGAGAGTATGCTCCACATTTGCCTCAATATCCTCTGATTGAAAAACGTGTGGTAGGCCGAAAAAGAAGAAATGAGAGTAATTGCAGTAAGGTAGTAGCAAAAAGACAAAAAATAGATGAAACTGTAATTGTAAGCAGAAAGAAAAATGATTCTGTTGAAGATGTTGTTGGATTTCAGTTTGAAAACAGTTCTGGTGTCAACTGCTATGCTAATGTAATAGTTAATGTTGTTTTTTTTCTTCAAAATTTACAAAAACAGATTGTCGAAAATCGGGAACAAACATTGTGCTGTTTATTGAATTCTGTGTTAGAGAAATGTAGTAGTGATAGAGGAAAAATAGAAAGTATTTCAGAAATTAGGAATCTTCTAGACATATGTTCAGGTCAAAATCAATTTTCACAGATAATTCAACAGGATTGTCAGGAATTTTTAATGTATATGTTTGATGTATTGGAAGATGAAGGAGTAGATATAAAAAATCTTTTTAATCTTTCTTATCAATGGCAACATGACTGTGATAACTGTGCTTCATCAAGTACTACTAGAATAGACAGTGAAAGATTTATATATTTGACTTTACCAGACTGCAAATCAGTGCCTTTTAATAATCTAGTTAAAGCAGCTGATCACAATATGGTGTGTGCCCAATGTAAGTATACAATGCTGTCCACATTATTTCTACAAAATTATGGTCACTATGTCATTTTAATGTTCCAACGATGTAGACCTGATGGAACTAAATTGACAACTTCTATTAAAAATTTCGTGGCTTCTCAGTTATCGATATCAGGAAGAACCTTTGCAACTGTAGCTATTATTTTTCATGATGGTCCTTCTACAACATCAGGGCATTACACATGCTATTTAAAAACTTCTAAAGGTTGGACCCAATGCAATGACACTCATTTGACTTTCAAACAACGTTTGCCTTTTGGCTTTATAAATTCATACCTAGTGTTTTTACAGCCAAAATTTAGGTAAAAGTAATTGGCATATGAAGACGGGAGTAGTTTATAAAGGTTATTTTGCTGTTTAAAAATATATTCTGAGTAAAAGTGTTCCAGGCAATATAAAAAATTGACTTGTCATATAGGTACTGTAATTGTATCTCATAATAAGTGAGGTTAGTATTATACAAAATGATGAACATGTGTGAGTCAGAGATGGTTTTACAAATATTTAAATGTTGTGAAAATGTTGTAGAGCCTTTCTTTCAGAACGTCGGGAAAAAGATCATTTCAGAGTGCCTTAGAATTAATTTGAACAAATACTCATACATCTGACACTATTTGGCCAAATGGAAAGGTGCAGGAATGAGTAAAGAGTCATGACTGAAAAAAGGAGTATATGAAAATATTGAAAATATTTCAGATGTTCTTGGAGCTTTTCTTCTAGAAAGTAGATGAAATGGATTTTTAAGTGAACAGCATGATACAGTATTTAGCCTCAAGGAAAAGTAAGTCAATCTAAGATTAGCGTAGATTTGTGATTTGTCAGTATCTAAGTTTTTTTTAAAAACACAATCGTTTTTTTTCCCGCTGTCATATGATGAGTAATTTGAACTCACTCTTTTAAGTGAAATTCAATATATTCTGAGAACAGCAAAAATAAACTTTGTAACATGTTGTACAAGTTATTTTATACTTTGGATTGTGTAAATTAAATTGTATTCCATTGTCTGACATTTACTTTCCTTTTTCCATCCTCTTTCACCTCTTTTTACTCACTTATAATGTCTTTCTCTCACTCTCTGTAACCCCCGTTCCTTTACTCCACTTCTTTGACAATCCCTCATTTTCATTTCAACTGTGTGTATCCTGTCTCTCCCATGCATAACTTTTCAGCTTTCAGTCTTTCTGCTTTTCTTTTCTTTTCCGTATTTTCCTCCTTTGTTCTTTTAGTAATTCCTGTTTACTCACTGCAGTATTATTACACTCTATCACTATAAATCACCCACTCTCCTTAGCTTATCTTTGTTTGCTCCTTACTTTTGACCTCTTCTCTCTGTTTTTCGTTCACTACTTCTATGTCCTCAGTGCCTCACTCTACTTGTGTTATGTTCACTTGTGTTTATATACCTTCTATCACTTCTTTTACAACACCTTCACTGCTCCTTTCTCATCGTTCTTCATCCCATTTCTTTTACACTGGTTCCATTACTATCCTTCATTTCCTTTCTTTCAATGTCCTACTCTTTACTTTCATCACCAAATTATTTTTTCTCAGTACCACTGTTTTAGTCGTCTTCTCCTCTCTTTCCTTCTTTTTCCTCACTTACTCATTTCCTTTTCTCACTCATTGTACTCCACCTCACTCAGTTTTTCTCTTAGTGTGTCTACCTTATAACTTCCTCAGTCCATTTCCTTCAATCGTTGTATATTATCCTGTCTCCCTTCATCCTTTCACTCTATGACTGTTCTTCACTTACTCTCAGTTATCTTCTATTCCTCATTCTTCTAAATGCATCCTTAATTAAACTGTTTTCTGTCTCAGTCATTATCTTTTTACTTACTTCTGTTTCCTGATTTAGTTTTGCTAACTCACATTGTTTTAGTATCTTTCTTACCTTCAGTTCATTTCTCTGTTCTTCTCTCTCTTTTTCTCAGTGAATCTATATGCCTTACTCTTTGTAATTTGCTCTCCTTCTATTTCTTTTTCCCTCTTTTTGTCCTTCTACCTTAGTTTATTTCCCTTTCTGTGTTCTTCACTCTAACTTTATTTCTAAATAGAGTGTTATGATTTTTAACCTCTTCATTTGTATCTTTTAATTTAAAATACATATTTTACTACTAGATAGGTTCCAGCAGTATTGTATCACAAAAGGGTTAGAGATTAATGTAAAAAAGACTAAATATATGGCACTTAACCCTCATAAAAGTTTCAGGAAAAACTTAACATTGAATGGAGAAAAACTTGATTATGAACTAAGCTTCACTTATTTGGGGGTGTTATTGGATTCATCCTTAAATTGGAAACCCCAATTACAAAAATCAAAAATTGTGTTTAAACAAAATTGTTTACCAATACTGAAAAGGCATAACAACTGTGCAAACAAATCAGTTACCCCAGCGTTAGAACTCTTTAAATGCAAGGTCCAGTCAGCGGTTCTGTATGGGGCAGAACTTTGAGGACCCGTATGTAGAAAGACATTTGAAACCTTGGAGAATAAGTTTTTAAGGGGATTATTAAAGATTCCTAGTAACACTCCATTATTACCCCTACTCCTTGACATGAATATACGACGCACCGACCTTCATGCAATATTAAGACCACTATTGTTATGGGTCAGGTTGTGGATTACCCCAGAGCTAACTGAATATAAAAATGGATTGGTTGAAGTTTTGAAACTAGACACGAGTAATAAGATTCTTTGGTTTAAACACGTTAAAAGCTGGTTAATAAAATTGGGTTTATCCCACTTTTGGAGCCAGCCGGAATCATTGACTGTGTCCTCAAAGAAAATAGTTAAACTCTCTTTTTGGGCTTTTGTGAGCCATGATGCTGTATACGTTGGAGCACATGGCCCCTTAACTGAAAAATTTTTATTGATGAAAAATGTAGCCCAGTTTGAAATGTTTCTTGATGAGATTCAGCCACCATTAGCAAAAACCTTATACTTAAAGTATAGGTACGGTATACTAAGAACTCAGGAAACCGAGTCAAAATGGGGGAACATTAGTAATGATAAATGTACCTTATGCACAAATAATGTAAGAGAAGACATTTTTCATATTTTGTTTTTCTGTCCAAGCTATGTAGAAACTAGAAGAAAATGGATAGTGCCATTGTGCCGTAATATTGGAATAATTTCACACAAGGAAGCAGGAAGAATATTAATTACGGACACTAGTCAAGTTATAGTGTTTGGTATCAGTAGATTCCTCTTGGCAGTAAAATTCATTAGACAAAAACTGTCACTGCCATTTTAAGTGTCTGGCTGTTATAAACTAGTTTAATGCTTTTTTAATTGTGTAAATATTTTAAACCTCTTTTTAACTATATTTATTGATGTATGTTCTAAGCCCACTCCCGTGACTTAGCTGTGAAGGCTCAGGGATAGTATTCGGTCATGCACTAGCACTTTTTGAATTGTACCTTTTTGTACACTTGTTGATGATAATGTGGCCACGTTTTTTATGAATTGTGTATAAATATCATGTATTTTGTTTATCTTTTATGATGCTATTGCAACGAAATAAAGATTATTGAATTGAAACTTATTTTGTATTCTCTCTTTCACAGATACCAACTGTAGTAAAAAAAATTAAAGTTACATTTATTATATGGTAAGTATGACTAAAAAAATGTAGTTTGTTATCACCCTTTGCTTTAAGGTCACTAACATTTTCTCAATCTACCTCACTCCTGTGTTTTTACTCTGCTTCTCTCACTTATTCTTATTCTCCATGTTTACTCCCCTTTCCCTATTTACCCTCTCATATTCAACGTCTTTTGATCCCTATTCTTTACTTCACTTACCCTCTGTTCCCTTCCTTTGCTTCTTCACTCATTCTCTTTTTCTTAATTATTTACCTTACTCCTACACATATACCTCATCCCCCTCCCAACACATACACACACCGGTAACATACACCCCACACACACACCACACACACACCTCATACACACAAAAAAACTCCCACACACACTCCTCAAAAACACACACACATTCCATACACACACATACATCGAACACATATACACCCCACACTCATACACTTCTCACACATATTTCACATACCCTCATCTCTACCCACATCAAAACACTCCACACAACCACACCCACAGACACACCTTACACACCCACACTCCGACCTACACCCACTGACTCCCTGTAAGTCACACACACTGCATTACTTATCTTTTTTTGCTGTTTTACTCAAGCCCATTCAGGTACTGTTTCCTTTACTCTCTTTGTCCTCTCTCTTTGTCACTCCCCATGTGTTATCCTAATTCAATATTTCTCCCTCTTTCATCCCTCTTTACTTATACTATGGGTAGCGCACCGGGGAGCGTAACAAGGGGAAAACCAAGAGAAACAGTAAAATAATATTTTAGAGTGCTTTGAGGTAGGGTAGCTGTTGTGTTGTGTGGGTGATTTACTTACTGCACTCCTTCCACTCCTTTTCTCAGTCCCTCTGTTCTCACAGTTCCTCACTCCCGTTCACTCAGTCCGTCTCTCTTACTGTAATTGTCTCTGTCTCTTCACTCTTTCACTACTTGTTCATTATGCTTTCTCCCTGAAGTTCAAGCACACTACGTTATTTACATTTCTTTGCTGCTTCAATTATTCCCTTTCTGTTACTTCTTCTTTTCGTCTTTCAGTTTTTTCTCTCTGTCAATCCACTGGCCTTCTATCGACCGGTCCGCTCCCTGCGTTCGGAATCCCTCTATAAAGCGGTGGTACCGCGGGTGAGGAAGGCCCGAGTGGGAGGGCGTTCTTTTAGCTGCAGAGCTCCCCAGCTGTGGAATTCACTCCCTCTTTCGCTTCGTAGCACTGCCAGTCTGCTCCAGTTCAGGAAAAGCCTGAAGACCTGGCTTTTTAATTTGTAGTTTGTTTTTACTGCTTATTCTTTTTATTGCTCTCCTTCTTTGTTTTTTTCTTATTTTTGCTGTGTTGTGTTATTTTTACTCTGAGCTGCAGGTGGAAAGCGCCGGGACACTCATATCGAGTAGCCGTGCGCTATATAAAAGGCACATAACATAACATAACATAACATAACATAACATAACATAACATAACATGTTTTAACTTTAGTCGATTTTATCCATCTTATTTCATCCCTCTTTAGTTATGCACACTACTTTTTTCTCTCTCTCTCCCTCACCAGTGTTATTTAAATCTGGTTCCGTTATTACCTTTTATTTGTACATCATTTTTTCTCTTTCCTTTTACTCTTCACAGCCACTCACATTCTTCATGTGCCTCTGCTTTAGTATTCTTCTTCTCTCTTTCTTTGTTTCACAGCCATATATTTTTTTCATTTTCTCTCTTACATTTTCTTATATCTTTTACACTGTTTTACTATGCATTACACAGTACCTCTGTGTTGCTCCCTCTTGCTGTCTGTCTCTTAACATTACTCTCTCTTTCTCTTTTCTTATGCTCTCCTTCTCTTGTTTTTTTTTGATTGTGCTAACGGGGCGCTTACCGGTGCGCGCACCGGGAAGCGAACCCATGAGAAAAATGAAGTCAAGAGTGCTAAAAATGTTAGTAATTTTTTTTAAATGGGAGGTAGTTCTGAAAAGAACTTTTTTTTAAATGTTTTTGTTGTTTTATATTTTTTTATTATTTTTCTGAACATTTTTTTTTTTGATTTTTTGAACACTTTTATAATTTTTTTGGTGTTTTTTGGGGGGAACAAAAAAGGAATTACAAATGGCTCAACAGGAGCAAAAAAAAAAGATTTATTGCTTCTTTTTTTGGTTACATTGATGGTTTTCCACCGCATTGCTTATTAAGATCACGCTTAGTTCCCCATAGCACAGTGTCTTGCCACAGAAGACACATACAAATTTGATACTGCCAACATTTTTTTGAACATTGGGCACCATTTGCCGTCCTTCAGGTGCTGCATGTGATACTTTGGCAGAGGAGGTGCTGGGTTGTGGATTCTTCTGATTTTGCGCCATAGCACGAACCTCTGCTTGAGCAAGATTATTAGGATGCAACCTTTGCATGTGGTGCATCATAGTATAATTGCCGAATGAATATTTCTTCTTGGAATTGCCCCTGGAAAGAATATCTCCGCAATTAAGGCTCTTAACCTTAGGGGCATTCACTTTCTTCTGCCCAGGTGGGTAGGAGAAGAAGTCCCAAATAAAATGCACTTTTATGTGACTCTGTCTTGGCTCTTCAGGCAAAAATTGCCTGGGTTGTTCCTCCTCCTCCTCCTGTTCTTCCTCCTCATCCTCTTCTTGTTCAGGGACAAGGAACTGGGATGGTGGTCCTTCCTTTCTAGGTGGTTGTGGTGGTGGAGGGGGTCCACCAGCTGCAGCTACTAATGATGCCATTGTCAGAATCAGATACAGGTCTTCCTCTCTCAAAGTAGAAAGTCAGAGTGAGGAAAAAGGTGGGGGCTTTCATCATTTGAAAAAAAAAAGTTTTGAACCAATGAAACGTGTTATTTCCAAGTCACATGACCAGTTGCGCTTACGTTACGCTCTCCCGCGCGCTTACGTTACGCGCTCTAGGTCGCGGCGTAGAGCGCTTCCGGGTGCGTTTACGAAGCGCGAAATAAGATGTATTGCGCGGCAACGCGATACGTCACAGTTACGCGGCGCGTCTTGTGACGCATCACGCGGCTACGCGATACGTCACGCTTACGCGACGCGTCACGATGTTGTTTTCGATCGCGGGAAATGCGCTAACGGACGCTCTCCATTACGCGCACCGGGGCGCTGCACGAAGCGGCGCTTACCAGTGCACTGCCCGGTGCGCGCAACGGAAGCGCACCTGGGCAAAAAAAACAAAAAAAAACAACATATTAAACTTTTCAAAAATTGTATTACATACATAGAAAAGAAAGTAATCATTATAAAAAAGAATATATTTTACAGCTATAGATATTTGCTTTTTAAAAACCAATGAAATTCACTGAAAAAACCATAGGTTTCACACCAGTTATAGTTAGGAATTAGCATTTAAAAAACCTATTAAATTCACTGAAAAAACCATAGGTTTCACACCAGTTATAGTTAGCTGGAATTTTTACTCGCATAAAACCATTGAAATTCCCACGTTATAGTTAGTTGGACTCACTATAACTTGCACGTGCAATGCACTGCTGATGACGTCACATATTACATCACTCATGACATGGTCAGTGACATCACTCATGACATCACTGATGACACCATCCAGTGAATGTGTGTCTTTCTGAAAAATAATTATGTTTGACCCTGTGCCAGACATGGCTATATGCAAATCAGCAAAGGCAAAGGCAGTTCGGGCTGGACCGTTCCCATGAGGCACAGGGTGAGACTGATTTACATATGACCATGTCTGAACTGGGGTGGCAGAGTGGGCTAAAGAACGGTGATGGATTACACCCAGATCTGTTGACTGGGTGTGAGTGTTTAATTGGTTCAGATGCTCCGTCCATCACCACCCCCTTTTGGGCTCCTATTGGTGCAGCAGGTGCAGTGGCACCTGCGTCCAAAGGCCTGAGGGTTCCACTGCTGTATTTTACCAGCCAAACTCCAGACGTGGAGGCATTTCCTTCCTTGTGCTGGGGCCCATGACATTCTGGCTACGTCACTGGTCCTAGAGTAGAAATGATAAGAATTGCATCAGGCTAGGGCAGAGGTCTTCAAACTTTTGTAGGTTGAGCCCCCCCAGCTGAATTTCCTTAGATGTTGGGCCCCCCACCACCTAACAGAAATTTCAGGCATCTGGTACACTATACAATCAACCGCCACGCGCATATCATGGGCCATATCTGGCAAGTAATGTTCAACACAATAAGAGTGTTTAGTAAACTGCAGGTTTTGATCTAAAATAAACTTGTTTATGGTTGTTACATGAAACAAACAAATTTCCCTACAAATAATAATAGACTCTCGTACATCAACCACATTAAAAAGAAATGAAACAAAACGGTATTTACAAGTATCTGTTTAGGAATTATTCCAGGCCATCAGGGCAAAAACAGAGCTGCCTCTATCAAGGAGCCCCCAGAAAGGCTGGATTGCAGTGCATGTAAATGTGTCCTTTTGTAATTTAGGATGAAAACCTTGATGGGGACACGACAGGCCATACTTGTGTACAGGAGCGCAACTAGACCCGAACTTCAGGTGGGGGCTAACACTCCCAGCCATGGCTGGCCCTAGCACTGGTCGCACACAGTGCAACAGTCTGTTTTGGCGCCCCCTCCTCCATTTCCTCCTCCTCCATGAATTCCCTCACTGCCACTCACCAACAAGGCACCTCATCTCTATATAGCACCTTTCTGGCAAACATTTAATTTTTTTTTTTAGCACTTCTCATTGTTTACTCACACTCAGTTATTTGATCTGCATAGTACACATTCTTTGTAGCAGGCACAGTAACCCTCTGCGCTGTGTAGGTGGCAAGTGTACCCACGCGAGTGCACGGTAACCCATGCGACAGTGTGAGAGTAGGGTAAGAGGGGTGACTGCAGGGTGAGTGAGGTGACCATATGAATTTGGGTGAGGGTGTAAGTGCAGAGTGGGACGAATGAATGTATGGTTATTGATGGGCTTATTTGAGTGAATTTCCAGATTGAGCAGTGAGGGGGACAGGTGAGTGAAGTGTCACATGAGTGCAGGTTGAGTAGTGTGCTCGTGTGACTGCAGGGTGAGGTACAGGGTGAACAGTGCCAGTGCATTGTGAGTGCAGAGTGATAACTGTGAGTGCAGGGTAAGCAGGTGAATGGTGTGAGTGCATGGTGATCAGTGTGAGTGCATTGTGATTGCTGAGAGTGCAGGGTGAGCGTGAAAGTGAATGGCGAGAATGAGGAGCGATTTGTCTGAATTTAGGGTGCATTCCCTGACACTTGAATTAACTCAGCATGTTATTGACTGCAGCGTAGGGTTTCAGATATAACCTAAAACTATTGCTTTTATGGCATTAACCAGGGATCAGGGTGAAGGAAATAAATGTGCTTATCTTGTAACAAACCTGGGGGCATATCAACAAGGGCTTTATCTCCGCTTTTTTGACTTTAAAAGCCAAAAATGCAGAGATAAAACTATCGCCCTATTTACAAGTGGGTGCTAACATGCATTAGCAGATGTTAGCGCCTGTTTTCCCAACGCCTGCTCTGCATCTCTAATGAGATGCAAAGTGAGAGTCACTGGGCAGTACTGCTTGTAAAATATTGCTGATGTGCACATCGCGATTTTTACAAGGAGGCCCATGCATTTTAGCAGATGTTAGTTTTGGGCGAAAACCGCGGCTTTCGCCGAAAACTAATATCTGCTAAAATGCTGGCTTACCTATACTTTACATTGGGGGTGAATTTAGCTGATACGACCACAGGGTCGTATCAGCAAGGATATCGCCGTTTTCCAAGGAACATCGCTGGAAAACCGGGGATGTTCCATGGAGAACGCGGCTATCGCTGGAATAATTATCGCCATTGCGCTATGCGTTATTAATACTGCGGTAGCATGGGAATAATGTCCAGCGATAGCAGGCGTTAACAAATATCACCCAAAGCGCAGCCAGCGATAATTATCGCTGCCGCTTGATAATATGCTCATTCCAGTTTTATAATTAGGGGTGCCAGGTCATTATTTTGATGTCCCAGGCGATACAAAAATAAGCAGTCACCTAAAGGTGTATTGTCAGCACTTGTCTGTGCCTACTTGGAACAGGACATAAATAGAGAGCACATTTAATTGTGTTCTAGGGCTGCCTGAATGATCCATGACTGATAATAAAAGGGAAAAAAGACAGAAAAGTCACATTACAAAGGAATACATATTTCTTTAATTATAAGTATATTTAATGTCAAGACAAGTAATTTGCAGGCTATTCAAACTACGCATGGCTGGCTGGCATTTTGCTTTTGGCAACTTGAAGCCCTTTTAGCCCTGTGGGGCATTGTGCACCTGCCTGTGTAATTTTAAAATAAACTTTGTCTCCTTTCTGCTAAGAGCTAACCCTCCTAAGACGGGGTTAACTTCATAGAGCTGAAATGCTTCAGCTGCAGTGGGAGGCAGGATGTCTCCTCTGCTGAAACTGAAAGAAAGTAACAGTCACTTTCAGCTGCAGTGGGAGGCAAGGAGTCTCCTCTGCTATGAAATCTAATGCAAAGGAACAGGACTGTCTGTTCATTTGCTTTCAGTTTCCACTGCAGCTGAAGTATTTCAGATCGACCAATTAACCCCCTCCCAGGACGATTACAAGTAACTGTTAGCTCTTAACATGACAAAGAAAGAGCACGTCCTTCCCCAGCTATCTCCCCCTCCCTCCCCCTTCCACCCCTCTGTTACCTGAGTTCTCCCAAGAAACTCTTAAATTTGAAATGGTTTGTAGACTTGCGATGCGGGACAGTTAAAGACCAACACAGTTAAAGTTTTATGGTGGAGTGCGCGCCCCCCCTGAAATGGTGTCGCACCCCCCAGATTGAAGAACTCTGGGCCAGCCGTGGTCGGCAGTAGGAGTTCCTGCAGGACAGTGACGTGGGGAGGGGCAGGGTGGGGGGGTAGTAATGTATGGATTACGAAGTTTAACAGGTAAGTAAACATATAAATAAATTAAATCAATTTCGTGCGCGCACTGCTCCGCATTTGGTGATGCAGTGCACGCAACAAAATTTGTTTTATTTATTTATATGTTTACTTACCTGTTAAACTCTGTAATCCTACATTACTACCCCCCACCATGCCCCTCCCACTCCCCACGTCACCGCCCTGCAGGAACTCCTACTGTCGACCGCGGCTGCTCTGGGCTAGGGTGACCAGAATTTGAGAAGGAAAAATCGGGACAGGTCAGACATAAAAGTAGGACTGAAGCCTTTCGTCTAACTTCTATATCTGGCCTGTTTTTAGCATAGCCTTTATATATATATATATGTATTTGTGCTAGACCTTAAATCTCGTAAATGTGTGTATACACACTAACACAAGCTTAAAATGCTGTTTACATAGCCTTAGCAATCGCAGGACCTCCACCTTGCCCTCCCCTCCTCACCACTCTGATTCTCTGCTGGGAGCAAGCAGCTACCTACTCCTGTGTGCCTGGCAGAAACATATACATCATTTCAGATTTCACAGGCGACTGAAAGGAGAGCAGCATACGTATACATTCTGCCTCCCAGGAAGAGTTGACTTTTGTCCCCAAAACATGGACATGTATTTAAAATTAACAAAGCGTGGGGACACTTGGACAGTCTTCTGAAACCCGGGACTGTCCCGGTAAATCCATGGCGTCTGGTCACACTACATCAGGCTGAAACTCACCAAAAAGCGAGTCTTTGAGGGCGAGGGTTAGCGGTCACCTGGACAGGCCAGCTCAAGACTCCATGACGAGAACACACCAGCCGGGACTGCGCTGCCAGAAACATAGGCTTGCACGTGTTTTACAAAGGTACAGCAGCGCTTCGATCGATGCACAGAAATGTCTCAGATTTTTCATGATTAATGCGGGAAATTAGTCTGCCACGGTAGACGGGCTACTTATTTGATTCCTGCAGATCCTCGGCGTGCTGAGCTTCAAAGGCATCCATCTTTTATGTGATAAGGTCAGTCCTGCTTGCCTCCGCGAAGCATCTCCACCGAATCAATCAGCGATTCCCCCCTTCTGAGATTAATTCGGGAGGATTAATTGATTTAAAAAAAAAATGATCTTTCGATCAGGCGAAATCAAACTGTTGTATAGAAAGGTTTGTGCCGGCAGACAGTGTGCGTGGCAGAGAACCCCCATTTTGTGAACAGAAGGGGAGACAACGCTCATCTGACACTGGCCTTTGTGCCTAATACACCATTAGCGTGTTTCAAAGCTAAACACCTGTGGTTTCAGCACGAGGGTACCCCGAGCTGGAAAATGCAGAACGAGATCTGGAGCTTTGTATCTCCTGGCGCTTTTAAAAGCAACATTACTTTCAGCTGCCAGGATTCACTCCTATGTATATAGAGTGTCGTATTTATGGTGTTTTTTTTTAAGTACTGGGGAGGAACGAAAGCGGGAAGCAGAACCTCCTTCAACCTAGCATTCTGATGAGCTTGCTTTCACGGTTTTATCACGGCTATTAAGCAATATGGCTAATTAAAAAGCAATAATTCTAGCTTTAAAGTCTTATTTATGCTGCAACTCCCTCTAAATCTGTATTTATTCTGTCTGAAAATGCCAACATGATCTGGGAAGCTTTAAACGGAGCCTTTCACTTTGCTTAGGAAACTCAAATATATATCATGTTCACTTTCTTTCTAAATACGTACATTGGATATTTTCTCATTTAAACATGCGTAACTATACTTAAAGAACATATATATTCCTACAAGCATTGACGAAGTCGAAAAGTTAGACTTTTTTTATTTTTTATTTCCGTAATTTTTTATTGAGTAGAAAAAAATATATATATATTTATAGTGAAAAGCTCAACCAAACGTCACTAAGACAATGCACGAGATTTTGGTCCTGATTTACTAAGAAATCATGCAAGGTAGCGCAGTATGTAAAGGCGCTGCGCTATGTTGTGAGAACGGGAGTGAGCAGAGCAGTGCCAAATCTACCAAGATGTGGCGTGGTCTGTCTCTCCTTTGCTAGTTAGTGCACGTTATGCTGCTATGTGCCAACAGTGGGGAAGGAGTTGGCCTAACGGCTAGGGCGCTCGACCTCGAATCTGGGGCACAGGTTTCGAGTCTCGGCAATGACGCTGAACATTCTGTGATTCTGGGCAAATGACTTAATCTCCCGTGCCTAACAAAAATTAATTCTGTTCTCGTGTAATGCAACTGGTGATATGTACAGCGCTCTGATACCCAATTCGGGTCAAGTTTGTGCTATGTAAAAACAAAATAATAGTGTGGGATGCACAGTTTTTTTACTTGCTATACAAAAACTATGCTTTAAGGGATATCCCTCTTGTGCTGTACAATGCAGAACACTGGCTGCAGCTCACGGGACATTGGATTGGGCTGCCTGGATTTTCGTAGGATTGCTTGCTCTGTTGGTTCCCGGTCGCGGCACCCGCTCCTCGGTTGTACTGCCGGACCCGCCCACACCGCCCACACCGCTGCGGGACTGCGAGGCAGTTCCCAACACACCTGCAGCCTCTTCCCGCAGCGGCTACGCCCCCCGCCTGGCTCCACTATAACTGTTCGTAACACCCGCTTCGCGGGTGCTACTCACTGGCTGCAGCTCACGGGGCATTGGATTGGGCTGCCTGGATTTTCGTTGGATTGCTTGCTCTGTTGGTTCCCGGCCGCGGCACCCGCTCCTCGGTTGTACTGCCGGACCCGCCCACACCGCCCACACCGCCCACACCGCTGCGGGACTGCGAGGCAGTTCCCAACACACCTTCAGCCTCATCCCGCAGCGGCTACGCCCACCTGCCTGGGAGGATTAAATTCAGGCTACTCATTCCGCGCTGCGGGACGTGCGCGGGACGAAGCGCGGGGCTAAGCCCGGGCAAAGGGCGGGCCCTCTGAGGCCCTCGCAGGCCAGTGTAGGCTGGACTGGGCCTACTCTCTTAGGCCTGTATTGTACTGGAACTGTGGACCTCGATACAGGCGACGGACATGGCATCGCCGTCTGAGGAGGGAATTACTGGGAAGGTGGGGGGATCTAGAAATGGGACATTGGACAAATATTTCTCTAGGGTCCTGGGTGATGGTGATAAGGAAACTTCTATGGCTGAGCGTAGGGCAGAGCGTCGTCGCTCTGTTGAAAGCATGAAAAATAGGTCTCTTATCGACACCGCTCTTCACTCTGTCGCCCAGGAGGGAGGTACACCTAACATTAGCGAGGATCCATTATCTCAGGATGGCGTCCCTCTTTTGTTGCGGGATTGTACTCCCACCCCCTGTTTGCCTCCCGACCAGATTGTAAGTGTCTCCCCCGCTCCTAGTCTCTGTTGTACGGCTGTTGATCTAATCACCCACACCCCCACTGCAGTAAAGCCAAGGGAGATGAAGCCGAAACAATTAGTTGTGGTAGAGATGCATGGCCCACCACCCGGTAAGAGAAGAAGGAAGTTGAGGGGAGGGCAGGGTAAAGCCAAAATTCCCCACTCCGATTTCGGTAAAGCATAAAAGCCCCCTACCATCCCTGATATGGCAATAGTGGAGGTGCCAGAATTTCTTCCAACTCTGCCACTACTGTTAGTAGTGGCTTCACCTGTCATGGGTACCAACACTTTAGACCACGACACTACTCCTGGGGACCCATCACCGAATACATTACTTCCCGACACATCATTGGGGAACTTGGAATCCTTACTTAGGTCCCTGCTCCTGCCCATTAGTGAGAGCATAAAGAAAGTTGAGATTAGACTGACCATCCTGCAGACTGCCATAAGTAGTATGGTTACTTCAGCTAAAGCCCAGGTGAGTGGGGCTGCTCCGCCCGCAACCTCGGTTAGGTTACCCTCTACCAATGTTCCTATTGCTCCATCCCAGCTCCCTAAACCGAAGTCACAGTCCCCTGGTAGGGCCGACCCTGTCTACCAAATACCGCACCCTCTAAAGCATGTAAACATCCCAGTAGCAGGGCCGGTGGGCGATTTCCAAAGGGGACCGATAATGGCCCCCACAGGAAATATGTGGGAGGAACAGGGAAGCGCCAGACACATTAGAGCTCCAGTGACCAAAGGGCCACAAGTGGAGATACCTCCACAAGCGGTGCCTTTTGTGGTCGTCTTGACAGGGGTTCCGCCGTTATTAGATAACAAGAGGGAGGGCTACGCCCAATTAAAAAATACAATTATGCACTGGTTGCGTACTTATAGGAAAACCAAAGGTGGTGATGGACGGAGCGTTGACAATGCAAACACTCACCCCCAGTCAACTGATCTGGGTTTAATCCATCACCGTTCTTTAGCTCACTCCGCCACCCCAGTTCAGACATGGCCATATGCAAATCAGTCTGACCCTGTGCCTCATGAGAACAGTCCAGCCCGAACTGCCAAGCCATGTCTTCCCTGGACCGGAATCAAGCTTCCCAGGACCGGTTTCTGGCATTACAGCCGTCTTCAGCCGGGCTTGCTTGATTCCAGTGGCAAAGTGAGCAAGGGACTCACGTCTGAGCATACCCTGCCAACTTAGGGCGAACAAAGAAAAACCAAAGGTGGTGATGGACGGAGCCTTGACAATGCAAACACTCACCCCCAGTCAACTGATCTGGGTTTAATCCATCACCGTTCTTTAGCTCACTCCGCCACCCCAGTTCAGACATGGCCATATGCAAATCAGTCTGACCCTGTGCCTCATGGGAACAGTCCAGCCCGAACTGCCAAGCCATGTCTTCCCTGGACCGGAATCAAGCTTCCCAGGACCGGTTTCTGGCATTACAGCCGTCTTCAGCCGGGCTTGCTTGATTCCAGTGGCAAAGTGAGCAAGGGACTCACGTCTGAGCATACCCTGCCAACTTAGGGCGAACAAAGAAAAACCAAAGGTGGTGATGGACGGAGCGTTGACAATGCAAACACTCACCCCCAGTCAACTGATCTGGGTTTAATCCATCACCGTTCTTTAGCTCACTCCGCCACCCCAGTTCAGACATGGCCATATGCAAATCAGTCTGACCCTGTGCCTCATGGGAACAGTCCAGCCCTACTTATAGGTCCATTTCACATAACATCGATGGGGACATAGTGCATGTCAGGCGGCTCAATTGGTTGGGTAGCAGATGTAAAGATATTGAGGGTGACCTGGTGGTGGTTAATTTTAGAGACCCGCGTGCAGTGGATTACATATTAAATTGGCCCACTGGAAACGGGGACAATTGCATTACCCCACGGGCTCTGACATATTTTTACCCTAGATCAGTGTTGCTTCCCCCAACCTTTACAAGTGGGCTGTACCCCTTCCATGCTAACCCTCCGCCACTATATAGTAATAGGTATGCTCCTTATGGCCAGGACCCCGCCCAGGTGGCTGACCCTCTTGGCTGGATCACGGCACCCCAGAGATAGAACAGAAATAACAACAGTAGAATGGAGCACTTGAGGCCCTTTACCCCTCTGGAGACAGGCAACAGGTTCTCGTTGCTATCCGGTATGGAAGACTGCGACTGATGTCTACAGTCTATGGGGGAGAGGGGTGGCCGACCAAGTGTGGCTAACCCAAAGGGCACAGATCTTGAGGCACTAAGGGTGGCAAGATGTAATGACAATAGACAGGTAGGTCCCTTAGTAGCCCAAAGTACGGATAGCAGCATCACCAGAGCCACTACGGATGTATTGTGTATAGACACCATAGTAGGTAGCATTGTATCCCCCAAGCCATCTACCTATGTGGATGCCATTCCCATGCCCAAGGAGGGGGGAAGGTGTGGGAGCAAGGGGGCCCCTGGTATAGCTTCTATAGGTTACAGGGTTATACACCTGTTATCTTGGAACGTGGCAGGGTTAAAAAGGAAGATGGCTCTACCGGAATGGCACACATTCATTGAGAAGTTTGATGTTTGCCTGTTCAAGGAAACCTGGAGCCTGCTCCCACTACACAAATCTGGCTATACTACATATTTTTCCCCCGCAGTAACCAGTGGGAAGGGTAGACCTGCGGGAGGATTATTGGTTTGGAGCAAAATTGATCTGGATTGGGATGTTGTCATTCATGATTCAGTGTGTAGGGATGTACTACACCTCTCCTCTAGGGGATACATTGAGGGGAGCAGGCTCGAATTATTTAATGTTTACGCTAGAGGGGCACCGGGGGACACTTCCTCAGTAATCTTAACGAGTTTAGACTTAGCATTAGCTAAGTGTCCCCCATCTGCTAAAATTATAGTGGGCGGCGATTTTAATTGCACGTTTGAACCCCTTAGTGGGGATGATCCTTTGGGTACTGAGGGGGAAGATTCTAGATGGTCTATTCCCGCCTTGTCACTAACCCCTATTCGAAAATGGTCAGCAAGGGCAATACAAATTAATGCCCTCACTAGGGAACACAATTTAGGAGCACTCAACGGCAGGACTATGTTCGACAGCGTTGGTGCAATGACCTTCAACAGGCTTAATGGTCCGTCTAGAATTGATTACATCTTACTGGACGTTAGATTGTGGAAAGACCTAATAGATATGGAAGTGGTGGCTACACAGGATAGTGACCACAACCCCCTCTGTACCAAGTTTAGGTGGGGTAACCCAAAGGGTGGGGGGATGAGTGTTCCCATGAGGTTAACCAAAGAGGTTGTCCCTTACAATAGTAACCGCAGGTTGAAATGGGACAAGGCCCAATTGCAGGAAGATCAACTTGGGAGTATAAAATCTCTTGTGGTAGATCTGACCTTGGACTTGGCGGCACGGGAACAGGGAATGGGAAGCGCCCCGGAGTCGCCCATTGCCTTTGATACAGCCTACAAAAACACAATAGAGCAGGTGAGCCAATATTTTTTATCCAAAGGGAAAAGCCGTAGAGTCAATAATATACCTCCCATTTCTAGTAATCCCTGGTACTCGGCCCAGTGCAAGGGAAAAAGGAAGGAGCTAACAGCTGCCCTACTTAAAAAAGATCCCTCACTAGTTAGAGCGGCTAGGAAGGACTATTTAAGGGTAATGGCACTTGCCAAACGAGAGTGGGAGGAACAACATTGGCAGGACCTAAACTGTGCTGTTAGTATGAGGAATTCAAGGTTATTCTGGGACCTTATTAATAAAGCTAGGCAGCAGAGCGCACAGCCATTAGCCACCCATATAACAAGCCAGCAATGGTTTGACCATGTTTCGGCACTATATGGTGGAACTGAAGTCCCCTCTTGTTCAACGACAGCCAGGGGTAGAGAAGGGGAACTTACAAGGGAGCTTGAGGATCCATTTTCGCCCTCGGAAGTAGTAGTGGCTATCAGACATCTGACCCCGAAGAAGGTGTGATGTATTCCTATAGGTTCTGTATCGATCCCCCTATTCCTGACCCTATTCTGGTTAACAAGTTAACTAGCAGCCATCCCATGAGGCAGAAAACCCCCATGATGTAGGAACCGTTATCTGATAAAGCCACACTACGGCACAGGAACGTGTTATCTGATTAGGTCATAACGCTTGCCATCTAATTAGACAAGCGATATTCCTCCAGCCCCTGATAAGGCATACGGAGTTCTCTAAACAAATCAAACCTATGACAGACCTGGGAAAAACCCTGCGGCCATTGTTTTGATTTCACCGAGAACTTCAGCAAAAGAATGTGCTAACGACCAGGTCGTATGACATCCTTATTGACGTATCTATGTCCATCCTTACGTCAATCTCGGCACCTTAAAGGTATAAATATTACCGATATTGCCCTATGCAAAGACACGCGGTGGTGACGAGATCGGAGCAGCCAGACTTGCCGAAGCCCAGAGCAGAGCAGACCCCGCTGGCGCAGCCCCGCCTTCCTGATGCGCTGAGAACGAGACGCTGCCTTTCTCCTGCCGAGAAATCCAGCTCCGGCGCTTCCGGGTAGCCCTCGCAGGCAGCCTGGGATATCGAGACCAGAGACGAGAGATACCATCCCTTATTCATTCTAGATTCCAGGTACAGAACTGAATAACCCCTTGCAGAGAATTCTTTAGTCAGTCACTTGGCAAAACAAACTTAACTTAAACTGTAACTTTCTATTCCCGCCCACGTATTAGGCTTAGGTCAGGTACACGGGGTAGGCGTAGTTAGAAACACCAGTTGAGTACGATTAGTCAAATGTAAATGTGTATGTATTCATTTTATTCATTTTAAACCTTCATATGGCTTAGAAACCATATCAATGTTTTTACAGTATTATTTTATACTTCTGCTTTTATTGTATGCACTTTACTTAACCATAAGTATTGCAATAATATCGATCCATTTCTCTTGTATGAGAAAAGAGACTGATCAATAAATAACATCTTTTATTGAACACGCCCGTCTCTTCCTTTTCTCTACAATCTGGTGAGACTAAGAATGCACGTACTGACTGAGTAAAATAAGTCGTCTTTTGTTTTCACACGACTCTAGAGATACACTCTTGATTAGGGGAGAGCAAAGTTGTCATGTTCTATGGTTGTCAGAAACTAAATCCCTTCTTGTCTATCCAGGGAGGTTCAACTCCTCCTTGCCTATTCGAGAAAGTTTCTAGTGAACTCTGAGCTAGCTGGCAAACCCAAAACTTTAAGTCTAATATCGACAGTAGTAGACCTAGTTAACGTCTGGTCTAGGCCTATACTATTGAAGGTATTATTCCAATGCGCAGAGCCTATTGGGATAATAGGAACTACACTACATGGCGCCCAACGCGTTTGGAAGGGCGATAAAACTAACGTAAGACATTTAGAGTAACTCAGTCGTGCTTTTTCACTCAGACCCCTTTTTTCCCATAATACTCCAAAGACGTCTGGAGTGGGTAAAAGGTAATATCCGCCAGACCTCGCAGGAGGAAACTCCTATGTATGGTCCTTGGTTTAGTCAACGTTGAAGGATACACTGTTCCAAAATATTGTGCATCTAATCTTTGTTTCCATAAGAAACCTGATCTGCAAACAAACTAAATAACCTTCCTGTCGGTAAAATGGTAGACAGTGATGAAGAAAGCGAGACAGTTAGGATAGCAACTGAACTCGCAGCAGCTGATAATGCACTGCAAGACACAGACCCGGATATAATACTCATCCCGGTCATCAAGAGGAAATCTATAACTTTAAAACTTATAGAAAATGGACTGACACCTAGAGGTGGCACAGTCATATTCGTGATTGAGGCACACGAATATCGGCAGACAGAGGTATATTATTCATGGATACATTTTCCAGCAGCAAATGCTGTAACAAAGTACTTCCACTATTACAAAACAGAGGACCCTCCTAATGAGTACACTCCTTTCGAGGAGGTGGAAGTACCACTTAAATTTCAAGAGCATCTGCTCTTATTTAATGGCGCCCTAAAACATAATAATCACATCACCAGGCTCGGTCCATTAGGTAGACCAGGAGCAACGTGGCCGGTTCTAGCCGGTTACACACCACATCCAGACATCGATGGGATGTCTGCAGCAGAGCTTTTAACACAGCTAAAACAATTAATAAAATTACATAGACAATTAGTCCAATATGTGATGCGGACTTCAACAATTCAACCAGCAATTAAAATTCCACAGCTGACCCCTCACCAGGGGAACACAAATAAAATTACACCACAGAACATACAATCCTGCCTAGGTAAAGTGCCAGCTAAACGGGAACAAATACCATTCTGGTTAGCACAAAAAATCACCCAAATAGAGGCGGTGTTTCCAGACACCACCCCGTTAGAAAAACACAGGATTCTGACTATCTGTCTTCCAATGGGAATCGCACCACACGTGGAGGACTGTGACACTTGGGGTACAGTCTTTGCTTCCATCTACACAAAAACGCACGGTGTTTCATCCATTTCGGTAATACCAGATGTGCTAAAACAAATTCAAGACGAATACGGTCCAGAACCCGCTTTAACTCTTGGTATGAAATTACTAAAAGACTTCAAGCAGGTCTCGGCTATATTATTAGCCAACATAAAGGGAGAAGCAGCAAATGTGGCGATCCGCCAGAGGTTAAAGGAGACAGATATAGCAGACCAACCAGCTGAAATTGCCAGAATTATAGAAAAATCCTATGAGGAACTAGGTAGAGATAGTTTAGGTGGAATACCAGTAAAACCACAACTGATTGAAAGTCCCGAAAAAATATTTTTAAATAATAATTCAACATCACAAAAAAAGAGCTGGGATGGAAACAAACAATCCAATCCTAAAGAAAAGAAATTCCAGTCCAGAGGAAGGTCTCCTAGGCGGAGAGAAAAATCTCCGAACCAAAGACACAGGTCACCCCAAAGTGACCCCTCTGGGAAAAGATATAACCTTAGAAATAGGGATAATATAAAGAAGCCTGATAGATATCAAGACATTGATACACGTCCCTCTCAATCTTTTCAGACTTCCTCGCAGAAATCGGAAAGAAGAGGACGATCAGAACAAAGAGAAGAGCACGCCAAGTCCAAAGAGAAGGAACCTGCTCATCTAAAAAAGAAATTACAATTTCCAAAAAAGAAGGTAGCCAGTATCAAGGTAGTTAACAATGCCGAGAATACTGGGGACACAACTGAAAAACGGAGAATGGGCTCAGACAATGCTAGACAGCGCAGCAGAAGTGAGCATAGCTCGCAAAGTCCTTATGAATCTTCTGGAGACAGTGGACACGAATGAATATCTTCAAGTGGAAACTGCAGACACCAGAGTTAGCAAACCTCACAAAATATATGAAATAACTTTACGTATAGAAGGGGATAAGACTAGAAAAATAAGGGGACTATTTTGGGATAATCTCTCCAAGGGCTATGACATCCTTCTAGCTGAAAAAGACTGTCCACCAGAGTTTGTCAGGGAGTGCCCTCATGGCGAAGAAATAATTATGCCTGCCTTCTCAAATCATATCCCAATTCATAAAAAATACACACTTGCCAGAAAGTGGGCAGTAGCTCAAGCTCCTGCTTGATATAAAAATCATGTAGGATGGGATGAGGACTCTCCTCCTCACAAAATCCAGTTAAAATCACAACCTACTGCACAAAGACAGTACCCAATTAAGCAAGAAGCTAAAAAACAGGTAAAAGAAATCCTAGATCAACTAGAATACCAGGGGGTGATTGAAACTTGCACCTCACAAATGAACAACCCTTTGTTTCCGGTCTCCAAACCAGACAACTCATATCGTCTAGTTTTGGATTACCGACACCTTAACTCATGTTGCAAAACTTTTGCAGTGCAATACTCGCATAGTGCTGCACTAATGAATAACATAGTGCGCAAAAAAATACAAAACAACATTAGACATCTCTAATGGATTCTTTTGTCAAAACATAGCACCAGAGAGCAGATTTTTGTCTGCATTCTCAATAAATGGCACTCAAAAACAATTCTGTCGGTTAGCCCAGGGGTACAAGAATAGCCCAGTGGTATTCTCAGCGAGAGTAACAGAATTACTACAAACATATGATGACGAAGCATTATCTTATGTCGACGACATATAGTATACTTAACAGATGATGACTTGGATACTCACTTGAAGAGAGTGAACACCATAATACTTGGGTTCGCAGCAGAGGGTTACAAATTCAACTTTAAAAAATCTAGAATTGCCCATCTAACAGTCCTGTTCTTAGGATACGAATTATCAAGTGAAGGCAAAAGCCTGGCTGACAATTTCCTAGAGAAATGTGCCGTACTCCAAGCACCTAGAACACTAAAAAACCTACAGTCAATTCTAGGCTTCCTAAATTTCGGAAGAACATACATTGCAAATTACGCAGAAAGGGTCAAACCCCTTTATGATCTAATAAAACCAGATTTTAAAAAGAACCAATTGGACTCAAATACACACAGAAATTTTGAGATCCTTACAAACAGACATGTTAATTAAAACAAAATTAGAAACACGTGATAACACACGCAATCTTGTGATTCGAGTCATCCCAGGAAGATGCGGATTCACATACCTGACCTCTAATGAGGGAGAAAAGGTACCAATTGCATTCAAATCACACTTGTACACAGAAGCTGAAAAGAAATTCAGCATTAAAGAAAACATTGTTCATGCAGTTCAAACCGTAATAGCTAGAGAAAAAGATAAAGCGGACGGTAGACACATCACAGTCAGAACAGCGGAATCAGCCTTTGAGGCATTAACAACACCTTGTAATTTACCAACAACAACATTGAATCCGGAATGGATACAATGGGTGAATTCAATTACAACGGACAAAGTATACTACTACTTTGATCCAGAACTAAAGGAATTGAAAAATCTAGAATATGAAAGAACATTCCCTCTGCCTATCGACATTCTGCCCTTACGACAATACGCTTGTGTAATCTATACAGACGGACATGCTCAACCCTCCGTTTGGGGAGAACAAGCATACAACCCAACATGTGAGATTACAAAAGAAGTGTGGCGCGGAGGTAAACTAAGACCTCTATTAACAAAAACACACTCAGTAGAAACTAATTCAGAACAACAGACTGAAATAATAGCATTGAAAATGGCGCTGGATAATGCGGATCGCGAATTCCCGACACTTATAGTGTCCGATTCATATTACTGCGTCAAATCATATTACAACGATTTGCAGACATGGATTCAAAACGGTTACAAAGATGACACAGGTGCAACAATAAAGCAAAAACTGCTTTGGGAACAAATAGCTCTTTTACAAAAAGAACTACCAAAGACTCACGTGACACACTCACTGAGTCATCAGCGTGATGGCGTTCACGTTGCAGGGAATTCATTGGCTGAGACAGCCACAGCGGTAGCAACTAAATCGGCTTCCGTAGCTCGAAAAAAGCGTACAGTGAAGTATATTGACGGTGAAACGGTGCTGGCGGTGAAAACGTCATCAAAAGGCGACTGCTCAGCGCTACCGATCAACTATCCACTCAATTATATATATATAATCGATGCAAACTCCGTCCCTTTTGCTCGAATCCCTGGAGTGGGGGATAGAGTGATTCCAAACATGGACAGGAGAAACTTGTTAATAGCAGACGCACATATGGGCGAGGGTCTCAGACACCTCAAACTAAAAGATTCTCTGGAAGAATTACATTCGAGGTACTGGTGGCCAGGCATGACCCTGCATCATACCATTTTTGTAAAGAACTGCCCAAACTGTAACAGAAATCGCAGTGGTGAGAGAAACGGTGTAATACCGTGTGGTTTCACTCCAGAAAAGATCAACAGTAAAAAGCAAAGCGTCCGATTAACATATACAGGCTAGTTTCCACTTATAATGTAGATCATCAGCACTCGGCTGACGTCTGGACTGTTATACAAAGATTTGCGAGTCTAAATGGCATATACGCTAAGAGCATGCTACGTTTGACCATTGTTTTCAATCTGGCCCTCCAGCCTGAGGGGAAACATGGCCAAGTGAGCA
This sequence comes from Lissotriton helveticus, assembly GCF_964261635.1. NCBI lineage: Eukaryota > Metazoa > Chordata > Amphibia > Caudata > Salamandridae > Lissotriton > Lissotriton helveticus. The sequence continues at coordinate 540,962,132 of NC_136067.1, forward strand.
TAGCACAGCGGGACTCTTCTCACTTCCTTCCTGAGGGATATGGGATGGTGTAAAGAAAAAACCAAGGCATACAGCTATCTATAACAGAAAGGATATTAGGTTCGGGAGCTGGGTGGGTCAAACATCTAATAAGTGTCCAACGTAGTCTAAATAACTTGCCAAGAAATTCTCTGAAGGGATTCAGTCCGTACAAATTATTATTTGGAACTAGGATGTTAGTCTTAGACCTCGACAGTCAGACTTCAGTGGTGAAGGAAAAAAGCTTTGATATCAAAGATCGTTTGGCTGTTTTGCAGGACTTAAACGAAACAAGAAAAGACCTGAGCAACATAAAGTTGAAACAGCAGCCAACAACCACTGAAGAACCACCACCTGTCCCAGCAAGACCTGTCTGGATTCCAAAAGTCGGGGATCTAGTCAGAGAAAAGATCGCGGTAAAGAAGGAATTTGGGCCTTCTTACAGAAAAGCAGTTCCTGTCTTGTCTGTCAACGGGACAAGATCAGTTGTACTACCGCCGCTTGCTGGTAAAAAGGAGAACCGAGTTGTATCCATCGACCTGGTAAAACCACAACATGTGGCCGATAACAAATAGTAGGCCAAGTGGACTCCCGAGAAGTAGTAGAACACCAAGATTTGCTACTAACACAGAGGTTCAATCTAAGAGGCTAATCACATTCGAAACGCCTACAGAACTACAAAAAGGACTATGCAACAATGCAATGGAACTTAGACCTCTGAAAACCCAAATAAAAACATTTAGCAGAGACACACCAATCTATAATGAAGTAACAAACGACTATGCAAGAAACAGCAATCCTGAAGCAATTGGAACAATTGACAGAACTGCATCCGGCTACTTCATAAACTTCGATGATTCCTCTGAAGGCTTCACTGAATCAAAAACACAGCCATCAACAAAAACCTTTAAAGATAAAGTTAAAGTACTTTTGAAACAACTGAAAGAAACATATCTAATTTCTCCATGGATTGAATTTTGGGTGGGTTTTGGTGCATTTATCCTCATACTTTGGCTCATCATGGTACTAACTTTGGGACGCTTCATTGAGGGAAAATATGCTAAAATGGACACAGCAAGTCAGAAAATCAACTTGATCCTCAAACCACACACATCTTCACACGTCGAGAAAAGAGAACTTTCTTCAGTCAACTTCACAGCCAATCCTATACCGGGTGGGGTAGCATGGGACAAAACTGACTACGAAATTTATGGGCCGGTTGAAATCCTGAAATATCCACACCAAATTAAGATCTCGTTGAGTGACTTTGTAAAACCAAGCTCATTTGCTGATGATTGGGACTTTGAAAGTATAAATAATATGATGTCTGACTTAGTGATGTCTGCTAAATTTACCAAACATGATTATTTGCAGGGTTCGACAAATTATGATAGTATGTACTGTTATAACCACTATGGTAACCATTTTCTACATAGATCTGCACAACCTAGAAATGTTTTAAATTATAATCTATGGGAACATTGTGCAACCCCTCCAAAAGGAAGCTCAAGAACCGTTTATGACAAATATTCATACTTTTCAGGTTTTAACACAAGTAATGCCGAAACATTTTATTTCAAATTGTCAAATAAGACAGGGACAAAGACCATGATAACAAACACGAAATTGATATATTCAGACTTATTCTTTGAACAAATGAATACTTTTGGTTTTGATTATTGGGACAAAAATGTTGAAGTAAAAAGTGTTTGGGGTACAAAAGAATGGCAAGTACAGGGTATAGAATCTTTGTTTAGAGCCTGCATGATCCCAGAACAAATTATATTTTTAAATGACTCTGTTCAACAAACTACCTGTCTTGGCTTAGCCAAAATCAAAGACTTAAATAAACCGTCTATTCCAAAACCAACAATGTACAGCAATAGCTCCACAGATGAAGAGATAGACGTAAATTATGTATTAAACCAAAACAGAACACATCCTGATTGGAAACAGTGGTTGATCTGGCCCACAGATACTAATAACTGTCAAAACAGATTCCTGAACAAAACACAGGGGTTCAAAATGACCAGGCCAGACCCTAGATATTCCCAAAGACAACACCCAGGAATAATAACCACCTACAGTGTGGGCAAATTATGCCTTCAGTGGCTACAGACTTCCAAACTGGCAGAAATTAAGCAACACCTAACTTTACTTACTGATGGTGCTGACTTGCGTGATTTCATTATGGGACCGCGCAAACAGCGTCAGAAACGTTTCATAGCAGCCTCTGTATATGCAGCATACAACGAGGCCTGGAAGGTGACTCAAATTGAGACAGCAGAAAGAATACGGGAAATTGACCGTATTAATTTGGAAAAATCACTTTCTGTAGTGGACAATGGGTTAATGACTCTGTCCTCCAGAATTTTTTCTCTGGACAGCATTGTGTCTTCAGCAATCGACATAATATCGCAAGACTTGCTGTTGTTACAACACGGTCAGTCTCAATTGCGTTCTATTGTACAGCTTGGCTGGACGTTACAAAATCTGCGTTCAGGCTATGTGCCTTGGCGTTTAATCAACACAACGTCACTATTCAATATCTTTAACCTTAATGATAAACAAATCAGTATGGCACAAAAGGGTGCTGATTATACAATTCTGAGCATTGAGAAACTCGATAGATTACCAGTGACGATGTCAGAACGACCTGTCAGTGAATGGATAATACATGGGATAATTAATATTCCAATATCAACCTTCAGGTTTCAATACTGGCAAAAATATATACAGGCTGGCATGTACGGAAAATTGGGAAAGGGGTACATTAAAACAACATGGAACTTGCCCTATTCACATGCATGTGTCAGTAATAAAGGACAGAAAGTGTTTCTTAGTGGCAATAATTGTGCAATGTCACTGAGCGGTACACTTCTGTGTAATGGAATTAGTTTGTATGGTGCCTGTGAAGGGAACTCAAATAACCTTTCATGTCACCAGCTAGGCGCACCTGCAACAGAGATAGAACCATTCTTTCAAAGACTCTATAATGGGAGTTACATTCTAATTGTAGATCGCAGATGCTGTAGTCTTATGCCCGGGACTCCTTATCTCGTAACTACGACTGCGAAGGTCAAGTGCTGTGGACGCTTATTGTTCCCCAGCTCCCTTCCAGACAGGGAGGCAAGGGCATGGCCCAACTTGAAAATTACTTCTATTCGAATAGATACTTTAAGCAGAATGAAAACAGTGCTTCTTCAGACGCCGACCAGACTCACGTCATCAAAAGAAACGTATGATCTCCTAGTTGCAAGGACGACTGCAGAGATTCACTCCTTATTATCAATTAATTCCCCCATACATTTCGCAGAAATCCTGAATGAAATCTTAAATATTTCTGATACCAGTGGAGTCTCAAAAGTATTTAAGACAGTATTTTCGATGGCATTAACACCATTCAAAGCCATACTGGGTATTTTTCCAGATTTCGTCCATTCGATTTTTGGCGGACTTCCCCTCATTTTAGGACTAATTGCAGGAATCCTATTCTTAGTCCTTATATTTCGTTATGGCGAACCATGTCACAGACAAAACACCTGCGACAAGGGAAGAAACAATCCTAGCCATTGGATACCGGGACCGGATATCAAAAATCCTGGGACTATCCCGGCTTAGAGACCTGAACATGACTTGATTTCTTTCATTTCGACCAATGTGGCATCGATGTGTTTTACCTGTATTAAGGTGCTTGCTATGCGGAGAAGAATGCGTGTTAGACATCTGTCTGACTCTACAATCAGATGTGCCAATGGATGCAGAAACATTGTTGAGTCCAATAAAGGCTCATGCTTTGTGCTGCCCTCAACGGCTACCAATCCTGATGACGTCATTCGTGGAAGCTTCACCACTACGATTAAGGGGTAGTGAAGTTCAAGATGAAAGCGGCATTGATCAGGTACGACCTTCTGTCAGCAATACTAATCAAAACGTCAATGGAAACAATCATGCGCACGAATGCATGGTTACATCTTTTTCCGAGTTAGTGGAACTCTCCCAGGAAGCTGTTGACAGCTTTTTCGACAGTCTAAATGATATGATGTTCTCACCAGAGCAGAAATAGAGACTTTTGAGCAAGCTCGCACACGGCGTTCCCTGAATTTGGCCTTCAACTAGAATAGCAAAATACCATGAACAATTTTCCCTCCAGTTCACGGACAGCAATTTTTTTTTCAGCAGCCCCAAAATATTTTTACGAATTTTTCGGGACACTTATTTTCTGCTTAAAGTAAGAACTATTCTTAGAGAACTAAAATTTCTATTTTTAGATACTTTATAGACATTAGCTGCCCGCTGGTATGTTCATAATTATTTTATTCTGTGATGGAATGGTCTCGAAACTTTTTTCTGTATTAAGAGCCATTTCATGTGTAAATTCTCATATACAAATTAGTGATAATGTATAGATATGCGTGATTACTTTAGCATTATTCTACAGCTTGAGTGCATATATTACATGTGACTGTTTTTCCGTATATTTGATAATTTCAAAATGCATTTATGTATTTTGGGGTGGTAAGGTATACACGATACTCTACAGTATGTTTTACTATGCATAGATTCGTAAATATGTCCATAGTTAGCGTGGAGTGGGTGTGATGTATTCCTATAGGTTCTGTATCGATCCCCCTATTCCTGACCCTATTCTGGTTAACAAGTTAACTAGCAGCCATCCCATGAGGCAGAAAACCCCCATGATGCAGGAACCGTTATCTGATAAAGCCACACTACGGCACAGGAACGTGTTATCTGATTAGGTCATAACGCTTGCCATCTAATTAGACAAGCGATATTCCTCCAGCCCCTGATAAGGCATACGGAGTTCTCAAAACAAATCAAACCTATGACAGACCTGGGAAAAACCCTGCGGCCATTGTTTTGATTTCACCGAGAACTTCAGCAAAAGAATGTGCTAACGACCAGGTCGTATGACATCCTTATTGACGTATCTATGTCCATCCTTACGTCAATCTCGGCACCTTAAAGGTATAAATATTACCGATATTGCCCTATGCAAAGACACGCGGTGGTGACGAGATCGGAGCAGCCAGACTTGCCGAAGCCCAGAGCAGAGCAGACCCCGCTGGCGCAGCCCCGCCTTCCTGACGCGCTGAGAACGAGACGCTGCCTTTCTCCTGCCGAGAAATCCAGCTCCGGCGCTTCCGGGTAGCCCTCGCAGGCAGCCTGGGATATCGAGACCAGAGACGAGAGATACCATCCCTCATTCATCCTAGATTCCAGGTACAGAACTGAATAACCCCTTGCAGAGAATTCTTTAGTCAGTCACTTGGCAAAACAAACTTAACTTAAACTGTAACTTTCTATTCCCGCCCACGTATTAGGCTTAGGTCAGGTACACGGGGTAGGCGTAGTTAGAAACACCAGTTGAGTACGATTAGTCAAATGTAAATGTGTATGTATTCATTTTATTCATTTTAAACCTTCATATGGCTTAGAAACCATATCAATGTTTTTACAGTATTATTTTATACTTCTGCTTTTATTGTATGCACTTTACTTAACCATAAGTATTGCAATAATATCGATCCATTTCTCTTGTATGAGAAAAGAGACTGATCAATAAATAACATCTTTTATTGAACACGCCCGTCTCTTCCTTTTCTCTACAATCTGGTGAGACTAAGAATGCACGTACTGACTGAGTAAAATAAGTCGTCTTTTGTTTTCACACGACTCTAGAGATACACTCTTGATTAGGGGAGAGCAAAGTTGTCATGTTCTATGGTTGTCAGAAACTAAATCCCTTCTTGTCTATCCAGGGAGGTTCAACTCCTCCTTGCCTATTCGAGAAAGTTTCTAGTGAACTCTGAGCTAGCTGGCAAACCCAAAACTTTAAGTCTAATATCGACAGTAGTAGACCTAGTTAACGTCTGGTCTAGGCCTATACTATTGAAGGTATTATTCCAATGCGCAGAGCCTATTGGGATAATAGGAACTACACTACAAAGGCGGCTGGCCCGGATGGGATCCCGGGGGACCTTTTGATAGAGGAACCTAGGGCTTGGGCCGAACTAATTGCCCTCATAATGAATCTGATTGCCATGGGTTATCCCGTGCCAGACTCCTGGAAGGGGGCTGAGGTGGTCACTGTGTTTAAAAAGGGGGCTAGAGAGGACCCTGCCAACTACAGACCCATCAGTCTGATAGACGTGATTCCGAAAGTGGTTGGCAGGGTCATTATCTCAAGGGTTGGAGCTTGGATGGAAGAGGAACAAATCCTCTCCCTTCAAGCAGGATTCCGCCAGAAGGTGGGTACGATGGACCGGGTCTTTCGCTTTTTTGTCATCTATTGGAAGTCAGTTACCATCAAAAGGGGTAGCCTTTACATGGCTTTCATAGATCTCAGAACGGCTTTTGACCTGGTCCCTCGAGTAAGGCTGTGGGAGACGTTGGAGAAGATGGGTTTCCCCGGGTCTCTTCTGAGTTTTATTGTAAGGCTCCACGAGGGGAATTATGCGAGGATCAGATGGGGCACCCAGGGCCAGCTGACAGATAGGGTGCCCGTGAGGAGGGGAGTACGCCAGGGATGTGTTATGGCACCGACCCTCTTCTCTCTGTTTGTGAATGGAGTGGTGGATCATCTGAGAGAGGAAGAGGCGGATGCACCATCCCTGGCGGGGGAAAGAATCCCCACTCTACTCTTCGCGGACGACACCATACTGATCTCTAAATCCCCGGTGGGACTCCAAAAGCTTCTGCACCGATTCAGCACCTTTTGCACAGATAGAGGACTTACCATTAACACCTCGAAAACTAAGCTCATGGCTCTTTCACCCTCCAAAAGATTTAGAAATAATTTTACGCTCAATGGGGCACCCTTGGAGTTGGTAGATTCATTCGACTATTTGGGGGTGCGGGTAAATAGTTGGATGAATTGGAAGGACCACCTGGCTAAAATGTTACTCAGCCATAAAAGAGTGTCAGGGGTGACCTTGAGAGAGCATCGGGAGTCAATGAGTAAACCTGTGGCACCGGTCATGGCAATCTATGAGGGCCAGATTCTCCCGGCCGCACTATATGGCTCCGAGCTGTGGGGGTTTGAAAATGTTTCAGAGCTAATTGCAGCGGAAAACAAGTTTCTGAGGGACTTGGTGGCTCTTCCTGTTTCTACCCCGCTTATTCCTTTGCGGCTAGATCTGGGCAGGCGATCCTTTAAAGATCTAGTGCGGCTGCGCCCTCTATTGTTTTGGGTTCAGTTGCGAAGGACCAGGGAGCTCGCCAACTATGCTGCTGTGCTGGATGAACTAATTTTGCTCGACATCGGTAACAAGATCGGGTGGTTGAGCAATGTGAGGCAGTTGGTGGTGCAATTGGGCCTGAGGGATGTGTGGGCGAGTCAAATGCCACCCCCCAAACCGGTGATTAAGAAGTTATATTGGGACCGGGTTCAGGCAGAGGCAACACGCAGTGGGGTTGGGGGTTTACTCACAGAGCGGTTCTTAGAGTTTAAATGGTCTAGGAAGTTGGAACCCTTCCTCGACCTCATAGCCAAGCCTCTGGATAGAGCCCTTTATTTAAAACTCAGGTATGGGACCCTTCCGGTGCACGAGTTCACCTCGGGGTGGACTAATGTTGGTGGTCCTCTGCGCCCCTGCCCCGGGTGTGCGGCTCCAAAGGAGTCTGTGGCGCATTTACTTTTTGCCTGCCCCGCTTATAAAGTTGCCAGGAAGGTTTGGTTGAAACCAGTATGCATGGGGTTGAGTTTAAGGTGCCATAGAATGGCCCTACGAGTTCTCTCCACTGACCCGTCTTCCCCTGCCATGGTATTTGGAGGGGGCTAAATATCTGAGTAGTGCATGGTTGACTCGTATTAGGAGGATGAAGCAACACTCTTCCCCGCCAAATAGCTAGCAGGCCCCTATTGGCAGGACGTTATGTTGATGATTGGTGTGGCTTTTGAAGTCATTCTAATCATTATGCAATAGTGTACTGATAAGGATGTTTTGGTTGGGGCCTCATAATAATCATCCAATGTACTGTATAATGTGCAGCCTTCACTTTTTAATAAGGGAATTTTATCGTTGCTAGGTTTTGCCCAATGTTTTTTACTTCTTTTTTTTTTAACAAAAAGTAATGTATAATTGTATAAAATGTATTCTTTTATGGTGAGAATTTTTACCGAATAAAGATTTATACAACAACAACAATGCAGAACACTAGAAAATTTGGAAAAACAAGGAGCAATTAAAACATTTCTTCTAATTTTCCAGTCTCAAGGTGGCCATAAATTGTACAAAGGCCTGTAAGCAGTTATTTGTAGACAGTGATTTGCGTCAAAACCCATTTATGGTTATATGGGACACCCCCCAATACTTGATACAAAGCACTGCAAGGCAGTGCATTGCACAGCTTTGCATTACTTGTGGTTATAATCCAATGCAAATCATTATAAGTGTCGGCTTTTAAATACCAACACAACACTTAGGGGTCTATTATGATGGCAGGCGGACATCGCCCCGGGAAATGGGACCTCCCGCTAAGAGTGCGGCCGACACGCATGGGAAATTAGGATGCGCCCGCCACATTGGCATGCGCATTCCGCTTTTTTTGCATTGCGGCAGGCAGTGCTGTCAGCAGCAACTGCCGCAATACAAACAAGCATTGGCATGGCCAATAGGTCTCGAATTTGGGACCTTATAAGTATTTAGTTCTGCAGCACAATATCCTTGATGCAACAACATCAACTGTTGCGTGGCTAAAAACTTTTAAGTTCCCAAAGGTGAGACCTATTGGCTATGCCAATGCTTGTTATTTTTTGTTCTTGGAAGAAACCGGGCTAGTGCCAGGAGGGTCAACGGTGAGTGGCAGCGAGGTGAGGAGTGAATGCCAGGAGGGACAAAGGTGACTGTCAGGCCATGGGGGTGAAGGGTGAGTACCAGAGAGGTGAGGAATGAGTGCCAGGGAGATGAGATGGAAGAGTCATGAGGGTCAAGGGTGAGTGCCAGGGAGGGGAAGGGTGAGTGCCGAGAATGGGGAAGCATGAGTGCCAGGGGTGAGGGGTAGCTGCCAGGCCAGGGGGGTGAAGGCCTAGTGCCACGGAGGTGAAGGTTGAGTGCCAGGTTAGGGGGATGAAGGTTGAGTGCCAGGGAGATGAAGGTTGAGTGCCATGGAGGTGAGATGTAAGATTCAGGAGGGTCAAAGGTGAGAGCCAGGGAGGGGAAGGGTGAGTGCAAGGGGTGAAGGGTAGCTGCCAGGCCAGGGGGATGAAGGGCTAGTGCTCGTGCCATGGAGGTGAAGGGTGAGTGCCAAGGGGGCGAGTAGTGAATGCCAGGAAGGACATGGGTGAGTGTCAGGGAGGTGAAGGATATGTGCCAGAGAGGGAAGTATGAGTACCAGGAGGGTCAAGGGTGAATGTTAGGGAGGTGACAGTTGAGTGTCACAGAGAGTCAATGCTGAGTGCCAGAGAGGGATAAGGGTGAGTGCCAGCTGCGAGGAGTGACTGCCAGGCCTGATGGGTGAAGGGTGAGTGCCAGGGAGGAGAGGGGTGAGTGACAGACTGCAAACAGTAGTGAGCTGGGATCTAGAAGGAGGTGCAGAGATCATCACCCAGTGTGTGCCAGGCTGGGACGCACCAGTGCCAGGCCAGACTTGGGTGGATGCAAGAACCTCTGAAAGGCGGGTACCAAGTCACTCGTAACCTTAGTACACGACTGGGGTGTGCCGGAGAGAGTAACATCTTTTGTGTGTGGTTGTGTGTGTAGTTGTGGTTGTGTGTGGTTGTGGTTGTGTGTGGTTTTGTGTGTGTGTGTGTGGTTGTGTGTGTGGTTGTGTGTGTGTGGTTGTGTGTGTGTGTGGTTGTGTGTGTGTGGATGTGTGTGTGTGGTTGTGTGTGTGGTGTTGTGTGTGTGGTTGTGTGTGTGAGTCTGTGTGGTTGTGTGTGTGTGTGGTTGTGTGTGTGTGTGTGGTTGTGTGTGTGGTTGTGTGTGTGGTTGTGTTTGTGGTTGTGTGTGTGGTTGTATATGTAGTTGTGTGTGGTTGGGTGTGTGGATGTGTGGTTGTGTTTGTGTGTGGTTGTGGTTGTGTGTGTGGTTGTGTGTGTTGTTGTGTGTGTGTTGTGTTTTTGGTTGTGTGTGTGGTTGTGTGTGGGGTTGTGGTTGTGTGTGTGGTTGTTGCGTGTGGTTGTGTGTGTGGTTGTGTGTGTGTGGTTGTGTGTGTGGTAGTGTGTGTGTGGCTGTGGTTGTGTGTATGTGGTTGTGGTTGTGTGTGTGTGTGTGTCTGGTTGTGTGTGGTTGTCTGGGTGCGTGGTTGTGTGTGTGTGGTTGTGTGTGTGGTTTTGTGGGTGTTGTGTTTGTAGTTGTGTGTGTGGTTCGGTGGTTTTGTGTGTTGTGTGTGTGTGATTGTGTGTATGTGTGTGGTTGTGTGTGTGTGGTTGTGGGTGTGTGGTTGTGTGTGTGTGGTTGTATGTGTGGTTGTGTTTGTGGTTGTGTGTGTGGTTGTTGGCATGGTTGTGTGTGGTTGTGTGTGGGGTTATGTGTGGTTGTGTGTGTGTTGGTTTGTGTGTGTGGTTGTATGTGTGTGTGTGGTTGTATGTGGTTGTGGTTGTGTGTGGTTGGGTGGTTGGATGTGTGTGTGGTTGTGTGTGTGGTTGTGGGTGTGTGTGGTTGTGTGTGTGTGTGTGTGTGTCGTTGTGTGTGTGTGGTTGTTTGTGTGTGTATTAATGTTCCGTAAGTCACAAAACAGTAATACTAAAAGCATCTCAAAATAAAGGAACACAAACATCGAGTTTGTGGAAAGAGAAAGCACATTGAGGCAGCGATGGAAGATAAATGTAAGGTGTGCGTGATATTGCCTTACGGAGATGCACCCACTGGGAGAATCCCGAACGCTTGCAAGTGCGAAGGCGGTGGGAGGGGCGGAGGCAGGGAGCAAGCAAGAGGAAAGACAGATGGTGCTGAAGCCAGCAGGACTTTGAAAACTCACCTACTAAAGTCTCTCCGGGCAGCGCAAGCGCACTAACTCAGTGAGACCTAAAAAGGCTTGTGTGCATTTATTTGCATGCACAACGTGGCAGGCACCGGAAGGTGCCTGCCATGTCATCCATGCAAATGCAGGGGTACTCCCATGTGCCCCTCCTACCCCCCCAACATCCTGGTGGCCCAAAACGGGCCCCCAACTCAGGAAACCGCATGCCTTTCCGTGGCGGCGTTGCAGCCACTGAAAGGCTGCTTCCCGCTGCCATCATAATATGGATGGCGGTGTCTAGCAGACACGGCCACAATATTCAACCCTTTTCCGGCGGTCGACTTGCTGACCGGGCGGAAAAGAGGCAGACCTTCTTCCTGTCCACCGCGGTACCCCCCACCATCATAATCTGGCGGGGAGAAATGGGAGGCGGGTGGGGGAAGATGTCAGGCGGATCGCCACCGCCATGCAGGCGGTGGCAATCCGCCCGCCATCATAATAGACCTCCAAGTGTCAGGTTTGGGTTAAAAAAGTAGCACAAACCTGATGCAAACTCTTTACAAATCTAGCTCTACCTGCTACAGGCGCTATCTGCCCTAAGGTAGCCTCCACTGTTTGTGCCTGCAATCACATTTTATCTAATGCTCATATGGAGCACCATTCCAAGCAGCAAAGAACTCACATAAGACTATGCTCTTCCTTTATTCCCTCCAAGGCTTCACCACCTGTTCCATAATAAGCTGTGTTAGAATTGGGAATAATGACTCCAGGAACCTATGCTCTGCCTTTATTCCCTCCAAGGCTTCACCGCATGTTCCAAAATAAGCAGTGTTAGAATTGTTAAAAAATTACTCCAGGAATCTAACATTTGGAGGTCAAGGCGTGGCAACAGAAAGGGAATGGAGTCAAAAGCGACGGAGTCATGAAAATCACAGTCTGACAGTCAACTTATACATTAATTTTTAGGTCTCCCCTAGGCAGTGCTTGCTGTCTCTTCAAGACATGTTGTATTCTAAATATTGGATTTAAGCCCTGCCCATGTTCCACCCATATTTTTAATTAGCTCTATAGACTGTCTTTAGTAAATGCTTTTCTATCATTAGTTAATTTGTTCAGTAGTCCCTTCTTAGTCCTTCCCTTTCTACTGTTGTACCCTCCCACAAGGAATGCCTCTATTACATGTAATCTTACTCTGTATGCTTTATTTACATTTTGCTAGCACTATTTTATTAATGACTTTTGGTCTGCTGCTGTTACAGGCACAACAGCTACACCCTTCCCCAACCACACTTCCCCTACCCTGCACTTCAATGTTAAAAATGGAAGCTGCAGTCTTCTTTCTATTGCATTCCAGTGCCTACTCAGTAAAAGTCAGGGCAAGGCAACATTCTATTTTTTTATAAAAATGTTGGCATGCAACAAATCAATCTTTGACAATGTCAGCCATACATCTTTTGCATGGCTCGCACAACTCTATTTCTGCAACAAGGAAGGCAACATTTTATTATTTGTTTTTTTTACAAAGCATCACACCGCACTTAAACTTTAACAATGGTGACCACGTGTTCTTTATTTTGTTGTGCGTGGATGCCAAAATACATTAAGTCTGTGCAAGACAACATTCTATTTTGTTTTTCAGTGTGGCACACCGCAAATAATATTATGCAATGGGGGCTGTTTGTCTTCTGTGCACTGAATGTTTGTTCTTTCCTTCATTGCATCACCTCCTTCAGCCTACATCAACAATATTTTCAAACAGGGAAACAGGAATGCAAATCAATCATTATGGTGGTATAGTACACATGCAGATCGAGTTCTACGTGGAAACACAATACCCACAATAGGTGTTTGAGAGGTAGTATGTAACTCCTTGCCCCGGAAGTGAATCAAATGGCCTCCCATCTAAAATGATCGCCTACTAGATTCGTCATTCTCACGACATGATTCTCAGTTTGGAGTGACAAGTTGCGGTTTCTGGTGCACAAATGCGCAGTGGATCTGGGGTGCTGACAACAAGCTCCATGTTTTAAGGTTGTGGATTGATCCTCTCTTCCTACTTCCACCATGATTAATGCCATGCCCCCAAGCCAACTCCCTCTACGCTTTCTCCCTGACCATCATGGCTGCCCTCACCATCAGCTGCTTCATTACTACTGCTTTTAAGGAGAGGTTGGTGCCCGTGGACATCCACATATCCCTGGTAATGCTGTGAATACCATCACCTAAGCACATCCTGAAGTTCCCATCACTCTCCCCTTGCTAACAAACTTGCTAACCTCCTGGTTCAACGATGATCTCAAGAAATCGAAGAAACTCTGTCGCTCCCTCGAGAAGACCTGGAAAAAAGACCCAAACACCAGCACCAGGGACGCCTTCAAAAACGCCACCCGCATACACCACCAACTTATCCGGTCTGCCAAGAGAGCCGCATTCAAAGACCGACTAGACAACAACGCCCACAACAGCAAGGAGTTATTCAACATCGTCAAAGAATTTACAAACCCATCAGCCAACTCCAACGACATCACCCCCTCCCAAGCCCTCTGCGACTCCCTTGCTTCCTTCTTCCACAACAAAATCGCAGACATCCACAACAGCTTCGACAACCAACCCGGAAACCAACGCACCCAACCTTCTGCAGAACCGTCACCCCCCTTGAACATCCTTAACGACTGGAACCCAATCTCCACTGAGGACACCATCCGCCTGATGAACTCCATCCACTCAGGATCCCCAACTGACCCATGCCCTCACCACATCTTCAACAAAGCAGACTCCATCATAGCACCACACCTCCGAGATGTCATCAACTGCTCCCTCAACTCCGCCTCCTTTCTGGAAAGCTGGAAACACGCAGAACTCAGCGCCCTTCTGAAAAAACCCACAGCTGACCCCACCGAACTCAAAAACTACCGCCCCATCTCGCTTCTTCCATTCCCGGCCAAAATCATCGAGAAAGCTGTCAACAACCAGCTCGCCGCCTTCCTCAAAACCAACAAATCCCTCGACTCCTCACAGTCCGGATTCCGAGCCAAACACAGCACTGAGACCGCACTCATAGCTGCAACAGACGACATTCGAACTCTACTGGACAACGGAGACACAGTCGCCCTCATCCTCCTCGACCTCTCCGCGGCCTTCGACACAGTCTGTCATAGCACCCTCCTACAGCGCCTCAGAAATGTCGGAATCCAAGGAAAAGCACTGGAATGGATCACCTCGTTCCTCACCGGAAGAACCCAGAGAGTCCGCCTCCCACCATTCAAGTCAGAAGCCACTGAAGTCATTTGCGGCGTGCCACAAGGATCTTCACTCAGCCCCACCCTCTTCAACGTATACATGAGCCCCCTTGCGGCCATCGCTCGCCAACACAACCTCAACATCATCTCCTACGCTGACGACACTCAACTGATCCTCTCACTCACTAAAGACCCCAACACCGCCAAAACCAACTTACACGAAGGAATGAATAAAGTAGCCGAGAGGATGAAACACAGCCGCCTGAAACTGAACTCTGACAAAACAGAAGTCCTCATCTTAGGCACCTCTCCCTCCGCCTGGGATGACTCTTGGTGGCCAGAGGCCCTCGGTAAAGCACCAATCCCAACAAACCACGCACGGAACCTGGGCGTCATCCTGGACTCCTCACTCTCGATGACCAAACAAGTCAACGCCGTCTCATCATCTTGTTTCAACATTCTTCGCATGCTCAAAAAAACATTTCGCTGGATCCCCACCGAAACTAGAAAAACGGTCACCCACGCACTGGTCACGAGCCGCCTGGACTACGGAAACACCCTATACGCCGGTACCACCGCAAAACTCCAGAAAAAACTCCAACGCATCCAGAACGCTTCAGCCAGGCTCATACTAGACATCCCGCGTAAAGAACACATCTCTGGTCACCTGAAAAACCTCCACTGGCTCCCCGTAAATAAGAGGATTACTTTCCGCCTCCTAACCCACGTACACAAAGCACTTTACGAACTTGGACCCGAATGCCTCAACACACGACTGTCCTTCTACACCCCCTCCCGTCAGCTACGATCCTCCAACCAAGCCCTTGCCACTGTACCTCGCATCAACAAAACCACCATGGGAGGTAGATCCTTCTCCTACCTGGCAGCTAAAACTTGGAACTCTCTTCCCACTCCCCTTCGCCTTACTCAGAACCACCTAGCATTCAGAAAGCAACTCAAAACCTGGATATTCGACAAGTAATTCCCCTTCCTTCCTCAAGCGCCTTGAGACCCTATGGGTATGTAGCGCGCTATATAAATCTTGACTTGACTTGACTTGACCATCACGTTAAACGTTGAACTCAAGCTTATCTGCACTAACAGAAAGCATTGGCAGCCAAAACAGGTGACCTCTACCCTGCTTTATGCCACCAAATTTCCCATTCTTTCCACCTCATACTGCGGTCTTCTATATCACTGCTCTTCTGCATCACTGTGCTTTGTTTCGAAAATGCTTTTCCTCTATCGGGAAAATCATTGCCTGCCAGACAGGCAGTCGACTTGAGGCACTACACCCCAGCTCATCCACACTCTGTAGGCCCTACCACTGTACTTTTCAAGTATGTATCCATTCAAACCTGTATCTAACATAGGATTTCTTTTTTACCAAATCGCACATTTTGTTTATATTTTTAAGTAGCTTTTTACTTGTACTCAGTGTGTCTTTTTTTAAGGAATTAGTAGAGTAATGTATTTAAGTTGAGCCTAGCAGTGGGCATCAGCTTTTACTTTGGCTTTAGCTTTAAACATGGAGGCCACCCTCCTTTCTTTTCTATTTGTTTAATTTTGTAGCATTCGTGGCACGCCGCACTTTAGCTTTAAACATGGCAAGTTTAAGAGCGGTGTGCTGCAAATGCTACAAAAATAAATAAAAGAAAAGAAAGTCGGGCGGCCGCCATGTTGCATGGCTAAATGCTTATAAGGCCCTAAGGCAAAGCCAATTGCATTGCAAATGCTTGTTTTACACTCTGCTGCAAGGAATTTGGCAACAAGAATAACTGTGACAGTAAATACATTCTGGCTTAATTTATCTCGAAGAATGTATTATAAAATATCTTATGGGGATAAAGCACCTGCTACAGATATCTTTGTGTGCCCAGCAAATCTTAGGTGATAATATTAATGGTAAGGTAACTGGTGGTTGGTGCAATTGTTGGAGAGATCTGTTTTTCAAGTCCTAGTTTTGACTCATAAAGTAACATAGAGGATTATTGTGTCTCCTACAAAGCACAATATGTGACCTGCAGATCACAGAATTGTATTGTATTTAGATATATAAGTGGGTTACTGCTTCTGAAGCAGAGATACTTTTTTATGTGCAGTTCCTAAATTGGAATCCTATATATAGCCCGGTGAGCTCTGAACCAGCATCAAGGAGCTGCATGCAAATTTGAAGGCATGGATTTAGAACCTTGCTTTATTTTCTCAATCTGTTGTTATTATATAGCTGCTGAAAAGGGTTCCTTTGCATAGTAATAAAGTCTTATTACTGCATATACCCTGAGCACTTCGATATGCTTTCAATCCTGACTTCGCCTTTCTCCCAACCATGCACTCTTAACATTTAATGCTTACCAGAAACGACTATATGTGACTTATTCACCTTGAAACACTCATTGACTTATGTAACACACCCTGTACATTGTTTTGCACAGGTTTGGTTTATTGTCAATATACTATGTGTCTGTGTGATGAAAAGTGCTTTTGCTCCCTACATTGGGATTAGCAGCACTAATAAAAAATTAAATAAAACAATTAGAAAGTGCTATTTAAATTGTTATTCATGTAACTACCCAGACATACCAATAGATCTGACATTCTTAGACTGCAAGTATATCTCATATATGCAGGTGTTGAACAAAGGCAAAAACCTTCCTCCAATGTTCCTTTTAAGAACTTGCGAAGTGATAACAATCTGTGCACCTTTGTTTGCCTACACTGCATCGATTGTCTTCAGATAGCTCACAGACAAATCATATTCATATCAAAGGAGGCTGATGGCCTCTTAAATTTGGCCTTTGTTTTGGGATCTGCAGGAATTGAAAATAACAAAAAGCAATGTGTGGACACTGCCGAAAGTGTCTCAGTATAGGGCAATTACACAGGGACAAATTTGGCATATTATACTGTGTTCAACCCGAATCCTGGTTCGAGCTCAAATATTAGCTGCAGAATATGGGATCCGGTAGGATCCCCCTCATTTCCTGCACTGCTGATGAGTTCTCATATCTGTTTGTTTATGTTTTCCTTTGTAGGTTTTGTGAATTCTGAGTATTCCTATGTGCTAGTATGGAAGAGGTGAACACCTGTCATTTTTCTGTAAGAGGGTGTGGCCCACTGCAGATGGAGTGAGCCCTGACCTATGGGAGCTCCTGGTGAGGCCCCTGCATCCGACCCCCATCCTTTCAGTGATTGTTGCCCCGAAAGCCAATGACCCCTGATTCTGCTGCTGGAGATGCCGAGGGACCCCCGGGGGACCCCCGCATGTTCAGAGCTTGAATAGTACCCACCAAAGGCAGCTAAATACTCCTTTGTTGGCCGAGATATGCCACAATCAAGATGGCAGCTTTACGCCTCTGATCCTCTGTGTGGGCTGGCTCTGTTGGGGCAGGATGGTGCACGAGAGAGCACTGAGGTCCCCCTGAGAGCCCCATTGATGATCGGCGCTAGTGTGTTTTGTAAGGGGCCCATTGATGCCATTGATGCCATGATGTATGCTGCACAGACCTTGAAGGATAGAAGATTACCAACAGTTTGCTGGCTTGAGATTTTGGCCTTTCTGCCTGCATAGCACCACCGAGGAGCACCTGCCTGCCCTGTTGGGAGGCTGCCTATTCTCTGGTGTACCAGTGAGGTACTGGGAGCTACTCACCTGACACCCGTAGCCCCTGTGTTGCGGGAACTGAGAGAAGGGCTGCACGGAACACAGAGGAGTGCCTAACTGCAATTGTCTGCCGGCCTTTGCTGATATCCTCCAAGGGCCTCTTGCTTTGCCCTGGAGAGCCTTTATCACTGTACGTTTGGGCCAGGACAGCAAGTCTGCAGTGCTGAGACAGGATCCTCCCCTCATAACGACACCCGTAACAATGAGGTAGGTTGGGCGGCGCCAGAGAACCTGCGACAACTGCAACTGTGCTCCCCCTCCCCTCTCTGGTTACCCCCACCTTGTTTCCCGGAAGTGAGGTGGCCCCAGCTCCACTGGCATCGAGTATAATGGGGTGACCCAGTGACCCTCAGGACCTTGGCCTCTAGAGTATGTGATAATGTTGGTTCTGTCGGGTAGAAAAATTGCTTTAACGTTACTTCAACATTTTCATTTGCATGGAGAAAAAAGAAGAACATACCTAATTTGAATCAATCAAAAAGCAGTATATTGACAGCATTGATCGTTTTTTCTTTTTTGAAATTTTTCAGTTTTTCTGGTTATAACAGTATGGCTTTCACAAGCAAACAAAATTGATTGAAAAACGACGCAGGACTAACTTATAAGTGATAAGGTGAGAAATAGGTGACAAGGCGCTGTAGGTGAATGAACTATATACAGTGCTGTACATGAGGTATCGAAAATGTTCAATTCAATGGACAGCTGTCCCTAAACACATGTATCTCTAATCCGTCTAGTGCTTAACCAGCTTTTGACGTGGAGTGGAGAGGGTAGGGTATGAATTGTACAAGTATGTTGACGTTTCAACTCAGAAAAGTGCGTGATTGAAGAAGGAGCCACAGCGGGTCTTCTCCAGGACAGGGGTGGACAGACAGTGGGAATGGTATCAGTGGAAATCTTCAAGGTATAATCCACCAAAGGTTGGATTCTTAGCGATGAAGGCAATGAGCCACACCAAAGGACAGTTAATACATGCGTCAAAAGCTCAGTCAGGGCAACGGTGAATGGGAAGCCCCACTGGTAGCACTGAGGGCTATTATGTGACTGCCTGTGTGGCCACTGTTTCACTGAGCACAGGGGTCCTTTGATGTTGCTGATTAACTGGCACGTAAATGAAATGAAATGAAATACCAGCATTTTTAAAGCACACAGCTACCTCCGGAGAGGTGTCCCGACGCTGGGGGGCCGTCAGAAAGATTAAGTGAGCTATTACCCAGAGTCACATGGTGCAAGGCTAACCTGCTGCTGGCACCGAGGATCGAACCGTGAACTCTGTGGTCTGGAGTCAGGCACTCTGGCTGCTGCGACATACCTCTTCCACATGTGCCTATTACCTTAAGCCAGAGGACATTATCACAACTTTTTGCCCTGCAGAGAATGTGTTTTGTATGCTGCCCTTCTCCACAGACCGCTGTGCATGAGCCTTACCCGGTTCCTGTGCTGTAGCACCTGTATCACAGCAGCCACATTGGCTTGTATTACCTGCAGACATGAGGGACAGTGTATGCTGTTTCATGTTGTAGTTGCTGATGGTGGCCCCCAATGGGACTGCTCTGGCATGCCCTCTTCCTTGGATATTACATACCGGGTCCTGCTACCTGATGAATCTGTATGAGGTGATAATTGTATGTGAAGGCACAGAGCAGATAGGCACCTACATTGTGCTCTATTCATGATTGGCAACCAGCTATGATCTTCTTTGATATCCCCTCTACCTCACCTGTCATCATGCCGCGTCCTGGCCGCGGGAAGGAAACTCAAAGATCAGGCTCGGAAAAATCTTCTGTGCCTAGTGGGGAGACCGACAGCTCACAGACTCGATGGTGGTCCTGCTGGACAAATTAGACTCTATCCTTCTTGCTATTAAAGATTTGAAGGAAACCCTTGAACACAAAATAGATGTGGTGCTGGTAGATCCTGGCCTCCTGAGAGATGACCACCGTAAGCTGGGGGAATGCATTGTCACCTCTGAACATTCCTTGCAGGAAATGGTTCCCATGACAGAAGATCTGAAAGCCCAGATGCATCAGATGGGGGGTCAAGTCAGTGTCCTCGAAGCTTGAGTGTTGGAATCAGAGGGTCATGCTTGCAGGAACAATATCCGGGTGGTAGGTATGCCAGAGAGATTGGTCAGCACAGATATGGTGGCCTTCCTTGGGACATGGTTGCGGGAAAAAGTGGCACCAGCAGGCTTGTACCCCTGTCTCATGCTGAAAAGGGCTCATAAGGTGCCGGCCCAACCACCCCCTGCAGGAGGGGCACCTCAACCCATTGTGGCACGCCTTCTACATTTTAGAGATAGGGTTATTGGGGAGTTGTTGGTCAAGAACAGTACAGTGATGCTCTTTCCTGATTTCACGCTAGCGGTCCACAAGCAGAGGGTCTCTTTTCTTGATGCCAAGCATAGGTTGAGGGATCTTGACATCAAATACAACAGGTCGGGCCCCGCAAGGTTGCAGGTTGTCACTGACCAAGGCACAGAATTCTTTCTGGATCCTGGAGAGGTGGGGGCTGGCTAAACTTGGGTTCTGAAACTCGGGACGTGCGCAGGCACCCTCGCAATCGACCCCGCTACAGACAAAGAGGCAGCAGGCACCCACAACAGACCAAGTGCACAAAGACTGCCAGAGTGCTGTTGAAGCGGTAGCTGAACTTATGAATTCTAACCGTCAGTGGTGTTTGCCTGAGAAGGGGGCTGCATCTAGTGGGCATGACTTGGGCTTGGAATCTGACTCATCGCTGCATACAAACCAGAGTTGAGGTCCAACTGAGGTCACCATGCAAACAGCAGCTGTGGTTCATTGACACTTTGACCTTCCAGGGCCTGTGCTTTACATCTATGTCTCTATTTTTTCTTACTTATGTGTTTAGGTGAGGGGGGCCGCTGCTTTCTCCCCACTATTTGCTAGGGGGTTCCCTCCTTACCGAGGGCCTAGGGGATTCCTCTTTTTCTGCCCACGGGCACAGGCGGATATACCATGTCGGGCTCCCTTTCTCTTCTGGGGGTGCTGTGTCTCACTTCTGCCACTCCTCCAACATGACTGTGGGAGTATTTTTGTCCCACGGAATTGTATTTCAGTTTGGATGGGGGGTTGTTGCCTTGCTGTCCAAGGGAGGGGGTGTTCAACTGTTCTGTTTTTTGCTTAGGTTTCTAGGCATTTTTTGCTCACCTGCGCATGGATGTGTGACCCTCTCCTGTTATGCCTGGGCCCCGCAGGCTATATCTGGGTTGTGGTATTAATTGATGTGGAATACTGTACGTTTTTACAAACTCTGCTCCTGGAATGTCTCAGGTCTGCATAGCATGGTCAAGCGTTATAAGGTGTTAGCCTATCTGAAGTAGAGCGGAATAGTTTTGGCTTTCCTACAGGAAACTCCTTTAAATGCTAAAGAGGAGGCTGCCCTCCTCAAGAGGTGGTGAGGCAAAGAGTGTGTGCCAAGTACTCAGCCTTTGACTGGGGATCCTTGATATAGGTGAAACCAGGTGTTGTGTTTTAACTTACTAGTAGCACTATAGATACAGAGGGGCACTACTCTGTCTTGGTAGGCTAGTTGAATGGCCAAGATGTTACTTTTGTTAATGTTTATGCCCCTATTGTTGATAAATCTCAGTTTTTTATCAGCTCTCCCAGATGTTGGCCTCCTTGTTGCCAGAGGCACTTATTATGATGCTGATATTTAACTGTGTAGCCAAGATTGACTTAGATCAGCCTCATCCCCTCTCGGTCACTCCCCTACCTTCTGCGTGACCAGGAAATTCTCTTCTAGGCAGAGCGACTGGGGCCTGGTGGATGGTAGGCGGCATTGTCATCCACAAGATCATGACTACTCCTTCCATTGGATTATGCTTTACCTACATGTTTATCTTGACACCTTCTAATGCTCTCCTGATATCGTAGGGGCCCTTACATC
Source organism: Lissotriton helveticus (assembly GCF_964261635.1). Classification (NCBI taxonomy): domain Eukaryota; kingdom Metazoa; phylum Chordata; class Amphibia; order Caudata; family Salamandridae; genus Lissotriton; species Lissotriton helveticus. The sequence goes on from NC_136067.1 coordinate 540,983,891, forward strand.
TATTGAATACTTGTCCCGTTCTATTTCCAACCACTTCCCCCTGTTTCTGACATTATGATGGGGTGTGATGTGCACCTACATTCCTAGTTGGTACCTTAAGATGGTGAGCCTTGAGGACTCCGCATTCTGCGAGACAATTAGGGATGATATTTAGCATTATTTTGATGAGAATGCTGGCTTTATGTCCTCTTCACTTATGCAGTGGGAGGCCTTTAAGGTTGTCATTCAGGGGTATTGTTTGTCGGAGTCTGCAGGAACCTGGAAGACCCTATTGAACGATATTGTTGTTCATGAGCGGACCCTTAGAGATCTATAGTGCGTGCGCCTAGAGAGGCCAGACCTGCAGCTAGAGCTGCTAGATGCAAATGAGAGAGTAGCAGAATATGTGGAGCACCTCGGATATTTCTATCACCAAGCTTATATGGTCAGGGCGCACACTGAAGGGGAAAGGTCTGGCCCCTTGTTGGTTTGGTTGGCTAACCCCTCTTGTAGCACAGCTTCTATTTTGGAGTTGGCAATACTGTCAGTATCCGCAAGAATAAGCAGGGGGAAATAAACCATTTCTTGCTGACTTTTACTCACCCATATATGCGGCTAGAGAGGCGCCACGAGATTGCACCATTCATGAATGGTTAACTAATTTACCTCCTAATGTGTTGAGCCGGGAAGTGGTAGATGCACTGGGAGAGGATATTACGGAGGAGGAAATCCACGTTAAAGTCCAACGCATGGCCTGCGGGAAAGTTCTGGGGACGAATGGCCTCCCGGTGGAGTTTTATACCGCTTACCTTGATCTTCTCGCCACCCACCTGGTGGCCTTATACCAACATACCCTGACCGCTAAGACGCTGACCCCACCCTGCGTAAAGCCCGTATTGTTCTTCTGCTCAGACTGGGGAATCCTACTACAGACGTAACTGCATGCCTGCCTTTTTCAATGTTGAACGTTGACTATAGGATTCTGAGTGAAGTGCTGGTGCAATGTTTACTTCCCCAATGTCTGAGTTAATTCATACTGATCAGTCTGGCTTTATACAGGGCTGGTGTATCTCTCTAAATGTTAGGCGGCTATTTGTGGTTTTGTGGGAGGGTCTGCGGTTACTGGAATAGCCTGGATGCATGTTCATTGACATCAAGAAGGCACTCCAAATCTGGATTGGCGCTTCCTCCACTCTAATATGCTTCAGATGGAGTTGGGGCACGTTTGGTCTCCTGGACCTTTTTATTATACACCAACTCTGTTGCCAGGATTGGTATTGGTTACCTCACTTGATCGTCCTGGCTGCCTTTTTACAACTGGACATATCCTCCACATACTCTGGGGGTGCCCTTGGTTGACCTTTTATTAGTCTGAAGTGCTACGCCTTTTAGTGGAGGCTATGACTCGTGCCCTGACTCGCATGCTCTGTTTTTCTCTCCTGGGCCTCTACCATCACCCTTTTAAACACAGAGTCACCACTCGGTTCATTGACCTAGCTTTAGTGCTTGCCAAGCACGGAACTATAATGTACTGGAAGCATACCGAGGGTCCCTGATTAGAGAGATGGAGAGCAGATGTATTGCAATGGGCAACTTGAGAGGGGATTACTTTGCTCCATGAGGCACAGCCGGGTAGGAGACCCATAGCATTTGGACATGTGTGGGACACAGTATTTGCTGACTTCTTGTGGGAGGAGATTGAGAGCACTGGATATGATATTGGCTAGGGGTTCCACAAGAGATCTACCTAGTCTTTTTGGGTCCCTGATGTGGTGGTACCCAGATATGGAGTTCATATTACTGTTCCCCTAAAGCAATGACCATCAGGGAGGAGCATGGACTTTGAGGCATTAGGAGAGGGCCACCTTAATACTATGTTGCTTTCAGGAGTCCCGCAGGTGGATGGGCGGAGTAGGTGCTGCGCAATAGGGAGGGAGGGGGTGGTTGTTCTTTTTGTTTATTTTTTGATGTTTTGAACGTAACTACTTGCTTTCCATACTATTGGACCTCACAACAAGTATGCAAACTTCTGGGTTGCTCCCGTGACATGTTGATCTGTAAATGATTGCTTTTTTCCTCTGACTGGGACCTTAATATCGAATCTTATGCTGTGGTTAATTTGTATCGTATTTTTGTTTCTTTTCTTATCCTTGCAACAATTGTGATATTTTATGACTTTACCAATAAAAAGGTGTTTACAAAAAAAATAAATCTTATAAAATCAGTCTTGCTACTGCATAGAGCTAGATTCAAGCAGACTGAACTTGTACCAAACAGCTTGATAAGGGTTGGGTTAGAAGCAGCACAGACTCAAAACATTCCGAACATTCAGTGAGAGAAGCATACACTGTCTGTCTTACCTGCACCTTAACCACACAATTGATGAGCGCCTTGTTAACCTCACTTTGTGCAGTATAATTCTGCCTTATTAAATCTTTAAAATTGCTGTTTAACAAGGGCCTATTTTTTGAATATTTCTCAATATCCATTAAAGTTTCTTATTATACTGCTGAGTGGACAGTGAGCACGATGGTTAAAGCTGCACAATCAAAAACAAGCATTGACAAAGCCAGTACATCCTATTTTTCTTTATCATGCCATCGCAAAGCTATTAAGTTTTGCTTTTTGTTAGGGAAAGCACTTGATAATCATGAGCAACTTTTTGTTTTGCTCACAAGTGTTTTAGAAAGAACATACCGTCATAGATAACATAATATATACTACCTGGGCTACAACACTATGGAAGCTGGGAGAAGGGCGCTTTGTCGAGCAGACTGGATTAGCAAAGTTAAGCTGTACCATTAAAGAAGAGTTTTAAAAACGGAGTCAGAAGATGACTTTGTAAGTGGCGAATATAAAAAACATGCACTGAGCAATAGTGCATGGTAGCTACTTTTGACAACGAACTTGTATTTTCAGTGCTGTTCTCATCTTCACTTTGTGAAAAAAAACGTGTAAATCCAACAGCATGTTATGACAGAAAAGTAAAACAAATAAATTTATAAGATTCAATAGAGAAAAGCTTTAGTATGCCATACATACAAACAGTACATGGCACCTAAACATAAAAGCAATAAACTACCAATTAAAATGTAATAATTTCAATAAATACATCAAAGAAAGAACACTGACTTCTGCAGTCAAGAAAAAAGTAATAATTGAGCACCATAACCAATTGGAACACCAGCGCAACAATGTAACCATTCTGAAATGTCCATGCCTTGACAGACAGCCTTTCCAAGCAATAGCAACCTGTGAAACACTGTTTAAAGCCAATGACTGAAATTGGACGGCAAAAGTCCACTGTACATAGTAACACCTTGTTTGTAATGGTTTCCCCATTGTTTGCTGCCTTATTTTGATAGCTTCAGAACTCTGTGTGCTTTTCCACTGCTAAACAGCAGTAATTCACCTGTGCTTCCTCCTGTAAAATGTGGAGTGCATTGTACCTCCGTGTTTCGCATTTTTAACTTTCTTGAAAGTTCATTATAGATAAATGCCTAAAATGTACCTTTGGCATGGTAGGTTAAATGTCATAAGTGTTTTTTCACCATCCAAATATATGACAAAAGTATACGTCTTCCATGTAAACCACTGTGCCTGATTGTGCTGCAGTTTAAAAGGCAGTGCAGTAACACGTGGCAATGAAACATACATTTGTCTTGTAGGGAAACCTATTTATATATTAATGCCACACCTGAAGTGTACCTTGTAATACTACAAGACAAAGTTCTGTAATGTGAAACACAACCTAACTAAGCACCACCAGTAAGGAATGCTTCACACACCATTAGTTTGCACTGGGCGTAACCTCAAGAGGCCATGCTCCCTTTTAATCATCCTCTACATTGCGCCCGGCCAAGAGGGGTGAGTGCTCCATGCCCCCTCTTTCAAGAAAGAGCCAGGTGGCTCCCTACCTCCTTTCCCACTTTAATTATGACCTTCATGATCTTCAAGGTTTTTTGAGGTAATTGCGCCGTGCTTGACTAGTAGCAGTGTTTGATCTTAGATTATATTGTTGACTATGGACTGTGTTGTGGTCTCTCTCTGCCACAGTTCTGTTGTCATGGGGGCACCCTTGGTTCTTTACTTCCATTCATGTCTTCCCATGGGCATTCTCTGTGAACTGCAGGGATGCCTTCTGGCACCATGGAGGTATCTTATGTCCTTGGTGAGGTCTCGGGAGCTTCTGGTATATCTGCCATTTTGTCATATTCTTCTAACCTCCTCCATCTCACTGGGATCTTCTTGAACCATAAAACATTCCTTGTAACTCTTTTGTCCCTATTGCTCCCACGTTCTCTATTATCTATGGACCACATTCAAATGGTGTCTGAAACTTTTACCTGGGTGATGGCTTCGTATGAGCACTTCATCACCCACCTCTATCTAGGGGTCTTAGGGCTTCCTCCTTCGGCTCACCTAATCACTGGTTTACTTCATAACAGTTGTGTTTTCATGACACCCAGAAGTGCAGGTCCCTATGTCAGACCCTGCCACAATGTTGTCCCGAATCTGCATACTGAACATGAGTGCTATGGGTAAGGAGTAGGTACAGGGCCGGACTGGCTACCGGGCAGTTGTGTGTGCTGCTGAGCTGGGGACTAGTTTCTCTGTGGTGTGGGCTTATTTCGTTGATGGGGACCTGCGTGTGCTTTGAAATAAAAAAAGCAAAACGAATTTCGTTTTGCACACACAGGTCCCCATCAACGAAACCATCCCCCTGCTCGGCAGCACACACAACTGCCCGGTAGCCAGTCCGGCCCTGAGTAGGTCTTGCTATGTGGCACATTGCAATACACCCTTACAAAATGTGTAGACCCCATATCAAGTCCTCTCTCAGGTCCACGCTAATATGGAAGGCCTTATTCAGGATTTTCATGAACCAGTCAACATCTCCAATGGCTTTTGTCTATTGCAGCATTATCTTCCGTGGTTTGGTTTCCAGACTCTGTAGGTAGTCTTTAAATTCAACTCTGCTTGACTTAATCTCCAGAGCCAGCCCGAGGCTAGAAATTCGACCACTGGAAATTTGGATTGTCCATCTACCATCGCCATTATTAACCAGTCTTGAGGAAAGCTGTCAAAGTTTATGTTAATCTTGCTCCATGGGGTTTGATATGGTCCTTCCAATATGATGGTTGCAGGCCTACCTGACCTTTTTCTCACATGGCAAGCTCTACAGGCTCTGATCCTCTCTTCCACTGCTTCATCCATCCATGAGAACCATAACTTTTTCTGGACTCCGGACGTTGTTTTGGCAACTCCTTGATGCCCTTGATGTATGAGGTCTATAACTTGTTTCCACTGGGACTGCAGCACTACAGTGAGTCACCCTCAAAGGAGAAGACCATCTACTGTGGTGCTGAGTTCTTCCCTCCCTTTCCAAAGCTGTGGGAGTGCCAGTTTATCCAGTTGTTCATACTTTTGTGAAGCTTTTATTATTTTCTTTTAACCCCTTGTGTGCTGTTGACGAGCTCAGCTTGTCATGAGGGACGGTTGAGCTGCCCTCATGACGAGCTGAGCTCGTCACAGCCGATGGAACGTTCGCACGCAGGGATAATTACCCCGCTGTGCAGAACGTTCTAAAAACGGGTGTGGTGTGACGAGCTCAGCTCGTCACGAGGGCAGCTCCGCTGTGCCTCATGACGAGCCGAGCTCGTCAACAGCACAGCGGCGCCGCACGCGGCCCCCCTCCCTTGCACAGCGGGGGGAAACACCCCACAGTCAAGGGGTTACTTGATGGTCTTGTAGTGCTGCCATCACTTTATATATTTATATATGCACTCAACATCTTGTGAAGCTGACTTAATGTCCTCGAGGTTCATTGCTTTTGGGCATGCCCCTTGTTTGACCAGACAAATAAAGTCATCAGTGTCATCTTCTTCTCCCATCTGGTCTCATCCCCTTGTTCAGGATGCCTCAATAAGTTGTCAGCGGAGTTTCTGACTCCTGGTCAGTAAATGTCATGAAAATGTGATTTCTAATGTTGGACTGCCAACCGCTTTATTCTTAGTAGTTGGTGTTGAGATTTATCTGCAGACAAATGAACCAGTAGTTTATGGTTTGTCACCACTTGAAACTCTCACTCATAGAGATAGATGTTGACAACCCCATTTAATGGCCAGGGCTTCCTGTTCAATCTGTGCATACTGGCCTTCTGCAGTAGTCAGTGCTCTGCCTGCACTTGCTATTGGTGCCCATGTCCCTCACTCCTGCTCTCGAACAAGACCAGCACCCTGACCCACTGGATCAGCGTCCATAATGAGTTTTGTGTTTCTCATAGAATTGATGTATCCACGGTGGTATCATGGAGAAGTGTCTCCTTCATGTCTTTAAATGCAGATTCCGTCTGAGCATGCCAGTCCCACTTGACATTTAATTTCTCTATGGATCTTACTCATGATGTGAGAAGTTGGCCTGGTAAATGCTGTCCACTAATTAAAGTGGGCACCTTGCACCTGTCCAAACGACCCTTATTGATGATTAGGTCAAAAACAACCTTTAAAGAAAGCTATCCTAGTGGTAGCTGTGGAGAGCAGCCTTCAGGCTAAGTCTCTAAGGAATGTAAAGCAGCCTGTTTTACCAGATTAGGACCTCCTGAATAACGAAATGAAAGGGGAACCACACAAGAGATATATAAAATATATGTATTTATTACTAAACACTCTCTACTAACCTGTATACGAGATTAGAGCACAATGATTCAGAAAAGGGGGTGGTGATGAACAGAGTGCCTGAATTAAGCAGACCACTCTTACCCAGTCCAAAGATCAGGGCTTGATCCATCACCGTTTTTTAGCTCACTGCACCATCCCAGCTCAGAACTTGGCTATATGCAAATTAGTCTGTTCCTGTCCCAGTGCATGATGGGAACAGGGCAAACCAACCTACCAAGCCAATTCTTATACTGGGAAGGAAACAAGCTTCCGGGGACCGGTTTCTGCCATTTCAGGCGTCGTCGGCCCGGCTTATTTGAATCCTGATGGTGCAATGAGCAAGGGACTCACATCTGAGTATACCCTTCCACGCTTATGGTGAACAAAATGATTCAGAAAAGGGGGTGGTGATGAACAAAGTGCCTGAATTAAGCAGACCACTCTTACCCAGTCCAAAGGTCAGGGCTTGATCCATCACCGTTTTTTAGCTCACTGCACCATCCCAGCTCAGAACTTGGCTATATGCAAATTAGTCTGTTCCTGTCCAAGTGCATGATGGGAACAGGGCAAACCAACCTACCAAGCCAATTCTTATACTGGGAAGGAAACAAGCTTCCGGGGACCGGTTTCTGCCATTTCAGGCGTCGTCGGCCCGGCTTGCTTGAATCCTGATGGTGCAATGAGCAAGGGACTCACATCTGAGTATACCCTTCCATGCTTATGGTGGACAAAATGATTCAGAAAAGGGGGTGGTGATGAACAGAGTGCCTGAATTAAGCAGACCACTTCTACCCAGTCCAAAGATCAGGGCTTGATCCATCACCGTTTTTTAGCTCACTGCACCATCCCAGCTCAGAACTTGGCTATATGCAAATTAGTTTGTTCCTGTCCCAGTGCATGATGGGAACAGGGCAAACCAACCTACCAAGCCAATTCTTATACTGGGAAGGAAACAAGCTTCCGGGGACCGGTTTCTGCATTTCAGGCGTCGTCGGCCCGGCTTGCTTGAATCCTGATGGTGCAATGAGCAAGGGACTCACATCTGAGTATACCCTTCCACGCTTATGGTGGACAAAATGATTCAGAAAAGGGGGTGGTGATGAACAGAGTGCCTGAATTAAGCAGACCACTCTTACCCAGTCCAAAGATCAGGGCTTGATCCCCCCTTTTTGTAATTATTTTGGCCCCCATGAGTCTGGAAGGGTATGCTCAGACATGAGTCCCTTGCTCATTGCACCATCAGGATTCAAGCAAGCCGGGCCAAAGATGGCTGTAATGCCAGAAACCGGTCCCCGGAAGCTTGTTTCCTTTCCAGTGAAGAATTGGCTTGGTAGTTTGGTCTGCCCTGTTCCCATGATGCACTGGGCCAGGGACAGACTAATTTGCATATAGCCAGGTTCTGAACTGGGATGGTGTAGTGAGCTAAAAAACGGTGATGGATCAAGCCCTGATCTGTTGACTGGGTAGGAGTGTTCTGATTAACTCAGATACTCTGTCCATCACCACCCCCTTTTTGAGATTAGAGCACAAAGCACACAATTATTAATCAATAGAAAGACAGTAAATAGCAAAATACACAGCGGGCTCCAGGAGGAGACCGAACCATATACTAAGAAAGTGGTATAACCACCACGACTTGACTGGACACAGTACCTAGAGCATGTAGAATCACTGGGACCCCAAGGAAAAACCCAAAGTAGTGACATAGGGGACCCACGGAGAACAGGTGCAGTGTGAGAACACCGACGCGAGCTCCGTACAACTCCATGGGAAAGTCGCGGTTGGAAAATTACAGTTTAAGGACATTTCTGAGAAGACTTCAAGCAAACCCTTTGGAACATAGATGGTTCTAAGGCCAGCACCCTTGTGAGTACCAAAGTAACCATGTTACCTATCCCAGGGGAGCCGGTGCATAGGGGTCAAATGGTGTAGGAAAACGTCATCATTTTCAATGGCGTGACTCAAAGAAGTGCTACTGCCGGGAAGATGAAAAGTGTCGGGTGGAATCCAAGCCTGGATCTGAGGTGAGAACAACCTCAAAGCAGAGGGGACAGAGTCTGGGTCACTTCAGGGTGACCAGGGGCTAGGTAGACGGATACCCACTGATGTTGGGTGCTTCAGGTGAGATGGCTGGATGCTTGACTCTCCAGCCACAGGGACCAGGAGACTTTGACGATGACCAAATTCTGGAGGTGAGCTGTTCCACAAAGGGTGTCGAGTGCTGAGGGGTCAGTGTGCGGATTGAACACCAACAAGCCTTGGCAAATACAACCCACATGGGCAGAGGAAACCAATCACGGTGTGGACCAGCAAGGTCCAGGAGCCTCTCCAAGCTAAGGGGAGTCAGGGCACTTCTGGAGCAACCAGGGAAGCCCAAGATAAATCAAAGTTACCTTCACAGGGACCCACAAGCCAACAGACCAGGGATCGTAAAGGGACCTTAAGCTGAATCACAAAATACCAGCCAACGGAACACTCGTGAAGTGTAGGCCAGAAATCTTCAGTGCAATTACTGCTCGGGGTCAGGACTACAGGTAGCCCAAAGCACAGCCTCAGGGATCACTAAAAAGCATATGCTGCTGCAAAAGTACACGGTGCACAGGGGTTGGGTTGCACGGTCCCCACGAGGGATACTGTCTCAGAATTGCTGAGAGAGCAGATCAACCTCAGGGGCACTTAGGAACCTACCTCCTGTGTAGCATGGAATCTTTGGAGTCCTCAGGAGCTTGGGAGAAGCAAACCAGTCAGATGCATTAAAGGTGCCTGCCTTGCAGGGGAGTAACTCCTTTTCTCCAAAGGAGATTCTTCAGTCATCCAGCATAGTGTAGATCATTGAAGTACTTGATTTATGCTTGCAGAGTTTAGTCCAGGTAAAATCTAAAGTCCTGTAGTCAGGGTTCCTACTTTATACACAAGGAAGGGGTTGGACAACTATGGGGACCCACCTATGGGAGGGCCAGGACAGAGTGGTGGTTACACCCATGTCCTTTGTCTAGTTTTGCACCAGAGCAGGAGCAAATGGCTCTTAAAACAGGTTTGAACTGGACTATGCACAGGGACACCAAATGTGCCCCCAGTGCAGACTGTCAGGTACTCTCAGTGTGCACCCACCTAGCCCCAATACACTAAATCCTGTCTGGGAGGTGGTCGCACCTCCCTGTGACAGTAAACCTATTGTCAAGCCTTCCCCTCCTCGAGCTCAGCTCAGCAGCAGGAGGGCAATACACGTGTCTCTGGCTGGCAGCATCCATTTTGTGATACACAGGTCGAGAAAGCTGGTACCGGGTAGTCCGGTGGCCCACAGTAGTGGATCTACAAGGTAGGAATCATACCTCCCACACCAGTTACTGGTGTGGGGATATGATTCCAAGGTGTTTGACTCCAAACACGACATGTTTTTATGCAGCCGATTTAAAGTTAGCATTTACAGTAAGGTTATAATGCACTTAAGTATATATGGGTTGGCTGCATCACCGACAACACCAGATAATAGATTACGAAGGTTGCAGAGGGACTCTGCTCACCCTCTCACTCAAAACCCAACACCCTGCCTTCAGAATTGATAAGGCCTGCCATAGGGGTTTATATGTGCAGTGATTTAGAATAGATATAGGTAACCTATATCTAAGTAAGGAGTGCATGCACCACCTTACACAGGCTGCAGTAGCAGGCCTGTGGTGTCAGTTTGAATGGTCTCCCAGGGGTGGCATAATACATGCTGCAGCCCCTGGGAGGCCACTGGGGTACCTATGCCCTGGGTACATGGTGTACCATATACTAGGAACTGATAAGGGTACCCCAGTCTCCAATCCGGGGTGTACCTAAAGTACATGCACAACCAATTTGGGGAGAAAGCAGATAAACTGGGGTCCTGATTAGCAGGATCCCAGTCAGACTAGTCAAAAACCAGAAAAACACTAGGAAAAAGTGGGGGTAACCATGTAGTCAGATTCCACCTTCCTACATAACCCCCCCCCAAGCGAAAGGAGATAGGCTAACCTTGCCCAGTAAGACTTTATTGACTAAGTGGCCATATAAGGAAGATCCTGCACTAGCATGAATACCCCCTGTCTTATGGTCCACTAAGGAGTCCCTACCCTTGGGATTACTACCTGTAGTGTGTTTTGGCAAAGTAAAAGGCTGGTGGGGTGTCTGAGTAGAGAAGTGAGGCCCTAATAAAGTTGGTCTCAGCTTCCTGAGAGCACTGGTCACCATGGAGGACTTTCTTTCCATGACTGAGTTGTATCTGGCCCTAAGGGTCAACCTCTTGCTGCCTACAGCTGGGGGTTGGGTCCCTTTGGTTGGAACACTGGAAGGAGAGGGTAGGTTTGGAACCATTTGCTCCCAGGTTTGCCCTTGCCCAATAGAGTCCATCTGGGGGAGGTCCCTACCCAAGGGTAAGAGGGATCCATTTTTTTATTTTTATTTTTATTTTAAAGCTCTTTTATAGCGCAGGAATTCGACCTCTGAAGAGGTATCTCCGCGCGTTTGTTCTTTCCGTGTGCTGAGCCAGACGGAGACATCTGTATGACATTGGTGAGAGGCTACTAGATGGAGAATAGGTGCGTCTTCAGGCATTTCCTAAACTCAGGCAGATTAGAGTTTAGCCTAAGAGTGAGAGGCAGAGAGTTCCAGAGAGTGGGGCCTTTATATGATAGGGCTCGCCCTCCCTGTCTCTCTCTTTTAATCCTAGGGATCTGGAGCAAGGCTTGATTTTTGGAGCGTAGGGTTCGACCTGGTTCATAAGGTTTAAAGATTTCCGTTAGGTACCTGGGGCCAGATCCAAACAGACATTTATGAATGATGCAGCAGATCTTAAATTTCACTCTCTGGCGAATGGGTAGCCAGTGTAGCTTATTTAGCAGAGGACGAGAGGGGGATCTGGCTGGAGCATTTGAGATCAGCCTAGCAGCCGTGTTCTGGGCTACTTGTAGCCTGCCTAGCTGTTCCTCATTAGCAGATATGAGCAGCCCATTGCAGTAATCCAGCCTGCTGATTACTAGGGTCTGCACTAGTGTTTTTCTATGATGGTCTGCTAAGTAGGGGAAGACTCTCCGCAGTAAGCCAATCACCCTCATGCAGGTTCCTGTAACCTGTGTGGCATGATATTTAAGTACCAAGTATTGATCAAGCTTAACACCTAGGTTTTTTACAGTTTCTTTTGGGCATGGGGCCATACCTAATTCAGGAGGCCACCACTCAGGTGACCAGAGGAGTGGGGCGTCTCCAAAGAGCATGACCTCCGTTTTGCCTACATTACACTGCAGGCAATTGGAGGTCATCCATCCGGCTATCGCTCTCATTCCTGCAGCAAAAGAGCTTTTTACTGTTGGTGTCATATTCTGGAAAGGGAATAGTAGCTGGGTTTCATCAGCATAAGATATTGGTGTGAACCCATGTTCTCTCACAATTTTCGCCAGGGGGGCCACATGTGGGGCTTAGGCATGAGCCCTGTGGAACCCTCTTTGTGAGCTCCCTAAAGATGGAAGAATGGGAGCCCAAACGAACACTTTGTGAGCGACCGGATATGAAGCTTTTTAACCATGATAGGGCCGTTCCGTCGACTCCTACCCCCTCCAGACGACTGATGAGGGTGTCATGAGACACCGTGTCGAAGGCAGCGGACAAATCTAACAGCACCAGAATCATAGAGCCTCCTCTATCCTGTGCCATCCGGATGGTATTGGTCACGGAGAGGAGAGCTGATTCTGTGCTGTGATTTGGTCTGAACCCAGATTGAGAAGGGTCCAGACCGTCCGATGCCTCGATGTATTTAGACAGGTGAATGTTGACATGCCTCTCAGTCATCTTACTCAGGTGGGGAAGGAGAGATATTGGACGGAGGTTGTTAAGGTCAGACCATGGTAACGCGGTATTTTTGCGGACAGGGTTCACAACTGACTTTTTCCAGACACTGGGAATCTTTCCTTCCTTAAGGGAGAGATTAATCAGTGATTTAAAGCTCGTGGCTAACAGGCTGCCTAGTGGAGCTATCATCTTAGCAGGTAATAGGTCTGTGGGTGAGCCTGATTTGATTAGGTTATATAGGGTAGTGACTTCTGTCAGGCTGATCTCTGGAATCACAGTGAGCCTGCTGCTTTCACTCTTGGCTGGCCAGGGGCAGGGAGAGTCAGCAGTATCCCTAATATTTGATGCTTTGGTGATTTTCTCGTAAATTAGTTCAATCTTATCCTCGAAAAATGCGGAGACATCATCGCATAAAGTTTGACTAAAATCATCCAGGCTTTCGCAGGCTATAGGCTTGACAAATAATTGCAAGATTTTATAAAGTTCTCTAGTAGAATTCCCTGCCTCTGTTATCTGTAACTCGAGTCTATTTCTCCTGGCTTGTTTTATGTGTTTAGAATAGTTAGATTGTGCCTCCAAATAGTGTTTTTTACTAATGGGTGTATGTGTTTTTCTCCAATCTCCTACATTGTTGTTTCTCTGCCCTTCGATCTTCCGTGTACCATATTTCTTGCTGAGTTACAGAGCATTGCTTATGTAATTCCTGCGGTGCAAGTAGATCAATTGCTTTCAGGAGTGCTTTATTAAACTTAAATAGACCTTGTTCAATGTCATCGTCTTCGGAGAGAGTGGGTTCTTTCCATACTTTCTGTAATCCTTCTAGAGTTATTTTGGCCATTTCCGTTTCCATATTGCAGGGAGAGGTTTTTGGCGTGGTGGTTGAGGACCTAATAAGGTAAAAGTTAACATATAGTGGTCTGACCAACTAATAATAGTGGGAGGGCAACATGTTATTTTGGGGCAATTAGTTAAGATTACGTCAAGTGTGTGCACACCCAAGTGTGTTGGGCCCTTGTTCTGGATTTTCAGTCCCAAACTAGAGAGATCGGCGAGCAGGGACATGCTATCAGGGTGATTTGGTAGGTCTATGTGAACATTAAAATCTCCAAGGAGAATGAAATCTTCCTTGGCTCTAAAATAAGGGGCTAATAGTTCCATAAGAGTGAGTGAGAAATCAGAGCATGGGCCAGGAGGGCGATATACTAGTGCTCCTTTCCACTGTGTTGTAGAGGAGAGGGAAAATCTGAAAATCATTATTTCCATCTGAGCATCACATCTTTGATCAAGTACTGTGACTTTTAGACTCTCTTTATAAACGACAGCCACACCCCCTCCTATTTTTTTCGAGCGATCTAGATGAAGAATCTCATATCCAACAGGGATTCCTAGCATAATTGCGGGGACTGTATGGGGTTTTAGCCAGGTCTCCGTGAGAAAACAGATGTCTGGCATGTCTGTATTAATAAGGTCCCATAGTTGCTGGTAGTGTTTAGGTAGGGAGCGTAAGTTCAGTAGAAAACATTTTAGTCCAGAAGGTCCCTTTCCAGCAATATAGCTGTCGGCGAGTATACTGGCTACACAGGACAAGGAGGGTATCTGAGGGGGCTGCCCTGCAGGGGCTGTAGTGAGGGCGCCTGATAAGTTATCCCTTGTTAAACATGTATAACCAGCCTGAAAGCGACAGTTTGCACATGAGAATGGACCCTCAAAATTAGGCCAGATCTCACGCATACAGGTAGCAGGGGAGATAGGTATCAGACTGAGAAGTTTTTCCCTTGAATAGGATATGATAGTGCTAACCTGTGAGTCGGGAGTACCAGATGTTGGAGCCATGTCCCTTAGTCCTGTCCTGTCGCGGACGGGCACAGACGGGCTTTTCTTCTGCGCTTCTTAGGCGCACTCGAAGGTACCCCCTGCGCGCAACTGCTGCGCGCCTGATGGGGAGGCGTGGCTAAATAGCCCTGATTACAGTAGCGACAAGAGCGCTGACCTCCGCTCTAGCGGAAGTGGATGTTATTGTGCCTGGCTCTTACCTGTCCGCCTTCCGCTCTACGGCATTAATTGCCGAGTCGGACCGGGGCGGGCAGGCTGCAGTATCGAGCCCAGGCAATGCGGGGAGAGTGTCAGGATAGTTTCCAGCAGTTAGTAATATGGATTATTAAATCAATCACAAATGTTAAAAACGATACCAAGTTTTAAAAAATGCTTCCTAACTCCTCGCAGCCCTCGCAGTCAAGATAGACAGTCTATGATCTCACTCTACCATCGGGTGAACAGCGGGTCGGGGAGACACTGCCACCGTCTCCCTACCGCAGCCACTCGATGTTCTGTCCGGTCTAAATAGCCCTGATTACGGTAGCGACTAGAGCGCTGACCTCCGCTCTAGCGGAAGTGGATGTTATTGTGCCTAGCTCTTATCTGTCCGCCCTCCGCTCTACGGCATTAATTGCCGAGTCGGACCGGGGCGGGCAGGCTGCAGTATCGAGCCCAGGCAATGCGGGGAGAGTGTCAGGATAGTTTCCAGCAGTTAGTAATATGGATTATTAAATCAATCACAAATGTTAAAAACGATACCAAGTTTTAAAAAATGCTTCCTAACTCCTCGCAGCCCTCGCAGTCAAGATAGACAGTCTATGATCTCACTCTACCATCGGGTGAACAGCGTGTCGGGGAGACACTGCCACCGTCTCCCTACCGCCATCATGGTGTTGAGAAATTTTCACCTGGGTGTCCCTAACCGCATGATGAGGGGATTCCTCTGGACAGTAGGCCCTTAGGGTTCCACTGACCTCTGCAGCCCTGGGCTGATTGAGGTAGGGTAGAGAGGGGCTGGATACCTGCTCCAGACTGGGTACCACCTTGGGAGGGTCCCCTGCAATCAGTGGTGTTGCCAGGCTAGGCCTGACCACCTCTGCGGCATTTCCTTCACAAGGCGTAGGACTAGTTCCCTGAGGAAGCTGACCCCTACCTATAGTATGGGGTAAGAAGACTTTTCTTTAACCCTTCTGCTCTCTGGTGGAGTAGAGTGGGCCATTCTTTCAGGCTCCACCACTCCAAAATTTTCCTGGGGTTGGACTGAGGCCCCAAGGGTCCCACCAACTTTCTCAGGGAGGCCTAACATTCTTAATTGGGCCTGGTATTCAACTTCAGCCCAGGCGGCTGAAATTTCTAGATTACTACCCAACAGGCAATTAACAGGCAAGTTTGGGGACAATGACACTCTCTTTGGGCCAGTAACCCCTCCCCAGCTGAGATTGACTACGGCCATGCGATGGTCTGTCCTGATACCATCAATGTTGGTCACCTGGTACTTAAACTCAGGTAAAAGCTAAACTAGGTTCCTTGTCACCATGGTAACACTAGCCCCTGTGTCCCTAAAGGCCACAGGGCCTTGTATGAGTGGGTGTATAAGTGTCTGGATGGAGGATTTAGTAGGTACATGACACTGTACAAGTGAGTGATTAAATGTATCTGAATGCAAGCATTAGTGAGTAAAGTGTGTGAATGTCTGTATCAGTGTATCTTGCTGTGTAAGCTACTGCATTCGTTGGTGGGTAGCTACATGAGTGTCTATATGGATTATTGATTGGTTGCGTGAGTATTTGTATGGGTGCCTGAGTGTGAGTGTGGGTGGATGGGAGGTGTGTGACTTTATGCATAGATGTGTGAGTGCTTCATTCACTGGGTGGATGGGTTCAAGAGTGCACGTGGAAACAGCTGTATGAGTGGGTGAATGTGTCTATGGGTGTGCTGGTGAGTGAATGCATATCTCAGTGCTACATGTCCAAGTAACTACATATGTAAAACAAAGTGCATGTGAGATTTGAAGTATTTAAATAACTATACATGAGAGCCAGTGATTGTGAGAGTGGCTGTATTTGATCAGTGTGTACTTGTATCAGTGATTGTATAAAAGAGTAAACATATGTTAGTATCTGTATGAATAAGTAAGGTTGTATGTGTATAACTTTATAGGTGAGTAAACAGAAGTGTGATTGATTCTTTGCATGTCTGACTAAGTGTTTGAGTACCTCTGGATCAGTGGAGGTGTGTATGTGTTTGTATAGGTGTATGAGTGCCTATTATAGTGTTGCATTAATGAGTCACTGCATCTATCAGTGACTGTATGGATGAATGAGAGGATGTGTGTGTGACCTAGGAATCCATGTGTGCGTACGTAGTAACTGGTATTGGTGTCTCTATTCTTTCAAAAATGGTAGTCTGTATTTTAGAGTGGGTGTATCAAAGTTTTTATTAAGGTATAAGGAGGTGCAACAGATTTCACGTGGATGATGTCATCAGTGATGCCACCAGTGATGTCATTTGAGATGTCATCAGTGATGTCACTGACCATGTCATGAGTTATGTAAAATGTGACGTCATCAGCAGTGCATTACCGGGGCACGAGTTATAGTTAGCTCAACTAACTATAACATTGGAATTTCTATGGTTTTGTATGAGTGAAATGTCAAACTAACTATAACGACCCTGAAACCTAGGGTTTTTTCAGTGAATTTCAAAGGTTTTTTTAAATGCTAATTTGTAACTATAACGTCCCTGAAACCTGTTTTTTTCATTGAATTTCAATGTTTTTTAAATGCTAATTTCTAATTATAATCTTCTTTAAACCTATAGTTTTTTCAGTTATTTTAAATTATCACTTCATTATGAACCTAGTGAAAACAGCCTATATCCCCAGTTTTCCAGCAATAGCTTCCACAAAAAAAATTAATCACAAATGAGAACAACAACTAACGGTAATACACTCTGAGCGCCAAAAGTACTACTTACTCAGTGCACCGTAAGTCTTCGCCACCTGGCGTAATTGAGGCAGAATTCAGTAGACAAAAAGACATTGATCCGAGCGTGACTCCCCGGGACCATGCATCATTATAGGGTACGTAAACGCTAAGCGCATAAAATACTACTAACTCAGTGCACCATAAGTCATCGCAAGAAAGAGTGAACAGTTTTATGTCAGCAGTGATGCATACTATCACTCGAAAATCACCCAAAAATACTTATAATATAAAAAGTACAGAAGAATCGAAGTACATTAATGATTACAATCCGGTGATTTTGAAGATGTGGACATACAATCTGTTGCAGATAACTCAATTGTTGTTGCTCGCTATGTCACGTCATATATTACCAAGTCTGAGAAGACAGAATTAAACGAAATGTGGGAGAAGATTTCACAGGAGAAGACACTTAGCAACAAATTGTACAGTTTCAGCTTGAAGATGCTTTCACATCCAGAAATTGGATCCTACGAACGACCCTGAAACCTACATATTTCGAATGTGTGTTCCATAAATGTTTCATCGTTTGTTCCATACACCTACACTGCGGTCAGGAGAGCTCACAATTTAAATTGAAACATGCTTTATTTATTACAGAGAGAATTGTACTCTATCCCCTCGAACTTTGTCAAGAGGAAGTGACTAAAAACATTCCTCGATGTCTGTGCTGACTACTGCACCCAAGAGGTGGAGAACATTACGATTTAGGCCAATAGGGTTTTGTCTGAGAGGATGTTTTTTGACTGGTTTTGGGCCAATAGCTTATTACTTAGAGTGGCCTGTTTGTATGATTACACAGGTGATATGTGTAGCGGACCAGAGAGGAAACCTCTTGATGATCGGAGGCTTTGTGGACAAAGGTCTGACTAAGAAACAGGAAGTGATGTTATACATTATATCAGTTTATTTCCGGGCGGACCATATAGGAAACAGAATGCAGCCAGATAAGATGTGCGTGTATCTGGCACGGATGATTTGATTGGCTCACCTAAGATAGAAAAGAGGAGGTAGAGCGTTTTGACATTGCACTCCGGATTTATCGGACCAGGTGCCGGGAAGAGGACTGAGGACTGTGCTTTTCTGGTTTTCTTTGACGGTTGAGCATACTGGATCATTATACTGAATGAAGATCGGCGTACTTTGGGTCTTGCGTTATTTTTGGGATATATTTTTAGACAAGTTGGTCCTTTCTTGATAGGGAGGACATTGACCCGTGCGGTACGGTTTTGTGGACAAGGATCCGGACATTACTAGTGTTGTTGGACCTTTCTTTGGGCACATCTGCCGAGGAACGACTAACTTCATAAGGATAAGGGACTTGTATATGGAACTTTGGAGGAATAGGTCAGTTTCATGAGATTAACCAGATGATTGTAGGTAAGAGGGTTTGTAGAAAATACATTTGTGATGTGGATGTTGAGAAGGGGTATTTAGCCTTGGCTTTATGCGGGTAAAAGTTAAGTTAAAACAAGCCTCTTATATACATATATTGTTTGCAGGTGTGACGGGCAGCGCAACCAGAGATTGGCTACAGGGTTCTCATGAGAGAATTGTTCAGGCAATAAATTTGGGTAAGATTAATAATTTAGAGATGCGGTTGGATGATTTCATACTTTGACCAGCTATAGGGACGGTGATTTGGTTAAACTTGCTTTATATATATTTTTGCAGCTGAGAAATTCATAACTGGATAAAGTATCAGTAGAACCAGTTGATCCATTTAGGAGGAACTCAAATTGATCGTGATGTTTTGGATAACAACAACACTTATGCAAAAGAAGGTGAGCCTTAGCTTATATATTTATATATAAAAATTATTTTTCCTTTTTAGCGTTTAACAGTTATGTTTCCAGGGGTTAAGACCTCATTTGATTGGGTGACCTTGGCTATTGCAGGCAAGGGTAAATTGTTCTCCTTGGCGGAATCAAGCAACACATGAATTAAGTTATTAGATGAGTTATCTCGAGGTACAATAGAGATAAAATATGAATGTTCAGGATGTTCAATAGGTAGGGTGGTGCCCTGTAAGTAATTGTATTATATTATGTTATACGAATTTGTTTAATTTTATTAGAGTGATTTGAGATTTAATTTATGTCTTTATTTTGTCAAATATATATGGCTTATTAGACGGGGGCGAAACACGTCGGCTGTTAAATGTGTTGAATTGTTATATAAGTCCAATGGCAGTTAAATGTGTTAAATTGTCATATAAGTCCAAATTTTGGAAATTTATAATTGTACTTTTATTAAGCTGATTAACCTGATTCAGTTAATATGTAAAGCTGACTGACCTGAAGACTGATCTGAGAAATAAAAAGTAATATTAAATGTTTAGTAGTGTTGGTTTCAAGAACCATTTTTAAGATTATTTGAATAGAATATTTGACTTTTCAGGTTTTGGACATAGCACACTCCCTTCTTCATTCTAGGAGAACATTACGATGCCAGATGTGATGTGGCAGAGATCGTACTTGCACCTTTCTTTATAGCTGGATGAAGTTACCAATAAATTATCACTGAAATTATAAATACGTCTGTCGAGTGGTTACTACAACCCTTTATAATAAAATATTTGTGTATATTTTCACATCTGCTGTCCTACCTCAGTGTACCACAAGTCATGTACCCTTTACGATAGAATCATTTCTGTATTATTTCATATTTGGTGCCCGCACCTTAGTGCAGCACAAATCATTGACCCTTCATGATTGAATTATTGTGTTTTTATCCAGAAGCCTAAATCGATATTACTATTTTATGCCCTTGTTCGGTTATAATCAATAATATCCCTATAACGGCATAATAATCATATCCATATTCAGTCGTAGCACATGCTGTCACATTAAGCAAGGCTGCTTCCCCGGCCCCCTAGAAAGCACAACGAGTTCTCTAAACAAACCAAACCTCCAGCAACCTGGGAAATCCCCCTTGCTTTTGTTTTGATTTCATCCTAGAACTCCTGTAAAGCACTGTAAGAACGGCCAGTTCTTAGTGACATCTTTATTGACGTCTTATGTCCAACCTTACGTCAAACCCGGCACCTTTCAGGTATAAATATACCAACGTTGCTTTAAGCAAACACACGGTGGTGGTTTTCGAGCAGAGCAGCTATCTACTTGCCCGAGAGCCCACGGACGCTGCCCCTCCTCTTTGACGCACTGAGAGAGACGCTGTCTTTTCTCCTGCCGAGAAATCCAGCTCCGGTGTTTCCAGATACCTTCGCGGGTTACTGGGATATCGAGTCCTGAGAGAGAGATACCAGACCTCCTGCTTTCTAATACCCAGGTACAGAGCTGACTAAAACCTTAGAGAGAATTCTTGAGCCAGATTCTTGGCAAAAACAAACTTAACTCAAACTGCTACTTACTTACTCCTTTCCACGTATTAGGCTTAGGTCAGGTACACCGGGGTAGGCGTATTTAGAAGCACCAGTTGAGTACGTTAGTCAATGTATATAAGTATGTATATATTTTATCTATTTTAAAGTATCTTATGGCTAAGAAACCATATCAATGCTTTTACAGTATTATTTCTTAATCCTTCTTTCACTGTACGCACTTTACTTTACTATGAGTATTGCAATTGTGGCAATTCATTTCTCTTGTATGAGAAAAAAGACTGCTCAATAAATAACAACCTTTTATTGAAAACGCCCGTCTTTCTTTTCTCTGCATTCTGGTGAAACTAAGTATGCGCACTTGACTGAGCGAAATAGCTGTCTATTGTTTTCACACGACTCTAGAGATACACTCTTATTCTGAGGGAGCAAAGTTGTCATGTTACATGGTTGTCAGAAGCTAATCCCTTCTTGTCTATCCAGGGAGGTTAAACTCCTCCTCGTTAATTCGAAAAGGTTTCTAGTGACCTCTGAGCTAGCTGACAAAAACTTAAGTCTAATATAGTCAGTAGAGACCTAGTCGACTTCAGTCCTACGTCTACACTGCTGAATATATTATTCCAATGCGCAGAGCCTATTGGAACTATAGAAACTACACTACATGGCGCCCAACGTTTGGTAAGGCGATAAATCTAACGCAAGACGTTAGAGTAACTCAGTTGTGCTTTTTCACACAGAACCCTTTTCCCGTAAATACTCCAAAAGACGTCTAGAGTGGGTTAAAGGTTAAAATCCGCCAGAACTTAGTAGGAAGAGATTCCTATGTATAGTTTTTGGTATAGTCAACGTTGAAGGATACAGTGTTCCAAAAATATTGTGCACCTAATCTTTGTTTCCTTGAAACTTGATCTGCAACAAAAACCTTTCTGTCAGTAAAAATGACGGAAAGTGAAGAAGAAAGGGAGGCAGCTATAATAGCAGCTCGACTCCTAGAGGATGACACCAGTCTCCTACAGAATGACCCGAATGCTATACTCATTCCGGTCAACATAAGGAAAACTATAACTCTTAAACTTATAGAAAATGGACTAACATCAAGAGGTGGAATAGTCGTATTCGTAATTGAGGCTCATGAATATCGGCAGACAGAGGTATTCTATTCATGGATAAACTTTCCAGCAGCAAACGCTGTCACACACGACTTCCACTATTACAAAATAGAGGAACCTCCGGAAGAGTACACCCCTTTCGAGGAGGTGGAAATCCCACTAAAATACCAAGAGCACCTGCTCTGGTTTGAAGGTGCCCTAAAACATAATAATCACATCACCAGGCTCGGTCCACTAGGTAGACCAGGAGCAACGTGGCCGGTTCTAGCCAGCTACACACCACATCCCGACATCGAACAAATGTCAGTACCAGAACTTTTAGCACAGCTAAAACAACTGATTAAAATACATAGACAATTAGTCCTATATGTAATGTGGACTTCAACAGTCCAACCAGCTATTAACATTCCACAGCTGACCCCTCATCAGGGGAACACAAACAAAATTACACCACAGAACATACAATCATGTCTTGGTAAAGTACCCGCAAAACGGGAACAAATTCCATTCTTATTAGCACAAAAAATCACTCAAATAGAGGCAGTATTTCCAGATACTACCCCTACTGAGAAACACAGAATTCTGACTATCTGTCTTCCAATGGGGATCGCATCACATTTGGAGGACTGTGACACTTGGGGCACAGTCTTTGCTTCCATCTACACAAAAACACATGGTGTTCTGTCTATGGCGGTAATACCAGATGTACTAAGACAGATTCAAAATGAATACGGTTCAGAACCTGCTTTAACTCTGGGTATGAAATTACTGAAAGACTTCAAGCAGGTCTCGGCTATATTATTAGCCAACATAAAAGGAGAAGCAGCATCTGTGGCGATCCGCCAGAAGTTGAAAGAAACAGATATAGCAGACCAACCAATTGAACTTGCCAGAATTACAGAAAAATCCTATGAAGAACTAGGAAGAGATAGTTTGGGTGGGAAACCAGTAAAACCCCAACTAACTGAAAATCCTGAAAAAATGTTTATTAAAAATAATATAAACACTCCAAAAATGAGCTGGGATGGGAATACACAATCCACTCCCAAAGAAAAAAGATTCCAGTCCAAAGGAAGGTCTCCTCGGCGGAGAGAAAGATCTCCGGACTAAGGACACAAGTCTCCCCAGAGGGAGCCCTCTGAGAAAAGATACAACCTTAGGAATAGGGATAATCTGAAGAAACCTGATAGATATCAAGATATTGATACACGTCCCTCTAGATCTTTTCAGACTTCCTCGCAGAAATCGGAAAGAAGAGGACGGTCAGAACACAGGGAAGAGCACGTCAAGTCCAAAGACAAGGAACCTGCTCATCAAAGTAAAAAATTACAATTTCCAAAAAAGAAGGTAGCCAGTATTAAAATAATCAAACATGCCGAGGATACTGAGGACACAACTGAAAAACAGTGAGTGGGCCCAGACAATGCTAGACAGCGCAGCAGAAGTGACCATAGCTCGCAAGATCTTGATGAATCTTCTGAAGACAGTGGGCACGAATGAATACATTCAGGTGGAAACTGCAGATACCAGAGTTAGCAAACCTCACAAAATATACGAGATAACATTACGTATAGAGGGAGATAAGACTAGGAAAGTAACAGGTCTATTTTGGGATAACCTTTCCAAAGGCTATGACATCCTTTTAGCTGAGAAAGACTGGCCACCAGAGTTTGTCAGGGAGTGCCCTCATGGCGAAGAAATGATTATGCCTGCCTTCTCAAATCATATTCCAATTCATAGAAAATATACATATGCAAGAAAATGGGCAGTAGCCCAAGCTCCTGCATTATACAAAAATCATGTTGGAAGGGATGAGGACTCTCCTCCTCACAAAATCCAGTTAAAATGTCAACCAACTGCACAAAGGCAGTACCCAATTACGCAAGAAGCTAAAAAACAAGTCAGGGAGATCTTAGATCAACTTGAATACCAAGGGGTGATTGAAATATGCACCTCTCAAATGAACAATCCTTTGTTTCCTGTCTCCAAACCAGACGATTCATATCGTCTAGTTTTGGACTACAGACACCTTAATTCATGTTGCAAAACATTTGCAGTACAAAACTCACACAGTGCAGCACTAATGAATAACATTGTGCGCAAAAAATACAAAACAACATTAGACATCTCTAATGGTTTCTTTTGTCAAAACATAGCACCTGAAAGCAGGTATTTGACCGCTTTCTCAATAATGGGGTCACAGAAAATTTTCTGCCGACTCCCACAGGGATTCAAGAACAGCCCAGGATTATTCTCAGCAAGAGTAACAGAGTTACTACAAATATATGATGATGAGGCATTATCTTATGTCGATGACATCTATCTCACAGATGATGACTTGGACACTCACTTGAAAAGAGTGAAAACCATAATACTTGGGTTCGCAGCAGAGTGTTACAAATTCAACTTTAAAAAGTCACGAATTGCCCATCTAACTGTCCTGTTTTTAGGATATGAATTATCAAGTGAAGGCAAAAGCCTAGCGGACAATTTCTTAGAGAAATGCGCTGTCCTCCAAGCACCAAAAATGCTGAAGAACTTACAATCAATACTAGGTTTCCTGAATTTCGGAAGAACATACATTCTAAATTATGCAGAGAGGGTTAAACCTCTCTATGAATTAATACAACCTAATTTTAAACAAATCAATTGGACTCAAAAACACACAGAAATTTTGAGATCATTGCAAACAGACATGTTAGCTAAAACAAAATTACAAACTCGCGATAACACACGCAACCTTGTAATCCGAGTCATCCCAGGAAGATGCGGATTCATGTACCTGACCTCTAATGAGGGAGAAAAGGTACCAATAGCTTACAAATCACATTTGTACACACAGGCTGAAATAAAATTCAGTTCTACTGAAAAAAGTCTAACTGCGGTTCAAACTGCTGTAGCAAAAGAAAGAGACCAAGCTCAAGGTAAAAGGATAACTGTTTTAACAGCAGAATCAGCCTTTGAGTCATTAACAAGCCCACGCAATTTAACTACCGTAGCATTAGATCCAAAATAGATACAATGGGAAAATTCTCTTGCTACAGAAAGAGTGAAATACTATTTTGACCCGAACATGAAAAAACTGAAAGATCTAACGTATGAAAAAGAATATCCTCTGCCAATCGAAATTCTGCCCCTACAACAGTACGCCTGTGGAATATATACAAACGGATATGCAGAACCCTCAGTTTGGGTAAAACAAGCTTACAATGCTACGTGCGAAGTTGTTAAATGCCGGTGGCACAAAGGTAAATTGAGACCACTGGTAACTATGTCTCAATCTGTAAAAGACAATTCATGTCAACAAACTGAATTAATAGCTTTAAAAATGGCGCTCGATATTACCGATCGCGAATTCCTGACACTAATAGTGTGCGATTCGCATTCCTGCGTCAAGTCTTACAATAATGACTTGCAGAACTGGGTTCAAAACGGTTGCAAAGATGACACGCTTTGGGAACAAATAGTTCTTTTACAAAAAGAACTACAAAAGACTCACGTGATACATACACTGAGTCATCAGCGTGATGGCGTTCACGCAGCAGGGAATTCATTGCCTAACACAGCCAAGGCGGAAGCAACTCAACCGGCTTCCGTAGCCACAAAAAAGCGTTCAGAAAAATACATAGACGGAGAAACCATGCTGGCGGTAAAAACTTCTTTACAAGGCAACTGTGCAGCATTACCTCTGGACTATCCACTCAATTATACATACATAATCGATGCAAACTCCGTTCCTTTTGCTCAAATCCCTGGAGTGGGGGATAGAGTAATTCCAAACACGAACAGGAGAGTCTTGTTAATAGCAGACGCACACATGGGTGAAGGTCTAGGGCACCGAGAGATCAAGGAATCTCTGAAAGAATTACAATCAGAATACTGGTGGCCGGGATGAGCCTGCAACATTACAAATTTGTAATGAGCTGTCAAAACTGCAACAGAGATCGCAGTGGCGAACCGGCCAGAGTAGTGCCAGGACCCCAAATAGAGAGCATAAGGCGATCTATACGCATAATCAAACAGGAAAAATGCGTCCCATAGTATATTTTTTAAGACTAAATTCACTTAAAATGTGGCCCCAGCGCTCGGCTGATGCCAGAACTGTTATAAAACATTTGTGAGTCTTTATCGGCACATATGCAATTGGCATGCTACATTCTGACCAGGGTCCTGCTTTTAGCTCTCGAGCTTATAAGGAGGCCATGACCAGTATGGGCATTGCATTGCGGTACTCTTGTCCCTTCCATCCTGAGGGAAATGGGATTGTGGAAAGAAAAAACCGAGACATTAAGCAATCTATAACGGCGAGGGTATTAGGTTCGGGTGATGGGTGGGTCCAACATTTAACAAGTGTCCAACGTAGTCTTAACAATCTGCCAAGAAATTCTCTAAAAGGTTTCAGTCCGTACGAACTATTGTTCGGGACTAGAATGCATATTCAGGACTTAGATAGTCAGACTTCAGTGGTAGAAGAAAAATGCTTTGATATCAAGGATCGTTTGGCTATTTTACAGGACTTAAATGAAACAAGAAAAGACCTGAGCAACGTAAAGTTAAAACAGCAGCCAACAGCCACTGAAGATAAACCACCTGTCCCAGCAAGGCCTGTCTGGATTCCAAAGATTGGGGATCTGGTCAGAGAGAAGATTGCGGTGAAGAAGGAATTTGGTCCTTCTTACAGAAAAGCAGTACCTGTCTTAGCTGTCAGCGGAACAAGATCAGTTGTACTACCGCCCCTTGCTGGTAAAAAGGAGAACCGAGTTGTGTCAATCGACCTGGTAAAACCACAATCATGTGGCCAATAATAAGTAGTAGGCCCAGTGGACTCCCAAGATGTAGCAGAACACCAAAACTTGCTACAATACAAGAGGTTCAAACTGTGCGACTAATCAAATTTGATAAACCTACAGTGAATAAATAAGGACTATGCAACAATGCCATGGAACTTGTGCCTCTTGAAACCCAAATTGCAACAGTTCGTCAAGACACACCCGTCTACAACGATGTAGCCTCAGACTATGCTAATGAAACAAAGAAAAATGCAACAGTAACTGAAAATCCGGAAGCGATTCCAACAATTGACAGAACTGCATCTGGCTACTTCATCAATTTCGATGACTTTTCTGAGGATCCAAGCGAGCCTGAAGAACAGCCAACAACAAAAACTTTTAAAGACAAAGTAACAGAACTCTTTCATCAACTCAAAGAAACCTATCTGATTTCTCCATGGATTGAATTTTGGATTGTGTTAGGTGTACTTTTCCTCCTGCTTTGGCTCATCATGGTTCTTTGTTTAGGAAAATTTATTGAAGGAAAATACAGTACAATGGACACAGCAAGTCAGAACATCATCTTGGTCCTAAAGCCACACAAGTCATCTCACATCGAGAAAAGAGAACTATCATCAGTGAATGTCACAGCCAATCCAATACCCGGTGGGGTAGCATGGGACAAAACGGATTACGAAATCTATGGCCCGGTCGAGCTCTTGAAATATCAACATCAGTTAAAGATTTCATTAAGTGACTTTGTAAACCGAGTACATTCTCTGA
Organism: Lissotriton helveticus; assembly: GCF_964261635.1. Taxonomy (NCBI): domain Eukaryota; kingdom Metazoa; phylum Chordata; class Amphibia; order Caudata; family Salamandridae; genus Lissotriton; species Lissotriton helveticus. Next base: position 541,011,140 of record NC_136067.1, read on the forward strand.
TGATTGGGACTTTGAAAGTATTAATGATATGATGTCAGATTTAGTAATGTCAGCAAAATTTACAGAACATGATTACTTGCAGGGTTCATCAAATTATGAAGAAATGTATTGTTACAACCACTTTGCACATCACTATTTGCATAAATCTGCTCAACATAGAAATGTTTTTAATTATAATCAATGGGAACATTGTGCAACTCCACCGAAAGGCAGTTCAAAAACATTTTTCGGGAAATTCCCGTACTTCTCAGGATTTAACAGAAGTGATGCAGAAATGTTTTATTTCATAATGTTAAATAAGACAGGAATGAAAACACTGCTGACAAATACTAAATTGATCTATTTGGAAACATTTTGTGAAAAAATGATTACATTTGGTTTTGATTTCTGGAAAAACAACATTGAAACAAAAACCATCTGGGGTACCAAAGATTGGCAGGTCCAAGGTTTAGAAGCATTATTTAGAGCCTGCATGATCCCAGAACAAATTATATTCTTGAATGACACAATTCAACAGACAACCTGTCTTGGCCTAGCCAAAATTAAAGACTTAAACAAACCGTCTATTCCAAAGCCAACACCTGACAGTAATAGCACTACAGGTGTTGAAATAGACGTATCCCATATTTTTCCCCAAAACAGAACACATCCTGATTGGAAAAAATGGTTGATCTGGCCCACAGACACAAATAACTGTCAAGATAGATTCCTGAACAAAACACAGGGGTTAAAAATGAACAGGCCAGACCCTAGATACTCCCAGAGACAACATCCGGGGATAGTTACAACATACAGTGTAGGAAAACTCTGCCTCGAATGGTTACAGACATCCACACTGGCAGAAATTAAGCAACACTTGACTTTACTTAAAGACGGTGCTGACTTGCGTGATTTCATAATGGGACCACGCAAACAGCGTCAAAAACGTTTCATAGCGGCCGGTATCTGAGCTACTTACAACGAGGCTTGGAAAGTGATGCAAAATAAAACAGCAGAAAAAATACGAGAAATTGATCGTATTAATTTGGAAAAATCATTTTCTGTTGTGGACAATGGGTTAATGACTCTGTCCTCCAGAATATATTCACTGGACAGTATTGTATCCTCTGCTATTGATATAATAGAGCAGGACTTACTAATGTTACAACACGGTCAGTCCCAATTACGTTCTATTGTACAGCTAGGCTGGACGTTGCAAAATCTGCGTTCAGGCTACGTGCCCTGGCGTTTAATCAACACAACGTCATTATTCTCTATCTTTAACCTTACTGATACACAAATCAGTTTGGCACAGAAAGGAGCAGACTATACGATTCTGAGCATTGAAAAACTTGAGAGATTACCATTGACAATGTCAGAAAGACCGGTCATTGAATGGATAATACATGGAATAATAACAATTCCGATAACAACTTTCCAATTTAAATACTGTCAAGAGTATATACCGGCGGGCCAGTATGAAAGGTTGGGTAAAGGGTACATTAAGTCATCATGGAAATTACCTTACACACACACATGTTATAGTGAAAAGAAACAGAATGTATTTCTTAGTGGGGAAAATTGCAAATAATCACTAAGCGGTATACTTCTGTGTCAAGGTATTGACCTGCATGGGGCCTGTGAGGGGACTTCAAATAACCTTTCATGTCACCAGCATGGCACACCTGCAACACGAATAGAGCCATTCTTTAGACGGCTTTCTAACGGGAGCTATATTCTAATAGTGGACCACAGCTGTTGTGGCATGGTGCCAGGAAAAGCTTATCTTGTGAGCGTTAGTTCCATGGTCACTTGCTGTATGCAAGTATTGTATCCAAACAGCACTCCAGACATGGAGGCGAAAATTTGGCCTTTTTTTAATATCTCTTCTATTTGAATTGATACTTTAAGCAGAATGAAGTCTGTTCTTTTACAGACAACTGTGCCCTTGACGTCATCAAAAGAAACGTATGATCTGCAAGTTGCAAGGACAACGGCGGAGATACATACCCTTTTATCATCAAATTGCCCAGTGCATTTCGCAGAAATGCTAAGCCAAATTCTAAATATGTCTGATACCAGTGGTATCCCACATATATTTAAGACAATTTTTTCGGGACTGTTAACACCCTTCGAAACAGTTCTGGGCATTTTTCCTAATTTTGTCCATTCTGTCTTTGGCGGCCTACCACTTCTGTTGGGACTCGTAGCAGGCATTTTATTTTTGCTACTACTGCTTCGATATGGCAAGCAAAGTCGCAGACAAGACTCCAGCAACGATGGAAGAAACGATCCTAGCAATACGCTATCGGGACCGCATAACTAAAGTCCTTGGATTAGCCCGGCTAAGAGATCTTAATATGACCTGGTTTCTTTCATTCAGACCAATCTGGCAGAACTGCATCTTACCTGTGCTTCGTTGTATGCTATGCGGAGAAGAATGCGTGTTGGACGTCTGTCTTACACTACCATCAGCAGTACCAATGGATATAGATACTTTGTAAAGTCCGATAACGGCTCATGCATCGTGTTGTCCCCAGCCGTTACCCATCCTGATGACGGCATTCGTTGAGACTTCACCACTACGATTAGGGGGTAGTGAAGTACGAGATGAGAGCAACATCACCCAGGTACGACCTTCTGTGAGCATTGCTGATCCTGACATTAATGATAGCAATCATGCTCGAGACTGCTCAGTTGCGGCATTTTCGAACTTGATCGAACTTTCACCTGAAGCCGTAGACAACTTTTTTGCAAGTCTGTCTGAAATGATGTTCTCCCCTGAAAAAAAGAACAACTTTTAAGCAAACGAGCACACAGCGTTCCCTGAACTCTGAATTCGGCCTTCAGCTTTGATAAACAAAAGCTACTGAAAATATTTGGAACTATTTTTCTCCCACTGAAAGCAAAATTATTTTTTTCTCTTCGATTCCAAAATATTTACCTTTTTCTGGCACATGTACTCTGCTTAAAGTAGAACTATTCTTAGAGAACAGAGCTTCTATTTGTAGGAACTCTAGAGACAATATATTACCTCGTCCTCTAGCACATTTACAGCGACTGTATTTATATGTGATGAAATGGTCTCGACCTTCTTTTCTGTATTAAGAGCCATTTCATGTGTAAATTTCGCAAATCGTTCAGCTAATCATATATATGCATCGTTTTAACTGAATGATTACACTGCTTGAAAAGTGTACAGTACCAATATCATTTTCATGTATTTCGTGTACACCATTTCAAATGCAAAAAATGTATTTTGGGGTGGGCTGGAATACACATGCACCTATAAATGTTTACTATTGCTTAGTTTTAGTAATGATGGACATTAGATCGTGGAGTGGGTATTGTGTTTTTATCCAGGAGCCTAAATCGATATTACTATTTTATGCCCTTGTTCGGTTATATTCAATAATATCCCTATAACGGCATAATAATCATATCCATATTCAGTCGTAGCACAAGCTGTCACATTAAGCAAGGCTACTTCCCCGGCACCCTAGGAAGCACAACGAGTTCTCTAAACAAACCAAACCTCCAGCAACCTGGGAAATCCCCCTTGCTTTTGTTTTGTTTTCGTCCTAGAACTCCTGTAAAGCACTGTAAGAACGGCCAGTTCTTAGTGACATCTTTATTGACGTCTTATGTCCAACCTTACGTCAAACCCGGCACCTTTCAGGTATAAATATACCAACGTTGCCTTAAGCAAACACACGGTGGTGGTTTTGGAGCAGAGCAGCTATCTACTTGCCCGAGAGCCCAGCTGATGCGAGAGCCCACGGACGCTGCCCCTCCTCTTTGACGCACTGAGAGAGACGCTGTCTTTTCTCCTGCCGAGAAATCCAGCTCCAGTGTTTCCAGATACCTTCGCAGGTTACTGGGATATCGAGTCCTGAGAGAGAGATACCAGACCTCCTGCTTTCTAATACCCAGGTACGGAGCTGACTAAAACCTTAGAGAGAATTCTTGAGTCAGATTCTTGGCAAAAACAAACTTAACTCAAACTGCTACTTACTTACTCCTTCCCACGAATTAGGCTTAGGTCAGGTACACCGGGGTAGGCGTATTTAGAAGCACCAGTTGAGTACGTTAGTCAATGTATATAAGTATGTATATATTTTATCTATTTTAAAGTATCTTATGGCTAAGAAACCATATCAATGCTTTTACAGTATTATTTCTTAATCCTCCTTTTACTGTACGCACTTTACTTTACTATGAGTATTGCAATTGTGGCAATTCATTTCCCTTGTATGAGAAAAAAGACTGCTCAATAAATAACAACCTTTTATTGAAAACGTCCGTCTTTCTTTTCTCTGCACTCTGGTGAAACTAAGTATGCACACTTGACTGAGCGAAATAGCTGTCTATTGTTTTCACACGACTCTAGAGATACACTCTTATTCTGAGGGAGCAAAGTTGTCATGTTATATGGTTGTCAGAAGCTAATCCCTTCTTGTCTATCCAGGGAGGTTAAACTCCTCCTCGTTTATTCGAGAAAGTTTCTAGTGACCTCTGAGCTAGCTGGCAAAAACTTAAGTCTAATATAGTCAGTAGAGACCTAGTCGACTTCAGTCCTACGTCTACACTGCTGAAAATATTATTCCAATGCGCAGAGCCTGTTGGGACTATAGGAACTACACTACAGAATCTCTGTGTCTGATCCAATGATTACTGTTGTACTTGCCAGCACCAACCACTCCCGTAGGGTTGGCTTACAATCACCCCACACGCATCCACCACAGACGTCACTGCACATGTGACCCTGGTAATAAAAAGGAGCAGAGCGCACGTGCCCGAACCCAGTTCCACTATCTATCAGTGTCCGTGTGTTCATTATGTATGCAACATACTGCCCCTAGGCCCTACCACATTACATAGTGCTCTGGACAGCAACCATCTTACCTTTGGCAGTCGGGAAAAACTTTAGGTATGTAACTTTGTCTCGATCATTGTACAAGCACGATCCTAGAGACTGCATCATTAGAGTGCTGCAAGGAGAGTGTATACTGAATTTATAAGTGTGTGAAGATTGTCGCAGTGATTGTATAAGTACATATGTTGACGCAGCCTAACTCCGACAATGACCTTGTCTCTAATTGGCTGCCCTCCATGTGACGAAAACTGAAACTTCAACTTTCCTTAGCTCTGTATTGCTACAGCTGCAACACTCCACTGAATGTGCAATAAACATTCATATCTACACAGATATCTCATGTCCACCATCTTTATTGTGCGGAGCTATGGATGAATATAGGGTCAGTGATTACCGTACCTTACAGTGAGTGAGTATATAAAATACCTAACATGTGAGGAATAAAAACAATTTTAATAGGCCTCCGTCGAGGTGTGATGTATCAATGTACAGAACCTCCTGCGTGTGTCTGAGTAATAGGAATTGACCGTTATAGAGTGAGTGTTTTATGTTACGTGTTGTGTGTGTCTAGTATTTGTCCCCTTCCTTTACAGGTCACTGCACCAGCACTTATTTACTCAAGGCTATCAGTAGACCCTGTATATATCACTTTTACAGGTCAGGAACTTCATGTCGGGAGTATTTCCACTTACCTGATGGTTTTTTTCGTACATTTTTGTGTTTCCTTTTCAGATTGATGCAGAGGTATTACCTTGTCACAGTACAATTGAACATATTAGGCATATTCTGCAACAATTATTTTATTAATTCTACACAAAGTATTTCCTGTGTATAGACAGCATTAAACTGTCCATGTGAGTACGGTAAGGATCTGAGTACCCATCCTGAAGAAGAAGCAGCACGCTTAAAACATGTTGACACAGACACACGTAGGAGGTTCTGTACATTAATACATCACACCTCCACCTCACTTTTTTTGTTAATACCGGCACGGAGGCCTATTAAAATTCTTTTTATTCCTCACATGCTAGGTATTTTTTATACTCACTCACTTATCCACTCCTGACCCTACCACTCACCCCCTCGCACACTACACATAGTTGTTACATCAGTGCTCCCGCGTATTCGCTTGTTAGTAGCACGCCGCGTTCCGTAGAGGGGCATGAAGACCCAACCGTAGACCATCAGCAAACTCTTGTGGGTGGATTCCATTTGTTTACTTCATGTCCTTCACACCAGACCCTGGGCTTCTATGGGAATTCTCAAGGGCATATTAGCAAGCAACTTATCGCCGCTTTAGCAGCAGTTTCCTGCCGCTAAAGATGTGATAATGTTATCGCCGTTCTTGATATTATGGTCCCCGGTCTGGTGTAGCCCATACACTTGCACTGCCCAGAGGTGTATAACAGTCGCTGCGCATTCAGGCTGCTGCACCCCATCTACCCCCACTGCTCACCTTCCGCCACCAGCGTGTGATGAAGAGAGTCGACCACGTGCCAAAGGAACCTCCTCAGCCTCAGTACACACTGTGAACAGAGCTCATAATTCAGACTGGGTGTTGATTGTCAGGATGGTCACGCATCATCGCAGGTTCTACACGTGTTCAGCTTTGGTGGTGTTTGGGGGGGCGTCAATTTGTGAATCAGAGCCTATTAGATAAAAAGCAAGATAAGATTGTGTGTCATGCGTCAATCAAAGGAGAGAGAGAGAGAGAGAGAGAAAGAGTGAGAGAGTGACACTGGAGAAAATCTTCGCAGCTCACCTTTGTGTCTCCAACCATGTGCCGGGACATAGTGCACCCTCAAGCTCCCACATCTGAAAGATAGTACAGAAATAGTAATTGTAGGAAAGACCAGTATGCAGGAATGAAAAGACAGAGACGGTAATTCTCTTGATGTGGTTTAATCCTCAGAACATATTTTGTAAGCAGCAGGTATAAAGCAAGAATGACTGAACTTCCGTTGACTTCTACCTTCCAACCTTTTCACATTCAAAACATAACATTCCCAAAGCGACGCGAGGCAGCCACGTGCTGTGAGAGCCCATAGTTGGAACTCAGGACCAGCCCCTCGGTCATTGCACCAGTGCTCGCGTTACTAATCTGACGCTGTGGCAGAGTATATACGAGTGCGTATGCCTAAATCGCTCTGCCGTCTTTCTGCATTCAGGGTGCTGTACCCCATCCACTCCCACCGCCCAGAGCTATCTGCCCGATGCTGTGCACCACGGCCTCACTGCCTACCTTTTCACGGTCACGGCACCCTCCACATCATGCTGCTCCGTTATGTAAGGTAATAGGTCTCACATTTGCTATTGAGTCTTGATATGGCCATTGCAGAGGACATACTGGTGCACCTTTCATCATCGCAGGTTGTACACCCGCTCAGTGCTTGCGGTGCCACTAACTCAGTAAGAAGTGAGGCCATGTACTCTAAACTCTAAAATGAGGCGGAGCATGTATGCCTAGTCTTTTATATTAGCAGGTCACGTGTCCTGTGACGCCTGTGCTGGATGGGTGTGGTGTAGGTGTATACCAGCAGTGACGGAGTGGCTGTGGCATCAGTGTTGCTAGATTGGGCTAGATCACGCACAATTGGGCTATATTTTTCAGGTTGTGTGGTAAAATTTTGGTTTCTGCTAGTTGCCAGATTATAAATATATATAAACAACGCCCTAGCAAAGTAGTATGTTAAAGCGCTTTATTAGACAAATATTTACTTGGCATACTGCTGCAACATCAATTCCAATGCATTCACCGCCTGCTTGACGGTGCCCCTGCCCCTCCTTCCTTCAAGTAGCAATATTGGGCTACATTGGGCTACTTTTTGGTTGGCTTTGGACTATAGAAAGCTTAAAAAATCTGACAACACTGGATGCGGATGTCCGTGTTGGAGTGCTACCTTCACCCGGGTTGCAAAAGTCAGTGTCACTCTGTGAGCCAAGTCTAACAATATGGCCAACAAGTAAGGTGACCATACCACTCACCCCCTCACACACTACACATAGTGGTTACATCAGTGCTCCAGCGTATTCGCTGGTTAGTAGCACGTCTCGTTCCGTACAGGGTCATGAAGACCCCTATGATGAAGCATGACACCAAGGACCCTTTTGGTGTGTGAGGAGTATTTAAAGAACACAATGAGCTTCCCACCCATGTAGGAAACACATCCAACCCTAGACCATCACCAAATTCCTGTGAGTGGATTTAAATTGTTTATTAGTTATAACTGTCCGGACACACTCTCTCTCCACTCCCTCCTTTGGTAATTAGGGTGAAGGACATCAAACCTGGGCTTCTATGGGAATGCACAAGGACATATTATCAAGCCCCTTATCGCCGCTTTTGTGGCAGTTTCCTGCCGCTAAAGCGGCGATAATGTTATCGCCATTCTTGATAATATGGCCCTGGGAACGCAGCGGCTGTTAGACACCTCTGGGCAGTGGAAGTGGATGGGATGCACCAGCCTGGGTGCCCAAAGCAGAAACAGTGAATTACGCGTGTGCAGTTGTATATAGTCTGCAATGACAAATTCTATACTATCTTTCAGATAACTAACTTGAGAATGAAGTATGTCCCAGCACGTGGTTGGAGACACACCGGTGACACAAAGGTGAGCTGCGAGAATTTTTTCCATTGTCAACACTCCCTCTCCATCTCTTACTTTCTCTCTCTCACACTTTCTCTCTTTCTCTTCCTCTCTCTCTCCTTCTTTCTTTCTCCCATTTCCTCTCTCTCACACTTTTTGTCTCTCTTCCTTGTATCTCACTCTTTATTTCTTTCTTTCTTTCTTAATCTTTCTCTCTTCCTCTCTCTTTGTCTCTCTCTGTTCCTCTCTCTCACTTTTTCTCCCTTTCTCTTCTTCTCTCTCTCTCCCGCTCTCTCACACTGTTTCACTCTTTCTTTCTCTCTCTCACTCTTACTCTCCCTCTCCTCCTCTCTTTCTCTCTCTGTCTTCCTCTCTCACTCTTATACTGTTTCTCTCTTCCTCTCTTCCTTGTATCTCTCTTTCTCTCTCTCACTCTTTCTCTGTCTTCCTCTCTGTCTTCCTCTTTCTTTCTGTCTTCCTCTCTCTCTTTCTCTTTCGCTTTCTATTCCTCTCCCTGTCACTCTTTCTCTCTATTCCTCTCTCTCACACTGTTTCTATCTTCCTTATATCTAACTCTTCCTCTTTTTCTCTCTCCTTTGCTGGTTGCACAACGCACCATCTTATTTTTATTTTTGTCTTGCAGGCTGTGATTCACAAATTGTCGAGGGATGACACGCCATGGCCATACATAGTTTCATTTGTTGTTGTTTTGTTTTAATAAAATGTTTTACACACATAGTTTTATTTGTTGTTGTTTTGTTTTAATAAAATGTTTTATATGTAAATCCATACATGACTCAGATTCTTATTTGTCAATTCTCACAAGCAAATCTTTTATTAAAACTGCAACACCAGCTGATTTGTTAGGCTTCACATTTATAAACATTCCTGTCACATTTGTTTGTTGGGGGTGAGCGGGGATAGCGAACAAGGAGCTGCTTCTGGGGGATGTCGGAGTAGTGTTGGGTGTCCGACCTGCATCACCGTTGCCTCCATTGCATCTCTTCTCAGAGACCTGCAAGCCGGTGGGCTGCTCGTAAAAGTGCGGGCCCGAGAAGTCAGAGCGGAAGAGCTGCAAGCCCACCAGTGGTTCGTAGAAGGAGACTTGCGGGTCCAAGAAGGTTGTTGACGGTATGCTGGTGATGTGGGAAGAGGGTGCGTTACCTGCTGATATGGGAAGAGGCAGCGTGAAAGGGGTATCTCTCACAGACAGAGCTCTGGTATGTTTCAGAAAGGCCTCAGACAGATGCCAGCTGACAGACTGAATCACAAAATGGCTTTTCAATGCTCATATAGTGAGACTTATGAACAGTTTGTACCCAGGCTCGCAGAGGGACAACTGCGGCCCGTCCGCTCTACTCACAGAGGCAGAACTACAAGCCATCCGCTCCCAAAGGAACAGCAGAATAGTAGCTCGCAGAGGTACAGGCACAGCAGCGTGCTAGCTCGCAAAGGTAGACAGCTGCAAGTCGACGGACTGGCTTCTAAAGGCATACCTCTGAAGTAGTGATGTTGGGCGCAGGGAGCGTGAAAGGGTTATCTTCCTACTAGTGTCCTGGAGTGGAAGTCGTGCTGCCTGGCGCTCACCTCTTTCTCCTTTATTGTTGATAAATCCTAAACCTTCACTGGATCCAAATCATCATTACACAGAGCTCTGCTATATTAAATTGCCCCCTGAAGCTTTCTTTTATATTTTCACTCAATGCGAGGCACAAGATGGCTGCTGACACTTCCTGATTTCAAGTGTTAGTAGCCAATCAGAGGTCACTTCCTGCTTTGAAGAGTTAGCAGCCAAATAGAGGCAAGCTCCTGCTCGGGAATAAGGCCCCGACCAGATATATATATATTTTTTCCCTTTAATATCTCAAAAACTACTGAACGGATATACACTATTTCAACAAACCCGCGCTTTATAGACCAAGACCTTTCTCCCTGCCAAATGTGGCGTAATTCCTTTCAGCAATTTGACCTGAAGCCTTGTCTAAAGTTTTCTATGAAAAATCCATTGAGAAAACTTTTTCACCCCCCCTTTTTTTCTCAGCCCCGCTTAACCAATCACCCCTAAACTTTCAAGATAGGCACTGATCAAAAAAGAGAAACTTTTTGGAAAATTTCGTTAAGAATCGTCAAAAGACACCAAAGTTATAAGCAGATGGAGAGCTCCAGGCGTGGGGCCACACAACCCCCCTCCGAACATGAGTGAAGCCCCAGGACTGCGGGCGCCCCAGCGGGCACCCGCAGCCCCAGTGAGCCCCCGCTATTATTTTTTAAGAAATGCCCCCGAAACCTACCCACCCCGGGGTCTCATTGAAATAAAACACAGGAACCCGCGACCCCAGCGCGAATAGTGCCGATTTTAAAAAAAATGTTGGGGCTCTGCGAGTCCTTCTGGGACCCCCTGACCAGACCTAGAGGGTCAGGGTGTTTCTACTCTGCCCCTTCTATTGTTTTCTACCGTTATTTCTTTGTTTTCTAGCGACTCGCTTCTAACGAGCCACAAGATGGCTGCCAACACTTCCTGGTTTGGATTGTTGGCAGCCAATCTCAGTGAAGATCGCACACTGAACTTAGGCTCCGCCCAGATATCAAAACTTTTATTTTTCTAATTTCCCAGCAACTACTGAACAGATTTACACCATTAAAAAAAAGTCCTTTTATGACCCACGCACTACCTTTGTGCCAAATTTGGGGTAATTCCGTTCAGTAGTTTCAGCTGTAGCCTTGCACAAAGTTTCCTATGGGAAATTGATTTTTTGACTCTTATTTTTTGAATTTCTCAAAAACTACTGAACGGATTTACACCATTTAAAACAAGTCGCTTTCTGAACCAAGCTCTAGCTTTCTGCCAAATTTGGGGTAATTCCGTTCAGCAGTTCGCGCTGTAGCGCGTCGCAAAATTTCCAATGGAAATTAAAAGGTAGGAAACAAGTTTTGGGACCCCCCTGACCTCAAAAATACAACGTTTTGGGAAATTACGTAAAGATTCATTAAACGCCACCAAAGTTATAAGCAAATCAAATATGTTTTTCCTATGGAAACTAGGTTGTAACTATAACTATCCCGGTAGTATATTAGCGAAATTATGCGAGCGCTTGACTCAGCCAGAAAATAGTTTTTTTTTAGTTTTAGGTAAACGAATTCTGAGAAGCATATGGAATGTATTGCATTTATATTTCTAAAAGTTGTACACTGTCACACATGTTTTAAACCAACTGCTGCTAAGAAACAAAGTATATTTTCTATTTCCAGTGCTTTAAAAAAAAAAGTTTAAATGGAGCATCTAAATGGTGGATTACACATGCTACAAAATCTTAAGAAATGACCCCACTAAGAAAATTGAAAAAACTTTGGATAAATACCTTCAAACATGGCTAAACCAAGGACTAATCAATGAAGAAGAAAATAAATATATGGCGGTGGAAAATCCAACGACAGCCACCATATACTTCCTACCAAAATTACACAAAAGCAGACACAATCCGCCAGGAATACCAATAGTGTCTGCAAATGGCTCAATACTAGAACCAATATCAAATTATATAGATTTCTTTCTTGCCCCATTAGTAAAAGATTTGAACTCCTATTTAAGAGACACTACAGACCTGTTGCAAAAACTAGTGGGACTATCATGGCATCCAGAGTATATTCTAATTGCAATGGACGTTGTTGCTTTATATACTAACATAGAGCACAAGATCTGAATCAATGCCTGCAGTTTCTTCTTGGAAAAGAGAAACATTCAATATCAACAGCACAATAACGTGCTAATTGATATGATTTTGTTCTGCCTACATAATAACATCTTCATATTCAACAAAGAATTTTTCAGACAAATCAAAGGTACAGCCATGGGATTTTCATTTTCCCCAAATTATGCCAACCTGGTTATGGGATGATTCGAACAAAAAATCACCTGGAGACCGAAAAACAATTTATTTGTAGACAAAATAATGTTATGGCTAAGGTTTATTGATGATCTTTTCATCGTCTGGGATGGAACAGAAGAAGACTTTGCCACATAATTCAATATCCTCAATATCCCCTTAGCTCAACGCTCCAAAAAACAAAGATTTGGCTGGCAAACAACCATCTAAAACTTAACACACTAAAAACAGAATTCCTCCTCATCGCTCCCCCAAACAAACAGACACGTTCCACGATTGGATGCAGCACCTAACTGCACTAGATGGTCAACCCCGCATTATTTTTTCTGCAAAGTCCTTAAGAATAACTCTGGACAATAATCTAAACATGCAGAAACACATCAGCGCTGCAACTAAAGGAGCCAATTTTCAGATGAACACCCTGAGAAAACTGAAACCATTCATACCTGCGAAGGACTTTAAACAGGCAGTCCAAACGCTAGTAATTCCCAGAGTGGATTATGGAAGTGTAGCTCTCTGCGGCCTTCCTAGATCAACAACCGCTCCTCTAAAAGCCTCAATCAATGCAGCCGCTAGACTCATCACAGGCTCCAGAAGAAATTGCCATATTTCTCCCGACCTTCGTTCCCTCAACTGGTTACCTTTTGAGACCAGAATCCACCTAAAAATCGCCTGTATGACTCATAAAGCATTGCACCAAAAAACACCAAGACACCTAGCGGAGAAACTAGTACTATTGGGTGGTAGAAGAACAACTAGGAGTTCTGACAACCTTCTACTTAACCACAAAGTTTATCCAAGAAAGAAAACCTACAATCTTACCTTTTTAGGAATGGCCCCCAGGATTTGGAACACCTTACCCGAAGAAACTAGACTGATTCTGTCCGCTGCTTTCTTCAAAAAAGAAGTGAAAGCGATCCTCTTAGCTAGATTCACCTGAACTTTTTGATATGTATACTTGTTGATATGTGCTAGTCGCTAACTTTTACCAGGAATGTATTTGCTTGAGTCATTATTTTCGTATGTATTTGTCAAATCACCTTTTTGTGCCTTGGAAAGCGCTCTGAAACCCGCAGGGGTCTTGTTCGCGCTATACAAAACTGTCAAAATAAATAAATAAATAAATAAACAACGAGGCCAATTTACAATTCACGTATAATATAAGTGCTACCAAGATAACGCTCCTAGACACTGAAATCTATACTGATGGAAACACCTTACAAACAACTCTTTTCAGAAAAATAACAGCTACTAATGCGGTCTTGCATGCAAACAGTTTCCATCCTTAAAATCAAAAATGGAACAATCCGTATGGAGAATTCTTAAGATTACAGAGGAATTGCTCAACAGATAGTGAATTTGAAAGACACACGAAGGAAGCAATGTCGAGATTCACAAAAAGAAATGATCCCACTTAATTCATCAATAAAGGCTTACAAAGAGCAAAGTCAAAAAATCGAACAGAAATTGTAAATGATTCTACACAACCAGTACCAGAGGATTCCCGTAAAATCAGATTATTAACAACCTATTCTATGGAAGCCAATTAACTAACCCATGTCATTAAAAAACATTGGGGAATCTTAAAACTCGATCCACCTCTATCAGGAATAATCGGCGATCATCCCAACATCACATTCAGACGAGCAGTAAACATTGGTGACAGATTAACACACAGTCACTTCAAAGCAAAACAATCAAATCTATGGACATAAACAGAAGGCTTCTACCCATTTAAAAATTGTAAAGCTTGTCAAATAGCAGAAAACAAAAAAGAGGTAACAACAAAGGAGTAAAATGAAAGATAAAACAGCATATCACACATGTCATTATCATTTACATTGTGGAATGCCCATGCAAACTCAAATATATAGGCAGCACAACGTGTGAAATCCTGAAAAGAATTTTAGAACACATCAGAGCTACCAAAAAAAATGACCGGTCCAACGCCATAGTAAAACATATGGAAAAGGTACATGGAAGTAAATGGGAAGCTGTAAAATTCTATGCTATTAAACTAGTCCCAAGATCCAAGAGAGTTGGAAACCGTGAAAGATTATTATGGCAAAAGGAATCTTTCAGAACAATGTCACCACTGGGATTGAATCAGGACGAGTAATTATATGTGCATTTGTAAATACTCAGTTGAACAATTGATTGGACTATATCTGTGTTGATTTAATCATCTCACTAGAGAGCTTACATAACCATGAATTGGCCTGTCATATGATACAGCAGGTGAAATCAACTGTAAAATCGGAAGTTGAAAACATCAGGTAAATTGTAGTAAACAAATGTTTTCTGGAAATGGTTATCCAATCATGCAATGTGATTACTCACTAGAGAGTTTGATTATTATCATTATGCATTTAAAAACTGTATTAAGCAAGGAATGAGTAAAATGTTTTTTTGCCTCAAGAAATAATGAAACCATTTTTAATATGCATGCTTGCACTGATTTTCACTATTATAAAATATCACATTAGCACTGCGCACTTTTTATTTAAAAAGAAGGAAAAAGAATAAAATTTGTGAACTACGTATACCAGCATGCTATGTGCCTCACTAACAGGAAATGCTTATAAAAGTAGAAATAAATTGTGCCTGTTTAGTAATGCCAAACATCCCGTGATCAAGGTTCAAGTGGTGAACCAAAACGCGTAGGGCATGGCAACTGTCTTTATATTTAAATAAATGTATGAATCTTTAATCCCGACTAAGTGCGTTCTTCATAATTCTCTGCCTGCCATGGAGAAACTTGGTGAAATATTTACGAGCACCGCCCCATAGAAGCAGAGCCGGCGTTCCAAACTAGGGCATTGACGGAGATATATATATATAGGACTTGATGGTGTTGGCTGTTAAACACTGGATTAAATAAGCCTTAAAATTGATCTCCTGGAGTGCGAGTCATCTGTTGTTTGGTGAAAATATATAAATATATATTTATATATATATATTCAAAACACTTAGGGCCTTATTACAAATTTGCCAGCTCTACCGCGGACGTTACAATGCGCCATCCATTGTAAGACCACCAAAGCTATGGTGTGACCGCCTGTCAGATTAGGAGTCAAATCCTGGTCTGGCAGGCGGTCCTGTGGCGGACTGACAGTGGCTGTCTGAAAGGCTCATAGAAGAGCCTCACATGCAGACCACCACTGCCAAAGCATTGACTGCACCTTCCTGCGCAGTGTTGCATACATGCCACAACGTGCAGTAAAGGGGGTGCAAATACAGGAGGGCACTACATATACCTCCCTGCATGCATCCCCAGGTCCAAATCTGGCAGGGGCCCCTGTTATGCCCCCCTTTGTTGCCATTCTGCCATGTTTTTATGGCATGGTCACCTCCATGAAAAGGGCGGCAAAATGGCAACTCGAAATATGCTTGACGATGCCAGCTGCAGCAGCGCCAACATATTCCTGCTGATGAAAAACTGCCGGCCCAGCAGGATCCTTGATACCTGCGGTGTCAGCGGTCTTGTGGTAGTCCGACCGCTGCAGTCGTAATACTGCAGGCGGTCTCACAGTGTGGTGGTGGCCGGATTGCCACCACAGGTTCCGCGGTCCTTTGGGCCACCGAACTCGTAATGAGGCCCTTACTGTATCATTTAGACTAGGTAGCAGCCGCGGCCGGTAGTGGGAGTATCGGCCGGGCGGTGACGTGGGGAAGGGGAGGGGCAGGGTGGGGGGTAGTAATGTATGGATTACGGACTTTAACAGGTAAATAAACATATAAATAAATAACATGAATTTCGTTGGGCGCACTGCATCGCTTTTGGTGATGCAGTGCACGCAACAATTTTTTTTAAATATATTTATATGTTTACTTACCTGTTAAAGTCCGTAATCCATACATTATTGCCCCCCACCCTCCCCACATCACCGCCCGGCCGATACTCCCACTACCGGCCGCGGCTGCTAGGTAGTGTATCAAATGCCATTAAGACTGAAAAAGCATGAAGCTCATCTGTTTGGTTCCACCTTTTAGTATCCCAGTTAGGCAAATTGACAAAGTGATGCTGTTTTTATTTGAATTATTTTAAGAGATGGTACTTAAAATCTGTCTGTCAAATGAGGTAAAACCTCATGTAGTTAGGACCAGGAATTGAAAACATACAAGCGGCTGATGTCGCAGTGGCGGTGTTGCTCTTGGCCCAGTCTTCATGTATCTGTGTGCTCGCTGTGATCCCCCTTGACAGTGCAGCATTTCAGTTCAGTAACTCTGTGTCAAGGTGCATGTGTCATGCGCCCCATGTCTCAGTGTCACTGTCCTTAAACTACTGTCCCCTTTCAGTGTTATTGTCTCTGTGATCTTGTCCCTTTCATTACAAAACTGCTTTTAAAGAAAAAGTTAGGCTGAAAATGTATTTTTTTTATTTAAATGTGTAATATATGTGGACTTGGAATACATAGGATTTCATTAATTTCGTCGATTATTTGCATTGTTCATAATTTATTTGAGACAATATGTGTTTTCATGGTATGTGGCAACGTTGTGCTTAAACCGGAGGAGTAGAACGTTCCTTTTTCAAAACACTAGTGACAGGATAACAATTGCTCCCGCACTTCTACAGGTGTCCCTTGGACATGATATGTAGTAATCGTGATTTAGGAGAGAGCATCCTGCGACTCCCGGGGTTTGTTCTGACTGACCTCTGATAAGTACCTTTGACTCCCTCTGTATCATGCTACTGGCGGGTAAAGGAAGGTGTGCAGAAACAATACATGGAAGTCATGCCTGCGTCCGAAACTACTATGGGCGCGAATTACAATTGTATTCGCACTTGTGCAGCGACATCTTAAGGATACAGGGGGTCCTGCCCCAAATGTATTATGGGAACCCTGTTCAGAACAGCTTTGAATTTATGATCCAATTTCAGCTCTTTCATGGCGTCTGGGGTCAGGTCACTGTGTGTGTGTGTGTGTGCGGGCACACACGACCAAACTCTGAATGTGTTTATGTCTAATATTCACGGATAGTGACTTGTTTTGAATATTGTAACACAGTAGCAACTAGCTGATAGTGCTGTAAATAATCTCTGTGACGCCCTCTCATTTCTCACGTGTGAGGTCCTGTTTTGATCTAAAAGAAACTTTGTATGGATGTTGCTTTAAACATAAATACATTTCTCTGCAAAACATCTGTAATAGACTCTCACTCATCACCCACATTAAAAATAAATTAAATTATTATTATTTATTAATAGCATTTGTTAAGCGCATGGTTGCACAAAGAACAGTGCGTCCCCGCGCTGAAAATCCCAGTACTCCTCAATCAGCAAACTAAAAGAGGGACAACACAAGGCCCTGCAGAAAAAAACTAAACTAATTAACTTTGGGGAAAAGAAAGGTTTTCAGCCTCTGTCTGAACCTTGCTTCAGATGGTTCCATCCTCCAGTCGATGAGTAGGTCATTCCAGTCCTTACTGGCCAAGTATCTAAACGACCGACCTCCCATCCTTGCTCTGTGGATCCGAGGGACCACTAATAGCATGCTGCCCATTGACCTAAGATGGCGCGAGGGACGATAGATGGGAAGCAAATCCTGGAGATATAAAGGTGCCTTTTTGTGAGCTATGCGATGGGTGATACACATAGTTTTAAATTTAATGCGTTCCTTAATTGGGAGCCAATGTAGGCAACGCAAGGCATGCTTCCCGGAAGCCCTCCTAGGGAGGTTCAGAACCAGCCTAGCAGCAGCGTTCTGGACGCGTTGCAGCTGCATTAGGCCTTTTTGACTGAGCCCACATAGGAGGGAGTTCCCATAGTCCAAATGGGAGGTAACTAATGCGTGAACCATTGTTTTCCTGGAGTTGGGAGGCAATAGGTCAAGGATCTTCCTCAAGACCTTCAGGATGCCATAACATTTGCCAACAACATTGTTAACATGTTTAGTGTAAGCAAGATTAGAATCCAGGTATATACCCAGGTTTTTGACTGAGTCCACCGGGGCAGGGACAGAGCCCAATTCAGCAGGCCACCAGGCGGATGTCCAGATAGAGGGACAGGAACCAACAATAAGAACCTCTGTCTTGTTACCATTAAGGCGGAGGTAGTTCTGTTTCATCCACCCATCAAGTGCCACCAAACAGGTCGAAAATTTCTCAGCCTCCACAACTGGATCACGGGACAGATTGATCACCAGTTGGGTATCATCTGCATATGAGACAATATCAACCCCATATGACTCTACCAGTTTGGCAAGGGGTTCCATGTACAGATTGAATAATGTAGGGCTCAGAATCGAGCCCTGTGGAACCCCTTGTCTAAGACATCTTATACTGGACTTACATGGAGGGCAAAGCACTTGAAATCTCCTGTTCATGAGGAAGGAGACCAACCACTTATGTGCAGGACCAATTATTCCCTTCTCGCTTAAGCGACCTAGCAGCACGGGGTGTGATACGGTGTCAAACGCCGCACT
The DNA here is from genome assembly GCF_964261635.1 of Lissotriton helveticus. Lineage (NCBI taxonomy): Eukaryota > Metazoa > Chordata > Amphibia > Caudata > Salamandridae > Lissotriton > Lissotriton helveticus. The sequence continues at coordinate 541,029,894 of NC_136067.1, forward strand.
TAGGTCCAATAGGACCAAGGCGGCCGTATGACCCTCATCCACCCTACTCCGCAACAGTTCTGTAGATAAAAGAAGGGCGGTCTCCGTCGAATGTTTGGCCCTAAATCCCGATTGGGACACGTGGAGGAGTTTGTTTTCCTCTACAAAGCTCACCAACTGTTGGTTAACCAGTTTCTCTACCACCTCCGCGCAAAAGGGAAGGAGGGAGATTGGTCTTAAATTATCCAGTTGTGTCATACTAATGTGGGCTTTCTTTTTTATAGGGACAACTTGTGCCAATTTCCAGCTGTCTGGAACCAAGCATTCACGGAAGGATAGTGAGGCCATATTACCTATGTGCTCCATTACCTGGGTGAGATGATTGCGAAGGATCCTCGCAGGGACCACATCCAGGGGGGAGCCAGAGTGAATGTCCAATAGAATACAGGTTAGCTCCTCAGCTCTGGGGACCACAAATTCCCCAAGATTTTTTCTTGCCTGATTTACATGACTGGGAACTGGTGGGCTTGTGGGTTCTGAGATAGTCTGAAAAGAAGCATAGATCTTTTCTACCTTCCCCACAAAAAAGTCTGCTATCTCGTTGCATGACTCTATCGATGGGGGGGCTTCCTCTGAACTCACTAGAGGGGCGGATAGTTCCTTCAAGATCATAAAAAGTTCTCTAGAGGTATTCTCCGAACCGTCAATCCTCCTGTGATAATAGTCTCTTTTAGATTTCCTAATCTGGCAATGATAGGACCTTAATTCCTTTTTATAGACTTCGCGTAGTGAGGGGGCATATTCCACTCTCCACCTCCGTTCCAAAGTCTTACATTTAGTTTTAGCGGCACGCAACTCGGCAGTAAACCACGGAGCGGATTTCGTGCTCCGTGCCATAGCTTTTTGAGTCCAGGGGGCCACTTTATCAAGTGCACTCCCAACCCAGTCATCATACCTCCTGCATGCCTCAGCCAAATTATCACTGAGCTTAGGGGGGTCCTGTTCTAGGGTTTGATTAAACGCCTCATGGCTAAATTTCCTCCAGTCCCTGCGCTTAACTGCGGCGAGTTTCTGCAAAGGCACCCTTTTGGGCTGTCTTCTAAATTTGAAAGGGATCACATAGTGATCTGACCACAGAATCTTAATCGGGGCAGATACGCTTATATCTTCCCAATTGGCAAAGATTGGGTCCAACAAGTGCCCTGCTTGATGCGTGGCTCTATTATCAGCCAGAACAAACATCAGAGCTCTAAGGGAATTAATCAGGGACACAGCCTCACGGCAATTAACATCATCCAAGTGTACATTGAGGTCTCCTACAATCATAAACTTATTATGGCGTAAAGCAGAAAGCGTTATGGCCTCTAGGAGACTCTCAATGAACGTGGTAGCCATACCAGGAGGACGATAAATAAGAAAACCCTTAATGGTACAGTTCGGGCCAGCCGAAATGGAGAATAGCCCGGCTTCACAGTTGTTAATGGCAGCCGGTTCAAGTGAACATATCAAATCGGTTTTATGGACAATATCTATCCCCCCCCCCCTCTGGATCCCTCTATTAATTTGAAGAATATTATAACCGGAGGGGAGGGCCTCTCTAATATCAGGGAGGGATTGCTCGTCCAACCAGGTTTCTGTCAAGAAAACTAGGTCAGGGGCGTCATCCACCAACATATCATAAATGTGCAAGCTGTGACATTTTAGCGATCGACAGTTTAATAGTACGGCAGAGATTTCGTTACCTTCCCTACCCGACTCATGGTCTCTGTGAATTATGTAGCCACAACTCTCACACTTAGATGGCCATAACTCCACATGCAGCGTGTGCAGGCATTCCGGTGGCGGTACCTTGCGCAGATGTAATAGCGCCTGCCTCATGTAGGTTACCCTCCCACACTGGTCTGTGATGTTCTGACCAGGGGGACTGGCCCCGGGCCGCGTATGGTCGCGGACGGGCGCAGACGGGCTTGCCTTTGGCGCGCCCGCTGCGCCCGTCCACTGCGCGGCCGAGATGGCTGACTACATTTATGCATGATGGAGGGGAGATTTGAGGAGGGCGTAGAGCGTCCAACAACTGGAGCGCGTCCGTTTCCTCCCCTCAAGATGGCGTCTGAGGGGTGTGTAATTCCTGTGGCAGCCCCTAGATCGGCTGCACCGAGAATGAAATAAAGTGCCTCAGGTCGTTGGCGCGAAGTAAGTCTCACCCAACGTGCATGCAAGTAAAATTAAAACACACCGTTCAAATATTTACAATTTTTAAAACAAAATGTGCAGTACATTCGTATTCAGACCATGAATTAGGGCGCTCTTAAAGTATGCTGCTTAGCCCCCGGCTTTCCGCCTCAGGGGTAGATTTCAGGGAAAATCACCGGAAAGGTGTTTCCTGTCCCTTAAGTATGCTGGGAGGGCGCAGAGCGTCCAACAACTGGAGCGCGTCCGTTTCCTCCCCTCAAGATGGCGTCTGAGGGGTGTGTAATTCCGGTGGCAGCCCCTAGATCGGCTGCACCGAGAATGTAATAAAGTGCCTCAGGTCGTTGGCGCGAAGTAAGTCTCACCCAACGTGCATGCAAGTAAAATTAAAACACACCGTTCAAATATTTACAATTTTTAAAACAAAATGTGCAGTACATTCGTATTCAGACCATGAATTAGGGCGCTCTTAAAGTATGCTGCTTAGCCCCCGGCTTTCCGCCTCAGGGGTAGATTTCAGGGAAAATCACCGGAAAGCTGTTTCCTGTCCCTTAAGTATGCTGGGAGGGCGCAGAGCGTCCAACAACTGGAGCGCGTCCGTTTCCTCCCCTCAAGATGGCGTCTGAGGGGTGTGTAATTCCGGTGGCAGCCCCTAGATCGGCTGCACCGAGAATGTAATAAAGTGCCTCAGGTCGTTGGCGCGAAGTAAGTCTCACCCAACGTGCATGCAAGTAAAATTAAAACACACCGTTCAAATATTTATAATTTTTAAAACAAAATGTGCAGTACATTCGTATTCAGACCATGAATTAGGGCGCTCTTAAAGTATGCTGCTTAGCCCCCGGCTTTCCGCCTCAGGGGTAGATTTCAGGGAAAATCACCGGAAAGCTGTTTCCTGTCCCTTAAGTATGCTGGGAGGGCGCAGAGCGTCCAACAACTGGAGCGCGTCCGTTTCCTCCCCTCAAGATGGCGTCTGAGGGGTGTGTAATTCCGGTGGCAGCCCCTAGATCGGCTGCACCGAGAATGTAATAAAGTGCCTCAGGTCGTTGGCGCGAAGTAAGTCTCACCCAACGTGCATGCAAGTAAAATTAAAACACACCGTTCAAATATTTACAATTTTTAAAACAAAATGTGCAGTACATTCGTATTCAGACCATGAATTAGGGCGCTCTTAAAGTATGCTGCTTAGCCCCCGGCTTTCCGCCTCAGGGGTAGATTTCAGGGAAAATCACCGGAAAGCTGTTTCCTGTCCCTTAAGTATGCTGGGAGGGCGCAGAGCGTCCAACAACTGGAGCGCGTCCGTTTCCTCCCCTCAAGATGGCGTCTGAGGGGTGTGTAATTCCGGTGGCAGCCCCTAGATCGGCTGCACCGAGAATGTAATAAAGTGCCTCAGGTCGTTGGCGCGAAGTAAGTCTCACCCAACGTGCATGCAAGTAAAATTAAAACACACCGTTCAAATATTTACAATTTTTAAAACAAAATGTGCAGTACATTCGTATTCAGACCATGAATTAGGGCGCTCTTAAAGTATGCTGCTTAGCCCCCGGCTTTCCGCCTCAGGGGTAGATTTCAGGGAAAACTGTATTTAAAGTGATCTGCTTAAGAATTACTAAAGGGCATCAGGCAAGTCTCTGCAGAACAAACTGGCTCTGTCAGGGACCCCTGAAAGTATGGGGCCCTGGGCTAGAGCCCACGTTGCCCATGCCCTGAAACGTCTCTGCTTTAGGTATTAATTACGCGTAAGAAGGATGGAATCTCTGTCTCAATATTATTCATGGCGTAACTGTAAGGTCTTTTAATTGTAAAAGTCGTAAATGTTCGTAATATGTAGTCGTAAGTTTGTGCACTAGACATTTACCTTTATTCATATCCTAACTTCTTGTAAGAAAAAAACACAAAAAACGACGAATGACAGGAACCCTTAGCCCTAGAGTGGACCTTGTCAATTGAAGCTTCTCATCTGTGCCTCGCTTCCAAGTGGAGATCTGTACCCTCTGAATGTTTGAGCTTGCAGAGTGCATCATTTTATCTGGAAAAAAGAGCACCGGGGCCACATCTATTGAAACGTGCCTTTGCCTGAAGCCGTTGCTTCCGTCTGATGGGTGACCTCGGCTGAGGCGCAGGGCGGCTAAAAGCATTCAGTTCTACACAGTCACCAGCAGGAATTTTATCATATAACTTGTGTGAGTCAATCTCGCCCTATTTTATGCAGTTCACAATGTACAGAGAACATCCCCGCTGTTTTGGTACTTCAGCCCTCTACTTTCCATTACGCTATCAGATGGGTTAGTTTGGATGTCAGAAATCTTTAGCAGAATCTTCAATTTTTAAGCGTTTTTTCCTCCGGGCTGGATTGCAGTGACAGCCCTAACAACTCTTTTTAAAATTGAGCTTCCGTTTTGCTGGGAGCAGTCCTGAAGCCACTTCACCCAAACAGTCGTGTATGTGCCCCAGCTGCTCCAAGACGTGCACGTAAAGTGCTTCAGTTTGTGAGCAGAAACATAAAAATGGAACGGATGAAATATTAATGTAAGTGTAGAGTTATTTTTAGGTTTGCTAAATTTATTGCAGAATGATGGGCTTTGGTTTGGATTGCAGAATAGTAAGGTTTGCTTTGTGATTGATACTCCCAGATCTTCAATGCTGGCAAATATCATATTTGAAGTGTGGGTTTTTATTTGAACACCATACTAAAATGTCATCTGCTATTTTCAATGACGCAGCAGTCTCAAGTATACTGAGTTATTATGACAACCATGTGTTGTACGAACACCAGTGTCGGAATGGGACACAAAAGAGGCAGAGGCACCAAAATAAAAGTGACCCTCATGACTAAACCAGATAGCTTAAAAGTATCCTTGATTTGCAAATCAGACCAGTTTTGAACTTTTAACGACACACTGTATGGCTATTTTTCAAGGAATGGAAGACTTCATGCTTTGCGCTTGCTGTGGGAAATATTTGTGGTAAAATCAGGGAAATAAACAGTAAAATCCGAGCCACCTGAACGTAAAACAGGCCCACAAATTGCTAAAAACGGCCTATGTCAGATCAGCTTTTGTACTGTACCTTTAACCTCTGGCATTCCCTACCGCTCATGTGCATCTTGGTATTAATAGGGGCTCGAGGGTGGCATTTTAATAGTACTGTAGAATCAGGGCACAAGTCCTAAAAAAAGAAGTGGGGGGAATAACCTAGTTAATCAGAATGCAAGTGACATCACTGCGTGGGACATTGCTGTGTGTGACATCATGGTACTTGACATCAGGGCAAGAGACATCCCGATGCGTGACATCACAGGAAGTGGCTTCATAGAAGTGACATCAGATGGGGGCGTGGGTAGCACCCGACGGCGATGGCGACTTCTCTCTAGCTCTCCCGGGAGGCGCGGAGAGTGAGGGACCTGGCGTGACTCATATCAGCGCCATTTTTCTCCAATGTTCCGGATTCCGATGTCGGAAGTCATTGTGATTTGAAGAGGCGAGCTTGTTTCCCTGCTGTACCCTTTTAAGGACGTTTTTACCAAACAAGTGAGTGTCGCACTGGAATTTAGCGCTGCGGTCGCCATTTTGAGGAACTGCCGACGGAGCCCTGCTCCTAGCGGTTCCACGTCTGCCACAAATATTTCAGACTTTTGTTAATGCCGCTGTAATCTCCTATCAGCGCAATATCATGCCTCACCCACTTACCTCTTCAAAGCGACTCCGTTGTGTTTAGCGCGTCACTCAAGCGCTCTGGACATCTTCACCTCACGACATTGCAACTATCATTTTCACAGTGCTGAGGCAGCCTATCACCCAGCTTTGCTGCAGTTATTATTTTTCTCTGAAAAAAAAAAAAAAGGCGCTTGTTGATCTCCTTACTTCCTTGACTGGTGCTTAATTCTACTTCACAGAGGAGTATTGTGCTAATTCTTTGAAGTTGCGGCCACCATTTTGTGGGTCTGCCGACGGAGCTCTGCTCCTAGCAGTTCCATATTATACCGCAGTTTTACTCATTTGCTTACTGCTGCTTCCTTCTCCAAACTGCGCATTAATATGCTTCATGAATTCATTTGCGCCATCATTATGACTTAACTGAGTCAAGCGTTTTCCTCAAGCACTCTGGTTATAATTGTTTCAAGATGCTGCAGCTACTCTCTCTGCAATGCTGACGCAGTTTAATGTTCATCTTCTCCAAGGTTTTACCTTCTCCTGAACTAAGCGCATGTTGTTAATTTATTCCTCACCGATAGCGCTTATTTTGTTTTACAATTATTCCTCAAGGTTTGTTGGGGTTATTGTGTCTAGAGTGACTTTCCTGTCATGATGTCATACTGATGCTAACCTACAGTGCATATTTGTTTACAAAGTTATCTGTATACTTCTTTTTAACCCTGATGTTCTTCTAAGCTTAGCAGAGTAACTTGTCTTATTAGATGTTCTTTTTCTGAAGTACCTCTCTCTTATCTGCTGGCATGTAACTAATTGACCTCTGTTTGCGGTTCACTTTATACCAATTGTATTCTATAGCATTGTGTCTCATTGTACTCGAATGTATGTGATGGTATCCTCCGTTCTGAGGGTATTTGCTTCTTTTTGGTCTTGGTGAACTAACACATTTTTCTTGCAGGGGCTGTTTCTTGAATTCACTAGCTCTATTTTTGTGACACCTTTACTTGGGCTCCTCTGTTTAATTGTTTGTTGTCATGCTTTATTCATACTTAGATTTTCATCCATATTAGGCAGCTTTATGTGCTTGCATTCATATTCTAATATATTCTAGCTTTATGTAATTTTTCATCTTCTCCTTACTTTCTAGTACTTACTATTTTCTTTATGGGTAGATTGTCTAAGGAGCTCCATAAGCCTTCTCCAACTCCACGTAAATTTCTCCTTCATACTAGCGCTAGGTATCAGTGTCTTGCGATGGATGACTCCCTCGACGTCTCTTCTAAAGGCTCTTCCTCTCCTTCAGCTCCTCAAACGAGTGGTACCACTAAAGGTCCAATTAAAAGACTGAAAAAGGATCCTCTTTCTCCTCCCAAACAATCTTCATCAGTGACAATGGACATTATTTTGGAAGAGATTAGGGCCCTGCGCCCCTTCATTGAGGAAACCAAATCTACTCTTGAGGAAACTAAATCTACTCTTCAGTCACTATCTGACAAGTGGTTAAATATCGATGAACGTGTAACACTTCTGGAACAAAATGTTGATACTATTACTTCCTCTGTTGCCAAGGTTGATCCGCTGTGTGTTCAAGTTTCAGCTCTTCATAAACAAATTGAGAACCTTGAAAACAGGAACAGGAGAAATAATCTCCGCATTTATGGCCTTGTGGAAAATTCAGAAGGCTCCGATGCACTTGCTTTTTTTACATCTTTCTTGCCGAAAGTTCTTCAGTTAGCGGAGGGCACCAACCTCAACATTCAAAGAGCTCATCGTTTAGGTCCTCCTCCTGCTGGACTATCTACTTCCACTGTTAAAAGTCCAAGAGGTGTCATCATCTACTTCCTCGAGTATACGGATCTACTTAAAGTTTTGTCAGCAGCCAAAGCTATGCCTCGAATCACCTGGTCTGGAAATAACCTCTTCTTCACACAGGACTATGCAAAATCCACTGCTGATCGACGTAAAGAGTTCCTCTCACTTAGACCACAGTTACGTTCTATGGGAGCGAGGTATGGACTCTTTCATCCCTGCCTTTTTAAGGTGTCTTTCAACAAAAAAAACACTACGTATGATGATCCGTTAAAGCTAAAGAGTTTTCTTTACTCTCATAGTGATGCTACAATGGATACTGCTACTTCATCTAGCTCTAGATGAGTATTTTTCACATGCTAATATTGTTTTACCACATTTTCATTCTGCTTTCTATTGTTCTATGTGGTTGTTCTGCTTAAATGTTCTTTATAGTTGCTTACTTTTACTTTCTTTATATTCTTATTGTTAAGCGTTAACCTTTTTTTTCCCCCTTTTATACAGATTTTCTTCCTTCACGTCATATCCCATTCTCATGTCTTTGGAGTCCGTTGTGGTCGCCTTCCCTCCCTGTCTTCCCTTTGGAGCTTAAGACCCGTCATTGTTCTATGTGGCCTCCATCCTCCCTTCCCTTGATATGTTTTCAACAATATGTAAGTTGTGTATTCTTCTTATTATGCTACTTTGCTTTTATATTTCTCTCCTTTTTCTTCTCTATTACTTCTCTATTTTTTCTTCTCGTGTTCCTCAAGTCCTATGAGGACAATTTCATTTTGGCGGGGGACTGTAATGAAGTTTTTGATCCTTTCTTAGATAGGAACTCTACTAGCACATATACCCCTCATTAGTCACAGAGATCTTTCACACAACTCATTCATCAATTTACCTTTATTGATGCTTGGAGATTATGCAACTCCACTTTAAGAGAGTACTCTTTTTTCTCTCCACCTCACCAGACTCAATCTAGGTTGAAATACTTTTTTATTTCGCACCATCTTTCACAATCCTTGATTGCTTCTGACATTGGTTCTATTTTGATTTCCGACCATGCACCAGTCTCTATACATTTAGATATTTTGCAAAAGTCATCCCTCACTAGGAAATGGCGATTCAATAATTCCCTTCTTCTTGATTCTGACTTCATTTCTTCCTTCAATTCCTTTTTTCATGATTATTTTTCACAAAATGAATCTATTGATGTACCCTTTCATATTGTCTGGGATGCTTTTAAGGCATCTGCTAGGGATTTTATCATTAGCTACGTCTCCCGCAAACGAAAGAAAGCACAACAAATCACTAACAAAATTTTTTCTAAGATTAAGAAATTGGAGAATTCTTACTTTGCTTCTAAGTCCAAGGAATGTTTGCATGAACTCATAGCTACTAAATTACAATTTAACAAGGATACCACAAATAATGCTTCCAATTTTTTACTGCGCACCAGTGCTAAATTTTATGGGGGTCAAAATAAAGCCGGGAAACTATTAGCAGATTATTTGAAAGTCAAGCAAAACAAAACTAATATAGAAAATATTTATGGCCAAGATTCTCTATTGAGACATAAAGATGACGAAATCTTGAAAGAATTTCTTCAATTTTATAAAACATTATATTCATCTGAAATGACTTCCTCGACCCAGGACATTTACCATTTCCTCTCTGGCATTGAATCTCCTTCCGTTACCCCTCCTGATCTTTCTTCACTAGAATCAGACCTAACTCGGAAGGAACTTCTTTATGCTTTGAAATCTCTTAAAAAAGATCAGGCTCCGGGTCCAGATGGATTTACAGTTGAATTCTTTCTCCATTTCTCGAAATTACTTCTCCCCAAATTGCACGCTCTTCTCTCCATTTTCCTAGAATCCGGCTCTTCCTCTGGTTCCTTCTCTGATGCTCTCATATGTATTCTTCCCAAACCAGGTAAAGACCCACAGTACTGTAAAAACTATAGACCCATTTCCTTAGTCAATATTGACTATAAAATCTTTTCTAAGGCTTTAGCTCTGCGTTTAGAATCCTTTTTACCTGATCTACTGGGTAGGGAACAGTCGGGTTTCGTAAAAGGTAGATTGCTTCCAGATAACACCAGATTATTTTTTGATATTCTCTCTAAAACTTCACATTCATCTCATTCTCTCGCTGCAATAGCTTTAGACGCGGAAAAAGCTTTTGATAGAGTCGAATGGTCATATCTTTTTCAGAAGCTGAAGTGGTTTGGTTTTGGCCCAAAAATCTCTACCTTAATTTCTCTCTTATACTCGCATCCCAGAGCAGCTATTGCAGCAAATGGTGGTATCTCTTCTTATTTTTCCCTTGGTAGAGGGGTTCGTCAGGGTTGTCCTCTTTCGCCTTTCTTATTTAATCTTGCCTTAGAACCCTTCTTGCTGTGGATTCGCCAAAATACTGCCATACATGGTTTTACTTTTCAGCAGACAACAATTAAAATGGCGGCTTATGCCGATGATGTTTTGTTATTCATATCTAAACCCACAACATCTTTACCTGCCTTTTTGAATGAGGTTGATTCTTTCGCCTCTGTCTCTGGCTATACATTAAATAAGGATAAGTGCGAGATTTTACCCCTTACTAAATTTACTTATAAGTCGGATTTCACTATTACGGGGTTCACGTGGAATCCTAAATGTATTAAATACTTGGGTCAGAGAAAAAAACAAAAAGAGGAAAAAACCTCTAAGGAGGATTCACAAAAAGCAAAGCCGTAAACTGAAATTTCAAAAAATCAAAATAGCACAAAAAGATCTACAGGAGGAAAATGACGAGACAAGTATGCCAGGTTGGAGAAAATTAGGAGAATCACCTAAACGAACAATCACTGACATAAAGAGATCCTTGAATCCCAAGGCGGAAGTATATTTTCCATCAAATACGGTTTCTACGACAAGACAAGAAAATGCTGATAAAATCGTCTGTGAAGAGGACAAAGTCTGGAAGACTGTCACTCAATCCAACGTCCTCCAATTTGACGAATTATTTCCTACAGACAATACTCCTTTGAACAGAAGCCGGATTCTTCATCTTTTACAAAACATAAAGTCTCTGCAATTTATGACGAGTAGTGACATCGATTTAGTATCATTTCCAAAGCGTGGGCTGAGCAAAATCGCAGTGGTCTCGTTCTGGTCTCCAGTAATACCAAGTATTATCCTGAAGGAAAAGGAGATAATACATCGATTTGGCTACGATGTCATTGAGAAAAGCGCACATAAAGGAATTAAAAATAATCCAACTCCCAAAATCAACACTCAGCTTTTCTCCTCACTGCACCTGAAAGAGGGGAAACAATCTTTGGGAACTGTAAGACAATTGGAGGATATTCCGATTAGTGATATACAACAGGGAGAAGAGATTCTAAAAATTCGTATAAAAAACGGGGAAAGGGAAGTGTGGCACATAGAATCGAAGGCAACAAATGCTGACGAAAATGAACTCGAGTACTCCTGGACGTGGCTTCCAGGGATGTTAGACAATAACAAAGGCCTAAATCAATTAAAGCGCCCCGTTTAACCAAGGTTTAAAGGTCATAACGTGGAACATTGCTGGTAGATCAATGAAAAAAATGAAGGAAGTCCTCGCTTCCCAACCAGACATATTGACCCTTCAAGAAACTTGGGAAACCGAGTCTTTTGAACAACAAGGTTACTTTGTGTATAACATATGTGCAAAACCCTCATTTCGGGGACATGCCAAAGGGGGATTGGCAATTTTAATGAGAGAGGATCTCCTATGGGCACAAGAGATTGTGGAAACTAATAGTGAAAATGTGCAATGTATCAAACTGTCTCTGAAAGCCTACAATTCGACCTCAACGAGAACAACGTTACTTTTTAACGTTTATGCCCCCCCAGGAAAAAAATACGACACTTTATATGTCGATATCCTGCAAACTATTACACAAATAATAGAAGCCCTTTTGTTCCCAAATTACTTGATATTGGGTGACTTTAACGGGAAGATTTCCAATTTAGAAATAAATAAGTGGGGAAAAATTCTGGAAGAGGAAAACATGGAACCTTTAATCCCCCAATTCCCCAGAGATATCCGATCTAACAAAAGAGGGAAAGCACTGTTATCAGTACTATTTACCATAAATGGAACCATTCTAAACGGGAACGTGGAAGGCGACATCCCGGCCTCTTATACAAGGCAGGGTAACGGGAGACCGTCAATAATAGACTATATCATCTGCGGCAAGGACCAGTTCGAAACTATGTCCCATCTCTGCTCTATTTTCACCACTGATAGTGACCATGCTGTCATGCAACTCAGAATTAGTTGGTCGGCTCAACCAGCAGAAGAAGGCCCGATGATTCTCGAAAGAAAAGATACTTTGGTAAACAGTGATCGGAGACGTATCTTTTGGAATCCGTCCTCCCTGAGCAAAATAACAAATTTGATTGAACAACAGCACTTCTTAAGGAACTATTATTGTGATGATCCTATTGAAAACTTTGAGATCATGCTCTTTGACCTTAAAGAGGTAATAACTAAAATGAATCCTCATACAACCATTACTAATATACAAAGGAAAAATAACAACAAAACAGGGAATTCATCGATAAGGAAGACCCTAAATAAATTGATACGTGCTCAATACCTCCGCCCTTCTCCTACTAAAAAGAAGGAAATAAACAAAGTAAAAAATCAATTGAGAAGAGGAAAAACAAGGGAGAGAAAATCCCTCCAAGATCGAAACTGGGTTGAATTACAAATTGCTGCCAAAGAATCAAATCAGAGAACCTATTGGTCAATAATAGCCAAACTATCGGGGACAAAAAAGAAATTACAAGCAGTACCTGTTCCTCCGAAAGAGTGGGAACTCTACTTGGCAGATCTCTACAAAACAAATGTGGTTAAATCACAAATAAACGGTTCCAATAAAGTGGAGGAAAAAGTTAAGGAAATAGAAATCCCGAAAACAACAAATGTGATGGTGGAAACCCACATTAGGAGGGCAAGAAGCACAGGAGCTTTCGGCCCTGATCAAATTCCTATAAAGGCCCTGCAAACAAACTCTAAGGAATGGAGCCTTCTATTAACTCCACTATTCAACCACATTATGTCCTGTGGGCAAGTACCCAAGTCATGGCAAGGGAGTACAATTATCCCAATATATAAAAAAGGCTCCAAAACGGTAGCAGGAAATTATCGCCAAATAGCTCTGCTGGACGCTACTGGAAAAATCTTCGCAGCAGAGATCCTCTTACAATTAAAAAACTGGGCCTTTTCGTTGGGGTTGATACCTATGTTCCAATCAGGCTTCAGACCCAAACACTCTGTTACAGACAACACGGCAATTATTCAGTTTTTCCTAGACAAATATGTCACAAGAAAAAAACAGACGGTCTACATGGCCTTTATAGATTACTCGACGGCATTTGACCGAGTGGACCGTCCGACACTATGGAAAAAATTGAGGAGTTTGGGAATCAATGAACATCTGCTACAGGCCATCATTAGCCTCCACACAAATACTTGGTGTCGAGTCCAAATGGGGGGCGAAAAAGGACTAACGAAAGTAATATATACTGAAAACGGCCTCAAACAGGGCTGTTTATTAGCCCCCATGCTGTTTTCGTTATATTTAAATGACTTGCCTAAACAATTAGAAAAGGGCCTCAGCTTGCCACCAAAAATTAACAAGCAAAGAGTTCATACGCTGCTCTACGCGGACGATATAGTTTTATTCGATCTCACACCATTTGGTTTGCAAAACTCCCTTGATATTTTGTTCAATTACTCTAAGGACAATTTCTTAATTCCGAACGTAGGGAAAACTAAAGTTGTAGCCTTCTCTGGGAGGAAGAAAAGTGCCAAATACAATTGGAGGCTAGGAGATGAAAAAGTTGAAGAAGAAAAAGAATATACCTATCTGGGCAGGATTCTTACCAAGAATCTCTCAAACACAAAGCATATCGAGAAGTTAAAGAAAAAATCTGACTTACATGCAGGAACCCTATCCAGACTATATAGCGCCACAGGGAGCAGGCATTTTTCCGCATTAATAAGGATATATAAAGTAAAAATTCCTGCAGTCCTGTCATATGCTACAGAATACATTCCCATTCAACAATGGGGTTTCATGGACCGTCAAGAGGGGAAAATCTTGAAAAAAATGATGAGGGTTCCAATTGCAACACCAGTCCAGGTTTTACGGCTGGAATTCGGAATCACTAGTGCTTTTGCCACTGCAGTGGCAAACATAATTAGATGGGCCTTTAATCTTCTTCACGCTACGGAGGGTACCCTCAGATTTCTGCTTCAAAAAGAGACTTTCGGCCCAGATGTAGATAATCAAACTTTTTTAGTTAACTTGTCTACGGCGCTCCAAATGGCTGGAACTTCTTTAGAAATCTTAAAGACTTGGTCCGCGTCGCAACTAAAACTCTTTCTAAAATGTTTCACTCCTAGGTTGAGCTATGATTTGGACTATGCACACAGCCAGCGGCTAAAAATATTCAAACCCTTTACCACACTTATAGAGTACAAAAATATACACCCTTATATCTCATTTTGTCTTTCTCATAGTGCAAGGAGGGTGATTTTTATGTTTCGAGCAGGGATTTTACCTGTACAAGCTTTTAAATCAAAATGGACACGCGGAGATCTCTCTCAGCTATGTTTGTTATGTCAAGGGGGTGAGCAGACTGTGGAACACTTACTGTTTATTTGTCCAAACTTTAAAGTAGTAGCTGCTCGTGCACAGTATATTTTGCCGATATATAGATCCTGTAGGTTAGTAAAAGATTCCGAAATATTAATAGCAGGTATCAATCCCCCAAATGAGTTTGTATGTTATAATTTGTACAAATTTTTTAAATTAACACTAGCTTTATATTAATTTGTAATGTACTTTTCTTTTTTTGTTAAATTTTATTACATTTTCTACATTTGTGGTCCTCGGTTGAGTACCTACACAAATAAAATCTTTTTGACTTTTGAAATACTTGGGTCTTCACTTTACTCCTACTCTCTCAGGCACAGTCTCACGATGTATGGACGACTGCTTACAAAAACTAACGGACCTTACCACAAAGTGGCATCCTCTATATTTATCTTGGTGGGGTAGATTGGACACCATTAAAATGATGCTCTCTCCCTTGATTTTGTTCACAATTTCTAATATTCCATTCTCTATCTCTTTGTATCATTTCAAGAAAATGTATTCTAGCTTTCTTGTGGGGGCGTAAAAAAGCTCGCATGTCAATATCTAAGTAATCACGTTCAAAAGCAGAGGGTGGAGTAAATTTTCCGAACTTTTCTCTTTTTCACAAATCTTTTTTATTAAATCAAGCTTCGAGATGGATTGAAGATTCTTCCACATTTTCTCCTTTGTGGTCAACTCTGGAACTGGCATACATCTCTCCCTTCTCCTTCCTAGAATTCCTTTCTTTCTCTCGTCCACCGCAATCAATGTCTACCCCGATTCTCAAATACACTTCTAAGATTCTTCCACCCCCTTTAATTTCCTCCTTTTTTGAACAGCCTATATGGCACAATACCTCGATTTTAATAAATAATAAACCAATTTTTTGGAAGTCCTGGAGGAGTCGAGGTATCATTTGGGTGCATCAATTGTTTCAACAATCCCACACTATTCCTTTTTCAGAAGCTGCTACATATTTTCATCTTCCTTCCTCTTTCCGTGCTAAATTTCTCATATTAACACAAGCACTTCAATCAGTACATGATTCGCATTTAACTTCTCCTTCCACGTCACCTCAAGAACCTCCTATCATATCTCAATTACATACTTCACTGATTAGTGGCACCAAAGCATCCAAGATTTATGCTCTTCTACACGCACTAGCATCATCACGTGCAAAAACCAAAGTGGAAGAAGCATGGGAGGCAGACTTAGGTCTTTCATGGCTTATTGTGTTATGGGACAAGATATGGATAAAATTACGGAAATCCTCCAGGGCTGCGAGTACTACTAAGACTTTGTTTTTTTATTTATAATCAACTCTTACTCTCACCACTTACTCTCAGCAAAAGATGTTCTGACATTCCAGATACATGCTGGACCTGTTCCGCACCTCATGCAGACTTGTTGCACTTGCTCTTCGAATGTGCCCCGGTTCATACGTTTTGGGTCATGGTGTGGTCTCAAATTAATAATATTTTTTTCTCTAAACACCCTTTCCATATATCTCACATTTTTCTAGGTAGTATTTCCCCTATATGGGATCACTGCACTTTCAGCATAAAAATAATTGACCTACTTATTGCAGTAGCTTTTCAACAGATTACCAAGGCTTGGAAGGATCTCACGAAAATCTCTTATCAGGCGTGGTGGTACGCTATATGTTACAACCATAGATTAGACACAACGTTTGTATATCCACTAGCCTTGGCCCCAAAACAAAAACAGTTATGGGATCCGGTCACCTCATTCTTTGACATATGTGCTCGCCGCTCCCTGTCTCAAACTCCCTTTCAACAAGAAGTCGCTAAACCTCCATGAGTTCCCTTAGCTGATGTATCTATTTTTGTTAGCATAAATTTGATCATTTTCCTGTTTATAATTTATTATTAATTGCTATGTAATTCATAATTGCTGGTTATGTTTGCAGTTCATTACCCTTTTCAGTGACTATCTCATTTCACTTATGTTATTGTACACTTTTTTCTTTGCTTATCTATCCTTACTTTGTACACATTCAATTTATGTTTCTCAATAAAATAAAAAAAATCTGAACTTAAAAAGAAGTGACATCAGATCTTAAGCCCTCACATATATGTTTAACATGTCTCTCGTGAGTACATAGGAGCACATTTCGAGTATACAGGGAAACCCTCCTGACTGAGGCAGAAGATTCACACTTTGTACTCTACACATAAAACAATGTTTCCTTTTGTCAGCGTAACTTTCCTCTACTCATAGTGCTTTACAAGAAAAATAGTGATATTTAAATTACTACAACGCCTCCTCAGGGGTAGTAGGCATTTTTTAAATGCTATTTATTTTGTGTAAAAACAGGGAAAGATCAACACATCTGACATTCTTACACTACATGCATATCTCCTAAACAGAGCCTGAACAAAGTGAAAAGCTGCCTCTCTTATGTATGAAGCGCTAACAAGGTGTGAGACTTTGTTTCGACCTCTGCTCCATTTGCATCTAAAGCCCCCTTCCTGCATACACCTTGTTGCCATCAAAAGCAGACAACATCATGCTGGCGCTGCTGAATGTGTCCTGGTGTTTGCAAATTACACCAGGATGAATTCAGCATATTTGTCAGTGGGGCCCAACTTTTTGGCAGGGTGGACGGCATCCACCTTGTGAAACTAGTGGGCAGACAGCATCCACCCATATGTACCCCTGACTCGTGCCCTGTGTAGAATGCATTATTTTGAGAAGCATGTGCTCCCTGATGCACGCCTTCGTTTGCATACAGATGCATGTTTATTTTTAAATGTATAAGTTGTTTATATATGTGTGATTTGCTGGAAGTTGTGGCAGTTGCTGATTCTTGCTTCTGTTGTAAGCCACGCTTATGTGGACTCCTTACTAAGATGTATGTTGTTTCTATTCAGCTACATACCAACGTTGCTGATGTGTATATTCAATATATTGGCGAGAATTTGGTGTTCTTTTTGAAGAAGTCCATGGCTTGGAATTGCTCGGAGGTATAATTTTTTCCAGCCCCTCCGCACGGGGAGAGGAGGCATGGCTGTTTGACGTCCTTGCTGTCCGGTTGTGTTCCGGGCTGTTTTTCACTTGTTCAGCATGGCAGCATTGTAAGGATTGGATGTCCTCGCTCCTGAGTTGTTTCAGCGAAGCACATCTGCTGCTGGCAGTGCAAAGGGGAGTAATCTTCTGGATTACTTAAAAAGATTTGAATTACTGGATAATCCTTCCGGTAGCTTGGAGCTAAATTGCCTGTCCTCTTGATTCTGATAAACCACAGTGACAGACACACCTTCTAATTTTTAAATCAGCCTGTTACACGGTGACAGGCTCACCTTTATTCTACTAGCCTGCATACATTTGCGGTGACAGGCACACATTGGTTTACTTTAAAGTACTGTTTTAATATTCTCTGTGTTTATTTAAAAACTTGTTCATTTAAATCATTATTTGAGCATAGCATCTGTATCAGCGAATTCCTTGGCTCCTCTGAGTTTAGTTTTAGAACATCCAGGTGATCTTCCAGTCCAGTGGGCAATTAGCGTCAGATCTTTTGAAAACTATTTAGTTGCTGTTGGAGCTGATGAGTGTATACCTAAACGGAAAGCAGCTATTTTATTTTGTCATCTACGGCAAGAAGAGTAGCACGTTTTTTACAATTTACCCAGAGTACCAGCTCCAACAGATGAAGAAAGTGAATGGGATATGTTTCTGAAAGAAAAAGCATGCTTACCAAAGAAGTTCTGTGAAGAACCAAACATCCTATTAGAAAGGTTCAATTTTGTAAAAAGAAAACAAGTGCTAGATGAGTCCATGGAGGAATATCTTTCAGCCTTAAGGTTTTTAGCGTCTCATTGTAATTTTGAAGCGTCATTAGATGCCTACCTACGAGACCAATTTGTTTGTAGTTGTTTTCTAGAACGATTCAACAAAGCATTTATGGTATAGAGACCCATCTTTATATGAAGTTTTATTGGTAGCCAAGAGCATTGAACGATCTGTAGAATCTTCTTGGGCTATGGGTCAAGAGTCTGTTTCCTTATCTACTTCCCTGGCTGTGAATGCCGTTGATGACTCTTCGCAAGTTAATTTTGCTAAAACTGAGGATAAGTTAGCAAAAAATGCTGGCAAATCTAACACTGTTTCTTACAGATGTGTTTCTAAGTATCATCTAGGAAATTCTCCACAGTTTCCAGCCATTGGCAAACATTATGTTAAATGCAAAAAAACAAGGGCATTATCATAACATTTGTGAAATGAACAAGAATTCAACAGAGGTTAATAGTATTGAGGTAACTTGTGAAGTAGAAGCCTTGGAGTTATCTAACTTGGTTCATGTAAAGAAGTGGATACGCAGGTATGATTAATTCAGGATTTATTTTCAAATCAACAGGACAGAGAAGCGATCCGTCTTCAAGGTAAAATTTCTCCAACTGAACAAGAACCCGGGCACCACAAGGTTCCTTCCATTCTCTTGACGTACGAAAATTCTGGACTTTCAGAAAATTGAAGGAGAACCCAACACATCTTTCCCCTTAACAATAAGAAAGTCCCAACTTGAACATAAAGAACAATTATGTACAAAGAATAGAGAATATAAATAGGACAAAAGAACATGGATAAAGGAACATACAAATAATTACAAAATATAATCCTAAAACTTAGAATCATTACAAAATGTAATCATGAAACTTCGAAGGAGACTTAATGATCCTGGAGGACGCGGTACGGGAAGTGGAATTAGTGTAATTGTTTTTTTTGTCAACTCTGTTTATTTGCATTTTTCAAGTCTCAACATTACATTGGGTACATCATTTAGTTTTAGCTAAGTCTTCAATCTTGTCCAGGCGCCAATGCGCTAACAGTGCAGTGACCCAATGAAGCGCTACTACAGTTACATCCAAATGGCATGCGACAAAGTCTTGGGCGCCCAGGCATGCCCGCAGTATACAAGAGTCAGTGCATCCCAGTTCCTCATGGGGAGGCAACTCGCATAGGTTTAACTCTGCCGCAAACAAAACATTTGCATGAAAACAACAACAACATCCAAACACGGCATTAATACCAGGATTCTGTACAAAATTCCCCTTCAGATCTGTTCCCAAGGCCCGCCACTCACTCCCTCCTTTTCCACGTTACTCATCCCCTGTCTCTGTTTTACCGACTCTCCTCATCCCCTGGTCATGTGTGTGCATCTCCGTACACATGGCGCTCTTGCAGCAATCCCTTATTGGGCTCCAATCTGTATGTCAGTGGCATCGCTCGCCGCGCACCCCTCTCCTCTAATATCCACTAAGCCTGCTGTGTCCCCCTCTGCCCTCCCAGTCATGTTAGCCCCTGCAGCTTGCAGTGCGTTAAGCATGCCCTCCCAACGCTCCGCCATGGGCTCCCTGCGGAGCCCCACTGTTTCCTCTCTCCTGATGGCAGTCCACTCTGCTCGAGCCCACGACTGGAGGGACAAGGTCCATGCCTGCACGCTAGGTGAGTCACTTGCCTTCCATCTCCTTGTGAGGAGTCGCGCAGCTGTTACCATCCCCAGATCTAGAAAGTGGGACGACGCCTTGTCCCTAGGCGACCGCTTGAATTGGTGCAAGAGATATTCAGGCCAATTACAGGGAATGGTGCGGCCAGGGCACTGTGCAAGCAGGACACTGATGTCTTTCCAGTAGGTGCCAAGCCTTGGGCAGTGCCACAGTAGATGAAGAAGTTCCGCATCCAACTGGCCACACCGGGGGCAAGACGCATCCGCCCTGTGAAAGTATTTATTTATTAAGCTGGGTGTGAGATAGGCCCTGTAGACTATATATACCTGGATCTGGCGGAAGCGCATGTTTCTGGGGATGCGTACCGGACTTTTAAGGACCTTCTCCCACTCTTTGTCTGTCAGCGTGCGTCCCATATCGCGCTCACATTTTCCGCGGAGCGGAGTCACATCCAACTCCGTATGTATCCGTAGGGATGCAGCGAACCATTTAATCAGATGCCTGCCCCTGCCTATTACATGCAGGTATTGTATCGTCAGGTGCTGCTCCGGCTCTTCCGCAATTTCGCCCCATCCAGCCGCCATGCGAGCCGTGAGGGATCTGTGCATGAAGGAACCCCCCGGGAGGGAGTCCAGCCTCCGCAACCAGCGTCTCAAAGGGGATCAAAGCCCCGTCCTGGTACAAGTCGCCTAGCGACTGAACACCCACCTTCTGCCACTGCTTCAGCATGTGACGTGTGAGGACACCCCCTCCCCCTGGCGAGCCCTCCAAGGGCACCACAGGCGCATATGGGAGCACCCTCCTTGTGAGATACAGTGCCCTGTGGAAGCATTTGCACGCCACCCCTAGGAGTAGCGGAGCGGGACGTGCCCTGGCCGCTAACGGGTGGAAGAGCGCAGTAATCCTCTCCAACGTGTAGGGTGGCTCGCCCGTGGCTGTGTCCTTCCTCCCCCTGTCCGCCAACCAGCGGGCAACCCACTGGAGCTGCGCTGCCAGATAGTAGTACTCGAAACAGGGGGCAGCTAGGCCGCTTTTATCTGTGGGTAGGAACAGTTTCCCGAGGGCCAGGCGGTGTCGGGACATGCCCCAAATAAAGTCCCGGAGGATCCCGTTAAGTGTGGAAAAGAAAGGCGCAGGCACAAACAAGGGCAGGTTTGCAAAATATTATAGAAGGCGAGGTAGCATCACCATCTTGGCCAGTGCCACTCTGCCTGTGGGCATCAGTGGAAGCGTGGACCAGAAGCCTATCTACACCCTGAGCGCCGTCACCGCTCTACCCAGGTTCCCATCCATAAGGTCCGCCGGCCGGCGGTAGATCTGGATGCGCAAATACTTAAACGTATCCTCTCGCCACTGAACCCTCGCGCCCTGCAGGCTGTACTGTGGATCGGCCACCTCGCTGTTAAAGGCATAAAGGCATGATTTGCCTGCGTTAACTCGGAGCCCCGAGAGGTCGGCAAAGCGGCTCAGTAGTGGGGCCAGCTGCTCCGGCATGTGGTTTACATCCCTGACAAAGACCAACAGGTCATCCGCGTATAAAGATACTTGATGTACGCCGTCTCCCAGGGGGTTTCCATCCGCCAGGAGCTGCCTCATGGCCGCAGCTAAGGGTTCTATGGCTAGCGCGAAGAGCAGTGGCGACAGAGGACACCCCTGCCGGGTGCCCCAGCCCACCTCCACCTCCTCCGATATGTACGGCCCCAGACGGACGCGGACCACAGTGTTCCTATACAGAAGGCCCACCATTTGTAGGAAGTTTCCTTCCAGTCCATACGCCACCAAAACCACCATCAGGCAGCCCCACTCGAGGTAATCAAAGGCCCTTTCTAAGTCCAGCACCAGGCATCCCGCCCTGGGCCAGACCGTCGCCGCCTCCGTCGCTACTCGGAAATACCTCCTGAGATTCAGTGATGTGGACCTCGCTGGTACGAAACCATTTTGGTCCGAATGGACTAAATACGGTACCATCGGTGCCAGACGCTCTGCAAGCATTTTGGCCAGTATCTTATAGTCTGTGTTGAGCATCGCCAACGGGCGATAAGAGCTCAGGGACATGGGGTCTCTGTCGGGCTTAGGTAGAGACACCAAAAATGCCTCTCGTAGAGAGGATGGAAGGTGGCCCTCATCCATCAATGCTCTATACATCTGAAGGAGCTGGGGCTCCAGGATGTCCCTATTTGCTTTGTAGTATTCGGCCGGCAGACAGTTAGGTCCCGGCGATTTACCCGTCGCTAGCGCCTGGACCGCATCTCCCACCTCCTCCAGCGTGATCGGGGTCTCCAGCTCGCCCTCTGGGCTTCTGTGACGGTAGGCAGCGCGTATGACTCTAGAAATTCAGTCACCACATGGTCCTGCCCAGCACCCCGAGCTCTGTACAGGTCTCGGTAGTGGTGGGTAAGCGCCTGGTGGATTCGGCGCTGTGTATGCACCACTGTCCCATCCCCCGAGCGGATGGCACCAATCGGGACGTTACGCTCCGTGGCCTGTATCAGCCAGGCCAGTAAACGGCCCGCTCTATCCGCCTTCGCGTGCGTCTTGGCAGTATGCGCTGCATAGTTGTGGCACCGCAGTCGTTCAAGTAGGACCGCATGCTCACCACGAAGCTCTCCCAGCCTTACCGCATGCCTTCCCGTTCCTTCCCCCTCCCGCTTGTACTGTAGGAGTTCGGACTCTATAGGGGTCAAGGACGCAGACACCTGTGTGCAGATATTCCAAGTGGCCCCTATACAGTGCCCCCGAATAGTCGCCTTGTGAGCATCCCATTCCACCATACGGTCTCTCGCTGAATCCTCATTCTCCTCAAAGTAGGATAGGATGGCAGTGCCCAATGAAGACCTAAATTCGGCGTCCTCCAGCGCAGCCGGCTGAAGCCGCCAAGTGGGCACTGGGGGTCTGTCTGCCACCCAGCTAATCTGAAACCACAGGCGGTTGTGATCTGAGTGCGTCCTCTCCAGATACTCTGACTTGGACAGAAGCGGGAGCAGGGACTGGGAGCCTACTATTCTGTCCAGACGGACATGGAGACAATGCACCGCCGAGTAGTATGAGTATATTTTGTCCGTAGGGTGCTGCACCCGCCAAAGGTCATGAATGTCCCAATGTGCCAACCAGTCCCTAAGAGCCTGCACTGCCGATGTCGCTGCCACCACCCAGAGGGGCGGAAAAGAGCGGTTGATCTGCGTGTCCAGCACCATGTTGTTGTCGCCGCCTAAGAGCCAGGGTAGGCCCGCATACTGCTGAAGGATGTGATGTAGGGACGCTAGGAAGGCAGGTTTCTCCATGTTGGGGGTGTAAATAGAACCCAGCAGTATCTCCTGCCCATTGAGTCTCCCCCTCGCAAAAGTGTACCTCCCCTCCGGGTCTACCTGTGTGTCGGTGCATGCAAAGGGAACACCTGCCCTTACCCATATCAGTGTGCCTCGCGTGTGCGCCGAGTAGGTGGTTCCATGTAGCTGCTCCCTCCATCGCCTGCGAAGTCTCTCCAGTTCCACCCCAGACATGTGTGTCTCCTGAAGTAGCGTGATCCCCACCTGGTGACGCTGCATATATGGGAAAACAGAGTACCGGCGCGACGGGGTGTGCATGCCGCGGATGTTCCAGGTCATGATGTTGGTGCACGCCATGGGTTATGTTGCGGTGCGACCACCCGGAGGGTCAGGGGATGGAACGTGTGGGGCCGAGAGTTAGGCTCTCGGGTGAGGATCTCTAGGTGCCGCTCCTAAAACATGTGAACCAGATTTAACATTATAACTGTATGGGCGTACTCCCAACGGGGGGTGCGTCCAGATTAGGCAACGTGCCGACTGTTTAATGTGCCGTGACAGCTATGTACGTGCGTGTGGGGGAACACGCAGTCAGTGATGTCATCAGGTTACTCCCTCATCCAGGGCCCTTAGAGCTGCTATGGTGCGGGTGATTAATCACGGACAGTGTAACGTACCGACCAGTGCGAGCTGCCCATTGAGACCACCCCGCCTAGTGTTCATCGGATATGTGACCCAGAGGGGGCCGCCACTGTGTACCTACGCCACGCTAGTAGCTCCCAGCTCTATGTTGTGCAGACGCATGCTTCCAGAGTCAGCAGTAGCATGTAGCAGCATGGTACAGTGGACATAGAAAGGGCAAACGCATGCCTGCAGAGCCAGCAGTAGTGTGCATCAGCTTCTTACATTGAGCATACAAAGGATACAGTTGGCCTTGCCCTGGGCACAGACAATATAGCAGCCTATCTCAGGTCCATCGTCTTTCACATTATGTAGTCCGCTGTTTGAGGTGTCACCACAGGCAGCGTAGTGTCTTCCGAAATTACTATGGACGGCGAGGACGATCCGCCCGTTCCAGTTCTGTCCTGCGATCTATGATTCAGGCCTCCTAATCCAGCCCCACTCCCAGTGTCGTGACTGCCTCCAGCGCCTCCTGTCGCTCCTGTCGCATCTTCTCCGGGCTGGGCGCCGTCTGTCCTAGGCCAGCTCCTCTCTTAGCCCCTCTCTTCCTCCTTCTTCTCCTGGAGTGCTGTTCCTGCCACCCGCCGTCGTCTGGGCCCGTCGGTCGCGTCCCCGTCCACTGCCCAGTCTCCTCCAGCCAGTCCCAGACTTCCGATGGAGCCTCAAAGAAGCGAGCGCCCCCTTTAGTGACCACGCGGAGCCTCGACGGGAACAGCAATGAATAGGGTAGTTCTAGGTCCCGCAATTGTTTCTTCACTGCCATATAGGAGCCACGTCTCCGTTGGACCGCCGCCGTATAGTCCGGGAAGAGCATCACGTGACTGTTGCCCACCTGGAGGTCACACATCTTCCGGGTTTCCCTGAGCACCGTGTCTCGGTCCCTGTAGTTAAGGAGCTTGAAGAGAAACGGGCGGGGTCTGGCTCCCAGTCTCTGAGCCTGCGCCGGCACCCTGAGCGCCCTTTCCACCACAAAGTACGGAGATAATACTCCCTCCAGTAAAATTGTTCGCAGCCAGGTCTCAGTGTACCTTTCAGGTTCCGTCCCTTCTTCTCCTTCCGGCAGACCCACTACTCGGACGTTGTTGCGCCGACAGCGCCCCTCCGCGTCCTTGGTGCGGTCTTCTAGCACCTGGACTCTATCAATCAGGTCTTGCAGGGCTGAAGCATGGCTGCGCACCACAGGTTGGAGTTCCTGGACCGCCTGGCGTTGCTCCGCGACTGACTCCGACAGTTTACAGTGGTCTGCTTGCAGCAGCGTGAAGTCCGATGTGACTTTATCGATCCGCCCCTCCAAAGACGACGCCATGCATTCCACCGCCGCCAGAACTGTGTCCATTTTGGCTGCTAGGGCAGCTACTGGCTCCATGGCCGTCCGTCTCTGCTCCTGCGGGGGGTCGGGGCCACCCGCGTCCTGCTGTCTCGTCTGCGCTTTGTCCGAAGTCTGCCCATTACAATTTGGTGCGCCGTGGGCATCAGCCAGCCTGGTTGCAGGCTTCCGGGTTGTGTCAGGGGGGCAAGGATGGGCTCCTGCTCCTGTCAGTCAGTCTATCGACACTGCCAAAGGGACACCGACCGCGTTGAGATGGGCCCCCAGAGGCCGCCGTCTAGTCGTCCCGCGGCAGTTCACTATGCAGACCTGCTCCCGGGCACCTCCCTGCGCCCTCACCTGCTATGGCCGGAGAATAGGGGCCGCAATCTCCCCCAAGCTGCTTCCTGGCTAGCTCAGTTGTTAGCTAAGTCTCCAGGGGGGCCAGGCTCGCTCAGCTAGGTAGGGCCGACAGCGACCTCCTCTCAAATGTCCTCCGCCCGCCGTGTTCGTGATGGCGGCTATGAAGGAAGCAGCCTGTTTGCTAGGAGGCAGGGCTGCACAGCGACAAAGGCAAATGGACTATAGCCGACCTCCGCCAGCAGGCGTCTACACTGCGGCCTGCAGATGCTGTTGTTTACACAGGCTGTGTCTAGGCCTTCGGTGCTCGCCTCCCCCCAGGCAGGTGCGGAGCGCAATCAGCAATGTCCTCCCAGGTGCACCCGCACCTCAGCAGCACAGGTGGGCCCCCCCGCCTCCAGCTCCACAGCAATGGCACGGTCTCTGTGGCCGGCAGCGCTCGCAACAGATGTGCCGAGTGCTGTGGTCTAATGGCGAGGTCCACTCGTTTCATGGGTGCCGAAAATGGCATCAGAGTTAAAATGGTACCTTAACAGCACGGCCCGTGGTCAGCCATACTCTCCACGCTTTCTGCCCCCGTCTTCCACCGTCATGTTGTGCCACTCTGCCCCTGCCACTCCGAATCTCAGGCACTCACCAGGGTCGGGCTTCCAGTCTGCCGCCCGTCTCCCGGGCTCCACAAATGATTAGGCAGGTAATGCAGATCAGAATGTCTTATAGGCCGCCATATTAGGGTCAGGCATGGCAGAGAGCACAAGGTGAGTGCAACCTCACTTGCATGACACCCACCATCAGGACTGTCCATGGGGAGATCGAGGATTCAAACAGTAGAGGCCAGCTGGTCCAGGAGATTTGAGAGCTGCCTCGTCTGGCTCAGCGAGATCACCAGCGCGGTCTCAGGAGGATCGGGGATCCAGCGCCACCTTGTCCTGGTCTCGTTGGTGTAGGGCCCAGGCCGCAGGCGATAGCAGGCAATCCGATGTGGGTACGCCGCTGTGTTAGGGCAGTCAGGGCATGCGGGTCCACCCCTGACAAGCGGGGGCAGCACCTCGGGTGCGGCACTCAGTCCGGGCCGCAGACACGTAGTCTGCCGCAGGCCGCAGGGTCACCGGCCACCAATCGCCGCCCAAGCTCGCAGCCCAGTCCGCGCGCCAGCAGTCCCAAAGGTCGCGGACGAAGATACAGGAAGCCACCTCAGCCCCCCTGGGTCACTCCGTCCGGGCCTCCTCACCACCGCTCACCGCTTGCTGTAAGATCGTGCACTCCCATGATGACTCCTCGTGCCCGGTCTCTGCGGCACCAGGCAAACCCCGGCGCGGCCTCCGCTGCGTCCGCTGTGCCACCCGAGGCCCCTCAGCGCCGCCGCAGCTCAGTCCTCGTTTCTCCGCCGCGTGGAGACGGTTCGCTCCAGGCCCGATGGCCTCGCTGCACTGTAGCACACCAGCTCTGCGTGGTCCAGCTCGGAAAAGAGCACCGCAACAGGATAATGTCAGGATAATAAGGGCCCCGTGGACGGAGCTCTACAAAGTCGTGTCCGCCATGTTAGGCTGCTAGCCCTGGAATTAGTGTAATTGTTAACATCAACAAGACGGCTTTTGTTTGATTGAACAACCAAACTTGTTTTAGACACAGCAATCATACCCTTGTTCCACCACTTACCATCATCCAATTTGACAGCGCCTTTGTTAATTTTACAACTTTCTTAGGAACAGAAAATTTGATTTCCCTTTGGGTAAAATCCTAGAACACTCAACCCTCACCATGTCCCCCACACGAACATTCAATTGCTTAGAAACAGGTTTGGACAGTGTCTGATAGTATCTATTCTGTGCCTCAACACACTTCCCTCCAACATCATCAATGTTATCCTTGGGTAAATCAAATCCCTAATCACCCATCCATCTTCTCAAAAGTTTAGAGGAAGGAATGTGACCTCTTAAAAGGACAAATGGAGACACACTGGTATCCAAATTGGCAGTAGTGCGAACAGCCCAAAGAAGCTTTTCAATTTCTGCCCTGCTTTTAAACCACTAGCTTTAGCCAACTGCACATTCTGTTTAATGACCTTGTTAAAACGTTCCACAAGGCCATAGCTTTTAGGATGGTAAAGAGAAGTTTTAACATGCTTAATGCCAACAGAATGTAGAAAATTCTCAAATTGAATTGAAACAAATTGGGGTCCGTTATTGGTGAGCAAAAAGTGTTTTGAGAAATGTAATGACAGAGGTAGAATCAGCGGTATTTACCCACTGGATTTCTGGACATCGACTATAAAAATCCACAAGAACAATGCCATACTCAGGTAAATTGGCAGACAAATACAAAGGGCCAATAATATCCATAGCAATTTTAAACCAGGGTTTGTCGGGAACTTCAATGGCTTCAACAGGTGAAGTACAAGTTACTTGCGGCTTGTTACTGATGACACACTCCATGCAATCCCTAACAAAGTGCTACACCTGTTTGTCCAAAGCCGGCCACCAACATTTTTCTCTTATTCTTCTTTTCATTGCACGCGTTCGTATGTGTCCTTCATGAGCTAATGTAGGAACTTTCTTTCTAATGGCTTCTGGAACAACTAATAGTGATGATCTGTACAACAGACCGTTCACCGTGGATAACTCATCAAACACATGCTTGCACTTGTAGGCACAATTGTGTTCATCAATTTTGTGAGACCATCCTCGAGGTAATATTTTAAACATTTCCTTAAATTCCTGATCACATTCCGAATCTTCTCTCCACTCTCTCTCAGAAATAACATCTTCAGATTGACCAAAAATACAACACACCAACTAAAAATCATCATGAGCATCTTTCGTTTCAACAAAATTATTGTTGTCTGAAGGTAACCTAGATAAACAATCAGCAAGGAATTTTTTTTTGCCAGGTACGTACTCAATACTAAAGTTGTGTTTCATGAGTCTGAATTGCCATTTCGCAACTCTGGGGGTAGCTTTCCCTCCCCCTTTAGTAGTGTACAGTTCAATAGGGGCTATATGGTCAACATGCACAACACATTTTGAACCATACAAGTAATGCTTAAAATGAGTAATGCCCCACCAACATGGAAGAGTTTCGCGCTCAATGATGGAGTAGGACTGTCCAGCTCCATGCAAACTCCTCGAGGCAAACACAATTAGCTCATCTCTACCCTCTCTATTTTGCAAAAGAATGGCACCTAAACCTTTTTGACTGGCATCAGTCATGATTATGGTTTTGTCACAAGGATCAAATACTTTAAGGGGAATGGCATGAGCTACTTCATGTTTGATTAAATTAAATTCCTCAGTGCATGTATCATTCCAAGAAAAATTAATGTTCTTCTTAAGAAGAGATCTAATGTTGTAAGTTTTAGAAGCACAATTGGGTATGAAACGAAAATAAAATTCAATGAGGCCCGTAAAGGACCTTAATTGATCCTTGTCACTGATAATTGTAAAATCTTTGATGGCTTTGACAAGGATGTGTTTGGGTTCTAAGCCATCAGGTGATAACATACACCCTAAGTAGTCCAAAGTAGTGCAATTAAGTTTGCATTTGTCAATGCCAAGGGTAACACCTTTTGATTTTAACAAAGATAAAACTTGGCACAGTCTGGTATTATGCTGACTTTGATCCTCACCAAACACCAAATCATCATTCTGAAAAGCCATGACTCCAGGCATACCTTTGAACATACTCTCAACTACCCTCTGCAAAACAGCAGAAGCCAGTCCAAAGGGCATGTCCTTACATTGGAAAAGACCCTCAGGAGTGATGAAAGCAGTGAGAGGCCTTGACTCAATATGTAACTCAATTTGATGATATTCAGATGACATATCTAGTAAATTGAAGAACTTGGCACCTTTGAGTGTAGAAGTCATCTGCATGATGTTAGGAAGAGGATACTGATCAATCCATATATTCTTGTTTAAATCGTTTACATTTACACACATGCATCGATTGCCATTAGCCTTTTTAGCTAGAACTACAGGAGACACCCAATCAGAGGATTCGATAGGTTCAATTACATCACGTGAACAAAATCTATCGAATTGTAAAGCTAGAGGCACCCTCCTGACCTTGTACATCACAGGTAGAGTACCATTTGTTAATTTAATTATGTGTTTGAAACCCTTGAAAAGACCCAACTCTTTTTAAACACTTCTGGATATGATACCTCCCTAGAATTAGGTTGGACATTTTGGACCTGAAAGAAATCCTTCTTCAACATCACCTGTCGACATTATTTGGATCAAGGATGATACCAAGATTTCCTTGATCTCCCCCCTGAGAGGACATGCATCATCCTTTGCTACAGATAACAGTGCCCTTGGATTTTCTATCCCTGAATAAAAAATCAGCATTAAATTTACCAACATCAATAACTTTTCCACCATAACCAATGGGATGTACACAAGAATGATTAAGGATTTGCTCTGGAAAGGATTTTTTCAGAGTGTTTCACTTATCAAAGGGAAAGAAGACCAGAAGGTTCTGGTGGAGAAATAGCTTGGAACATTGATGAAGACTGAAATAATGCTTTGCAAGGCTGTAAAATATGTGTATCAAATTGAGTCCAAATTATTGTATACTGAAGAAAATTAATGGAATAAAAATGAACTAAAATGAGTGGTGTGCGGATCACCGAGATCAGCACTTGTGAATATTTAAACAAGAAAAAGGTGTGCAGATCTTAGAAACTGTATGTGTAACTAAGAATGCTTTAACATTTGTTGCAGGTTATGGAGTTATGCCTGTAATTATTTAAATAGAAAGTGGTGTGCAGATCACCAAGATTAGCACAACAAACAGTATGCCAGAGTGTAAGACACGTTGCAGGCTATGGAATAGTGCCTGATTTAAAGCGCATGATGTATGCACGTGGTGTGCAGATCACTGTGGACCGCACTCAGAAGAAACAAGATGGAGTTAGAATGCGGGCAGTGAGGAGTGCTCGCGCACTACCATAATGCTGGTTGGGAAGTCACAACGTTTGGAAAATAGGGAAAAGCGCTGTGATTTTCTGCATGGACATGCCTTACTGGACGAGGAATTTGTCCATTTGAAGAGCAGGAATGAACGCTGGTTCGGGCATCACAGGAGGCAAACCGTAGATGACCCACGTGGATGTCCTATTGACTGGCAGCCTGTCGCAAGTGTAAAGACGTGGATACGCAGGTATGATTAATTCAGGATTCATTGTCAAATCAACAGGACGGAGAAGCGATCCGTCTTCAAGGTAAAATTTCTCCAACTGAACAAGAACCCCGGCACCACAAGGTTCCTTCCATTCTCTTGACGTATGAAAATTCTGTATGTTCAGAAAATTGAAGGAGAACCCAACAGTTCTTAACTTGGATATTGTTCCGATATCCGAGAAGAAAGTTAAGTATCCCATTTGCCAAGTTGTTTTAGGGAAAAAGCTCCCTTTAGATATGATGTGTGATTCTGGTGCTCCCATCACCATCATTTCTGATGTTTGGTTCAATTCTAATTGGAAACATGTTGTGAATCTACAAACTTAAATAATCAAAAAGAATGAATCACTTAGGTCATTTTCCAGAGTCTCTTGAACATTTTCTGATGAGGACCCTCAGCTACACATTCACACCAGCGGCATATCTTGGTTCTCCGCTAATTTGATTAAGTGGAATGAATCATGATAGGGTCTTGGCACTTGAGTGTCTGTTCTCCAGGTGTTCATCATCCTCCAGCAGGAGGGAGACTGGCCGGTGTGAGATGAGCCGCAGTGCGGGCCTCACGGAACTGTATCGCCGCATAGAGATTCCAGCAATAGACAAAATTAAAGCCTATTACCACATGTCCATAACAGGCATTAAACACAATGTTGCCCTAATAGGTGAGTGAATCCAGTCACCTTACATTGCACATACACAACCCCTCAAAATTTGAGACGGCTGGATCCTTTGGTACTGAATGAAGCCATCTGACTCTTTTGGGCGACACAGGCTGAAACTTGTCCACTGACCACTCACCAGGTACTCTGGACCTATAATTGTCCAATTAAGCACCGCCCCTTTTTTAACTTTATCCCTCCACTTTTCCCACTCATGATTATCACACACAAGACAGTCTCCCTCTAAGTGGAGGATGATGAATACCTGGAAAATGGGACACAGAGGTGCCAAGACCTAATGATGATTCATCCCACTTGTTGGACTTGGCCCTTTTTGCAAGGTCATCCCAGAAGTGTTTGCCTTACTCCTGTATTTTGTCTGAGCTGTTGTTGGTGGTTTTATGCTTCTGGGTACTTTACCACTGCTGATCAGTGCTAAAGTGCATATGCTCTCTTTGTAAATTGAAGTTATGGATTAGTGAGTCCATGATTGGCTTATTTGATTTACTTGTCAGACCCTAGTACAGTGCAATATGTGTACCCAGGTCCTGTAAATCAAATGCTGCTGGTGGGCTTGCAGCACTCGTTGTGCCACCAACAGCAGCAACTTGTAAAATGTGACTCAGGCCTGCCATTGCAGAACCTGTGGGTATTCTGGGACTGCCATCCTGACTTGGCAAGTGCACACACTAGCCAGTCCCTAAATCTTCCCTTTTCTACATTTTAGTCACCCCTAAGGTAGGCCCAAGGTACCCATGTGGGAAGGGTGCATTGTATGTGAAAGGTAGGACATTCCCTGATGTGTGTGGCATGTCCTAGTAGTGAAATACTGCCAATTTCGATTTTCACTATTGCAAGGATATCTATTCTCATAGGCTGGAATGGGGAATTTGTTTATAACATCTTATAAACATAACTTACCCTGGGAACAAGAATGAAAAATAAAGTTTAGTATGCCTAAACTCAGAAGGTTAAGATGCATCTTTTAGTACGGGTGATTTTTACATTCTGTGTTTGAAAATACCACTTTTCGAAAGTAGGTATTTTCTTGCCTAACCATTTAGTGTGCCTCTGCTAGGTTTGAGTAGTGCATGTCAGCGGCTCATGAAGTCTGATGAGTCAGGGCTGGGCTAAATAGACCTGGTCTGCATTTGGAGTAGTGGGAGGAGTATAAGCATGGGCGGATTTTGCGAATTGGCAATCCGCGAACTTGCGTATTTACGGATTCGCAATCCGCAAAATCCGCGAACTCTCGCGAATTTGCGGATTTTTTTTTTTTGTGTTCGCAAGGATTTCTGCCAGTTCGCGAGGGTTCTGTACCAGTTCGCAATTGCGAACTTACTTGTCGCTCGCAACGGCTGCGACTATGTTGTTTCTACATCTGGTTCATCATCACAGGTTCACAGCACCCTCTGTTTCACCACTGCCACCCTCTGGTACACCCATGCCACCCTCTGGTACATCACTGCCACCCTCTGGTTGGTTTATCACTGTAGATTATGGGGGAGGAAATAAAGCAAGCACACCTGCCCTGCTTCAACTGACATGAATGAATTTGGGGTTGATTAATGTGTCACTGAATTTAAACTTCCAGTCTGGCTGGCACCTGCTTCCTTATCTGTAATTTGCTGAACTCTGAAGGGGCCCCTCAGGAAGCACTACAGGGAATGGTTACTAATGATAAGATTGAACTTTTGCACCTGCTGAGTGCTTTCAGTTTTGTCTGTAATTGCTTTCTGTTGCAGTGTAATTTTTTTAACAGGACCTTTGTTGTATACTTGTAGCTATTCTCTGAGCCTGCTGTGAGGGTCAGAGCAGGGTCATAGAATAGTTGCAAGTAGGCAAATGAACTCTGAAGGGGCCCCTCAGGAAGCACTACAGGGAATGGTTACTAATGATAAGATTGAACTTTTGCACCTGCTGAGTGCTTTCAGTTTTGCAAAAATCCAAATATCCAGCAGCATCCACAAAAGTAATCCTTCCAGGTCAAGATCCAAATCAAAGTGACCAGCACATGAAGAAAGCACTGGGAGGAGCCTGGTGGACAGGAACAGGAAGTTGGAGACTGTGGGGCACTTCCTTCCTCCCACCCCCACCCCCCAAAATGGACTCCTTGCAAAGAAAAAGTGCAGGCAAATGTCAACCTGAGGAGTTATTCTGATAAAAATCATAATTTTCAAGGTTTATGCTGCCTGCTGGTGGATTTCTTGTGCGAAATTGCAAATTTTGCAATCTCACAATTGCGAGATTGTCGCTGCCCGCCACATCTACGTGTTCGCAAGTATTTACTCCCGCGAAATTGTATAGTATTCTAGTTGGCAAGTGCGACCAAGCAAAAAATCCGCTTCGCATGGATTTTACTAATTTTCGGCAGGTTCGCGAGAGTTCGCGGATTGCGAATTTACCAAAAATCCGCAAAATCCGCGAGCGGAACGGATTTTACACCCATGCTTAGAGGAGTAGCACCTTCATCTGAATAAGGCTGTGCCTGGCTTCCACAATCATGGCTCCGCCCCCGTGGTATGTCTGGAGCCAGGGCTCACACTGACAATGGAGGTTGTTATGCACTAGCAAAGTGCCCCACAGAACTGGTTTTGGCTGGGTACAGACACTCTCTGTCTTCAGGGAACAAAGGAGGTTTTGGTATAAAAAGAGGGGCCCGGACCCCAGACTTTTAGATCACTTCTGGGAATTCAAGAGGAATCTTTGCCAAGGAGAAGAGCGGGATAAGATGAGGAGGAATATTGATGCCCTTGGGCTGTTTGCTGTCTGGGATTGGCATGCAGTGGCTGCTTGCTGCCAAGGAACATAGAAAAAGGACTTTGCTGTTTGCTTTGTCACCTGCTTAAAGAAAATATCTACAAGGGCTTGAAACGGAGATTGCCTCCTATTCTGAAGTCTCAGGGACACAAAGACTTCACCACCAGCTCCCCTGAATTTCCTTGCTGGGAATTCCAACCTGTATAGAAGTGTCTGCTGCTGTTTAGGACCTCTAGAGACGGTTTGTCGCTGAGAGCTGGAAAATTGACAAAACACCAAAGAAGCGTGTCGCATCAGCACCTGTTTTCCGATGCATCGCTGAAGAAACCGTTGCAGCGCCTGCCGTGGCTCGAGAAGTCGCTGCACGAGGCATCGGGTGCAACAATCTCCAAAGTCCAAGAACACTGCACTGATCCGGAAGCATGCCTGCTGTGCGGCTGCACGAAACCACGCATCGTTCTGGATCGATGCATCGATATCGAGGTGCCAAGACTGTTGCATCGTTGGGGGCTGCAGTAAAAAACAGGCGCTTCAACTCCCCACGCAGTAAGAAAACAACACATCATCTCCTCTCCGGTAAGGGACCGCTGCATCAACTCCTCTGCGCTGCAGTAAGGAACTAACGCATCACCTCCCCCGAAGCAAGGGTTTGATGCATCACCTTCCCCGAGGGTAAGGACCTGACGCATCACCTTCCCTGTGGCCCTTTTCTTTGTTTTGCATGACGCATCTAAGGTACTTTTGAGAAAAGTGTTGCATTTACAACTTGCATTGAATTGAACTATTTCTACCATTTGAAAGCCTTATTTTTAATACTGTATTGTGGATTTTTGTCATTTGGTCTTGTTTGGGTTTAGATAAAGATTATTTATTTTTCTAAACTGGTGTGGTGTCCATTTGTAGTGTTTTCATTGTATTATTGTATGTGTTCACAAATGCTTTACACACTGCCTCTGAGATAAGCCTGCCTGCTCATGCCATGCTACCAAGGGGGTGAGCAGTGGTTATTTTAGTAGTGTATAGACCCTTACCCTGACTAGAAGCAAGGGCCCCTAGATGGACAAAGGTAT
Organism: Lissotriton helveticus; assembly: GCF_964261635.1. Lineage (NCBI taxonomy): Eukaryota > Metazoa > Chordata > Amphibia > Caudata > Salamandridae > Lissotriton > Lissotriton helveticus. The sequence goes on from NC_136067.1 coordinate 541,064,942, forward strand.
CTACCTCTGCCAACTAGAGACCCCATTTCTAGCACCACTTAATCAAATAAGCGAAGAACCAAGACATACCGCTGCCATGACAATGTGGCTGAGGGTCCTCATCAGAAAATTTCCAAGAGACTCTGGAAAACAACCCGAGTGATTCATTCTTTTTGATTACGTAAGTACTGGCTTGCGAAGCCGAATGAATCCCTGCTTCTCTCTCCCGCTTCCTGTTTTTTGGTGAATCTATAGACACCTGATGTCCGACCAAAACCATATAGGGACCAGGACATAGATATGCTGGGATTTTTCAATTATTTTATTACATGTTTAGGAAGAACAGTTATAACCAAGGTTTATTTAGTAAGAACAGGCAGGTGTATAGTGGATTGGCAGGATCTAGCCAAGCTGGGAATAATGTTAGTGCCTGGAGAAGATCCCCCATCAGAGTTTCCGATGATCTTGTGGGCTGTATTCAGTCAGTTAGCCAGGACATGTCTAATTTGTTGGGTTAAAGATCTGCTGAAATTTTCAAAAATGCTGTAGGATGTGTCAAAAATGATGTCTGTTCTATTGATTAAAATAAAATCCATTCCAGTTTCTCAAAAAGCCCATCATGGGCCTTTTGATTTTAGAGATGGGCTTAAGACTCTTCTTAATCAATAATGTCTGAGTGCATCATTAAAATAGCAGAAGCATCAGAATGGGTCTGTCTAGTTGTAATACTGCACAAAAAGGACAGAGGTATCAGGCTCTGTGCTGAATTGTGCAGTCCTACTAATTGCATTGTCATTGAATGTCATTCGTTAACAAAAGTGCATGAGTTTTTAACTAATATTGGTGATGCATCTCACTTTTCGCTACTGGATTTAAAGTCAGCGTATCATCAAATACCTCTAAACTCTGAGTCCCAGTTACTTGCTACTTTTGTTACGCCTTTTGGGGTGTTTAAGTTTGCACGATTACCTTTTGGGCTAGCATCAGCAGGCAGTGTCTTTCAAAGACAGTTGGACACTGACTTAACACGATTGTATACTTGATGAAGTTTTGAGTATATTTAGAGAATATGGCACTACTTTGAGAACTGACAAATGCAAATGTAATGCTAAAAAATGTGAGTACTTGAGTCATTCCATTGGTCCAGATGGTATTTCGCCAAAAGTTCAGCTCCTCAGGGCTATTCAAGATGCACAAGTTCCAAGAGAGAAGGATTCACTTAGATCTTTTCTTGGTCTTAGTGAGTATTATTCTCAATTTGTGAATGGATATGCTCATGCTGTGCAACCTCTTAGGGAACTTCTTAAGAAAGGAGTTAAGTATATATATGGAATGATGATGTGCAAAATGACTTTGTTACTGTAAAAAAGCTTATTGTTTCTGTACCTGCCCTTGCACCATTTCAATCATGTAAAGAATGCGTTGTGATTTCGCTTTAAGTTTGCAGGCTTAACAATTGAGCATAACATTTTCAGGGAATAATTCCATATCGGTTTGTACCTCCACCCTCTGAAAAATATTTTCCCAGATCGCATATGGTGCCAACAGATTTTTATCCTTAGCATCTAGGAGCTTCCAATACCAGAGGGCAACTTCCTTCCTTTTGGGTCTCCCATCCTGAAGAGGGGACTTGAATTCCTAGTCCCCGCTTACCTCCGAGGTCAAAGTTGCAAACCAGGAGGGAAGCTGCACATATTTAAACCTGGAGAGGGTTCCTCGGGTTATAGCTTTCAAGACCTTCAATGGAAATATTCCTTTTCTCTGTCATCAAATCCTCCCAAGACTCTATCCCACCTGCCTTAATGGAAGACTCTGCCCATCCTTCATACATTCTGGGGTGCCAGGAGAATCCCACATGGAGGTAAAATTAGAATAATTAGAATTAGAATAATACACTATATTGAGTATCTTCCTTACCTTACAGTGCCGACTTCAAAACCTTTAACCAAACCTTCTTAAAAAGATTGGGGGCTCCAAACTAGTACAGGAAACCCCCCTCACCAAACTCCCTTACCATTTCCCCCAGAAGTGTCCCCTACATAGAACTGTCTGGTTTTCCAAATAGCATCTGGAAGCTTTTAAACTGCAATGCTATGGAATAAGGGTTTAGGTCTGGTAAAGCCAAGCCTCCCCTCCCAAGCCTTTGTCTCAACTTCCTCTAGGCTAGCCTTACCCCGCGGGAGGACTATTTAAAACTGGATATTTTCCCCTGAATCTCGTTGATAATAGATTTTGGGAAAATGAGGGGAATACAATTCAATAAATACATGAATTTGACTAAAATTGACATCTTAATGAGGTTCATCCATCCATAAATTTTCAGCTGCAAGTTCTTCCATCTTGATTGCATGGTACCCACCTACGTAGCCACTTTCCTCAAATTATGGCCTGGTATTTCCTTGACAGAGTTGACGATGGCTATCCCAAGATATTTTAACTCTGCTGATGCTCTCCCCTTCCACCAATCTAGGCTCCACCACATTATTTCCATCTTGGAATTATTCACTGTTTCCCATGTTAATGAGCTCTACTGGACTCCCCAAAACATTGCAAAGTTTATAACAAAGCCATGCCCAAGGTGTAGAAGATGCCACCTCATGAAAGCAGATAAGGAACATGTTTTTTGGGCAAAATATTCAGTCCATTTTAAAAGTCAATGAATGGTATACAAAGGTTTGCAAATGGGGTGACTAATAGGTAACTGGTCATAATATCGACTCCAAAATATCGAAAGGACAAAATATCGAGTCAAAAATATCGAGTATAGTAAAATATCTAAAAAAAGAATATCGAATTAGAAAATATCGTATTATTTAATGTGAAAAAAATATCGAGTACAAAAATATCGAATCAAAAATATCGAGTAGTATTAATATCGATATGTAGTAATAGTAAAAAATATCGAAAAAGTATAGATAAAATGTTAATAAAATATTATTAATAAATATAAAAAATAATATATATATATTTATATAAATATAGAAATGTATGTTAATGTTTAGGAGCGGGATGTTGGGTTACTAGGGGATAAGGGTGGGGAGTAATTTAAAAATATGTAATAAAAAGTGTAAAAATCTATAAAATATTTGTATATTTAAAAAAAAAAAAATTTACAGACATTTTTTTTTATTTAAAAATATAAAAATATAAAAATCTACTCAAAAATTGGGAAAAAACTTAAAAATATTATAAAATATATGTTAGAAAATTAGATATATATTTATATAAATATAGAAATTAATGTTAATGTTTAGGAGCGGGATGTTGGGTTAATAGGGGATAAGGGTGGGGAGTAATTTAAAAATCTGTAATAAAAAGTGTAAAAATATATAAATGTAGTATAAAATTAAAAAAATACTAATGTTTATAAATATAATTATTTTATATAAAATATGTATTAAAAATTAAAAATGTTATATAAAAATAGGAAAAAAATAGATAAATATGGGATAATATATGTAAAATACCTAATTAAAAATGAAATAATATATTTATAAAAAAAAAAAGAAAAATATATATTTTTTAATATTTATAAATACATATTAATAATTTAATCAAATACTTTCAAATAATTTAATAATTATAAATAATTATTATTAATGTAATTAAATATTACAAATAAATAAATTAATATTTAAAAAATATTATTAATAATTTTTATCAAATATTAATAAAAAAATGTATACTGATAAAAGAAGAAGAAAAAATATATAAGAATTACAATCATAAAATATGTAACAAATAGTTAAATCTATTTAATTTTAGAACAATATACAGATACATTAAAAACAGATTATAAAAAAATAAAAAGGATAAAAATACAAATAAAAAATATCAGAAAATAACATAAATATTATTTTATAACACAAATAAAATAATTAAATATGTGAAAAATAATTACAAAAATAGGTCATACAAGATACAAATTTGTACATAAATTTAAAACATTTAGAATAAAAATATTAATTAAAAGTAATATTTTTTAAATAAATTATTACCAAAAATATATGTTTTTATATAAAAAATACTAAATGATCAAATATATTATATATAGTGTAAATCACAAATAATATGTGGGGACATTTATTTAGAATCAGTGTCCAACACCTACCCTGATATATGCCTGACTGGAGTTGGAATAGTAAATTATAATGGGAAACAACCTTTACAACGCAACTTTTACAACGCACTACCATTACAACGAAACTTTTACAGCGCAAAAACCATTACAACGCATGTATTTACAACGTATGTTTTTACAACGTAGGTACCTTTACAACGCATACCATTACAACGTAAGTATTGGTAAGTATATAATTATATTTAAAATGTAATATGTTTGGGTTTTTTTAAGGGGTATTTTTAGGGTTCAGGGTCAGTTTTGGGTTTTTGGGTAAAGGGGTATTTTTAGGGTTCAGGGTCAGTTTTGGGTTTTTGGGTAAAGGGGTATTTTTAGGGTTCAGGGTCAGTTTTTAGTTTTTGGGTAAAGGTTTTTTTTAGGGTTCAGGGTCAGTTTTTAGTTTTTGGGTAAAGGGTTTTTTTTAGGGTTCAGGGTCAGTTTTCAGTTTTTGGGTAAAGGGGCATTTTTAGGGTTCAGGGTCAGTTTTTAGTTTTTGGGTAAAGGGGTATTTTAAGGGTTCAGAGTCAGTTTTTAGTTTTTGGGTAAAGGGGTATTTTTAGGGTTCAGGCCAGGTCAGTTTTGGGTTTTTGGGGTACAGGGGTACATGGTAAAAATAAAATAAAATTAAATATAAATTAAATTAAATTAAATTAAATTAAATTATATTAATTTCAATTAATTTACAGTTAAAAAATTAATATATACTTTACAATACTAACGTTGTAATGGTATGCGTTGTAAAGGTACCTGCGTTGTAACAACATGCGTTGAAAATACATGCGTTGTAATGGTTTTTGGTTTGTAAAAAATTTGTTGTAAAGGTATGCGTTGTAAAAGTATGCGTTGTAACGTCATACATCCATTATAATTGGTCAGTGTCCAGCACCTTCCCTGATATTTGTCTGACTGAACTAGGAATAGTAAAATATAATTGGTCAGTGTTCAGCACCCTCACAGAAAAATGTACATGACTGTGTTATAATCTTAGGAAAATAAGTACACATGGATGTTTTTAAAAGTTTTATTGTCAATTTGTATTTATAACATGTACAGTACAATAGACAAAACAATTAATATTCAATGTAAGTAGTTAGGAAAATAGGATGTGTTCATTTACATTTATTGTAATTTATAAATGTACATTTTCTAAACATATCTCTTGTACTGTATTTATACAAAACATAATAATTTGTAACATATTTATATTTGGGTGACAAGTTGTAATATTTAGAACAAATTATAATCAATTTTTTTAACAGACTGTTCAATATTGATTCATTAATGTTAATATATTATATATTAATATTATTAAATATACATGTTTGATATATAGATTATTATAAACTCATAACAAAGTAAATATATGTTTTAAAGATATTATACAAAAAACATTGTAAAATACTTTGATAGATATTACATACAATGTTCTTAATAAACAATAAAAAATTAATAATTCTTGTTATATATATACAAATATTTAGGAGAAAAACATTATTCCTAATACTATATGAAATAGTAAAACAATGACTTAGTTGGATATAATGTTTTAAAATAAATGTTTAAAATGTACATACATTGTTGGGATAATTAATAATAATAATTAATATATTATATTAATTATTAAAATTAATTTACAATTTTAAAATAATTATAACATTTGTTACAATAAAAAAATATACATTCTGAAAATAGTAAATCAATTTTAGAGTTGTCATAGTATTTATTTACTATTGATGTATTTAAATTATATTAATAATATAAATAAATAATAAATATTATTTATTTATACTATTAATTTACAAATAAAATACATTTCTACAGTTACTTAAATAAAGGAAAAATTATTTATAATAAATATCATTTAACATTAAACGTTTAAAAGATATGTATTATAAAGTTTATATATTTAAAGTAATATTAATATTAAATAATATTCTATAAATATTATTTATTATTAATTAAGAACGGATATGTAAGCTAAATAAATGGTAATTAGTGTTACACATTTTTATTAGAAATTATAAGTTTGTGTATGTATTTTATTTCTTATTAGAACATTGTATTTATTATGTTTACCTTTCTAATATAGTTTAAGGGGACTACTTTTTGACCGCGTAAGGTTATTTTGCTTCCTTCAGGACTGGAGAAGATCGCGGTTGGAAGCTGCTTCGCGTTGAGAAAGGTAAGGGGAATTTTAACTAATATTTCGTAGAGAGTAGTAGTGTTTGAGACTATATTCGACGTTTTTAGAGTTATTGTATGTATGTAGTCGTCGTTTTGGTATGTTTTAAGGGAAACTTCGTATTTACCGAGGCGTCGTGTATGTTAGAGGCCTAGTATTTTTTTATGCTTAGGATATGTGTTTGAACATGTTTTACATAAATTTTAATGTGTATTTTGGAATCTTTGGGTGTTTGTGTGGGTGGGTTACTTAATGTATGTTTTTTTACAGGTACCAGAACTTCGCAGTATTATTCCATGGAAGGATGCGTTTTTTTTTTGGAGATAAGCTTGTATTACAAATAAATGTAATATTTACCATCTATCTCCTTTTTTCGTGATTTCCTGGAGCGATTTATAATCTTTTTCACGATTTTTCGGGTTTTTATGGTTGTTCATTTGGAATGGATTACGATAACATAGTGCTTATTTTTTTTAACTAAGTGTGTGTATGTTCATTTTTTAAATGAATTTAACACACTTTGTTTACTCCGCGTTTACTGGAGCGATTTTTGTAATCTTTTACTAATTTTCGGGATATTTGTAGGGTGTCGCATTGCATTGGGAGAAGAATATGCGTAATTTATTTTTTACAAGGTGTGTGTATATCACTTTAAATAATAAAGTGTCCACACTTGTATTATCGGGATTTCCTGGAGCGTTTTTAAGAAAAATTATATTATTTTCGGGTTTTTGAGGGTTTCCGAAATAGGATTTGTACTGAATTGTAAGGTATTGTATGGATTATACGTGGCTGGATGACCTCTTCTTCTGCTACATAAATTGTAAGTTTTTCACATTTATTTTATTTAGGTGGGAAATGTCGATTTAAATGTCATTGCAATGTTTAATATTATAAATATTGCATATTTGTTAAGTAAATGTTTTTTAAAAATTAACAAATATATTAAACAAATATGTATTATTTATGATTAAATGGAAAATGTTATGGATTTCACAATTTCTGTAATTATCAGAAGTTTTTGTTAGTTTTGGTATTGTAGTGTAGTTCCTATCTTCCCAATAGGCTCTGCGCATTGGAATAATACCTACAGCAGTAAAGGCCTAGGCCAGACGTTAACTAGGTCTACTACTGTCGATACTAGACTTAAAGTTTTGGGTTTGCCAGCTTAGCTCAGAGTTCACTAGAAACTTTCTCGAATGTTCAAGGAGGAATTAACTTCCCTGATTAGACAAGAAGGGATTTAGTTTCTGACAACCATAGAACATGACAACTTTGCTCTCCCCTAATCAAGAGTCAATCTCGAGAGTCGTGTGAACAAAAGGCAAATTATTTTACTCAGTCAGTACGTGCATTCTTAGTCTCATCAGAATGTAGAGAAAAGGAAGAGACGGGCGTGTTCAATAAAAAGGTGTTATTTATTGATCAGTCTCTTTTCTCATACAAGAGAAATGGATCGATAGTATTGCAATACTTATAGCTAAGTAAAGTGCATACATTAAAAGCAATAGTATAAAATAATACTGTAAAAACATTGATATGGTTTCTAAGCCATAAGATGTTTTAAAATGAATAAAATATATTACATACACATATACATTTGACTAAACGTACTCAACTGGTGTTTCTAGATACGCCTACCCCGTGTACCTGACCTAAGTCTAATACGTGGGCGGGAATAGATAGTTACAGTTTAAGTTAAGTTTGTTTTTGCCAAGTGAATAACTAAAGAATTCTCTGTGAGGGGTTATTCAGTTCTGTACCTGGAAGTTAGGATGAATGAGGAATGGTATCTCTCTCTCTGGTCTCGATATTCCAGGCTGCCTGCGAGGGCTGCCCAGAAACGCCAGTGCTGGATTCTCGGCAGGAGAAAGCAGCGCGTCTCTCAGCGCGTCAGAAAGGCGGGGCTGCGCCAGCGGGGTCTGCTCTGCTCTTCGCTTCGGCAAGTATGGCTGCTCCGTCTCGTCACCACGCGTGTGTTTGCATATGGCAAGATCGGTAATATTTATACCTTTAAGGTGCCGAGATTGACGTAAGGATGGACATAGATACGTCAATAAGGATGTCATACGACTTGCTCGTTAGCACATTCTTTTACTAAAGTTCTCGGTGAAATCAAAACAATGGCCGCAGGGTTTTGCCCAGGTTGTCATAGGTTTGATTTGTTATGAGAACTCAGTATGCCTTATCAGGGGCTGGAGGAATATCGCTTGTCTAATTAGATCGCAAGCGTTATGACCTAATCAGATAACACGTTCCTGTGCCGTAGTGTGACTGCGTCAGATAACGGTATCTGCATCATGGGGGTTTTCTGCCTCATTGGCTGACTGCTAGTTAACTTGTTGGTTTGTTTAACTAGAATAGGGTCAGGAATAGGGGGATCGATTCAGAACCTATAGGAATACATGACTCCCACTCCATGCTAACTATGGACATATTTACTAATCTAGGCATAGTATAACATAGTACAACATACTATAGAGTAGTGTGTATACCTTACCACCCCAAAATACATAAATGCATTTTGAAATTTTCAAATATACTGAAAAATTGCAGACATATATATATGGTATGCACTCAAGCTGTAGAAAAATGCCAAAGTAATCGCATTTGTATACATTATTGCTTATTTGGTATATGAGAATTACACATGAAATGGTTTCTTAAATACAGAAAAAAGTTTCGAGACCATTCCATCACAGAATAAAATATCTATGAACATGCCAGCGGGCAGCTAATGTCTATAAGTTATCTAAAATTTAGAAACCTTAGTTCTCTAAGAATAGTTCTTACTTTAAGCAGAAGATAGTGTCCCGAAAAATATGCAAAAATATTTGGGGCTGCTGGAAAAACTGCTGTCCGTGAACTGGAGCGAAAATGTTCATGTGACTTTATTTTTAAAGTTGAAGGCCGAATTCAGGGAACGCCGTGTGCGAGCTTGCTAAAAAGTCTCTATTTCTGTTCGGGTGAGAACATCATATCATTTAGGCTTTCGAAGAAACTGTCAACAGCTTCCTGGGAAAGTTCCACTAACTCGGAAATAGGTGTAATCATGCATTCTTGTGCATGATTGTCTCCATTGACATTCTGATTTGCATTACTGACAGAAGGTCGTACCTGTTCGATGCTGCTTTCATCTTGAACTTCACTACCCATCAATCGTAGTGGTGAAGCTTCCACGAATGCCGTCATCAGGATTGGTAGCCTTTGAGGGCAGCACAAAGCATGAACCTTGATCGGGCTCAACAATGTTTCTGCATCCATCGGCGCATCCGATTGTAGCGTCAGACAGGTGTCTAACACGCATTCTTCTCCGCATAGCAGACACCTCAATACAGGTAAAACACATCTTTGCCACATTGGTCGAAATGATAGAAACCAAGTCATGTTCAGGTCTCTAAGCCGGGAGAGTCCCAGGATTTTTGATATCCGGTCCCGGTATCCAATGGCTAGGATTGTTTCTTCCCTTGTCGCAAGAGTTTTGTCTGTGACATGGGTTGCCATAACGAAAAATAAGGACTAAGAATAGGATTCCTGCAATTAGTCCCAGGATCAGGGGAAGTCCGCCAAAAATCGAATGGACGAAATCTGGAAAAATACCCAGTATGGCTTTGAATGGTGTTAATGCCATCGAAAATACTGTCTTAAATACCTTTGAGACCCCATTGGTATCAGAAATATTTAAGATTTCATTCAGGATTTCCGCGAAATGTACGGGGGAATTAGTTGATAATAATGTATGTATCTCTGCAGTCGTCCTTGCGACTTGTAGATCATACGTTTCTTTTGATGACGAGAGCCTGGTAGGCGTCTGAAGAAGGACTGTTTTCATTCTGCTTAAAGTATCTATTCGAATAGAAGTAATTTTCAAATCGGGCCATGCCCTTGCCTCCCTGTCTGGGAAGGAGCTGGGGAACAATGAGCGTCCACAGCACTTGACCTTCGCAGTCGTAGTTACTAGATAAGGAGTCCCGGGCATAAGACTACAACATCTACGGTCTACAATAAGAATGTAACTCCCATTATAGAGTCTTTGAAAGAATGGTTCTATTTCTGTTGCAGGTGCGCCTTGTTGGTGACATGAAAGGTTGTATGAATTCCCTTCACAGGCTCCATGCAAACTAATTCCGTTACACAGAAGTGTGCCACTTAGTGACATCGCACAATTGTTGCCACTAAGAAACACTTTCTGTCCTTTATTACTGACACATGCATGTGAATAGGGCAGGTTCCATGTTGTTTTAAGGTACCTCTTTCCTAATTTCTCGTACATGCCAGCCTGTATATATTTTTGGCAGTATTGAAACCTGAAGGTTGAGATTGGAATATTTATTATCCCATGTATTATCCATTCACTGACAGGTCGTTCTGACATTGTCATTGGTAATCTTTCTAGTTTTTCAATGCTCAAGATTGTATAATCAGCACCCTTTTGCGCCATACTGATTTGTCTATCAGTAAGGTTAAAGATTTGGAATAGTGACGTTGTGTTGATTAAACGCCAAGGCACATAGCCTGAACGCAGATTTTGTAACGTCCAGCCAAGCTGTACAATAGAACGCAATTGTGACTGACCGTGTTGTAATAACAGTAAGTCTTGCGATAATATATCGATTGCTGACGACACAATGCTGTCCAAAGAAAAAATTCTGGAGGACAGAGTCATTAACCCATTGTCCACTACAGAAAGTGATTTTTCCAAATTAATACGGTCAATTTCCCGTATTCTCTCTGCTGTTTCAATTTGAGTAACCTTCCAGGCCTCATTGTATGCTGCATATACAGAGGCTGCTATGAAACGCTTTTGACGCTGTTTGCGTGGTCCCAAAGTGAAATCACGCAAGTCAGCACCATCAGTAAGTAAAGTTAGGTGTTGCTTAATTTCTGCCAGTGTGGAAGTTTGTAGCCATTGAAGGCATAATTTGCCCACACTGTAGGTGGTTATTATCCCTGGGTGATGTCTTTGAGGATATCTAGGGTCTGGCCTGGTCATTTTGAACCCCTGCGTTTTGTTCAGGAATCTGTCTTGACAGTTATTAGTATCTGTGGGCCAGATCAACCACTGTTTCCAATCAGGATGTGTTCTGTTTTGGTTTAATATATGGTTTACGTCTATCTCTTCATCTGTATCAGAGTTATTGCTAAACATTGTTGGCTTTGGAATAGACGGTTTATTTAAATCTTTGATTTTGGCTAAGCCAAGACAGGTGGTCTGTTGAACAGTGTCATTTAAAAATATCATTTGTTCTGGGATCATGCAGGCTCTAAACAAAGCTTCTATACCCTGTACTTGCCAATCTTTTGTACCCCAAACACTTTTCAATTCAACATTTTTGTCCCAATAATCAAATCCAAAGGTATTCATTTTTTCAAAGAATGAGTCTGAATATAACAATTTTGTGTTGGTTATCATGGTCTTGGTCCCTGTCTTATTTGATAATTTAAAATAAAATGCTTCAGCATTACTTGTGTTAAAACCTGAAAAATATGAATATTTGTCGTAAACGGTTCTTGAGCTCCCTTTTGGAGGTGTTGCACAATGTTCCCATTGATTATAATTTAAAACATTTCTAGGTTGTGCAGATCTATGTAAAAAGTGGTTACCATAGTGGTTATAGCAATACATACTGTCATAATTTGTAGAACCCTGCAAATAATCATGTTTGGTAAATTTAGCAGACATTACTAAGTCAGACATCATATTATTAATGCTTTCGAAGTCCCAATCATCAGCAAATGAGTTTGGTTTTGCAAAGTCACTCAATGAGATCTTAATTTGGTGTGGATATTTCAGGATCTCGACCGGACCATAAATTTCATAGTCAGTGTTGTCCCAGGCTACCCCACCAGGTATCGGATTGGCTGTGAAGTTGGCTGAAGAAAGTTCTCTTTTCTCGACGTGTGAAGATGTGTGTGGTTTGAGGATCAAGTTGATTTTCTGACTTCCTGTGTCCATTTTAGCATATTTTCCCTCAATGAAGCGTCCCAAAGTAAGTACCATGATGAGCCAAAGTATGAGAATAAATGCACCAAAACCCACCCAAAATTCAATCCATGGGGAAATCAGATATGTTTCTTTCAGTTGTCTCAAAAGTTCCTTAGCTTTGTCTTTAAAGGTTTTTGATGATGGCTGTGTCTTTGATTCGCTGAAGCCCTCAGAGGAATCATCGAAGTTTATGAAGTAGCCGGATGCAGTTCTGTCAATTGTTCCAATTGGTTCAGGATTTCTGTTTCTTGCATTTTCACTTGGTACTTCATTATAGATTGGTGTGTCTCTGCTAAATGTTTTTATTTGGGTTTTCAGAGGTCTTAGTTCTATTGCATTGTTGCATTGTCCTTGTTGTTCTTCTGTAGGCGTTTCGAATGTGATGAGCCTCTTCGTTAGGACCTCTGTACTGGTAGCAAACCTTGGTGTTCTGCTACTTATTGGGAGTCCACTTGGCCTACTGTTTGTTATCGGCCACATGTTGTGGTTTTACCAGGTCGATTGATACAACTTGGTTCTCCTTTTTACCAGCAAGTGGCGGTAGTACAACTGATCTCGTCCCGTTGACAGACAAGACAGGAACTGCTTTTCTGTAAGAAGGCCCAAATTCCTTCTTTACCGCGATCTTTTCCCTGACTAGATCCCCGACTTTTGGAATCCAGACAGGTCTTGCTGGGACAGGTGGTGGTTCTTCAGTGGTTGTTGGCTGTTGTTTCAACTTTATGTTGCTCAGGTCTTTTCTTGTTTTGTTTAAGTCCTGCAAAATAGCCAAACGGTCTTTGATATCAAAGGTTTTTTCTTTCACCACTGAAGTCTGACTATCAATGTCAGAGATCATCATCCTAGTTCCAAATAATAATTTGTACGCACTGAATCCCTTCAGAGAATTTCTTGGCAAGTTATTGAGACTACGTTGGACACTTATTAGATGTTTGACCCACCCAGCTCCCGAACCTAATATCCTTTCCGTTATAGATTGCTTTATGCCTTGGTTTTTTCTTTACACCGTCCCGTACCCTCAGGAAGGAAGTGAGAAGATTCCCGCTGGACTATGCTCATTTGGCCATGTTTCCCCCCAGGCTTGAGGGCTAGAGTGGAGACAATGGTCAAACGTAGCATGCGCTTAGCGTATATGCCATTTAGACCCGCAAATCTTTGTATAACAGTCCGGACGTCAGCCGAGTGCTGGTGATCTACATTATAAGTGGAACTAGCCTGTATAAGTTAATCGCAACCCTTCTGTTGGACAGGACACCTGAAGGGCCGCTCTCCCCCGGCCCAACCAGGCCCGAGCCCAGCCACGCAAGTACCACACACCACCATCGCACGTCCACCGTCCCCGCAGGGACCCCTACACTCGAACCTGTTGACCGCGTAGGCCGACCCACTACCGGCCTGCGCGCCCATCCTGGGCGCCATCTTGGACACTCCACCACGAGGCCGCCTGGCCCCCGATCAACCTCAACCCTGGGCCTGGCCAGGCCTCAGACATTCCGGCACCAACATCCACCCAGGAGGTGAGCGGGCTACTTGGTCAGTCAATGGGAGCAAAAGGTGTCGATGGCTCTCCCCCGCCAAGTGCCGCTCGCCCATCGCCTCCCCGGGCGCTGGCTCCACCCCCCTGCTGGGTGTCTGGACCCCCTCATCCCGGACCTCCCGACCTCCAAGTGCGAGGGTCCGGACATCAAAGGACACCAGCCCTATAACTGGGGCAGCTCCAGGGCAGGACGGGAGTTGTATCTTGGAGTCGAGAGACGCAAAGAAGAACTCATCCTTGACGGACTACTGGCGCTGCCGTAGCTCTGTCTTGTGCACCCTCGTCTTGCCTGCTGGCGCTGCCGCGGCTTTGGGAACCACCCTATCCTTCATCATCGTCGGGACCTGCTGGCTCTGCCGCGGACCGTCGTCTTCCTTCATCCATCTCGGGACCGGCTGGCTCCGCCGCGGCCCGTTCATCTACACCACCGAGCTCGAGGATTGAGAGCTATTTCCATCTTTTTGGTAACAAGACTGTCCCGCTACCCTTTTCCCAAACAGAGACCAGAATAGAGGGGACCCCTGAGTCCAGACCTCCTTGTACCATTCTACCGTACTTGAAGAATTCCCTATAAAGTATCGTTGACCTTTATCCTTGTGTGGTGTCCGTCTGTGGGGGGGAAGTTACTTGTCTGTACGATTCGCTGGAGACGGCTCTCCCCGGAGACCTCTCCCCTTATCCTCGGCCGACCCTCCCGGTCCGTCTAACATTGGTGGCCAGCGGCGCGATCCGAATCACCGCATAAACCGTACAGAGAGTAGCTCACCCCACGGCGAATCACGATGTCAACTAAAGACAGCGGATCAACGGAGAGATTCCAGATGGAGAAATTGGACGAGTACAACCATCGTGAACTTAAACAGTTCTGTATCGAATTAGGTATCGCTACCACCGGACTAAATACCAAAGATGACTTTAAGCAGGCCCTAGAATCTTGGGCAGAAACCGGGGCGGCCGGAACCCCCGATCAAAACATCGCAGCACAAACCCCCATGGCCCCTGAAGAGCGAAGAACGGGTCTCTCACCAGACGAGATCCAGGAACGAGAAAGAACTCGACTACACGAGCTGGAAATGGCCCGGCTCAAAATGGACGTTGAACTGAAGTTGGCCGAACAGAAAATCAACTTAGAGCACCTGCGTCTCCGAGAAGAAAGAGAGGAGAAACAGAGACAAAGGGAGCTCGAGGAAAAGAAACTGGCATATGAACATGAGCGGAAACTAGCTGAAATCGACCTACGCAAACAGAATAAAGAAGCAGGGGTGTCCGAGCAACCCCTCACTCCAGGGGCAACAGAGAAGAAGGTACACATCCCCAAGGATGTCGTTCGAGAATACTTCCGAGAGGACGACATCCAGCAATGGTTCAAGGCCTATGAAATCGCTATGACTGCACACCGGATCGATAGAAGCGATTGGGGGGCCGGTCTGTGGGGGAGATTCCTCAATGAGGGCCGCGACGCCCTGCTGCAACTCCCGGACCAACAGATGACCTCCTATGACCATATGAAAGCTGCACTCCTCACCCGCTATGGCCTCACACCCGAGATGTACCGTCAGAGGTTCCGAGACTGCACCCGCATCCCGGGTACAACTTGGGCGGACTATGTCAATTACTTTAGCCGAGCCTTCGAGGGCTGGATCAAGGGAAGCAAGGTCACAACCTACGAACAACTGTTCAATCTTATGGTATGGGAGCATCTGTCGAACAATTGCTTCATTGAACTTCGCCAGCACCTCCTCGACAGCAAGTTAACGGATCCCCGGCAGCTCGCAGCCGAAGCTGACCGGTGGGAGATCACCAGAGTGGGTCGAAATGGGTCCTGCGAACAGAACCGGAACAACAATGGTCAGCACCGTCCCCGAGGAGGTGGAGGCCAAGGACGCGGAAGAAGCAACGCTCCGGTCACCCCCACTACCAGCACCACCCCCCCGGCCAATCGGGGCAGCACCCCCGCGCGACCGGGATATCGAGCCAATGTTACCTGCCATCGATGCCAACGAGTCGGACACTATGCAAACGACCCAAACTGCCCCCAGTACCAGAGCCCAAGACCCCGCCAAGTAGCCGCTGCTGCTCTGGGGGAGGAACAGATCTCAGAGGAACAAGAAGAATATGAACAGGAACACCAAGAATGGGAGCCAGCCGCCATGGCTCTCGCCTGCCTAGGGGGGAGAGACATGGTCCCGCGGGTCCCCCTACCCGCTAATACCCAGAAGTACAGCCAATGGGTGGGCATCAATGGACGCCGGGCTGAAGCCCTTCGTGACACTGGGGCCAGTGTGACAGCCGTCCGCTGTCACCTGGTGACCCCCGAACAATACTTACCAAACATTCTCTGCCCTGTACGTTCAGCCGATAACTCAGAAAGTCTGTGTCGGATGGCCTGCGTCCCCTTCGAATGGGGAGGGGTCTCCGGCATGTTGAAGGTGACGGTCCGAGATGATGCCCCCGTAGACTGCCTCCTGGGTAATGACCTGGAAAGCTCTCCATGGGCAGCAGTCGAACGAAAAGAGCACCTGGGGATGCTGGGCGTCCCGGACTGGGCGTGCGTCACCACCCGGTCCATGACCGCCCGTGCCAACCCCCGCCCAGAGGAACCCGAATGGCCGGCGCCACCGCCTCCGGTCGCCCCCGCCGAAACCACCGACCGTGACGTCCCCCCCGAACCAGCTCAACCTCCAGACCTCGCTAACCCCGACCAGTGGCCTCAAGAGGGGGGGCCCACGCAAGAACAATTTCGCCAAGAACAAAAGACCTGTCCCTCCCTCGAGGGACTCCGCCAGCAAGCGCTAGCCCAAAGCGCAGGGGATACCTCCGGAACTCACTGGGTCTACTGGGACAATGATCTGCTGTACAGTGAGCAAAGAATCGCGGAGCTGGGGGCCAGCCGAGTCCTAGTGGTACCCCTCCGTTTTAGAGACTTTCTGCTAAACCTGGCCCACGATGTCCCTCTGGCAGGACACTTGGGTCAAGACAAAACCTATAGCCGCCTGGTGACCCACTTCTTCTGGCCCAAAATGAGGGACAATGTACACCAGCATTGCCGATCTTGCCCCACGTGCCAAGCCAGTGGAAAGAGCGGCCGCAAACTGAAAGCCCCCCTGCAACCTTTTCCCGTGGTCACCACCCCGTTCGAGAGGGTCGGAATCGATATCGTAGGGCCCCTGGACCCGCGCACAAAACAAGGCCATCGATTCATCCTGGTGCTAGTGGACCACGCCACCCGCTACCCGGAGGCTGTTCCCCTGCGGACTGTGACAGCCCCGGTAGTCGGCCGGGCTCTGATGGGGATCTTCTCCCGGGTGGGCTTCCCCCGGGAGGTCGTCAGTGACAGAGGCACGAACTTTATTTCGAAATATATGAAGTCTCTCTGGCAACAGTGCGGGGTTACCTACCGGTTCACGACCCCCTATCACCCTCAAGGAAACGGACTCGTTGAGCGGTTCAACCGCACGCTCAAAGGGATGATCGGGGGGTTGGAAGAGCCCCTCCGTCGCCAGTGGGATGTGCTGCTGCCGTGCCTCCTCTTCGCCTATCGAGAGGTTCCCCAGAAGTCCCTGGGCTTCAGCCCATTTGAACTGCTATATGGACACCCCGTGCGGGGGCCGCTCAGCCTAGTCAAGGAAGGCTGGGAGATGCCCCCTCTAAAGAACCCACCAGATGTTTTCCGCTACCTCCTAACACTCCGCAACCAGACCCGGCGATTCCGAGAACTAGCAAAAGCCAACCTAGAGGCCAGTCAAGAGGACATGAAAAGGTGGTATGACCGGAATGCCTCCTCCATCGAATTTGAACCTGGGCAACAGGTATGGGTGATGTCCCCCACCGAACCCTGCGCCCTACAAGACAAGTGGACAGGGCCCTTCAAAGTGGTCGAGCGCAAGGGTCCGGCTACCTATCTCATCGACTTGGAATCTTCCCGGAACCCCCTCCGGGTCCTCCACGCTAACAGACTGAAACCGCACTTTGTACGGACAGAACTCAGCCTCCTGATGGCCACAGACAATGGGGCTGAAGAGGACTCCGAGCCCCTCCCTGACCTCCTACGGACTCGGGAGAAAGACGGCTCCGTAGATGGGGTCCGACTCTCAGAGGCCCTCACCCGAGAGCAACGCCAGGAGTGCCGAGTTCTCCTGTCACAATTCGCCAGCCTGTTCTCCCTCACCCCAGGTGTCACTTCCTGGTGTACGCACGATGTGGACACGGGGGACAGCCCCCCTATCCGCCACCGGGCCTACCGCGTGCCAGATCGGGTACGAGCCTGCATCCAGGAAGAAGTAGCCAAAATGCTCACGCTCGGGGTCATCGAGCCCTCAGACAGCCCCTGGGCCAGCCCTGTAGTACTGGTCCCCAAAGCAGCTGCCCCCGGCACCACACCAGAACTCCGGTTCTGCGTCGACTACCGGGGCTTGAATGCGGTCACCAGGACAGACGCACATCCCATCCCCCGGGCAGATGAACTAATCGACCGCATGGGAGCTGCCCGCTACCTCAGTATCTTCGACCTGACGGCGGGCTACTGGCAAATCGGCCTCACACCCCGGGCACAAGAACGTTCTGCCTTTTCCACTCCCGATGGCCATTACCATTTCACAGTCATGCCCTTCGGCATGAAGAATGCCCCAGCAACATTCCAACGGCTCGTCAATCAGGTCCTGGCGGGGCTCGAAGGATTCAGCGCCGCCTACCTAGACGACATCGCTGTATACAGCAACCAGTGGTCCGAGCACCTCCACCACCTCCGAGCAGTGCTGCAAGCCCTTCAGCGAGCTGGCCTCACGATCAAGGCCAGCAAGTGTCAAATTGGGCAAGGGTCTGTAACCTACCTCGGGCACCAGGTGGGAAGCGGCCTGGTGGCCCCTCTGCAGCTAAAAATTGCCGCCCTCCAGTCCTGGCAGCCCCCCATCACCCAGACCGAGGTACGAGCCTTCCTGGGCCTCACGGGCTATTACCGAAGGTTCGTGAAAGACTATGGTACTATCGTGAGGCCCCTCACAGAACTCACGTCAAAAAATCAGCCCCAGAAAGTCAACTGGACCCCAGAGTGTCAAGCTGCATTTGAACAATTGAAAGCCGCCATGTGCTCCGCCCCTGTGCTCCAGGCCCCCGACTACAGCCGGGAGTTCATCGTCCAGACGGATGCCTCCGACCATGGCATTGGGGCAGTCCTGTCTCAAGTGAACACCGAAGGCCGTGATCAACCGGTGGCCTTCATCAGCCGGCGACTCCTACCACGGGAACAACGCTGGAGCACCATAGAGAGGGAGGCCTTCGCGGTGGTATGGGCCCTCAAGAAGCTCCGGCCCTACCTTTTTGGCACACCCTTTCGGGTACAGACCGACCACCGACCCCTGCAGTGGCTGATGCAGATGCGGGGGGAAAACCCGAAGTTACTACGCTGGTCCATCTCCCTACAAGGGATGGACTTCACAGTTGAACATCGGCCTGGGCCAGATCACGCCAACGCAGATGGCCTGTCCCGGTTCTTCCGCCTCGACGAGAAGAGTCCCCAAGAGGATGGGTAACTCTCCCCGCCTTCAGCTGGGGGGGACGCATGTTGGACAGGCCACCTGAAGGGCCGCTCTCCCCCGGCCCAACCAGGCCCGAGCCCAGCCACGCAAGTACCACACACCACCATCGCACGTCCACCGTCCCCGCAGGGACCCCTACACTCGAACCTGTTGACCGCGTAGGCCGACCCACTACCGGCCTGCGCGCCCATCCTGGGCGCCATCTTGGACACTCCACCACGAGGCCGCCTGGCCCCCGATCAACCTCAACCCTGGGCCTGGCCAGGCCTCAGACATTCCGGCACCAACATCCACCCAGGAGGTGAGCGGGCTACTTGGTCAGTCAATGGGAGCAAAAGGTGTCGATGGCTCTCCCCCGCCAAGTGCCGCTCGCCCATCGCCTCCCCGGGCGCTGGCTCCACCCCCCTGCTGGGTGTCTGGACCCCCTCATCCCGGACCTCCCGACCTCCAAGTGCGAGGGTCCGGACATCAAAGGACACCAGCCCTATAACTGGGGCAGCTCCAGGGCAGGACGGGAGTTGTATCTTGGAGTCGAGAGACGCAAAGAAGAACTCATCCTTGACGGACTACTGGCGCTGCCGTAGCTCTGTCTTGTGCACCCTCGTCTTGCCTGCTGGCGCTGCCGCGGCTTTGGGAACCACCCTATCCTTCATCATCGTCGGGACCTGCTGGCTCTGCCGCGGACCGTCGTCTTCCTTCATCCATCTCGGGACCGGCTGGCTCCGCCGCGGCCCGTTCATCTACACCACCGAGCTCGAGGATTGAGAGCTATTTCCATCTTTTTGGTAACAAGACTGTCCCGCTACCCTTTTCCCAAACAGAGACCAGAATAGAGGGGACCCCTGAGTCCAGACCTCCTTGTACCATTCTACCGTACTTGAAGAATTCCCTATAAAGTATCGTTGACCTTTATCCTTGTGTGGTGTCCGTCTGTGGGGGGGAAGTTACTTGTCTGTACGATTCGCTGGAGACGGCTCTCCCCGGAGACCTCTCCCCTTATCCTCGGCCGACCCTCCCGGTCCATCTAACACCTTCCTTTTTACTCCTGATTTTTTCTGGAGTAGAACGACGAGGTATAAAACTGTTTCTCTCCCCACTGCGATCTCTGTTGCAGTTTGGGTAGTTTTTTACAAACATGGTGTGACGCAGGCTCATGCCTGGCCACCAGTACCGTGATTGTAATTCTTCCAGAGAATCTTTTAGTTTAAGGTGTCTGAGACCCTCGCCCATATGTGCGTCTGCGATTAACAAGTTTCTCCTGTCCATGTTTGGAATCACTCTATCCCCCACTCCAGGGATTCGAGCAAAAGGGACGGAGTTTGCATCGATTATGTATGTATAATTGAGTGGATAGTTGATCGGTAACGCTGAGCAGTCGCCTTTTGATGACGTTTTCACTGCCAGCACTGTTTCACCGTCAATGTATTTTAATGTACGCTTTTTTCGAACTACGGGAGCCGATTTAGTGGCTGCCGCTGTGGCTGTTTCAGCCAATGAATTGCCTACAACGTGAACGCCATCACGCTGATGACTCAGTGAGTGTGTCACGTGAGTCTTTGGTAGCTCTTTCTGTAAAAGAGCTATTTGTTCCCAGAGCAGTTTTTGCTTTATTGGTGCATCTGTGTCATCTTTGTAACCGTTTTGAATCCATGTCTGCAAATCGCTGTTATATGATTTGACGCAGTAATATGAATCTGACACTATAAGTGTCGGGAATTCGCGATCCGCATTATCTAGCGCCATTTTCAAAGCTAATATTTCAGTTTGTTTTTCTGAATTAGTTTCTACTAAGTGTGATTTTGTTAATAGAGGTTTTAGTTTACCTCCGCGCCACACTTCTTTTGTAATCTCACATGTGGGGTTGTATGCTTGTTCTCCCCAAACGGACGGTTGAGCATGTCCGTCTGTATAGATTACACAGGCGTAATGTCGTAAAGGCAGAATGTCGATTGGCAGAGGATATGTTTCTTCATATTCTAGATTTTTTCATTCTTCTAGTTCTTAAAAAATTGTCAACCAGGCTATACTTGATAATTCATATCCTTCGTATAGGACTTTCAGATGGGCAATTCTGGATTTTTTAAAGTTGAATTTGTAACCCTCTGCAGCGAACCCAAGTATTATGGTGTTCACTCTTTTCAAGTGAGTCTCCAAGTCATCATCTGTTAAGTAAATGTCATCGACATAAGATAATGCTTCATCATCATATAGTTGAAGTAATTCTGTTACTCTCGCTGAGAATACCCCCGGGCTGTTCTTGTACCCCTGGGCTAACCGACAGAATTGTTTTTGAGTGCCATTTACTGAGAATGCAGTTAAATATCTGCTCTCTGGTGCTATGTTTTGACAAAAGAATCCATTAGAGATGTCTAAGGTTGTTTTGTATTTTTTGCGCACTATGTTATTCATTAGTGCAGTACTGTGTGAGTTTTGCACTGCAAAAGTTTTGCAACATGTGTTAAGGTGTCGGTAATCCAAAACTAGACGATAAGAATTGTCTGGTTTGGAGACCGGAAACAAAGGGTTGTTCATTTGTGAGGTGCAAGTTTCAATCACCCCCTGGTATTCTAGCTGATCTAGTATTTCATTTACCTGTTTTTTAGCTTCTTGCTTAATTGGGTACTGCCTTTGTGCAGTAGGTTGTGATTTTAACTGGATTTTGTGAGGAGGAGAATCCTCATCCCATCTCACGTGATTTTTATATAAAGCAGGTGCTAGAGCCACTGCCCACTTTCTAGCAAGTGTGTATTTTTTATGAATTGGAATTTGATTTGAGAAGGCAGGCATAATTACTTCTTCGCCATGAGGGCACTCCCTGACAAACTCTGGTGGCCAGTCTTTTTCAGCTAGAAGGATGTCATAACCCTTGGAGAGGTTATCCCAAAATAGTCCCCTTATTTTCCTAGTCTTATCTCCCTCTATACGTAATGTTATCTCGTATATCTTGTGAGGTTTGCTAACCCTGGTGTCTGCAGTTTCCACTTGAAGATATTCATTCGTGTCCACTGTCTCCAGATGATTCATAAGGACTTTGCGAGCTATGCTCACTTCTGCTGCGCTGTCTAGCATTGTCTGAGCCCACTCTCCGTTTTTCAGTTGTGTCCTCAGTATTCTCGGCATTGTTAACTACCTTGATACTGGCTACCTTCTTTTTTGGAAATTGTAATTTCTTTTTTAGCTGAGCAGGTTCCTTGTCTTTGGACTTGGTGTGCTCTTCTCTTTGTTCTGATCGTCCTCTTCTTTCCGATTTCTGCGAGGAAGTCTGAAAAGATTGAGAGGGACGTGTATCAATGTCTTGATATCTATCAGGCTTTTTTATATTATCCCTATTTCTAAGGTTATATCTTTTCCCAGAGGGGTCACTCTGAGGTGACCTGTGTCTTTGGTTCGGAGATTTTTCTCTTCGCTTAGGAGACCTTCCTCGGGACTGGAATTTCTTTTCTTTGGGATTGGATTGTTTGTTTCCATCCCAGTTCTTTTTTGGTGAATTATTATTAAAAAATATTTTTTCTGGACTTTCAGTCAGTTGTGGTTTTACTGGTATTCCACCTAAACTGTCTCTGCCTAGTTCCTCATAGGATTTTTCTATGATTCTGGCTATTTCAGCTGGTTGGTCTGCTATATCTGTCTCTTTTAACCTCTGGCGGATCGCCACGTTTGCTGCTTCACCTTTTATGTTGGCTAATAATATAGCCGAGACCTGCTTGAAGTCTTTCAGTAATTTCATACCAAGAGTTAAAGCAGGTTCAGGACCATATTCATCTTGAATTTGTTTTAGCACATCTGGTATTACCGAAATGGATGGAACACCGTGCGTTTTTGTGTAGATGGAAGCAAAGACTGTACCCCAAGTGTCACAGTCCTCTATGTGTGGTGCGATTCCCATTGGGAGACAGATAGTCAGAATCCTGTGCTTTTCTAGCGGGGTGGTGTCAGGAAACACCGCTTCAATTTGGGTAATTTTCTGTGCCAACCAGAATGGTATTTGTTCCCGTTTAGCCGGTACTTTACCTAGGCAGGATTGTATGTTCTGTGGTGTAATTTTATTTGTGTTCCCCTGATGAGGGGTCAGCTGTGGAAGTTTAATCGCTGGCTGAATTGTTGAAGTCCGCATCACATACTGAACTAATTGTCTATGAATTTTTATTAATTGTTTTAGCTGTGTTAACAGCTCTGCTACAGACATCCCATTGATGTATGGATGTGGTGTGTATCCGGCTAGGACCGGCCACGTTGCTCCTGGTCTACCTAAAGGACCGAGCCTGGTGATGT
The DNA here is from genome assembly GCF_964261635.1 of Lissotriton helveticus. Taxonomy (NCBI): domain Eukaryota; kingdom Metazoa; phylum Chordata; class Amphibia; order Caudata; family Salamandridae; genus Lissotriton; species Lissotriton helveticus. The sequence goes on from NC_136067.1 coordinate 541,088,552, forward strand.
GATTGTTATGTTTTAGGGCGCCATCAAATAAGAGCAGGTGCTCTTGAAATTTGAGTGGTACTTCCACCTCCTCGAAAGGAGTGTACGTTTCAGGAGGTTCCTCTATTTTGTAATAGTGGAAGTACTTTGTTACAGCATTTGCTGCTGGAAAATGTATCCATGAATAGTATACCTCTGTCTGCCGATATTCGTGCGCCTCAATTACGAATATGACTGTGCCACCTCTAGGTGTCAGTCCATTTTCTATCAGTTTTAAAGTTATAGATCTCCTTTTGATGACCGGGATGAGTATTATATCCTCGTCTGCTGCCTGCATGGTAGCGTCAGCTGCTGCGAGTTCAGTTGCTAATCTAACTGCCTCTCTTTCATCCTCATTGTCTGATATTTTACTGTCCAAAAGGTTATTTTGTTTGTTTGCAGATCAGGTTTCTTATGGAAACAAAGATTAGATGCACAATATTTTGGAACTGTTTATCCTTCAACGTTGACTATACCAAGAACCATACATAGGAGTTCCCTCCTGCGAGGTCTGGCGGATATAACCTTTCACCCACTCCAGACGTCTTTGGAGTATTTGGGAAAAGGGGTCTGAGTGAGAAAGCACGACTGAGTTACTCTAAATGTCTTACGTTAGTTTTATCGCCCTTTCCAAACGCGTTGGGCGCCATGTAGTGTAGTTCCTATCTTCCCAATAGGCTCTGCGCATTGGAATAATACCTACAGCAGTAAAGGCCTAGGCCAGACGTTAACTAGGTCTACTACTGTCGATACTAGACTTAAAGTTTTGGGTTTGCCAGCTTAGCTCAGAGTTCACTAGAAACTTTCTCGAATGTTCAAGGAGGAATTAACTTCCCTGATTAGACAAGAAGGGATTTAGTTTCTGACAACCATAGAACATGACAACTTTGCTCTCCCCTAATCAAGAGTCAATCTCGAGAGTCGTGTGAACAAAAGGCAAATTATTTTACTCAGTCAGTACGTGCATTCTTAGTCTCATCAGAATGTAGAGAAAAGGAAGAGACGGGCGTGTTCAATAAAAAGGTGTTATTTATTGATCAGTCTCTTTTCTCATACAAGAGAAATGGATCGATAGTATTGCAATACTTATAGCTAAGTAAAGTGCATACATTAAAAGCAATAGTATAAAATAATACTGTAAAAACATTGATATGGTTTCTAAGCCATAAGATGTTTTAAAATGAATAAAATATATTACATACACATATACATTTGAATAAACGTACTCAACTGGTGTTTCTAGATACGCCTACCCCGTGTACCTGACCTAAGTCTAATACGTGGGCGGGAATAGATAGTTACAGTTTAAGTTAAGTTTGTTTTTGCCAAGTGAATAACTAAAGAATTCTCTGTGAGGGGTTATTCAGTTCTGTACCTGGAAGTTAGGATGAATGAGGAATGGTATCTCTCTCTCTGGTCTCGATATTCCAGGCTGCCTGCGAGGGCTGCCCAGAAACGCCGGTGCTGGATTCTCGGCAGGAGAAAGCAGCGCGTCTCTCAGCGCGTCAGAAAGGCGGGGCTGCGCCAGCGGGGTCTGCTCTGCTCTTCGCTTCGGCAAGTATGGCTGCTCCGTCTCGTCACCACGCGTGTGTTTGCATATGGCAAGATCGGTAATATTTATACCTTTAAGGTGCCGAGATTGACGTAAGGATGGACATAGATACGTCAATAAGGATGTCATACGACTTGCTCGTTAGCACATTCTTTTACTAAAGTTCTCGGTGAAATCAAAACAATGGCCGCAGGGTTTTGCCCAGGTTGTCATAGGTTTGATTTGTTATGAGAACTCCGTATGCCTTATCAGGGGCTGGAGGAATATCGCTTGTCTAATTAGATCGCAAGCGTTATGACCTAATCAGATAACACGTTCCTGTGCCGCAGTGTGACTGCGTCAGATAACGGTATCTACATCATGGGGGTTTTCTGCCTCATGGGCTGACTGCTAGTTAACTTGTTGGTTTGTTTAACTAGAATAGGGTCAGGAATAGGGGGATCGATTCAGAACCTATAGGAATACATGACAGTATGATACTTTATAGTAGGCTTTTATCTATCAGTGATAGGTACTCTAAACCTCTGGTTGAAGGATATAGGGTCACTTGGCTTTGCAGGAGTCTGAACATTTGTTTTGTTTGTTTTGTTAGTTTAGGGCCAATTTGTGTAACAGATTGTTCTATCCTTAGTTCTTGGTAGCTTTGTTCTTTTTTTAAAGATTGTATTAGATTTAGGAAGGTGGGTTTTGCTCTGTTAGTGGTAGCTTGGAATGCATTGTGCCATCCTTCCACACTGTTATTCGTTTTTGCCTCTTGGTTTAATGTACTTAGATATACATTCCACCAAGGTATGTGGAATTTAGGTTGGCGTCGGTGCCCAGATCTATGTAACCTTCCCACCCAAGTATCCTCAAAATAGTCCAGTAGTGGGGCCAGTTTGTCTTCATACTTTTTGTAGTATGTGCTGTCAATTAGTAAGTTATAGTGTTCCGCTACATCAGTAATTGGAACATAGGCTAGTGCTATTAATTTTTTAACTTGATATGCAAAGTTGCTATCAGTTGAGTATTGAATGCTTAAAGTTGATTTTTGGAGATGTCTCCATATACTTTGGTTGAAGTGATAGTTGCAACCTTGGATAGCTGTGTGGGGAAATGTTTTCAAAATGCTATTGATCATAGCAATTTCGAAATAAATAATTATTTTTTGGGGAAAATAATTATTGATTTCATTTTTGATAACATTTAATATTTCTATATATGTATTTTGTTGTTTGTTAGGTAACAAACAGTAAATAAAAGGGATATTGTAGTGATGATATAATCCATGAATGGTGTATAGTTGATAAAATGGTTTGGGACATGGTTTAAAAGTCCCATCCATCATCCATTGGTCGCATTGTTGTATTTTTCTTAAATTTGTTGCAGTTGCAAACATGATAATTCTGTTGGTGGAGCTTTCATTGTCAAAAAGTAAATATTTCTCATTACTGTGTGTTACGCTCATTTCTGGGGAAATTATTATTTCTTCAAAGGTTGTAGGGTTAGGTTGAGTAGTGGTAGTTAATCTTGTAGTGCGTGCTATGGTGCGTTTAAGGGAGTCAATTGAGGGTAGCTGCCCTGAAGCATGGGCAGGAATTTTTAACAGTTCTTCTTTTAGGATTTGTGTGGTAGGTTTGTCACTCCCTGTGCTAGCTGTTTTTATAATTTCTAAAGCATCCCTTATCTCTATCTCTGTGACATTGGGGGGGTGATTATGTTCTGTGGTAGATAATATATTTGTGTCTTCAGTAGTAGCCCTACCATAGCATTTGTTTGAATAGTATTTGGTACATTTCCAGAATACTTTTCTTCCTGTTTGTCTTTCTTGATTATAAACATACCCCATATAACATAACAACAAGTTATTTTTCTGTGACATAACAAATTCTGCACCTTCAGTCATTTTGTATGACTTGTTCTTGGAAAGATTAGAAAGAAACGTGTTTAAATGTAAAATATTATTGGTAGTGTTTTACACATTTATATTTCACTGTTTATACTTACAGTTAGTAAATCTGGTGTTGAGAAATGCAGAAACTGTTATTTTAAATTTATTTCTAGTATGTTCTTCTTGTTTTCCTGTTGGTAGGCAAAGTAAAAAATTATAAGCCATTTTTAATAAATGTTTAGCATTTTTTTTGCAGAAAGCAGTATTAAATTTAGCATTTTAGGCAATTTTAGGACATTATTAGATATACTATCTTTTTTAAATTGTTCAGTGTTTGTCTTTGGTGGAGTAGATGAAGGATGTAATGTGATTATCTGTAGAGAAGATATAATACACAAGAAATGATTATTAGTACATAGATTTATAACTTTAGGGACTTTGAGGAAGTTAATAAATATACTTACTTGTTTTAATTATGTAGTGTTAGCTTTAGGTAGAGGAGATGTAGGATGTTTTCTGAATATCTGTAGAGAAGATAGAAGAAATAAAAAATGGTGTTTAGAAGACAGCTTTAGTGTTTTAGGGCCTTTCAGGAATTTTACAAATATACTTACTTTTTTAAATTGTGTAGTCTTTGCCTTTAGTCTAGTAGATGTAGGATGTGTTTAGAATATCTGTAAGGAAGATAGAATAAACAAGAAATGGTGTTTAGAAAATAGTTTTAGTATTTTTGGGCCTTTTAGAACTGTACACATATACTTACTTGTTAAATTGTGTAGTCTTTACATTTCGTTGAGTAGAATGCGGATGTTATCAGAAATTCTGTTAAGAAGATAGAGTAAATAAAGAAAGGATATTAGAAAATAGTTAATAAGAACAGCAGTTGGTGTATTAGAGAACATTTACATATACTTACAAATAGTATTTAGTGGTAAATAAGTAGGAGCACGTATTTTGATGTGTTTAGGAGATGTCTATAAACCAAATGTTAAAAGAGAAAAATAAATGTAATTTAAACAGTTAGGAGAAATACATACAATTTTAGCCTAGTACTTGTGTATTATAATAATAAATTTTCACTTACTTGATTAATTTTGTAGCAATCTTGAATAGTAATCTCGATTTATCAGGAACTAGTTGATCAAAGAGTTGCCTTCTGTTTTCTATAGCTTGTGCAGCAACAAATTGTAGTAGGCATGTACTCCTTTTATAGTGTGTATTTTTTGTGTTCTCTAATGTCATTGGATGTTTTAAGAAAGAGAGCATTTAATTGGCTACTTTGAATTTTTTCACAATTAATTGGTTTGTTTGTTGAAGTGGAAATGGTCATTTGTGAAGAGTTTTGCATTAAAGCAGGTTAGTTAATTGAATCTTTATAAATATATGTACTAATAATGTGATAATATATGTAGAAAAATTTCGACAAATGTATATATTATTTTCAAAGTATTCATGATATGTAGGAAAAATGTTTACACATTTAAATGTTTTTAAAAAATGTATTTTAATATATAATATATAATTAGGATTGTGTAATGTATTTTACAAGACGATTTATGTATCATTTTACATATATAATGTGTATAATCCGAAGTCGATAAATCACAAAAAACGATATTTTAGTAGTCTATATATTGGTAGTCGATATTTTTGTAGTGTTAGGGTTATTTAGCTTATAAACGATATATTTGTAGTCGATATATTGTTTGTCTATATTATTGAAGTCGATATTTTATAGACTCGATATTATTTACTCGATATTTTTGTAGTTAGTTAAATAAGTATATAAACTCGATATTTTTGTAGTCGATAATTACTCAACGATATTTTGGCAACTCGATATTTTGGCCGTCGATAATATTTCAGTGATCCGACTAATAACTGCAGTTTCACTATTGCTTTATTAACCTTCCTGCTTTCTGAAATTTGCTTGAAAATGCACCATTTCTCCACTACTTTTTCAAAATTTTCTAGGGGGGAGAACCCCCCCGAACCCCCCTTAGGGTGTTCTTCATTAACCTTCTTGCTTTCTGAAATTTGCTTGAAAATGCACCATTTCTCCACTACTTTTTCAAAATTTTCTTGTATTAAACGCTGTATTGGTTTTATTGGGTGTGGATAACACCACACATAGTACATTGAGTAGGAATCAAATTGACCTTGTTTTCCACTTGATATTACTAGCAAGGAGAGAGATCGATAAGCACTGGATTGATCCTGTATCCTCAAGTGTAATAGGTTGGATTACGGCACCCAAATGGACTTGTCGTATGGATATGGAAAGCTCTCCAGGAAAGAAGTCGGGAGTGTGGGCTGACTTTATTAGATGGGCTGGACTAGAGGGAACTACTGCATAAGGTCCAATAATTACACCAATAGTACGGCTTAGGTTTCCAGCCTGGTCGGCTAGCTCTAGTGTGGTGGAAACAACGTGAATGTAATAGACACAGTGACGGTTAGAACAGGGATTTGCGTCTAAGTATTGCAGACACAATGAGGATATAAGGATATGAGGAAAAAAAAAAAGAATGTGTTGTAATGGTTTTTGATGCCAGCCAAGTTAGTTTGGATGCTGTGCTGGCTCAAGTGGTTCAACGCAAGGAACGCACAGTGGTATTTGCCTTTCGTGCACTTTCTTTGGCTGAATCCGGGTAAAGTACCATTGAGCGTGAAGCGTTAGCATGTTCATGGGCGGCAGACTGGTTCAAGACATTTTTGTTGGATACACGTTTTACAATGTTCATTGATCACAAGCGTTTGCTTCATCTGTTTAATGGTAATGGCACAAGCAGAGCATCTTCACAGTTAGTGAGGCTAAGGAAAAGGGCTGCAGCACAAACTGCCATGATCAGGAGCACCTCCTGAACATCCACGGACCATGTTGTGCATGACACACAGTACACTACATGTGCCCCCAAGGCCACTTTACAGTGGCCCATGATAGATAGAGGCCCTGTTTGGCTCCCGCTAATTCAGTTTCCTGCAGCCTTTTCATCGCAGTCTTCTTGACATGAAAAGACCGTCAGAAAGGGATCTCACAATCGCAATGATGGTGCCTGCCTCAGCACCACCGCCATTCAGGAATATGATTTCGACCGCCGCCCAGTCAGGATCACTGATTCTGGCAGAGGCAGCGGTCTTTCCCCGCCCGTGGGTTCAACCTCTGGGATTGTAATCCGGCGGTCTGCCCAAAGAGCAGTAGGCAGTCGGTCTGCCACCGATAGCCTGTCAGTGTTTGGTCCAACTCCCATGGTAATCGGCCCCTTAGTCTAATCAATTTTTTTTAATAATTATGTTTTTTCAAAATACTGTAGATATTAACTTTTTACAAATAACTTTGTATACATGTAAAAGTATTAAAATCACATATGTACTTAATGTAAAGTAAAATACTTTTAAAAATGAGGTGCCATGGTACTAGAAATATAGACGGGCGGCTAGCCTATGATTTTTACAGCCTTTCATTGTCATTAATAACATCAGTATGAACACATTTACAAGTATATATAAACAACCGTATATCTGTTTTCCAAAACATTTACCCATTTTGCCAGTTACACTGATCCACAAATCTGCAGATTGGATTGGTGAATTCACTTGAAAACACACCCAAACCTTGCCTTCTGATTGGATACATTAAGACCCCACCCTTCAAAATGGAAAACCACATCAAAAAGTAGTTACTTCTCGAGTGAACTCTCTAGATAGAATATTGAGAAGCAGCAGTGTTGTGTTTTAAGACAATGGCTGAAGGTACATCATCCGTCTAAGATGAGGATCCACAAACTCTTGAAGATCAAGAAGAATACACACCGCCTCGCAAAGAAAAGAAAATAATGTGTGGAAGCACTTTACTATACCATCTGGGGAAAAGAAGGCATCAGTAAAATATGTCAAGTGCACAATTTGTGGCAATCAGTTATCCAGAGGCACTGCAAAGAAATATTCTCATGGGGCAAGTTTTATGTGGAAGAACATAAAAACAATTCACGAGAGAGTGCACAACCAGATACATTTAGAGAAAGCAGGTGCAACAGGACAGAAAACCTCTACATCAACCTTGGGGGAACCACCTTCAGCTGCACTCCTTAAAATAGCAGCTGCCCGTGAGGAATTAACTGACATGGTTACTCTGATAGAGATCGGGGGTCACCGGACCAATAATTTCACCATATAGTTTTCGGGCCCATGAATTTCAATTCACCATATGCATTAATCAGGCGACCTCACAAATCTACCATCAGCAACCCTGATTCCTTCCTATTGTATTCTAGTGTACCCGACTTACCATCCACCGTCACGGGTACCTAATGACCATGATAGATCAGGGAGCTAGCTGTAAAAGAAAGGCAGGCAAAATACAAACCCAACTTCATAAACTTTTGTTATTCATAAAATGACCACGGACAACTGAGCAGTTTTAAAGGTTTTATCTAGAAATCAGTATCTGCGAGTATTAGGCTTACAGTTAAAAGGCAATCAATAATCAAGATAACAAGAAGCACGTAACCATACAAGAAAAGTGTAAGGGCAATCATTTAAATTTGTAAGTAGAGTGACAGGGAACACGCTAAGTAGACTTAAACTGAAAACTCAAGAATGGACATCTATAAATGAGCAAGCTTATTGCATGGACTAAAATTATGCTATTGAACGTACTTCATGAGAGAGAATTTAGAGACTTATACACCTATAGAAAGGGTAAAAGGTGGAAACCGCTATAATTCTAACGTTATATCATTAACTGTGTTTTTCACTTTTGGTATGTACAGGATTCAGATTTCCACGTATAGGAAGTTCAGAAAATATCACGTCTGAATTTGAATAGTAATACTGTAATGGTCCTCTTTTATAAAATAAGCTTGCTAAAATGCTACAGGAAATTCCATAGGTCAGAGGTAGGTGATGATAAGTCACGCCTTCAGCTACAGAAGTAGGTAGCTTCATGCAGACATAGCAGTCTTCTATTTCCATGGTTTCTACATAGTGCACTAAAAGATTTGCGAAAACATTTAATTGTGTCTGGTTTCTAACTCCATGGTAATGTAGTCCTTCCTCACCTGATGCTTCTAAGTCTCGTTTTGTTTGTCTGAGTGCTTTTTCACGTCTTTCTACACTTCGTGTTGTCAGTTCTTCCGTGTCAGTGGTCACAGTCTGAGTAGGGTCAATATTAGTATTTTTGCTTACCATAAAAGGAATGAAAACTGTTAGTCCTATCCAAATTATTATCACTATAGCTATACTACATATACATACTTTGCAGCATGTTTTGCAACAACTGCGTCTAGGCCTTCCATTCACTTTTGAATCTGACATTTTCGTTCAGAAGAAGATTTCTCAACCCCTCTTTGTAACTTTGCACAGTTAGCTTACTCTGCGCAACTTCAGGTTAATTCGTCTTCCTCTTCTGTAGACTGATCAGCAATCGGTTCTCCGTCACTTTCGTCAGTTATATCAAGATCCTCAAAATCCTCCAAAATTAAAAATGTCCATTCAGGATCTTGGTATTTTTCGTTCAGTCTTTTTATTCGATCACTCCTTCTTTTGGAGCCTTCTCCAGTTTGTTCTGCAATTCGAGGACTTTTCCTTCTTTCTGCAAGTTTTTCTTCTACTGTTTTTATTCTCAGTCTCAGTTTCTTAATATATCCTGGTTCAATATTTTTCTTTTTCTTGAGTCTTTTAGTGGGCACTGTGTTTTGGCTTTCTTCTAACGCTCTTTTATTTTCGTTTGTTTGTGGCACTTCTGTTTCTGTCTCTTCCCTTCCTGTCTGACTAGTCCCAGGTCTTGTATCTATTTCTTCTGCCTGGTTACTAAGCTGGCCTGGTTCAGGTGAATTTTGATTTTGGCTTTCGAGTGTCTTTGTGTCCTGAACACGTTCTTCTAATTCTATCTGGTCCTGTTCAAGCACTTCGATCTCTTGATTTTCTTCTGCTCGAACTTTTGTACTAGTTCTAGTCTGTCCCTTTTCAATTTCAGGAGTCAGTGGAGGAGTATCGATCACTTGTTCTGTCCCTGTCTGACCTCCCTCTTCGTCCTCAGATTTGATGGGAATCTCAATGATCTGAGGGTCTTTGCCTGTGCCTATCTCTTCCTCTCTATGCCACTCTCTATCCTCTTGGGTTTGCTCTCTTGTTCTGATTGGGTCTTCAGTTAAGTCGATTATGGGTATCCAATCATCTTGGCTGGTGCTCGGTTGTTCCTCATCAGCTACTTCAGGACCAACAACTGTAGACTGGTCAGCTGGACAACCTTCAGCTCCAGGTTCCTTGTCTGGGACTACTTTCTGTGTATGGCTGGCATGGATCCACTTGGGAACACCTGCACACTTCACTGCTGTCGTTGTCACCAGTATTATTTGGCGCTTTTCTCCCCACCTCGGTGCAAGGCAACTTGAACGAGTATGCTTCTTGATTCTAACCCAGTCACCAGGAACCAACTTGTGAACTGGAGTTGTCGGGTTGGCGACGGCGTCTTCCCCAATCTGGCGAGAGATAGACCGCACTTGGTCACCCAGTTGCTTGCAGTATTCAAGTACCAAATCATCAGTAATGCTTAACAGTTTGTATCCTGGTACCCATGCTTGTCTCATCACTCTTCCCATTAGGATTTCATGGGGGCTCAGGCTTGTTTTCCGGTCTGGAATACTTCTGAGTCCCACCAGAACAAGAGGCAAGGCAGTAATCCAATTCATCCCAGTAGAGTCACACATTTTTGCTAATCTCGATTTTATAGTGCCATTTATTTGCTCTACTACTCCAGAAGCCTCTGGACGATGTGCACAGTGCAGCTTTTGTGTAATTCCAAATGCTTTACAGAGCTGAGCGATTATCTCATTCTGAAAATGTCCGCCTCTATCTGATTCAATAGTGACTGGAACCCCGAACCTAGGTATCAATTCTTTCAGTAACAGTTTGGCTACTGTTATGGCATCATTCTGTGTGGCAGGGTAAGCTTCCACCCATTTTGAAAACAGGCAGACAAGGACATATCTTTTTCCCTCACAACGAGGCATGGTGATGAAGTCAATCTGAATTCTTACAAAGGGACCCCCTGATTTTCCAATTTTTCCCAGTTCAACTACTGTTCTTTTACCAGCGTTGAACTGTTGACATGTTAAGCACCTCTGGCAGAGTGATTCTGCTACCTTCCTGAACTTCGGATTAAACCAGGTCTGCTGAAACACCAGAACCATGGCATCCCTACCAGTGTGTGAACTTCCATGTATTAATCTTGCCATAGAGGAGAGCAGGTGTCTAGGTAACACAGGCATACCCTTTGGGCCCACAATGACACCATCCTCACTCCTTGGTTGACAACCAAGTTCCTTCCACTTCTCTTTCTCTTCCCAAGGCACAGCATGCTGCCATTCTCTCACTTCATCCCAGGTAGGCACTTCTTCAAACACCATAAGTTGGCAGCTGTTTCCAGTTCCTCCCAGTTTAATATTTATGGACATGCGGTCTTTAGCACATTGTTTTGCCACTACATCAGCAAAATGATTTCCCAAAGATACAGCGTCAAGGCCCTTCTTATGGGCAACACATTTGACCACTGCTAATTCTTTTGGTAATTGGATTGCCTCCAGTAAATTTTGTACAATCCTTCCATTCCGAATGGGGGTACCTGATGAAGTCAGGAATTCTCTTTGTAGCCATAATTGGCCAAAGTCATGCACAACCCCATAACAGTACTGACTGTCAGTATACACTGTTATTTTTTTGTCTTTTCCCAGTTTGCAAGCTCTTATCAATGCTATCAATTCGGCTACTTGTGCAGACTTTCCTCCAAATAAACATGATGCTTCTTTAATGCTGTCCAAAGAGACTACAGCATAAGCAGCGCTTAGGCCTACAAGTTCGAGTCTCATACATGAGCCATCCACAAAGAACTCCTCATCATGTACAGGCAAAGGTGTTTCCTTAATGTCTGGGTGGGGTTTAGTACTGAATTCTGTCAGGTCAATGCAATCATGCTCGTTCTCTCCCTGGTCTTCTACAACCATTGAGTCAGGGAGTAAGGTGGCTGGGTTCAGTATATTACACCGAGTAATAACTACATTCGCAGCACCCACGACAATCCTCTCGTATTTAGTCAGCCGACTAGGGGTGAGATACTGGGTCTTTGTTCGGGTCAATAAAATTACAACTGCATGTGGAACATATACAGTTACAGGATGTCCCATTACAATGGATTCACTCTGCTCTAAGCTCGTGCAAGTGGCAGCTACTGCTTTCAGACATCCAGGTAATCCAGCAGCCACTGGATCCAAAGTGGCAGAAAAATATGCCACTGGGCGTCTAATCAACCCATGCTCCTGGGTTAAGACTGACAATGCACAATTGTCTCGTGTGTCACAGAACAGGGCAAACTCTTTAGAATAGTCAGGCATTCCTAAAGCAGGGGCTGTACACAGGCAGTCTCGTAACTTAGTGAATGCTGTCCAACTTTCATCATCCCATTCAACTGGGTCCTTTGCTCCTTTCTTGGTCATATTTATCAAAGGCTTTGCTAGGACTGCGAATCCCACAATCCATTGCCTGCAGTAACCTACAACCCCAAGAAACATTCTGATCTCTTTCTGAGTACGGGGTAACTGCATCTTTTGAATTATACTGACTCTCTCTGAAGTGACTTTTCTGATGCCTTTTTCTATCTGGTGCCCCAGATATTTCACTGATTTTGAACAGAACTGTAACTTCTCAGGGGCCACTTTATGTCCCTTTTCACCTAGGTGATTCAGCAAGGCAATGGTGTCAATCACACAATCCCTATGACTTTTAGACGCCACCAAAAGGTCATCTATATATTGTACCAAAACAGACTTTCCAGGTAAGACTAAAGATTCAAGGCATTTTTTCAGGATCTGATTAAAGATAGAGGGGCTTTCTGTGTACCCTTGGGGGACCCTATTCCAAACGTACACATGACTATTGAAAGCAAATGAGAAAAGAAATTTGCTGTCTGGATGCAATGGGATCGAAAAGAATGCATGACATAGGTCAATCACGGTGAACCACTCAGCATCCCAAGGAATCTGATACAGGATTACTGCGGGGTTCGGGACAATAGGACAGCAATGAACAACGATCTTGTTTACCTTTCTTAGGTCCTGCACTACTCTGTACTTGCCACTAGGTTTCTTGATTCCAATTATGGGAGAATTACAAGGACTGCTCATCACTTCTTGTATGATGTTTGCTTCTAACAATTTCTGTATTTCAATGGCAACTCCCGCTCTTACTTCGGCACTCATTCTGTAAGGCTTGGTATTGGGGTAAACTGCTTTTTCTTTCATGGCTATTTGTATGGGATCTACATTTGCCATTAATCCTACATCTTTTCCAGTAAAGTCCCATACTTCTGATTTCACTGTCTTTTGAAGTTCTTCGGGTAAGTCTTGTACAGTCATTCGTTTAATTTCTGAGTCAGGTCTGATTAACATTAACTTATAGATGCCATCTTCGTCTGGGGTCTGAATTTCGACGCCTTTTGGTGTGCAAAAGATAGTACAGTTCATTTTGCACAACAAATCACGTCCCAGTAAGTTTACTGGACTGGTGTCACAAACGACAAATCTATGCATTTCTTTAAAGTTCCCTATTGTGATCTCCATGGGCTCAGTAACTGGGGTACTAATCAATTGATTAGATACACCTACTACCTGGATTGCTTCTCCCGAGAGGGGTAGGTTTGGAACGTCCGCTGTTCTCACAGTAGAACGGGTAGCACCAGTGTCCAACAGAAAGGTGACATCATTTCCATCAACCTTTCCTTCAATGTATGGCCCTGACTGGTCTACCGGCAAGGAGGCGCCAAGTACACACTCCGCGTCCTCCCCTCTCAGGCCCCGTCAGTACTCGTCGTCACAGAGAAAAGTGTCATTTAACAAATACTGCGAAGTTGCTGCATTTCTGTTCTCATTACCTCCCCAGATTTCTATGTCGTCACCCTGCGGTGATTTTCCCTTAAAATTTGGTTTTGGCGCTCGGGGCACCTGGATTGTTTTTACCTGCTGCTGGGTCTTTCTTGGTCTTTCATTCTGCGTCTGTGGAATTAAATCAGGGGTTTGGGTATTATCATGCTGTAAATACGGACACTCGTCTCGCCAATGCCCAATTTCCCCGCACTGGTGGCAGGGGAATTTCTTTTTAGCTTCTTCTCTGCTCATTTTTACTTTGGGCTTTCCCCCACCCCCAGGGCCTTGATTTTGAGTACTTTTACTCAATTTACTGAATTGCTTTTCCTGTTGTTCTGCGAGCTTTACCTGTGCCCACATCACCTTTTCCTTGAGGGCCTTTTTCTTATCTGCCATCTCGTCCTCACAGTATTTTGCATACCGTAGGACCTCGTCTATTTTCTTGGACTGCCAACAGATTTTGTTATCTTTGAACCACTGACAAATTTCGGGTCTTAGACCGTTTACAAACCTGTAAATGAAGTGGGTCATATCCTTCATCTCGATGTTATCTATACCACTGTATGTTTTAAACACCTGTAACAGTCTTTCATAAAAGGAGTGCACAGTCTCGTCCCTTTCCTGCGTGGTTCTATCTATTTTTGTCCAATCAGTTTCCTTTGCGGGCACTTTTAGCTTCAAATGTTGAATTACTTCATCATATTTTCTCATCACTTCTTTAGAGGGTTCCCCTGTTCTAGAGTCCCCCGGGTACTCCTCACTAGGCCAAGCTATGGCTATTTTACACTCGGTCCATAAGTCTACCGGAACCACGATATCAAAGAACCCATCCAAATCTTTCCACAGGCATTTTTGAACCTTTACAAACCTTTCCACCTGCCTGTACCAGTCCACAGGCTTCTCTCGTAATTTTGGGAAATCATTTGTAAAGGACACAATATCCTGTCTGGACCATGGAACATGCACTTATTTTCCAGCTGGCACTTCACGCATAGGACATAACTGTTCAAGTTTATCAGCTTCCTGTAGAACGAATTGAGGAGTCACTTGTTTGGATCTAGCCTCATCTTTCTTCTTGGCCCACCTGGCTTTCCACCTGTCCACATCTCCCTATTTCTGTAATACTGTCAATAACTCTTTGACCTGTGCCTTCTTCCCTGACATGTTCAGGTTTTCCAGATCTTTGTCTGAGAAATCTGCTCTGTACGGCTTTTGCAAAGGCTTTGATTTCGAGATATCTATTCCCATACTAGCTGCAGTGTCAGTTAGTTTTTCATGGAGTACCCTTGCATTTCGAGTAAGGCTCTTGCAGATAAACAACAGCTCTTCTTCTGTGTAGGTATTTAATCGATCTAATCCTACATTTCCTGCCATAAGTTCTTCTATTTCTACTCTCAGTTTGTAGCGATCTAGAGGTTTTGACTGAAGAGTTTGTTTTTCTAATTCTCGACTCCATCTTTCAATCTCTTCAGGAGTTACTACTGTGACACTCTTAGTACCCGAAGTTGATTCCATTTGAATCTCCCTCGTATTGAAAGGATTATGTCTTTTCTGCATCCTTTTTCCTGGTTCCCTAATGGGCAGATCCATTAGCGACACTTCAGACTCACATTCACTTGTTAAGTGGTCTACAATTAAGGGCTCTGATCTCGGTTGGGCTACAACTGGGGTAACAACTGGAGTTCTCGGACTTCCCTGTCGATCCCCATACAATGGAACCACTGGTCCAATAGTAACCGGAATTGTTAAGGACTCAGGACTTGCATTTAACTGAGAAATCCTCTGAATTATTTCAGCTCTCTGCTTAGCTAGTGCTTCTCGTTCTCTGTCCTCCAGTATCCTTTCAATGGAATTGTCATGTAATATTTGTGGGGTTAAAGTCGGAGCACAACTCGGGCAGTGGGAGGTGTCTCTCTGGGTCTTTCACCATAACTAGGTCTAGGGTGCAAAGTACCTGTGCCTAGGGATCTTGGTTCTTCCTCATATGGAGGGTTTAGGAACGGCATTCCTGAACCAGATGGTCTTGCCTCCCCTTCGTAGGGAGATCTCGAGCAAAAGTCTCTTTCACTGGAGTATCTTGCATCCCCACTAGCTGGCATTCTTGGATAAATATCCCTTGCATCTACGGGACCTAAACTCTCGGTATAGGGAGGTATGAAGCAACCCCCTCCCACACTGGCAGATCTGGCCTCTTCCTGGGGCGGAGGTCTTCGAGAAATATCCCCTTCACTAGAAGGTCGGTGTCCTTCATTATAAGGAGGTGGACTTCTTAAAAACAGGTCATCTAACAATTCATCATCCGACTCTCCAATAGGCACCCAATGTTTACACTTTTCTGTCTTCTTTTCCCCTGCAGGAGGACCACCCACTGGCATCATTGGAAACAGTCCTTCTACAATCATATTCTGTCTCCACTGTTTCATATTTTTGTCACGGGTTTCTTGTTTCAGTTTCGGATAAAATTTAGTTAACCCTTTATCCATTCGTGGCTTATCCCTTTCAAAAGCTTCAATCTCCCACAATTCTAGTGCTTCATACTGCGTTAATCTAGGTCTGGGATGTAAGTCATTCATTCGGGTTCTCAAATTAAAGAAAATTCTGCCATTAAATGTTCCGTCTAACGGAAAAGCCAATACTCCGTCATCCTTGGTGTACTCCACCCAATTTTCCAACCATACGCAGGTATGGTACCCTTTGTCAAACAGCATGAAAGATGCGGGAGTATTTGGTGGCGGAATGACAACACCTTCTCTGGTTCTAATCGGTTTGTCCTTTTTGAAGTAATTCTTTACTTTCTTTACAAGGGACACTTTTCTTTTGTTTCCGTACATAATGTCGTTTTTAACACCTTTCCACTGATCGTTCTCAAATCCCATATGCCGAGGATCAGGTCGAGTATGCGGTCTATACGAATGCCACATACGACTTCTGCGAGCGGCTTTGTTTACAAGTCGCTCCCAATCCTAGTGTGTCTCTTATTTTCGTGCGACCAATGCAATGCACGAATTCAAATAATTTAGACCAATGGGTGCGCGGCCTTTCGCGAGACAAGTTCTCACGCTTCGGCACTCACCCCTCCTTTACAATTCCAGCTCCGCTACGCACCCGCTGCGTCTACCAATCCCAGCGTGGCACAAAGTGACGTCAGAGCAGCTTCGCGACTGACTCCCTCCTTCACAAGGTAACGGAAACTTTCTTTCTTTCTAAAGTGCTAGTGTTTGGTTATTTAACAACGAATACACATTCGCCACTGTACTCAAGTGTCTAGACAGGAAAGATTTGTTTCACTGCAAGTAAACTACTTCCATTTACTTTTCACACTCTACAGATAGATCTCTTCTGCCTACCCTTCACACAAGCATTGGAAAACCTGCTACTTCCCTAGACTCATCCACCTTTCCGGGATATATCCAAGTCTAAAGTTTCACCAGCGAGCCCCTTTGCTTTCACCCAAGCTCCGATGAACCTGCTACTTTTCCGGTGTGACCCTCACTAGGTTATGCCACAATAGGAATTTTGCCAATGAACCTCGTTGCTAACATTTATTCAATCATATATTCAGAAAACCCTAGTTAGTGCTTCCAGTTCTACCTAACCTGCACTAACCTTCCTGGAGTAAGTGACCTCAAAGCAAGTGGATTCTCTTCACCACTCGCTATTCAATTCCCCGGGGATTCCCAACAACATAGAAGACGTTTTACGAACGAATGGATAAATACATATAACAGTATAATAACAAGAATAACGATTTTAAAACATTTCATAATCTTTCAAAGCAAACATTTCAAATGAGTGATCAAATCACCTGAACTGCCTACCTTCTTAGCAGCAACAATGTTTGTTACTTAGCAGCATCCAACTTATCTAACTCATCTAGTCCTACCTAACTTTAACTATTCCCTAACCATCCTCTGTGCTACCAGTAAATTACTGATAGAGATCGGGGGTCACCGGACCAATAATTTCACCATATAGTTTTCGGGCCCATAAATTTCAATTCACCATATGCATTAATCAGGCGACCTCACAAATCTACCATCAGCAACCCTGATTCCTTCCTATTGTATTCTAGTGTACCCGACTTACCATCCACCGTCACGGGTACCTAATGACCACGATCATAAAATGACCACGGACAACTGAGCAGTTTTAAAGGTTTTATCTAGAAATCAGTATCTGCGAGTATTAGGCTTACAGTTAAAAGGCAATCAATAATCAAGATAACAAAAAGCACGTAACCATACAAGAAAAGTGTAAGGGCAATCATTTAAATTTGTAAATAGAGTGACAGGGAACACGCTAAGTAGACTTAAACTGAAAACTCAAGAATGGACATCTATAAATGAGCAAGCTTATTGCATGGACTAAAATTATGCTATTGGACGTACTTCATGAGAGAGAATTTAGAGACTTATACACCTATAGAAAGGGTAAAAGGTGGAAACCGCTATAATTCTAACGTTATATCATTAACTGTATTTTTCAGGAGTGAAATATAAAACACATCTAATTCATAAACAGTACGGGGAAGAATTGTGCTTTAAAAGGTAAGGTAACATAGAAACATACCATGAGAATAAAATGCAATAGGTTTTCATATGGTAGACTGCGGAAAGCATGGAAAATATAACATGTGCAAAGGGATGTCTTTATTGAAGCAAAGACAGAAAAATAGAAAGGTGCAGCATAGATTTCTCAGCCTTATCTATATATTTACCTAGAATGGTGTGAAAACCAACCCTGGCCACGGATCAGTCAAGGACAGGAAATACCCCAAGGAATAGCAGTCATCAATGGGACAGCAGGTGCAGAATGGACACCCAAGGACAGGACAGGAAACCCAGATTAGGATCAGGACAGGACCACCAAGGCACGACCAGCACCCGCAGTTCGGAAGCAACGCCTGCGCTCCACCCTCTCTGCAGCTATCCGTCAGAACCCCGATTGGGTTAGCGAACTCTCCAGCAAAGTGCCCCGCCAGCACTTAAGGTTTAGTAAAACCTTTAAAAGTATATGGTCAATTTTCGGACAGAGTGCTCCGCAGCGCTCTGTAAATTCAGTCACCTATTGAGTGCGTTGGGTCAGTGACAGGTCAGCTATTCAGACAAGTCAGACAAATTCTATAGCTAAACCTAGGCTAGATATACTGTTTTCGGGTCAGTGTACCACCCCCCAATGTTGCAAAGTGTCAGAATCCACAATTTCGATTGGTCCTAAAGTAGGCTAGGCTAACACACCAATCAGAACAGACTACTGCAAGCCTAAATTTACATTCTTGGGTACGGCCTAGCAAGATTGGGGTTCCCATGAGAAGTCGCACTGAATACAATAGGAAGAATACATTGTTAATAATGTAACACATTTTCGGCTTCTCTGGCTGGGTGAAGGTGAATCTTCCCAGGCACATCTTGGCAGCGACTTTCTCTTGGCGCTGTGTCAATGCCACCTCGCTACTTCTGATTCTGCGCAGTACTGCACTCCAACATCGACTCCCAAGCACCCCATCACCCCTCCGTACCGAGGATACATGAAAAGTAAGCGAAAACAAATTAAAACATAGAAATAAATGAATAAACTACATAACATGATTGTGTACTTATGATTTATCACTATAAAAATATACTATGCAGTTATGTTTTAGTGCAATACACAATAACACGAGAGCATCTGCACAAGCTTCACCATATTATTACACAAGCAGCCATCTTGTGGCTATTACGCATGCGCACCCTTTCCCTCCAAAATCACAACTACGTCACGTCACGTGAGTGTGACTAACACATGCGCAGAAGCAATATTCTAAACGGCGGCCATTTTAAAGACACAGATTAATCGTATTAGTAAAACACATAGGCAAGCATCACTAGGATACATGTATATAGTAAAATAAAGGAAATTAGTAAGACGTACAAATTGGATTACAGAGTTATACATGAATCGAGGTTCTTGATTTCAGCAAGTCGCGTAATGTGCGAAATCTTGCTTCATCAACTCAACGCGCAAAATGCCACATGCTTGCCCCTGTAAAAATGTCTTCTGCGGGTACATTCTTGAATACATTGAAAAAACATCAAAGACTACAAAATGTTTGTTTCAGATTGAAGCCATTCGCTTCTTTGCATTTCCACATCCCTATCCTTTTTGCCACATTGTTTAAAAAAAACTGTTAAACAACAATTCTAGAAAAAGTGGTTCTTGTTAGAATCACCATCTACCCAAACATAGAGCACACTCAGCATTTTTAATGTGCCACAGACTGTAGGTCAGGGTATGCCTGGGTGTGTTAGTGTATGTAATAGTGAATGCCTGGGTGTGTTAGTGTATGCATCTGTATGCGCCTCGGTGTGTTAGCCTATGCATCAGTGTTTTATTGGATGCTTTACTGTTTGGCGGAGTGTGTCAGTGTCTACATTGCTGTATGCCTGGGTTTGCCAGTGTCTGCATTGGCATGTCTCTGGATGTGTTACAGGATTGTAACTGGATGTATCAGTGTGTGCCTGGGTGTGTTATTGGATGCATTATTGGTTAGCTGGCTATGTCAGTGTCTGCATTGCTGTATACCTGGGTGTGTCAATGTCTGTATTACTATGTCCCAGGGCGTGTCAGTGAATGCGTCAGTGTGTGCCTGGGTGTGTTATTGGATGCATTAGTGTTTGGATGGGTGTTTCAGTGTCTGCATTGCTGCATGCCTGGGTGTGCCAGTGTCTGCATTGGTAAGTCTCTGAGTATGTTAGTGTATGCCTGGGTGTATTAATAAATGATTAAATTTTTGGATGAGTGTGTTGGTGTCTGCATTGCTGAGTTGGCCCAAGAGCTAGGGCAGTCAAACTCGAATCTGGGGCTCTCGTTTCGAGCCTCAGCAATGATGCTGAACATCCTGTGATTCTGGGCAAATTACCTAATCTCCCCGTGCCGAACAAAAATGAATGTGTCCTCATGTAATGCAACTGTACAGCGCTCTGATACCCGATTTGGAAAAAAGTTTGCGCTCTTTAAAAATCTGTAAAAATAAAAATATAAATAAACAAATCAATACAATGCCTGGGTGTGTCACTGTCTGCATTGGTAAGTCTCTGGGTCTGTCACTGTGTGTATCAGAGTATTCCTGGGTGTTTTATTGGATATATTACTGTTTGGCTGGGTGTGTCAGTGTTTGCATTGCTGTATGGCTGTGTGTGTTAGTGTCTGCATTGAAAAATCTCTGGGTGTGTCAGTGTGTGTGTGCATCATTGTGTGCCTCGGTATGTTAATGGATGCATTATTATTTGACTGGATGTGTCAGTGGCTGTATCAGTGTGTAGTTGGGTATGTCAGTGATCGCATCGTTGTGTGTATATGCATGTCAGTGACTCTATCAGTGTGAGCCTATTTCTGTTAACACCTCTGTCTGTGTGTAGCTGGATCTGTGAGTTGCTGTACTGATGTGTACCTAGGTTTATCAGTAACTGTAGCAATCTGTCAGTGGGTGTGCATCCTCAAAATCTAAAGTTATAGGACAGCACCGCAAGTGCTAATTAGTAAATACATTACCACAATATATGATGCCATTGATCTGCATAAAAAGAACACAAAACTGAAAAATTTAGTTTTCTTAATAATAGAATTACAAGACTTAACTTAAAATTTCAACAATGCATAAACACATACTTCTAAGGAATATCTAGACATTTCTCATACTTTAGAGGTATATGCTAATATAAATAAGCACTTAATTTTCCCTTTTTTACTCTTCTCAGCATCTTTATACATAGACCGCAAAATATGTACTTTTTAAGGAGACATCATAGAACAGTGGGAAAAAACAATAAAAAACAAACAAATCTGCAAACTATCTTGTTGAAATTAAGAAATACTATTGATTGCACTACAAATAAACATAACACAACTTATTTAACTATTATTAACCATTATTAACTATGTACAAATATAGTTTTCAAGACAATCTTTTCAAACACAGGCATGTATATCTCTAGAAGAGCACAAAAGAAAGTAATGTTTGGGAGCACTCTACTATACCTTCTGGGGAAAAAAGGTAACAGCTAAATATGTGCAGTGTAATATTTGTGACATACAGTTAACCAGCAGCACTGCCAAGAAATATTCGCATGGGACAAGTTCCAATTGAAAGTACTTAACAGCAATTCATGAAAGGTTGTACAACTGAACGATGCACAAGAAACTGGGTAGAGAAGGATATTCTACCACTAGAGCACCCTTGGGGAAATGTTCATCAGCTTTGACCATCAGAATAGTAGTAGCTTGTGAATATTTGAGTGAGATGATTACTCACTGTACAAAATGCCACATGTGATTGCCACTGTAAAAATGTCTTATGTGGCTCAATTTTCGCTTTTACTGTACCCGTGTGAATTACTGTATAGGTGTGTGAGTACATGCATGGGTACCTGTATGGGTGTGTTTGTGACCCTTACATTAACTTAATATTACAAATATTCATAACTTTACAAGTATATTTTTTAACATATTAAAATACAATTTAAACCAAACAATTAACAAACATAACATAAAATATTCAACTATTTACAAATACAGTAACACATTAAAACTTGAATTTCTACAACAAAATGTAGCACCATGAGAAATGAAGACATGATTCCTAGAAATGTACATGAAGAAATAGATGAAGAGGTACAAAGGAGGGGTATACATGCTCCTGTTTATAAATGATAGTGTCGTAGTATTTGTATGAATTGCCAGGATTAAGTTGATACAGTAGGAGCCCGTCCATGTGCTTACATTACTGTTGTCTTTTTACTTTTTCTCTGTAAATATTGGTATCATCGTCATGCTGAGCTTAAGTACAGGTTGGGAAATTTGGGAACACTAGCTCGGTTCCTAACCCTGAGTTGTGCAGAAAATCCATAGGATCACTTACATTACCTTCTCAGAGAAGCAAACTCTAACATAAAAGGTATCATCCACTGAGCTTCTGAAAGGGCTTAAAGGAACAGTTGTTTATTTTCTATTAGATGTAAAAAACTATATTGAAACTTTGGGTGTCGAGACAGAATTAGAAGGACCATTTATTGTTCTATGGAATGGTGTGCAAACACAAGGAGATGATGGACGGGGGAATGAAACTTTTCAGACACTCACCCCCAGTCACAGATCTGGGTTAAATCCATCATCGTTCTTTAGCTCACTTCACCACCTCAGTTCAGACACAGCTATATGCAAATCAGTCTTGACCCTGTGCCTCATGAGAACAGTCCAGCCTGAACTGCCAAGCCATGTCTTCCCTGGACCGGCAACAAGCATCCTGGGACCTGTTTCAGGCTAGCAGCCCTAATCAGCCAGGCTAGCTTGAATCCAGTGGAAAAGTGAGCAAGGGACACACTCCTGGGCATACCCTGTCAACTTAGGGTGAACAAAGCAAACACAAGGAGATGATGGACAGAGCGCTGACATTTTTCAGACACTCACACCCAGTCACAGATCTGGGTTGAATCCATCATCGTTCTTTAGCTCACTTCGCCACCTCAGTTCATAGACAGCTATATGTAAATCAGTCTTGACCCTGTGTCTCATGGGAACAGTCCAGCCCGAACTGCCAAGCCAGCCCGAACTGCCAAGCCATGTCTTCCCTGGACTGGAAACAAGCATCATGGGACTGATTTCAGGCTAACAGCCCTCATCAGCCAGGCTAGCTTGAAACCAGTGGCAAAGTGAGCAAAGGACCCACGTCTGGGCATACCCTGCAAACTTAGGGCAAACAGAGCAAACAAAAGGAGATGATGGACGGAGCGCTGAAACTTTTCAGACACTCACCTCCAGTCACAGATCTGGGTTGAATCCATCATCGTTTTTTAGCTCACTTAGCCACCCTAGTTCAGACACAGCTATATGTAAATCAGTCTTTCTCCTTATCCTCATGGGAACAGTCCAACCTGATCTGGGTTGAATCCATCATCGTTCTTTAGCTCACTTCACCACCCCAGTTCAGACACAGCTTTATGCAAATCATTCTTGACCCTGTGTCTCATGAGAACAGTCCAGCCCGTACTGCCAAGCCATGTCTTCCCTTGACCGGAAACAAGCATCCTGGGACCGGTTTCAGGCTAACAGCCCTCATCAGCCAGGCTAGCTTGAATCCAGTGGCAAAGTAAGCAAGGGAGCCAACTTAGGGCTAACAAAGCAAACACAAGGAGATGAATGGTGTGCCCATGAAAAAAAAAAAAAAATCTGGAAAGAGCTAGTGGATGTAAATAAGGTCAAGAAAGCTACATTATATCTTAAACACAGTAACATGTACTTTAAAGATGTAGATATTCTCTAACATGAAGTTACATAATGAAAGAAAAGTTGCCTACAGGTGGACAGTGTAAAAAAGTGGATAGAAGTATATCTGAAGAAATATATGAGTGTGACAGTATCCATCTATTACATTCAGAAGAAAGAGATTATGGGGATTTAATTGAACTGTATCAGATAAACAAGCTAAAAGAACTCAAATAAGTATCTGAAGAAAAGGCTCCTCAAGTTGCATCTTCTCAGTCCTATTTGAAAAAAATCATAAAGTATAAATCTGTTAGAAACACTGTCTTAAAAAAACAACAGTTTCTGGCTAAACCTGAAGTTCAACCTGCACTCCTCTGGTGTTAAATCTTACTTAATGACAGTGACCTCCTTTATAGTAGAATTCCTCAACCTCTTCCCCTTCTCTAGAGCCAGCATGTTGCCTGTTACATCACCATGAACATGAATTCAAAAGCATTTCTACAATCCCCCTAAGATATCTTCTGCACCACTACAGCTGCTTATGCCTGAAAGATCCTGTCTATATCACCCCCCTCCTTAGAGTCAGGTGCCAAATCTTTGAATATATGAAGTCCTTCTTCTGCACTGGACACTGTGGTAGGGCTCACACCTTCTCAGCTACACTCTAACAGCTATTTGGCCTTCAAGTGCACCGCCTTAACACTCCATCCAGCACAACTCTTTTCTACTTCAACATTCACTTAACCTCACCGTTTCTCTCCTCTGCACAAGCTGGCCCAGCTGTGGCCTTAGGTCCCACTCAGTCTGTCTGTCCTTGAGATCCTCAGGGGACTTGATTCAGGAGAATACAGTACTTTCTACACCATATCAAATAGAGAATTGTGTCTCTGGGGGAGCCCCTCTCTCATCTGGAGACTTTACCCACGCATTTCTCCACTCCTCTCCCTCCTTCTGAAACCAACTACACTTGGGGCCCTCATTTTGAGGTCATCTAAAATCAGGGTTCTCACTTTTCAAGCGTGCTAAAGTAGTCCTTCTGAAACTCTTCTTGTGGTGTAGATTGCATTCTGTGCATGTCCTCCCAGGCTCTAAGGGTGAACTTTTAGTCAAACTTGAATGTATAGGTGAGTAAATGGATTGTGAATGGTTTTATGGTTGTGTGACTGAGTGTTGCCGTCACTGTCTGGCTATAAGAGTGGTGGGTACATAAGTGACTTTGAGTAAGTGTAACCGGATATGTAAGTGTCTGTCTGACTGTATGACCGTGTGCAAATTACTTACTATTGAATTACATACTGTAAGTAAACACTCAAATCTAATTTCAAACATATTCATTCGTTCTAGCTTCACAAAATGGCCAAACTTTCAATATATCATTTTCTCTTTCTCCTGTCATGCTCACTGTATTTTTAGTTAATGTTCTCATGTAAGCTCCCTTCTTTTTTCCCTTCTAGTATAGTCTCTACAAGATATACATTATCTTTTAGCTTACATACACTCAGAATGTTTTATCTAAATATACTTTTATATACTACAACCTAATTAGCATTCCTGTAAAAGATCTTTGCTGTTCAGCCAATTTTATTTCTATCTCTTATCACATTTGTTTTCATTCCAAATGTCCAGTCAGAACTCCTGAGTAACACCACCTCTATGAGTAGTAAAGCAGGTAAAATGGCTACCCCATCCCATGTGCTCTTACTTATACTGCTTCAGTTAACAAATCAAAGCATTCCATTCAGCTTTCTTTCTTGTTTACCACTTCTAAATGGGCAGCATTTCTTTCACCCTTTCCATGCTTCCCGCAGAGAAGCCCAATTTCGTTGGGTTTTCCCCAAATCCACAAAACCTCCGTGACGTTCAGCGTGGTCCCCTGTGTGGTGTTTCCTGAATGCGTCGGGCAGCGTATCCACCATTGGTGGATCCACGGAAGGTCCTCCCCCAACAACATATAAATATTTGAATTTCGGTTAATAGTTTTACTGAAAGGAGTTACGCCAAATCACAAAAACACCTCTTTCTGGACCAAGAGCTAGCTTTCTGACAGATTTGGTGTACTTCTGTCCAATTCCTATGGGAATTAACATGGGGAAAACGTGTTTTGGGACCCCAGTTCCACCCTTTTTTTTGGGCCCTGCTTAACGGGTCACCTAAAAACTTTCAGGATAGCAGCTGAAGTGACTGGCAAATTTGTTTTGAAAAGTTCGTGAATATTTGGCAAAGTTATAGGCAATACAAAAAACATTTTTCCTGTGGAAACTAGGTCCTAATTATAGATACCTACTGGCAAGCTATATATACATACACACACACATATACAAATGTATGTATTTATGTGCACATGCACACATATATACATACTTCTTTCCCCATGTGTGATGCTTCTGGTTTGGTATGATGGGACACCTATTCACCTGCATTATAGCAGGAGACTTTTTATACAACTTAACTTCATTCCGTGCTGTGCAGAGGCAGCTTTTTAAAAAGCACAACTTCTTTTCTTAATGTGAAGAGAGGATCAGAGGAATTGTGAGCCTGCACCATGTTACCGGGACATGTCTTTGTTGCAGGAAAAAAGTGTTGGGAGGCCGGGACAGTCCTTGAAAAACCGGGACTGTCTGTGCACATTTGATGCCAAGATTTCCCAGAGGTTACAGTGAGTTTTAGAGGGACTGGACAGGGATTTCCATATTCAGAACTTTCACCCTATTTTTTTCATTGAGCAAAGAAGAAGAGCAGAGATGCATTCCAATCCTGGGTTTGGTAATCAGTATTGTTTATTGTCTGACATTGGTTCTTGTTTCGGACTGGTTCTTTTCTGAGCCCTAAATTTGTTATTTTATCTTCTTTCAATACTTGGGTATTTGTACTCTTGCCAGTATTGAAGGAAAAGGTCTGCCAACAGGAAGCATATTGCATATTGATCCATCTGAAGAGGAGGGCAGCAGGTGTGTTTCTTGACGCTCTTTTTCTGGCAAATGGCAAGGCAGCTCTGACATCTTGTCAGCTTCTAATGTGCAAAAGATTAACACATCACCCCCACCCTGCTTGAACTCCATTGGCTCCCCTTTCCTGCCCATAACATCCTCAAAAACAGCTGTATCATTCACAAAGCCATCACAAACAGTATCCCTGTGTATTGCAATCCCATATCTGGTGGTTCTCGGCACTCTCGCAGCTAGGACACCATCATACTGCAGAATTACAAAAAATAAATAAAACAAGGCAGCAGGCCATTTCCATCTATGCATCCTGGATGTGGAAACACATCTTCATATGCATGAGAGCTGCTCCAATTTAGGAAAGAATTAAAGACTCACCTTTTATCAACATATCACAATGATTTACACTGTCACCACGCAGCTTCTGCTTTTATTACTCATTGGATTAGTGCTTATCTCTGGCCAGGTACAGCACTTTGCTGCCCTTCGGATATGTTCCTCCTATAGAAATACGAAATATTTAATATAAAAGATGTTGTTGTCAAGGCTTTAGCCTCACTGAAGGGCAGAAGAACAGCCACATTCAAAGCACACATCACAATATTCACAATTTCAGTGATCATGCTTCTTCTTCATTCTTCTTTTACAGGACCCAGCATTTCTTCTGGTAAATAGATTATAAGAAGAAGTTATCAGATATTGGGCCACATTAGAGAGAACCTAGGTTTTCCTGAGATGCCAGCAGAAGACATATTACCGCAGACTAATCAAGCTGGCTTTGCCCCTGTTGAAAAAGACCAAGGACTTCATTTCAAGGGAATGGAGAGATCTAGATCTAGCTTTTTTTTCAAGGATACACTTCTTGGAGGGTGATGATGAGGTGTTGCCACATGCCATTAAAAGTAATTTAATTATAGCCACGATTATGTTCCATACTTCTTTTAATAATGAACACTGTTCTCCATCTGATCCAGTAGAGAAGAATATTAAAAGTGCTTTAAATCAATTCACATGGAAGCAATAATTTAGTGCTAACGTACGCATGCAGATTAAACAGCTCAATACTAGGTAAAAGATTTTGAACTCAAATCTTGGACAAGAAGGCGACAGGTAGATTCTGTACAGTTTTTGATCTGAAGAACTTCAGTTCTGGGGCCAGGACAATTCATTTCTAGATAGACTGCTTACAAAAGGTAATGCTGATCGTTCTACATGGGGAGTTCGTAATCACAGTATATATTCAGCATACGGATGTACACATTCATTCTCTCCAGTGTCAGCAAAGTTTCCTGAGGTTTGCTGTATAGGATAAACATTTTAAGTTCTCTGTCCTGTCTTTCCATTCAGCCACAGTCAGTGGCCAAGGTTTGGTTGGTACATTTGCCATACACTGACCAATTTGTTTGAGAAAAAGATTTGTTTTTGTTTTGGAGCAGCTATAGAATCATAGTTTCCTGATAAACTGGGCAAAGTGTCACTTCCAGCCTGCTCAGGATGTGAAGTTTATAGGAAGCTTGTTTCAGATGGTTTTATGTCTGGTTGTTCTTTCAATGTGGATAATTGAGAAGATCAATGTTTGTATTAATACATTCCTGAGCAAATGAGTAGCAACATTAAGATTTTGGCTGCACGCCAGGGGACATGGCAAGTTCTGTCATGGGCAGACCTCAGTAATTGTTTCATCTAGAGATGCTTGTGAGATAGATTTTGATGTCATGGGAAAATCAACTTTTCAGCTAGCTCTCTGGAAAAATTTAATTGGTTGCAAGATTTGAAGTATCTGATGAAGAGAGTACACCTTTCTCCTCAAAATAGGATATTAGTAAAAACAGATACCAGCAAGTCAGCCTGGGTTGCTAGAATGGCAAACCAGATGCTGCAGGCAGATCATCTTCGTTAAATATGGAATACTCTTCAAACTGTAGTGAATTAGAGGAATCTATATGACTTTGTTGGATTTTTGCCTCAGCCTTGTCATTCTTGTAAAGTGAGGGTGGGCAACATGACTGCCAAGTCCTATATAAACAAACAGAGGGGATATGGACCCTGCCTCTACGGAAGTGCAAAACAGTTGTTTTCTGGCAGAAGGCTTCCTGTTTTGTCAGTTGGCTATTTACATTTAGGGGATACAGACAATCTCAGCAGGACATATCCATCCTCTTATGTCTATTGCCTAAGCCATCCAATCTTTATGGTTCTATGTCTAAAGTGAGGAAAGCCAAACACTCTTTTTGCATCTCTTTTACCACATCAGGATCATACTCTTCTTCCTCTTTTAGTTCAAGGGTTCAGGAGGAGGCAAATTGTGATATAGATGCTCTTTCCTGCTCTTGGCCTCAGATTCTCCTTTATGCTTTTTTGTAATTCCCTCTGATTTTGAAAGAGTTGTAGAGGGTAAATTGAGAGTGTTCTTTAGTGGTGTTGAATGATACAATGTGGCCCCACTCCTCCTGGTTTCCTCTTCTGAAACAGAAAAACACCTGGCTTGAGTGAGGTCTTCAAGCCTATACATGTCTCCCAGCTTATTATCTTCTGTCACAAGGGATGCTAATTTGGTTATGCTTTGGCACTTTGTGTTTCTTTGCACTATTTCAACTTAAAACCTAAAAAAATCATGTCTAAAATTTCCCTTCCTGGATTTGTGTTTTTTGTTTATTACAGTTTACTCTATTTTCCTAACTCATTGTTGGATTTGTATTGCTTTACATTTCGAATGTATTACTATTTCAGCACTGCAATAACACTTTACACATTACCTTTAAGTTAAGCCTGTCTGCTCTGTGCCATACCATATCACAGGTCTGAGCTCTGGTTAAGTTAGTGATTCATTCTAACAAGGAGTGTGGTTATTTTCTGATGTGGGTACTTACGCCCCTCAATTGCTAATAACCCAATTTTGTACAGTGTGAATTACACAATTTATAAGATATAAACAGTGTACAGAGTGCTCTGTACACAACTCACACTTTTCTTACCATGCCTGCCTCATTGCCCGGTAAGTAAAGTCAACAAAATCATGAAGTATGTGCAAATAGAGCTCGGGCCAGGCATCAGAATGTTAGCCCCCCCCCTGCATTTAGAAATTTGAGGCAGCACATGCTTTGTTGGTTTTGTGTGTAAAGGAAACTTGCAATTCTGCTACTGCATTTACAACCCTACTTCAGAGTGCAAAAAGTCCTCATGTTACTTTCTGTACCACACCAGCTCTTTGCGTAACGGAGACTATCACTGCTGCTGCCTGTACAGTGTGTCACATTTGTGCATGATCAGGCCTATCACAGATTCTTCCTGGTTTAGCCTATTCTGTTTGTTTGAGGGAAGCTTGTACTCCTGTATTCTAACCTCTGAATAATGTGTCAAATAAGATATGCAATCATCGATAAAAAATTATTACATTCACCTTATCCACCTCATAAATAAAATGAAATATCCAACATCCCCTTATAGCTGCAAGTTTTCAATGCCAGATGTATGCATGTATGCGATATATAAAAGCTGCCTGAAATGCATTGGGCACATATCATTTTTAGGTCTTGCCTGGCATTACCAGCGTTAAGCGTTGTCTCACTGTGCGAGGGCTTTTTGTAATTCAACATGTGCATGCGTACGGAGGGACAAAGATGGCGTCAGGCTGTCCACATGCGCGTGCATTTTTGTCCCTCCGTACGCGTGCACATGTTGAATCGATTACAAATGCAAATGCACGCGCATGTGAACAGCCCAATGCCATCTTTGTTTACTTTAAATGGACTTGCGTGCTCTCGTCCACTTTTTACGAAGGCCTTACTAGCTTGCGCGCTCTCGCACTCTGATTGACTCCTTGCGCCTCGATGCTGCCTGCGGCCCTGTCTCCTGGAGTGGGCCCTCTCTCCTTTCCTCTTGCTCTCTCTATCGTGACGTTTGCTTAGTCTCCTCTCGCTCGCCAGCATGGACTGCTCCCTCCTTGTCGTGACCCCAGGTAACAGCTCCGATCCGTGACTGGAGCCTTTGCCCGAGACTGTTGTTGACTGGAGCGCTGCGGACGGGTTGTGTGTTATTGACATTGTGTAAACACTACACAAACCTCGCATTAGAGGCAACGTTTATGAGCTCACGAAAACTGGGGGGTGATTACTGACAAGTAGCGGGGGGCTCCCTCCTTGAGGTCAACAGCACGGCCCACCCCGGCACTGCAGAAGAGCTGCGGTACCGGGGTCCGCTCCAAGGAGCCTAATTATTTTCTTAATTTGGGGGTATATCGGCACGATCACTGACCGCGGAGTCCACTGTGGAAACATAGAAAGGCTCAACCCGGTGAGGGGGCATTGGTAATCGGTGCCGAGGTAGCACATGCCATCCACGGAAGTGCTTTTCGAGCTGACTCCGAACTGTGAAACAAAAGCCGGCCCGTGTCTGCAGCGGAACTCCCCTCCACAGCAGCCAGGGCTGGCCTTCATCCAAAAGCAACCCTTCTGCAGGAGAATCGACGGCGGCCGGACGTGGTTTGAAGAGACCACTGTGGTTGGTGTTAAAATGTGGTAGCAGGAATAAAGCTCCGCTTTGATCCCATTTGTTAAAGGGATGGAAATAAATTCACTAACAAATATGTGTGTTTTGTGACACACACGATTCTGATCCGAAATCTCAGCTTGCAGCTGTAAATCCACTTTTATATGTACACTTTGTGTCATGTATAGAAAGATCTCTTCGGTTTGGAAAATACACATCTACAAAAGTACCATGGGCCTCATTTATGAAAAGTGACGCATCGCTGCGAGAAAACTGCGATGCGTCACTTTTCATTGCGCCCTCCTTGCGACCCCAATGATGCATCATATTTACAATATGACGCATCATGGCGCAAGGAGTTACAGATACGTCAGTATTTCTGACGTATCTGTAAGCGCAAAAGTGACGCATTGCTGGAGTGTGTCACAAAAGTGACGCAACTCCAGCAATGCATCCTTTCACATGGGGCAAGCCCCATGTAAAAGGGTCTGCGTCAGTCTTACGCCTGCTGTGAGGCAGGCCCAAGATTTTGACGCAACAGCGTCCTAAAAGTGACGCAGTGAAATCTCATAGATTTCACTGCGTCACTATTACGAGGCTTTTTGCGGGGGAACGCCCCCTCTGCATACATTATACCTGACGCAGGTATAATGTAGCGCAGGGGTTTACAAAGTGACGCATCTGATTAGATGCGTCACTTTGTAAATAGTGCGCAACAGGAGGCATGTTTTACGCCACCGATGCGTCACAAAAAGTGACGCATCGGATGCGCAAAACTGATGCAAGACCTCATAAATGAGGCCCCATGAATCTTGACCGTTAAATGCTAAGCTCCTATTTTTCCTGGTTAAGTACATTATTGGATGCTAAAAACTCTGGCCGGGAAATATGTCCCAAGTGGAATCAATAGGAGAGTTCAACAGGACAGTGAAACATAGGAGCGGGGGCATTAATGCAATAGGTCTTGCCGTCTTGCCTTTAATTAAGTTAAAGCCATTTGCTTTACTATACAATACCATTAGCAAAGCAAATGGCTTTAACTTAATAAAAGGCAAGACCTATTGCATTTTCAATGCTTGTTTAGGTCTGGCTTGGCACTGGAACTGTCTGAAATGAAAATACATTTTATAAAGCGCTTGATTACCTGTGGGCTTCTTGGCGCCAGTCCAATGACAGAGGGATGAAGAAAAGAAGAAAGTAAGACTTACTGTTAAAATCTTTTTTAAACTATACATAGTGTGAGTGTGTTGCTCCGTCCAGAGGAATATTACACTCTCATCTATGTTATTAGATATGTGGTGTATCATTCCACCTTAGGAAATCTTCCATTGGAATGTCTGGGGAACTATGTTATAATTAAAATATGCACTCAATCAACACTCTGTTTTGTCACTAACGCATTTTATACTGAAAGCAATACCTTTTGCTACATTGTCTCCCTTCATTCGCAAAACCAAATAGATAGGTACGTGATAAACAGGATTTGTGCATGCAATGTATGTAAATAACATTTTTTAACCCTGTGTGTACATGCATTGACAATAAAGCTATGCCAGTGCTTACCTTTATAGAGATTTCAGGGGATGTTTGGAGCGAACCGGCTGCTTTATTTGATGTTTTTGTTGCCTTGAAAAGGGTCATAATCTGATTTGTTTTCTATTGCCCTGCTTTGAGTCAGTTGCTTACTAACTAATAGAGGTCTAGGTCTGCCTCCACATTAAAAACATGGAGGACACCGCTGTGAGCCTGTACAATCTGTTTAATTTTAGGGGATTGTTCTGCCACCAGATGGCATACCTGTATGATCTCTCAATGTAATGGATAATATTGTTAGCAATGGCTTGGGTTTGTAGATTTTTGAAACCTGAAAGACTCTTTTGCAGGCATATGCCTGAGATTGAATTTAGTTTTTAATATTAGAAATGGGTCTGTATTCATAGGTCGGGCCTGTACCATTTTATGTCACCTGGGGAATAGCTTTTCTGCCAGATGTGTGATCCTGTATTAAATATGTTCAGTCAATATGCACCCAAGAGAAAACTGGAGTAAAGTGGAAAATGTTATTAATGGTAGACTTACAGGAGCATTGTAATTGCTAGGTCTGGTGGCTAAGTAGACAAATAGATCTACTCCAGGGATTTGTGTTTGATCTAAGGCTTGCTTACAGGTTCAAATCCACGTGGGTCACCTCAATCGTTCACCCCTCCATGGCTGAAAAAATGATTACATTCAATGGCATTAGGGTTGTAAATAACCCTAATTGGTCCTAGCATCCTGAACAACAGTGTAGACCATAGTAGCGGAGAGCAACCTGATATCATATCGCCTGTATTTTTTGGCATATATTCTTTGCATATCAGAGAGACACTACTTCTGTAATGATACAAATCAGTGTATATCTCCTGTGTACCCAAGTTTTTGTAGTCGTCTCACAATGTACACTTAGCTACACACATTATTTGCATTTAGCAAGAAATTGTATTTATTGAAATATTGGAATAGTTCATTTAGCTCCCCCTCAGGCCTCCTTGTAACACTGGTGGGTTTTCAGCAAATCTAGTGGGAAATTATGATGTGCAAAATCTACTCATTGAGCTCAATTGTCCAAGGTTTTGTGGGTCGGAAGAATGTAGAACCTATACAATCATTCCATTAGAAACACAAGCTTTTTAGCTTTGGTTGCTCTTTTGCTGGTATTTTGGGCTAGCATTTAGAATGTATCATTTGCTGTTGCAGCTGTCTGTTAGCACAATACTCAACTTCAATGAAGCACTAGGAGCTCGATCTTACAAACTGACAAATTGGTGGTCTGGCACAGTTACACGTCCTTCATGGTTAGTATGGCAATGCTTGGTGCAAAGACATTTCACCATTGTAGTATCAAAGCAGATTTGTGGAGCTTATAATGTGTGCTAAGAATATTTGTGCACATTTAAGCAGGCAGCGTGCAGTTTAAGAATACCAGCCCAACAACAACACAATCCTCTATTACAGTAGCACATTAAAATAACAGCAGTCACGCACCAGAACACAACATAACAACACAACAATGTAACAATAAATCAATATGAAATATACACGTATCAAAATGCAGCACACTAACAAAATGCCACAAAACTGCACGTCGACAACACAAAACAAAACTAAACAATACAACAACACATCAGTACAATATACCAACACAGCCCAATAATACACCGATGTAAATGGCTGACATTCGAGCCAACTATAGAACCTCTTCAGACCTCATCCTGACTAAGTCAGAGACTGTCTCAGTGAGAATGTCTCAATATATATATATATTATTTAAATTTCTATTGCGCGACAGCTACCCACAAAGGGTTTCCCGGGGCAGATGAAAAGCCATAGGCAGCAATGTCTGGGAAATAATTATTTGTCAAATAGCCAGGTTTTGAGCATCTTGCGGAAATTGGGGTAGCTTGCCTCAGTTTTAAGCCTAACAGGGAGGGAGATCCAGTAGGATGGCCCTAAGTAAGTGAAGGATTTTCCTCCCATTCGTGCTAGGTTGAATTTGGGGACCACAACTGTTCCTTGGGAGGCTGATCTTAGATTTCTAGATGGGATGTAGGATTTGGCTAGAGTCCAGAGGTAGTTCGGGGCCTTTCCAGTTTTGATTTTTTGCATGTAGGTGAGTGTTTTGAATTTCACACGGTTTTCAATGTTCAACCAGTGTAGTTTACGTCGGTGTGATGAGATATGTTCAAATTTCAGTACTTTGCATAGAAGTCTAACTGCAACGTTTTGGGCCATCTGGAGTCTATGGGTAATGATTTTGTTCGA
Source organism: Lissotriton helveticus (assembly GCF_964261635.1). NCBI lineage: Eukaryota > Metazoa > Chordata > Amphibia > Caudata > Salamandridae > Lissotriton > Lissotriton helveticus. The sequence goes on from NC_136067.1 coordinate 541,123,379, forward strand.
GCCCGCATACAGGACATTTCCATAGTCAAGCGGAGAGGTGATCAAGGCATTGACAACAGTTTTCCTGGTGTTTCCGGTAGCATCCAGCATATTTTCCTTAACCATTTGATGATGGAGAAGCATGTGGCGGCGACTTTTATTGATTGTGCGTTCATGCTCAGAGTCTCATCGAGAATTACGCCTAGGTCTCGAACTTGTAATGATGGGGTGGGGAGATTGCCCATATTGTCTGGCCAATGTTGTGCGCTCCAAAGGTCTTTCTGTTTGCCCAGTATCAGTACCTCTGTTTTATCTCCATTTAATTTTAGGAGGTTGGATTGCATCCAGGCTGCTATATTAGTTAGTCCTGCCTGTAGAGGTATCATTTGATTTGGGGTTTTGTGCTGATAGGGAGAACAGGATTTGTGAGTCGTGTGCGTATGAGTATATAGATAACTCGGATTTTTCAGCTAGTTCCTCTAGGGGTTTTACATAGAGATTGAACAATAGCGGGCTTAAGATAGATCCCTGCGGAACGCCATGTGCAAAGGAGTATGTTTGGGAGCAGGCGTTCTGCGAGAAGACTTGAAACGTTCTGTCTGAAAGGAAGGCCTGAATCCATTTAAGAGCTGTACCACCTATACCTATCTAGCTCAGTGTGTTAATGAGCACAGTATGTGATATGGTATCGAATGCGGCGCTTAAGTCTAACAGAATAAGTGCCACAGTTTCTCCTCTGTCTAGAAGATGGCAGATTCCTTCCGTGACTCCTCAAAGAGTGGTTTTGGTAGAGAAACTCGCTCTAAATCCTGACTGTGAAGGGTGGAGTAAGTGGTGTGTTGTAACATATTGCGTCAAATGTGCGTGTATATGTTTCTCTAGAATTTTTGATAGGATAGGACGATAATTTTTGGTTTCTGGCGGATCAGCATTTGATTTTTTCAGTAGTGGGTGAATCATGGACTGTTTCCATTTGGGAGGGTTCACTGCCTCTTCTATAGATGTTTTTAGAAGATGGGCTATAACTGATAGCACCGAGTGATTTAATTGTTTAAGAATAGTTACTGGTAGCAGATCCTTCGGTGATCCTGACTTAGTGGATTTCAGTAGTGAGACCAAATTTTCGATTGTAAGGAGGGGCCAGTTTGTTAGAAGGCGGTCGGCATCATACTGACTGTTAGCTTGCCTGGAGAGGGGATGAGGTGACATTTTCTTTGGTGCACTGGAGCATGTTGTGATATCATGTATATTTTCTTGTGAGACAATCTCTTGATATATTCCTTCCACTTTGTTTACGAAGAAGGCTGCTGATTCTTCGCACTTGGTTTCAGTCAGTATTGGCGGAATGGCCGAGGTTCCTGAGCCTGCGAGTTCCTTTATTGTATTAAACAATGTTTTTGCACAGTTGGAAGCCTTAGTGATAGTTGTATTCCCAAACATAGCCCGGGCAAGTTTGCATTGTTTGTGATAGTGGCTCAGAGCCTTTTTGTAGGCTTGTTTCTCCACTTTCTCAAGCACATCAGCTAATTAGTAGGGGCGCATTAAGGGCCCCTATACACCGATAGCTAAGCCATGACAGAATTCATAGCAGGGCATGACTGCTTTCCAATCTTCAAAGTCCTAGTGTGTTATAGCAAATAGCAAACATTGCTTCTAGGCCTAGAGAAATTACAATTGCATTGGAATAATTCACATAATTCCCGAATTTAACTGTACAGACGATTCACGAAATGAATTGCATTTTTGTATTATGCAATTCTGCATCATTTTTTTATGTAAGAGATTAGATCCTACAGAAAATATCCCTCCAAGAGACTTTTTTGCAAAATTCAGCTTTCTGCCAGCAACTCTCAAGACTTTTTACCCAGAGTGTGCACTCTTGTGAGAAAAACCACGTGACTCAACAGCAAACCACATTTTGCTCTAAAAGCATAATTTTCCTTAATTCGTATGGAATTTAACTAGACAAAATACAAGATTTTGCCCACCATTAATTACTACTGGCTGTTTTCATTTGTCACACACTTTGGGGTCGATTCGATCCGTTAAAAATCACCGTCCGTACGACTCGCATCCGGAGCCGTTTCTGTACGACTCGTACGGACGCCGTACGACCGGACGATTACGATCCCGATCGGGCTACCCGGACGCGATTCGTACGGTCCACGTCAGGAGAGGGCGATTCGTACGGAAAAGCGCACGATCACCTACACACCGTACGGCGCTTACACCCCATGATCGCAGGGGTACGCGCCGTACCCCTGCGATCATGGGGTGTACGCGCCGTACCCCTGCGATCATGGGGGGTACGTGCCGTACCCCTACGATCATGGGGGGTACGTGCCGTACCCCTACGATCATGGGGGGTACGTGCCGTACACTCAGCGTACATGGGGTACGGCACATACCCCATGTACGCTTGGTGTACGGCACGTACCCCCCATGATCGCAGGGGTACACGCCGTACCCCTGCGATCATGGGGTGTATGCGCCGTACCCGGGGGGGGGCGTTCCGTACCTGTTTCGGGGTGAACTCTGACTGTACGACAGTTTCCAGCTCCCGTAGAAAAAGGGTCGTACGGAGCGTACACAACACGGATCGTACTTGCCGGGTCGTAAAAAGCAGCCGCGAACCGTATAAACGTCGTGTACAGCGGCTTCCGAGGGCAATTCGTACGGGAATTTCATTCGTACGGTTCCTGGTACGATTCGTACAGATATCTGCATCGGGTGTGGATCGTACTACGTCGTTCGTACGGGGACGGTTACGGGTACGATTTGTACGGAAAAAAATGCTCCGTACGACGATTCGGAGCGCTTTTTATGGGATCGGAATCGACCCCCTTGTGTGTGTGTTTGAAGCAAGTTTCAGCAGGTGCTGTAACATTGCAGATGTGCTGTATCTTTAGTCAATTCTGGGCTCCTTTAGAGGCCAGCCTCCTTAGATTCTAGAAAATGTAGTTTACACAGCATAAGAGCATGACCAAGGCCTCTCATGACATAAGACTTCTCATGACATGAGACTCCCTCTCTTAGGTGATTCATTTTGCGTTGGCTCAAAGGTAAGCACAGAGTCTCTCTTGAGAAAATAACTAACTCTTTTTTAACACACCTTTTTGGGTTTTGGAATTTGTTAGATTTATGTACTCACCTAATGCAATTACCTATGAGGTATTTCTTCCAACGGGTTTTGCCAGTGCATATAACAATCAGCAATCTACATCATTCTTTTGTTGTGGTAGCTTAAGCAAAATAAAGTTAATTGTACGGTAGCTCATAACACTTTGCTGACATATTCTTTACAGTAATCTTTCCACCCCATCCATATCTCCCCCTTCAGGCAGGCCAGAACTATATTCGGAGCTGACAAAAGATTGGTCAATTCAATGAGGCAAAAGAGTGCAAATTCAAGTAAAAGAAAATCCTATTGTGGCCACTAAAAATATAACTGTCATGGCCAACATCCACGGCCATATGGTTACAGGTATGCTAAGGCAGTATTCAAAATTTACATTAATAAGAGTGGGAATAATTTCCCCTGGACTGGTCATACCAATATACTGATGAGCAAAGTACAGGTCTATAAGTGTGACAGCCTCTTCATACTTTGTCAGATCAGGGAAGTTTGTTATTGTTCTTGCATTCAATTGTGTGGGCTAGAAGCAATCCATTCCATTGTGGTGCAATATGGGTTTTCCTCAGCCCCCTCTTCTCTTCTTGCTGTAAGGCCTGACACTCTGCCTCAGCCAATCGGGTTATGGCTCTTCTCCACCTACTCAAAGGTTGAGGTCTAGTGGTCTTTCAAGAGGGGTGAGATCTCTCTATTCTCTAATGGTAGCCTAACGTCCACAAATCTAGTTATCACTTACGAGGGCACAAGTCATGTAGATAAGATGTCTTTATTCTAGATACTTCAGGCAACAGGATGGAAGTACAGCTTCACCTTCAACGCTCCCTCCCAACTGGCTTAAGACCTAACATTCTCTCCCCATGGATACTTGCACATTCTAATGAAGGATGTGAAGGCCCAACACATCCTTCCCAGTAGAAAACCAGTAAAGCTTTCCTTCCAACATGGTGAGCTATATCAACCTTATCCTTGTTCCACCACTTGCCACCTTCCAGTTAAACTACACTCTTCCTCACCTTCACCACCTTCTTAGGCGCCTCGAACTTGGACTCACCCTTGGGTGTAATCCTGTGAATCTTATTTCTCACACACTCTTCTGCAATCACCTTTGACTTCCTTCCCTGTTCACCTCTATATCTGTCCTGAGCTTGTTCTCTTTTCCTCCTCAGATCATCCAACTTGTGTTTGGAAAAGATGAATTCCTACATCCACTGTCTTATCATTTTGGAATGCAGGATCTCTACCTCATAATAATACAAAAGGTGACACACCTGTGTCTGGGTCGGGAGTAGTGTGTACAGCCCAAAATACCTTCTCAATTCCACCTTACAGTTCAAGCTATTGAGTTTCGCTAACTGTATATTGTCATTGACAACTCCGTTGAACCTCTAAACAAGACCATTACTCCTGGGATAATATAATATAACCTTAGCGGCTGATTACGATCTCCGTCAGAAAGCCTCTGACCTCAGGGAAATGTGAGTATGCAACCACACCATGTGAGGTCACATTGTAATTAGGCAGTCGGGACCACTGACTGGAGGTTGGTCGGACCGGTATCCATGACAGTGTCAGGCAGGCACAAGTCCGTCCATCGTAATAAGCTCTTTAGTGAATTTAATTCACCAAAAACTTAAAAATTGCAGAGATACAAACTGACAAAGTTGTCTGACAGAATCTCCTGATTATGTCAATAGCCAATTTGCTCCACGCTTTATTCTGTACTTCTATTGTCTCCACTGGACTATGAACAGGGACTTATCACTAATAGAGCAAATAATACAATCCCTCACATTGTGCTCTACACTCCAGTCCAACCCTGCCCACCAAACATTCTCACGCCCTTCATGAGCTAAAACCATACTTTTGTTTGTCATTCATTCAGGCACCACTAATACACTTGAGTAAAACAAAAGTCCATTAACAATAGACAACTCCTCAAATATGTGCTTGTACGCATCACTTTTCACCCAATCCGATTTTTGTTGTGACCCACTTTGGAGAATACCGTCTTTTGCTTCCTTCATTTGCTCATCCAAATCACTTGCAGTGACCCATTCAGTTTCGGAAATAGGACCATCACAATGATGTTCTATGGCACACACTAGATCTGCCTCCACCCCAACATCATCCAGGTTTTCACTATTCTCATTGTGATCACACCCAGGAAAATGAGGCATGCAATCTGCCAACACATTTTTAGCTTCAGGTAAATGCTCCACCCAATAATCGTTTGCCTGAAGCCTATACTGCCATTTGGCAATTCTAGGTGTGGCATGTTCTATACCTTTGGTGGTAAAATGTTGAACCAAAGGTTGCATAAGAACAGCACCTAAGCCCATCTGGCTTGCATCTGTCATGTTAATTTTTTTGTCTTGAATGTCCAAAAGGTTCAAAGGTATCGCATACATAACCTCCTATTTAATGAGCTATAATTCTTGATAGCCACTGCACACTATACAAATCTCACAATTGTTTTAATTGATTCCTCATGTTGTATGTTTTTTCTGTGCATTTGGGAATACAACTTGTGTTACATCCTATCAGACCCTAGAAAGATCATAATTGATCCTTTTTTCCTTGAGGTCTAAAATCATCAATTGCCTTAACCAAATTTGACTTGGGTTCTACACCATTTGCTGATAACTTGTATCTTAAATAATCAATGCTAAGAGAGTTACATTTACACTTCTCCGAACCAAGTGTCAGCCCCCTTTCTCTCAAAATGGACAAAACGATGGACTCTCCTGTCATGTTAATCTGATACTTGCCAAACACTGTAACATTGTCCTGGAGTGTCACCCCCACTGCGGACCTGTTGACCTTGTTGTCCTCAATACAGCATGGTAAGATGCAGCCTGTGAGCAGAGGGTTGCGGCGCTCACGACTACCAGAGCGGATAGCCTCTGACTTCCCCGATTGAATGTGCAGAGGAGGACATTGTGCTCTACACTCCAGTCCAACCCTGCCCACCAAACATTCTCACGCCCTTCATGAGCTAAAACCATACTTTTGTTTGTCATTCATTCAGGCACCACTAATACACTTGAGTAAAACAAAAGTCCATTAACAATAGACAACTCCTCAAATATGTGCTTGTACGCATCACTTTTCACCCAATCCGATTTTTGTTGTGACCCACTTTGGAGAATACCGTCTTTTGCTTCCTTCATTTGCTCATCCAAATCACTTGCAGTGACCCATTCAGTTTCGGAAATAGGACCATCACAATGATGTTCTATGGCACACACTAGATCTGCCTCCACCCCAACATCATCCAGGTTTTCACTATTCTCATTGTGATCACACCCAGGAAAATGAGGCATGCAATCTGCCAACACATTTTTAGCTTCAGGTAAATGCTCCACCCAATAATCGTTTGCCTGAAGCCTATACTGCCATTTGGCAATTCTAGGTGTGGCATGTTCTATACCTTTGGTGGTAAAATGTTGAACCAAAGGTTGCATAAGAACAGCAGCTAAGCCCATCTGGCTTGCATCTGTCATGTTCATTTTTTTGTCTTGAATGTCCAAAAGGTTCAAAGGTATCGCATACATAACCTCCTATTTAATGAGCTATAATTCTTGATAGCCACTGCACACTATACAAATCTCACAATTGTTTTAATTGATTCCTCATGTTGTATGTTTTTTCTGTGCATTTGGGAATACAACTTGTGTTACATCCTATCAGACCCTAGAAAGATCATAATTGATCCTTTTTTCCTTGAGGTCTAAAATCATCAATTGCCTTAACCAAATTTGACTTGGGTTCTACACCATTTGCTGATAACTTGTATCTTAAATAATCAATGCTAAGAGAGTTACATTTACACTTCTCCGAACCAAGTGTCAGCCCCCTTTCTCTCAAAATGGACAAAACGATGGACTCTCCTGTCATGTTAATCTGATACTTGCCAAACACTGTAACATTGTCCTGGAGTGTCACCCCCACTGCGGACCTGTTGACCTTGTTGTCCTCAATACAGCATGGTAAGATGCAGCCTGTGAGCAGAGGGTTGCGGCGCTCACGACTACCAGAGCGGATAGCCTCTGACTTCCCCGATTGAATGTGCAGAGGAGGACAATAGTGCGCTCGGAGGAGGGCAAGCGGGCCACCCCTCCCCCCCGGCATCAGCATATTGGTGGAGAGCACGTCCGCGGCAGACCCCGGTGTGCCATGCTGCGACTCAGGACTCCCCAGGTGCGTGGGCAATGACAGAGGGGCCCGGAGGGTACTGGGACTCCTGTTTGCTGGGATATAATCCCAACGAAATCAGGGCGGGTGAGGGCTGAAAGTCACTGTTGTGACGAGAGTTTGCACACCATGCCTGACCCTAATATGGTGGTCTGGCTTGAACTCGATTGAGAGACACTCCCCCCAGCTCCTGACTCGCTGCCTCGTTCACAGTGGTAGAAAATCGATATAGTGGTATAGGCACCTACTGTTAACGATTGCTGAGTGATGGGGAAGGCGGGCATCCCTCCCTTTTCAGAATCAGTGGAAGAGTGGATGAGGTACACGTTCCTGCATAGAGAGAAGAAGCAGTGCAGATCAGATCATTACAGCCTCACAGTTGATGTCAGGCTGCCACGCTATGCATTACAGAGGAGCCTATGAGGTCAAAAAACAATTTCTTTGTTTGAGGGAGCACTTGGGACTGTGCTGCACTCCCTTAATTAATCTATCCTGACCAGCAAAACTAGGGCGCTGACTTGCTTGGGCCTAAGGACACAGACACATTGCAGGTGCCTGGACACTGGACACTGTATCTCCCCTTCTCCCTGTCTCGCCCTCCCCCCTCTGCGTTTTTTGCCGTTACTGCCTTTTTTTGTCCCCTTTCTTTCCATTTTTCTGACCGATGCCCATTGGAGCTTCCTAGAATGCTATAGGGGAGACTGTCCTTGGATTATCTCCCTTGCCGACACCTACCCACACGGTCCTTGGGCTGACTTTCCCTTTATCTCCTTTCCTTTTTCCCCCTCGTCCTATCCCCTCTCACTCCACCTCTCCCTTTTCCCTCTCTATTTGTCTCTCCGGACTTTGGACACAGTTCTTCCTCGTGTCTCTGCTAAGGCTACTTCCTCCCCTCCTTTTCCTATAAATTCTCTCAACCTCGTTGTTTGTTTACTATACCTTTCTACGCCATTGTAACTCATGTACTTTGTAACGCAAACTTCCTCTGCTATAGCGCTCTGATACCTATGGGTCTAGCAAGCGCTTTATAATCCTTTTGATGTATCTTATAATGCAACGTTCCCCTGGTTATGCGCTCTGATACCTCCAGGTCTAGATAGCGCTATATATATAACCTTCGCAAATCGATTAAACTAAAAACAGTTTTTTCCTGAAACGCTGAGACCTGAGCAACATGACTGATGACCAGTGGAGCTGCTTCACAGCTAATGAGGAGTCTGGCCCTGGTTTTCCCCCTTGACCGCCACCTACCCAGCCGGACATTGGGGATTGTTCCTCCTCGTCTCCCCGCTATTACTCCTTTCTCCTGTTGTTTGTTTACTGTACCTACTACGCTATTGTAACTGATATAATTTGTAAGGCAATCTTCCTCTGCTATAGCGCTCTGATACCTACGGGTCTAGCCAGTGCTTTATAATCCTTTTTGATGTACCTTATAATGCAACGTTCCCCTGGTTATGTGATCTGATACCTCCGGACTAGATAGCGCCATATAACCTTTGCATATCAAATAAACAAAAAATTGGCTTTTCCTGAACAATGAGACCTGAGCAACATGGCTGATGACCAGTGGAGTTGCTTGACAGCTAATGAGGAGTCTGGCCCTGGTTTTCCCCCTTGACTGTCACCTGCCGAGCCGGACATTGGGCATTGTTCCTCCTCGTCTCCCCGCTATTACTCCTTCCTCCCCTCCCTCCTTTGAATTACTGTAACATTGTTTTATGTGTACTGTTCATTACTATGCTTTTGTATCTGATGTAACTTGTAACGCTACGATCCTAAATGTAAAGCGCTGTGATACCCTTTTGGGTCAACTTCGCTCTATATAAAACTTTATAAATAGAAAAATAAAAAATAAAATAATACAGGCTTTCTATAACCCTCTGGAATATGGCAAGGCCTGTGCCAAACCAAATGGCATACGTTTGAATCAGAATAGGCCGTCCGGAGTTATGAAAGATGTTAGATGTATGGAACTAGGATGCACACACTGGCATTCCCCAGGTGAGATGTACTACCACATCTATTACATCTAACTGTCTGAATGATTGTTTTTGTTGGGCTTGTCAGGTACTTTTCCCATGTTCAGCTTAACTTTTCCTTTCTTGTATTTAGATTTCAAAGCTAAAACATCCTATAGTTGGGACTTCACATCTGATACATTCATTTGATCCATGAAGGAAGCCAAACTGTCTATCCTGGGCGCCATCTCAGCAGTCTTCTCTAACATTAGATTTGGTTTAGACAACATTGCTTCTTGAATCTTTTTGTTGTTTGTTTTTTTAACTAGTTGATTGCTTATCATCTCCCCCTCAAAATCTATATATTAACACAAGACTGCCAGAATTCTCAGAGCTCCAACATAACTAGCATTCACCATTCATTAGAGCCCTTCTGTAAAACTGATGTCTCTCCATGATAACATAGTTCTGAGCTTTAAATCTTACATCCAGGAATTTTATGACCATTGCATACTCATCAATGACACCATCACCCTCACCCTCACCATCGATAGTCATGACTGCCTCTCTGGGAATGTGTTTTAATATCTTCTGACCTTCAGAGCCTAGCTAATAATGGAGGATGGCAAATTTCTTTTTGTGGGTAATAAATCTCATTCTAAAGCATCCAAATATGCTTCAAAGGCTTCCTTCAATTTACCCCAATCCAGCTTGGGGGTTGTTGGGCTCTAAGAAATGCCTAGGGGAGGAACTAATAAGTGCTGCATTTTTAATTACTAACACAAAATTGATAATTATATTCTTATTAACAGGAGTGCGAAAACACCTTTTGCTCGAATAATGAATAATTAAAACACCATTTCAGATGAAAATTATTTGAGTTGGTTTGATTCACTTGAGAATTTGTTTTCTTTATGTGTGGACAAACGATACCTCTCTGTGCAGGAATTAAGTATAAGTTTATGTTTTTTTGACTAAATGTATATTTGTGCAACTTCATCGTCCTGATGATGGTCCTACGGATCGATTAGACCAAAGAGGCACCGAAACGTCAACACCCAGCACCGTTTTGCGTATATTTCTTCATTTGTGAGATCATGTACTAGATGAAACAGTATGGTTGATTTTCATCTGAAAAGGTGTTTTAATTATCCATTATTCCAGCAAAAGATGTTTTCGCACTCCTGTTAATAAGAATATAATTATCAATTTTGTGTTAGTTGCCAAAAAACATAATAAGAAAAATTTGAAAAAACTTTGGTACAAATGAAAATAAATACTATATTTTGATACACTGGAGTATTTTGCTTAGGTTCATATATTTCTTTCCTGCATGTGCATTAATGATCACGATTGTGACATATTTCTGAATAACAAGGCAGTAGAAATAATTCCTTTAGGGACAATTGTATTTTGTTATTGATCATACCCAGTCCCTGGGGGATAATTGGGTGGCTCTATGGTGTTTAGATAGAGCATTTTTAATGATGCACAAATTACTCAATCCCTTGGTAGTTTTAAATATTAGTAGACACATTAAATATAACAGTAGTACTGTGCAAATTCCACTTGCAGAGACTTGTGCAAACAGCTGAGGAACCTTGTGACACAATGAAAACTGCAAAGAACCATTTAATATGGTGTGCCTGTCACAGAGGGCTGAGAAGAAACAGTTCAACTTGCAATGAGTGTTGAGCCAGGGGACTACCATGTACACTGTGCCTTATGATATGTGTACCTATCACCATACGTGCAGGCAAAGAGGAAGCTGTACAGCAGATTAACAATGACCAGTGAGTGCTGGACAGAGAACCAGATTAAAATCTTTAGTATGTGTGTCACTGACAAAACAACACGCAAATAATTCTGAAGAAGCCAAGTGTGCGCATCACTGAATTCATACTTTCAAGATAGCCGTGACGCTGGGGAGGAGCGGGGTAGCTTCACCTCGTATACACGCTGCACCAGGAGATGCAAGGACTAGATTACTCCAGCTGACGTCACACAGGAGACTTGCACAAGCAGCTTCACTAGCCGTCACAGCAGGAGGTTCCCCTTGTGGCTCACGGAGCTGGAGCGCTAATTATGCACTGACAGCAATGCTTGAATTCAAAATAATTATAAATATAAAAGGTACCATTAAAGCATGGAGTAACAGTGTCGGAATGAAAATACCGTACCAACGATGTCAATACAACTGTTCACCCGAAAAAAGGGTGACAAGAATTGAAATCTTGATGCATGGATCAGAGTTTGTCCTGTAGATGACTTCAACTCATCGCAACTTCAAGGACGCAGTCATGTAGGTAAAATGTCTTTATTCAAGACAATCCAGGCAAGTTGGCAACAGGACGGAAGTACAGATTTACCTTCATTGCTCTCTCCCAACTGACTTCAGACGTAACATTCTCTCCCCATGTATACAGGCACATTCTAATAAAGAATGTGAAGGCCTAACGCCACTCTACTTTTTCTTGAACGTCGGTACACGCCCAATAGATAATGTTCCATATGGAAAAAATTTGATCTGCAGTTATGTGAATCAAGTGATATGTTACTCCCTCCCAGAAGGTTACTATTTGTGGACATTCCAAAAACATATGCTTCAGATCCACGAACAGATCACGCAACAAGAGTATTCTAATTTGACCTACTTTTATAATATATAAAATTGTAAGAGCTTGAAACGAGCATTATGCCAGACTTTGAGTGTTTAGTGTAATGCTTTAAGACAGTCTTTGTCATTAGAGTCGCAGGCTAGATCCCTTTCCCACCTCTCTTCCACAGGGGCTAGCGGCAATCCAGCCTGTTCTAAGACTGACCCATTTACCTAGCTAAGTAGCCATTGCCCATCCAGCATTGCATGCTATATAAAACTTTGTATATAAATAAATAAAGCATGCTAAGGGCCTTCAGTAGCTTATTATGTATGATAAATTACCCACTGTGAAGCCCAGTCGTGACTTGTAACTCCTGAAAAGTTAGTAGTACATCTTCCCTGGCTAAATACCTTACAGTGGAGACTCCTACCTTTTCCCAATTTACCTGTTGACCCGCAGTGACTGCCAGGCCTGTGTAGCCAGGTATTTAATAAAAATAAAATCAATAGTTTGTACATACTCTGAGAAAATGCCGAGACTGGTGGCTCAGTGGACTAATGCATCCACTGCAGGGGCCTGTGTTCGACCTCATGGTCACAGGTTCAAATCCCAGCATGTCCACTCAGCCTTTCATCCATTTGAGGTTGATAAAATGAGTACCATTGAGTTGGGTAACAATATACATCTGTTATTTCAGCGCCAAGATGCCCAGTTGCTGGGGTGAACGTCCGCTTTACAAATACTTATGTTATGTTAATAAGATTTCAACATTTCACCAAGCATTTGACCAAAACTTGGAGCAGCCGAGAGAGTGCCTTAGGGTGAATGTTCCAAGGGAACAACAATGTATGCTTCTTCCCATCACTGAATGTGTATCCCGTTTCAGTAAGATGGTGACCAGCCAATTATCCAGAAACCGATTGGAGCTGGTCAGCTAAATAATAATTTTCAAAATCTGGTACCTTTTCTTTCAGGAGCTTACATTTTTGATGCTATACTTCTTGGCCCACCTAGTGCATTCAGTATTTCTTTTTTTATCCTTATCCGTCACAGACCGCATTTAACACAAAGTAGGATGTCTATACCGTGACTCGATACCCAGAATCATAGGCACTTGAGTCTGAGGGGCCTAAGAGAAGAACCATCCCCGCCTTCCAGTATATCACAAACCCACAATAAGTCGCATGCTCTTTTCCTAGGAGGGGGTGGTCTCACTCTCTTCAATGGGAAACCCATGAGTGACTGTTGGTCAAGGTCCATGCAGAATGGTAAATTGATCGCCCAGCAAGACCCAACCCAGTCCGAGAGTATCCAACAAGGCATAATCATAGGATCAAAGATGGTATTTTAAACTCAAAAACATGACCAACATACACCCCATGTCTCTAAAAGTTAACCACAAGATAACTAATAACTAAGGCTGAGACCAATTGAGCAACCCCTTCCAAATTACTTTCCTCTTGTTACTCTGTAGTCTATCCAGATCTATCTTGGAAATTTTATAAAGCGAGGATAACCAGTCTGAGTATGTTGGGGGTACAGATCTCTCTCCTAGCTAAAAGAATTGAATAAAAGAGAAACCTCCTTGCAGGAGCTGAAACTTTACTGACTATACCGTATATAATCAGGGCAAGAGAAATTTTGACTGGAGTCCCTATGATGTTAAATGTCGTATACTTGTAAAGCGCACAGCTGCCCCAGCAAAGGGGCGTCCCGGCGCTGTATACCACTGGGGAACCCATCCTGGCTTTCCCTGTGAGATGGTCCCTCCTGGGCATCTCCAAGGTGAAAACAAGCATCCCTGGCACTGATGGGGCCGTTAGTAGAGATTAAGCAAGCTATTGCCCAGAGTTGCTGAGTGGGACCCATGGTTGGAGTAGACAGCGAGGCGAGAATTATCGAGTCCGCTGACCATGGCGCAAGACCCTGCCGCGTCGGGAATCGAACCCTGGTCCCGGGCCGACCTCTGCCTCCGGGTCTGCCGCCTCTAACCAGTGAGCCACACCACTCCACTCTGATGTCTGATAGGGTTGCCACTATACTCTCCTAAAATGCTGTTATTGCTGGGCACTCTTTAAACATGTGTATATATGTGGCATTTGCCAAATCACATTTCTTGCACTGAAATAGGGGACCCTTAACTATTTTAGAGAGTCTGGCTGGAGAAGAAAGTAGGCCCTGTGTGTTGTAAAATAGTAATTTCTATGCAGCCAAGCTGGTTTCACTAAAGAAAACAATGTCTGGAAGGAGGTCTGCCACACCTCCTCCCAGCACAAATCTGGCATGAAGGCTCCCCACAATTCCTCTGCCAATTTGAAATCTCCATCAATGGTTTCAACTAAAGACCAATAAAAAAAAGAAATTTCTTCCCCCTCTACAGGTCTAAAGACCAATTGATCCTCCAAGGTGTTTCCTACACCTATTGGCTTATTAAGATTATGTGACTAACTCAGCACTTGTATGTATTTGAACCTGGACATATCATTCTCCAGCGTGTTGTGAAAGAATTCCCAAGGTAAAAGTGACCCTTCCGGGGCCAGATCTCTCCAAACTGTTAACCCTGATGTCTGAAGTGGGATTGCTAATTTGTCCTTCAAGCATTCCGTGGCTCCCGGAGAATCCCAAATGGGAGCGAGACTAGAATAATAATTGAGCCCAGTGCAATGCTTGATTCTGAACAACATTCGTGCGGCGCCCAAGAGGACCTTTAGCCTTATCTTCTTAAAGAACTTTTGGTCTCCAAACTTAAAAAGGAAACCCTCAAGTGGTAGCCCGGTCCCTTTCAACATCTCAGTGAACATATTACCTCTTCCCGAACCATCTGGGAATTTCAGCAACAGCCGGAATGAGATAACTGAAAGGCCCAGGCATAATACTGACGGTCAGGGAGCATAAAGCCGCCCTTCTCCCCTCTACGCCTTAGCTTTTTCCACGCTATTCTTGTTGCTTTGTATGCCCAGACAAATGAATTTATAATTTGTGCAGTTCATCTATTGCCTGTTTTTTAAAAAAGGATGGTGTTGAAGAGGAAAGTAATTTTGGGTAGTTTAACCATTTTAATCGAGTTAATTCTCCCAAAAATAGTCAAAGGAACGTGGGCCCAAGATTTCATAAATTTTTGGCAGTCTCTAGTGATGTTTACAATATTGGTCCCTGCTATTCTATCTATATCTTGTACAATCCTGACTCCTCAGTATCTCATTTCACCCTTGGTCTTGTTCCCCTCGTGAACTTAAAAGAGTTGGTCAGTTTCCCATTGACTAGGAGTCTTGCAGTAGGATCTTGATATTTAAGCTGTGTAGCTCGACAGAACTTTTCCCCTAAATTGAACCTTTCCATTACAGCTATTAAGTAAGTCCAGTTGACCCTGTTGAATGCCTTAGTGGCATCCAACATCATTACTGCCAAAGGTAAAGAAAGAGTAGAAACCAAATCGATTGCTCCTATAAGATCATGAGTTAGATCAGATAGGTTTCTACCCCTTACAAAACCCTTTTGGTCCGTGTGTAGCATACTACCTGCTCCAGCTCCCTGCCAGAATCCTTGTAAATATTTTATAATCCGTATTAATCCGTATTAAGGAGGGAAATTGGTCTATAAGACCCACAGCTTGCCGGATTCTTTCCTCCTTTCAAGATTAGTGAGATGGTGGCTTGAACCCAATAGGCAGGGGGTATAGTACCCTCAGATAGTATTTTATTGAACAATTTAGTCATAATGGGTATTATTGCAACCCCCAAAGATGTATACAATTCCGCTGGAAGCCCGTCGGGTCCAGCTGCCTTGTTTCCCTTGCAGGTGGCAATAGCCTTCCTAACTTCCTGCTCGGATATATCCTGCTCCAAGTTGTCTCGTTGAAGGAGAATTAGGGGAGTTAGTATGCATTTCCCTAACTACTCCTACGCAAGGGCCTCATCCACCTAATTATCTTCTGTCTGCAGTGTCTGGAAAAAGGCAAGAAAAGCCTCACCAATTTCTTCATCTGTAGACACTGAGGAGTAATTTTCCTCACTCTCTATCCCTTTTATTAGATTCCGTGTCTTATCTAAGCATGGGCGTAAAATCCGTTCCGCTCGCGGATTTTTCGGATTTTCGGCAAATTCGCAATCCGCGAACTCTCCCGAATTTGTTGAAAATCCGTGAATTCGCTCGCGGCGGATTTTTTGCTTGTTGATACAATATTGCGGCGCGCGGCGTGGTGCACGGCGTTCACTTTCCGTCATTAAGCGTTTGCCGAGTTGTTTTTCTCGATCATATTTTGTGAGTGCTGCGCCACTTTGGATCTTGCTGTGGGAACCCGCGGGAGTTTGGCGCCCGCGAATACGTAATCGCGGCTTGCCACCTTGCAGAGCACGCCTCGCGAGAGTTCGCAATTGCGAACACGTAGTTGCGGCGGACAGGAACAATCTCGCACTCGCGAAATAGAGATTTTGCAATTCAGCACAAGAAATCCACCAGCAAACAGGATAAACCTTCAGAAAATGATGATTTTTATCAGAATCACTCCTCAGGTTGACATTTGCATGCCCTTTTTTTTTGCAAGGAGTCCATTTTTGGGGGGGGGGGAGGAAGTGCCCCACAGTCTCCAACTTCCTGTTCCTGTCCAGCAGGCTCCTCCCAGTGCTTTCTTCATGTGCTGGTCACTTTCATTTGAACCTTGACCTGGAAGGATTTCTTTTTGTGGGTGCTGCTGGATATTTGGATTTGAGGCCTTTTTGACTTTCTTTGGATCACTTTTGGATTAGAAATCAACTTTCACAAGTAAGTTTGTTTGGGGCATTACAGTTGCTGCAACTACAATTTTGGAACTTTTTCAGAACATTAAATAAAATATATTGTGGGTAGCCACAGTATCCAGTAGGACCAGGGTTGGTTATGGGTGCATGATACAACTGTTTTGTTGAATTTAAACACCATTGAGGCCATGGATGGGCTGGGATTGTGCTGATTTTTGTTGTTTTTGTCATTTTATTTGGGGCTGCTGGTGGGGCCCTTTGCCCAGGGGTGGTGAGTGTTGCATGGGCCTAGTCTTTCTGTGGGGTGTCTTCTTGAATTTAAACATCATTGAGGCCATGGATGGGCTGGGATTGTGCTGATGTTTGTGTTTTTTGTCTTTTTTTGGGGCTGCTGGTGTGGCCTTTTGCCCAGGGGTAGTGGTGCATGGACTGAGTGTGCCTGTGGTGTGGTCTCACTCTCTTTAATGTAAACATCCTGGATGGCATTGGATTGTGGTGATTTTTGGGTGTTTTCTGTTTTTTTGGGGTGTACTGTTGATGTGGACTGGCCATGTGGGTGGTGGTGGTGGTGGCCATCTTGAGTGCTGGCTGGTACAGGCAACATGTGCTTGGTGTGCAAGGGGCCATATTGAAGAGAGGCAGTGTCTGAGGCCTGCACTTATTTTGCCTACTTTTCATCCATTATGCCCAGGGGTAGTGAGTGTTGCATGGGCCTAGTCTTTCTGTGGGGTGTCTTCTTGAATTTAAACATCATTGAGGCCATGGATGGGCTGGGATTGTGCTGATTTTTGTGTTTTTTAGTCGTTTTTTTGGGCTGCTGGTGGGGCCCTTTGCCCAGGGGTGGTGAGTGTTGCATGGGCCTAGTCTTTCTGTGGGGTGTCCTGTTGAATTTAAACACCATTGAGGCCATGGATGGGCTGGGATTGTGCTGTTTTTTGTCGTTTTTTTGGGGCTGCTGGTGTGGCCTTTTGCCCAGGGGTAGTGGTGCATGGACTGAGTGTGCCTGTGGTGTGGTCTCACTCTCTTTAATGTAAACATCCTGGATGGCATTGGATTGTGCTGATTTTTCTGTGTTTTTCGATTTTTTGGGGTGTATAACTGAACTGATGTTCCTCTGTCTTCCATTGCTTTTAGGTGCACAAGACTCAAGAGAACCACCAGTGCTAGGAAGAAGTCCTGCAGCGGTGTGTGTGTGCAGCATAACGTCACGCGACGTCACGTCTGGACACAGACAACTCTGCAACTCGTGCAACTGCTGCCTGCTGTTCTGACCTGCTCTGAAGAAGATGGCCCCAAAAAAAGTTACCCGTAGCTCCTCTAGCAAGAAAGTTGCCAGTAAGGAGCAGAAGAAGCAAGTTACCAAGGAGACTGGTGTGCCGGCCGCCCCTTTTTTTGGGAGTAAAAAAAAAAGTATGCCTGCAGCAGCAGCGGGATATGCTCGGGACCAAGCTGGGAGCAGCACCCCCGCTCCATTGGACTCAGTGCCACCACCACCACCACGCCAACTTAAGTCCAAGCCCTTCACTGCTGCAGAGGCACTTAGTCTAGTTGTTCAATCACCATCGACCAGTGATGTTGGCTCATAGCAAGAAAGTAACAGCAATGTCCCTCAATCAACACAGGTTGTTGTAACTCATCTGACGAGTGTTGAACAACCACAGCCGCAACAAAAACCACATGTGCAAGTACAAGCCCAAGTACATGTGGAAGGAGAGGCAGCGCAAGGAGATGCGCAAGCAGAGGTGCATGGAGGGTCACAAGTGCCCACAATAGTTGTTCCTCCCGAAGTAGGGGCACATCAGGAAATCGACAATCAAGGCGAGGTATCATTTGAGGAAGACACTCCTCCTGATGATCATTCATTGTCTTCCACACCCCTAGCAAGGAAGAGATCAAGGGTGGTGTCTACATCTTCTTCAAGCACACCTCCTTCTGATGATACGGATCAAAATTGGGAACCAGCACCACTGCCGTCTGAGAGTGAGGCACATGATCTGACAAAGGTAGTTAAGCGTAAAAGGAAGCTCGTCCAAAGTCTCAGAGTTATGGAGTGTGATGATGAGGCTCAACAAGAAGTGGCGGATACTGCTGCTGATGAAGACTCTGACAACGACGACCCAGTCATCATAAAGGTCACTGCAGCCCCAGCGGGCATGCAGCAAACAGACATTTTGACCCTAGCCCGAAAAGCTGCTGAGCGTGATGATGATGATGTTGTCGACGAGGAGGCAGTGGAAACACCACAATCATTGGAGTTAAGTAGTACACCAACTAGTACCGCTTCCATATTTCTTTCTCACAAGAAGGGACCTCCATCCACCTCGACCTTAATTAGTGGCGGTGAAAGTGCACAACGTACAAAAGTTGGGCAACCCAGATCCTCCACTTCATCTGGCATTAGCAGCATGACCACCACCACCAGTATCGCCGCCTCCTCCGGCCCCCACAGACACTTCAAGTCCCCAGTTTGGGACTTCTTTACTGTTTGCCCAAAAAGGGAAAAGTTCGCCATTTGTACCATTTGTAAGGTTGCAGTTAGTCGTGGTAAGCTTGGTACCAACTATGGTACCGGAGGCCAGAGAGGTCATCTTAGGAGACAGCACACTGTCCAATGGTTTGCGCACCTAAAGGCGATCAAGGAAGCCCGAATTGGAAGTCAAGAAAACGTTGATGTTTCATCTGATGATGACGAGGAGGAAGAAGACGTGTCAAACACTTCACTTACACCCAGCAGCATACCCCATGTGAGGCACACTAAGAGTGTTGGAGCGAGTGAGACACCAACGCGAAAAAGTTCACCAGCGAGCATAATTGGGTCAAAGAAGTCATTATCATCCCGTAAATGCTTGGTCCAGGGCAACATTAGAACCATGTTTTGTTCAGACGCGCCATATGAACGCAACCACCCACTGACGCGTCTGTATAACACTAAGCTGGCTAAAATGCTAGCTGTGGACCTTCTCCCTTTTTCTTTTGTAGAAGCGGTAGGTTTTCTAGAATTAGTGGCAGCGCTCTGCCCTAAATGGAAGGTTCCTAGCCGGTTCTATTTTGCCAGAGTTGCGGTTCCAGCACTACATGAAGATGTGCTGGAGGTGATTGGGGCAGCTTTGCAGAAGAGTGCTGTTCACACTATACATCTGACAACAGACATGTGGACCAGTGGCGCAGGCGCTGATTACATGTGCATCACTGCACACTGGGTCTCTTTTTCAGGGGTTAAAGCAAAGCTAAACGCAGGTGTTGACCCGGACCAAGTTTTTAAAGCTGCTCGGAAACATGCAACACTAGCCATGTTTGGCTTGGAGAAAAGTAACACAGCACGAAACATTTTGGACGAGTTTAACAAAAAGGTCTTTCACTGGCTGTCCCAAAAAAGACGCCAGATTGGTTATGTTTCCACGGATAATGGCACCAATGTAGTTAAGGCCATGGCGCTGGGTGACTATTTCAGAGTGCCGTGTTTGGCGCACTGTATCAACCTGGTAGTTCAAAAATTCTTGAGTGATAAAGACAGTCCAGCGTGCGAGGTAATGGCCACCTGCCGAAAAATGTGCAACCATTTCAGCCATTCTTTTAAGGCCCGGAAGCATCTGAGGAGCCTGCTACATGAACGTCGAATGCCAGTGAAAGCACTCATCCAGGAGGTGGCAACACGTTGGAACTCAACCTTCTACATGCTTGAGCGTCTGTATGAGCAGTATACGGTACTCGATCACTATTTCTTAACACTGGGTACAGCTCAGAAGCACCTGAGGATGGATGCGGCGCACTGGGAAATAGTTAAAAGCCTGACAGAAATGCTTCGTCCTTTTGAGGTCTTCACGCGTGCAGTCAGCAAGGAGGACTGTAATTTGGGAAAAGCTATCCCATTGTTGTGCATGCTGGAGCACCAACTGAAGGCGGTGTCTTCTGAGTTAGAAAAAGATGAAAAAAACAAAGACCCTTTTGTTTTGTCGGAGAAATTATTAGAACGCCTACGTGGTGATGAACGTCTTAAAATGATCAACTCAAAAAAGCATTACATTTGTGCTACTATTCTGGATCCACGCTACAAAAAGGCGCTGGCAGGCCAAGCATTCTTTCCTTTTGCTGATGAAGATGTTAAAAAGTACAAACGTTGGCTAGCCTGGTCAGCCAAGAGGTTTGAAAAAGAACGGCAGGATATTGAAGGAGAAGGCAGTACATCAGCATCAGCATCAGCAGGCCATCCCCAGTCAAAATAATCCACTTCTGCACCTGTGGCTGTGGCACAAGTGACCTCTCAGCCGTTAAAGACACCGGCAACCGGATCATCTGCACCACACACAAGAGTAACATTGGCTGCTGAAGAGGATTGGCTATCTTGGCTTGGATATGGTTCTCGAAAAAAGGTCACAGGCACAGCAAAAAGTAAGCAAAGTGGAGGAACCGTTGAGGACCTTGAGTCGATGGTGCAGGACTATCTGAATGACTCAACAGAGGTCTTTCTTAATGATGAGCCATTGGAGTATTGGCATGGGAAAAAACAATTGTAGCCACAGCTCTCCAACCTGGCTATAAACTACTTGTCTTGCCCACTCGCAAGTGTGTCTTCTGAACGTGTTTTCAGTGCTGCTGGTGGCATTGTAACTCCCAAACGGAGCCGCCTCTCGCCCAAAAATGTGGAGAGGCTAACAATGATCAAGATGAATCAGCACCTCATACCACCAGATTACAAAGTACGAGAAAGCACGCCGCATGAAGACGAGGAGGACAGCAACGTAGATGAGGGAATTTGTTCTCTGTTCGGTGACGCTGACCTCATCCTGCCTGAATTCGCAGAGTATGATGACGAACTCTTATTCTTATTCCCTGACACCGAGCCCTGAAAATGAGACAATGAATCAATAACTTTCTTTTTCGTCCTTATTCACTTTTATTCCTGTGTGTCTGTCTTTCTTTGTTTTGCACAGTTAATTTAATTCAAACTTTAATCACCTAATCACAAAAACAAGCCCATCAGCAGAACTGTCTTCACTTGTTTGCTTATTGATTTGAAGGTGCCGCAGTCTACATTCCTCAGGTTCACAAGTTCAGAAGAACATGCTCCTCTATCCTAATCCTCCAGACTCCTATTGCCCTCAAAGCAGAGGGCTGGATTACGCCCAATGAAGAAAGACTCAGCACTTGTGGAGGTGTTCTACTTCTTTGCTGGTGAGTTGACGGCTCTGGGCCCATTGCTGTGAAGCTCTAATAACGGATAAAAGTGTTTTGGACCAAATATGAGGCGGAAATTTCTTGCCGTTTTTGCTGACTTGCTTGCCTTTGAGGTGCTCTTTGGCGGGGTTCTGGGTGTTTGTGGGTGACTTTTGGGGTCTGGGAGCACTGCTGCGACAGTCTAATCTTGATTGCATTTGCTTTTCAGGAAATCCGTGGTGGAAAACAGGAGTTATGATGATGACCTAGCTGCACAGCGCGTTTGGACCGAAGGCCGAGAGATATTGTAAGTATGGGATTTTGCTTTTTGGCTGTTTGGGGGTGTTGTCGCATGCTTTTTTGCGGGTGGGTTGGCGAGTCTTGGGGCATTCCTGGGAAGGTCGAATACCGGATAGAAGTGGTTTGGACTAAATCCATGCAGAATTTTTTTTTGCTATTTCTTCTGACATCTTGCTCAATGTAGCGTTTTCGGGGGCCTGTTTGGGGGGCTTCCTGGTGTTTGTGGGTGGGTTTTGGTGTCTCTGTCGGAGCACTGCTGCGACAGTCTAATCTTGATTGCATTTGCTTTTCAGGAAATCCGTGGTGGAAAACAGGAGTTATGATGATGACCTAGCTGCACAGCGCGTTTGGACCGAAGGCCGAGAGATATTGTAAGTATGAGATTTTGCTTTTTGGCTGTTTGGGGGTGTTGTTGCGTGCTTTTTTGCGGGTGGGTTGGCGGGTCTGGGGCATTCCTGGGAAGGTCTAATACCGGATAGAAGTGGTTTGGACAAAATCCATAAGGAAAAGCCTTTTGGCACTTTTTGTAACTTATGGTTCGTTAGGGTTAGCCCTAGCAGCAGGATTGCATGTGTTTCGGGGTGTTCTAGATTTTTGCAACTGGCTATGGATACTTTTGCTTGCTTGCAAGTGGTTTGAATACAATCCACGGTGGGTAAGGGGGTATTTGGGCCTACTTTTACTTTCAAAGTACGTTTTGTCACCATTTTTCTGCTAGGCCTCGTTTTTTGAGATCTGATTGGGGGTCTTCTACATTTTTGCGACTGGCTTTAGTAAGGGTCTTGGTGGGAGCATTGCTGGGAAGGTCTAATTTTGTTCTAAAACACAGTTTACAGTACACCTAGCTTGAGGGGAAAGATCCGCTAAATTAATTTGGCCATACTTATTTATCCTTCAAAAGGTGACTCAGACAGAGTACGCAATTTCAAAAATATTGTACTGTCTATTAGGAAAATCAAAGTGTGACTTTTTGCACCACACAGCGTACATACCTTATATTTATTTATCAGTGGTATTGTAATAGCACTTCCTGTTTTCCGTTCAATATTTACAGGCCGGGTTTCAGTCAACATCCGCCAGGCAGGCAGTGGACAGGGTGTCTTCTGTCAGTGGTCACCAACATTGATGGACGAAGCGTCAGCTGGAATGGAGGAGTGCCGCTAATAAGAGGAATTGTTTGCTGCATGCAACTTACTTACCAAATTCAACAGGACAACTCCAACAACATACAGATGCAGTATCCATTGTTTTCTTCTGAGTCTGACTGCATTTCTTGGATCTCTCTCTGCTTCTAAATTGATCCCTACAGCCATTTCTTTATCTTCAATTATTGTTTGTCCATGCTGTGCTTTTTTTTTCTTCTCTCAACAAAACCTACTCACAAAGAAACCCCCATTCCCATCCATTTTCCAAACCCTAAGCCTCTTCCCCCGGGCTGTGGGGTTTTGCTTGATGTGTGACTAAATGACATCAATAATTCCACACACTTGCTGGGGAGGATAAGGTCATAGCAACAGGCTGGTGAAGGAATCTGAGGATATATTCTAGACTTACTCAGCTTCAGTACTATTTCTTGTAGTAGTAGGAGCCAATGTCAAATAAATTCAACACAAGTACTAGTTATACTTGCAATACTTTACCATTTGTTAGGCTACATTGTGGCACTGTTCTAGTGTACTGTCACCTGCTATATTCTCTATCGTACCGTAACCGTTGTAATGCTACAGTAGGGACAAACCAGGTTTCGTTTTCTTTTTTCCATAGGCATGCAACTGCCACTGTGTCACACCACTAGTACCACCGCAATGAGGACATTTCATCCGCCCAGGATTGCCAACCTTAATCCCCATTTCCCGTGGAGCCAGCCCTGGGCCTAGCCCTAATTTCAAACACAAATTACAGGTAAGATAAGCGTTTGGTGGGAGGTAGTATAATGGAGTATTAGGACTAGACGAGAGATTGACGGTAGTACTTCTAAAGTCCTAGGACTCTTCAGGAAAACAAACTTACTGTTAAACCCCCACCCACCAGACTCAAAAGCAGTAAAAAACAGGTATCGTCAGATAAAGTTTAAAAAAGTATATTTATGTAGCCCTAACAAAATAATCTCCCTCAAGACCCTCCCTAACCCCAACAATTGTCTTTCAAAAGTCCCAAAAAGAACCCAACTCCCAAATCCCACCCCCCAAAAGTCTCTAAAAAAAGGGCAAGGGACACTACACTACTGGAGGGTGCTGGTGAATTTAGCGGCCAGGGCATCATACTCCTTGCGGAGGGTGGCATGGTCGAAGTGGAGGCCCTCCACCAAGTTCTTATAGTTATGGACCTCCTGCTCCAGGTAGGACACTCTGAGTCCTAAGCGGCGCTGGCGTGCCTTGCAGCTCCTGTGGGGGGCAGCTGGTGTCTTTGCTGCTTGGCGGTGGCGGTTGGCTTTGGTAGCCCGGCTCCGTACCGCTGGAGCACTGCGCTGGCTGGCAGCCCGTGGGGGCACGGAGGAGGATGCAGCTGTCCCAATGGAGGATGTTGTGGTTCCACCGGTTGACTACGTGTCCTCCTCCTCCAGGGCCACCAGCCGCCGATATTCGGCGACAGTGGCATCCAGCCTCCGTTGCCGGGCCATTCGAGCCTGCTCCCTCCATGATGTCGATTCGGAAGGAGCAACTATATGAAGAAAGAAAGACATAGTCTGTAACCAATGCTCCTTAACATTAATAACACAAAGTGATTGAGCCGAAAGTTGTGTCACAGTACAAGTAGCAAATTGAAAGCACAGTACATAACTATTGAGGACAGTATCTATCTAACCTCCCACTTCTGCATCCTTGCTCTAACATTAGTGGGAGTTTAATGAACAAATTCTACGACCACTATGGACTTCCATTACAGTCGACTATGACAGTACACCAGTCTTATTCTTCTTCTTCTCTCTTGTTTAGGAAAATTGGTACGTTATCTTATGCAAGCCGGCAGAATGCCAGCGCAGTGAACTTGCACCCGAGAAAAACAGACGCACACCATGATGAGTGAGACAGACTTGCGTTACTGTACCGGTCCAGTACATGCAGGTGGTGAAGCTATTACTTTTCTATTACGGGTAGCACTGAGAATACTCTGTTACAAGGGCTACTGCTTAATTAATTTACCTTTCACCCTACAGTGCAAATGAGTACTAGAAAAGGAAAATGAAGAAGCTAAATAATTAGATTATCTATCACTTCACATGGGATGTATTTGATGACATATGGGATGACTTTAGGTGCTTTGCTTACTATTGAGTGAACAGTGATACACCCACACATGAATGACGTACTACTACTAAACTAAAGTTATTAAGAGAGGTACGGAGTGTCCACCGTAATAACCGGACTATGCTGTGCTTGCAGTTGCAATACAAACTACTGCTACTATTCATGGTAGTATTGGACAAATTTACAATTTCTTTTCCTTGCCAGTTGCCAGTTGCCTTCCCTACACTGGAACGGACGTCCGGGTGCGGTGTTACATGCTCTTCAAGGTAACACTTAGTTCATCCAGTGACCATCTACTCTCTCTAGATACACATATGCTATCTAAGAGTCAGATAATACCATGCTCCAGGCATCCATCCATTCAAAGTATATGCACACATACAGTTTCTGTTTCACCCACCCAGGCTGTTCTCCGTCCACCCATCCTTGCTTCATCATTGACACAGCCATGCACCATACCATATTCTTTCCTTCCCAGCCACCTCGGGGACCAAGCAAACACATATCATTCTTCTTTGCCAGCCGTCATAAAATTTCTCGTCCTTCCACACTTACTTACACCCTTCTTTCGCTTTTCGTTCATCCCATCCATCAAGTTCATCTAAGATCTTATTGGGATTCTTCTCACCAAAAACTTCACAGCTAAGTCGAAGTACATTTAGAGGAGGCTACTACCTGGTTGATTTATTATACACCCATGCAGAAAGCACACTATGCAGTCTTCAATCTCAATAAGTAAGGAATATATAGCTTACCTCTCCCCGCCACCACCGTGTGAACCCTCACAGGAACGTCCGGCACTTGCACCGCATCCTCCCCAGAGTCCTCGTCCAACACCACCACCTCCGCGCTGGCCCCGCCACCAGATGTTACACCTACAAAGTACATTTAAGAATGTTAGAAATACACCACTCACTACTATATAATATTTGGTCTAGGAGGAATAAAGAAATGTTAAAAAAACGAA
Organism: Lissotriton helveticus; assembly: GCF_964261635.1. Lineage (NCBI taxonomy): Eukaryota > Metazoa > Chordata > Amphibia > Caudata > Salamandridae > Lissotriton > Lissotriton helveticus. The sequence continues at coordinate 541,149,651 of NC_136067.1, forward strand.
ATACAATGTAATAATTTGTAACTGTATACTCTAAAGTAAAAATGTCCCTTTTTCCAGGGAAGGCTGTTGTCTTGCTGCACTTTTTGGCACAACTGATGAATGCTTGCTTTTTATTTTTAACACACGCCACTTTTTCTCCTAACAGAAGCTTGACTTCTAAGAACACGATCAGGGTCAAGCTCAAGTTCAAACCAGGTGAGAGCTCAGCTCGACCACAAGAAATGTGTCCAATTAATCGTTAGCACTATGCACTTTTCCATTTTCAGTTAAACTTTTACTTTTATGACAAAGTGTATTTTAATAAATGTGTTTAGTTTTAATAAAGCTTTTAAACTTAAATAGACTCTGTGGTTTTTGGTCCTCCGGACTAGAGTGGATGAGCTAAAGGTTTTGGAATTTTTGCAAGCATGAGTGCCTCTGACACTTCTTGACTGACTCCGTACTCTTGTCCTGCGTTGGATAATCTAATCATCATTGGGGATCAATCATCGGTGACTTTGGGAGCTAAATGACTCTGCCACACTATCTAGTCAGTAAGGAGATTGGGGGTTCTTCAAAGTCTGATATCACTGAGGTATGTGGAAAGAAAGTCTACCTGCGCCTATTATAATTGATAAACAATGCACTATTTAGTGTTCATAGTTCGGTTTGTGCAGATTTGTCCCTGCAACAGTAGTAGAATGGATTGTCCTCCTATCCAAACCAAAAGTAAAGTAGTATCTTATTCTTTCTTGGTGGTCATTCACCTTTTTATTGTTGGCAATTGTCAAAGCATAAACATTTAGAAGACTTGAAAAGACATTATGGACAATCCCAGAGGACTGCACTCAGTGCATAGAGCTATTGCTGACTAGAATGGGAGTCCAATGGAATTGCCAAATGTGCAATCTTAGTTAGCTACACAGACAGACTAATAAGAATAATCTAGTAATACCACAGGGAGTCATAGTCGAGGCAGGATAAGAATTTAGATCCAGTCTACAAGAAGATCAAAGACGATTTAGAAAAAATCGAATGAGGAACGCTAGGAAAAAATAGGTACTCTATATTAAAATTAAAATTTACTGGGGCCAGCAAAGGAGCCCTCGCCTGCCCGATCCTGGCCTGCATCCTCCTGAACAGCACCCTCCTCCTCCTCCTGTGTCCTCTTGCCCTTGGGGGGAGCTGATGTACAACATGAAAGAAAGAAAGACCAGACAACATGGATGAGATTTGTCAACCAAATCAAACATTTCAAAAGAACAATAACAAAATATTTTGGAGAAATAGCAAATAGATAGACAACTATTCCACAGGATATATTGACCAATCTCATATGGTAAGGGAGGGCGTTCCTGCGCAGGAACGAATCCTAAAAGTGGCTGAGGGAAATCTACAAGATGTCAATCAGTCACTTTTAGGACAATGATGCGTGACTGAAACACTGCGCCTGCTTGAAGCCGATGTACGGCTTGATGCAGCATTGGGGAGATAGGGCACCCCAGAGCATTGCTGGAGCTGCGCCATCGTTGGCACGCAACTCCAGCAATGCGCAACCTTTACGGCACAGATGCGTAAGGCTTCTGTGACGTTTTGGGCCCATGGGTGGTGGTGGTGGCATGGCGCACAATTACTGCCGCATCCCTGCTACTTTGCAGGGATGCGCCGGTAATTGAAAATATGACCCTTAGTGTCTAGCATTACGCAGTTCTTTACACTACACTCATACATAATTTCTCAGGCCAATGAAATGAACACAAAATACAAAACAAATAAGCATAGTAGCAAGCAAGGCTACTGAGAAGGAGAGCAGTGCACCTGAAATGCATAGAAGATTTTGAAATATAATTTACCTACAATGTAATCGGCAGCATTATTGCTCTTGGTAAAGAACAAAGATTTGCAAATAACAGAGCCGGATAAAACAGAGTAGTGATGAAATAGCTAGAAATAGCTACTACTACTCACCAAGCCCGGGGACCTCTACGCCGAGCGCGTCCAGTAAGTCGCGTTCCCGGTCCATGACATCCGTCCAGCGGTGGGTGGCCTGGTTATAGGTGCGCCGGACCCCAGAGAGCTTAAACATGGCCCGGCACACCTTCTCCCACCGCTTCCGGCGCTCCCGGATGCCATAGCCGGTTGCGATCTTGCCGCCTCCCAGGATGGTCTTGGGGAGGCGGCGCTGGACGTGGAATATTAGTGCGGCCACCTCCTCCGCGCTAAAGATCTCCCGTGGCATCACTAGCTCCCCCCTCAAACGCCCGCACGGGAGCCGGGCACGGTGTGCGGGACCCTTCCCCTTCTCAGGGTGCTTACCGGCTCCCTTTACCATGGTCTGAGCAGAAATGAATGTAAATAATAAAGAAGAAATAGAATAGGGAAGAAGAAAAGGAAAGAGTTTAAAAAAGTAGTTTAAAATTAACAAAAAGTAGCAGAAAACACAAAGATATAGAGCTAGAAAAATAGAGGGATAGATAATAAGTAAAATAGATCAAAAAAACTTCAAACAAGCAAAGGATGGAAGAGATTCAGAGAGGATACAGAAAGCATGCCCAGAACCAAAGCAATGAATGAGAAACAAGATGGCCGCGCCCGTTCACGACCGCATGGGTAAGTTCGCGCGAGATTTTCCTCGCAATCACGCGCGAAATTGTACTAGCGAGCAGCACACTTTGCGAGATTACACATAGCGGCCGGAAATGGAATTACGTCACGCAAACAAGATGGCCGCGCCCGTGTACAACCGTTAGGGTAACTTTGCAAACGTATCGCTACAAGCGCCTTGCGAACATGCAAAAAATCACGCGAACATACACGCCGCAAAAAAAAAAATAGTGTATTCGCACGCATTTGCGGCGTCCAAAATCGATCTCGCACGGATTCGCGCCCCGCAAATGGCGCGAAATTGCAGAAAAACGATTTTTGCTAAACTGAAAGCAATCAGCAGGTGCAAAAGTTCAAACTTAACATTAGTAACCATTCACTCTAGTGCTTCCTGAGGGCCCCTCCAGAGTTCAGTTGCCTATTTGCAACTATTCTATGACCCTGCTATGACCCAAACAGCAGGCTCATAGAATAGCTACAAGTAGACCATAAAGGTCCTGTGAAAAAAAAATTTCACTGCAACAGAAAGGAAATTACAGATAAGGAAGGAAGCAGGTGCCAGCCAGACTGGAAGTTTCAAAATTACTGACACATTAATGACCCCCAAATTAATTCATGGCAGTTGAAGAAGGGCAGGTGTGCTTGCTTTCACTGCAACAGAAAGCAAATTACAGATAAGGAAGGAAGCAGGTGCCAGCCAGACTGGAAGTTTCAAAATCACTGACACATTAATCAACCCCAAATTAATTCATGGCAGTTGAAGCAGGGCAGGTGTGCTTGCTTTTTTTCACCCCCATAATCTACAGTGATAAACAAACCTAATGGGTGGCAGTGAGGATGTACCAGAGGGTGGCATGGGTGTACCAGAGGGTGGCAGTGGTGAAACAGAGGGTGCTGTGAACCTGTGATGATAAACCAGACGTAGAAACAACATAGTCGCGGCCGTTGCGAGCCGAAAAGTAAGTTCGCAATTGCGAAATGGTCCACAAATCCTCGCGAACGCTCGCCAACACAAAAAACACAAAAATCCGCAAATCCGCGAGAGTTCGCGGATTTTGCGGATTGCGAATCCATAAATACACAAATTCGCGTTAGCGAGATCCGCTAGATCCGCCCATACTTAGTCTTATCTGACTTGACTTTCCATGCCCGAAGTTTGCTGGCTCTCTCCCCATATTCAAAGTGCACCATCTTACTGGCTTCCCATATTTTCATGATCCTTTGCTGAATGATGGTATCAAGCTTTATAGATTTGTAGTTCTAATATAAATTCCTGTCTTCTCACTGTATCTGTTTCCATATTCAGAATGATCTCAAATGCCTTCATAGTGCATTCAGTCTTGTTTGTGAACTAATTTCCTAGAGTCAATACAACAGATATGGTAATACCACCCTTTTGGTATTATGATCTGACCTAGTACCAACAATGATAGAGATTGCCAAATAGAAGGGACTCTGCTCTTAACGCAGCTGCCCATCCCCCAACTTAGCTGCCTTTAGCAAGAGTATGGGGCTCAATGTGAAGACACAAGATTTGATCACCAGGCACAAGATATCCTGAAACACTGACAGTACCCTAGGTCTGGATGAAAAATCAGCATTTATGTCTGTCACATATAGAGTTTTATGAGAACAACAGCAGTATAACCCATCGACCAGGTTGAGATCTGCGTAGGTATGCGAAAAGAAACAGCAATATCTCAACTGGTATCATTAAGGGCGTCAATTACACAAGTATGTGCAATACATTACAAGGAAAAGAAGAAGAGAGACTCTTGATATGTTTCATAAATGGGCACATGGCATCATATATTTGAAGTAACAAATGAAGGCACAGTTGTAACGGCACTGTAGGCATTGAATGCAAAGGCAGCCCAAATTGGACTTGGTGCACAATTATGATCAAGACTCAAATAAGTGGCAACACAAGTGACAATGTGAAATCAGCGAGAAGACGCAAGGTAACAAAAAATTTGAAATATGTACAGCGAACTTTGTGGTTCAATGGAATGATTTACAATATTAGAGTATGTAATGACTGAGCGATTTAATTGAACCACAAGAGGTTTGGCGCCATGGGTTGCGCTGAGGAGTCAACGATGTTTCGATCCTAGTGAGTCAGGATCATCTTCAGGACCGGGTAGCCGGATAGGCAGTGCTGTACAGGGAGGGAAGAAGAGGGGTCAGGGTGCAGAAAGGGGCATGGTGAAGGCGCGCGTGGGTGAAGTCAACGCAGGCGGCTGGGCCTACCTGTCGGTTAGGCTGGGTGGAGAGAACAAGGTTGTTGCCTGTTGAGGCGAAGCACAGCAAACAACGTCTGTGAGAGGGTGAGCCCGTGGCTGAAAGTCTGGAAGAGGAGAAAGAGTAAGAGGAGATGCGGCGCTCATGGCGAGGTGAGCATGGGGTGTGGAAAAGACATTTACCTGGGGGTGGGGGACATGGTCCTGTGTCCACAGGCCAGGTGGGCAGGCTGTGTGTGAGGGGCGAGGAAAAGCGTGGAGGCTGCGGTGGATGCAGGGAGTCCTGTGGATGAGGGAGGGAATGTAAGGCAGAAGTGGTGGGCTCCAAAGGATTGGCAGAAGGCAAGGGGAGTTGGCTTACCTTGAGGAGGAAAAACGGGTGCCACAGGGTCGGGGTATCAAACCTCTGGGATGTCAAATGGAAGGCTCGGTGTGGACGAATTGAGAGCCTCAACGTGCACTAGGAGTGGTGTGCTGGAGGGGGATAAGAGGCGAGAGTCATGGGGAGAATCAGCAAGGAGCCTGGCTTCAGGCAGGTGGAGCGGGGGGATGAGCGTGAGGGCTTGATTACCGGTAGTGGTGGAATGAATCCAAATGGGAGGGCGAAGATTAGCCAGGAACGATCTGGATCCTCAATGTATCCCAAGAATTGGGTACGGATGGGGAACCCTGGGGACGACAAGGGGGAGAATCAGCATGGGGCAAAATACGGGACAAGCCGAGTGAGAGAATTAGCGTGGGGTCGGGCTTAACGCGAGTATGGAGTAGATCCAAAATGTAGGGCGACGCTCCGGTCAGCGTAGGGCCGCCACAATTGTGTGCAGTTTGGGGATAATGAGCGGCAGTAGCTGTATAAATAAAGAACATTTCCCGGTGCTGTGATGTCACAATGTCAGGTGACCGGGCCAGGGGGCGTGTCAGGGATGACGTGGTGGATTGGAGAGGAGCAACTGGGCGAGGGGATGGTGGTGTTATGGGTGGCCTCATGCGAAGAGGCAGAGTGCTAACAAGAATTGAGAGAGCGCATTTGCTAAAGTCTCAGTTGCATGAACTCATATTTGATGGGTTCAATGTAGGCAACTGGAACGTTCAAGATAATGAGGTACATACTCTCAATTGAGTTGAAACTTTATAGTACAAGCTTGGTATGATTATGCAGGTGCGTTAGTGCTCCCGGTGTAAACAATTGTTAGGCATGGGTCCCATGATTGCATTTAGATGGTACTTGACAAAAAGGCATACAATGTCAAAAGATATACAGCATTTAGTACCTAGTGTGTACAAGTAGGAACGTGAGTTTGTCCGGGAACGGGGCTATGTGAGGCATTGCAGATGCGACAGGGAAGATGTTAACAATTGTTAGGCATGCATGGGTTCCATGATTGCATATAGATGGTACATGACAAAAAGGCATACCATGTCAAAAGATATCCTGCATTTAGTACCTAGTGTGTACAAGTAGGAACGTGAGTTTGTCAGGGAACAGGGCTATGTGAGGCATTGCAGATGTGACGGGGAAAGGGTTGAGGGGAAGGAAGGGTAGACAGGCTCAGCTAGGGGGCAGGAAAAGCAAGGAAATGGCCCAATTAGGAATGTTTACAACAGAAATGTGCTGTTCCATGCATCAATAGTGTTTAAGCCCAGGTTGACTGAGTTGCAGATGGTGATCCATTTGCATTCACTTTCATTCAGAGGTGCTTTGATGTTGCTACCTCTGATGGGTAGTATGGGTTGGTCAATCACCTGCCAGGTGATATCTGTCTCACAATGGTTTTTCTCAATGTAGTGGGCAACCAGGGGGGCAGTCAAAACTTTGCAGTGGATCCTACTCTTGTTTTGGATTATTCTTTGTTTAATCATATGAGTAGTCTGGTCAATTTATATAAGGTCACAGGGGCAGCGGATGGCGTAAACAACATTCTGTGAGCTACAGTTGGTCAAAGTGTTTAGCTTGTAGGATTTGTTGTTGGTTTTGAACTCTTTTGTGTTAAATGTGAGATCACAGACTAAACAAGCCTGGCACTTGTAATGTCCAATAATTGGAGGCATACCCCAGGTAGCAGTGAGGGTTTTCTGTTGGGTGGGGTGGGTGGGCCATGTGATTGCATGTACTAGGTGGGTGGATAGGTTGGCCCCACGTTGGTACAAGCAAAGAGGGGAATCCTTGATGTCTTCATATGTGCACAGTAGTGGCCAATTCCGTTTGATGATCTTGCTCACTTGGTTGCTACAGAGACTGAATTTGGAGACAATTGGTATGCAGGTCATGGCTCTCTTAGGTTGGGGTGTGAGGAGAAGGTCACGGTGACAATACCAGGCCCATTTGTGGGCTCTGGAAATCAAGCGTTTTGGGTATCCCCTGTAAAGTAGTTTTTGGATAAGGATGTCCGATTCGCTGAAGAAATCTTTTCACCATTTACAATTCATGTGGATGCACAGGAATTGGCCGTAGGGAACACCATCCCGGAGGCCTCGGGATGGAAGCTTGAGTATTGAAGAAGGGTGTTTCTTTCAGTAGGCTTGCGGTATAGGCAAGTGACAATTTTCCCATCCTCGGCATGTATGGTTATGTCCAAGAAAGGGAGGTCATTGGGTTTGGAATCGCAAGTGAATTTGAGGTGGGTTTGGGAGTGATTGGGCCACTGGATGAAAGAGTTGTCTGTGGTGCCTTTCCAAAATAGAAGAATGTGGTCAATGTAACGTCGCCAGAGTGAAATCTGTGAGAGGAATGGGTTGAGGGGGGTGAGTATGTGGGTCATTTCGATATTGGTGTAAAGAGATTTGATGTCTAATCCTGCCATAAGATCGGTTTGGGTGTCAAAGAATCTGTCTTCAATGGTTTGGATGAGGTCCTTGGTGCCTCTGATGAAGGTCTCAGTGGAAGAAACAAACTCTTTTATAATTGCATTGATGTATTTATCCAGGGGTTCAAGGATGGAACAACAGCCTGAGACAAAGGGGCGTCCGAGTGGGTTTGTGCTGTCTTTATGGATCACGGGTAGTCCATACATGACCGGTGTGTGTGGATGTTGATTGTTGAGGAACTTAAATTCCTTATGGGAGATAATGTTAAGAGATCTATCTCGTCCTGTGATTTGCTGTATTTTAGTTCTGCGGTCAGGTAAAGGGTCTTCGGTGAGAGGACAGTAGTGACTGACGTTTAATTGTCTCTTGATTTCTTGGTCATAGTTGTCCATATTCATGACCAAAATACCGCCACCCTTTTCTGCTGGTTTGATAATTAAGTCGGTGTTCGTTTTGAGATTGTTTAGGGTTTGTTTCTCGGATAGGGGGAGGTTGTTAGGGACATACTCAAATTGGGCTTGGAGATCTGTGACTTCGCGTAGAACCAGGCGTTCGAAGGTGAGTATTTTGGGGGGCATCGAGGTAGAAGGGGGATTGAAGGTGGAGGGGGGGTGGAAATGGGTGCCTGAGGGTTGGGTGGAGGTGGGTTTGTCAGAGAAGAATTGTTTAAGCCGTATACGTCTGAAGAACGGCAGCAGGTTAGACTAGAGGTCAAGGAAGTTGGTCCGTTCAGTGGGCACGTTCAGTGGGCACGAAGCGAAGGTCTCTGCTCTGAAGTCGGGTCTTATCTCATCATGGGATAAGTTGTGGTTGGATAAGTTAAATATCAGTATCAACTGGGAATCCAAGGGGGGAGTGGTGTCCGGCGGGGGCTGGAAGTTAATGACAGTATTGTTGGTCAATGTTGTGGTCCCCATTGGTAGAACCTGTTGCCGGTTTGTCTTTCTCCTGAGAATTGAGGTTGTTATTGACGATTGTTCTGTGGTCAGGCTGGGGGGTTGGTCGCGGCCGCGACCCTGTCCTAAAAAACCAGGAGGCAGTAACGGCACATTTATGAAACATATCCAGAGTCTCCCTTCTTCTTTTCCTTGTAATGTCCTGCACATACTAGTCTAATTGACTCCCTTAATGATACCAGTTGAGATCTTGTCACATATAGAAGCATATCATTAGCATGTAAGGAGTTGGAAAGTGTGATTTCCCCAATCCAATGTCCCCACTGCTCACCCTTTTTAAACACCATAGCTGCAAAGGAGCTCAATAGCCAATGCGAAAAGCAATGGGGACAGTGGACAACCTTGACATGCACCTATGTTAATTTGATATTTAAGCAAAATAAATTGGTTGATTTTCACTTTGGCAATTTGCCTAGCATACAATAATTTAACTCATTGAAACAAGTGTGTGCCTGCCATGGGGCACAGGGTCAACAGGCCTCCACCCGGAGGCCATGCAACCGAAATTCGAGTTCTGACAGCCTTTCTGTGTTGGAAAGCCAGCACGGAAAGGCTGCTGATACCCAACATCAAAATATCAAGGACGGAAAGAGCAGCCCTTGGGATTACAGGTCGCATTCCGGCAGAAGCCAGTCAGAATGACTGGTCGGATTCCTTTTCGACTGCCTTCATTGTAATGAGGCAGTCGGAAAGGAATCCAACTGGCTTATTACGATGCAGTCGTAAATTCTCCAACTGAGGGTCAGAGCCTTTTACGACCGCATCGTAATCGCCCCCTTAGTATTTTGTATTCTGTAGTCAGAATAGATGTATACCTGCATGAAGCAATGTGTAAGGAATCCCTTTCTGGTTTAGGGAAAAAGACCACTAATCATTCATTGATGGGTTCAAACACCCCTCTTGTCATGACTCCCCAAATAGAGCAACCATTTGGGGATTAATAAGAAGGCATTAATAGTGTAGAACTATGTGGGAAGCTGTTACAAATGGGTTTTATCCATTTACTGCGCTCAGATTGTTGGCTATTTGATCAGCTCATTTTGGACCTTTATTGTGGGTTTGTCTCCCTATCAGAGCCTCACTCCTAGTAATTTAATGGTAAATTGGACTGCACATTTTTACTACCAGTGTCTGCCTTGTAAGATAATGGTGCTGTGACACAGCTAGGGAAAAAGGCTGCAGATGGGTGCAGGCTGCATGTGAGAGACTACAGCCATGAACAGCCTGGTAGCTGCACACAGGTAACCTGTCTGTGGCAGTTTTACACTGCAAAATTGACCTGTCAAAATATCCCATTTGGCAGGCCAAACCTTCCTTTTAGATAACATTATGTCACTCATATGTAGGACTTATTCACCAAAAAGGCAGGGTTCAGATCTTTAAAAGTAAGACACATAGAAATGAATGTTAAATGTGTACTTACAGGGAAATATTCCCATAGATCATTTTTACTGTAGCAAGGCTGGATACTGCCATAGGGAATCATTGGACCACATTGTTATATTTATTAAATGCCAAGGGCCTTATTACAAATTTGACAGTCAGACCACCTGAACCACGAGGCCATGGCAGCCAGGAGACCACAGCGCCCGTGGTCTTCCAACTGCCATATACACGTTTACTGTGATCCCCGCAGTGTTGCTGCAGAGTATTTTTTTCCACATATATCAATGCCTGTGTGAGCATTTCGACTGCATATGTGTTAGATGCACACATATGCAAGATACATGTAGAAAAATACCACCTACCCATTGCTGCAGTCGGGCCCATATGTGGGCAGTCCAGGCAATGTGTGTATAGTACAAAAATGACTCACCTTTACATCGCCATAAACAGGATCATAATCCTTGGGGTAAGATGCTGCTGTGAAGGGGGGTCCTGAAGAAATGGATCCACATCAAACTCTGACTGAAATCACAGGAAAGAGTGGGGTATCAAGATTCGAACTGAACCGAAGCTGTGTACGAAACCGGCGACGCTGTGACGAGGAGCAGGGAGGCCGAAACTACTAAAATAGAATACTGTGGGCAAAAAGAATTGAAACGGGAGAATAACCCCTAAACTTTCGACGCCAATCGCAATCAAGAGGCAAATCACTGCAGCGGTTTGGCCCCACGATATTAGGACTCTCCACTTCCTGAACTCAAACGGTGGCTTCCTCGCACAGTGTGGAAGGCGTGATATCCTATTAAAGAAGAGAGATAGCCTGAAATGAAAAATTCAAACTGATGCCAACAGCTCGTACAAGATTGGGGCACCAAATACCACCAATAATCCGGGTGGACCCAAATATAAAGACTAGTGTCAAAGAATCGGTCCTGAAGAAGGTGTCCTATAAGAAAAACCGAAACGCCGCGTCGACTTGAATTGTGATTCTTTCTGCTATGACTTAAAACTGTGATTTTTTTCAGAATTTTTGCTGCTATGTACCAAATTTTATTCTGTTTTAATGAATTTGTATAATACTATGTTGACTGATTATATACATGTTTGTTTTTATTGCTGTTTTTAACACTACGATATGTCCCTTTCTGTATCAAATGAGAATAAATACGGATTTTTTATACCAGAAATTAGTTGTATTAGTTTATAGTATCTGTCACCCAACGTTTATAGCATTTACAGATTGTCTATGTACGGGACACACATTAAGGTTTTTTGTGTGAAGGGTTGCTAAATCTAGACTTGATCCCAGAGCACTCAGAGATATACAGAACATTCCTACTGAACAGCAGGTCCTTTAGGCTTGCAAAAAAACGGGACACCCCATATTTGCCGCAATTTCCCCCTGGTCCCAGAAAATTACCAAGAGGGGGCCTCTTAAAACTTTTTTCACGTAGTCACCCCAAATCCTTCATATCCGCTGACTTTTTTTTTTTTTTTTTTTTAGTTCCTCATATACCAATAATGAGTATTCTAGATAGGGTATCTCCTCCTCTCCATATTGCGATGTACCGGTCTCAAGAATTTAATCCGAGATAGGAGAGGAAAGAGAAAACCCCTCTAGGCTTAGCTGTTTGCTATGTCCACTCCATACCCTTTAAACTGGAAGGCCCTTAGTTGGGTTGGAGACCAAGCACCAACAGTACCCAGGTGAAAAAATAGGAATACTCTCATCTGTTCCGCCAAGCCACTAGGGCCGCCCAGATCTTATCTTGACTAGAGCTATTGCATGCTATATCAGACTCACTAATATATATGATGTTTTTCAGACAGTCAGGGAAGGTGGGAGCATTCTCTGACTTCCAGGCCTTGCAAATGTTCCGCCTAGCTAATATCATTACATAAAATATGAATTTGGTCCTCATGTCGTTAAACTGGTATTCTACACCTAAGCCAAAGAGAATTATCTTTGGGGAAATGACCAAATGTATACCCAAAACTTCTGTTATAAATTCTTCGATTTTAGGCCAAAAGGGCGACAATCTTGGACACTCTACAAACATGTGCAAGTCGTTCGCGGCGGAAGCCTTGCAACGTGGGCAACAATATTCAAGGTTCGTAATCTTAACCAATTTTTTGGGGATATGTACGCTCTATAAAAAGTAAACAAATGATTTCGTTTTAAGGGAGCTGATTTCACCACTGTATTTAGCAATTTAAAGGAATCTCCCCATAGAGCTGGGAGATTATCACATTGCAAAGCTTCCGCTTCTCCCCTCCGCTTATTAAGTTCAAATTCTGTGACTTCATCTTTCTCATTTAGTGTCTCATACCAAAAGGAAATCTCTTTTTTCCATCTCCCTTTTTTCTTTACCAGTTCAAACTTAGGGTTAGTTGTTAATCCCAAGGTTTGGTAGCCCACCAGCTAGATAACTAATAATATTTGAACCTGGTGAGAGTTCCATTTGTCAGCCTAAAGAGTGAATCCCACCCTAATAGCTGTGAGTTATCAAGGAGATCCTGCCACTGCATGATACCAGCTGCTTTGAGGGGAAGCAATAATTGGCCTCTGAGGCATTCAGGTGTTCCTGGGGAATCCCATATCGGGGCCTGAGGTGTATAATACGGGATGCCTAGTTTTTTTTTGACAAACACCCAATTCTTCAGAGCCGTATCTAAAATCTTTAATCTAACCTTCTTATAGAATCTTGGGTCCCCGAATTTAAATAAGAAGGATTCGTGCCCTAGAGGAATACCATGTAGTAGCGCCTGAAATAGCCGACCCAAGCAGGATGTATCAGCTTTATCGGCCATTCGTCTAACGTTTTTGAAATGAAAAGAATGGCAGTAGTGAAGAACGTCTGGCATAGCGAGTCCACCTGTTTTCAGTTTTCTTTTCAATTTTTTCAGAGAGATTCTGGGCGATTTAGAGTTCCAGATGAAAGATCCTATTTTTCCTGCAATTTGGCAATGTCTTTAGGATTGAATGACAAGGGTATTGAGTTGAAAAGCAAAGTGACCTTTGGCAAAATAACCATCTTTATTAGGTTAACCCTCCCGAAGATGTTTAGTGGCAGTCCCGACCAACGATGCAAGAGTCCACAGATGTCCTTGTAGACTCTATCCAAGTTTACTTTGGATGTCTCGGAGATATTCTGAACTAAATGCATTCCTAGATATCTCATCCGGGGCTTTGTTTCGGGGAGTGGGTCTTCCTGGTTCCACTGCATGACCTCTGTTTTTTCTTTGTTGATTCTATATCCTGAGGCCTCTCCAAATCTTCTGCCTGATTGAATAGTCGGCGGATTGATACCTCGGGATTGGAAGTATACATTAAAAGATCATCCGCATATAAAGCGAATTTTAGATCTAGTTCATTCATGCGGAAAGGCTTAATTAAAACATCCGATCTTAACTGAATTACTAAGGGCTCTATATATAGATTGAACAATAAGGGAGAGAGGGGGCATCCCTGTCTGGTGCCGCGTGTTATTTGGACCCAGTCTGTAAGTAAATTATTCACAAGAAACTTAGCCTTAGGATGGAGATACAATGCTTTTACGGATGCTATAAAATTAGTTGGAATACCAAACTTTGACAAAGCTTCCCACAAGTACAGCCAGCTAACCCGGTCAAAGGCCTTTGCGGCGTCAATTGCTACGATAGTTAAAGGGATTTTTTCCTCTGTAGCAAAGTCGATTGCCGCAATTGCCTGGAAAGTCAGCTCATTCAGCTGCCTGCCAGGCATAAAGCCCCTCTGATCCTCATGGACCACAGACTTAATTACTTTGGCCAATCTCGCTGCCAACACACCCGCAAAGATTTTATAGTCTGTATTTAGCAGCGAGATTGGCCTGTAGGACTCGACGATCAGGGGGTCTTTAGTCGGTTTCAGAACTAACGTGACTGTAGCCTCTAACCAAGTCAGGGGACTAGACTCTCCTTGCTGATGTATTTTATTAAATAAAGACGTAAGGATGGGAACTACGATGTCAGATCCTATTTGGTATACTTCCACTGGAAGCCCGTCTGGGCCGGCTGCTTTTCCCATGGCCATTCTTTTCAACTGATCATGGACTTCCCCCTCTTTAATCAGAGAACCTAAAAGCAGACTATCAGCCTCAGTTAGATGTGGAAGGCATAGCCCCTCTAACCAATGAACTGCACCTTCGGTTGTTGTTTTATCATCATTCCCCATGTATAAATTCTGCATATATGTTTGAACTTCTTCCAAGATCTCATCATTATCAAATGATGTGTCTCCAGAGCTCTGTATCTTTAGTTTACTTATCTGGTTCCTAGCTCGATCGGATCTAGCCTTCCAAGCCAAGATTCGACCACATTTTTCTCCATAGGAGAAGTTCTGCAGTCTGCTTGCATCCCACCTTTCTTTAATGATTTTATCGAGGTTAGCCTCATATTTAGCTTGTAAACTCTCCAACTCTTTCTGTATGGAAATCAAGTTAGTCTGCTGTTCTAGGGAGGCTTTCTGTAACTGTTGTTCTTTTTGTTTTATTTTAGACAAAGAATCATCCTCTGTCGTCTTCCTAATTTTATTTCTCTGTATCATTATAGTTGTAAATGTTCCCCTTAAATAAGACTTAAAAGCTTCCCACACTATTTGATCAGATGCAGTGGCACTATTAAACGTAAAAGACTCCGCCATATGCTTCAGCAGATCATTTTTTAACCCTTCCTGTAATAGTAGGGATCTATCCAAGGTCCACCGTCTGACTTGAGTACCTTGTGGAAATTTGACTGTTAATTCTACCATGGAATGGTCAGATAATATGGCTGGAATATAAGAAGTAGACACAGTCTCAGGAAGTAGACCTTGGTCAATGAGGAAGACATCAATGCGTGAATGATGTCTGTGTCTATGGCTATAAAATGAGTAGTCTCTATTATTCTGGTTCTTAACCCTCCAGACATCCAATAGGTTGAAATCCCTCATCATACTCCTGAGCTCTCTTTTAGATTTGTGTAATGGGAGCAAGGCAACCCTAGAAGTGCGGTCCAAGCTTGGGTCAAATACTAGAATAAAATCACCACCTAAAATAATAGGAGCCTTCAATTCAAGAAAACTAGTTTTTAACCTTATCAGAGCCTCTGGAGAGTCCTGATTTGGTCCGTAATAGATTGCACATGTCAACTGTGTACTTTTTATGGCTAGAGATGCAGTCAGCCATCTGCCTGTATAATCAGTTTCGTAATTCTCAACTCTTATCCCACTATTAGTTCTAATAATTATAGCCACGCCTCTGGTGTTACCACTCTGTTCTGAGCAGAGAAGGTCCTGTATCCACTTTTGATTTTTAAAGGCTGCCTTACATTCCGGCTGTTCAAGGTGGGTTTCTTCTAGGAGAAAAATATGGGCCCCAGACTTATTCAAGAATTCGCAAATTCTATTAAATTTCCTAATCTACCTCAATCCGTTGACATTCCAATTTATTATTTTAATTTTATTCTCCATATTTCTTATTTATCGTAAAAGAAAGGGTATTCAATTACTAATTTGGCTCCAATGTCTACTCTATTTAAGTGTTGAATCATGCCTATCTCATCTTTTCTAGATATATGAGTACATTTTTTTCTCTTTAACACCCCAACCCCCCACCACCTCCCTCCTCCCCCTTGAGGAACCCCCCCTTATTAGCTTTGGCGATTGTATCGCCATTTGGGGGCCCTACCCCTGATCTGGATTCTGGCCTTAATTGTATCAGCTATAAGATAGTGTACCTACACCTGCTTTTCATCTTATGTTAGTTTTTTTTATTTATATATATTTTGTTCCCTTTATTTATGTATATATATTTTTTCTCTTTATGAGTAAATAGCTCTCATATTATTTTTTTTATTTTTTTTATTTTGTTAATTTTTTTCCCCCTATTTTTGCACACCTGTATTTTATGAATGTATGCATTTATCTATATATGCTGTGCTCCAATTCTTTAAACCCCGTATATTCTTGCCATCAAATTTTTGTGATATCTACTCTTCTCAAATAGTTGATTATAATATTTAACTATCGCTGAGCTTCTTTCAGACTAATGAGAAAGCTATCAACTTCCTGAGGGGACGTAAATGTGTATGTTTTATTATTCAATACCACTCGCAATGAGGCCGGGAACTTCATCATGTCCTGTGCCCCTAACCCTCTTAATTCCTGCATCCGGGTCCCCAACTCCCACTGCCTCTGCGCTGTCACTCTACCGACATCAGAGCGGATTAAGTACTTAGTGGAATCAATCTGAAGTGTGGGATCAATAAGAGCCCTACCTAATATCAGTTCTTTTACCGAGTATGAAAGGAAATCTACCAAAATGTTTCTGGGGGCATTCCTATCGGGATGGCGTCTAAAGGGATCTCTATGCGCTCGCTGTATTTCATTCTCGAGATTGATATCGGATCTGTCCTTCAGGACTCCTTCTCTCACCAACTTAAAGACCAAGGACTTTACTTCTCCATTTTCAGCTCCTTCGGGTATTTTAAAACATTTCAGATTGTTGCGTTTTGCGTGTATATCCAAACGTTCCATATCCTGCTGCAAAGTCTGATTCTGAGCTTTAGATTCAGAAATCGTTTTCGAGTGTGCTTGCGAGACTCTCGTGAGAACTGCTACCTCCCCATCTAAAACTTCTGTTCTTGTGGAGATATCATCTAGTTTACTTTCAAAGTTAGTGCACTTCTCAGTGATTTTCTTCTGATTTCCTTCAGATATTTCGAATTTGGGCAGTAGTTTCGGCAGAAGATCTTCACGTAGGGATCTAAATAAGCTCTCCATATTCTCGCCTCCCTCTTTCTGTTGCTGTTGCTGCTGATGTTGCTGTTGATGATCCGCTCTTTGACTATACTCCCCTAAGGGATCAGCTACCTCAGATGGAGAATTGCCAGCAATACCAACTGCTACTTGAGGGATAGTGTCTGGTAGAGGCTCAGCGGAAGTCTGAGAAGTGGAATTCTCTCTGCTACTGTCCCGTAAATCAGCGCTAGTCATACAATCTCCCAGGTCTGTCTCCGGCTCTGAGAACAGAGGAGCATACTTATTTTGAGACAACACAGAGGAGCTAGGCGCAGGGACAATAGTAGACACCTGAAACTCTGTGGCATAGCCTGCTTGCTGGCTGTATCCAAACTAGATACCGTTTTCTCCATTATTTTAAAGTATGATTTTAGAGAGGGGCAGGTTTTGGTATTGTCAATTTTATTTTCTGTTTTTTCACCTCTTCGATTTTATTTCTCTCCCTCCTTTCTCCTTTTTTTTTGCCGCGGAGTCAAAGGGACAGGAAGCAAACCGTGAGCTTGGTTCAAAGAGGAATGTGGAAATTCCCTCTCAGGTAAGGAGCGGAGGAGATATCTGCTCTTTATAATTGGGGGGGCTGCGACCGCGACTTCTGATACTTTTGATGTTTCCTTAATCTCTAAATTGCCATTTCCCTTCTTTTGGTTCCCTTGTTGTGGGGAAAGTTCTTTCAGAGTTATTAAAGGGGTCTGAATAACCTTAGTGTTTAAATCAATATCAGTGTCCATCCCTTTGAGACCTGTGGACGCGTCGCGGGAAGCCTGTGTCAATGTCTGTCACCTAAAGCAGCCCCCAAGTGTAACACGATGACTCTCTCCAAGCTCTCTGTATGTAAAAAACACACTACAAACACCTAACAAATCTCCTCCCGCCTCTCTGACCCAGGAACGATACCCGCTCACTGCCGTGATCCCGCGTCTTCGAGGGTAAACTCTTGCCGCTGCTGTCTGAATCCTGCGCCATATACTTGATCGGCTTGCTATACCGATCTCTCTTCGCTCGCCTCGGCCCTCAGCCTTGCCGCGTCTGACGTTGAAATCAGCATCCACGCCCATTGAGCCTCCGGGTCCTAGTGCTCACCACTCTGCTCGGCTCGGCTTGCTCTCAGTGGATCACGGAAGAGAGTAAAAGGTGCAAAATATTATAAGGAGATAGTTTTTAAAAGGGGAATAATGGTCCTCCTATGCTCACGGCAAAATTATCGTTTGAGCAACTTGCTAAGAAGGTGCAAGTACTCCAGTACTGCCAGACATCTCCCGATCGGGGACGGAGCTCTCGCGGCTGGCGTCAACCCGCTGCCATCTTCCTCCCGATTTACAAAGGTTTGTAAACATGGAATGCGTGAAATCTACTAGTCTAATTGACTCCCTTAATGATACCAGTTGAGATCTTGTCACATATAGAAGCATATCATTAGTATGTAAGGAGATGGAAAGTGTGATTTTCCCAATCCAATGTCCCCACTGCTCACCCTTTTTAAACACCATAGCTGCAAAGGAGCTCAATAGCCAATGCGAAAAGCAATGGGGACAGTGGACAACCTTGACATGCACCTATGTTAATTTTATATTTAAGCAAAATAAATTGGTTGATTTTCACTTTGGCAATTTGCCTAGCATACAATAATTTAACTCATTGAAACAAGTTTGTGCCTGCCATGGGGTACACAACCGAAATTCGAGATCTGACAGCCTTTCTGTGTTGGAAAGACAGCACGGAAAGGCTGCTGATACCCAACATCAAAATATCAAGGGCGGAAAGAGCCACCCTTGGGATTACAGGTCGCATTCCGGCAGAAGCCAGTCAGAATGACTGGTCGGATTCCTTTTCGACCGCCTTCATTGTAATGAGGCAGTCGGAAAAGGAATCCAACTGGCTTATTACGATGCAGTCGTAAAGTTTCCAACTGAGGGTCGGAGCCTTTTACGACCGCATCGTAATCGGCCCCTTAGTATTTTGTATTCTGTAGTCAGAATAGATGTATGCCTGCATGAAGCAATGTGTAAGGAATCCCTTTCTGGCTTAGGGAAAGAGACCACTTATCATTCATTGATGGGTTCAAACACCCCTCTTGTCATGACTCCCCAAATAGAGCAACCATTTGGGGATTAATAAGAAGGCATTGATAGTGTAGAACTATGTGGGAAGCTGTTACAAATTGGTTTTATCCATTTACTACGCTCAGATTGTTGGCTATCTGATCAGCTCATTTTGGACCTTTATTGTGGGTTTGTCTCCCTATCAGAGCCTCACTCCTAGTAATTTAATGGTAAATTGGACTGCACATTTTTACTACAAGTGTCTGCCTTGTAAGATAATGGTGCTTTGACACAGCTAGGGAAAAAGGCTGCATATGGGTGCAGGCTGCATGTGAGAGACTACAGCCATGAACAGCCTGGTAGCTGCACACAGGTAACCTGTCTGTGGCAGTTTTAAACTGCAAAATTGACCTGTCAAAACATTCCATTTGGCAGGCCAAACCTTCCTTTTAGATAATATTATGTCACTCATATGTAGGACTTATTCACCAAAAAGGCAGGGTTCAGATCTTTAAAAGTAAGACACATAGAAATTAATGTTAAATGTGTACTTACAGGGAAATATTCCCATAGATCATTTTTACTGTAGCAAGGCTGGATACTGCCATAGGGAATCATTGGACCACATTGTTATATTTATTCAATGCCAAGGGCCTTATTACAAGTTTGACAGTCAGACTGCCTGAACAACGAGGCCATGGCAGCCAGGAGACCACAGCGCCCGCGGTCTTCCAACTGCCATATACACGTTTACTGTGATCCCCGCAGTGTTGCTGCAGAGTATTTTTTTTCCACATATATCAATGCCTGTGTGAGCATTTCGACTGTATATGTGTTAGATGCACACATATGCATGATACATGTAGAAAAATACCAACCTACCCATTGCTGCAGTCGGGCCCATATGTGGGCAGTCCAGGCAATGGGTGTATAGTACAAAAATGACTTACCTTTACATCGCCATAAACAGGATCTTAATCCTTGGGGTAAGATGCTGCTGTGAAGGGGGGTCCTGAAGAAATGGATCCACATCAAACTCTGACTGAAATCACAGGAAAGAGTGGGGTAGTCACCCCAAATCCTTCATATCCGCGGACTTGAAGCTGGCACTCTCCACACTGTGGTCAGCTAGTGGAAAGACCAACTCGTAATACCGCAGTGTGGCAAAAGTCCCCTTTTCCTTCCCTATAGCAGCTGCTTTTCCCCAACCGTGAGTCCAGCTGTCTGCGGTGTGATGGTGGTGTCGGCGGTTCAGCCGCAGTCTTTCCAAATGCAATCTGCACATCTCGTAATACGGCGGTCGGCCCACCGGGCTCACAGCATATGGTCTACGACTGCAGGTACAGTGGTTCACAGATCTCCAAACTCACAATAAGACCATAGATTTGAATTGGTAGCAGCTAGAAAAACAAAACACTTTTTACACTCCTTTGAATTGTAATTTAAATTCCTCTTTATTGGTTATGTCGGATTTTAAAATATTATTTGAGAAATGCCATTTTTAGAACGTTGATATTTTTGGTCTAAAGTTTAGGTAGGTAAATTTGTTTATTAGTTAATAAAACCATGAACATTGATTATAGCATACAAAACAGATCATATAAATACATAACATCTAAAATAAAGTTATCGATCATGTGAAACACTCTCTCATTCAACAGCAGTGCCTACACTGATGTCTAAAACTGGGAAGGCCTAAGCAGTGTGCAAATTTATGGAGAATGTGCGGATGTTTACCCAGGGTAACATTTGGACAGAGTTCATTGATACAAAGTTGCTAGGGCTACAATAAGCCAATCTAACATAAAGTGCAAAAGTGCAAAATCTAAAACTGGAAAGGCCTAATTGATATGTGATATTACGGAAAAGGTGTTGATGTTTAGCCAGGGTAACATGCAGACTAGTTTCAAAACTGGTGCTCAACCTGACGGGAACAGCAATAGTAATTGCCCCTAATTGCCCGCCATGATCATAAATACCTACAAGGGTTCTTGTCAAGTGCGTTCTTCTTACCCCTTCTGTATCCATGTTTCTGCTTTGACAAGGGTCTGAAAATTATTCAGGAACTGTACAAGTCTAATGTTCAGCATTGTGTTGCTTGGATCTAGTGACTCCATCTGCTCTGACCTACAAGACCTAATCCCTAGGTTGTTAAATTATTTTCTCAGCAAACCTCTTCGCTGTATGGCCAGGGCGGAGCAGATATACATAACGTGTTGCAAAGTTTAATCTGCCTGATGACATAGGCAGCATTTCTTGTCTTCTCTTTGCCCCCCTACCCTTCACTTTAGAAGGAAATCTAATCACTGGAATATCAGATTGTTAGTTGCAGTAAACTCTGCTTTGTCTTCCGATAGTAGACGGTTTCCAGGAGGGGAGACTTACTTGGAGCTGCATAAGATTTCAAGACCAGCCACCTGTGTGACCCCCCTGGACACCTTTTATTTGTCATTCATCCAGTTTTCCAGGTTAAAAGATTTATTTATTGCTTCCACAGCACTGAACGCACGCACCTTTGAAGTTCGTAGAGTATGGTGTCGCATCAAGGAAAGGAGTGCATGCCCAATTATGTATGATGCCTGATCAGATATACAGGCATTCCATAGGTTACTCAGCTCCAGCATCTCAATGCTGTTTTGAAGATATTTTTGTGTTCGACGTTCCCCCTTGGCAGATTAATTTCAGACCAGACTAAATTGGCCAGTGAGCTCTTGGTGACTGACCGTAGTGTATGGCAGCACTTGATGTATGCTGTGAGCCTGTCGAGTAACTGAATCATCAATGAAAACTCCAGCCTCACTTGAGCGGGCAGTGCCAATCTAGTTAGCCGGAAAATTTGCTTGTAAGTTCTTATCATGATTTTATCAAGGAGGCTGGCTGGCCTCAGTGCCTATCATTATTTCTGATCCACACGTAGAGTTGGTAACAGTTTGGCTTTCATTACTATTAGCAGGATATTGGGTGGAAATCCACATTGTTGAAGTTTGGCCAATAGCCTGTTATGTGGGATAAACGCTACATTGAAATCAATGAAGCACATACAGAGCGGTGTACCTGTGGCCTTTGCTCTTCTGAGTATTGGACCCACTACCATAGGATTTGTTAAAGTGCCTTGAATCCTTGTAATTCCAGTTTGGTTGATTGGAAATTGGCTGGTGTCCAGTGCCCATGTCTCCAAATCATGAAGTAGCAGTGTGAAGAAATCTTTAAGGTCCATGTCCAGAAGCGCAATGTAATGATAACTGCTTGGTGAGGATGCCATGCCTCCTTTAAAAATAGGGTGGATTATTGAGACTTTCCAACTTTAGGGAATGACTCCTTGTGCCAGTGTGTTGTTCAACATTGCTACCAGGAAGGTTGCCCATCTCGATGTTGAGTATTTAAAGAGTGCTTGATGTGACCCATTAGGGACGGGTGCACAGTCAGCCAGTGCTTTTAAAATCATCTTTACTAACTAAGCTGACGTATATGTAAGATGTGCCAATGACCCAGTACAAATGACTGAGTCACACTCACTTATGTTTGCATAATGGACTGCTCTTGACCTTTTTTAATGTTGTTTATGAGTTTCCAAAATGTTTTTGCCTCGTATGTTTTTTAAGCTTGCAGCAGCTGGACCCACGGTGTTTCCTGCTTGACTTTTTAAAAGCCCAGCTCTCCCTTTACAGTTGTCTTTTCTCCTTAAACAGACTTTCTAGTAGATTCTTATCCTTGGGGGTTCATTGTAGCTGCCTGAGAAGCCTGAACACAATAGAACTTTTCAAGCACATGGCTCATGGCATAACTGTATGTTTTCTGTACCCGAGGTGGGCTTCCTTATTCTCTCCACTGACTCCTACGACTTGATGTGCATTAATCAATTCTCTAGCAATTGTTTAACAATACTAATATCTGGTTTGAGGTCTCTGCAACAATCTCCTCAAGGCTGACTACTGCTTCTGCCAAAACCTTGACTGAACTTGAGCTCCACCTTAGGCGTTTCAGCTTTTCAATGTCAGTCTCTCCCTGTAAGGCCGTTTCCACTTCATGTTTACGTAGGGACCTGCCTTCAGTGAGTACCTGTGGGTGGTGGTCACTCTCTGCACAGTGGGACATTATGAAGTGCTGCACTTGCTTGTACAGCAGGAGGGACACCAGTGTATAGTGTAGGTGGGAGACTGAGTTGCCTGATGCTCCTATCCAAGCAGAGGGAATATCACATGGCTTTCAGGCCAAGTATTTCGCAGGCCTTGACTAGTTCCTTTCCTATCTTATCTTTGCGTATTTGAGGAGGCATGTTTTGCGCTGGGAGGAGCGTAACTATTTCTGCATGCTACTCACCTGGATGATAGAATAAAATGAGATTAAAGTTTTCTGAGACTAGCCAATACAATGGATGGTATATGGTTTTTTGAATGAAGCATGTGTGCTGTGAGCTTTGTTTCTAGGAAATTCAAGCTGCCTAGGCTTGTGATAGCTCTCTCACTGGGAAATGCGTATTGAAGCCAGACAGTGCACAAAGAAGGCAGGGTGTAAAGGGAGTGAGTTGTCCTCACAGGATGGCTTAGGAGGAGATGAAACCTGCAATGATTACACTACAAAGAGCCTTTTGCTAGCAAACATAAAGAGGCCTGATACTGGTCTTTTTGTGTCGCTAGCTGAACTAAAGCCAAATCCAGGAAAGGGTCA
This sequence comes from Lissotriton helveticus, assembly GCF_964261635.1. Classification (NCBI taxonomy): domain Eukaryota; kingdom Metazoa; phylum Chordata; class Amphibia; order Caudata; family Salamandridae; genus Lissotriton; species Lissotriton helveticus. Next base: position 541,173,127 of record NC_136067.1, read on the forward strand.
ATGTTAGATAAGGGGGAATGCCCCAATCACAAACTGGACTGGGCATTAAAGGAACCTGAGGGAGAGCAAGACTTTGGACCAGGACTGCAGTAACGGCAACGCCATGGACAGCTGGAGGGACTAGCCCCCTGATGCACTAATGAACTAAGGATTCTCTCTGTAGCTAATCCCAGGACTAGTGGGTTCCTCCATAGCCAGTTATGCTGACCACCTTATGAACCATGAGGACCAATTGGTGGAAGACTTTGACTCTGTGCCCCTAGGGGGGAGGAGTGCATCAGAAGCCAGGCACATGAGAAAGCTGGCACAGGGAGCCAGTGAAACAAGCTCCCTGCAAAGGGCACCCTTTGGGAGGCCAGGAGACCTGCTGATGCTAGAGATTGCCACTTGGCCTAATATGAGGCCAAGATCATTGAAGTAGGCCGAACTGGGCCTGAGATATTCATATTTAAAGGGTGTGACCTTTGGGGTCGGCTCAAAATTCATTAAATATCTACTGAGGAGAGGGGTATGGATGGGCCCCCTCCCCAGATTACATCTTGGCCTTGGGATCCCATACCATGGCCAGCAATACTCGAGGGAATCCAAAGAAAGAGTCCGGGAACTCCATCCCCAATGCACATGATGTGCGAGACGGGCAGGACGGGATCACCCTGCTACACTACTCCCAATCATGGGCCTCTCACAGGCTGGGGGTATAAGGATGCTTATCTCTGGCTTATCATGACCTTAATGTAAAGAAACTGGAGGGAGTTTGCTAGCCAATTTCTTACTGCAGCTGCTTTGGATTGGCACAGGCCAATTTGAACCACCAACACAGTGGGCCTACACCTAACTCACTGTCGCCTTGTTAGAAATGGGATTTCTGGTTGGCTAGGGTATGCACCTAAGCCAGACAGACCCCATAACTCTAGTCAGGGTAAGCGAGTTACACACCCAAGTTAACCCCTGCTCACCCCCTTAGGAGGTTGGCAAAGCAGTCAAGCAGTCTGGACTTTCCCCAGAGGCAATGTTTGAAATGTCTGTGCAACACACACACTCATACACACATACCAGTGACACACTCGACACAAAAAGAGACTCCACACATGGTTATATAAAAATATCGCATATATTGTATATGGAAAACATAGACCACAATCATATAAGACACTTTGGCACTAGGCAGTTGTCATATTATCACATAGATCATAAATCACTCTGCCATAAGGCAATCGTCACAGCATTACATAGACCATAATCACTTTGCCATAAGGCAATCTTCATGACGTTACATAGATCATAAATCACTTTGCCAACCAGGCCACTTACATAACCATACATTTAGTGCAATAAAGCAAAAGATTTATACGTTGCACGTCATAAAAGAACCATAAAGGAAAACATTATCACTGTACATATTAGGTTATTTCTTTCTAATAGTATTTTTTATCCTGTCACCAGGCATAACATGCCACATAGCACCTCATCAGGGCATGAAAAAGATGCAACAATTTATAGCATACCTTAACTACCATATGTCTCCCAAAGCACATAGGGTGTAGCATGCCTGCATTCCTATTTTCTTTGCATGGTAACTCCCACCAAACATATAGGATACCTTTCCTGGTCGCGTGAACCGAACCCCAACAATGCCTGCCCACCTCTGTAGTGAGTACAGAGGGGTGATTGAAATCAACAGTGGGCCGAGTGGCCTCCATTGAGGTTTCCCACCCACTCGGCTAAATGTGAGGGAGTGAAGCATAATCTACATATAAAATGTATGTTTATTTTAATTTTTAATATGATTTATTCAGAAAATTACACTAATATGTATTCAAATATAATTAGATTACTCATTAATTCTATATACCACTTTTGATATTTTAAATACATAATAAATCTTATTTTGAACTTTAGGTGGAATTTTTTTAATTAAACTGCTGAAAAGAATTTTATTTTAATTTTCATATATTCAAAAAAAATCAAGTTTTTATTGAAAATGCATTTTATTATTTAGTTAGCATTTAAAATAAATATACACAATTAACATTTAACATACACATATTTTATCTATTTCTTTCAATGCAATTAACTTTTGGCTTTTCCAAATGCTTTACTATCCAGAGATCTGCCCTGACAGAGGAGGCCTTTGTCAAGTGTGCTGAATGGCAAATAAGGCAGAAAAATTGATACTAGTCATACTTTTACAGTCATATTTATTGTTTTTTCTGACTTCAGCCCCAGTTTCTAGCGGTTGATATATGCTACTTTTGAATAACTTTATACTTATATATAATTATGAAGAGCTCAAAGTTGTAAAGTTACTGAAAAGTGTAAGACAAGTAAACTTGAGGGAATGGGAAATGATCCTGATACATGTACATCATATCCACAAATACAATTCATACATTACATATTTTTAGCTATGAAGATATTGCGGGCCTGATTATGAAACTGGTGAACCATGGACTGCCAGACTCACGGTGGCAGTCCAGAATGACACAATGGGAAGTCAAGAGTCGACCCAGGGCATCTAACCTTGGTGTCCAGGCTCCAAAATAGACAGCTTTAGCTGCTAGGTCTGGTGCCAAATAATGACAGCAACATAAAACAACCGTTTTCAATGCCTTTGGGACCTTATATGTATTTAGCAATGCAGCTCATTAGCCTGGGTGCTGAAACATCTACTGTTCTTTAACATGGAGGGAAAGTAAGCACCAAACTGCGTGACACGCCAGGTATGGGAACACATGGAGAGAAATATTGCATTTCAGCGGGAAATGGTATAGTCCAAAGCTCTACTTTTAATATAAAATCAGGGCCTTCGGTGGTCATATTACTGAAAATACAAGATGTGAAAAATATGTTATTGTCTATGGGTGCTTGTGGAAGACAATTTCTATGGACTATAAGTATATACTAAAGTATATACAAGCGGTCTCGAATGCGCGACCTAAAAAGGTGGAAGGGATTTATATCTGGAAAACATTTATTGCTCCATGGAATTTTGACTTTGGTGTGTCGCAAACACCTTTCTTGCATTCGAATGAAGAGCGAAGCTTACAATTCAGATATATATTATTAGGGTTTGGTGATGTGCTATTCCTCTAAGAAACATTTAAAAGGCTAAATAGTGCATTGTACAGGTCAAGTTTCACCTAAAATGGCACACATTCAGAGGTTCAACCATTTTCCTCCCCAGTGGAGGAGGGATCATCCTCCTAAGAAAAAATTGTGGTAAAACAGTGGATGCTTCAGCATGACATCATTAACATTGACTGAGGAGCTACATGTCATCCAGGCAGAAGAAATAAATAAAAGTTTCAAATTCCAATATTCATTTAAATATATTTGTAAAATGCAATTATTTTGTATGAAACATGATCATTCCATTTTCTAAAAAATCATGCATTTCATCATAAAACATAGATGTTTCATTTCATATAAATGCATTCCGTTGCCATAATTCCCACAAAGCTTGCCATTTTTATGAGAACACAGTATAATGTAGTGACGTGACAGGTTTGCTTTTTCAGTAAAACATGTGTGGGGCCCAAACATCAGACTGTCAGGTTTACCAATCACTCACATGTAATTCTGTGATAGATGGACAGACTTACATACATTCATTATTGTTATCAAATACCAGGGAGGTACACTATACAGAAGGGATTTATACCATTAATGTACTAGAATTCTCTAAGAATGACCACAATATGTCATGAATCGACACAATTGTTCCTCCTGCACAATTCTGCAATGAATAACGACACTTATGTCAGGACATTCTACAGTATGCCAAGGAAGGCCAATTTATTATGCCAGGGACAGCCAGAATGATTTGAAAACATAACTAATATCTCAGGGATTGCCCACTATTGTACAATACAGCAAGAATGGTGTCTAGAAAGTTCACTATATGTCAAATATGGGCCAATGTCTCACCAGGGACAGCAAGATTGTTGCCAAATATGCCCTCTATAAGTCAGGGAGGAGGTACCACATCTCACACACCGGCGGTGTCGCCCCTAAGGACTCTGGTCAATGTAGTAAAGTGTTTGCGATGCATCATCTTTCGATCTTCTGCTATCTTCGCTATCTTCGCCATCCCTGGACACGTGTTTCGGGGTATTACCCCTCATCAGCAGGGATAGGCCGTGTACTGGGGTTGCCGATGGCTGCCAATATCTGCCAGGTATAGTACCACTCAGGCGCGTAGGTGCAGGATCCCAGGCTCGTCAGCCCGCTGCTCAAGGGAGCTTTAAAGTTACAAATGGGGGTGGGGTCGCACACTACTCACACACCGGCGGTGTCGCCCCTAAGGACTCTGGTCAATGTAGTAAAGTGTTCGCGATGCATCATCTTTCGATCTTCTGCTATCTTCGCTATCTTCGCCATCCCTGGACACGTGTTTCGGGGTATTACCCCTCATCAGCAGGGATAGGCCGTGTACTGGGGTTGCCGAAGACAGCGAAGATAGCAGAAGATCGAAAGATGATGCATCGCAAACACTTTACTACATTGACCAGAGTCCTTAGGGGCGACACCGCCGGTGTGTGAGTAGTGTGCGACCCCACCCCCATTTGTAACTTTAAAGCTCCCTTGAGCAGCGGGCTGACGAGCCTGGGATCCCGCACCTACGCGCCTGAGTGGTACTATACCTGGCAGATATTGTTAGCCATCGGCAACCCCAGTACACGGCCTATCCCTGCTGATGAGGGGTAATACCCCGAAACACGTGTCCAGGGATGGCGAAGATAGCGAAGATAGCAGAAGATCGAAAGATGATGCATCGCGAACACTTTACTACATTGACCAGAGTCCTTAGGGGCGACACCGCCGGTGTGTGAGTAGTGTGCGACCCCACCCCCATTTGTATCCTTAGCTTTGTGGGGGCCGTTGTGGAGATTAAGCAAGCTATTGCCCAGAGTTGCAGAGTGGGACTCCATGATTGGAATAGGCACCGAGGTGAGAATTATCAGGTCTGTGGAATTTTTGAGCCCAAGACCAGCTGAGGCGGGGAATTGAACCCTGGTCCCGGGCTAGACCTCTGCATCAGGGTCTGCCGCTCTAACCATTGAGCCACACTTCTCAATACCCAATTGAAGAGCTAGGGGTGGTGAAGGCAGAAGAGTGAGGTGAAAATAATAGCTATATCAGTTGGTCCCTGGGCCAAGATTAAAAACAGGGCACTATGGGAAGTGATTAAACCTCCTTTTAGTGTCAAACAAAGGTCAACATGTTTCAGCTCATAACCCTCAACAGAGATGTTACGGCTTTCTTCAGGACCTAATTTCCATGCTGCTGCTCAAAGTGATCAAATAAAAAAACAAATAAAATTTATGACATTTACAAAACCTTCCAGTGATCCTATGAGACCTCACAAGGTGAAGGATTCACTGGCGGTAACCGGCTAATGTCAGGAATCATGCTTTAACCTATCCTGGCATGGAGCTCAGGGTGCTCTTTGTCCTGGTAACAGAGATCTGACCAGCCGCTCACCACGCCAAGGAGGGGGAACGCCAAAACCTGTAATTGTCCAAAGTTTGCTTTACTTATTATATATACTGGTCAAAGGTGTGTGATGTAATAATGGGTATTTAAACTGTACAGATTACCGCAGTACTGTAACGGTATTTTTTTTAAATCAACCCATATGTATTGATATATAGTAATACACTTGTTAGGTTGGCCCTCAAAAGAAAAATCTTTTATTATAACTCATTATTTTCAATTTAGATAAGTTGTAGTCGGAATTGGTGCATGTTATTAATGAAGATATAATTGCCAGTTGTAGTGAAATGGACACCCTTGGCATAATAAAGAAAACTATTTGAAAACATAATGTTAAGGTGATGCATGGAGGACATGTTGTAATCATTTAGAAACACAGACACAATTTTGTTTTTATGTCTGCATGTTTCATCGTACTTCGCAGCATTTTTCATAGAGTTTTTCACATAATGGGTGTAAGGAAATAAACGAATTAAAGATGTAAAAGTTGATTTCATCTCAATTTTGATTTTCACACCTGTGATGTGACCAATATCATTGCCTCCATAATGAATATTCATACCATGGGAATAATCACCATTAGCTGGTGTAGTAAAGTGAACGCTCTGTGTAATAGCCTACAAAAGTGCCCAATGATCTTGTTTGTACATATAATACTTCTGAAAGAAGCATTTTGATTGGTTCTATACAACATTGAGCAGCAAACATAGCCCAAACAGTACAAATGCAGCCCATTAATTCTTAGAAAGGCTAGACTATTAACTTTTAGCATACTATAAGCGGTATACAGCTATTTCAGTTGAAATGAAGGTCACTAATTTGAGCCCAGTAATACCAATGTACAACCCTAATTATTTTGTAGTGTAGTTCCTATCATCCCAATAGGCTCTGCGCATTGGAATAATATCTTCAATAGTATAGACGTAGGACAGAGGTTAACTAGGTCTTCTACTGTCGATATTAGACTTAAAGTTATGTGTGTGCCAGCTAGCTCAGAGTTCACTAGAAACTTTCTCGAATAGACAAGGAGGAGTTTAACTTCCCTGGATAGACAAGAAGGGATTTAGTTTCTGACAACCATAGAACATGACAACTTTGCTCTCCCCTAATCAAGAGTGTATCTCTAGAGTCGTGTGAAAACAAAAGACAACTTATTTTACTCAGTCAGTTCAATGCATTCTTAGTTTCACCAGATTGTAGAGAAAAGGAAGAGACGGGCGTGTTCAATAAAAGATGTTATTTATTGATCAGTCTCTTTTCTCATACAAGAGAAATGAATCGCTATTATTGCAATACTTGGATTTAAGTAAAGTGCATACAGTAATAACAGAATTATAAAATAATACTGTAAAAGCATTGATATGGTTTCTTAGCCATATGATACTTAAAATGGATAAAATAGATACATACATATATACATTGACTAATCGTACTCAACTGGTGCTTCTAACTACGCCTACCCCAATGTACCTGACCTAAGCCTAATACGTGGCGGGAGTAGATAAGTAGCAGTTTAAGTTAAGTTTGTTTTGCCAAGGGTCTGCTTCAAGAATTCTCTACAAAGGATGATTCAGTTCAGTACCTGGGAGTTTAGAAGGCTGGAGGGCTGGTATCTCTATCTCAGGTCTTGATATTCCAGCTGCCTGCGAGGGCTGCTTGGAAGCGCCGGAGCTGGATTTCTCGGCAGGAGAAAAGGCAGCGTCTCTCTCTCTCAGCGCGTCAGAAAGGAGGGGCAGCGTCTGTGGGCTTCTCGGCAAGTCTCGCTGCTCCAATCTTGTCACCACCTCGTGTGTTTGCTTAAGGCAATGTCGGTATTATTTATACCTGAAAGGTGCCGGGATTGACGTAAGGATGGACACAAATACGTCAATAAGGATGTCATACGAACTTGATCGTTCGCACATTCTTTACTGAAGTTCTCGGCTAAATCAAAACAATGGCTGTGGGGATTTCCCAGATCGTGGTAGGTTTGATTTGTTTTGAGAACACCGTATGCCTATTAGGGGGCTGGAGGAATAGTGCTTGCCTAATGAGATGGCATGCGCTATGACCTAATCAGATAACTGGCTTCTGTGCCGTTGTGTGGCTAATCAGATAACGGATTTCTGTGCAGTTGAATGGCTGCTAGTTAATTATTAACCAGACAAGGGTCAGAAACAGGGGGATCGATACAGTACCCATAATAAATACACCACACCCACTCCACGTAGTCTATGTCCATATTTACAAGTCTAGGCATAGTAAACATACTAGTAGTGCATGTGTATACCGAACCACCCCAAAATACAATCATTTGCATAATGAAATTTGGAAATGCGAAATACACGAAAAGATGAGTATAGTTACTATATGCACTTCAAGCAGTATAATAAATGCTAAATCTAAACGCATATTTTGAAATAAGCATGAATGAAATGCGGAAATTACACATGAAATGGCTCTTAATACAGAAGAAAAAGTCGAGACCATCTCATCACAAAATCATAATACTCGTGAACATGCTAGAGGGTAGCTAATGTGTCTTGAGTAGCTAAATATAGAAATTTTGTTCTCTAAGAATAGTCCTACTTTAAGCAGAAGATAAGTGTCCCAAAAAATTCGTAAATATTTTGGAATGGAAGGGGAAAAATTGTCTCGCTCTCTGTAAAAACTGGTGAGAAAAATTTCTTTTTGCTGTTGAAGGCCAAATACAGGGTGTAGGGAACGCCGTGTGCTAGTTTGCTCAAAGTCATTCTTTCTGCTCTGGTGAAAACATCATATTGTTGAGACTTTCGAAAAAACTGTCAACTGCTTCTTGTGAAAGTTCCACTAACTCGGATAAATTTTGTAACATGCATTCATGAGCATGATTGCCTTCATTGACGTTTCGATCAGCATAGCTGACAGAAGGTTGTACCTGATCGATGCTGCTTTCATCTTGTACTTCACAACTCTTCAATCGTAGTGGTGAAGTCTCCACGAATGCCGTCATCAGGATTGGTAGCCGCTGGGGACAGCACAATGCATGAGCCGTTACCGGACCCAACAAAGTCTCTGCGTCTATTGGCACATCCGATTGTAGTGTCAGACAGGTGTCCAACACACATTCTTCGCCGCATAGCAAGCACCTTAATACAGGCATAACACAACTTTGCCACATCGGTCTGAATGAAAGAAACCAAGTCATGTTCAAATCTCGTAGCCGTGCTAGTCCAAGGACTTTAGTTATGCGGTCCCGGTAGCCAATAGCTCGGATTGTTTCTTCCATTATCGCTGGTGTCTGGTCTGTGACGTGGTTTGCCATAGCGAAGTAACAGGATCAAAAATAGGATGCCTGCCACTAGTCCCAAAAGGAGAGGAAGTCCGCCAAAGATGGAATGGACAAAATCAGGAAAAATACCCAGGATGGCTTTGAATGGGGTTAAAGCTCCCGAAAACACTGTCTTAAATACACTTGCGATTCCGCTTGTATCAGAAATATTTAAGATTTCGCTCAGTATTTCTGCGAAATGTATGGGGGAATTGGTTGATAACAGTGAATGAATCTCAGCCGTTGTCCTTGCAACTTGGAGATCATATGTTTCTTTTGATGATGATAACATGGTTGGCGTCTGTAGGAGCACTGTCTTCATTCTGCTTAAAGTATCAATTCGAATAGAAGAAATTTTCAAACTGGGCCACAACCTTGCCTCCCTGTCTCGGGCATCGTTCGGGTACAATACTCGTTCACAGCACATGACCTTCGTAGTCACGGTTATGAGATAAGGTTTTCCGGGCAGCAGACTGCAACATATGCGATCTACAATTAGAATGTAACTCCCGTTCGAGAGTCTCCTAAAGAATGGTTCTATCTGTGTTGCAGGTGTGCCTAGCTGGTGAAATGAAAGGTTATTTGAGTTCCCTTCACATGCTCCATGTAAACTAATACCCTGACACAGAAGTGTACCGCTTAGTGACCTTTCACAATTATTGCCACTAAGGAACACACTTCGTCCTTTATTACTAACACATGCGTGTGTATAGGGCAAGTTCCATGTTGACTTAATGTATCCTTTACCCAACCTTTCATACTGGCCTGCCAGTATATATTTTTGGCAGTATTGAAACTGGAAAGTTGTTATCGGAATATTTATTATCCCATGTATTATCCATTCAATGACAGGTCGTTCTGACATTGTCAATGGTAATCTCTCAAGTTTTTCAATGCTCAGAATTGTATAGTCAGCACCCTTCTGTGCCAAACTGATTTGTTTATCAGTAAGGTTAAAGATATTAAATAGTGACGTTGTGTTGATTAAACGCCAAGGCACATAGCCTGAACGCAGATTTTGTAACGTCCAGCCAAGCTGTACAATAGAACGCAATTGGGACTGACCGTGTTGTAACATCAGTAAGTCTTGCGATATTATATCGATTGCTGAAGATAAAATACTGTCCAGTGAATATATTCTGGAGGACAGAGTCATTAACCCATTGTCCACAACAGAAAGGGATTTTTCCAAATTAATACTGTCAATTTCCCGTATTTTTTCTGCTGTCTCAATTTGAGTTACTTTCCAAACTTCATTGTAAGCTGCATATATAGAGGCCGCTATGAAACGTTTTTGACGCTGTTTGCGTGGTCCCATAATGAAATCACGCAAGTCAGCACCTTCTTGAAGTAAAGTTAGGTGTTGCTTAATTTCTGCCAGTGTGGATGTTTGTAGCCATTGAAGGCAGAGCTTGCCCACACTGTAAGTAGTTACTATCCCTGGATGTTGTCTTTGGGAATATCTAGGGTCTGGCCTGGTCAATTTGAACCCCTGTATTTTGTTCAGGAATCTGTCTTGACAGTTATTTGTGTCTGTGGGCCAGATCAACCATTGTTTCCAATCAGGATGTGTTCTGTTTTGGTTTAAAATATGGTTTACGTCTATCTCAACATCTATAGAGTTATTACTATTCGTTGTTGGCTTTGGAATAGACGGTTTGTTTAAGTCTTTGATTTTGGCTAAGCCAAGACAGGTAGTTTGTTGAATAGTGTCATTCAAAAATATAACTTGTTCTGGGATCATGCAGGCTCTGAACAATGATTCTATACCTTGTACTTGCCAATCTTTTGTACCCCAAACCGTTTTTGTTTCAATGTTACTGTTCCAGAAATCAAAACCAAATGTATTCATTTGCTCAAAAAATGAATCTGAATATATCAATCTTGTGTTGGTAAGCATGGTCTTCATACCTGTCTTATTTGACAATTTGAAATAAAATGTTCCTGCATTACTTGTGTTAAACCCTGAAAAGTATGAATATTTATCAAAAAATGTTTTGGAACTACCCTTTGGTGGAGTAGCACAATGTTCCCATTGGTTATAATTTAAAACATTTCTAGGTTGTGCAGATTCATGGAGATAATGGTTACCATAGTGGTTATAGCAGAACATTTGATCATAATTAGATGAACCCTGTAAATAATCATGTTCTGTAAACTTAGCAGACATTACTAGGTCAGACATCATATCATTAATACTTTCAAAGTCCCAATTATCAGCAAATGTGCTTGGTTTTACAAAGTCACTTAACGAGATCTTAAATTGGTGTGGATACTTCAGGATTTCAACCGGGCCATAGATTTCATAATCAGTATTGTCCCATGCTACACCGCCTGGTATAGGATTGGCTGTGAAGTTCACTGAAGAAAGTTCTCTTTTCTTGACGTGTGAAGTTGTGTGTGGTTTAAGGACCAAGTTGATTTTCTGGCTTGCTGTGTCCATTTTAGCATATTTTCCCTCAATGAAATGTCCCAAGCATAGTACCATGATGAGCCAAAGTATGAGGACAAATGCACCTAATGTCACCCAAATTTCAATCCATGGAGAAGTCAGATAGGTTCTCTTTAGTTGCTGAAAAAGTTCCTTTGCTTTGTCTTTAAAAGTTTTTGTTGGTGGCTGTACTTCTGGTTCGCTTTGTTCTTCTGAAGAATCATCGAAGTTGATGAAGTAGCCGGATGCTGTTCTGTCAATTGTTCCAATTGCTTCTGGATTACTTTTTGCTTTTGGCTTTTGCTTTGTTTCATTAGACAACTCTGTAGTTACATCATCGTAGGTAGTTGTTTCTTGATGAAAAGCTTTGATTTGGGTTTTAAGAGGTTCAAGTTCCATTGCTTTGTTGCATAGTCCTTGTTGTTTCACTGTAGATTTTCCAAATGTGATCAGTCTTTCAGTTTGAACCTCTGTGGATGTAGCAAACTTTGGTGTTCTGCTACTTCTTGGGAGTCCACTTGGCCTACTATTTGTTATCGGCCACATGATTGTGGTTTAACCAGGTCGATGGATATGACTCGGTTCTCCTTTTTACCAGCAAGGGGCGGTAGTACTACTGATCTTGTCCCGTTGATAGACAAGACAGGAACTGCTTTTCTGTAAGAAAGCCCAAATTCCTTCTTTACCGCGATCTTCTCTCTGACCAGATCCCCGACTTTTGGAATTCAGACAGACCTTGCTGGGACAGGTGGTTTTTCTTCAGTGGTTGTTGGCTGCTGTTTCAACTTTATGTTGCTCAGGTCTTTTCTTGTTTCATTTAAGTCCTGTAAAATAGCCAAGCGATCTTTGATATCAAAGCATTTTTCTTTAACCACTGAAGTCTGACTATCTAAGTCCTGGATTAACATTCTAGTCCCAAACAATAGTTCGTACGGACTGAGTCCTTTCAGAGAATTTCTTGGCAGGTTATTTAGACTACGTTGGACACTTATTAAATGTTTGACCCACCCAGCTCCCGAACCTAATACCTTTGCTGTTATAGATTGCTTTATGCCTTGGTTTTTTCTTTACACCATCCCGTTTCCCTCAGGAAGGAAGTGAGAAGAGTCCCGCAATGCAATGTTAATTCTGGCCATGCACCCTCCATAAGCTGTTTTTAGAGCTAAAGGAAAGATTTGGGTCAGAACATAACATGCTTCTAGCGTATATGCCATTATAGACTCGCAAATCTTTTATAACAGTTCAGACGTCAGCCGAAAGTTGGGGTCTACATTATAAGTGAAAATAGTCTTTACATGTTAATGTGACGCATTATTCATACTGGTTTTTATTTTTTGTTGATTTGATACATTCTGGAGTGAAACGCCATGGTATTAAACCGTTTCTCTCGCCACTGCGATCTCTATTGCAGTCTGGGCAGTTTTTTACAAAAATGTGATGATGCAGGCTCATGCCTGGCCACCAGTACACTGATTGTAATTCTTCCAGAGAATCTTTTAGCTTAAGGTGTCTGAGACCCTCACCCATATGTGCGTCTGCTATTAACAAGCCTCTCCTGTCCATGTTTGGAATTACTCTATCCCCCACTCCAGGGATTCGAGCAAAAGGAACGGAGTTTGCATCGATTATGTATGTATAATTGAGTGGATAATTGATCGGTAGTGCAGAGCAGTCGCCTTTTGATGACGTTTTTACTGCCAGCACAGTTTCACCGTCAATGTATTTTACTGCACGCTTTTTTGTAGCTACGGAAGCCGATTTAGTTGCTACCGCTGTGGCTGTCTCAGCCAATGAATTCCCTGCAACGTGAACGCCATCACGCTGATGACTCAGTGAGTGTATCACATGAGTTTTTGGTAGTTCTTTCTGTAAAAGAACTACTTGTTCCCAAAGCACTTTTTGCTTTATTGTTGCACCTGTGTCATCTTTGTAACCGTTTTGAATCCATTTCTGTAAATTGTTATTGTATGATTTGACGCAGTAATACGAATCGCACACAATAAGTGTCGGAAATTCGCGATCGGCATTATCTAGCGCCATTTTTAACGCTATTATTTCAGTTTGTTGTTCTGAATTATTTTCCACTGAGTGTGTTTTTGTAAGTAGAGGTCTTAATTTACCTCCGCGCCACACTTCTTTTACAATTTCGCATGTGGCGTTGTAAGCCAGCTCTCCCCAAACTGAGGGTTGAGCATGACCGTCTGTATATATTACACAGGCGTACTGTCGTAAAGGCAGAATGTCGATTGGCAGAGGGTATTCTCTCTCATATTCTAGATATTTTAATTCTTTCATTTCCGGGTCAAAATAGTATTTTACTTTGTCTGTAGCAACAGAATTTACCCATTGTATCCATTCTGGATTCAGTGCCGTTGTCGGTAAATTACATGGTGTTGTTAATGCCTCAAAAGCTGATTCTGCTGTTCTGACTGTAACCTGTCTACCGTCGGCTTGGTATTTCTCTTTTGCTACAGCTGTCTGAACCGCATGAACAATGTTTTCCTTTATGCTGAACCTTTTTTCAGCTTCTGTGTACAAATGTGATTTGTATGCTATTGGTACCTTTTCTCCCTCATTAGAGGTCAGGTACGTGAATCCGCATCTTCCTGGGATGACTCGAATCACAAGGTTGCGTGTGTTGTCACGTGTTTGTAATTTTGTTTTAACTAACATATCTGTTTGTAAAGATCTCAAAATTTCTGTGTGTTTTTGAGTCCAATTGATTCTTTTAAAATCTGGTTTTATAAGATCATAGAGAGGTTTAACTCTCTCTGCATAATTTATAATGTAAGTTCTTCCGAAATTTAGGAAACCTAGAATTGATTGTAAGTTTTTTAGTGTTCTAGGTGCTTGGATTACAGCACATTTCTCTAGGAAATTGTCAGCCAGGCTTTTGCCTTCACTTGATAGTTCATATCCTAAAAATAGGACAGTTAGATGGGCAATTCTTGACTTTTTAAAGTTGAATTTGTAACCCTCTGCTGCGAACCCAAGTATTATGGTGTTCACTCTCTTCAAGTGAGTATCCAAGTCATCATCTGTTAGATAGATGTCATCGACATAAGATAATGCCTCATCATCATATATTTGTAGTAACTCTGTTACTCTTGCTGAGAATAATCCTGAGCTGTTCTTGAACCCCTGGGGCAAACGACAAAAAAAATTTTGCGCGCCATTTATTGAGAACGCGGTCAAATATCTGCTCTCTGGTGCTATATTTTGACAGAAGAATCCATTAGAGATGTCTAATGTTGTTTTGTATTTTTTACGCACTATGTTATTCATTAGTGCAGCACTATGCGAGTTTTGTACTGCAAAGGTTTTGCAACATGAGTTAAGGTGTCTGTAGTCCAAAACAAGACGATATGAATTGTCTGGTTTGGAGACAGGAAACAAAGGATTATTCATTTGTGAGGTGCAAGTTTCAATCACCCCCTGGTATTCAAGTTGATCTAGGATCTCTTTTACCCGTTTTTTAGCTTCTTGCTTAATTGGGTACTGCCGTTGTGCAGTAGGTTGTGATCTTAACTGGATTTTGTGAGGAGGAGAGTCCTCATCCCATCCCACATGGTTTTTATATAATGCAGGAGCTTGGGCTACTGCCCACTTTCTTGCAAGTGTATATTTTTTATGAATTGGAATATGATTTGAGAAGGCAGGCATAATTATTTCTTCGCCATGAGGGCACTCCCTGACAAACTCTGGTGGCCAGTCTCTTTCAGCTAGAAGGATGTCATAGCCCTTGGAGAGATTATCCCAAAAGAGACCCCTTATTTTCCTAGTCTTATCCCCCTCTATACGCAATGTTATTTCATATATTTTATGAGGTTTGCTAACTCTGGTATCTGCAGTTTCCACCTGAATGTATTCATTCGTGTCCACTGTCTCCAGATGATTCATAAGGATCTTGCGAGCTATGCTCACTTCTGCTGCGCTGTCTAGCATTGTCTGAGCCCATTCTCCATTTTTCAGCTGTGTCCTCAGTATTCTCGGCATGGTTGATTACTTTAATACTGGCTACCTTCTTTTTTGGAAACTGTAATTTTTTATTTTGATGCGCAGGTTCCTTGTCTTTGGGCTTGACGTGCTCTTCCCTGTGTTCTGATCGTCCTCTTCTTTCCGATTTCTGCGAGGAAGTCTGAAAAGATTGAGACGGACGTGTATCAATATCTTGATATCTATCAGGTTTTTTCAGATTATCCCTATTTCTAAGGTTGTATTTTTTCTCAGAGGGCTCCCTTTGGGGAGACTTGTGTCCTTGGTACGGAGATCTTTCTCTCCGCCGAGGAGACCTTCCTCTGGACTGGAATCTTTTTTCTTTAGGAGTGGATTGTTTATTTCCATCCCAGCTCTTTTTTTGAGTGTTTAGATTATTTTTAATAAATATTTTTTCAGGTTTTTCAATAAGTTGGGGTTTCACCGGTTTTCCACCCAAACTATCTCTTCCTAGTTCTTCCTAGGATTTTTCTATGATTCTGGCAATTTCAAATGGTTGGTCTGCTATATCTGTCTCTTTCAACCTCTGGCGGATCGCCACATTTGCTGCTTCTCCCTTTATATTGGCTAATAATATTGCCGAGACCTGCTTGAAGTCGTTTAGTAATTTCATACCAAGAGTTAAAGCA
The DNA here is from genome assembly GCF_964261635.1 of Lissotriton helveticus. Taxonomy (NCBI): domain Eukaryota; kingdom Metazoa; phylum Chordata; class Amphibia; order Caudata; family Salamandridae; genus Lissotriton; species Lissotriton helveticus. The sequence goes on from NC_136067.1 coordinate 541,188,968, forward strand.
GGTTCTGGACTGTATTCATCTTGAATTTGTTTTAGCACATCTGGTATTACTGACATGGATGGAACACCATGTGTTTTTGTGTAAATGGAAGCAAAGACTGTACCCCAAGTGTCACAGTCCTCCACATGTGGTGCGATTCCCATTGGAAGACAGATAGTCAGAATCCTGTGTTTCTCAACCGGGGTGGTATCTGGAAATACCGCCTCTATTTGAGTGATTTTTTGTGCTAACCAGAATGGAATTTGTTCCCGTTTTGCGGGTACTTTACCTAGACAGGACTGTATGTTCTGTGGTGTAATTTTATTTGTGTTCCCCTGGTGAGGGATCAGCTGTGGAATTTTAATAGCTGGTTGGACTGTTGAAGTCCGCATTACATATTGGACTAATTGTCTGTGTATTTTAATTAGTTGTTTTAGCTGTGCTAAAAGTTCTGGTGCAGACATTTCTTCAATGTCTGGATGTGGTGTGTATCCGGATAGGACCGGCCACGTTGCTCCTGGTCTACCTAGTGGACCGAGCCTGGTGATGTGATTATTATATTTTAGGGCGCCATTAAACCAGAGCAGGTGCTCTTGGTATTTGAGTGGTATTTCCACCTCCTCGAAAGGAGTGTACTCATTTGGAGGTTCCTCTATTTTGTAATAGTGGAAGTCCTTTGTTACAGCGTTTGCTGCTGGAAAGTTTATCCATGAATAGAATACCTCTGTCTGCCGATATTCGTGTGCCTCGATTACGAATATGACTGTACCACCTCTCGGTGTCAGCCCATTTTCTATAAGTTTTAAAGTTATAGATTTTCTTATGTTGACCGGGTTGAGTATTGCCTCCGGGTCTTGCTGTAGCAGAGTATTGTCAGCTGCTAGGAGTTCAGCTGCTATTCTAACTGTCTCCCTTTCTTCTTCTTCAGCTTGTGACATTCTAATGTCAAGAAGGTTATTTTATTTATTTGCAGATCAGGTTTCTATGGAAACAAAGATTAGATGCACAATATTTTGGAACAGTGTATCCTTCAACGTTGAATAAACCAAGAACCATACATAGAAGTCTCCTCCTACTAAGTTTGGCGGATTTAACCTTTCACCCACTCCAGACGTCTTTGGAGTATTATGGGGAAAAAGGGTCTGTGTGAAAAAGCACGACTGAGTTACTCTAATGTCTTACGTTAGATTTATCGCCCATCCAAACACGTTGGGCGCCATGTAGTGTAGCTCCTATCATTCCAATAGGCTCTGCGCATTGGAATAATATCTTCAATAGTATAGACGTAGGACAGAGGTTAAATAGGTCTTCTACTGTCGATATTAGACTTAAAGTTATGTGTGTGCCAGCTAGCTCAGAGTTCACTAGAAACTTTCTCGAATAGACAAGGAGGAGTTTAACTTCCCTGGATAGACAAGAAGGGATTTAGTTTCTGACAACCATAGAACATGACAACTTTGCTCTCCCCTAATCAAGAGTGTATCTCTAGAGTCGTGTGAAAACAAAAGACAACTTATTTTACTCAGTCAGTTCAGTGCATTCTTAGTTTCACCAGATTGTAGAGAAAAGGAAGAGACGGGCGTGTTCAATAAAAGATGTTATTTATTGATCAGTCTCTTTTCTCATACAAGAGAAATGAATCGCTATTATTGCAATACTTAGATTTAAGTAAAGTGCATACAGTAATAACAGAATTATAAAATAATACTGTAAAAGCATTGATATGGTTTCTTAGCAATATGATACTTAAAATGGATAAAATAGATACATACATATATACATTGACTAATCGTACTCAACTGGTGCTTCTAACTACGCCTACCCCAATGTACCTGACCTAAGCCTAATACGTGGCGGGAGTAGATAAGTAGCAGTTTAAGTTAAGTTTGTTTTGCCAAGGGTCTGCTTCAAGAATTCTCTACAAAGGATGATTCAGTTCAGTACCTGGGAGTTTAGAAGGCTGGAGGGCTGGTATCTCTATCTCAGGTCTTGATATTCCAGCTGCCTGCAAGGGCTGCTTGGAAGCGCCGGAGCTGGATTTCTCGGCAGGAGAAAAGGCAGCGTCTCTCTCTCTCAGCGCGTCAGAAAGGAGGGGCAGCGTCTGTGGGCTTCTTGGCAAGTCTCGCTGCTCCAATCTTGTCACCACCTCGTGTGTTTGCTTAAGGCAATGTCGGTATTATTTATACCTGAAAGGTGCCGGGATTGACGTAAGGATGGACACAAATACGTCAATAAGGATGTCATACGAACTTGATCGTTCGCACATTCTTTATTGAAGTTCTCGGCTAAATCAAAACAATGGCTGTGGGGATTTCCCAGATCGTGGTAGGTTTGATTTGTTTTGAGAACACCGTATGCCTATTAGGGGGCTGGAGGAATAGTGCTTGCCTAATGAGATGGCATGCGCTATGACCTAATCAGATAACGGGCTTCTGTGCCGTTGTGTGGCTAATCAGATAACGGATTTCTGTGCAGTTGAATGGCTGCTAGTTAATTATTAACCAGACAAGGGTCAGAAACAGGGGGATCGATACAGTACCCATAATAAATACACCACAATTTATGATGTACTTTGTGGTTGGATCAAAACTATTCTACAACTATAACTAACTTTAGTCATATGAGAAAAGTATCCAATTGTATGATTTGCTATAAATAACATATGGATTTAACAGTAATACCTATTGCATTATATTTAACAATATGCTTTAAACATAGCCCAATAGTATTAGGGTTTACTTTATTATAGCTATACTTGAACAGAAGCTTACAGATATAGGGCTAGATGTAGGTAAATCTATTTTACCACTTCTTAAATACCGAATTTTACCGATTCGGTATTTAAGAAGTGGTAAAATAGAGGGGGGGAGATGTAGGTAATTCCAGATGTGGAATTACCGAATTGCTAAAATTCGGTATTTACCGATTTGGTAAATACCGAATCGGTATTTCCTATTGATTCCTATGGGCTGTGAAGCCCATAGGAATCAATGGGAAATACCGATTCTGTAATTACAGAATTGGTAAATACCGATTTTAGCAAGGGTGCAGGGGGTGTCACTTTGACACCCTCTGGCACCCCGAAAATTGACATGTGCGCCATGTGGCACACAGACATGCCCTAAGGGCATGTCTGTGTTTCACATGGCATAGGTGTGCATGCACACATGTGCATGCACACCTGAATTCGGTATTTTAACACCCAATTGGATTGGGTGGTAAAATACCGAATTTGTAGGGCCTTTGGGACTCTGAAGAGTCCCACCTACATCTGAGATTTACCGAATCAGTAAAAATACCGATTCGGTATTTTACAGAATCAGTAAATTTACCGAATCGGTAAATTTACCGATTCTGTAAAAAAGTGCCCCTACATACCGAAAACCCATTTACCGGTCTGTAACGGCCGAAATCGTCCGTTACCGGTCGGTAAATGGCTCCTACATCTGGCCCTTAGTTATGTGTTTCTCAGTGTTCCATTCTTAAGAAAAAAACATGACCCTTTATTTAGATCTAAGGTAAATTAGAAGACACTGACATAATATTTATTATTAAACCAATGTTACATGCACATTTAGGCCTTGATTGCGGACCGCCAGGCTTGCAGTGTCCAGTCCAACCACTGCTGCACCACTGGTCCGACTGTCCCTTTACGAGTTGGGTGGTTAGACTGCCCTGGGACCGCTGCTAGGGATCTGCCATTCCCTGGCGGCGGCGCAGCAGTGAGGAGGCTGCAATTTGCTTGTGGGACTGCTGCGGTCCCGCCAAGCATATTACAAGTTTCCACTCCGCCGGTGGCATCATGGAGGTTCCTCCTCCATGTACACCATGGTGGAGAGGAAACAAAGAGGATGCACACAGGGGGGCATAAACTGTGGCGCCCTGTGTAGAAGCACACCAGTTCCTCCACAGCATGGACGTTCGAGTCCATGCCGTGATGGAACCTTGTCATTTAGTCCCATTACAGTGCCTTTTTTAAAGGCACAGCCACTTTTGAAAGAGGCATTGCCACGGTACCGTCAAGCCACAGAGCCGCCCGCCCACCAGCCCACTTTTAGATCGTAATCTGGGTGGCTGCGAGTCTCGTCAGTGTGGTGGCGCAGAGGTGGCATACCGCCTGCAGCACCTAAACTCGTAATCAGGCCCTAAATGTTTATTTTTTAGTTTATTGTATTTATTAGTGATAGGACTCTTTCTTTTGCTCCTTATATTTTGGTGCAGGTATACTCAAGGTTACCATGATTTAAAAAAATTATCTAAAGAAATGAAAATTAGCTCCAAAGGTATTGTAGAAAAGATAGTCACACAATCCAAAGGACAAACTAGATGATTTAAAAAGAAGAATGGTAAGAGTAATATTAAATGTTTGCAAAGTAAAACGTGAGTTTCCCCTCAGACAATGATCTCAAACATGCATTGATCAATAAAGAACATCACAATAAAAGAAACAGGTAAATTTTTCGTTCTTGTATAATTGTACAAGGTGGAAGACTAATCTTATCTCTAAACAGAAATAGAGTACTTAGGGCCAGATGTACACCTGTTTTTTGCGGTCACAAGTGGGAAATCAGCCCGTTTGCGACCGCAAAATAGGTCTTGGCAATGGACAAAGCCTATTTTGCGAGCAGGTAACCTATTACCAATTCGCAAAACAGGGTTTACGATTCACTATTAGAAAGGGGTGTGCCAAGGGCATCCCTTCCCAAAATTGAGCCCCAGTAGTATATACCATTGTTTTGCAGTCGCAAAACACTCGCAGGTTACCACCTACTTCAAGTAGGTGGTGAACCACTCACAAATGGGAAGTATTCGACAAGGGACTCCTACCCCTTCGTGAATGGATGCAAAAATAATTTTTTAAGGGAAGGCAGTGGTCCCATCGTAAAAAAATTCAACAGAAACTATTCAATTTTCTTTTTTAAATGCATCACATTTTCCTTTACGGAAAACGGGCTGCATTTAAAACACAATAACTGCTTTATTTAAAAAGCAGTCACATACATGGTGGTCTGTTGACACCAGCAGGCCACCGTCCTTAGGCGTGCTAGCCATTTCCAATGGGGTCGCAAATTGCACCTGCCGCATGAATATTAATGAAGCCATGCAATTTGCAACCCAATTAGGAATCGCAAACAGTGTCTGAGACATTACATTTTGCGAGTCGCAAAACAACGCAATGTGCCACTTGCAAATTGTAAGGGACGTACATCTGGCCCTTAGAAAATTACTACAAAATAATCCTTCTTTAAAAACTGAAACTGAAACTATGTGTTCATTTAATTGTGGAGAAAGCCTTTGCGGTGAAAAGGAAATTATTTTTTTTAGCAATGATTCGCATGAAAAAACCAACACACTTAATTGTAACTTTTAAAATATTTGGGTTACTCAAAAGAAATCACTTCAATTTTTCAAACAGTTGGAGGATGGTAGACACACACATCAAGTATTGGACCATGCTTTCATGAAGAAGACTACCATACATACACTAATTGGCTTCTAGCTGTAAACAATGAAGGTAGTTGCTATGAAGTTATGCATGGAATTGTTGTTGGCTTAGAGAACAAATTGACCATTCATAAAAAGAGGTTCAGGAAAAAAGAAGTAAATATCATGTTTACCAATGGAATTAGCCCTCTGCATACAAAGTGACAACAAATTGTATGGAAATACTACTAAACTTTATTACCTCTTTTTAAAAAAAAATATAAACTTTGCAAACCTTGAACAACTATCCATTTCGCAGTCTTACACAGAAACAAGGGCATCGTTTCAGCTGCCTTAACAATTACACTTTTAAATACATTAAAATGCATTCAATACATCATTCCATTATCAGCAAGCTTGTACAGGCTTTATATTTATTGAAAGGCCCTGCAAAAGAATTGTAGGTAATTAATGATGCTTTATTAAACTGTAATGCAGAGAAGCTCCTATCGATTACTAACTATACTTTGGTGGTGACTGTGGCGAGCATGTCCCCACAAATATGTTGCACAAAGACACTACAGTAGATGATACAATTATGGACTTCACACAGATTAACTGGGACATTTTGGAATTTCATGAAATCATAGCAGAAATTCCAGTAAAATATGCATTTGCTGTAGACAAACACATTATGGAAAACAAATACAATTTATCGATTTTAAGGAGACAATGGAGAAAAAAGCTAGAGAAGCTTGGTGAAAACTTGCTCTCTATCTCATTGTGGAATACAGATATGATGTCTGTTCTGATCTAATGATATGTTATTATTGCCTTTCGAAAACCTGACTATACCTTCTGAATTGCAAACGTTTAATGTATACAAAAGTATCTTAATTCAAACCTTACATCTTTCTCATCTTATTATTAGAATGCAACCAAAATCAGGAACATTTTAAGCAAAAAAATGAGTGCGTGCACTAAAAGGAACAGTTGTTTAAGAAAATATTGGCACTGTGGGAGCACAGCGCAAATTAGAAGAGTTCCTACAAAGGATTTAAAAGATTTGGCAAGAATTGATAAGCATTTTAAAAATACAAGATGCTATTTCATTGTTGTTACAAAAAAAGAAACACAAAGACAACAACTTCCAAGTGAAGGACTTGACACCAATGACTTACAACTTCTAGAGGTCACAAATATAGGTCAGTTTATATAAATGAATAAAGAACAGTCAGAAGAAATATACGAGCACTACGGTAAGCACCCATTGCGTTCTAAAGATGTTATGGTTGAAGCTTCAGAACTCTATAAAATGAGAGAAGGTACAGGAAATCCTGTTAGTATTTGGGGAAAACATTAGTGATCGATCTTATCTAGCTTTATTTATGTCGCGATTGCTGGTTTGCAGTTAGGTAGAAGGATTAAAACAGGTATAATACACACAACACCCTTCCCTGTTTTGAGTGTGCCCTCGAAAACACACAGATTTACTCGCTGGACTACCACTCCCAGAAAGCTTAAGGGTGCTGTAATAGGAAGATGAGATCAGGTGACCTTTCCGGGCCATTCACGATAAAACCCCACCTCAAGAAGTAAATGGTGCTTGACATACTTCCCCGACGCCAAGAGCGGATGGTGCTTCCCCGCTGGAGGAATTCGCTTCTAGACGCCGCGTTTTCCCTTGCCTCAACCGTGCATTTCTGGAGAGAGACCGCCTGAGTTGCAGAACGTCCCCGCCGTGACAGGTATTTTGTCCCGCTATTCGGAGAGTGGAAGACTGCTCCCGGAGGAGCTCTCCTCTCGGAAATTGCGGAGTGGTTACCGCTGCCGGACTCAGCAGTAGTGTGGAGCAGCCCGTAATTTCTGGGCTTTCCCTGCTTATTTCCAGTTCCTTCCTAGTCGGCTCTCGAGGTGTTCCGATCGGCAGCGTGAATGCTACTGGCCCGTTTTTTCTGTGATTATAGAAGTCTCGGCCGAGATTCATTCCTAACATTCCTTTTGCAGTACTTTAGAGAGGTGTATATCACCTTACATTTTGTTTGTGTATGGCAAGAATTTCTTGAGGTTTGTTGCAGGATTATTTTGGCCTATGCAGGAATAGGACACTATGCACAAACTGTTCTGTGCTGGATAAGAATCTGGCCTACCTTGACTATTTGCCCTATGTTTGGAAACCAGAGGAGTGCTCCATGTTTCTGTTGTTGAATACTTTGAGGTCATTGTGTTAGCAGCTTGTTCTGACAGGACCTGCGAAGCAACAGGAGTGAATACTCACAAGCCAGAAGCACCAGCCATTTGATGTGAGTGTAAAAGTCCTGTGATCCTAGTGGTGACCTGGGTGAATATTTTCTGTGTTCCTTACTGTCTTCTTACTTGTCTCTTACATACAGCTTACCAGACAGAGGCAGGCGCTCTAGACCAGACCTGTGAAGCAACAGGACTTCTTTGTTTTTTTATACCCTTCCCTTTTCCCTTGAGTACTCCTGTTTCCCACAGTGTCGTTATTGCATTGTGGAGGTGGTGGTGTTCAGGGTAAGAGGGAGGCTACACTTCACGGCATCGTTCCTGCTGGCTGCTACGGACAGGTTAGTGGCATACATCTTACCTGGAGCTGCTGACAACCCCGACAATTTACAACTGGAAAAGGAGGGTGATGTGGTGATCTTCCATTTCCAATTTCTACATGTGAATATCGTTCTACAAGACTCATGTTTTAGGAAAAACATACCTCATATTTTCATTCTACTATATGAAAGTGAATTATCTGTTACCTCTCAAGCTGTTGCCCATGTGATGCATACTGGAACAGGGTTGCATAAAATAACAGCTAAAGATTTTTAACATTAAGTTGAAAGTAATAATTAGAATCTTGAATATAACTTAATTAATATTATGGCATGACAGAGAGGTACAAATGAATACTGGTTCAGAAGACACGGAGAGCTCAAATGTGTGTTAAGGAATTTGGGAAAACTTACTTGGTTTCTCACTAAGCTGTGCTGAATCCCTATGGGATGAAGTTTACACTTTCATAATACAGGCTAACAATAATTTGCCAGATGTTTGTATCAAAACACCAGAGGAATTACATTCTTTAGATCCAGCAAATATATGCAGATTTGTTAATCACAAATTCCAAAGTATGATTAAGTTCCAAACAAATGTCATACCCTAGGACAGCTAGTTGATGTTTTCTGGAGAAAAGAGTACCAAGCTAAAGATGCACTGCACCTCACATTCGCATACTATTATGGATTAAGAATCCACCAATTTGTAAGTCACAAATGTGGAAAATGGTGCTTAAGAAAATAGTGAAACAGATCAAAAATGTATACTAAATACAACTTTGTTTTCCCAAGGGCAATTTTTTAAAAAGGAAGAGTAAATAAGATTATGTCTTCTGTTAGACATGTTCTAAAAGCAAAGCCCTAAAAAAACACATACAATTTAAAAATAGGACATGCATCACAGCAGCTTAATGATTACAACCCTTTAATACTATACATATATGGAATGCAAATACTTATATCCAATTTGTTGCTGATAATTCAATTGCTAGTGCCCGGTATGTGACTTCATGTGTTACTAGAACTGAGAAAAATGGTATGAAGAAAGTATGAGAAGAAATTTCTGCAGAAGGGTTATAAAGATTTAGCCTTCAAATGCTTTCTCATAGAGAGGTGAGCAGGGTCTTACGAAGTTCAGCCTGTAACATAACAGAAGTTTGGGTAAAATTAATAGATTATATTGCAATAAGTGAAATTTAACATGTCGTGATATCATGATCAATATTGATTGGTTGTTGTTTTCATTGTTGTTTACAGTGACCCCTGATGAAGGGCATTTCTTAGCCTGAAATGCATTGGGTTTTATTTAATAAACACTGCCTTTTGACGAACTTCGCATCTGTCATGTTCTTATGAGAGGTCCGGATGGGCCCAATCTGAACAGTAGAAACTTGGGAAAAAGGCGTACGATGTCGAGTGGGGACACCAAACTAAGACTAATTTAAAGAAGAGTACAAGGATCAAAGAATGAGTTTAAAGTGGTTCAAATGGAATGATTTTTTCGCCAATGCGGCACACTTCGCAGTGCGTTTGGTTTTGTAGCACAGACACGCCCCTTTCTTCAGTTATTTTATTTAGAATTAGCCTATTGCGGAGAAGTTTAGAAGACGTTTAGAAAAGTTTGTCTGAAATTGAATATCTTACTCTCTTTGATCCTGAAAAAAGGGCATTGTGAAAACAAATGTATCAGACACATTCTATCGTAACAGAAGTGTTTAATTGGAAAAGTTGTCACTATATGAGATAGCTTAGTTTTATAATTACAGAATTTTTTTTGTCGAGGACTTCAATACTGGAAAATCTTATGTCCAGGTAAAATAAGGCTTCATACATCATTATACACCTACACTCAACAATCATCTCAAACTTACATATTTTATTGTGGCAAACAAAGAATTTTATTTCTTGGCATTCTTACAGCTTTTTAAACCATGGTGAAAAGAGGAGGAATTCATTGGAACATTCATATCTTATAAGTAGGAATGTTATGACTATAAACCAAGTATCACAATACTAGAGTTTAAAATTTATGTTGATATGTTGAAGCAAGAAATGTTAGAAGAAACAAATCCAAGAGAACATATTATGTGAAGTTGGAAGTACAAAAAAAGTGTAAAATAGACGTGGTGCAGGCCAACTTGGAGCCCCAAATGTTGTCTATGAGGGAACAACTGCTATGAGTGAGGTAGAAGCCGTAATTGCAGAAATTCGTAAGGAAGGAGAAAACCTTGAGTACATGTTATCACAATTAAATTCTGATGAGCGTGCAATATTTGAATAAATTACAGGATGGGTTGATCATGGACTCCAACATGATTATGAATCTATATTAAAGCATATATCAGGTCAAGCTGGTACAGGTAAAAGCTTCCTTATACAAATTCTAACAGCTTACCTTCAACAACTTACCAATTCAACCTTATCTTGTGTAGTTACAGCTCCAACTGGATTAGCCACACATAATCTTAAAGGAATAACATTACATTGAATACTATTACTTCCAGTAAAGCCATATCTTCACCATATTTCTTTATCACCCATTGCTGCCCCTCACGCGGGTAAGACTCATGCTATATAAGTAGTATGTAAATAAGTATAACAAAGGTAAACCAGTCGGGGTTGTGCAGATATGTAGGTCACAATCATGACTATCAAACTGTGACTTCAGTTGATCTAAAAAAACAAAACATTAATGCTTTCCACTAATTTTGTGATTTAAAGGAAACACCTGACATAGGGCCCTATTATGATGGCAGACGGACTTGCGTCCGTCCGCCACCCCCGAGGAAGAGGGACCGTCCGCATGGGCAGCAGCAGTCCCTCCATGGCAATTAGGATGTGACCGCCACCCTGGCAGTCACATCCCCTACCTTTAACATTGCGGTGGATGCTGCTTCAAGTAGCACCCGCCGCAAGGTTAAAAAATGCATGTTGACCTTTGCATGCACGAAGCGGCAGGCACCGCGTGGTGCCTGCCGCTTCGTGCACGCAAAGGCAGGGGGGTACCATAGGTACCCCCCATGTGCAACCCCCACCCCCCCTTCATCCCTGGGGGCCCGCAAACAAAAGACCGTATGCCTTTCCAGGGCGGAAATGCCGCCGTGGAAAGGCATAGTACCGCAGACATCCTAATATGCTTGGCGGTGTCTGATAGACACCGCCAGACATGTTAGAGCTTTTTTGCCGCAGTCGGAAGGCGACCACGGCGGGAAAGCTGCGGACTGAAAAAGTATCCCCCCGCCATCCTAATCTGACGGGGGTATTTCTTCAGTCCGCAGCGGATAATCCGCATCCTCCGGCCCGGCGGTGGCTTCCGCCGGCCCGGAGGATGCGGATTTTCCGCAATCATAATGGGCCCCATAGTCCATAGAATCATCAGCCACATCAGTTGGTGAACTGGAGTCCCATCAATGCATATTTGGGTGTATTTTGCCTGACAGTTCTTAAAATCAGGGTTCAAGTCACAAACTCTTCACTAACATACCTTTATTATTAGGTTCCTGGGCATTGCGTAACAATGAAGTTGAGAATGGCAGTAATCTACTAGTCAAAAAACATACACTCACTTTTTTCCTTTGGCAAAGGCAATTATATGAGTACATATATATGCATGTGTTTCCAGTGCATACAATTACTTACAAATTGTTTGTGAACACACACAAATGCATGAGTTTCTGGGTGCTCTCCATTAATACCCACATTGCAGCCACGGCATCTGCAGCCAGTGAAGAAAATTATGATGTTGATGTATAAAACACCAGGCAGCCCCCAGGGACATACAAGGATTAGGAATAAAACTGTTGTCATTAAGTATTAGAGCATAATGGAAGATGTAAACAGCCACGTTTTTAGTATTTTAAGAAAAAAGAGTATATTGGACTAGTCTAGGAGGTAAAGCAGTATAAAAACATAAACGTGCGGCTAGATGTCCTTCGGTGAATGAAGGTAGTGGCTAGAAGAAAAGCAGATGCATACCGAAACTAAGCTGAAAAATAAAGGGGCATATTATCAAGACAGGCGAAAAAATTATCGCCGCTTTAGCGCTAGAAAACTGCAGCTAAAACGGCGATAATGGGCTTGATAATATGCTCTATGTATTTCCAATTGAAGGCCATGTTAGATGTGAAGGACATGTAACATGGGCTTCAATTAGAATTCCATAGAGCATATTATCATGCCCATTATCGCCGTTTTAGTGGCAATTTTCTGCCGCTAAAGCAGCGATAATTTTATCACCTGTCTTGATAATATGCCCCAAAGTGTTTTGACTGATTTCAGCGTTCATAAATGCAATTTATATTTCGTTGGGACAGAAGCGGAACTAAGATAGCGAAATCATTTCTTATTCGGGTTGTACTTCTTTAGAAGGGAACGGGAATTCCAAATGAATTCTTCTGTAAAATCAAATTGGTCATTGTGCATGTGGCGAATGTATAAAGATCAAACTGCGTAATTCTTGAATACAGACAATAAAAATACTTCTTGCCCTTTCCTGGCTGTCCTTATTTTATTGGCATAAACTACGATTTTTTTTGTCAACAAAGCATTCTGTTTTTAACAGCGCTAAACAAATCTGAAAAGTGTTTCTGAAAAACACACTCTGATCTCGTCCTATTTGTTTTGTGGACTTCAATTTCACATGACATAATTGTCCACAATATTTCTTTGAAATAGACTAATTATTTACTTGATGGGACACATATTCCTTTAAGCCACTACAGAACAGCTGACATACATAAACTGTAACAGACGCAGGCAAATAATGTGATTGCATTTATGAATCTCTTCTATTGCTACTAATTTATTTTAAATAACTCTTTCCCTCAATCTTTAGTGGACGTTCTCATTTCTTTCTGTCTATTATCTATTTCCTTATAGAATTGTTTTTCTTATAAATGTCTAATGAAATCCTGTCCCGAACTCGTTTCTTTTTTATTGTGCGGTTTTATTTGGTCCTGGGGTCTAGTTTGTCACATCTCTCGTAGGTATATCGTTCCTTCTTGTATCAATCCCACGAATGAAATAAAAATAAAAAAACGAGGGCTTGCTGCGGAGAATTCTTCAGCCTCAGGTTTTAAAACTTCTCTGACCTTTACACGAACCTTGTGGCTTGTTAACCTGCTGTATTGTCTGTTATGAATATGTAATGGCGAGTTCTGGAGATGTTGACAACTTGAAGATGGGGGAGGGTTTATTTTAGCACTAGAGATATTCAAGAGATGCAATGACATTTGTGCATTTTCTCAGTTGAGGACAAAACGCCTCGTCATAGTTTGCATTTTGTTTTATCTTTTATGGAATCTGTATCAATGCCCTGCTCTTGGCAGCTGGAAGAGTGACCTTTTGCTTTGATTGCCATTCCTGCCCTCTATTTCACACCTGGTGGTAGCGATGAATTATGAAAGGCAAAAAATGCCCTAATTGTGTGAAATCAAATGTGAAGAAAAAAACGAGCGCTGACATTTCTTAAATATGCATGGAATTCACCGGTAAAAGGTGAGGAGCAGTTCACCACGCTGGCCTCATTCTTAATGTTACTGGGAAAAGGTTATGCAATGGTCTGACCTTTATAATTGTTACAACAAATCCTCAACGCAACATGGTGCAGACATAGACGGAATAAGGAAACAGATTAAATTAGCCACTCATGAATCAAAACATTCAGCAGGTCTGCGGGACAGGTAGGAGACTCTAACCCACTTTACTCTGAAATAGAGAAGGAAATTGTTAAAATGTTGCCTTTGCTGTGGGTCGAGGACAATGAAAGCCGGGTAGCAAGACAAAGTAGGTGAATGAGCTTTCTCAACATGTATTGCATCCCTTTCGATATATTACTGACATAAACTATATGAGGAATGAAGGCTCTGTAGAACGTGAATGAAAGTGTTGGAGTTCGAATTCCTGTGAGCTACTGGTCCCCAAATGAGGTGGTTGATGTTGTTTCTCACTGGTGTCTTGGAGTCTGTGCTACTATGGCTCTGGGACAAGTACAACTATTTCAGCACTTGACTCTCAGGGTTGCTAGGGCAAGCAATTGCAAGCTTCTCATGGAGGTAGTGTGGGCTGCAAGAACTCAGAAGTTTCTATGGGTGCAGAGTATGCACTGTGTTTTACCTGCTGTTTAATAGTATAATTTCAGGGACTATGGTGGATGCGGTCAGGCCTTCTGCCCTCCTGGTAGCAGCTCCTGTGGGGACACACCAGCATGCCTTGCTTACCACAAAGTTCACCAGGGCGATCAGCGAGGCAGATCTGTGTGGCAGCACTAGTCTTTGGTGGCAGAACTCAATGCCTGATGCAGGCAGGTGTTCTGGAGTGGCAACTGTGGCCTCAAACCAGAATCTCTCAGGATGGTATCCTTCTGGTAGCTACAGCCGCCAGGTCGATCAGGACTTTCTGCTTCTGTGGAGACACACCTTTCACTTACTGCAGCACCAGAGGCAACACCTTCTCTTAAGCATGTGACAAACATTTAGGAAACACGGTATACGTTTTGTGGTATTTTCTCAAGCAGATCAGGAAGAAGCTGTGCAACGCAATCTGGGTTACCCCTCCACAACATGGAACAGCATATCCGGTTTCTGTGGCTACTGCTCATGTCAGGAACACACTGGGCTTCTCTTCCTGAATAGTCCCTCCTCCTGCATGGTCCGGCATACTTCTTCCCATTCCCAGTGGTCTGGCAGGCTTCTAGGTACTTTAGTCAGGCCTCTAGCACCTCAATCAGTGAGTGCAGACTGCAGGCGATGTCCCCTTACCTCTAGGAGTCTAGGTAGAATCAGCCAGAGACGCCCTATGAGTCTTTGAAGAACACTACTGTCCTTGGTTAAGAAGAACTTGGAACTGGAAAGAAGTGGGGTGGTTTGTATCTCTCGTAGACATTTTTCAGATAGGTGATGTGAATCTACAATCTAAGCTTTAAGAACTGGTATGGGCTGGTTTTCTTTCCAATGTAATGTTCTGGCTGCTTGCCTGATACACCCTTCAGGCAAAGTGATGGCGCTTACAGCAGATAACAAGATGCCCGGCTCCAAGCATTAGTATCCTAAACATGGGCACAAAGGAGTGTAAGAACTCTGCATCTGGCAGATATCAGCCTTCCGGAAGCAATAACCAGGGACAGACAAAAGAGCACACTCTGCCTAGAACTTCCTTACCTTGGACAACAGAAACTGCAGCCCCACCCTTCACCCCTACCAGCGACCAAATAGCAGCCCTTTGCCAACAAGGTCCTTTTTTAATTTCTAAAGGTAGCAGTGTTGCCATACTTCCTTGTTTCAGTGGCTGGGTCTCCATCCTCCACTTACAGGAAAGCAAGCAATACACTTCCACTGTTTGGGGAACGCTGACCTCATCCTCCATCTTCTGCCATGGTAGTAGCAGGGACATCAAAACAGATTCCGCTGGCTCCCATTACTAAGATTCATACAAAAACCTGAGTCCTACTACCATACATTACCTAAACACTCATTGCACAAACACACACTCAACATGCACATGGGATGCCAGCGCAAGGCTGAGCTTTTCACATCACAGCAGAACCTTCAAGATGTGCAGCCTGTAGGCTTCCCTCACCTGAGCACAGAGGAAACGTTTTGGTCACATTACAGATTCAAAAAACACAGTACACTACTACACCTCTTATGCGCCCCGATTCACAGAACAGGTTCTGTATCCTTTCCTACCAGGGACAGACCTAGGCTGCTACGCGCTTGCTAGATTAGTGTGATGCCTGGGCCAAAATAAAGGTCAGAATACTAGCTTCACAAGCAGTCATGCACTCCATACAGGGGTACGTGGTTGTTTATCTTGCAGGGGACATTTTGATCTTAAAAGTCATGTCATATACCTCAAAATTAGAATGTAGTATTTTATTAAGTGCTACCCATCAAGATTGTGAGCTGGATTGGAGAACAAATTAGCTCTTGCATCAGTCCAGAGCTCAACAGCACTCAGGCAGATTTCTGCACTGCAGAATGTGCCTTTGTCAGAACCTGAGGATTTTCTGTAATGTGCAGCTCCCAAGGAATGTGTTATGCCACTGTGTGTGTCCCTTATTCCTCTCAAAAGAAAATGGAACAAATAAAATGTTTAGCTTTAGATGCATGAAATAATAAATATAGCAAAAGGAGCTAGGCCCTCTTTAGATGCAGTCACTCGGTGGTGGTGCAAGGCCTTGAAGACAATGGTAGCCCAGTAGTGGAGCTCGGACCATGTCAGACACATTGTCATGACCATAAATAATATGAGGCTCAACACCTTACTGTTAGATTTGTCATTCTTGGTGTGGTGTTCCCCGAAACGTTTTGCCTTCACCCCTCCTGTTTTCTGAATTTGGTTTTTGTTGGTATTAGGACTCTGTGCACTTTGCCTCTGGTAACCAGTGTTAAAGTGTTTGGGCTCTCTCCCTTAAATATGGTAAAATTGGCCTACACCTGACTGGCACATTTAATTGACTTGTAAATCCCTAGTAAAATGGTACTACATGTACCCAGCACTTTCAAATGAAATGCTACTAATGGTTCTGCAGCACTCATTATGCTACCAACTAAAGTAGCCGTTTACAACATGTCTCCGGCCTGCCATTGTAGCCTGTCAGACAGTTTTAAACTTCCACTTCAACCTGGCAAAATATACCTTTTGCGAGGCCTAAGCATTACTTTTTAATACATTTAAGTAACGCTTAAGGTGTGTGTGAATTTAAAAAGTAGGACTTGAATTTTTACATTTCCTGATAGTGAAAAATGGATAAATGTGTTTTTCACTATTGTAATGGCCTATGTCTCCATTGGATAACATTGGGTTGTCTTATTACATTTAATAAGTACTACATTCTGTCCATCAATTGTTCTTTTTGCATTTATCACCTCCAGTGGGACTGGTATGCCTAGACGTGGGTACCGTGCTCTCCATGCCACTGGAGTCAAGATATCCTGGTCGATGATGGCTGGAAGTCCGAAAATGGTCCTAGGATGCTTGTTTCCAGTCCAGGGAGGACCTGGCCTGGAAGTTCGGGCTGAACTGTTCCCATTGGGCGCAGGGTCAAGACTGATTTGCATATGGCGGGGCAAACTGGAATGGCATGGTGAGCAAAAGAAATGATGGATTTGGGCCCAGATCACTTGACTGGGGTGAATGTATGACATTGTTCTGCATTCTGTCCAACAATTGTTCTTTTTTCATTTGTCACCCCGAGTGGGACGGGTATGTCTAGATGTGGGTACTGTGCTCTCCATGTCACTGGAGTAAAGCTATCCTGGCTGATGAGGGCTGAACGCCCAAAACCGGTCCTAGGATGCTTGTTTCCAGTCCAGGGAGGCCCTGGCCTGGCAGTTCGCGCTGGACTGTTCCAATTGGGCGCAGGGTCCAAACTGGAATGGCATGGTGAGCAAAAAAACGATGGATTTAGGCCCAGATCTCTGTACTGGGGTGAATGTATGACATTGTTCTGCATTCTGTCCATCAATTGTTCTTTTTACATTTTGTTCGGTAACAGATGGCCCTTTCCACTTCATGCTCACTCTCTTACGCATGGCATTTAACTCCACGCGCTAGATTACAGAGAGACAATGTTCTTTGATTGTTCTCCCTCTTTCCATCTGCTCCCACACATGTGACTCTGGAGTAATTTTTCCCTTTGTCATTGCTTAGGGAAGCATGATATGAAGGGCTCAGAACACCCTTGTAACTTTCCCTGGGTATCACGCTTCCTCCTCCTTTTGACACCACCACCTCCCTCTCCTTCACAAGACCAGCTCAGCAAAATCCTTTAACTCATAGTGGTTCCTTATGGGTGCAGGGACTTGACAATCTGGTCATTCAACATGAACAGTATGACATATTTTATTAAAATGCAAAAAGTCTTCTTTCAATCAAAAAAAGCAGAAATAGCACAGATTCAAGAGATCCACCTTTCAAGCTCCAGATCAGATAAACTGAAGAGTGACTAGGTGGGTAAGATAATGTTCTCATCTGTCAGTGATGATGTTGGTACTGTTCTATCTACAGGGCTCCAGCATCTCCAGAATAATGGTGTCACCATTCTTATAGACAAAATCTTCCATTCACAGTGAGCAATACCTGATGTGATCTCCCTTGTTGCTACATTTTTGCAGCACTCCATGTTCAGGATATCACTCTAGTCTTGGGCTCACTACTCTCTGAACTTCCAAAAACTGAACTTTCTATACTCCATATCTAGAAATCTCACTGAGATTGGCCGAACAAAACCCATTATAGGGGGCAATTGAAACATGATAATTGATCCTTTCATTGACAAGTGAGGCCTTCCTGATACTAGCAAAGACATGGACAGGGGCGTGTTGATGCACTTGATGTCTGACCACTCACTCACCAACCTCTGGAGATTATTCCATCCCATATCCAGAGATCATGCATATCTCTCGCCTGTGTATGGGACAGAATTCAGGATAGATTATTTCTTATGAATCATGCAGTGCTACCACAAGTCCCCTCTAGTGGCTTACATTTGAGCTGCGTTTCCACTTTTGCCCCTATATACATATGACTCAGCCTTCATCTATTTCATCCTAAATCCTGAACGTGAATAATGAATGCCATTAACTACAAATTGCCGGAGGAAAAGCAAAAGCTACAAGAAATGTTCAAAGATTATATGGATTAGAATGAAACCTCAGTGAAGTTGCAACAACTTCTCTGGCTGGTGGGGAAAGCCTATATGAGGGACCTATGTGTGACTGATCCCAGAGACATACAGAAGGAGGCAGTCCTCAAACAGTCAAATGTGGAAACTGAAATGTCCCAATTACTTCAGCAATATCGACAGACCCCCACACCGTTGCTGCTACGAACTCGAATAGTCACAAAATTTAAACTGAACACTTTATTCTCCACTGTGGTGGAGAAGGAAAGACTCCACATCCAAGCCCAAACATATCAAAATGAGAAGAAGGCAAGCCTCTTGTTTTCCCTGTAGTTCAAGCAATGAGAATCGTGGTCTGCAATTCCAGTGCTCTCTGACCCAGAAAGCCTGACAATCATACACCTGATGGAATTCACACAAGAATTCAGGGTCAGACTTTCCATCCCTCAGGTGCCAACAACGATGTGACACGTTGGATTTGTACATTTCCAGTATGGATCTAGCTGATGGAATTTACTCTATGGCCACCAGTTGAACGCTGGAGAGGATGGATTTCCTCTAGAGTTCTATAAAATAACTGCCTCCCAAGTATCCCCACTCCTGGAAAATGACTTCAAATATACGACAGAGATGGATCAACTGCTTTCTGGGCTGAACAGGGCCATTATCACTCTGATTCCCAAACCTGGGAAAGATGCCTATCTCTGTTCCAATTATAGGCCTATTTCGGTCTTCCAGTATGATGTTAAGATCCTGGCAAAACTACTGGACATGAGACTGAACAAGGCAATCCCACACATAATTCATCACAATCTAGTAGGGTTCATACCAAACCTCTCCTCATGAACCCAATTGTGGACTCTCTTGCATTTATTGTGGCAGCCCAAATCTGTTCAGGACAAGAAGGTGGCCCTTTCTCTGCATGCTATAAAGGCATTTCATGTAGTAGAGTTGGGCTACCTGTTCCACACTCTCAGGAGATTTGGCCAGGGTACCAAGTTCAACAATATGGTCAGTTGGCTCTATAGGTAACCCAAGGCACAAACCAACTGCAGAGGATTACAAATGACATCAACACCAGCCGTGGCATGAAATAATGGTGCCCTTTATCACTGTTACTTTATTTGAAGGCCTTGGAACCCTAAGCTAACACTATCAAGGATTCTAATGCCATTCGGAGGATCACCCCAGTGGGTGATCTTAAACTCATACTATATGCTGACGACATATTGCTGACTCTTATCGAGCCCAGAGCCTCTATCCCAGCCTTAATGAAAGTCATTGAGGCCTTCTCCGAATTTTGATCGTACATAATCAATTGGAGCATGAGTGAGGAGCTGCCGAAGACAACCTCCACCACTCAAAGCACTCTGGCAAACACACCTGCCAGCATTCTCATTAGCATTGACTTCCAGGCAATAGTCTCTGTCTATTTCCACAATGTGATCAAATAAATGGAGATGGACTTAGCCAAGTGGGGAAACTTCATCTTTCATTCTGGGGTAGGATGCAGACTGTGAAAATGGTGGTGGCCCCCATGTTTAATTACTTTTTTTTGTATGCTGCCGCTCCCAATACAGTCTCCCATTATATAATTTATAGAAGTTCTGGCCAGAGATCGTGGAGTTTCACTGTGGGATTCCGCAGAGTTACAGAAAAACTCTGCTGAATTCCACGTAGTTTAGTGAGTGGGCGGAGTAGGTTGATCACACGATCTAACTGAAGGTTTCAAAGGATGAGTTCAACAGGGCAGTTATAGAGGGTTTGTAAAAGGTATTTGTTAAAGGAGGAAGTCGTTTTCTGTGGGTTATAAAGTTGTGTACAGACTTCAGAGGGGGCGATAAGTTCAGGAGCAGGCATTAATTAACGTTCAGAGAATGGGGCACACAAAGTCAGAGAGGTCCCACAGTCTGAGCCACTCCGTCCCATCTCATCACAGGTCTCATGGCCGGGCAGGGCCCACCCCCACCCCTGCAGCCGCTCAGGGCCTCTTAGCTGGTGGGGCCCACTCGCTTCCCCATTACAGATGACATAAACAGCCAGGACAAGAAGATTCTGAGCAGGGAACATTAAGGAATGGTGATGCTCCTGTCAGCATGAGGCTGCTTTAGTTGATGCTGCACTACACTGTCTTCCTATCCCTTCCCTGGTAGGGGTGGCCCATTGGTAAGATCAACTAGACCATTTCCTGGCAGTCTAGTTTGCTCTTACCAGTGGGCCACTCCTAGAGCAAACAACTACACTGCTATCTGGCACACAAACACCCTGCTGAACCTGACTTTCCACAGACACTGATGGCTATCATCGACCATAGCGAACACAGAGCTCTGCATTCTCTGGAAATGGAAAACAATGGCAGTTCCAACCTATGTTTGATGAAGGGATTCCATGGGCAGCCAATGAGAGACTCATATATAAATGCAAGGATCAATTAAAAACATTTCAGGATGGGTTCCTCCTCTAACTAGTCCTTATTAAGATTGGCCCTAGCCCCAGAGGGGCACAGCTCATGTGGACCCCATGACCAGTCCTACATGAACAGCTTTGTAAAATTACTTTGGCTGGTGTTCCTTACTAAGGCATATACAACCGAATGTATATTTTCCTTCCTTTTATAAAAATGCACCCTACCCATGGGCACCTAGTGCAAACATTAGGGGTGACATATAAACTATAAAAAAGGTAGCTTTGGAAGTAATTTCAATTCCAAAGTTGAATTTAGACATCATTTTTTCTTAAAACCTGCCTGCAAGGCAGGTATGGCTTAAAATAACACCAGACACCACAGCAGTTCACCCTTAAGTGCAGTAAGTCTCCTGGGGTCTCTAAACCTACATGTCAAACTTACAGGTAGGTTGTCTTTGCCAAATAGAACTATACCAATTACTGTATACTTTAGAGGATAGAACACTGGGCCTGGTTAGCAGTGACCAGGGCACTTCTAGAGTTTTAACCACTAGCATAAGTCAGAAAATGAGTAGTGATCAGGGCAAAAGATATGACTTTCCTACATGCCACCCTCCCATACAAAAGGTGATGAGCAACTAACCTACACCCTGGTAGTCCACGTCATCTAAATGGAAAAACCTGGAAAGTCCATCTTCAGTGGCATGGGCAGTCCCAGGTCTGTGTTCAATGCTGAAGGTCATCCCCTACATGGAACTAGACAACTTACACAATGTTGCCCCCCCCTCCTCTGTATGAGCTATATGAGAGGTCTGTGGTCAGTATGAACACAGACATGAGTACCAA
This sequence comes from Lissotriton helveticus, assembly GCF_964261635.1. NCBI lineage: Eukaryota > Metazoa > Chordata > Amphibia > Caudata > Salamandridae > Lissotriton > Lissotriton helveticus. The sequence goes on from NC_136067.1 coordinate 541,210,817, forward strand.
ACAGTTATGGTCTAAGCTTCTTCAGGGAACAAACCATAGCAAAGGCTTCCCTCTCAATGGCACTCTTTCTTTGCTCTCTGGGCAATAGTCTTATGCTGATAAAGGCAGCTGGTTGATCTCGACCCTCTTCATTTAATTGTGCCAATACTGCCCCAATCCTTTGCTCTGAAGCATCTATCTGGACAATAAACTCCTTATTGTAGTCAGGGGGCAGTAGTACTGGTGCTGAACACAAAGCATCCTCCTGAGTTTAAAAGGTATTTTGACACTTGGGGGTTCAAATGACCTTTTTGGGCTGCCACTTTTAGTTAGGATCTGTCAGGGGAGCCATAATGGTTCCATAGTTCCTCAAAGACCTTCTGTAGTACCCAGTCTGGCCAATAAAGGCCTTGACCTGTCACAGCCTCCACCTATAAGGTGGCCCAAGTACACCACAGAACATTGCCCTATCTGGCATTTGCTTGCCCTGATAACCTGGCCCACAAGCCGCAGGGCCTATTTCACTTTCCTCGGGTGGACCAGGTGCTTCTCCCAGGTGGAACTGAATACAGTTATATCATCAACATAAACTGCACAGAAAGTTTCTAACCCAGACAACACTCTGTTCACCAACCCTTGGAAGGTTGCAGGAGTATTTGTCAAACCAAAGGGTATCACCTTGAACTGGAAGTGGCTATCTATGGTGGAAAAGGCTGACCTCCCCTGGGCTTCTGGGCTGAGGGCAATCTGCCAATAACTTGAGGTCAAATCAAATGTACTCTGGTAATTTGCAGCCCCCCACCTGTCATTGTACTAATCAGCTCTAGGTATCAGGAGAGCATCAGTCTTGGTGACTGCATTCAAATCTCTGTAGTCCACACAACACCTCAATTCTTTCTTTACCCTGTGGGGATAAAGCTTGGGCACCAGTACTGCTAGACTGGCTCATGGACTATCAGAGGGATCAACTACCCCCAACTTTATCATCTTGGCAACCTCAACCCTAATGCTGGTTTTGACCTGATCAGACAAATTGTACAGTTTGTTTTTGATAGCTAGGCTGTGAGAAGTGTCCATATCAACGCAACCAAGTGGGGAGTCTAGGGGTCAAGGAAAACAGCCAGCAAACTGCTCCAACACTTGTCTGCCATCCTTCTGCTGCTGGTCCATCAATTTAGGGGAGAGTACTACTCCTTCTACTGACCCATGTTGTGCATTGGTGGAGAAGAGGTCATCAGCATAGACATGTCTGCCCTGTGTTGGTAGGGTTTGAAGGAGTACCCTATGGGGCTTCTAGGGGTGTCAATGTCTACCAAGAAGGTGACCTCACCCTTTTTCTCCAGAATGAGGTAGGCCACAGTCCACTTGCCCTGGAGGTGACAGGCGCTAACACCTACACCAACTGTACTGGATGGTACTCAATCAAAGTAGCCTTCTGGTCATACCAGAGCTTAAAAAGCTCTTGGCTGGTCTCCAAGTTGCTGCTAGCCTCTTCATGTACTCTACCATGCTGGACAGCAGGTCTAGCACATAATCCAGCACATCTTGTTTTGGCTCTTCAGGAGGCTTCGCCCAAGCTTTTCTAACCGGACTAAATGGCCCTCTTACAGGATGTGTTTAAACAACAAGAGAGTGAGGGTAAAGGAACACTCTTATACCCCAGTAAAGTATACTTCAACAACAAAAGAGTGAACTAAAGTGTACTATTAATTTTCTCCTAATAATGATTTTTCATAAGGACAAGCACACTAAATCATATCAAAAAGAATGAAAAGAAAAGGAAGGCGGAGAAGGGATAGTGAGGGGAAAGAACTAAACCAAGTTAGTAAAAAGAACCCTCACTCACCGACCTGGTCGGTGACATGCTTCATCATGGGGTTCCCACCGGGTAGACTGAATGTCTGCCCGGTGTGCTTCAACGCCTGATGTTACAGCGGAGCTGGTTTCATGTGTTTTTTGAGAAGTGCAAAAAAAGAGGGGAGTGATTGTGTGCAGTTAAAAGAAAACAGGCAATGTCTCGCAAAAACTTTATTCAGAGACTAGACTGTCCTCATTAAAAATGGTATCACGGGCACCTTATGGTTATAGTTCTAAACCATTAGTGTCCTTATAAAATGGTCGACATGATTCTGCTCTTTGTGGCTATGGTCAGCCGAGCTTTCTTCAGGACCTGTGTGCACCCCTGGCGGTAAACACGCACTAAGGTGTACCCTAACCTCGGGGTGTGTGAAAAAGGTGTTATAAGACTCACAAATCTCAACGGACTGTTCTGGATTTTCCAGTGTCCAAAGAACCCTGTGAAGAAAGTAAAGGGAAATGGGACAAACAAACAACAACTTAGTAAACAAATAATTAAATACATTTCCTTAAGTATTGTGACTAGTTGCCGTTTCATTCTCCACCTTTACAACCCATGGAGTGTTTTATTCGAGTCTAATAAAACAACTAAGTTGTTGTTTGTTTGTCCCATTTCCCTTTACTTTCTTCACAGGGTTCTTTGGACACTGGAAAATCCAGAACGGTCCGTTGAGATTTGTGAGTCTTATAACACCTTTTTCACACATCCCGAGGTTAGGGTACACCTTAGTGCGTGTATATCGCCAGGGGAGCACACTGGTCCTGAAGAAAGCTCGGCTGACCATAGCCACAAAGAGCAGAAACATGTCGACCATTTTATAAGGACACTATTGGTTTAGAACTCTAACCATAAGGTGCCCGTGATACCATTTTTAATGAGGACAGTCTAGTCTCTGAATAAAGTTTTTGTGAGACATTGCCTGTTTTCTTTTAACTGCACACAATCACTCCCCTCTTTTTTTGCACTTCTCAAAAAACACATGAAACCAGCTCCTCTGTAACATCAGGCCTTGAAGCACACCGGGCAGACATTCGGTCTACCCGGTGGGAACCCCATGATGAAGCATGTCACCGACCAGGTCGGTGAGTGAGGGTGCTTTTTACTAACTTGGTTTAGTTCTTTCCCCTCACTATCCCTTCTCCGCCTTCCTTTTCTTTTCATTATTTTTTATATGATTTAGTGTGCTTTTCCTTATGAAAAATCATTATTAGGAGAAAATTAATAGTACACTTTAGTTCACTCTTTTGTTGTTGAAGTATACCCCTTACAGGATGGCCAAACAGTTACACAAAGGGGATAAATCCAACCCTTTTCTATGGCACCTCTGTAAGCAAACAGCAGGCATGGAAGGAGGACATTAAATGTACCCCTAAGCTCATTGGATAAGCACATGATCATGCCCTTCAGGCTCTTATTAAATCTTTACATCAGACCATTGGTCTGGGGATGATTTGGGGTGGTGAACTTATAGGTAACACCACATGCACCCAACATCGCTTTCAAGTAGGTGGACATAAAATGAGCCCTCCTATCTGAGATCATCTCCTATGGAAAGCTCACTCTTGAGTTGATGCCAAATAGGGCTCTGGCCAGTATGGGAGCAGTGACAGTCTTGCTTCTGGGTATCTGGTGGCATGGTCCACTACCACCAAGATATATCTGTTCCGGGAGGCAGTTTGTTGATTTAGAAGACCAACAATGTCAATCAATACTGCCCAAAGGGAGCCCCAAACCACTGGCAGTGGTATCAAGCGATCTGTTCTGGTTGCAACCTGCCTTGCCACTGTCTTGACAGGTGACACAGGAGCTATAAAACTCCTTTACCTTGTCAGACATAAGGAGCTAATAGAAATGGTTGACCCACTCTTGAGGGCTTGACTCTGTCCCAAATGTCCAGCTAAGGAGATGTGATGAGCCAATTTAAAGAGGAACTCTCTATATTTTGGGGTACCACTACTCTCCTGTTTGCCCCTGGTTTGGGCTCCCTGGCCTCAGTTTAGAGGACTCCATCATCTCAATAGACTCTGTGAAAAACACTGTCATCACCTTCTCTTCCCTGGAGGCAGTCTACGTCAAGCCCTCAAGAGTGAGACAATCCCTTTGTCATTGGCACAGCTCCTCTCTGGAGAGTCAAGCAGCTCCCTGCAAATCTGACAAGTTGGACAGATATTGTAGGGGTGTAATCTCCCCTTCTGCTACCAGATCCTTCATCAGTGGTTGGATTACCTCTGGACCTCTTAAGCTACTTGGGCTGGCTCACTAGACCATTTGTCCTTGCTCTTCTTTTATTTCTTGGCCCATTGTTCCAGTATCCAAGTGTCTAGAACTCCGCTGATATGCAGCCTGTGCTCTTGTCACATACAAACCCACTCAGGGAGGTCCAGCATCTGAGCATGGACCCGCCTTTCCACCCCTGACCACTCAAAACTTCAAGATCATTTCCTATTAGCCACTCTATTAGGAGAGCAGGAAACATAGCTACCTTCCTAGGGCCTGTCATACCTCTCCATTCCAAGCTCACTATTGCCATGTGATGGAGCTTGGCTCTATTGTCTGCATAGGTAACCTGGTGAAATACACCAGGTAGGATCTGCTCTGGAGAAACCATTTTGTCTAACACTATGGTCACACTGGCTCCTGTAGCCCTCAGAGCCTGAACCTCATTCCTGTTGATCTTAAGCCTTTGCTTGTACTTCTTCATGCTTGGAGGTAAGGTCGCAAGGGTTGCAGCTTCCACCCCACCCCACCCCACCCCAAGAATTCCAACCCCTACACCTACACTAGCAATCCTTTTGGACTGCACACCAGTGGGGAACGTCTCCGTGCAGACTGCATCTCCCCTTTTGGGTTCTGACTTCAAGAAATCAAAACACTACTGCACTTTTGTAGGGCCAAACTTTCTTCCCTTATACCTCTTCCTCTTGTAAGTAGTATTAGATAAATTAATTTTTTAGTTAATAAAAACCATAAACATTGATTAAAACAAAGAAAACAGATCATTTAAATGGATAAAGTCTTGAAATACTCCTTCTCGCTTAGACGGCAGTCATTGATACAGGGATTGCTAGGCCAACAAATGAACAAGTCCAGCAAACAAGTTCAAAAGTGCCTACACTGTCCAAAACTGGGAAGGCCAAAGCAATGGGCAAATCTGCAGAGAAAGTGCTGATACTAAACCAGAGTAGCATTTGGACATTAGTCTTTGCAATGTGCTAATATACAGAAAAAGTAGTGATATTTAACCCAGTAAACATTTACACAGAGGTCTTTGATACAGAGATGCTAGGGCTACAATAAGCAAATATAACATGAAAATGAAAAAGTGCCAAGCATTGATATCTAAACCCGGAAAGGCTTAAGCCAAATGCAAATTCACAGCGAAAGTACTGGTATTTAGCCAGGTGTAACAGGCATGCTAGTGTCAAAACATGTACTCAACCTGACAGGAGAGGAAACAGCAACAGTAATATTTCCTAGCAGCCAGCCATGATCATAAATACCTACAAAGGTTCTTTTCAAGTGCATTCTTCTTACCCCTTCTGTATCCATGTATCTGCTTTGGCAAGGGTCTGAAAAATATTCAGGAACTGTACTAGCGTAATGTTCCGCATTGTGTTCCTTGGATCTAGTGATCCCCATCTGTGCTGACCTAAAAGACCTGATCCCTAGGTTGTTAAATTATTTTCTCAGCAAAGCTCTTCACTGTATGGCCAGGGCAGGTCAGATACATATAACGAGCTGCAAAGTTTCATCTGCCAGATAAGATAGGCGGCATCTCTTGTCTTCTCTATGGCCACCTTCCCTCCACTTTGGGAGGAAATCTAATGTTGGAATATCACATAGTGCCTGTAAACTCTGCTTTATCTTTCGGCTTCTAGGAGGGGTGACTTATTTAGGGGCAGCATAATATTTCAGAACCAGCAAATCATGTGACTGCTTCAACACCTTTTCTTTGCCATTCATCCAGCTTTGTAGTTTAATAGATTTAATAACCCAAGCAGGTATACCGGTATTCCACAGGTCACCCAGCTTGAGCATCTCAATTCTGTTTTCAAGATATTTCTTGTGTTCGCTGTTTCCCTGTTACAGACTAATTTTGGACCAGACTAGATTGGCCAGTGTGCCCTCAGTGGCTGACCACAGTTTGTGGCAACACATAATGTAGGCTGTGGGTCCAGAGGTGACTGTTTCGTCAATGAGAACTCCAGCCTGACTTGGGCGGGCGATGCCAATTTGAGTAGCAGGAAAAAAATGTATAAGCTCTTATCGTAATTTTATCAAGGAGGCTAGCCTCAGTGCCTATCATTATTTCTGATCCATGCCCACGAGTTGGTTTCAATTTGGTTTTCATTACGGTTACAATGGGCTTCAAGTTATGGATCTTGCTAGTTTTGAGAAGGCATTATTGAGTGTTTGCGCCTTTCCCTTAATCACCTCTCTTTGAGGTGCAAACATAGCTCTTGCATCTATTTTGACTCAAGAGTAGACATACGCCATTGCTTCATCAATTATGTTTCTGCTAAGGTGCCATTTGCACTTATTTAATATATTGTGACTGAATTAGATCACTTTTGTTTTTTGTATGGTTCATTTCCAGCTTGTTATCCAAGTGGATTTGTTCTGGATATCCCCTGCTTAGGCTAGTGTTTGGGTCCCTTTGAAGACTCTTTCAGATTTTTACCTTGGTAACCCAGGGCTTTCCACTGGGAGGGGACCTGTCATCCTTTGTTCTGATCACCTCTCTGGTTCTTCTTAGTCACCTTGGTGCAAATCCACTCATCTGCTATCCCACCCAGTTCCACGGCACTAGGCAGATTAGAGACAACTAGATACTGGTGTAACTTCTCTGAGGGAGAGTTGGCCAATATGTGCTACTTCATGAACAAATTGTAGTGCTCTCATGGGTGCTGACTTGGTTACCCTGTATCTGGCCCCCTAGTGCCATGACAGATAGGTCTTCAGAGACAACCCAGCATTGGGTACTGACTTTCTGGGTGTCCTAAACCTTATCCTGTACTGCTCAGGGGTGAGACCAAACCTGATCAAGCTCTGCTTCAAGTGGGGATATGATTCAGCCTCTGCTCCCTCTAATGTCAATAGACTATATCTCCCCACTACTGGAATTAGTTCAGACAGGAGTGAACTCCAGTATTGAGAACTCACCCTCTTCATCTTGAGGGTCCTCTCAAAAGCTGTCAACCATTTGTCACTGTCATTGCCTTCCTCGTACTTGTGAACAATCCCCTTGGGTAGTCTTGGATCAAACCCACCACCCCATGATACTTCTGTCTCTTTGCTGTTACCATATTCCTCTCTACCACCCCTGGTGGTCTTCCTGTCCTCACTGGACTATTTCTTCTTGGCCACAGCCAACTCCTCTGTTTCTAGGACTACAGAAGCCAGTTGTTCCTCAAGCTTTTTTCCCTAAGGAACATACCTGGCTCACTTCTGGTGGCACCTCTTCACCCACTAGCTTCAGACAAGGCTCTGGTCACTGTGTGTGCAAAGAGGTGTTCAACTTCCTCATCACTGATTTCTAGGAGCTCTTCTTCTCCCTGTCCTTCTATCTCTGGAGCCTCCTCTATGTTAAATTGTTTATCCTCTAGTCGGGCCTCTGCCTAGGCTATAAGGGTTTTATCAGCACTGTCTTCCTGGAACTGGAGGGTGCTAGTAAGCCCATATCCCTACACATGTCCCTAAGAGATGCTACGTGGAGAGTGGGTAGGCAAGCTAAATCAAGCTCCCTTGGATTTAAAAAGAAATACCTTTGCAAAAATTAAGTTCACAGCAATTCAGATTTTTTTTTTAATTAATCAATTAATATTAGTCCAAATTAAACATCAAAAACTATTTTAGCACTAGGTCAATTTAGAGGATTTTTATTTGTCCAACTTAAATACTGAATGGTGCTGTCAAACACAAGTTATGGATCCCACCACTGCACACCAAATGTAGGAAAGTGGAGAATTAGTATTTTGGGGCATCCACTTTCAGCTAGTATTAGTACCACAATCAATAATAGGTCAGTCAAGTATCAATAAATGAATCCTTACTCAACCCTCGGTAGCTTGGTAAATGAGAGTCATACTTAACTTAGGAGACATGTATGTATAAAGCACTTAATATCATCAAAACAGCAAATATGTAAGAGACACAGCACAATAAAATGTCTAAAAAAATTGAGAATATGTTTATCTTCACAACTACACCCCAAAATGACAAACATCTAATGTAGGGAACAGGAGATATGAATTTTGAAAGATTAAATCAGAAATTGTGCATTCTAGCACCAAATAGCTTAAAGCACCACTTGTGAGTTTCTGGTTGTGCTGAAAGGGACAAAGTCAAAGTTTTAGGCCGAAGGCAATGGATTGTTTGTGGGATATGATGAGGGCTAGGTCCCAGTCAAAAGTTTACCTTTAAACTTAGGGCCTGAGTCAGAATTTGTCAGACGTGTTACTCCAGCACAACGGTGATGGACATCCCGCCTGCCGAAATATAAATCCAAATATATCAAAATTGATTTATATTTCGGCAGATGTGATATCCATCACTCTTGTGACCTATACGTCAAGATCTAAATCAGGCCCTAAATCATTTTCTTGGAGCTTTTCTGTCATCGAAGGGTCCTCAGTCTTCTCGTATACAAATGTTAATTATTTGATGGTGGCCTGTTTGAGTCTCTGAAGCCTTTGTCCTCGACGTCAAAGGCAAGGAGCTCCAGAGTTTTCAGCAGAGCAAAGCAGCACATTCAGGCCAATTCTCAAGACACTTACAGCGCCTTGACTTGTTGAGCTGGCCTCCTTCTGGAGCTTTTCTGCAAACCCTCTCAGAAAGTTTCCAAGCTTTAAAAATATTGAAGTTTCTTGGTTTCTTTTGGGGGAAATAGTGTCCACTAGCTCAGTCCAAGGGTTCAGAGACTCTGAAATACCTCTTGGGGGCTAGGATTCATTTCCCCACAGTGCATATGTGCAGTCCAGAAAAAGTCCAGTTACAACTGATCAGCTGGGTTGATCCTCTCTTTGGCAGTGCAGGTGACTTCTTCCAGCTCAGTTGTACAGGGGGTCCACTCTTTTTTCTTTGAGTCAAACATAGTCCTTTCTTTGTGGAGCCTCATGAGTGCAGCAGGTGCAGTCTTTTTGTGTGTTAGCCTTCTGTGGTACAGTCCAGGGGTCCAGCAAGGGCTGTCCTACTTCTGATGTTAACAGCAGTGTTCTGAGGAGCTCCTGCAGATGGCCTTACAGAAGAGACTGCTACAGGATTATTTCAGGAAACTTCAGAATAGTAAGTTCTAAAACGACTTTCCTGTAATATTTACATTACATCCAACTTTGGCAAGATGTTGAATTTAATGTGACCATTATTTTAATACTTTGAATGTTATTACTAGCTAGCTCCAATGAAAAGTTAGATTTTATTAAGTTTAATACAGCTGTCCCGTGTTGGCCTGGAGCTCATGATAGCAGCTGGTTAAATCTTTTTGTGTGCTAGCCTTCTGTGGGGCAGTCCAAGGGTCCAGCAGGATAGTCCTTCTTCTGATCTTAGAGGCAGTGTGCTGAGGAGCTTATGCAGCTCTCCCATATTTATCCTTCAATCTGGGCGGGCAAGATGCTGGGTCACCATAACTATTAGGGATGAAGTTACCTCCCTCTGCTATGAACACGTCCTGCAAAATGTGGCATAATTTGACCCAGAATGCAATATTTGCCCAAATGTCAAAATGAAGAAACTCTCTCCTTGGTATGTGTGACTGTGTAATCCAACCTAAAGGAGTAGATACCATCTTATTCCACTCCCCTCCCAGTTCCTCCCCTAATCTAATTAGAGGGCTCCCATTTGGCTTGGGATTAAGGAAGTGGGGCTAAACTGGGTCCTGTGACATATGTTCTCCTGCCTTTGAAGTGAAGCTTATATCATCAGCCCCCTTCCTCTCTCTGGATGCTCTAGGAAACAAATCTCCTGCCCCAAATGGCTGTACTGTTTAAGTCCCAGGCATCATTAACACCTATTCAAGTACTCATTCATAACAATACATCCTACCCTTTGGGCACCAAGGACGGACCTTACGGGTGACTTATAAGTTGTAAAAAGGTGGTTTTCGGGTTTGGATATACTTTTAATTCCAAAGTCAAATTTGGACACAGTTGTATTTTAAAACCAGCCTGCAGGGCATGCCTGGCATTTAAATAACATCAGATACCACAGCAGTGCACCCCTAACTACATTAAGTCCACTGAGGTCTCTAAGCCGACATGCCATACCATGTAATAGGGGCTTACAGGTAGGTTGTCTTTGCCAATTAGAGTTATCCCAATTAGCATATACCTTTAGATGACAGAACATTGGCACTGCACCTGGTTAGCAGATCCCACAGAACTCTCAGAAACAGTGACCACCAGCATCAGTCAATAACCAGGGTTGATCGGGGTAAAAAGGATTACTATCCTACAAGTAGTAGGAGGGAGATCCTTTTTCAAAGGAGTAGGTTACGATTGTGTGCAGTCTTGCTATACAAAACTGGCCTGTGAGGATTTGAATGTGATATATGATTGAGTTTCCATGCTGTCCCAACAGGAGGTCATTCAGATGTAATCTAGTTTCAGCAAATACAATCTTTGCTTATAATAGGTTAGCTGGCTTGAGTAACAAGACAACCTTCAGAGAAAATACACAAGTTAATAAGATAAAACGATCTTACAATGTCCACACCACATTTTAAATACCTATCATTATTTTTAGCAGAGAAGTGTAGCAACTATGAAGAAACATTGAAAAGAGTTAATGTGGAAAATATAGACCTTGCAGGATTAAATGTCAATAATTTATTTATTTATTTACTAAATACTACAATACTTATATAGCCATGATAGATAGAATATTTTTGGATGTGAATTGCCAGCTCAGAAGTTGAAGACAATTGATGGAAACATTGAGACCAAAAGAAACATAGTCTTATCATAAACATCCACTAGACAGCAGCAATATGCTATGAATATAGGCTGTTCACTTGGACACTTTAGCCCATGTATGCTCCCACAGACAGACAGGGTAGTGACAGAGTAGGTGACTTGGATGGGCACTTTATCTCTGCTGATATAGCAGACATTCCAAGTTGTTTCATTTTAGGGATTGTTTAGGGCAGGTCCCAGTGCAAGCTCTAGAGACTTCATCCCTCTCTAATAAATGATATCTAGTATAGTTTTTACTGGAATTAATGCTTCTTAGTGGCATCAGGGTTCTTCTGTTTTATCAGCTTTTCTTGGTTGTAGCATGCAAGACTTCAGAAAACTAGGTCCCACAGCAGGAGTCAGTGATCCACAAAACACGCAACTGGTTTCAGCCTACTCATGATTCCAGCACTTCCGCCTATCTAGACACCCTCCAAGTTCAGCAGCTCTCTTTAGGCCTTCATCACTTGTCTAAGCAAAATAGATTCCATGGTAAAGCTCTGAAAGCCTGAAACTCCCTTTTTATTACATAGAAGTCACCCCTAAAGTAGGCCCTTTGTACCCACGGGGAAGGGTGCTGTGCAATCAAAAGGTAGGACATGTAGTTTTATGTTTTGCATCTCCTGGTAGAGAAAAACTTCCAGAATCATTTTTCCCTACTTGTGAGGCCTACCCCTCTAATAGGTTAACATTTGTAATTCCTTATTACACCTAAAATATGCAATTACTGATTGATAAGGAATAAGTCAGTCATTTTTCACACCATTGGAATAGTAGTGATAATCCTCTTTAAAGGGTAAAGTTGAATGTATTACTAATCTTAGACCTGGCATCATTGGCATGTGTTTTTCTCTGCACTTTTACCTTTGCCTCCTGTGTTTTTGCTGTGTTTTGGACTTTGTTTTGCTGGTCTAGGTGCTTTGGGCACTTTGCCACTGCTGTTCAGTGGAATATTTAATTTACTAGTCAGTCCCTAGTACAGTGCACTGTGTGTGCCCAGGGCCTGTAAATCAAATGCTGCTAGTGGGCCTGCAACACTGACTGTGCCACTCACATACGCAACCTGTAAATTTAGCTCAGCCCTGCCATTGCAGAGCCTGTGTGCAGTCCAGAACTGCCATGTTGACCTGGCAAGTGCCCCCACTTGCCAGACCCTAATCTTCCTTTTTCTTACATGTTAGTCACCCTTGAGGTAGGCCCAAGGAACCCCTGTGGGCAGGGCTATAACTATCAAGAAAAACTCTTGTCTGACCTATATCTCTTTATAGGCGGTCCTCAATAGGCTCATACTCAGGGCAAATCCATAGCACAAAGCTTAACAACAAACAATTATTCAAAAGTACATTTATTTTTATTTAGTACAAATTATTTTTCAATCATTTTTTAATTGTTTTTATATAACTTTTTTGTTCATACCAATTCAGTTTTGACAGAATTGTACATTTAATTCACATTTTTGTATTAAAAAAAGTAAACAACATATAATATTTCACAAATGCAAAAACAACATTGTCTTCATAAAGGTTTTTCCTAAAGAAAAAAGCAAAGTGACATACAGGAATCAATAAATAACATCATAAAAGTTGTCTGTAGCCCCACTAACAACCATCAAGCAGTCACTCTCACCAATCAGAACATTCTCACACATGCAGCACATTCACGCACAAGAAAATGAAATTTTGTGGGGAACGGACGGTTTCCCATATGGTCGGTGAATGTACATTTCGGCGGATAGGAATTACAACCACCTTCATCAGGACCATATTGATTGAGAGATAAATCACAGTGGTGGATGGTGGTTCTCTTATACACTGAGAGGTCCGTCATCCATCTAAGTGTAAAGTGGTAGCTTGTTAGAGCCAGGCAGAATGTCATTTAATACTGAATGAAACATTCTTAGTACGTCTTAGAGGTGCTGTTGTATCCAGCTCTGCGGCCTGGTAATTACGTTTTTCTAGTTTAAAATTCTCAGATTTATCCAAACGGGGTTTTGGGTTAATGTCATCGGTTTCAGCAGAGTATTTATCTGCTCCACATATTCTAGCCAAGGCTTTTGATGGCACAGGATTGGGTATCTGCACCTACTTTGACACAGTTGAATTGAGTGTGGCATGTCCTGTTAGTGAAATACTGCCGCTTTTGTTTTTTACTATTGTAGGGCTATCTGTTCCCATAGGATAGAATTGGGAGTTTGCTTTGAACATTTTATAAACATAACTGCTCCAGGAAACTAGTTAGAAAAATAAAGTTTAGCATGCCTGAACTCAAAATGTTAAAATGCATCTTTTCGTGAGGGTGATTTTTACATTCTGTGTTTGAAAATACCACTTTAAGAAAGTAGTTATTTTCTTGATTAGCCATCCAGTGTGCCTCTGCTAGGATGTGTATTCACTGTCTGGCTTTGGAGTGACAGGGGCTGGGGATGTGCAGTGGCTTCAGAGAGTCTGGATAAGTCAGTGCTAGGCTGAATGGGTCTGGTCTCCATTTGGAGTGGTGGGAGGAGTAGCACCTCAATCAATCAATCATTCATGGGTTTATAAATGTGCTACTCACCGGTGAGGGTCTCAAGTCGCTAGGGTTGAGGGGGGTGGGGAGCAGCTCCGGATCAGTCGAAGAGCCGGTCTTGAGGTCCTTCCTGAACGTGTGCAGGGTCTGGGAGCATCTGATGTTCACAGGGACCTCGTTCCAGGTCTTGGCTGCGATGTACGAGAAGGCTCTCCCACCTGCTCTGTTTCTGCGGATGCGGGTAACCTCTCCTATTGCCTCTTACGTTAAGCCTGACTGCTCTGTGCCAAGCTACCAGACAGTGAGCACAGGTTAATTTAGGGAGTGTATCTGAGTTACTCTGGCTAGGATTGTGGTTTCTGCTTGGACAGGGTGCATATCTCTGCCAACCAGAAACTGAATTTCTAAGCGGTGACAATGCTCCATCACATCAACAAGAAACACAACACTTAATTTCTGCTTGTTTTTTTCAAAAATTGTCACCAGCCCTCTGTTTAGTGCTTGAAGGCATCCACTAAATACTAAAAATACATACATGCAAGATATGGTTTCAGTTGAGTTGTTCCTTATAAAGTGCTCTGAATGCCCTAAGGGATCTTGGAATCAAATTGACTAACAAAAACATATTTGATATGAAAATAATCATTAAAATAGTAGGGTTGGATGAAACTGACCGAGTTTCACACCACGGAAATCTGCAGAGTTACACAGAAACTCTCCGAGATTCCGCAGAGTTCCACAAGTTGGCAGAATCGGCACCAGCGCTGTTTTTAGTGCCAGGAGCTTGTTCCGCGCTGCAAAACCAGTTCAAACGGCAACACACTGTGCACCAGAGTTGAGTTAGCACAGCTCCGCGAACTCGGCCGGAGGAGCAGAATTTATCATCCACCCCTTTATATCAGCTGAATTTTGAGAACCTTCCTAATCATAGAACTATCCTTTATTTTTCAACTGCCAAGATGATGTGCGTCCCAAATGGAAACAAAAGAAAAGGAGGACAATGGAGCCATGGATTGTTGGATACATGCATCGAAAATTTAGAATGGTCCACAAGCAGGGAGAAAGCTCCCTGCATGTCAGGCAATCTGTGTTTTGGGTTGAGAAATCAAAATCTCACTTTGTGACTTTGTTTTCTGTATACAAAAACGTTTTCTATGTTGGTCCTGTGAAGTTGATGCCCCCTTTGCAAGCCTGCAGTGCTCTGAAGTGAGTGCAAGAGCAAAGGCAGAGCTAGTGACTGCATGAAGATGGAGAGAAAAATGGATACTTTCAGTCTCCTCTCCCCTCACTAAAACACAAACTACTACCGTCGAAAATCAGCTGTGATGCTGGATAGAGGCCTTTGTATCCTTGACTTTCACGAGCGCAATCCTCGTGCTGACAGCTCACTCAAGGGACCCCTGCGCACATCGGTGCGATTGCATTGTAACACACACATGGTCGCTGGAACTAGTTGAAGCTCAAATTCAGTGACTCATTCGTCAGCCCAAAAACAATCGTGAGCGTCGTCGAGGCTGGGCAGGTGTGCCTTCTTCCCAAATCTACCGTCGAAAATCAGCTGTGATGCTGGATAGAGGCCTTTGTATCCTTGACTTTCACGAGCGCAATCCTCGTGCTGACAGCTCACTCAAGGGACCCCTGCGCACATCGGTGCGATTGCATAGTAACACACACATGGTCGCTGGAACTAGTTGAAGCTCAAATTCAGTGACTCATTCATCAGCCCAAAAACAATCGTGAGCGTCGTCGAGGCTGGGCAGGTGTGCCTTCTTCCCAAATCTACCGTCGAAAATCAGCTGTGATGCTGGATGGAGGCCTTTGTATCCTTGACTTTCACGAGCGCAATCCTCGTGCTGTTACTGTGACCAGGAGTTTCTTTCTCTTCATCTGCTGCTCTGATCGGTCTCTGACCATTTATACACACAAGAGGCACTTGAACTCGCACAGAAGACCCCCCCCCGAGTGGGGCAGAGGGCAGAAGACCACTAAAACGAGTTGGGCAGTGGGCAGAAACGAGTGGGGCAGAGGGCAGAAGACCACAAAAACGAGTTGGGCAGAGGGCAGAAGAGCACAAAAACGAGTGGGACAGAGGGCAGAAACGAGAGGGGCAGAGGGCAGAAGAGCACAAAAACGAGTGGGACAGAGGGCAGAAACGAGTGGGGCAGAGGGCAGAAGACCACAAAAACGAGTTGGGCAGAGGGCAGAAGAGCACAAAAACGAGTGGGACAGAGGGCAGAAACGAGTGGGGCAGAGGGCAGAAGACCACAAAAACGAGTTGGGCAGAGGGCAGAAGAGCACAAAAACGAGTGGGACAGAGGGCAGAAACGAGAGGGGCAGAGGGCAGAAGACCACAAAAACGAGTTGGGCAGAGGGCAGAAGACCACAAAAACGAGTGGGGCAGAGGGCAAAAGGGCACAAACACGAGTGGGGCAGAGGGCAGAAAGGCACAAAAACGAGTGGTACAGAGGGCAGAATGGCATAAACAACGAGAGGGTGGCAGTGTTGAACCAGAGGGCGCATCACGGTCTCGCTCAAAAAAAAAACCGCGAACACGCAAAGCGCCCCGTGAACATGCCAAAACGCCCCGCGAACACGCAAAGCGCCCAGCAAACACGCAAAAATATATAAATCCGCAAATTCGCACAAATTTGCAAATTTTGCGGATCGCTAATTCGCTAATCCGCAAATTCGCGAATCGCAAATTCCCAAAATTTGCCCATGCTTAATTGCAAGCATTCAGGAAGAGCCTTAAGACCTGGGTCTTCGGATGTGCATGACCTGTCCCAACTACCCCAGCACCTTGAGACCCTCACAGGTGAGTAGTGCGCTTCACAAATCCCTGATTGATTGATATGCCACTCCACTCTATACTCCTCCACTTTACGACACTCTACTCCACTCCACTATATCACACTTCACTCTATGCAACTCCACTCTATGCCACTCCACTCTACGACACTCTACTCTTCTACAATCTATGCCACTCTGCTCCCTTCTATGCCACCGTACTCTTCTCTATGCCACTCCACTCTATAACCGTACACTCTTTGACAATCTACTCTACAGCACTCTAAGACACTCCATGACACTTTACTCTATGACACTCCACTCTATGCCACTCTACACCTCTCCACTCTAAGGCACTCTATTCTCTCTACGCCACTCTCATCCATTGTATGTCACTCCACTCTAAAAAACTTTACTCACTCTATGCCACTCCACTTTACTCCTCTATGTGCCACAACACTCTACAATACTATACTTCACTATATGTTCCTCCACTCGATGCATCTCCACTCTATGCTACTCTACATCACTCCACTGTACACCACTCCACTCTGCTCCACTCCACGCCATAACACTCCACTCTAAAACACTCCATTACACTCTACCTCATTACATGACGTTCTACACCACTTCACTCTATGTTGCCCTGCACCACCCCACTCCACTCCATACCACTCTCCTCTATGCCACTATAGTTTAGCCATGCTAATCAGCAGCCACACTGGTTTACAACATCTCTAAAACACATTGGAAAAAGTCACTAGGTTTTGCATAGGCGAGACCTATTGGCTTTGCCAATGCTTGATAATAGCTACAGCTGATGAAGGAAGTGGGATATCAGGATGACTTTTGTTCATATTTGTCCACGACGCACCAATTTGTTTACATCACCATGATTATTCATTCCACTAAAGAGTTAAATTAGCCCAATCCGTTGGCAGTGGACCTATGAACAATTAACAGCTATGACAGCCGGAAGCATGCATTTAGGGAGAAGCTGTCAACCAGTTTTAGTAGAATTGCTTGCAATTTTATTTGTAATGATGTAAATATGCTATTATTTGGACAGAAATATGTTGCAATTACTAGTACAATTCATTTTATGTATGAACTACTCTTACAGGAATTTTTAGGAGAATTTGCATAAACTAACTGCTTTTCTATATTTTAAAGATATTTACATTTTATTCTATATTATATTGAAATGCAGGCATTTCCTTTAGATGTAATTCACTGCTTGATCACACTGAATGTATCAGGTTTTTTAGACATTGATTTAAGCTGCAGTCATTTCTCTCAACTTGTTTTTGTATATGAAAACATGGCAGACGAGGAATACAGTGGATTGTTTATAAATGTTTTTTTTCTGTGATTTTAGTTTCATAATGTCAAGCATTGGAAGATGAGGTCCCTTTTTAGACATTTTATTGTAACCAAAAGGTCCATTTACAAACACCGTTCCCCATGCTATTGCAGGCTCATTGTCTTGCAATCCGGGGTATCATGATGAATAAGATGCCTAAAAAAGTGTCGCTAACATATTCACTGGGACGTTTGGCCTTTGAGTGACATAGCAACAAGGGAAAAATGCAATGTCAGCCTTGATAAAACCACAATGTACAAAATAACACTGCAAATCATCGGTAAGAAATTATTCCTTGTCTTTCAATCAAAGGAAAAATATTTCTTCACTTTCAATATGCAAAAAACGTTTATTACTATAGGTAGACCACCACTGTATCATGATAGCTTTCAAATTTATAACATGGGTATGCAGGAGACGTGACTGGTTAACCTGCTGCTAAGGCAAATGAACAGATGAATGGTCCTCCTTCAGAACCCCTCCATATCCTTAGACCATGCTGATACCGCTTCCATTCCATATTCCATTCAGATTTTATTTTCATTAATATCAATGATGTCCTAAGCTGACAGGAACATACCTAGGTCACTAGAATGGCTTCCACCTTATTAGGATGCCTTTTAGAGATTCATCTGTTCGGCTTTGCTGAGATGATGGCAGCCAGAGGTGATGAAAATACTCAAAAGCAGTTTTCAGACAATGGAAGGCTCTATTTATTAGGTCAGTATAATTTCTGAACCCTCCTTCAAGCAAGATGACCAGGTGAAGGACAATGCTCTGGATCGGAATGCATCTTCTATTAAAGGGTTTCTTTTTCAAAACATGGAGCCAAAAGCATGGCTGCCACATGACCACATACCTCTGTGCTGCATATGGCATTGGCCAGAATATGGAGTGCAAATATTAGTGAGCTCAAGACAGTAGGCGACTTTTGGGGAAATAATGAGTGAGTGGGTCTTGACTGTCTGCTCAGAACAATCGCTTTACGTCCTTTTACTAATTGGGTCTGACTTACTTGATGTTGGTTTTTAAAGCACACTGAATTTTAGATTTGTTTTAAACTTTTTAAAATTATTTTTATATTTTTTAAATCATATGTGTGAAAGGCAGCTATGTTTTAAACTGTGGGTTAAAAGCATTTTAATGAATTCAAATTCACTGGGCAATGAGGACGGTTTGGAAGGCAGAGAGAAGGCGGTTCAGAGTCTTTTCTTTGAGATCTTGGGATTGTCTTTTGATCAGTAGTGAGGAGTGCTACACATTCCATAGTGTTCTTTAAAGTGCCCTCTCCCTTTGGCAGTGCAGCTTATTTTTGATAAGCTTAGTCCATTTTTTTTACTGCATAAACAGCGCATTCTGGGCAGGGCCATGTTTCCTACTTCAGAGATGCTTGGCTGGACTTCTCTGCGAATAAATACATTCATAAAATATACGATGGTCCTGCGGACCCTCAGAATGTTCATTAGGGGCCATTTCAAGGATCCTACTGGGAGTAGGAGATGGATTGTTAAATTCTCTTTTGCAGTTTTAACCCACTAAATACATTTTTGATTATTTGAAGATGGGACATGTGCCATTTTCACTGTCCTTCAAGCGTTGGTTTCAGGGAGAAAAAATCAGCGTTGTCGGGCCTTAAGCTGATAGTAGATTCAGATACCATTACCTGCTGCCTGGAATTAAATGACATGCAGTGAACGTTGTGGGAGTAGTGATCCCATGACCCCATGGGGTAAACTTGACAACTCACCACCTAAAAGTAGACCGGGGAGTGTGCTGAGAATGTTCTTGTTTCAGTGCACGCTTTCCAATGCTTTGTCCTAATGATGCACAAAGGGAATCGACTAGGATCTGCGATGCTATTTCAGTCTGCTCTGATCGCTATGTGATAGTTCAATGGGGGAGTCCATCAGGCACAAAAGAAATAGAGGATATTGCAGAAATTACAAGCACACTTCTTTCATCAGACCCTAACATGTAGCTCTATCAGTCCAAGATTTCACATCAGTACCTGAAATATAGCTTGAGAACCACTAAACTCAAGGTGACTTTAACATTGTGCAGCGGTGCTCTTTCAAATATGGCAGCTTGTTTGATGACTGTGGGGCATATGTACAAGCCCCTATCACCAACACAACGCCACTTTTATCGATGTTGTGATGGCTATGGGGCGGCACCTTATTTACAAGGCAGCGCTAAGTCTTGTAAATAAGGGCCCCTTTCACGCTATGGGTTAGCGTGAAAGGGGTGGGCAGTGGGTGTTGCGGAGGGCGTTCCACCGCAACACACATTGTTTTTGACGCTACCCCCTATGTACAAGGGTGGCATACATAGGAAGCAGCGCCCAAACTAAGACCAGGAAAAACATGGTTTTACGTTGGCGAAAAGAGGAGAAATGCATTAGTTCTCCTTGTTTTTTCTTTTTCCATGTGTGCTGCCTTGTGCAGACCAGATGGAAAAAGACATATGCCATGGATTGTTTATGTAGAGGAAGGCACACCTTCCTGAACATAAACAATCCTTTAAAAAATGCCGTTTTGTGACTTGGATGTGTGTTGCACGAAGCAGCACACATCGCAATGATAAAATGGCATTTTAGGATTGTTTATGTGCAGGAGGGACACCTTCCTACACATAAACAATCCTCCCCTGCACACAGGCACCCTTGCACTACAGTGCAAGGGTGCCTGCGTTGGTGTTAAGTTGCTAAAGTTAGTGCCATCGCAGGGAGAATCACAAGGCTGCACCACATTCTTGTAAATACGGTGCAGACTTGCGGTTCAGAAGTGGCGGAGAGAGGCGTTATGCCAGGAAGGCTAACACCACTCTCTGCCACTTCCTTGTACTATCCCCCTGTGTGTTTTGTGTGCAATTCAACGTGCAGTGACTTTTATTTGCATACCGTATGTTTGTGCGAGATTGAATGCACAGGAGCTGGAGCAAGATTTGCTATAGCTGCTCTCTGTACCTGTAGGGAGTCATAAAAAGGATCAAGACTGTTTTCCTGTTCGCTTGACGTCTTCCCGCAGGTGACATCAGATTCATGGAATATGCCCGGCACTGGGGGTCTGTAGCTGCAGAGGCGTTAAAACCTGAGACAGGTGCGAGCTCCTTTCTGAAGGCTTCCAGGCATTGTCTCATCGCCGCCTTCGCGCAGCAGCCACTGCGCGGTGTTATTTTTTCAGTGGATATTAAGTGGCCCCTTGAGCACAGCACTTGCCATTAACATTTCAGTGCAACAGCTTGAAGCACAATGATATGTAAGATGCTTCCCAGCAGGGTTACTATTCAAGTCAGGTTTTCTGATTTCATTTGAAATAAAATGGTTCGCTGTTGTGACATAAAAGGGACAAAAACATCCCCACTCTGATTGCATTAGAACATCCTGCAAATCAGGGAATTATTCCGGAAAAAGATAACAAAAATGATGCACACCGGCGCCACTGCGAACACGTGCAATGTAACAGCTTCTGTACGAATTTACATTCCGGTCTCTCACGCCAATTTTCACAAATCAGTTATATCAGCTCCATTAGCATTGGGAACTGATAAAAATCTTAAGTAGACTTCCTGCTGTCTCCCCTCTAAGTGTCAGCAGTAATGTTTTCCATGTAACAAATATCCGGGAGGCAGAAAATGTCTGCTGCTCTCAGTACTGTGGTATCTATTGTTCCTCGGGAAAAACATCTGCTCAAAGACTCATTAAAAATTACAAAATAAATCACAAATATAAGCTGCTGAGACAAAGAAACCGACTGCATTTGAATGACTTGGAAACGCTGGGGTAGTTCAGACCCATTTGATTTTATTAACTCCCGGTTCCATGCTAGCTGGTGTGCAGCAGTCTGCTTTGCGGCGCCTGGGCTGGGAAAGCACACCGTTCCATTCTGAGCACAGGACATTGGCTGCAAGGTCCTGCTGTTCAGCAGATTGAAAGTATATGTGGGCTCTTTAAACGCAGAGAGGAATTAATTACTGAAAAGGTCACTCTCCTTTGCTATTTGGCCACCAGCTTGCATTATTTGACTCTTTGTGTTTATTCTCTCTGACGGGTCACTGGCAAATGCTGTGCAGTCCCTCTGCGCATCCGGGGAGCACATTTAGCATAAAGTTTCACTTACTACTGGCCAGGACTCAACTGAGGTTAGAACAATCTTCACTCCTTTCTCGCTCGTTCTCCTCCAGAGGTATGCAAGCCTTTGCCCTCCTCAACCCGCTCCACACGTTATGTCTTGCTTAACGATTGTGCTGCATTTTTTGTGAAGCACTTTCCATGACAAATGCACACAAATACATCTTTCTAAAATGATCTCTAATTGTTGATGCAATATATAAATAGTACTTATAAGTAAGTAGCCATTCCTACTTACTTAAAAGTACTATATCAAAGATGATATCTTCTTTGAGGACCCTCTCCAAACTTCCCTAAATGCAAGAGTTTCAAAATGAGTTCCGCCCATTTACTCTGCACAGATTTTTTGCTTTTTTAATCACCCGGTTTTTTTTAGTTTTTTTTTTACTGTGGGTGAGTCTCACTACATGTGTCTCACCCATAGTAATCACATGGTAACTGGACTGCACATGTTTACCACCGGCATTGGCAGTTCTTCTGCTAAGGCGAAGGAAGGTCGCCCCACTGCTTTTAAGCAGTGTGACGAAAGGAAATATAATATGATAATAGCTTGTTGTTATTATTAATTTATTGTTTCCATCTGCTTTACGGGCGGGCGGGGATGCTCTGGTCTTAGAGCAGGGCAGGGAAGGAGTGGTTTGCCCACTCCAAGTGCACATGAATGCTTGGCTGGCTCTCTGGGTCCGGCCAAACGGTCATGTGCACTTTGCATGTTCTCCACGCAGGCTACATACAGCCTGCAAGGAGAACATGCCCAGGCTCCCAGTCTCTGTCTGAGTGCTGAGCCACAGCACACAGACTAATGGTCAGGGGAGCCTGGGTGCTAACCAATCACTACGCTCCATTGCAGCCATGTGATTGGTCAGGGGAGCCAGGATGTGCTTCCTGGTTGCTGTTCCAGCCCGAGTCTGAGAGGAGGAGAGATGCAGTGATAATGTAAGTGTTTTTTTGTGGGGTTTTTTACATTACCCTTCCTCCTCTCCTTCCCTCACCTCCTGCCTCACCACCCACAAATTGTGCTGCCGCCACTGACCACCAGTGTCCACCTTTTAAGATAAGGCTGCTTTGCCACAGCAAAGGTAAGGGGATCTTGGCTTGTTACACTTGAGGACTTGGGCACACATGTGTGCACAAGTGTGCAGCTGTGTGTGTGAGAGTACTGTTGTACGCAGACCAGTGACTGCACACAGGTATACTGGCCTAGAGGGGACTTTGCAGAGTTAGATATTGACTTGGAGTAGGCATTATAATAGTAGTGGCCGCTTATAGGTCAAGTATGTAAGAATTACTGTTTTGTCTGCAGTGACAATTTATTATACACATGGTAGAAATCTGCTTTACAGTGCAGTTTCACTTCCCTTTGGCTTACAAAGTCCAGCCAGATATTAAATGGGGGTAAAAGGTGTGCACCCAATTCAAATATGTATGTCTGAAGCAGATATATGGATTATCCTAAATGTCCTTATTTCTCGTGCCCAGTTCAAGATCATAGCCCAGGCCTTTTTTCACCCAGCTTGGCAAAGTTAATTACTCTGCTCCCCAGCAGAGGGAACAAAGGGCTCCCCACATAAAAGCACTGTATCAGGGCAGTGGATAACCAAGGCCCAATAAACAAAGGAGGGAGGCCAGACAACTGGAGCCAACACAGGAGGGAGCTCCTCTTTGAAATTTAGGTGGGAAAGGCCCTGGAAGTGATGTCAGCTATAGGTGGAGCTGAGGCTCCCAGAGGAGATGGGACCTGTGACTCGTGGACGCTGCCATCTTCAACTGTCACAGCATGCTGTGCATGGAGGGTTGGACAGGGGTAGAGAGGTGATGTGGTACCCTAGCATTGGCTAGTTGTGCCTGGCTTTTTTAACCTTCAACCCCCATTTAAAAACTCTTGCATAAGAGAGAGAGAGAGCTTTTAATGTGCTTTTTTCTTGAAATGGATGAAAGCAGCAGCCATGGACAACCAGAAGGACAAGCCCCTTGGTGCCATATAAGACTAAGGACTAAACCCACTGTTCAACCCAGGACAGTGAGACTCACTCTCCAAAGGCAAGTGAGGCTGTCCACCTTACCGCTCTTTGGAGCGGCTGGGGAAAGATCTGGACTTCTACATCCTAAAAGAGGGAGAGGAGCTCCAGAGACCAAGAAGAAAAGTTGATGTAGGGATGCAGGGAGTCGGTGGAACCAGCTCCTTTCAATATGGAACGCTCGCCACCAGGATTAAAGTAAGCCCAGGATCATACACATCTGCCCAATGAGGCCAGAGCTATGGCCTTTTTAAGGTTGGCGGCCTTTGACTCTTTTGAGAAATGGAACATGAGTAGCTCTGCTGCAAGATCTGACAATAACCCTGGGATGGGGCAGGGGGTCAGCACAAGCTCATTAATTATGTATTAGCTCAGGAGGGGGCATGCATGGGGCCTCCTTCATAGAGCTCTTTAGGCCTGGGCACCTCAATCCCAGGGCAGACGTATGCCAAAGACAGCCCAGGACCCATCTCTGGGCCCCTTAATGAAAGAGGAAAGGAGCATAGTTGCACCCCCCTCCCCCAAAGAAAGACTGAAGGGGTCATGGACCCTTCTCTAATTCCCCAATGAGAGAAAACTAAGAGGGGGCTTCTATCATTCCCCCCCATTGGAAGTGGCCTTGTCCCCACTCCCATGACTGGGGAGGCTTCCACTACTGAAGAGTGGACCCTGCATGCAAGGAGCAGGCAGGGAGGACTAGAATGCTGCCTTACACACCAGCTGATGTAGAAGGCAGAGTGCAAAGTAGCCAGCTGGGGCAACGGGGACCTTGGGGTCCCTTGTCGCCCCCATCGCACACTCACCTTGGGGGTGTCCAGTGTGGACCGGGCACCCACAGATAAAAAAAAGGAAAAAGGATTGCAGTTTTCCCAAGCAGCGGAATATACACTCTTTAAATATTTACTGCTCCTTGGCTGGGAGAGCCCATAATGCTTCAGGAGGAATTGCATCCAGCACACCTAATTTGCATATTTTTCTTGACTTATGGTGGCCCCAGTTTGGCTGGAGTGCCATTAATGAATCCAGGAAGTGTTGTTAGGGGCTGTAGGAATTAAAACAGTTTCCTAGAGGTAACCTTTAAAAACAGACCCTATTTCAGGGTCAAAAAAATTAAAAACCTAAGTTGGAGGGTACTGGGAGTTTGGGTTCCATCCTTTAGTGGTCAAATGTGATTGCAGAATGTCATCTAAGGTAAGGTATTTCCATCTGCCTTATGTATATATTTCTAAATTAATGCATATTATTTAGTAGTATGTGTAAGGAATGTACTTTTCCTTTTCGAAAGATAAAACATTGACTGGACAATCATTTATTGAGAGTTATTTTTGCATGCCAGGGAATAGTGACTACTAGCTCACACCACCTCCCCTGAGTAGGCATTTGGACTGATCTGTTTCACTGCCCTCAGAGAGTCAAAAACTGCAGTGGGGTGCTTGGTTCCCAAAAAGGGTCAATTGTGGACCTATTACTTTTGCAGGCCTCATATCCTGCACAACTAATAAACCAATTTGGTGCAGTATGTGATAGCCAACAAAAGTGTAACAGGCTTAGTAAAATTACAATCAAACCAGGGCACAAGTCCAAATAAAAACTGTGGGGGGGCAAATTAACATATTTAACTCTTAATACATCACAGAAAGTGATGTAACAATCAGAAATGTCATTTCTTTATAATATTGTTCACTTACAATTGAATGGACCTGTTTACAAAACAAGAAATTACCTTAATCATGCATAAATGTGATATCTTTTATTTGTTTTATATTTTATATAGCACATGTAGGTTTTCCACTTGTCAACATTTAACTGAGCTAAGAAATAACTGAAAGAGATTCTATTTTTAAACAGACTTGTGGACTTATGTTATAAAATCTTTAAGCTGCATTTAAAGAGAAAACAAAAAGTCATGTTTTTTTTATAGTAAAACTTGGTGTTAACGTGTATTTGTTTTCTGCTGGTCTTCTGTGTCCGCTTCACAGTACCAATGCACTGTACATTTTTAGTTCATTAGGTGATGGGAGGTTTCATTTGTAAGGTCTCTGTAACTTCGATAAGAGAGTCAAAGATAAGCCCCTGCTGGGCGTCTTTGTCAAGTAAAGAGGATGGACCAATGTGAGGAGCTTTGACGAAACCCTATGGCCATATTACATGCATACTGTGTTTGTACATGAAAGCTGCTGCAGATCCCCGGAACGAGGTGACACTTCTCACCCGCCTTCGGGACGGGGCGGGAAGGGCAATTGAGACACCTCTCTCAAAATAGTGGTGGAACAATGTACACCTGCATCCACCCACGGCTTATGCCCTGGGCCAGACCACTCACATAAATTAATCATTTGTACCATGGATGGAAATCAAGCAGGTTTAATGAACACCACCTTGCAATATGCCCAGAGCAATACAGGCAATCAGTCACTCACTCTTTGCTAACCACATCGTATTCAAAGGGATCTGTAACCTTGGAGAACCTAATGAAACTAGCCATTATTTTTAAATTCCCCATCCATGAAACAAAATCCCCCTAAATGTTATTTGGTGAGATATGGCGGTCGCAGATAAATGTGATAAACAAAGTGTGATTCATATATTTATAGCTGAAATATTTGAGAGAGGGTGAGGCAGAAACGAAAATGATAGGAGGCACTTCAAGGTAAGGAGCACACGATGTTCACAAGACATTCACCTGTGAAAATGAATGCAGTGCATGAGTTCCCATATTAACGATTACCATTTAAGATGCTAGAGCCAACAAGACAGAAAGGAAGAAAAAGAAAACATCACATGCGATATAGGTGTACATTAGGCAGAACAAAAATAAAAAGGTAGTCAACACTCAGACAATCTCTATCAAAGAGGATCTAACTGTACCATAAATGTGAATACAAATGTTGAGACAGAAGCCATGGAAAAGAAAACTGAGGTATCAAGAATACATTTGCAACAAACAGGTAATATGTTTGGTTTATTACATAACCCACCAGGATTAAGATGTCCTCTATACAACTTAGTGCTTGTAGTCCTGTATTTACTAGGGAAAATAGTTAGCTAAAAGAAAGAGAATTCAAATTGTGGTGTCACTCAGAGTGGAATTTCTGCTTGCAGCACTGCTTAACTGTTGGTCATATTGAAGAGACACAGAGGGTTGGAATGCCAGTTCGTATGCCCTTTCTCTTTCTTATGAAGGAGATGCATGCCTAAAAACAAATCTTGCAAGCTGCCAGCAAGTGGCTGTACTGTGGAAATTATTTAGTAAGGTTTGCGTACGTGCTCAAAGTGGTGCATAGCATTGCATCAATTTGCTTACCTTCATAAAAGTCAACTGAAGCAGCTTAAAACTGCACAGTGCTCAGAGAGTGCACAACCATTTGAACATCAGTCAATCATTCACAGGATTTGTAAAGCACACAGCTACTCAGAGAGTGTCCTGGTGCTGGCAGATTCACTGACCACCTAAAGCTAAAACAGATTACAGATATGCTGATTTCAAACAGCCAGAGTCTTAAGGTTGCATAAGAAGAAGCGCACATTCTTCATAGCCCGTAGTTGAACAGGGAGATCCTTCCAGTCCCTGCCAACAAGAAAAGATATCACTCCTTTCTATTTGCGGGACCACCGCCAATGGAGTGTCAGAGGAGCAAAGGGTTCTTGCCGGATGGTAAAGGATAATCCTATTGTCCAGGTAGCGAGAACTAGCCCAATAAATGGCCCTATGAGCCAGCATGAGCCCCTTGAGGCCCATGTCTTCTTGTCAGGAGCTTGGGGGGAGTATCACATAACGTGTGCCTATTGATGTCACTTCAACAGCCTCTGCCTTCTTCTATGGAGAATGTACTCTGCGAGAATATATGTGAAACTGTTGATGAAAGGATTTTTTTTTTTTAAATATGCCGCAATGACTGCGACTTTGTCCTTACATGTATTTCCCTAGGATGGGAACGCGGTGACTCATTGCTGCATCTTTTGTGTAGTTACGCCTAAAGGAACCTGGCGTGCTGGCTGTAAAGGTAACTGAGAGGCAGGATTGAGAAAAGTCAGAGGGAAACTGGAGGAGGTAATAGAAGAGAAAAGGAAAGAAACAAAGCCATGTGGTGGTGGAGTAGGAAGGAGGGGAGGGTGGAAGCCTATATCTAATTGGGGCTGCCAAAAAAGGTAGGATGAAATAGTGGATGGCTGAAGAGAGGAGGGTTAGAAAGGGAAGAAAAGAGGAGAGCTCTAGGGTAAAATAGGAGTGGGGGTATATGGAAGGAGGACTGGGAAGCACTGCAGAGAAAGCAGAGCTGATTAGAAATGGAGGGCGAGACAGAGTGGGTAGATAGAAGCAACACAGAAAGATAGGAATGAAGGGGAGGAGAGAAGTAGAGAGAGGGAATGTGTAAAATCTTTAAATCTATTACAACTTCCACAGAATGCCTCTGAAAGTGTGACATGAAGGGTGGCTAGTTCCATCCATACTGGGTGACTATGCAGAAGGATTTACTCTAAATGTGTCCTCAAAGATTGAAAGAAGGGTGTCGAATATGCGCTTCTGTTTCCCTGGTGGTAATTTTCAACTACTCAGTGGGCAGTTCTGAGGGTGTCTGCTGTGTTGTGCTATACTGCTAAACATGCCTAATTGTACTTTATACCGAGCAAACTGATCAAGCACACTGTGCGCCCTCGTGCCTCTTAGACTAAGTAGTGAGTAAGGTTGAATTTAGAGAAAAATCAATGTATTTATTCAAGTGTCAATTTTACTATAGTGCACTAGGGAAATGTAAAAAAAAATTATGTGGTGAGTATTAAATATATTTAATGTACTCGCGGGCAATGACGTTTAAACATGGCCAGAAAGCAGGAATGAACATCCTGAGCTGTTTGAATACAGGCTGGTGTGGTGCAGAGTGACAGCTATGCTACAAGCTCCCCCGGCTTGCAGTGCTCTGATCGCACGCACAGGAGGCTGGCTTTGAAATGGTTTTCAAAGGCTGATAGGGTGTGAGGGGATGTTTTTGCAGAGGAGAAAACGTGTTAAAGAATCAAATATTATAGGGAGGCTGGGTAAGTAGGGTGGATTGTTCACAGTGCAGGCTACTTTTTGTTAATCTAGCATAGAATATACATCTTTTCCAGTCAGGGGAGTCGTAGACTACAAGACTGCATTTCTCTTCTCTATTTCCCATCTGCCTAAGGTGAGCACTTTCCCAGGTCCCCAAGCAATACTGTCCGTCACTAGTGTTGCTATTCTAGACAGAGCCACAGAGTTGATACATGTTTATTATGTATTGCAAAAACAAACCTCAAAATAGGTAACCTGCAATAGAAAGCTAAGATTGACTGAAGTAAGCAACGAATAACTTTCTAAACAGTACATTTATTGCGTTGTTTGTTGCATTTTTCGGGGCAGTTTAGTGGAACAAATCTGAGACTACTCTGAGGTTACAAAATGGCTGTCTTGGGACAGAAGTTAGTTTCAATTGCGCATGAGGGTGCGTGCAGTTGGAGGCTACACCAATGCTTGTTGTGCCCTCCAAGGCCCCCTGAATGGGCAGGGAAACTGAAATGTGGAGTGGCTGCAGGACTGATGCTTCACAGTTTTGTTCTGGGCTGTCTATAGTGCATGTGGAAAAGTACACAACCCTGTATGTGTATGCTGGCGCAATTACGAGGCACATGTGCCTTGGAGCTGCCTTCTTGCCATTTACTGTGTCTTTATTCCTACAGGCGGGTGGCTCAGAGTCTCACTATTCTCCACATTGGATGCTTAACTTGTGCACCTTTTGCACACTTTTACTGAGGACCACATACAAATAAAATAATGCAATTTGTGTTTACTATTGAGTACCACATTTTAAGAAAAAGTACATGCAGTGAGATATTGTTAAGCGGCTTTAATCTACCCAAGGACCCCATATTTCAGAAACCAAGGTTAAAAAACCTCGAGGCATTCGGGGAGAAGGGGTGGGGAGGTGGGGATGGGGGAGGGGGGAATGAAAAATGTCAATTTCCTACACATGCCCGCCTACAGGCATGTTGAAAGGGATTGATGTATTAATGAACTTTATAGAAACAAAGATTTTATACTGGTTCTTAATTAAGTTTACATATATTTCTAAGAGTAAAAAAAAGCATCCATTTACATTCCGAATTCGTACCATATCTACAACTGCTTTTATAGTGAACTGAAAATAAAAATCCACTTAAAAATGATTACTCGTGTCCACAGGTCTACAAATGTGTCAGTAGAAAGACAACGATGCTCATTTGAAAGTATTTAAGAGTCTGTTGTGATATTGCACTCCGAATTAACAATACAATACCGAAAGAAATTCAGTGGTGTGTGTGCAGGGCGCAACACCCATTGAACTCACCGGGCTTCAGCCACCCCCGTCGTGTGTGGCAGCCCAGGATGAGACAGATCCCGGGCACACACACTGCCACACCCGAACGTTTCACAGGTCTTTAAAACACCATTTGAATGTTAATTAGGCCTTGCAGTTGTTTCACCCCGTGTTGGAGGCCCTGCAGCTCCACTCTGCCTACTGATTAAAGGTTCAGCCCCCCCGAAATTTTTTCTTAACCCCCCCCCCGAAATGTGGCTCTAGTTGCGCCTCTGTGTGTGTGTACTATTGAAATCTATTTTTACGAACTAAAATTATGTGAAATGACTTGAGGAATTGGTCCTTTGGTACTGATTCCTACAGTTTTCCTTTACAATTATCTGGAAGAATAAGTAGAAAAGGAACGCTAAGGACGCTGTACGGCATCGTGCTAACAGCTTCCCACTCCCCCTCAAGCTAGAAACACCCTACCAAAAAATTGTAGGGAGCCGTAGTGTATATGAGGCTACAGAACATTTATTGGCCTGCCTTCTTCCATACCTCTATTCACTGTGTGACTTGGAGAGAGTGACTCACGTGCCCTGGACTTCACAGAGAAAGAATGAATGTTGGGCCTGGTTCACAGTTAAAGACATAACTTTACACATATAGGTTGACTACCATGCACCAGGTGATTTTATGATTATGAACCTGCATCAGCCACAGCCACGGTAGGTGCAGGGTCGGAGTGGGATCACAATTAGGCCCGGGCACTCTAAAAAAAGTGGCCCACATCCCCTGATCATCCCTTTCATGGATCACCATCTGCTTAGTCTCACTTTTATATAGTGTGAACTCGGCCCAAAGTCACTGGAGCAATGTACATGAGCACCAGTTACATTACACAAGATCAAATTAAATTTCATTATTGGTATAGGGATTAAGTGAATTGCTCAGAATCACAGATGTTGAGCTGATGCTGGGACTCAAACCTAGTTTCAAGGTCTGCAGCTCTGACCATAGTGCAATTTTATGCAACCCTCTCCTCTCCCCCAACAAGTCCTACTAGACAGTGGGGATGAGGTTGCAACACCTGGCTGCTACGGGCGGCACTTCTCTTACTCACCCACTGCCCAATCTATTAAAGCCTCAGGGCATTTACCTGGCAAGGGAGGTGTCAAAAGCACATTGCTGATGCTCAAATGGGTGGGCGTAGGTGAGAATGTCCCAAACAAACCTGCCCCTCCTGTGAGGCATTTGCATACAACCCACCCTCCCTGCACCCTGGCCTAAAAGTGATGGCTTAGTGGGGGATAACACTGCTTCTGGAAGGGCACTTGAGGCAAGGCACCAAGGTGAGAATGCCTCAAAGGCTAAAGCAACGCCTTGCCAGCAGACTCAATTTACACCACAGCAGGAGAGTGACCAAGATACTGGTGCCACCATAAAGTGGCCTGGCTGGGACTGGGAAAGATAGTCTCTTGAGCCGGTTTACAGAAGCCTAAAAAAAAATGTCCCACAGGTGACCCTGGGGCACCAGCCATTGACCAATGCCTGATTGGCCGCCTTTCCAGTCTGAGCCTGGGTAGGTGTAAAGTTATCAAACCCAACTAAGTAGCAAAAATACTGCACAATTGCTCAGATCCTGCAGCTCTCTCTATAGTACATGCTGCTAATGGAATCCCACCAGCACTACTGCAGCAGAAAAGTACTCATGGGGTCCTCAAATTCCACTTGTTTGTGCTTTACCAAAGATAAATAAGGATCAATGATACAATGTGGAAAGAGCACACACGATAGATGCCAGAGGATGCCCGGCCAGTAGGAAGGGGGCAGCAGCAGCAGCTGCATTGACTCCATGGAAAGGAGGTATCCACTGGCCAGAGGACAAAGACCACAATGCACTACCAGAAAATTCATCTGTAGAACAAATTATCACGTAAATTTGATGGGTTTTTAGTGACGGCTTCCTTGGTTTAAAAAAGATGCAACATTTATTGAGAACATGACATTTTTAACAAGGAAACCTGTAGTAAGGACCTATGGCACTTATTCCAGTTTTCTATTGCAAAATAATCTTACTGTGCCTGTGAACCAAATATTAAGGAGAGGTGCTCTGTTTAGACTGCACCTGGACCTACTGCAAAGTAAAATACACTGGCCCTCGCAATGAACAAACTCACTGCCTGCTAAACTGAAATGGTCAAAACTCTTTGCCTGAGAACTGGATACACATTGTTAGACTTGGCATCTTTGGCCTGGTTTTCCCTGACTTTTGCCTCTACCTCCTGTATTTTTGATGCTGTGCTGAATTTCGTGTTTGCTGGCTTAGATGCTTTGGGCCCTTTGCCACTGCTGATCAGTGTTAAAGTCCAAGTGCTCCCTGTGTAAATTGTTGTTACAACTGGTTCTCCATGATTGGCTTATTTGATTTACTGGTAAGCCTCTAGTAATGTGCACTGAAGTGTGCCAGGGCCCGTAAATCAAATGCTACTAGTGGGCCTGCAGCACTGATTGTGCCACCTACATGAGTAGCTCTGAAAAGGTAACTCAGACCTGCCACTGCAGTGTCTCTGCGCAGTTGTTACCTGCCCTGTCGACTTGGCAAGCACACTCACTTGCCATGCCCTAACCTTCCCCTTTTTTACATGTAAGGCACACCAATAGTAGGCCCAAGGTACCCTACTGGGCAGGTTGCAGTGTATCTGAAAGGTAGGTCATGTGCTGGTGTGTGGGATATGTCCTGATAGTGAAATACTGCCAATTTCGTTTTTCACTATTAAAAGGCTATCTTGCCCCTAGGATAGAATGGGAAATGCTTTGTAACATATTACAAGCATAAATTCCCATTGGGACAAGATAGAGAAATAAGTTTAGTGTTAGAACTGGGGGTCTCTGGTTGGCAGAGGTATGTACCACTGTCCAAATAGGGACCCTAGCTTCTAGTCAGGGTAAGGAGGAACCACTCTTTAGATAACCCCTGCTCACCCCCTTGGTAGCTTGGCACGAGCAGACAGGCTTATCAAAGGCAATGTGTAAAGTATTCGTACCAACACTCACAGTAACACAGTGAAAACACCACAAATGGACTCCACAACAGTTTAGAAAAATAAAGGTATTTAATCTAAACTAGACAAGACGAAATGACAAAAATCCAACATACACAGTTCAAGATATGGTTTTTAAAGTGTTCATAATGGTTGCGTCAAAATAATCCACAGTTGCGCTAGAATAGTTCACAGTTGCATTAGAATAGTTCACAGTTGCATCACGTTTAGCCAACAGTACCTTTAGATGTGACAAAGTTCCAAAACAGAAGCTGGTGCGGTGGAAAACAAGCGATGCGTCACTCCTGAGATCCTGGGGAGGCGATGCGATAGCCCCGCTGGACGCAGCAGGCCTGTTGCGACGAATCTGGTCTGTATGGGGAGGGAGGTGATACCTAGTATGGATTCCGTTGCGTAGGTACCGTAGGGAGTGTCTCGCAAAGGCACGATGCGACGATCTTAGGGACGGCGACGATCTCAGGTGCAGCGGCGATGCGTGGTGCAGTGTCGATCTTCTCCTCTCGTGGCCCCTCGATGCGATGGCTCTGCGACGATGTTCGCAGCGACGTGAGGCGGTCCGCAAGCAAGCGGTGCCGTGATCTCACCCAGCGACGGCAGGCTCTGAGACGATACTCGCAGCAATGGTACTTTTCCCGCACCGGAGCAATGCATTCCGCAAGCGAAGGATGTGTCGGTTCTTGCAGCGGCAACAGGTGATTCGACGATCTCGATCTTTGCGGCGGCAGGAATTTCCTCGCACTGACGGGAATGTGCTCCGCAAGCAAGCGATGCGTGAAAATTTGCAGATAGTCTTAGTTTCTTGTTCTCCAGCTTTCCAAACAGCAGGCCACAACTTCCAGATTCACCTCAGTCAGATTCATCCCGCAGGAAGGGCAGAACTCTCTCAGCAGAGTTCATGGAAAGCTGGGGGGGTGAAGTCCTTTTGTTCCTGGGACTGGCGATGATACTCGCAGCAATGGTACTTTTCCCGCACCGGAGCGATGCGTTCTGCAAGCGAAGGATGTGTCGGTTCTTGCGATCTCGATATTCGCGGAGGCGGGAATTTCTTCGCACTGACGGGGATGCGCTCTGCAAGCGAGCTATGCGTGAACATTTGCAGGTAGTCTTAGTTTCTTGTTCTCCAGCTTTCCAAACAGCTGGCCACAACTTCCATATGCTCCTCAGTCGGATTCAGCATGCAGGATGGGCAGAACTCTCTCAGGGGAGTTCAGGGATAGCTGGGGGTGAAGTCCTTTTGTTCCTGGGGCTTTTTAACAGGAGGCCAGCTCACAACAGGCCCTTGGAGATCTCTTCGAGCAAGGGAACAAAGCAACAACAAAGTCCTTCCCCTCTCCTTGGCAGCAAAGCAACTGCAAGTCAGTCCAGCAAAGCAACAGCAGGACAGTCTTCCTTCTTCAGTCTTTCAGCTTTCTCCCCGGCAGAGGTTCCTTCTTGATTCCAGGATGATCTAATTTTCTGTAGTCAGGGGTCCTGTACCTATACTCCTAAAAGTAATTGTTCCCTTTGTGCAGGAGGGCTCTGAGCTCAGTCTGAACCAGTTCTGGGTGTTCCTTGAGCACTTGTTTTCCTGGCTTCTTCTTTCCTTTCAGAGTGAGGGGCAGGGTCGTCAGCCGCCCAGCAGGAGGTGGAGCCAGCATTGTGGAAGGCAGGCACAGCCGTGTTCAGGCCCAGGTGCTATCCCCTCCCACCACTCTAGATGCAGATGGAGCTATTCAGCCTAGGGATGGCCCGCTCAGCCCCTGGGAGCCACCCAGTCCCTGTCACTCACAAACCAGACAGTCAATTCACAAACAGGACAAGGCACACAGAAAGGTCAGAAAAGAGATCAGCCACTTTCTAAAAGTGCTGTTCTCAAACACAGGATTTAAAAACAACCTTTCCTAAAAGATGTGTTATTAAATTCTGAGTTCAGGGATACCAGACTTTTATGTTCTATCTTGCTCCTATGGGAAGATATGCTGGTAGCCACTGTAGCCAGTATTCCTCATGATAGCCTATGGGGCAAGATAGCCTTACAATAGTTAAAAACGAAAATGGCTGTAATGCACTACCAGAACATGTCACCTGCACTAGTACATGCTCTACCTTTCACATACACTGCACCCTGCCCAAGGGGGTACCTTGGGCCTTCCATAGGTGTGACCAATATGCACAGAAAGGGAAGGGTTCGGCCTGGTCAGTGGGGACACTGACCAGGAGGACATGGCAGTTCACAGACTGGACACAGGCACTGCGGTGGCAGGCCTGAGACACCATTATAGGGCTACTCATGTAGGTGGCACAATCAGTGCTTCAGGCTCACTAGTAGCATTTGAATCACCAGCCCTGGCAATGTCAGTGCACTTTACTAGGGACTTCTTGGTAATACAAATATAGCAATCATGGATAACCAATCACAATAAGAATGTATACTGGGAGCACTTCCACTTTGACACTGATCAGCAGTGGCAAAGTGCCCAAAGTATCTAAACCAGCAAAAACGAAATCCAGCACAGCATCAAAAATACAGGAGGTAGAGGCAAAAAGATAGGGGGAAACCACGCCAAGGATGCCAGGTCTAACATTTAGGCTCTCTGAACTTAATACATCTTTTAGTAAAGATGGTTTTTAAATTGTGTGTTTGAAAATGTCACTTTTAGAAAGTAGATCCTTCAGAAAATAGGCATTTTCTTGTCTAAACCATTCTGTGTGCCGCTGCCTGGTTGTGTTTTGACATTCTTGTTTTAGAGTGACTGGGGCGGGGGATGTGGATTCACTGTAGACAGCCACTGGGGGGTTGAGGTGCGCACGCCTTTGTGACCACAGCACCTGATATTTCCAGGTGGTCTACCATTAGGCTCTAACCAAGCAAACACTGCTTAACTTCTGAGATCAACGACAGCAGGTGCTTTCAAGGTGGTATTGCCTTAGGCCCAGGCAGGAGGGATGCCTGTGCTTCCAAACAGCCAAGGACCAGACACTAAGCCACAGCACCTGGCTCCCGTGGGAGGTCCCCAACAAAGAACCAAGGAGAGCCTCACCCTGCCCCAACCAATGGCAGTGCAGCCTTCCGACCCAGCCCAAATCACAGCGTACTAACAGCTATAGCTGCACACAGTGCCCTTGGCCGAGGAAACAGGCCCCATTAAACAGAGCTGCAACACAAGAAAAACAAGCACAGAACAGTTCCTGCTAAAGCAGGCACTCTAACAACCTACAAAGTCCGGTCCCACAACCAGCCACTAAGGCAGACCAGTACATACTCACCTGCACATCACGAAAACCTGCGAAACCGCAAACCTACCTCATGACTTACTGCAGAAAAAAAAAAAGGATTTCCCGAAGTGAGGTCAGAGGTTTTATATTCAACAGGATAAGGGTGTAGCCAAGAGGGAAGGGATGGAAGCTGAATGTGTTTTTTTGGTTTGCTTGATTAAGGCAGACGGGAGGAGCTGTCACTCCCTGATGTAAGCACTGTGACTGGGAGGTCGTAGACTCCGAGTAATAAACCTTACAGGTATGTGACCTGCCATTCCAAACCACCTATATATATACATTTTTTTTTACTTCTTTATTAATTTTCAGGTTAGATCACAGAGGTAACAATCAATAAAAACGTGAAATATTGCAACTTAAAATGCCTGACAGGGCGTATTGTACATATAAACAATAATGGATCAGCATTAGCTCCATACAGTGTCTTGCATGATTCTCGGTAATAACAACAGTGGAAGGCATCCATTACAATTCTAATAAACAGCAATAGGGTTCAAGCCGCATCCCATGTGTGAGTCAGTTTACCCGTCCGGTTGTGGTATCTCGTCAGTGTCGTTGGTAGCGGCTTGCACTAAACGGTACGTCTTGCGGGGAGACCAGATATTGTGGGGGCGGGAGGAGGTTGGCAGGAGCTCGGCATAAATATGCAGTTAGTATTGGCAAAATATAAGATCTTGCACCCAATCTTTAAATTTGGGCGCCCGCCCTCTGCCCATTCTACAGGTGAAACACCGTTTGGCCAGTAGAAGCGCCAAGGAGGTAAATCTCTTCATCGTGGCGGCCAGTGCTCCTGTGTACCCTAAAATCGTAACAAGATGGTTGTCAGGCACTTGCAGCCCGGTCATCTGGGCAAGTGCCTCCAATACCGCAGTCCAGTAGCGTAGGATGGGAGGACAGTCCCAAGCGAAATGCCGGAAGTCAGCTCCCGCATACCCACAACGGTTACAGCAGTCAGTATCCCTAAGGTGAAGGCGCATCAGTTGAGCAGGTGTATAGTAAGAGCGGTGTAGGCATTTATAGTGAATGATGCGTAACCTACTGCTTGCAGATATTTCCCCAGTTTGTTGGCAACAGAAGGACCACTGGTCGTCTGTGATGGGGGAGTCACACAGCCTCTCAGCTCACGCGAGCCACGGGTGGGGGGGCACGGGAGCAATCGTGTTGTGTACTGCGGTACAATAGCGATAGGATATGTGTTGGGGCGTCCTTCTGGAGAAGGGCGTGCAGCGGAGTCAGGATGGTCGGCTCCTGTGGGAAATATGGGGTTAGAGTACACATGTCTTGTTGTAGTCGGACATAGTAAAATCGCTCCAGAGGGGTAGGAGAAGTGTCACCAAAGAATTCTTCACTGGTACGGAACAGTCTGTCAACATAGATCTCACCCCAGTTATGGACGGTGAGTTTCCGAAGAAGTTGACGGCACCTACCTTCCTGCGTGAGAGGGAGGTCGAGTCTACCCTGAAGGGGCAACAGGGGGGAGTACAGTGTGGGCATATGGAGGCGGCTGACCAAGTTCCACCAACCGCTAGTGGTGCAGTCGGCAATGGAGGAAGCAAGGTGTCGCAGCAGGAGCGCTGAGATAGATGGAGTATGGGGTCGGGCTCATGTTCCCCAAACCACCTATATTTACATGAAACTTTTAACATACTAGAATTGCCAGTTGTATAGTGCACCACTGCCTGTTGTAAATTAGGGTTGAATGCCACATGGATGGAGGGTTTCTACATGGAAAGAGTATGATGATATGCGCTCAGTGATCTGCCTCATTAGTGTTATTGAACATGTAAAGGTGCAGCCTGGAGAGCTGGTGACAGGAAGATGCTTTAGAGTAGAAGTGTTTCGTGCAAGTTTGGTAGCAGCGTGGACAGAGGAAGTCCTATTTAGCAAAGTAAAGGGTTCGGGGTCATTTGTTTTGGCGAGAGATGTGCACCCATTGTGATGGAAGATACATTGACACTGCTGAGAAGCATGTTGCCTCTTCAAGGTGCAAAATGCAGCGAGGGAAGCATCCTAGCTGCCACTGTGAATGCAAGAGATCTTATCTGGCCACAAGTCGGGGTACACTGAGATGAGTAACCATATCCTCTATGCAATGGTACTGCTATATATATAGACTTTCATTCCCTGCCACTACAGTTCATTATTCACCTCATACAAACACCGCTAGTGTCACAGGATGGCTTTCCTAATTTTTTTTATATTTCAGTTTTACTTTTGCAAGTGCATGGGGTGGATAAGACAATAATACATCACTGTTACACAAACATTAAAAGTCAAATAACTACATTAACATTTAAAAAAATATATAACAACGCTGTTGCATAAACATTAAAAGTCAAATGACTGCACAAACATAATAAAATTCAATCTAAAGATTGTAACACTCGAACGAAAAACAATTAAGTGAATAACTTTCTAGGGCAGTCACAAAACAAGCACTAATGTCAATGTATTTTTTCAAACTGCCTTTCTCCGATGACCAGAATCCTTCCAAGGCCCAATAGTAACATGATATGAAGAGCAGGCAGAAGACTGGAGATTCACTTGTCTGACATTTACAGAAGAAAAAATAACAATATGAGGTCTCAAGGGCAAAGGGACTGTGTTCAATAAAATGTAACCCACTATGATAGAAAGCTTGGTAGCAGTCCCCTGAAGAAACAATTTCGAATATAAGATGGCCAACAACTTTTATTTCCTCTGAACAAAGTGATTGTACAAGTGCAGACCTTTTGATATTGGCTATTGGTGTAGTAACTCATTGGCTGCTTGAGCACTAGTGATGAGGCAAAAATCCTACCTTCAATATAATTCAGTATTTCATCAAAGGCCACTGGTATCTGCTTGTAACTGACAAATGGAGTAAAGGCATTTTTTTTTAGGTTTTGTATTTTTGATCTTGCACCATACATGGCAAATATATTCTATTCTATACTAACGGTAAGAGGGTTTGGGTTAGCATCTTTCAGTTGTTGGCTTCTCCTGCTCTAGATTATTCAGGCTTTAGCTTGAGAAATTGTCAATCAGGCCTTAGATCAGCGCTCTGAAGAGTTTTACCCTCACCGTTTTTCTATTGGCTGTTTGGGTTTATCCTTCCTCCTCCATTTAAATGCACTAGGGCTATTACATCTTAAATCGGTCCGTGGTCTGACCAGTGAGTAAGAAGTGACAAAAGCAGCCTTTAAAATGCATATTATAGAAGCAAATTTCAGTAGCAATGATTTTTAGATGCCTTTTTCAGAACTTGCTCCCCATTTCTGTCACCTCATTTCCCAACTACTTATAAACATGGCACCCATCTTGGAATGGTAATCGACCTACCGTTTATTTTACCATTCCAAGTCAGTTAGTGGCCCAGAAGCAATGAAGAGAGCATGTTTGCAAAAATGTCTAAAAAAGGGTGCTAGACAAAAACAACATATTTTTTTAGTAGCATTTATTTTTAGATGCTTTTGTCTGCACTCACATCCTACTGTTGCCAGACAAGCAAAGCATTGGCAAAGCCAAAAGATTTGACATTTGCACATCTTGAGCGTGCCTTATATGAACATCATACAAACTATAAACATACTGTCTTTGGCACCTGTTGGTGCGGATGGTTATCAAGAGAGCCCCACACTGCAGAACTTCCGATCTAGATTTTACAATCATTCGAGGATATTGGGAAGGACATGATAGTCCACAAATGGATACACAGGGTGTGATTTGGCAGGAGACCTGTACAGAAATAATAAGATCTTGACATTCCAGGAAGCTCAAAAGTATTTTGGAGTGGGGAAGGATCAGTTCCCGCGGTATACTAAATTAGCGAAAATAGCCAGGGATCTGTGGCTAATGATACCGGAGGCCCCAGGGGTCACACTCACATCTGAAGGACTATTAACGACGGCTTAGGGAAAATACTGATAACTAATATGTACAGGGCACCGTGGGGGGGTGGGAGGGGAGATAAAACGGTGGAGGTGGGATCTGTGTAGCACAAGTGGGTGGAAAACACAGAAGAGCACATACCAGACAGGGAACGGAGAAAAGCGTGTAGGCACGTTTGTAGAATAGCCCCGAACGCTTGTTTCAAGTTCACGCAATTTCATTACATGCACAGAACCCACCTTGCACCCTAAAAGCTGGCAAAGATATGCCTGGGCCCTGTGCTTGATGCAGCAAATGAGGGGAACTGAGAGCTGATTTCAACCACAAGGTTAGGGCCTGCCCTAGCATTTAAGAGTTCTGGGATAGAATTGTGGCTGCGCTTTAGTCAGTGGCGTTTGCATTGATAGACAATACTATGAAACACTGCCTGATATATAAAATACGAAAAGAAAACTCCTATCATTTGGGACGGTACTGCCAAAACCCAGAAGTGTAATTGATTGGAAAAAAACACCTTTTCCAGTTGGAAAAATAATATTAACTGGATAGGAAGATAACGGAAGAGATTCATAAAAAACACACATACAGAGAAAAAATGGCAGATGATCTCCAGGAATCGGCTGAGACGCTGTGACTCATCACAGACTCACCAGACATTCGCACACCCTGAATGTTCTGAGCCTAAATGAATACAAAGAGGTATGTTCTAGGTGCACTGTAAATTAGGATTGAACGATCATTGTGGTGAGGCTGTGTGCTCA
Organism: Lissotriton helveticus; assembly: GCF_964261635.1. NCBI lineage: Eukaryota > Metazoa > Chordata > Amphibia > Caudata > Salamandridae > Lissotriton > Lissotriton helveticus. The sequence continues at coordinate 541,251,654 of NC_136067.1, forward strand.
CTGGATACCTAGGTGAACCTACCAATTAGGCTTTTGGTGATTGTCTTTGTTCATATGATTGGTTGCCATCTGCATACTGTAATGCTATATTTTCTAATGTTTTATCTGTAGATTTTTGTTGTGAAAAACGAATAAAATATACTACTAGGTTTACCTATGATTGTTTACCTAAAAATGAATATATCCCAAACATCACATAGACTGAATTCCTGAAATTTGTTTATGGATAGTACAAGGACCTAATTTCAGTATACAGATGGAAATAGCCACCAGCGCGTTTTCGACTTGGATTTGTAAATTGCAAATGTATTCTCCCTCATGGTTTCCATCAAGCCTGTCATTGAAGACAGAAAATAAACTTTATTACAGGGACGTTGTAGCATGTCCCATTCATACCACACGTTACTCTGAGGTTTTTCCGCTTCAGCATACCTTTTGCCAAGGAAAGCAAGCATGTCCTAGGCTAGGCTTCTCCAACTAGTAGCCTGTGAGCTACTGATAGCTTTGCAGCGACCTGTAAGTAGCACTCCTCTGTACCTCCCACTAAATCAGAAGTTATTGATTGTTTTATAAATACCAAAAACTGAGAGGGTTTATTTAGGATAAAAACTTCTTTCTTTTCATAACTCATACCCTGATATTTGGATAAAAATGACTGGATTTCCTAAATATATTTAAATCAGATATTTGAATAAGTCATGTGGCACTGAGGAGACTTTTTACAATTTTTTATTTTTACTTTTATTTTAGAAGTTTTATATAGCGCTCGCCTGACCGGAGGGTATCGGAGAGCTTCACATCAGTACAGAGCAGAACAAAAGAGAGCAATACATAATACAATAAAGCAAGACATTATGAATAAGATTATTCATAATGTCACTGATGAAGAGTTCCATTTCGGGGTCTTGTCAACAACGCATCAGAGAGGAGTGAGGTGTCAACTTCAGCACTCTGACTGCTCCTATCTGTTCGCTAGGGATCAATCGAGGAAAAGGATTATGAGCTGACTTTTGAATTTAGCGAAGGAGGGAATAGTTCTGATGTGGGGATAATAGAGTTCCAGATTTTGGGCGCATTTCCGGCGAAGGACCTGGCCGCAGTTTTTTGTTTTCGTGATTTCAGCGGGATGAGTAGTAGGGTGTTAGAGCTTCTGAGGTTTCTGTTCTGTCCTGTTTTTTTGAGTTTGGCAGCCAGATATTCGGGTTTACCAGTGTGGAGGGCTTTGTGGGTGAGGCAGGCTGTTCAGAAATCAGCCCGCATTTCTATTGGTAGCCACTTGAGGGGTATATTTGCAACAGGCAGCGATAATTATCACTGACCTTGCATACCTCATTATTTTCTATTGCTGGAATATTTTGCCAGGCTAGCATTGAATCAACAACATTTAGCGCCATGGCGATGAATATTCCAGCGATAGCGCCCTTTTCCATGGAACATCGCTGTTTTTCAAATGTAAATATCGCGAAGCTGCCTTCGCGATATTTACCCATGTTGTTTCCACAGACACGCCTACTTTGCATCTGATTAGCGATGCAAAGTTAGGCGTGCTGGAAACGGGAGCAAAATCAGCAAAACACGCAATAGCGTGTCTTTGCTGATAAGGCAATAAAATAATCGCCGCTTTTCGGCCGAAAATGGCTGCAAAAGCGGCGATACTTTTATATCACTGCCTTGTTAATATGCCCCTGAGTTCTTTGAGTGCAGGCGAGATGTGATCAAATTTCTTTTTTCCAGTGACCATTCTGGCAGCCACGTTGAGAGTTGTTTTCAGAGGAGCAAGAAGTGTTTTAGCTATTCCAGAGAAGACTGCATTTCCTTAGTCCAATCTTGACAGCACCAATAATTGGGTGGCTTGTTTGAGATCTGTGGGCGTAATGAAAGGTTTTATTATGTTTAGTAGCTTCAGGTTGAGGAAGGTGCTCTTAGCCGAGATCTTAATGTGTTTGGTCATGTCCAGTTTTGAGTTTAGCGTGATGCCTAATGATTTAACAGAGTTGGCCAGGGTGAGGCTCCCATTGAGCACATCACTAGCTTTTAACCACTCAACCATTTGTGGGTTCTCTTCTTTGTTCGATATGAGTAGTAGTTCGGTTTTGTCCGGATTCAGTATTAAGGGGTTACTGGACAGCCAACGTTTCACTTCCCTTAGTATGTCATTGAGTCTTTGAATGTCTTTAAAAGAGGAGAGTTCCAAGTAAATTTGAGTATCATCAGCATATAGGTGGGAGTTAATGTTAGCTTTACATGTAAATGTTGAAGAATTGAGGGGAGAGCACTGACCCTTAGGGGACTCCCCTATTGACTGGGTGAAGGTAGGACTCAATGCTTTTGATTTTGATTCTCAGGGAGCGATTGTGAAGGAATGAAGAGAACCATTTGAAGACGACCTCGTCTAGACCGGCCCTTTCTTCAGGAACCTTGAGGAGAAGTTTGTGATCTACCGTGTTGAATGCTGCCAATATGTCTAGGAGAATAAGGAGGCAACATTGATCTGAGTCAAGTGATTTGTGGATATCATCAATTATGTTGAGGATCGCGGTTTCTGTGCTGCAACCTTTCCTGAATCCTGACTGACGGGAGTCAAGGAGGTTGATATTGTCCAAGTGTTGAGTTAAATGTTGGAGTACACATCTTTCTAGGATTTTGGAAAGAAGAGGAAGGTTGGAGACGGGTCTGAAGTTGTTTAAATAATTTATATCCAGGCCTGTTTTTTTCAGCAGTGGGGTGACTTGTCTCACTTTGAGGCAATGTGGAATGATTCCACTTTTTAGGGAGCTGTTTATAATCTTGCACCAGAGTGGGGCTAAGGAGAGTATCAGCTGTTTGGTGAGTTGCGCGGGTAGAGGGTCTAGGGAGTGAGATGAAGGTTTGGAGGTGGAGATCAGTTTGACTATCTCTTCTTCTGGGATAGGATGGAAGAGTGACCAGGGTTTAGTGATGAGTAAGGGAGCGCTACCAAACAGCCCAGATGGGCTGCTATTGGGAAGGGGGTGCAATTGATGTCCAGTGAGTGCTTGATCTTGGAGACCCTATCATTGAAGAAGTTGGCGAAGTTGGCGCAAAGTTCTTTGTATGCCTGCCCTAGGGACGTATCAGATTTGGAGGTTTGTTGTCTGGTGATCTTAAAGAGCTCCTTGGGTCTGTTTTTGCCAAATGTTATTACCTTGGTACCAGTGGCATTGCTGCTGTGGCTGTAACATATTAACCATGTAGACGCATTCCAAATTGGCAAAGCCTTTTTTTCCCTGCTGCCAACCACGCCTAGTGCCCTGAGGTGATCACTAGTAGGAATCTTCCATATGGTGGTCACTAGTATAATCTGGTTATGTGTGGTAACTGTTACAACACTAATAATTCTAGTAGCTTGCGTTGAGTTTCATTAAAGATAAGTCGTTATTAGTACAGAAAAGGTTAGAGATCCCTGTCCTAGGCACTAAAACCATTGTTGAACTACTGTTCAGGAGCATTTGTACTCAAAAGAAAGCTCCATCTAATATGGCAAAGGAGGTACATCGAAGATATGGGATTAGGCGGGGCACAGCTGTTGTTTGTAACGGTAGCGAGAAGTGTAGGTAATTGCGTGTGCACTCTTGGGTCGTGTTTCCGTCGAAACACGTTCTAATCACTGTACTGTAGTGTAGGCATGGTTATGCAGCTACATCCCCAATGGAGGCACAACGATAAAGTTCAAAACAATGATTCAGGAGTTTCAGTTGCACATTTCAAATGTTTATTTTAGATATTTTTCATTTTGTCCGTAGATATTAGGTTCATATCTAGTGCCGACTTAATGAAGCATGGTAGAAAGCGGGGAACGCCTCCGATGCATTTCGGGCGGATAGCCCTTTGTCAAGGAGCGCTGTAAGGAAGACGAAGAAGCGCTGTGAACTCAAAAGTATATGGCAGCTTGTGATTTTAAAATGCTTAATAGTGCCGATCAATGGGGTGAACTGTTTAAACGAGTGGGAAAAGGTGGAGGAGGTGAAACGTCTAGCGTCAGCGCGTGACCGGTCCGGTAGGTAGTGAAGGGTGGGGTTGTACTGGGTTGTCGGTATCAGCGGTACTTACTTCGTGGGTGGGTTCGAAAACCTCTAACGCTTCCAGTGTGGGTTCGGACGAGGTGCCTAGTTGGAATGAGGACGCGGGCAGCTTTAAAGAGACGCGAGGTGACGGGAGTAAAAGAAGGACTAAGATTGTGATCTGAATACAGTGTGGGGGCCATCTTGGAAAGGTGTCAGAGATTGGGCAAATGTGAAACGCAAGCGCGAACAATGCAATAACATGTGGATGAAAAAACGATACAACAATGCAAGTGAGGTATAAACATAGTAGATTACAGATGACAACTAAATTCAATCCGGTCATTAAGACCGTGAGGCTTAAGGGTGTGAAAACGATATATCCAGTATAATTCTCTCTGGAGTAGGAATTTGCGTATGTCTGTTCCTTCTTTCTTCGAGGCTGTTTCCAAAACGATGAATCGCAATTGAGCGATAGAATGTCTGGCTTCTGCAAAATGCATGGCAACATTCGATTTCTCATGTTTCAATCGAATGTTCGATTTGTGCTCATTTAGGCGTATTTTGATTTTGCGTTCAGTCTTGCCTATATATAGTTTGCCACAAGGGCATTTGAGGGCATAAATAAGGTTCGAGGTGTCACATGTGGCGTTGACTTGAAGTTTTATAGGATTGCCTTGCATGGGATGTCTGATGGTGTTTCCTTTTATGATGGAATTACAATGACTGCAATTCAAGCACGGTAATGTGCCTTTATTTACAATGAGTTTGGGAGTCGGTTTATTGAGTATTTCTTGTATGTTCTTACTCCTAGAGTATGCAAATAAAGGAGGTTGTTGGAAGATGTCCCGAAGGTCTGGAGCCACTTGTAAAATAGGCCAGTGCTTGAGAATTATTTTCTTGTACATGGTACTTGATGTGGAAAATTTCGAGACAAGTACAGTCCTTTGGTTGTCTGTTTTGGGTTGTTTAGATAGAGCTTGTTCTCTTGTGATGTTCGCCACTCTAGTTTGTGCCTCGGTGAGGATGGATTCCGGATATCCTCGACTTAGAAAACGTTCTTGGGTTTCTTTTATGCGCTCAGAAGCGGTTAGTTCATCGGACACTATGCGTTTAACGCGTAGCATTTGTGAATATGGCATGTGTTTTTTGAGAGCTCCCTGGTGGAAGCTGGAAAAATGGAGGGTATTGTTGCGATCAGTTGGTTTCCTGTAAAGATCAGTGCTGATGAGGTACATCCTCACTCCAATCCCTGAACAAACTAAAATCACTTCGAAAGGCAAATGATTTCAGTTGTCACGCTTTTGTGATGCCACAAATTAACTTTGGTCAAAGACCCAAATCAGCCTTCCTAAAAAACTCTCTGGCATTTTTCCTGCCTGACTCCTCCCAGGAAACAACAAGTTTGATCACATCCTTCTTGCGCTAACAGAGTTCCACTGAATTATCCTCGAAACCAGGATTACATTTAAGTGACCTGCATCACCCCTGCGTCACCAACAAATCACCTACCACTCATCACTTGACTGTGCTGCATGGCTCCCTCCCTGTGAAATTCATTACCAAATAAATCAGGCATCAAGAAAATTCAAGAAAAAATATAACATGGACCCGTTCAACTGTTCCCTAACCTGGGAACTTCTTGGCTCCTAATATCCTCCTACTCTTCTGCCCATGCCTCCATGCCACGTTAACTTTTTCTCTGCCCCTTATACTGTTGCTTTCTTATTCTTTCTTCTTCCTTTTGGATTCGAAGATAAGCACAGATGGTGCACGGGCAGCTGTTCTATTAACTGATCATTTGTCTCTCCTTTCCAATTTTTGTTTTAAATTCATGGTTGTATTGGAACGAGATCCCCGTCTCCAAAGTTGTTGATTGTGAAGCACACCAGTGCCTCGTTTGAGCCAGTAGTTGAAGGTGGGGCACACTGGCATTCATTTTGGGGGGGCCCTGACTTACTTTTCCTCCTAACACTTTGACAAATTAAGTCTCACCCTCCCGATCCCACCCAGCCGTGTCCAGCAGTAGGGTGAGACAGGGCATTGTTCAGACAGAGCATGGCCGTCACTGGGGTCAGCTTCCTGAATGCAGTGAATGAGCATTTGTAGGCATGTTAACTGGACGTCAGCAGCTGGGATGGCTTAGTTAGCATTAGGGCATGAACCCTTCAAAAATTAAGCGGAAGGAGTACCTAGGAATAAGGAATGAAACCTTCCCCTACGCACAGCATGAACAGCAAGACAAGCATCCCTCACACAACAGGGGCAAATGTACAATATTTTGGGGCAGGGCATCGCTGCCATATGTCAAAAGAAAAGTGCAGGAATGCTCTGTATTCTTTCTGCTGGCACACAAACTGTAGCCACGCACCAACGCAGGCCCTCTTGCACCACTGTGCAAGAGTGTTGTTGTTGGCGTTGACCTGATTGTTTTTGTGCAGGAAGGGATGCCTACCTACACAAAAACAATCAAAGGAGGCATGCTCCTCTTTCTATGTGTGCTGAAGTAATCAGCACGTGTGGAAAGAGGGAAAAAAACAAGGAGAAATGTAAACATTTCTCCTTGTTATGCCTGCTTTGGGAAGGAGTTAGTTTAAGCACTGCCCCAGATTTACACTATGTTGTAAATCTGGGGCAGTGTCAAAAACCATGGGTGTTGCGTTGGAACACCCACAGCCACACCCATGGAAAGCCCCTTCCATGCAGCGTAAGGCACTGCCTTACTCCATATTAGCAAGGCCATGAAAAGCCACGCAGAGTGGCTTTGTGTGGCCTTGTAAATATGAGCTGACACACTGCGCCTCCGGAACTTCACAAAAGTGATGCTTCTGCAGCATAAAAGTGCTCCAGGGGCATTGTAAATATGTCCCACAACATCCTCGGCAGAGTCAATGTAGCAAATTACTGCCACACAAAACTAGTCTGACAGAGCTGAGAGGAAGGAAGCATGAAGGGCATTTTTTCTTTGCACTCATGCAGCAGTAGGCACGTTTCCTTCCACACAATAGCTGCAGCAGATATCCTTCTTTGAGCACATGCACACACAAAATAGACACACTAGCATATTTACAACATTTTGACGTAGGGCAGCTCTACAAGCCTTCTAGCTGCGCCGCCCTACATCAAAAGAAAAGGGCAGGAATGTGGGATATCTACAAGATTCCTGTCCTTTTTCGCCGGCACACAAACTTCAGATGTGCGCCAACACAGGCACCATCACACCGTGGTGTAGGGGTATCTGTATTGTTGGCATGACTGTTTTTGTACAGGAAAGAACACATTCCTGCACAAAAACAATCAAAAGATGTGTTTTCCTCGTTCGTTGTGTGCTGTAGAATGCAGCACACTAGAAAGAGGAAAAAAAAGAGAAGAAATGTAAACATTTCTCCTCATTATGCCTGCGTTGGTAAGGCATTAGTTTTGGCACTGCCCCAGATTTACGCTATCTTGTAAAAATGGGGCAGTGACAAAAACCTGTGTGTTGCTGGGAACACTCACAGCAGCACCCATGGAATGCCCCTACCACGCCATATTTACAAGGCCATGAAAGATGACTTTGTGTGACCCTGTAAATATGGGCCAGCACCGGAGTGTCACAAAAGTGAGGCTTCAGCTGTGTAAAAGTGCAGCATGGGCATTGTTAAAATACACCCAACAGTGTACATACACGTACTCATTGACTAGATCTTGTCCACGGGGCTGGTCTGTTGATATTGTGGTGAGATGCCACAGTGCAGAGAAGCACACACAGGCGCTTTTTGAAACAGCATGCAGAGCTTGTACCCTTTTTCCCTTACGCATGCTTTAGAGAAAAAGCCCCTATGACATTTCTCGAACACAAATTCAAATATGGCCAGATATGGCAAAATCTAAAATAAATATATATATATATATATATATATATGGGTGTAAACGATAACATCACTAAAAGAAATCCAGCTTCCGTTGTGTGAAATTTGCGAGAGCATGCCACGTATACGCCTGAAATATTCATGCTTATGGAAACTAGGGGGCATATTATCAAGAACGGGCGCTACATTATCGCCGCTTTTATCGGCAGGAAACTGCCGATAAAGCGGCGATAATGTATTTATTTATTATTTATATCATTTCTAAAGCGCGCTGTAACCCTACGGGCATCCTGGCGCTGAAAAATGCAACTGATGGGCTGGTTTGTGAGGGCAAAAACAGGGGGGAGGCTTTATGGAAGTGAGACATTAGGAAATAGCCAGGTCTTGATCCTTTTGCGGAAGAGCATCAGTTCGTTGGTTTTCCTAATTGCCAGAGGCAGGCTATTCCAAAGGTGGGCTGCCGCTATGCTGAAAGCTCTGCCACCATAGGTGGCTTTCCTGATCCTGGGTATACTAATAAGGTTGGTGGAAGAGGATCGGAGGACCCGTGTAGGTTCATACCACTTGAACTTGGCCTGCAGGGGTTTGGGACCCAAACCATGTGCAGCCTTGAAAACGGTACACAGAGATTTGAACCGGATCCTCTGCTGAATGGGTAACCAGTGCAGCTCGGCCAGAGCAAGAGTGGTGGAAGAGCGACGTCCTCGAGAAAGCACCATCTTTGCAGCTGCCGCCTGGATGCTCTGGAGCCTGGAGATCAGATAAGCAGGAGATTCCAGTAACAGAGCATTGCAGTAATCCAGGCGGCTAAGGATGATGCTTCTGACCACGGTTGCTCTGGTGTGTGCTGGTAATAAGGGCAGTAGCTTTCGAAGGCCCCGCATTAATATGAAGCAGCTGCTCACCTGTCTGTTGACGTTCGACTCAAGACTTAATTTGTCATTGAGATTAACCCCCAGGTTCCGTACGGTTGTTACTGGTGCCAATGGCTCTCCTGAGTCCAGAGGCCAAAATCAGCGGGCAGGTTTCTGGCTATTCTACCCACTTTGCATTGCATTATCTCAGTTTTACTGCTGTTAAACTGTAGTGAGTTTCTTTTTAGCCAGGTTGCCATTTTCCTTATGCAGGTATGGAAGGTCTCAAGGGATTCTGCATGGGCACAATCAAGGGAGATCATCAGCTGCGTGTCATCCGCATAGTTGATCACGCTAATGCCGTGGGCCTTGATGATGGTCATCAGGGGCTGCATATATACGTTGAAAAGGATTGGGTTGATCGCGGACCCCTGAGGAACCCCATGTGGAACCATAGCAAACTCCGACTGATACGGGGGTAGTGCCACTGCCTGCCATCTATCTGACAGGTAAGAGCGTAGCCACTCAAGTGCCATCCCCTCTACTCCAGCAGCTTCCAACCGAGTCAGCAGGATGTCGTGACTCACCGTATCGAATGCGGCGGACAGGTCATGCAGAATCAGGATTGCTGACTCTCCCCTGTCCGCCCTCATTCTCAGGTCATCCAGAACCATCAGTAAAGCTGACTCGGTTCCGTGGGCTGGTCGGAATCTGAATTGCTCCTCCTCAAGGATGTTATTAGATTCCAGGAAGAGGGACAACGAACTGCTGGCCATCCGTTCCAAGATTTTTACTGGATACGGCAGGAGAGAGATGGGACGGTACTTCTTGTGGCAGCTGGGATCCAGATTGGATTTTTTTAACAGGGGGGTGACCACTGCCTGCTTCCATTCCCTCAGCACCGTGCCCGTACGGAAGGATTGTGCACATAGCTGGTGCAGTACAGGAAAGAATTCAGCCCCCAGTTCTTTCACTATTTTGTGAGGTAGAGGATCCAATGGGGAGCCAGATGTTACTTGAAGGGCTAATTGTCTGAACTCTTGTTCTGTGGGGATAACGAATGTGTCCAGGATAGCTCCTGGTATCATGCGTTCTTCTGTTTCCTCATCCTTCTCATTATTCTCCATGCCGCTTTGGTGCTGCACTATGGAGGAGGCGGGGTCCTCCATACTTTCAATAAGTATGGAAATTTTTTCCTGAAAGAAGGAGGCCAGACCATCACAAAGTTCCTGTGAGGGTTTAATATTACTGTTAGTGCAAACGGGATGGGACAGATCTTTTACAATTTTAAAGATATCGCGTGATTTATTGGAGCTTTTTAAGATTACAGCAGCAAAGTATTCTGCTTTGGCTGTGGCGATCTCTTTCTTGTATTGAGTTATAGTCAGTCTCCAGAGTAGTCTATTCTGTTCTTCATAGCCTCTTCTCCATTGTCTCTCTGCTCTTTTACAGACGTTTTTCAGATTTTTTAGTACATCTGTATACCAGGGTGCGGAGGGGTTGCCTCTTTTCCTGATTGCTTTTAGGGGGGCTATGCAGTCAAGTCTCTTGGTGACATGGTCACAGAGTAGACTGTAATTCGTAGCAATATCATTTTCTGGTTTGAGGAGGGTCTGCATCTGAAAGAGGTCCGTCTCCTTTTCTCCTTTCCTCTTCAGTAGTCCCTTCCAATCGCGACTGATAAAAGTTCTAACTTGAGTGTTAGCTTGATCTGTTTTGCCCAGGTTATGGATATCAAACATTATGAGATGGTGATCTGACCATCCCACTGGATGGATTTCTCCCATGTTTATAAGATTTTCTTCGGCAAAGATTAAATCTAGAGTATTCCCTTCCCTGTGAGTGGGAGCGGCAACCCATTGTTTTAATCCTAAGTTAGCACAGGATTGTATGATATTATGATAGGCTGTATCTAAAGTGCCGTTAGTCCACAGATTGAAATCCCCCAGTACTAGCACTCTGCTATGAGTGAGTGTCAAGTTGTTAATGACTGAGATTAATTCCTGTTGTTGCATAGCATTAATAAACCCTGGTGGCCTGTAGCAAATTAGGCCAGTGAGGCAGTATCCAGAGCCGAGTTTGATAGATATCCCAGACAATTCAGCGCAGGAGGTTTTGTCTATGTCTAGCAAGGCAATGTTCAGATCCTCTCTGAAAATAATACCCGTTCCTCCCCCTCGTTCTTTTGGCCTTGGGTTGTGGAGAATCTTGTAACCTTCTGGGCAGGCTGGACCTAGTTCAAGCTCTAAGCCAGCCACCGTCCAAGTTTCTGTAAGGAACAGAATATCCAAGTTATTGGATTCGATCAAGAGCTGAATCTCGGTGGCGTGTTTGGGAAGAGATCTAACGTTTAGTAACCCACTTCTCAGCTCTTCTTTTGATCTGCATCCCGTTTCTGGAGGCAATATCTCGCCAGAAGGGAGCTGGTTGTCAGAAACATGGTTTACGTTGGCCATTGGATCGATTGGAAGGGGGTTTATTTGCGGTGGATAGGTGAGACAAATTGGGGAGGTATAGTTGTCTTCAGATTTCAGGTTGGGTGCTAAACGTGGGCAGATATCCATACCTGATAGAGGGTCCAGCCCCATTAGTGTCTCTCTGCTGTATCTAAGTGCCATTTTGTCAGGGGCAGTTTGGCCAGGGGGGGTGGCCCTGAGCCCGGGCCGAGCACGGACGGGCACAGACGGGCTTGCCTTTGGCGCGCCTTCGGCGCGCTGACGGCGCGCCCGCTGCGCCCGTCCGCTGCGCTTCCGGGGCAGTGGCTTCATTTGTACTCCAAAATGGCGGTAGGGTGGGAGGGGCCGAGCAGTCGTCTGCTCGCCCTTCTCTTGCCCTCACCCAAGATGGCGGGGGCCCCAGCAGCGTTTACTCGACTGTGGGGGAGATCGGGGAAGCCTGGAGAAAGTCCTGCCCACCTGGGTTTCTGAGAGGCGGTGGCGGCGATCACACAGGTAGCTTATCACACAGTAAAGAAATATATGAACTAACTCTTGAGTTCAGTTAGTGCAGAATTTAAGGTGATAAAAACATAGGATACATTTTTAAAATCAATGTGCAAAGTAGCGTTTAAAAATAGCAGCAGTCGTTTTTTAAAATAGCAGCAGTCCCGGCTATTTTGCCTCAGGACGATTCTTACCACTTTCAGCCACACTCGCATTCAATGGGGAAGTGATAATTGTGGCCTTTTGTACTCCAAAATGGCGGTAGGGTGGGAGGGGCCGAGCAGTCGTCTGCTCGCCCTTCTCTTGCCCTCACCCAAGATGGCAGGGGCCCCAGCAGCGTTTACTCGACTGTGGGGGAGATCGGGGAAGCCTGGAGAAAGTCCTGCCCACCTGGGTTTCTGAGAGGCGGTGGCGGCGATCACACAGGTAGCTTATCACACAGTAAAGAAATATATGAACTAACTCTTGAGTTCAGTTAGTGCAGAATTTAAGGTGATAAAAACATAGGATACATTTTTAAAATCAATGTGCAAAGTAGCGTTTAAAAATAGCAGCAGTCGTTTTTTAAAATAGCAGCAGTCCCGGCTATTTTGCCTCAGGACGATTCTTACCACTTTCAGCCACACTCGCATTCAATGGGGAAGTGATAATTGTGGCCTTTTGTACTCCAAAATGGCGGTAGGGTGGGAGGGGCCGAGCAGTCGTCTGCTCGCCCTTCTCTTGCCCTCACCCAAGATGGCGGGGGCCCCAGCAGCGTTTACTCGACTGTGGGGGAGATCGGGGAAGCCTGGAGAAAGTCCTGCCCACCTGGGTTTCTGAGAGGCGGTGGCGGCGATCACACAGGTAGCTTATCACACAGTAAAGAAATATATGAACTAACTCTTGAGTTCAGTTAGTGCAGAATTTAAGGTGATAAAAACATAGGATACATTTTTAAAATCAATGTGCAAAGTAGCGTTTAAAAATAGCAGCAGTCGTTTTTTAAAATAGCAGCAGTCCCGGCTATTTTGCCTCAGGACGATTCTTACCACTTTCAGCCACACTCGCCCGTTCTTGATAATATGCCCCTTGGAACCTTAATACCAAGTAAAGACTTAAAACAAATATTATCTGGGACGTGAAACGTTTACTTTTAGGTAAAACACGAGAGGAAAGTGTAAAGTATGGATACAATGTGCATTAGAGCTATTCCCTAGCTCTGATTTAAATAAGCTAAGCGTAATATGAAATGTCAATTTAGGAGTATTTGCTTTTGCCTCACCTATCTACTAAGCTCACAGTATCAGGAATGACATGAACTCTTTCGCTCTTTCTCTATACCGTGTAACAGGAGTCTAATTCTATAATTGAAGATACTTAAAAGCTGGAAATATCAACATTATCCCTAGGAAAGATCGCGGCACTGCAACCACCACCATTTAGACGAAGAAAGGTGTTCTCATATTTCAAAGATGTATGCTTTGTGAAAAATGATATTTTTTGCTGTAGAGAAGAGTAAGACGGCTCGGGCGCCTATGCGGCTACATAGGCTTTCTTTTATGGCGCAATGAACCCCCGTTTGAGTAGGCAAGAAAATCAAAATGAACCTTTTAGTCGAATAAAAAACCAATGTTTCAGCCAGCACAGCTACTGCAGCTTTGAAAGACGAAGATTACAAGGACACACAAACAATTATACTGATGCTTTCTCGAGCTGTTATTTGTATGGCAGATTTGCTACTGAAAAAGTGTTTCTATGGAGACGAGGAAAATGGGCTTACAGTAATTCTGATATATGTAGGTGAATAAAATGTACCGTCGAGAGTTGCGACAATAGTGAGTGCGCGGACTTCTCTGTACATCAAAGGACTGCATTTTCTCAACCCCTCTCTGCGTGAAAAACATGTGTTCAATAATATAACTTCGTCCCATTGACAGTGTCTTATTCATTTATGTTTTCCAATCCAGTTTTCCTTTGTTTAGTTTTCTTGACATATTCACGATCCAAATTGTGTTCATCAAGGACTGCTACGCCATCAAAATGCACAAGATGGCAGAAAAGAGCAAGCCTAGGTTCTAAGAAGAACGCTTTAGTTCTACAGTATTGTACCTCTGAATGCAGGAGGAGGAAGCCTGGAGCAAGCCTTTAGTCTCCACTGCTCCATCTTTCGCTCTTTCCTTCACTACATCTTCTATTAATGCACAACGCCTCGCAAGTAATTAGCTATCAGACCCCAAAGACTGACAATCTACAAACCAGGATCTTCCCGGTCTATGTTTTGATGTAGATGAAATATCTATGGCAGTTCATGTACAGATTTGCCTATGATAATCACTTTTACCTGACAGTATAAATGAGGAAGAGTGCAGTCGAACCTCGAATGATGCTTGTGTTTTTATTTATCAAGCATCAGAGAATTCTTAATCCCTTGTGTCTAGAGAGTCTTTATTATGCTGCAGTACAGTACTACAATTAGGTGGCGGAATACCATGCTGGAATCCGACTGAACCCCATGTCATGTCACTGGATCTCTGGCGCAGTCTGTAAACACGGGCCTGTGTTTGAGACTGACAGAGTGCGTGGGCACTGAGCCTCCTTCATCCTTCATCAGAATGTAAACAGCGATATATTGCTCTTCCATGATGTAACATCCATCTCCGTGGAACGTGGTGCACTCGTGGCCTCTGATTACGCCCTTCAAACTTTTTCAGAAGGCCACCTCCTTCTGAATAATGGGATCACCATTTGAGGGTCAAAGCCACGATTTCCAGCATTCACGTACTTACCTGTGACTGAGAGCTGCGTCCACGTGAGAAAAATGCCCGGGGCCTCATTTATGAGCCCTTGCGTCACTTTTGCTCCGCTGGTGCGTCACTTTTTGTGACGCACCAGTGGCGTAAACAATGCGCCTTGTTGCGCCATATTTACAAAGTGACGCATCTAGGTAAATGCGTCACTTTGTAATCCCCGGTGCCACATTATACATGCGCCAGGTATAATGTATGCAAAGGGGGCGTATTGACGCAAGAAAGGGTCGTAGAAGTGACGCAGTGAAATCTATGAGATTTCACTGCGTCACTTCTAGGACACTGTTGCGTCAAAATCTTGCGCCTGCCTCACAGCAGGTGTAAGACTGACGCAAGCCCTTTCACATGGGGCTTGCCCCATGTGAAAGGAAGCATTGCTGGAGTTGCGTCACTTTTGTGACACACTCCAGCAATGCGTCACTTTTGCGCTTACAGATACGCCAGAAATACTGACGTATCTGTAACTCCTTGCGACATGATACATCATACATTAAATATGACGCATCAGGTATGTCGCAAGGAGTGCGCACTGAGAAGTGACGCATCGCTGCTTTCACACAGCGATGCGTCATTTCTCATAAATGAGGCCCCCGGTTACTCACCGGTAATCCCCATTACCTCCTCGTCCATCTTCCCGTTCCGTTCCTTATCAGTGAGCAGCTTGTCTGCTCCCCAGAAACCTTATACCTAGCAGAGGTTTTAACACTTCCCCCAATATGGCGCCACCCATCAAGTGAGAAAATAGGGGGAAGAGCGTCACACAACATCCTGAGAATACCAAAGACACCCAGAAACAAAAACAATCACCATAAAGAAACCCCAGGGATGGAGGGAGGGAAGGGCTCAGGAATGGCACGGGAAGACCAGGACTCGGAGTATTGAAGATTATCGGTGAGTAACCGGGCAGTACCTCCTCGTCTGTCTTCCTGTAACATTCCTTATCAGTGAGCCCATACCCAAGCACACGGTGATTGCAAGAAAAAAGACCAGAAATTACAGGAAACAGGTCAATTTAATCAAAAAGAAAGCAGTACAAATCACAAACAATGTACAGCAGACAAAACACGAGAGCCAATGGCAGCCAAGGCTGCCATCTCCAACTGAAGACAGTAATGGGAAACAAAGGTATAGGGAGGGAGCCGACGTGGCAGCATTACAAACGTCACGCAAGGAGGCACCCTTGAACATGGCCCAGGAGGAGGAGACACACCGGGTGGCTCTACCCTGGATCGAAGAAGGGAGATGACAGTGAGCGGACTCATAAGCCGAAACCAAAGCACACTTCACCCAATGAGTCAAGGTAGATAAGGAAAGACGAAGCCCCTACCCAGAGATCCCGTAGGTAACAAACAAGGAATCAAGTTTCCGAAAGGCACTAGTCCGATCCAAATTGATGCGGAGAGCCCTCAACACATACAAAGAATGCAGAGCCACTTCCTCCGGGGGGGAGGGGTCCGGAAAAAAGACAGGGAGGACAATATCCTCCTGACAGTGGAAAGAAGACAAAACCTTGGGCAGAAAAAACTGACTAGGATGAAGAATCACCTTGTCAGAGCAAAAACACAAAAAGGGGGGAAGCCAGCAAAGCACCAAGCTCACCAACCTGCCACCCAGAAGAAATGGCCACCAGAAAAAGAACCTTAGCCGTAAGGAACTTAAGGTCCACAGAGAGCAAAGGCTCAACAGGGGGTCCTGTCAAGGCCTGCAGAACCAGGGAAAGATCCCAGGCCGGGCCAGGAGAGCGAGAGACAGGGCGCTGAATCACAATACTCAGCAAGAGGCGATCCACCAAATGGGAGAGGTAAAGAGAAACTGACAAAGTCAGAAAAACATGAACAGGATGTTGTGTGACGCACTTCCCCCTATATTCTCACCTGATAGGTGGCACAATATTGGGGGAAGTGCTAAAAACTCTGCTAGGTATCAGGTTACTGGGGAGCAGATAAGCTGCTCACTGATAAGGAATGGGATGGGAAGACAGACGAGAAGGTAATGAGTGCATGCCAGGCTGTTACTAGGTAGTAATGTGTGTCCGGGTTACCCATTGCTGATTCAGGTAGTACACACAGACTTCGAATAGTTTGTTTGGCACTGCAGTATGGCGTTGCGACACCAGCTGACACAGTGACTTTTTGTTTGGGAGATACCCACGACAGAGGAAATGAAGTCCCAGTGCGAATGATACATTAACCAATCACTAGGTGGTTTAGAGGACACGCTAGTGCCAAAGATATACCTTCAACGCCACAGTCAATGGCACTTCAATGCTAGTTCTTGGGACAGGTGCGCCAATCACTTAGAGCAGCAAAGTGAAAGCATACATGTGTCGTAAACAAACAGTTACATGACGGAGCCAGACAGATCTTAATTTGAGCAGGTGGTTGTCATTGGGGCCCACCGGTAAACATTTTTGGGGACTGAAATTTATTTTCACCATTAGACTTTAATCCACTACAATATATAACAAGCATTTACAATGCAACGGTCTCGCCTTTGCCAAAGTTAGAGCTATTGGCATTATAAATGACATTTTTTTAATTTATGTGTTGGTTTTAAAAACAAATAAATACATGGCATTGTCATTTACAATGTCAATAGCTTAATCTCTCGCAAATGCGAGACCTATTGCATTTGCACCCACAGACACACACACAGAGCCCCACACACACACAGAGCCCCACACACACACAGACACACACACAGAGCCCCACACACACACACTGAGCCCCACACACACACAGAGCCCCCCCACACACACAGAGCCCCCCCACACACAGAGCCCCCCACACACACAAAGAGCCCCCCACACACACACAGAGCCCCCCACACAGACACACAGAGCGCCCACACAGACACACAGAGCCCCCACACAGAAACACAGAGCCCCCCACACAGACACACAGAGCCCCCCACACAGACACACAGAGCCCCACACACACACAGAGCCCCCCACACACACACAGAGCCCCACGCACACACACACTGAGCCCCACACACACACAGAGCCCCCCCACACACACAGAGCCCCCCCACACACACAGAGCCCCCCCACACACACACAGAGCCCCCCCACACACACAGAGCCCCCCACACAGACACACAGAGCGCCCACACAGACACACAGAGCCCCCACACAGACACACAGAGCCCCCAACACAGACACACAGAGCCCCCCACACAGACACACCGAGCCCCACACACACACACAGCCCCCCACACAGACACAGAGCCACACACAGACACAGAGCCACACACAGACACAGACCCACACACAGGCACAGACCCACACACAGACACAGACCCACACACAGACACACATAGATAGAGTGAGGGCGATAGATAGAGTGAGGGCAATAGATAGAGTGAGGGCGATAGATAGAGTGAGGGCGATAGATAGAGTGAGGGCGATAGATAGAGTGAGGGCGATAGATAGAAAGTGCCTATAAATAAACCCATCAAAAACATAAACACCTAATAAACAAAAATGCCTGATTATTGAAAATGAATAGACCAAGATATTAGATATGTGAAAATACAATAAACAGAAGCAAGAGAGTTAAGGGGCAGGAGAGAGTGAGACGGAAATAGAGAAAGAGAGGAGAGCCCAAGACAGTGAAGGGGCAGGAGAGAGTGAGACGGAAACTGAGGAAGAGTGGAGAGGCCAAGACAGTGCAGGGGCAGGAAAGAGTGAGACGGAAATAGAGAAAGAGAGGAGAGGTCAAGACAGTGAAGGGGCAGGAGAGAGTGAGACAGAAATACAGGAAGAGTGGAGAGGCCAAGACAGGGAAGGGGCAGGAGAGAGTGAGACAGAAATAGAGGAAGAGTGGAGAGGTCAAGACAGTGAAGGGGCAGGAGAGAGTGGGACGGAAACTGAGGAAGAGTGGAGAGGCTGAGACAGTGAAGGGGCAGGAGAGAGTGAGACGGAAACTGAGGAAGAGTGGAGAGGCCAAGCCAGTGAAGGGGCAGGAGAGAGTGAGGCGGAAATACAGGAAGAGTGGAGAGGCCAAGACAGGGAAGGGGCAAGAGAGAGTGAGACAGAAATAGAGGAAGAGTGGAGAGGTCAAGACAGTGAAGGGGCAGGAGAGAGTGGGACGGAAACTGAGGAAGAGTGGAGAGGCTGAGACAGTGAAGGGGCAGGAGAGAGTGAGACAGAAATAGAGGAGCGTTATGAGCAAATGCTAATTTGTGTTGGACAGAGAAGGAGTGTTAAGAGAGAGTGGTAGAACAGAAGGGAGAGGGAGCGATGGGTGGTTAGGGTGATGGAGACAGAGAGGGTGATGGAATAGAAGATGAGAGGGTGATGGAATAGAAGATACTAGAGGGAGAAAAGCAAAAGAGGCAAGACGCCAGTCACAATTTAGAAAATACTGTTCCGTCTAGAGGCACTCACATCAGCTATACATTTCCACATTGTTCTCCTTAAAATACTTTCCACTCAAAGGACTGAGAGCCGAGTATTGGTGGAAAAACAATCATATTACAATTTGCGCGTCGTAGTCCTCAGAATCAGCACTCCTAGCACAGTTAGCAGCTAAGGGAAGAAACAGGCTCACATTTGATGTTTGGCTAGTTGCTAACTTTGACTACTCTTTCCGTTGTTATTACATTTATTTGAAGAAAATGGGTAGCAGTAGGATCTTCAAAAGTTGCACAGCCTTTAACAAATCTCTTTAAAATATGCATATCCCCCAAGTTTTTATAGTTCTTCTGCAAACACACACTGTATAATCCAGGCCTTGGTGCTGCTGCTGTATGAATTGTTGAGAGCTGCCAGTGGAAAACAGGTACAGGGCAGCAGGATTACAAAGTTCATTGGCGCAAACCCGCACAAGCACAACCGCCTGAGCAGAAACAATTTGAGGTTCCTTTACACACATAAAATTATTACACTATAGGCAGCAGCAATGATGGTAAGGATGACAGAAGAAGGAGAGGTGGAGAGAGTCAATGTTGAGATGGAGAGACAGGAGGATGAAGCAGAGAGAGAGAGAGAAGAGGGATAGGTAGGAGTGTACCAGAGAGAGGAGAGGGTGAGACAAATAGATAGTGAGGATACTGAGGAGAGCGAGTGAGGCTGGTGAAGTGAAGTGAAGATGGAGGCAGGTCAGGGAGAGAATGAGAGAAAGGCATAGCAGAGAAAGAAAGCTGAAACTAGACGGAAGAATACAGTGGAGCCAGAGGAAGAAGTGGAAGGATAGTGAGATAAAAAGGAGAGGCAATTGATCTGAAAGACGAGGGTGATGGGAGAAAGAGATTAGTGTAAGGAAGAGAGAGAAAAAGGAGGCGACTGCAGGAAGACGGGAGGATGAGATGGGTGAGATGGATATGAAGGAGGATGAGGTGAAGAGATACAACAGTGAGGGAGGAGGATGCAGAGGGTGAGAAGAGTATACTGAGGTGGATATAGAGGAGAGTGAGACATAGAGAAAGGAGGATGAGGTGTAGCGAAAGGAAGGTGTGGTAAAGAAAACCGTGGGCGAGACAGAGAGAAAGGAGAGTGATGCTGAGAGAGCAAAAGTAAGGTGCAAAACAAACCCTGAAAAATAGGTAAACCTGATAAAGCACGACCCCCACAGCAGGTAGAGTATGCAGCTCCTCCACAAGACTATCCAGCATGCCCAGACCCAGTTCTCAGACACGCGGGAGACACTACACAAACACATTCATCATCATGGCCTACCCATGCATCTCCATGGCCATCACAGATTCCGAATCCTGGAGCCGGGCCTGATGAGAAAGATGAAATAAAGCCATGATTTGATCTTATAAAAATCAAGAGTCCCCTGCCTGAATTGGGAGTGCTGTTTTTGGAAAACAATTGTCTTGGCGAGGCCTGCAAGGGTCCTCAGGTATCAGGGCGACTAATTACTAGACTAAGTGTTACTCAAAATTTAGTTACTATCATTAATAAAATGACTCACATGGGTAAATAGTTTCCTGGCCGTGGTCCGATGTTGGTGCCCCAATAGTTAAAGGCAGGCCTAAATAAGCTGCCGAGGTGCCTCGTTCTAAAGTAGACAAACCCTATTAATTATATGTAAATAGATATAGGTCAACATATGTTCATTAAAAATATGGGGCCCCCCATGTCATAACGAGGCATCTATAGTGTAACATCCCCTTTCTATGAGAAATAATTAAACACATGTTCATTTAAAAAATATATGGAGCCCCCTGTGTCATAGCGAGTCATCCAAAGTATAATAACCCCATGAAAAAGACCCTATACCTCCCGCCCTTGTATTTAATTTCAATGCAGAAATCACCTCACCGCAATATCATAGTGTGTAATGTAAAACCCAAAACGAGTTTCTTTTATTCACCCCCCCTTATGGGGTGTCTAGATGGAAGCATATAAGGACAGGCCAAACGTCACAGCCCAAACGTCACGGAAAGGATTGTAAACTAAAAAGTGTAAAGCCCAAAAAGAATCTTGTGTGAAATAATCCCTACCATCCAGCAAGCGATGGTATGGTGAAAAACACAACAGTATCCCTTAAAACGCCCACTCCTTTGGGTGCAGTGTGTCCCAACATTAAGTGAGCCCAGTCATGAGGTTTAAAAACAGGGCAGTCTAAATAAAACGAGAAATGTGTTAATGGTACTTCCCGCAAAATACAGCGCGAAGGAACCAAAAGATAAGTCCCAATGTGCCGTGGGCAGAGTCAAAGGGCTTTAAAAACGGCAAAACCAGTAGGTGCAAAAAAGTTCCTCCCTCGTCCCGACAAGCTATTTGCGCGATGGGCCCCATGTGAATAAAGACGGCAAATCTTACCTGCAGGCTGAATATAGCCGATGTTGTCCCCCGTGTAGCAGGATGCCAGATGCCATGTTGAAGTTGCCGGTAGCAATTTAACACCTGTTTGTTGTCTGGTCACATGTCGTATCACGTGTTACCCATTCGAATAGAGTTGTGAACAATGTTAGAACAAGGAGTGAACTAAAGCGCCATACTAGAAAACCGGCATGATCGCTAGTATCAATGTAGGTGGATCGTGGAATGCCCGATGGACCGTAATAAAGACACAAACGGAACTGATTGAATTGATTCACTGCGGCTTATTCGGTAAAGATTACAATTGAAATAAAAAATAAAATAAAAATAAGTATAAATGTAAATAAAAACCGCCGAGTTATTATGAAAAAGCCTCGGTAAGCAAGGGATCATGTCCCTAATAATAAGAGACCCAAATGGGTCTGAATGGTATAAACAGGCCCGATGCGATCCACAAGAGACGTGATAGGCAAGGGATCACTATATAAACAAGACAGCACTGCGGAGCTTCGCAAGTAAGCTACTGCCCGGGCGCCTTCTTCGGAGGAATGACCTAAAAAAAACCTTTGAAGAAAAAAAAATAAACAACCGCCCATCGCCGCATGACGTTCTAAAAGGGGCGGAATGCGAAAAAATCTACGGAACGCCCACGAATCTGGTCAGAGAATAATGGACAGATCTCTCTTCCAATGGCTAGCCTCCATTTATGGAGCTAGCCAATGGAAGAGACAGGCGGGACAAAGCCCCATACTGAGTCTCAAAAGATTTCGCCTGCGCGAACACTGCTGCACAGTGGACGCCAGGCGAAACCTACAAAGAGAGAGGAACCCTTGGTTACCCTAAGGACTGGGATTCAGACAAGAAATGTATACATAAAGATGTCCTCTGGGAAAAATTAAATTAAATATCTACACCTCCATTCAAATTCATAGTCCACGTCACATAGTCCAAATCACATTCAATCAGGTCCATTAGAATAGACCACACCCAATCTTAAGTCTGTTACGTATTGGCACAGAAACCTGTAGTCAGTAAGCAGATGGCTGAAATAAGTTAAAAATATTATGTTTAATCAAACATTATATAAAGGCCATTTTAGTCAAAAAGATCACAATAAAACAATTACAATACATTCAATGTTTAAAACCAGTTCATCACAAAAATACAAGAGTTATTGCACAAGAGTTAAAAACAGACAGTAACATTTGTCATCAGTTGCCACAATCAAAAAGAGAATTACAACGCCTAAGTCTTAGTTTGTTATAGATAATAGGCATCTAGGGTCATGTTGTATACAAACAATTTTGTGGCTACAATGAGAGCGTTGATGCGTTTCGAAGGACTAGTCGTATAACACCTTTTTGAAGAAAGTAGTTTTGTTACTCCTGTTCTTTTAAAATCTGAGGCGATAGAACTGCCCCCAGGCATCAAAAACACCTCAATACAATAAATCCTTGTTACTCCATTTAATGTCTCCTTATATTATATATAACTCGGGCACCTGGTGTAGAGCAGCAACTTGGCCTTAGCTCGAGAGTCACAGCCTCCGCCTCAGCCCTTTTTATTAGATTTCCTCTACTTAATATACGAAGTGTTGCACACGCCTCTATTGTTTCAACTGTTCCTGTGAGGGACCTGCAATGGTTTCCAATTCCAATCAAGCTTGTCTTAAATAATATCGAACTTTATTTAATTATTTTCAAGCCGTGAACCGGCGGCGTTTCAATATTTCCGTCCGTGTACCTTCTTTCAGCTTTCTCCCCTTAACACTGGCTACTGCTTCGGTGCCCAGTACTGGTGGTGACTTTCTTCATCTATTCTCTTTTGACAGGGGTGGCTCCTCAGACCAAGATTGATATCGGTCATTGTCCTCTGTACTTTGCAAGCATGGGTGTTTAATCTTGCTGTCTGGGCAGGGGACTCTTATATTTTTGTTGCCATAATGCTGCTTTGGTCCGTTTGAGCTCTGCCATCTTCCTCAACTTCGTCGCTGGTTGCTGTCTGCTGAGTTTGCGCCTCCTTAGCAGCATTGGCTTGTGGTTCTTGCAGACTAGCTCCTTGATCCGGGTCAGCTTCCTCTTAAACATCTGTTTCTGTCTAACTGTTCTTACAGCAAACATGTTTTATACTCAAATGCCACTGGTTCAATAAATGCTTATTGAAAACTTCCTCATTGTTTATTCTGTGTATCTCTCTGAAACTAAGTGAGCATGATTGACTGAGCGAAAAGTACTGTACTGTTTCCACAATACCTGAAGGATCAAGGGTGTCATGTTCGATAGTTACCAGAAACTATTCACTCCTTGATGAGGTTAGGGGGCTTAAGGTGGCACTGTGAGCTAGCTGGTCTAAAGGCTGAAATATTCTACCGGGGTGTCTGGAATCAGTCTGGACACCAATTCCTTAGTTTACGCTGTTTAAACGCACAGATCCTATGTATTTTGAGGAACCACATGGCATGGTGTCACCAATGTTGGTTTGGTTCATATTTAACGGTCAAATCTGAGTAGTTCAGTCGTGCTATCTCAGAGTCCCCTACTCATATTTAACCAGAGATGTCTGGAGTGGGAAGAGAAAGTCCGCCACAGCTGAGTAGGTATATCCTACGTAGTGGCTGTAGGTTTGTTCAAGCTTAAAGGATAATCGTTCCCCACAGTGAGCAAAACCTTTTCTCTTTTTCTCAATACTTTCTTCCACAATGTCTAACAATGGGGATGCTGTAACGAGTGGTGTTAGTACAGAGGAACCTGAGAAAGAAGGTGCCCTTAACATTTCAGAAAATTTCAGTCATGTAATTACTATGAAATTAGTATATTATGACCTCGAATCGATGGGTGGCATTCAGGACAGAGGTATTCTTTTTTTTGTATGAAATCTCTGCCTGCTGATGCACACACACATTTGTTTCAGACTTACATTCCAGATGAGACTCCTGAAGAATGCTCTCATTATGAGGACATAAAAGTCCAGTTAACCTACCCAGAACATATTAATTGACAGCAGTGGCTATATGCCAACGCCTGAAAGCAATTACTCCTGCACAGCAGGAGCGAGAACTATCTAAGATTATCAAAGAAATTTATGCTTTGCTGGGTAGAGATAACTTGGCAGCTAGACCTGAAAAATCACAAATGAGGAATGGGATAACAAACAATCAAAAAATAATAAGCAGAATGCATCACAATCACAAGGTGGGTCTCTTCAACAGGAACTCTCTGATAGGAAATACAATCTTAGGAACCATGAGAACATAAAAAAAAACCGGACAGGTATCAGGATACTGACACATGTTCCTCCTATTCCTTTTAGGGTTAATTATAAACTGGGAGATGGAAGGACGGTCAGAACACAGATCAGAAGAGCAAGCAAAGCCAAGAGATACTAATTGCACTTCGACCACATTATCAAACAAGAATATAAACCCAGAATTAAACCTCAATTTAAAAAGAAGGTAGCTGGCCTTAAAGTAAGAAATGCCCAGGCTACTGAGGACTCTACTACTGAACGGGAAATGGGCTCCTAGGATGTTAAACAGAGCAGCACAAGTAACAATAGCTTGCAAGAACCTGATGGAATTTTTGGTAACAGCAGCGTTGAATGAATATATCACAGTGGAGATACCTGATACAAGGGTAAGTAGCCCACATTGTTTATATGAAATTACACTCCAAATGGAGGAGGGCATACCCAGGAAAGTAAAAGGTCTCTTTTGAGAGAACCTGACTTATGGATACAATATCATTTTGGCTGAAAAGGACTGGCTGTCTGAGTTCGTCATGGAGTGCCCAATGAGGGAGATGTAAGTTTACTAGCTTTCTCTGACCTGGTTCCAGAGTCACTAAAAAAGATTCATACTCGCAGGAGTGGGCATTAGCGCTAGTCCGGCACTATACTGCAATCATGTAGGGTGGAATGCTGAGTCCCCTCACTATGAACTCCCATTAAAAACTAGTACTACACAACAGAGGCAATGCCCAATAAAACATGATGCAAAGAAACAAGCCAGGGAGATCTTAGACCAGCTTGAATACCAAGGTGTGATTGAGAATTGCACCTCTTCCATGAATAATCCTTTGTTTCTTGTAATGAAATCCAACAATTCATGCCGTCTAGTTTTAGACCTCAGGCATTTGAATGGGACACATCCATTACAACACAGGCATTACAACGCAATGCCTTAACAATGCAGGCAATACAGTGCAAGTTGCATTACAATGCATGCTATTACAACGCATGCCATTACAACGCATATGCCTCACTGACCAGCACCTTCCCTGAGATAAGTACCTGGTGGTGTTAGAATAGTAATTTACATTGTAATAGTACATGTGTTGTAATACCTAGTGTTGTAATGGAAGTTGCATTGTAAAAACCATGTTGTAAAAGTATGCATTGTAACAGTTTGCATTGTAACATCATACATCCATTTGAACACATGCACATTAACATTTGCAGGACAATATGCACACAGTGCCACACTAATGAATAACATTGTGTGGAAGAAATACTAAACAAAATTTGAATTTGAATTTAAAAAGCTTGTATAGCGCATCATACACCATGACGGTTTCTTGGCGCTTTTAGCGGCATGCAGAACAGAAAATGGAGGGAATCATTAGTTTGGGAAGGCCTGAACAAACAAGAAGGTTTTCAGGCCCTTGCGAAAAAGAGAGTATAGTTTTGTCGCTCGTAGATGGTCAGGAAGGGAGTTCCAAAATACGGGGGCCAAGACTGAGAAATTGGAACCTCCCCATTTTTTCCTGGTATAGCGAGGAACCTGCAAAAGGGACTGAGAAGAAGATCGAAGGTGTCTAACGGGGACATAATCTATTAAAAGGGAAGAGATAAAGGCAGGGGCAGATCCCTGTCGTGCCTGAAAAACCATGCACCCAATCTTAAAGAGAGATCATTGCAGAACAGGCAACCAGTGCAGCGCCTTCAGCAGTGGCGTAGAGTGGTGGAAACGGGGAAGGCCATACACTAGCCGGGGTGCTTGGTTCTGCACAAGCTGGAGTTTGCGTAGACTATATGCCGGAATGCCGTTGTACAGGGCATTGGCATAGTCTAGCCGGGAGATCACCAAGGCAGACATGATAAGTTTAAGTGCCAGAGGGGAAAAAAACCGAGAAACAGTGCGGATAGTACGGAGCATCAGAAAACAAGAAGAGACGACAGAACTGATTTGTGAGTGGAGGGTAAGCTGATTGTTAATTTTTATGCCAAGGGTCTTGACCGTAGAAGAGGGAACAGGAGAAGAACCAAGGGTGGGGGGCCAAAAGGAAGAGTTCCAGGGACTGGAGGAGCCACCAGTGAGCACCAATTCGGTTTTATCTGGGTTCAGCTTCAGATCGTTGTGGCTCATCCAATCCCTGTTAAAGATCATAATAGATTGAAAATTAGAAATAGCGTGAGGGGAGGAAGAAAGATTGAAAACCAGCTGGAGGTCATCCGCGTAGTTATAAACAGTGACCTCCAGCTGCTGAAGTGCAAAGATAAGAGGATAGATATAGAGATTAAATAATAAGGGAGACAGAGAGGAACCTTGGGGAACACCACAAGTGATCTTCCGAGGGGCTGCCATAAACTCTCCCAGCCGGACCGCCTGTGTACGATCCCGCAGGAAGGACGAGAGCCAGACTAGTGCTGATCCCCCGATTCCCGCCGCTCTGATACGTGAAAGTAAGATGGAGTGATCCACCGTATCAAAAGCGGCGGATAGATCGAGGAGCACCAGGGCTTGATGTTTATTTTGGTCCAGGCCCTCCCTGAGGGTGTTCAGGACCGACACCACAACGGACTCTGTGGAGTGCTTGGGGCGGAAACCAGCTTGGCAGGACGCCAAGGCTCCTGTAGCCTCTACATGGGCACTGAGCACCACGGCGACATGGCGCTCGAGCACCTTACCCAGGTAGGGCAGCAGAGAAATAGGCCGATAGTTGGTTAAGATAGCTGGATCGGCACCTGGTTTCTTCAGGATGGGCACAATGGTGGCCACTTTAAGGGCCGGGGTCACAATCCCTTGTGAGAGGGAACTGTTAAGAAAGGTGATCGGGGGCTGTGTACAGACTGAGTAAATTTGTTGTAGGATGCGTGCTGGACAAATGTCAGCAGGGGACCCTGACTTGACTTTAAGTAGTATTTCCCGGAACCCTGCTTCCGTAATGAGGGGAATTGAGGTCAAACTACACGGCAGGGTTGGCGGGCAGGGGTCAGCATATAAGGCAGAAGGAGGGGGAATGTTATTCTTGATATTAATGATTTTGTCAGGAAAGTAAGAATTCAAAGAATCACAGAAAGTTTGAGTGGGAAGGGGTTTTGATATGCTTCTTTCTGAAAAAGCTAACTCGTGAACGATAGAAAAAATTTCTCGCGGTTGATTTTCTGCTGTTAAGATTTTGGCTGAGAAATAGATGGTTTTGGTTTCTACGATAGCTTTTTTGTATTCCTGCCGTAATGTTAAATAACAGGTTTTCAGAAGGGGGCAATATTCCCTTCTCCACAGTCTTTCAGCGCGCCGAAGAGCCAATTTCTTTTCCTTTAGGTTTGAATCAAACCATCGATTTGCCTCCTTGGCTCTTTTGATTGAGATCCGGCGTAGGGGGGCCGCTGACTCGCAGCGTTCCGTAAGCCAGGTGTCAATCCCAATTGCTTGTGCTGACGATGGTAAGCCAGCTAAGTCAGGTGTAGAGGCTAGGAGGGAAGATGACAATGAGGTCAGATCGACACGGTTCCAGTTCCGTTGCCCAGATGTTTTTTTCCCGCGAGGTCTTAACTGGTAGACTAGGGTGAAGAGTAAAGAAAATAAAAGCATGGTCTGACCATGAACAAGGGGACACAGACACGGAGGAGATAGAGTAATTAAGGGACCAAACTTGGTCCAGCACATGTCCACCGGTATGTGTGGGGACATGGACGCATGAGATAAAATTCAACGAATGGAGCGAATCAACATTAGATATCTCAAATGGATTCCTGTGCCAAAATACAGCACCTGGACGCAGACATTTGACAGCATTATTGGCCCTATGCTCTCAAATCCAAGACTGCCCTAAGAGTATATGAATATCCCCGGGTTGTTCTCAGCAAGAGTAATAGAGTCACTTCAAAATTGTGATGAGGAGGCATTGTCGTGTGTTGATGATATTTATCTGACAGACAATGAATTATTGGATCACTTGTACAGGGTGACAAACATCATTTTGGGGTTTGCCACTGTGGCTACAAATTTAATTTAAATACATCAAAAATTGCCCCCCTCAATGTCCTATTTTTGGGATATTTATTATCAAGTGAAGGAAAAATTCTGGCAGCTAAGTTTTTTTGAAAAAATGTGTGCTGCTCCAACCTCAAAAGCCTCTGAAAGACTTATAATCCATTTTAGGATTCTTACATTTTGGCAGAACATACATTTTGCATTATGCAGAAAAGGTAAAACATTTCTACAAACTAATCAGACCTGATTTTTCAGTTCAACATTGTATACAGGAACACACAGAAATTCTCTGTTCCGTAGAAGCTGATATGAAAGCTTCCAAACACTTACACACACTTGTCAACACTATTAATTTGGTGATCTGTTTAGTTGCGGTCAATCAGTGTTACATTTACCTCACCTTCAATGAAGGGGAAACTGTACCGATGGCATACAAATCACATTTGTACACAAAAGCTGTAATATGTTTTGCATCCACAGAAATAATACTGACAAACTGCTGTAGCAAGAGAAGGAGCACAGCACAGGGCAAACTTATAATTGTCGTGACTCCAGTACCAACCTTAGAGGCTATTACCAAAGCAAGTGTTCCAAACGCAAAAGCACTGCATCCGCGATGGATACAATGGGCTAATTATCTCACTGCAACAGATGTAGATTACAAATTTGACTCTACATTGATAACACAAGCAGTTCTGCAGTACGAACAAGAATATCCTCTCCTGACTGAAATATTCCATTTTGATCAGTATGAATACATTATTTACACTGACGGATCTGCCCAGCCTGCCATAGGAAGTATACAGCATAGCATATGCGATTGTGAAGGGACATATGCGAGACAGCAAGTTCTGTCCTAGCAAACACAGGCGCATTCTCAAGGAGATTGAACGGCACAGCTGGCAAAACTAAAAGTTCTGATACTGACATTAAAAAATACGGATCAGGAAGTCCCCACTCTCATTGTGTGCATTACTGTGTCCAGTCAAACAATGAGTATCTTCACTACTGGGGACAGAATGGGTTTAGAGATTCCAAAAGTTGCATAATAAAGCACAAGTTACTTTGGGAACTAGTGGAAGAGCTGAAAAAATGCTTGACACAGCCTCATGTAATTCACACATTGAGTTATCAGCGTGTTGGTGTGCACATTGAAGGGAATTCACTGGCTAATGTAGCCGCCAAGGCGACAGTACGAACGGCTACTGTTACTGCAATCCCTCATTCTAGCACAAGGATCGACAATGATAGCAGTGACTGCTACGCACGACAACAGCTCAGCCTTACCAAAAGGTTTTCCACTAAAGTACTTCCACAAGTTAGTTGCGCAAAACATTCCTTATGCTTTAATTCCAGGAATGCGGGATAGAGTATTACCAAACATGGATCGCAGATTAGGATTAATTCTACCTGAACACAGACGTCTGGGTTCAACACACGCATGTATAGGTGCAACTATCTCACTACTGAAGCAGGGTTATTGGCCGCCAGACCTTACTAAACAGACTTATGGTTATGTCCTTAAGTGCGACATCTGTCATCGGATGAAAGGTTTCACCCTAGCACATCCACCACACACACCATTACTGATATCAGACAGACCTCTCGCATGTGTCTATTTGAACCAGTGTGACGCCTTGCAAACTGACGGGGCTTACAGGTACATCTTGGTGGCAGTGGATTTATGCTTTAGATTCCTATGGGTTTGGCGTCAGCGCTTGGCTGACACCCAAACTGTTATAAAGGATTTGCGAGTCTTCTTAGGAACATACGCAATTGGCACATTACTTTCTGACCAAGGCACTGCGTTTCGCTCAGGGGCTTACAAAGAAGCCATGGGAATTTTGGGTGTAGCATTGTGGTAATCCTTTCCATATCACCCCGAGGGAAATTCAATTGTGGAGAGGAAGAACCGGGACTTAAAGCAATCCTTAACAGCTAGGTTATTATGCTTTTGCGGCAGTTGGGTCAATCACCTGTATGGGGTCCAGAGAGCACTTAACAGCATGCCAAGAAGTTCCCTGAAATACTGTAATCCATACAATGTCCGGTTCAGAATTAGAATGTGGCTACCTGACCTCGACTGTGACAGCACAATGGTGGATGAAAAACCATTTGACTTCAATGATCTTTTGGCTGTTTTACAGGAACTCAGGGAATTCCGGGCAGTACAAAGCAACATCCAAGTAAAATGCAATGCCAATGGAGAAGGGAAAGCAAGACCTGCCTGGGTCCCGAAGATTGGGGATGTGGTCATAGAAAAGATTGTGGACAAAAAAGAATTTCACCCATCTTACAGAGCGTCTGTATCTGTCCTGGCAGTCGAACGAACAAGAACAGTACTTCCTCCACCCCTTGCCAGCAAGAAAGA
The DNA here is from genome assembly GCF_964261635.1 of Lissotriton helveticus. Taxonomy (NCBI): domain Eukaryota; kingdom Metazoa; phylum Chordata; class Amphibia; order Caudata; family Salamandridae; genus Lissotriton; species Lissotriton helveticus. The sequence goes on from NC_136067.1 coordinate 541,282,465, forward strand.
AACGATATGTGTCCCAATTGATCTGATCAAACCATACTATGTGGCCTACACTAAATAGTAGGCCGTGTGGACTCCTGAGTAGCACCAGATTTCCTCTTGCTACCAGACAGGAAGCTCAGACAGAAGATTGATAACCTTTGAAGACTCTACTCTACGAAGTGCACAGTGAAGCTGTTGAAATTGAACAGCAAAAAACTACAAATGAAACACAGATCTCAAAACAGTTTGGGCAGGGAAAAGGGTATGGCCAGACCCTACATCATAACCCAGAAAAGTTTGCTTGTTTGCATCATGTTACAATTTGCTTTCCCCTCAGTGTTAACTGTAGTGTCAACACTTCAGTCAATATAAGGGCGCTCCCCTTAGTTTTGGCTATAGTGTTGACACTCCAGTCGACACTGAGTGGGGCACAAATTGTGCACTGCATGCACCATGATGTAAAGGAGAAAATGTTTCTGAGATATAATGTAGTGTCCAGCCACACCCTTTTCCTATCCCAAACTGATTTTCATGACCTCCTCTACCATTTATTACACGTTCCTAATGTTCCCTTCTGTAAAATTTGCATTCTGGTCCATTGATTACACTTTATCCGTCCTGAACCAGAGAGTACGGCCCTAGCCGGATAGTGTGGCCTGGGTGTGGAGAGTACAGCCCGGGTGCAGAGATTCCAGCCCTACTGAAGACATAAAGATATTACTCGTAAATTACCTCTGTGAATACCAAAAGTCATAAATGACATCAGTGAATACCAAATGTCATAAAGTTAGACTTTTTTCTCAGATTACCTTTGCAAATTGGGCCATCCGTATTGGGAAGCGTTTTTGGAGGGCTTATTCTGGTCCTACTACTTGTAGTTGGTATCCTGGTCTTAATTTTCCTGCTACGCAATGGGCGGCCCAATTCCTCCAGAGATGGATAAAGCACTCTTGCTGCAATGTTGCAGTAAGCGCAAAGTACTCCATCTGGGCACACCTCGGCTTCAGTAGCTAAGTGAGCATTGCATCCTATCGTTTAGACTGGTCTGGGTTGACTGCATGTTGTCTGTGCTTCTGTGCCTATTCTGGGGATACGAATGCGTGTTAGACATATGTCTGACTCTTCCATCAGTTGCACCACCAGACATAGACATACTATTGGACCCCTTAAAGGCTCATGTGTTACAGTGTCCTCCATGTATTTCCATGTTGATGACGGCATTCTTAGAGCTTCCACAGGATTCTTCAACTCCTGTTGGACCGGACAGTGGCTCTACAACAAGCACGCAGGTATAGAGTGTTGCCTTCGCGGGGGCTGTGGGAACTTAAGATGATCACCTTTGCTACATTGACCTGATACAAGAGGTGTTACAGGGACAGCCGCCTGTGAATGCGAGCGACAGTGATGTTGTGTCTCCCATGCAGGACACATAAACATTTAGCTCTCTGTGTGATGGGAACAATTCGGCCCTTTTTCCAAAACAAGCCAAATTAGAATGCAAAAACATCATTTTGTTTTATTTTTTTATTCTATCACTGAGCACCATGGCTTTTAATGTGCTCAGTAGGTCTAACAGTATATTGACTATTTAGCAGACTTACAGAGCTTTTTTAATTTTGATAGCATCATTTTTTACATATACCCTGTTTTTAGATGTTTTTATACAGTTTTTTATGACAATGTTTTTATGCTTTTCAAACAGGCATATTTTAGCATTAGTTTAGCTTATCGACCTTCGAACTAGGAGAGGGTGTTATGTACCCTAACGTACCCTAATCTAGGGCTAGGTAGCTAAACAACCTTTTATCTACACTTACCCTACCTTGCCCTGCAATACGGTCCTAGCACTGACCTTTTACCCAGTTATATGCTGAATAAATGTCAATCGGTTTCCTTGAAACTAGTCTCATTTATTATACATGAGGATTCTTAGAAAAGTCCCACCACATGACATACATAACAGGATTAACATACTCTGTATAAAAGTTATGGTCATCTTCATACTAGGGCGAAAGAACTACTTTGCATATTTGCAGGTATTGATTTAGGCTCATTTACATATTCGTACTCACAACATATCGATTGTTTTAGGAACCCCGAATCTATCTTCATGGTATAAAAGAACCATATCAAGACTAGATAGACAGAGGAGAAGCTTCACAAGATGCTGAGGTCCCTGCATGCAGAAGCTCCAGCACGCAGTGGTTTGACATCCCTTGAGAGGTGTTCAACTCGAGACCAAGATTGGGTCCTTCATTCTCTCCCATCAGGTAATAGGGTTGGCTCTTTCCTATGGGATTCTTGGCTTTACCTTCATGCTAGGTACACTTAGGTACACTTAGGTAGGGTTGCATCGTAGGAGTATGCGTGATTACTGTCATGTCTATATGCATGCATATATTTACTGTTTAACACCATGGTATAATTCTAACTTTTATTTACTCTGTTGGTGTTTGTAATCTTATACATCTGTTTATGTCTAATAGTTGTCACAGCAACCATGTTTTATACTAGAATGCCGTTGGTTCAATAAATACTTATTAAAAACATCCCCATCGTTTATTCTGTATATCTCTCTGAGACTTGGGGCTAGATGTAGGTAAATGGAATTTACCGACTCTAAAAAAACTAATTTTACCGATTCGGTATTTTAGAATCGGTAAATGCAATGTAGGTAAAAATTCGGTATTATATACCAAATCGGTAAAAATCAGAATCTGCCATTCGGTATTTACCGAATCGGTATTTACCGAATCTGTATTTCCCGTTCATTCCTATGGGCCTTTTGGCCCATAGGAATGAATGGGAAATACCGATTTGGTAAATACCGATTCAGTAAATACCGATTCGGTAAATACCGAATCGGAAAGCAAATAAAAGTGAAACTGAATCAGGCAGCCAATCAGGTGCTACCACCCCACCCCCTCCCTACCAGGAAGTGGCTACACAGGCAGCTGCAAGTAATTAGAAGCTTCTGGAGAGGCAGTTGGAGCTGAGCTGAGTCCCTGAGCCACAGAAAAAGTTTTGCACTTTTAAACTGTGAAAATGGCAAACAGCAGTGAAAAGGAACAGCCAGAGAGGAAGAGGAAAATACAATTTAGCAACATGGAGCTGTAGGTCCTTGTGGAGGAGGTGGTGAAGGAACACCAGCAATTGTTTGGCAACCTGTCTCTGACTGTGGCTGAATCTGCCAAAAGGAAGACTTGGCTGGACACTCAAGAAAAGGTGAATGCTGTAGGAGTGACTCCAAGGGACATAGACAACCTGAAAAAGAGGTGGTATGACCTCAGGAGCCTGACCAATAAAAAAATTGCTGACCTCCACAAACCGGCAAACAAAACTGGAGGAGGGAAGAACCGTGCACACCCCCTGACTAACCTGGAGGAGCTGGTGGGGTCCACCATTGAACCAGAGAGCGTCTGTGGGCTGGGAGATGTAGACAGCTCAGCCAGAGCTGCCACCAGAAAAGGTAAGATGCATGCACAGCAATCACCCCCACCCCATCAGCCCTCCCTTTACCCTATATGGCAAAGTTAGCCCCAGTCCAGTAGAGGTAGCACTATACAGGAGGAATGCATTATGGGACATGTAGTCAGTAAATGAAGAACCATGTCGTACAGCACAGCAAGCAACAAGTTAGGCAAATCATTTCAGACACAGTGAAGCGCAGGCAACATGTACATTGTACAAGTGAAAATTATTTAATTGTAGCGGCTGTGAGGCAGTCGCACCAAGCTAATGTACGCTTATATGTCCACAGGCGAGACATCTCGCAGGCGTACCAGGGAGACGGAAGGCATGGCACCAGAGAGGGATGACAGCCAGGAGCCAGGGCCAAGTACAGAGAATGTCACAGAGGACACAGGTGCACCAACTACACAGCCACCATCCCAAACCCAGAAATGTCTCCACATCTGCAGGCGTCCCCAGAACGTTCAGGATCCCCTCTGCTACTGTCCTCACCTGAACTGCCTGCATCACTGTCTCTGACAACTCCTGCATCACAAAAGAGCAGGAGGCATGTAGTTGCCCCACTTGTCCAAATGGAGTCATCATCAGGTGACATGGAGAGGGATGACACACAAACCTTGGCTGGGAAAGGTAGCCCTGCCACGCAGCAGTCCAGTGCAGAGGTTGTCCGTACAGGTAGCAGACGCTGCAGGCACAGAGAAAGCATTGTAGCAGCTCTTGTGGAGGGTCCCAATGTCTTCCGTGGCTTGAGGGTAGCATGGTGAAAATCCAAAGGATGCAGGGGAAGGCCATCCTGTCTGTGCAACGCCAGATGAGAAACCTAAACACAAATGTGGAAGATATAGGGAAGGGCATTAGAGAACTGGTTGATGTTAACAAGGAGATGGCTACAGGGATGCGGGAAATGACACAATCAGTGCAGCTTCTGTGCAGCAAACTGGACCAGGACATGATAGCAAGGCACAAGGAGAGGCAGCGTGCACAGCAGCAAAGTAAAGTAATAAACCGCCTGGCCACAGCCACTTCCCTGCTATGCAGATGATGCATTAACATGCAAGAGGGACTCACCCACAACAGCAATGAGGTTTCTAGGGGCATTGCTAGTTTGACCAGTGCTGTAGAGCTGATGAAGAATGCACAGACAGCACAAATTGCTGCCCTGGACGTCCCAGAAAGTGAGGAAAGCACCAGTAGGAGCAGCATGACAAGCCCCCTTGTTGTGGAGACACGGAGGAGCAGCAGGCGCCATGGTGAGCCAACAGCCCAAAAGCACAGAGAAGAAAGCCAGCCACTTACATCTGGCTCTGGTAGGCCTGGGTGGAAATTACTTTTTCAGTTAATGAGGAAGTGACCCAGGACTACCATTATTACATGGATGACATTTGTGTTGCACATTTGTGCTTTAGAATACCTGCGTAGTGCCAAATATTAAACTACGTTGGGTGCATACTCCACCTGTCTGTGTCTGTTTACTTACTTAAAAGTAGTTGTGTGTGATCTCTGCCGTCTGTGTCTACCATCTGTTGGTGTCACAACTCCTGCTGTGTTGGGTTCAGGCAGTGCATGTTCATCATCATGGTCCTCATAGTCGCTCAATTCCACGTCGGTGCCCTTCTTAGTCGCAAGGTTGTGCAACATTGCACAAGTTGCAATCATCTTACAGCAGGTTATTGGTGTATACTGGTGTGCCCCTCCACTTTTGTGGAGGCAGCGGAACCTGCTTTTCAACAGCCCAAAGGTGCGCTCCACAATGTTCCTGGTTGATTTGTGTGCCCTGTTGTATCGCCTCTGGCTGGGGGTTGAAGGGTTGAGGTAGGGTGTCAGGATGAAGGAGCGGACGGCATATGCACTATCCCCTATTAGAAAATGAGAAAGACATTACTCACATGCACACATACACATACATCTGCAATATGTATCAAGGGAGTGTCACACAGTGTGTCACCTAGCAGGTATCCTTCGCTAAATTCCCCCGCTGTCAGGCGTGTGTAGATCCCACTGTTCTGAAAGATGTAGGAGTCATGGGTACTTCCTGGGAACTTGGCCACTATGTCCGTTATAATGTACTTTGCATCACAGATTACCTGTACATTTATTGTGTGGGTTGACATCCTGTTTCTGTAAATGTACTCTGTGGCAGCAGGTGGGCAAATTGGGACGTGGGTACCATCAATACAGCCGATGATGTTGGGGAAATGTGCTATTTGATAGAAGTCTGTCTTGGTCCTGAGCAGTTCTGCGTGCGTTTCAGGGAAGCTGATGTAATGATGCATTCTCTGCATCATGGCCTCCAGGAACTTCCTAAAGAAACGGGACAGGCAGCTCTGGGACACCCCACCTACCACAGCAATCACACTCTGGTAACTCCCAAAGGCAAGCAGGTGTAGGCTACATAGCACCTGCACATGGGGTGGGATGGCGTGCGCCCTTGGGGTTGGGTGCTGCAAAAGTGGGTGCAGGTCCCTGATCAAGTCCAGGATGGTTTGGGGGTGTAGCCTGTACCTTTGTAGAATCTCTGCCTCAGTTAGTTGGAATAGGGTGATCGTCTGCCTGTAGACCTGCTCCTCTCTTCTCCAGACCCTCTCTCCTTCTGCCTGTAGCCGTAGCCGCCTCGCTATCACGTAGAATGCCGCCATTCTGGTCAAACTGTTGCATTTTGGGACCTTTTTCATAACCAGCACCTGGTTACCACCTGCTTTCAATCCACGGTAAATACCGACTCTTAAATACCGAATTTCATGCAAATTCGGTATTCTAGAGGTTACCTACATCTCAAAAGTCATTTTTTCCATTTCCTATTTACCGAATCGGTAAATTTACCGATTCGGAAAATGTACCGATTCGGTAAATTTACTGATTCGAAAGTTTTTTTGACCCCTACATCTCAATATCCAAATAGCGGTCGGTAACGGCCGAAATTCAGTATTTTCGGCCGTTAACGACCGGTATTTGGATACCTACATCTGGCCCTAAGTGAGCACAATTGACTGAGCGAAAAGTACTGTACTGTTTGCACGATCCCTGAAGGAACAAGGGTTGTCATGTTCGATAGTTGCCAGAAACGATTCCTCCTTGGTAAGGTTAGGGGGCTTATGGTGGCACTGTGACTGTGAGCTAGCTGGTCTAAAGTCTGACATATCCTTTGGGGGTGTCTGGAATCAGTCTGGGCACCAATCCCTTAGTTTCTGTTGTCTACACGCACAGATCCTATGTATTTTAGGAACTACATGACATCTGTGGATCCTATGAACAGTAATTTCAGATTCCTCCAAACTATAATTCTTTTGGGAGATAGCCTCTGCCGAGGCCCTCAGGGCCATTTGAAACTCCACCATCCTATTGGCTTCTTTTGCAGATACCCCCTTCTCCTTGCTGAAGCTGTTCAACTATGCCTCTGTATAATCTTCCATCTTGGCCAGCTCAAATTCTATAGTTCCATTTGCAGAACCAGTCAGAGACATGATGTAGACGTTGAATCAAAAAATGCAAAGCAACAAGAATGAAAAAAAATCTAAATGGACTTGGATGTGGATGGGTAGTGTACACCAAGCAATAGTATGTCATTGCACAAACAAAAGTCTTCACTGCTGACCATCAATGGTAGAAATTGGGTTTATGGTTGGCAGAGGTAGGCACTCTGCCAAGCAGGTACCACAATTCTGGTCTCTGTAGGTCACAATACAGCCTAAATTAACCTATGCTCATCCTCTGATAGCTTGGCACAGAGCAGTCAGGCTTCATTTAAGAAGCTATCGGTAAACTATTTGTGCAACACGTCATACAACATTCCAGTGAAAACACCACGAAAGACTCCACACCAGATTAGAAAAATAGATTAGGTTATTATAAATAAAACAAGACCAAAGCAACAAAAATCCATCCAGTAGAAGTCAGGATGTGAATTTTTAAAGATTAAATGCAAAATATAGCACTAAGAAGCAAGTAGCGTCTAAATAGTTAATTGGTTGCACTGGACCAGGACAAAGTTAAGAGTTCGGGCACTGCTATGGTGTATGGGCCGAATACAGGACTCAAGCAGGCCCTTGAGCAAAAGTACCTTGATCCTGGTCGGAAACAGCGAGATGATCGGTGATCCCCACGCAGTTAAGGTGTTTTGCCGAATTTCTCCACGCAGTGAAGCCTTGGCTTCAAAGTGTGGCGGTTCTGAATGAAATGCTCAGGGCTTCTTCAGGCTACAGAGGCAATAAGTTGATCTTCTCCATGCAGTGGTGGCAATGAGTTGGTTCTGAAGTGGTGGTTCTGAATGCAATGCCGCAGTTCTGAGTTCAATGCATTGGTCCACTTCTTGCAACAGAGGTGCTGCATTGATTCTCCACTAGTATTGATTTTGTAGTGCTAGAGGTCCGGTATTTATACCCAATGGTGCTTTTAAAGTGGGGGAGACTTCAAAGAAAGCTTTTATGTACACAAAGGCTCTCCCATACTACACTGGCTCTAATAAATCCTGTGAGTCGGGACAGGACAGAGCCCTTTCAGGTGTGTCAGCTCCTCCCTCCTATCATGGTCAGGATGGTCAGTCTGCATGCAGATGACCACTGACGCACACCTACCCTTCCTTTGTGTGAGACTGCCTAGAGAGACTGCAGGAAGTCAGCTGTCACCCACTCCAGATGTGTATTCCAGAGACAGGCAAAAAACACCAAAAGGCTAATGCAACTTTCTAAAAGTGATATTCACTAAACTGGAATTTAAAATCCAACTTCACCATCAGTTGTTATTTTAATTTGGGAGTTCAGTGACACTAAACTTGAAAAGTCTATCGCTTCACATTTGGGAGTTACAATTAAAAGATGTAATACATTATTACCAATGTCACCCTAAGGGAGAGATAGGCCTTGTAGTAGTGGAAAACAAAATTGAGGGGTTTTCACTACCAAGACATGTAAAGTTTAAAAATACACGTCCTTCCTTTTAAATATACTGCACCCTGTTCTGTGGGTTTTAAAGAGCCTACCTTAGGGGTGATTTATATTTATAAAAAAGGAAAGATTTAGTCCTGGCAACAGACCCCAGGTACATGTGGTGCACTTTATTAAGGAATAAGTAATTTAAATGTGCCAATTTGGGATGAACCAATAGTATTATATACAGGGGAGAGAGCACAAGCACTTTAGACTTGATTAGCAGTGGTAAAGGGCACAGATTCCTAAAGCCAGCAAAAACCATTTAAGAAAAATAGAGGGAGGCAGGCAACATGTTGGTGGAAGACCACACTCAGGCTGTCAGGTCTAATAGTCACCTTCCCAAGTAGAAGATGCAAAACTGAAGAGTCATTTGGGTGGGTAGAGTTCTACATGCTTGTAACACATTGAAATCTGGGCCTGTCAAAACATACTTTCCTGCCTACAAACATGGGGGGATGGTTATCCTAATGAGTAAAATAATCATTCAGTATTGAAAACTTGAACAGATAATGATGCCTCTTATATAGTTGTGAAAATATTGATGCAGGCATTGTGTTAATGGTCAGCTCTATGTAGGCCGATAATGGGAGCAACTTTACATTCTTCTCTAAATAATCTAGACTTTTCACCGAGTTTGGTAGAAACAAAATGGTATGTGGGAGTGTGGGGGGAGGGTTCCTATTCTGGACTAGTCTGGTTGACCTGGGAATGCTACAGACAGAGCTTTGTTCTTTGACCTCCTAAAAGACAACACACTCATAAACATCCACATGAGACTACATCTTTATGTTGTGAGTGCCTGACATGTACACCTGTATTGATGGTTCTCTTACGCAAGCCTTGATACTGAATTTCTCATCTAGTGACATTCTGAAGGGTGGAATCTCAGACCAAAATGTTAGATTTATGACTCAAGGCACTGCTAGGTGACACTCGCACCTAAACTCCTTTAAATATGAATTACCTGAAGCAATGAAGACATTACAGTCTCACCTCACAGATTTCATCTAGACAATGACGTCTGATTAGACAATTTAGGCAGCTAGCAGAGTATAGAGTGTGCCACTAGATCATGGAAACAACATTGAGAAAGTAAAATACTCAGGACGACCAAATGAAGCTAAAAGCACCTAAAAGATATATTGACTAGGGGTGGGTTATAAACTCCGCTCCGCTGGCAGAGTTTTGCCCACTTTGGGCTTCACTTGGAGCATGGAGTACTGCAAAAACTCTGCAAAGTGCCATTTGGCGGAGTTTGCTGCCCCCTTCAGGGTCTCCTTTACTTCGTTATTTAGAGACGTGTGTGTCTTTGTGTGTGCATATGGACAAATCTGAAAATGTGTATACAAGGGCCCTTAGCTCTGTTACTGTGTATATCGCAGCAAATGTACAGTTTGCAGGAATGTCTGTGTATCTATGTTAGCCATTGCTACATAGTTCTTTCAATATAAAGTTGACTGCAAATTCAGCAAAATGTTTTAATTAGCGTCAGGGACCTCATGTGCCATTTTACCTCATGACTCAGCACAGGGTTCATGCCTAGACAAAGTACATTACTTTGAATTTTCAGTTTGGCATGCTGACACCTTTTGGGCACACCCTCTCTTCTGTTGTTTTCTCTTTACTTCCCACATAGTGTTGATATTGGTTTCCCCAGAATATTTGTTTGTGTCTTTCCCCAGATTCCAGAGCTGAAGGGTGAACGTGGCTGTCTTGTGTAAAGCAAATCTATGGAGGTTGCACTATTCTGGAAGACACATTAACCGCTAGCAGGACACAGAGCTTGCACAAGGAAGCTTTGAACGGCAAGAGGAGTGGATACTGTGATGAAAGGTCGGACACACCCTTGGTTTGCCTCTCCTGGCAACCAAGTCCTTGTAGATGAGGAACCCTATGCGTGACTCCTTGATGCCCACGGCCCGCTCACTCCATGATGACAGAGGCCACTCTCCTTATCTGTGAGACACCGCTCCCTGTCACCTACCCCTGCCTGGGACGCTGCTTCCTCCTCTCCTTCTCACCCTGCTGATGCCTCCATACAGGGTCACATGACAGAGCAATTTTTTCCCTCTGCCCCTCAGTCACCTGACAAGGTGGCAAAGAATGTGAGCAAGGCTACATTTCCCATACACAAATCTTTTTTGACGTACAAAATGTTCTACAAGTGGAATCTAAGGTAGGACATGATGAAGTTCAACACTTTCCAAATGCATATTTAGAGCAGAATTATCAAACAGCACACTTCTTTTAATATGTCACATGCCCAACAGCCTCAAAGTGATGGGTTTTCTCACCAAACATGATGACCATGTTGTTGGCGGACCGGTATTTGGCTTGAAATACTAGAAAGCATCTAATCTTTCAAAATTCATACCTCCGGTTCCCAACATTGGGTTTTTTGTCATTTTGGTTCATTTTAATCATACAAATATTTCCTATCCTTATAAAGTGGTGTAAGATTGTTACTGTGTGCTGTGTATTACTTATTTACTGTTATTGGTGTTTGTAAATGCTTTAAATACCTGTCTCCTAAGTAAAACCTGACTGCTCATGAGCCAAGCTACCAAGGGTTGAGCGAGGATTAATTTATTGAGACTTGACTAGACCTTATTTGTGACTGTGGTGTTATTACTAGCTGTAAGCACCTATATGCACCTACTAATAAACCACCCTACAACATTTGCTGATCAATGGTGATGATAGTACTTGTGCTTAACCATACCAAACAGAATTTGAGTGAAGATCTTTAAAAATCCAATTAAATGTACCCAGAGCCAACATTGATTATTGACTTCTGAAAGGAGGGCTCATTTTTTTAATTCATGTAGAATTTTCTAAATTGTTCTATTTCAGTTTTTGTGACCCAAATCTAGGGATACCATGGAGCTTTATCTGGCTAACCTGCTTAACCTCGCTGTAGCTGAGCTCAGGATTCTCTGTAGGGCTAGGGGGCTACCCGCGAACAATACCATCAGGAAAGCTGAGCTGATTAAGTCTCTTGAGTCCTGGGCAGCAATAGCTCCAGGGATAGAATAGGAGGGCTAGGATTCCCCCTCCAACAACCATCAGGAAGTGGATGATGACTGCTTGTCCACTACTTCTAGCACTAGGGTCAGACATGTAGCTAATTGGGAGGCTCCCGCACAGAGGAACCAGAGGTGTCCCTCAGAAGAGAAAAGCCTGAACCTGGTGTTAGAAACTGAGGCATTCATTGTGTGGCCTGCACAAGATCTAGATTTGTCCTCCAGTGGGAACCAAACACCCCATTGCAGCGCTTGACTCTCCTATGGTAGTGTTGCAGAGCAGTCTAAGGCCTACCCAAGGGAGATGGTGTGGGCTAGTTATCAATCAACGATACACAATAACACTCAATAAATGACTGCCTAGTATGTGCTTTTCTTTGGAAAAAGGAAAAGCACATTTATTACACACACACTATTCAATACTATGCACAAATTCACAAACATACATATGCTGATGGAAATAGTTCTTGATGACATTGCATAATCACTCTTACCCCTTCTGAAGGAGAGGGTCTAGTACCACACTTACATGTGTAAACATTACCTTGTCCCTAAATGCCAGGGGTTGAACATAACTTGAAGTAGGAGTGCTTAATTCTGGCACCAAAGCGAGTGGCTGTCCACCTCATTATGTCAACACGCATTTCACTATAGGGATAAATGCAACATTTACATATAACCAAGACTGAGGGCACAAATACTGGAAATAAAGAATGCAAACTTTGACCACGAGTGGATGTCATCTTTATTTAAAGAAAGCACTAGCAAAAATCATTAATATCTGGGCATGTGTGGGAGTGTGGTTTTCTTATTAAAGCTATCAGAATGACTAACACAATTCAATCACAGCCCCTAAAGGGCATCACATTTATAATTACATGACTCTGAAATTATAGTCACACCCCTTAAAGGATGCTTGCAACATACATGGAGAAATCACATTTAGCATAACATATTGCAGATGAAACTCAGTCACTAAAGTACATCACTTTTGTAAATGTATACCTGTGCAATTATCCCCTAGAGAGAGTACTACTCCAAAGCTAAAGAATGACATTTCCCAGCCTATGAAGTGCTTGTTGACACTTTCAAACCCTTGAGGGGTTGTCTTTTGGTAGTCACCCTAAACTTTGGTGGGGCCTTTAGTCACACATTGGAAGTGGCCCAGCTCTCCAGGGGCCACTATAAATCCAAACCAAATAATTTTTCACTTTGGAATGTGAGCAACAGGTTGAAGTCCCACAGGGCATTATGGGGCGCTTCTCTCGCTTCCCTTGTGCATCTTTTGGAAGCGTCGCCCCTGCTGCTCTGGGGAGAGTTGCTTTGCTTTTCTTCAGTCTGTGCTTTAAGTTCTCTTGGGCGCCCGGTCCCACCCGGACTTCCTGTGGCCTGGTGCATCATTGGAGAGCAGCTCGGGGAGCCCACCTTCAGCTGTTCCTTGCGGTTCCTTGCATGGCCATCACCCTCGCGTGCGGTGGTGGGAGCCAGTCCTTCATTCTGGCTTGCTCAGTCTTGCAGGCACATGCAGATGCTGCACCCCCATCCTCTCTCTGGCCATCGGAGCCCAGGGATGGGGTCCAGGGCCCTAGTCCAAATTTAATGGCATGGGACACCACTCCCCGTCTTGTTTTCTTCTAGCTCTGGCCAAGGAATGGGGTCCTGGGTTTCCCAGCTCGTGCAGTGGCACATGACAGTAGCAGTCTTCTCTTCGGGGGCAGGGATCACTTCATGTTCTTCTGGGGGCAGTCCCCAAGACCTGACCCACCCAGGGGGCACATCGGAAACTGATGGCGTAGCCGCAAGCTCTTTGTTATTGGTTCTGCAAAGGACAAAGGTCAACCAAACTGGAGACTGGGATATCCTGGGTACCATTGGGCCAATTGTAATGATCTAGGTCTCCTTTTACTCCTGGTGGTGAGCCCTAGCCACCTGTAACCCTTCTTCAGGCCTCCTGACCTAAACGGCAAAGACTTTTGCAGGGAGGTGGCTTCCTGGGCTCCCTGCACCGGTCTTTCATTGTGCTCTCTTTCTGGGCTTCTTTCCTCCTTTCACAGAAGCCCATCCATTCCTCCACCGGTCCTGGAGTCACTTAAAGGCAGAGGCCCTTTAAGGGGGGCAGGAGGTGGCCTATCTTATGATGAAATATCACTTTTCCGCCCCTGTTTCAACCATCTTGCACAGGCTTCTGGAATATGGGGTTACCCAGGAGTCACTTGCCACGTGGGCTCTGAGGGTCTCAGTTTCCCCCCTCACTAATGTCATGGCTCGAGCCCCCCTTAGCAATTCTTCAAAGCAGCCCCCATCCGAATGGAGGGGCCTGGGGCAGGCCTGGTGCCTGACACCGACAACAGCTGGATGATTGATGTAGAGCAACTTCTGCCACCCTCTCCCTCTGGGAGAGTTGACCTAAGCAATGCTGAATACTTGCTTTGAAGGGTGAAACATCTGATCCTGCAGCGGAGGTGAAAAGTAATCCAGCCCAGCAGTGTCACACCAGGCCAGGCTCTCGTTCTGAGCATAGTCAAAGGAATATGATATTTCTGGATCACCCATAAGCGGCACAGATATGCTTTTGGACACTGCAGAATTATTTTTCTCACACAGTTTACAGTGTCCATTGGTGCATCTCTGGAGTCTGTGAACCCCCAGATAACTGAAGTTGTGCCTTAAAGCAGTCTTTCCCCATAACAATTCAATGGATTGTCACTACATTTCAGACATTAAAACACACCGATTTCTCTACCTGTGTGTCCCCCATTATAAAGCTTATTCTGGGTCACCACCCAACTCTGCCTAGTCCCTTCTGTGTCAGGCTACCTATGCACAGCTCCTGGGCTGCACACATCAGGAGTCCCTCATGGGCAGCCCGCACCCATGTGCACACGTGAGCACATGTATCCACATGTAACCAGCCCAGTGCCCCTTCCCCTGGCTGCATCGCAGCAGCCTTTTCTCATAAATCAGACACAGGTGGTAAACACGCACAGTCAAATTTACCATGAATTTACCATGGGTGAGTCCAAGGTTATGAGGGTCTCCCACAGTAAAAGGTAAACAAATAAGGTGAGCAAACAGTGAAAATCCGGGTGGCTTAGACCACCTTCTCACATCTCTAAAAAAAGAAGTGGTCATGACAGGAAAAAGGAGATGGTGGCAGTAAAGAGGAGGAAGATGGTGAGAAATCCAAGGGTTGACACCATTTGAGAGGACCCTTAGGATGAGGAGGGTTAGCTCTCAATGCTGGGGTTCACTCTTATGGGGGTTAATCCATGTAGCTGGGAGGGATAGGCTCTTGACCCTAGATGGGGAAGCAGCAGAATCTTACACCCACATAAAGCAGTGTCTGATCAGAAAGTTCAGTCTCACTCCAGAGCAGTAGATGATGGAGTTCAGGGACACCCAGAAAGTAAGCACCATGTACTGGGTAGACTTTCTGGACAGTTCAATATAGGCAATAGATGGCTGGATACAGCATAACAAGCTAAAGTCCTTTGAAGGGCAGTATAATTTGTTCATGAAGGAGCTCATATTGACTAACTGTCCTTCAGAAAAGTTACACCAGTATCTAGTTGACTCTAGGCTGTCTGATCCAAGGGAATTGGGGAAGACAGCTGATGAGTAGGTAAGAAACATGGTTTCCAAGAAACACAGGGGGGTGTTAAAAAGAAAGGACAGGTTGTCTCTCAGGGGAACTCCCTGGGTAGCCAAGATAAAAAAGCAAACAAGACCTCAAAAGATCCACAAATACCTATGCGGGGGGATCCCTGAGTCAATCCACGTTTAAGGGGAGGTCCTTTGACCCTGCCAAGGCTAGCAAGTTCTTTGACCCTTCAAAGATGGGGAAGTGTTATAACTGTAACCTGTCATGAGAAATAGGACACTATGCCGTCTACATCAAGAAGCTCCCCAGTGGTGGGCAGTCCCAGGGTATTGTCAGTGTAGGTATGGGAGAGGAATTTGTCCCAGAGAAGGGGTTTACAGAGGTAACCTTAGCTTCCCTGCATGGGGTGGAAATTGCAGACCTGGCAGCCTTACCTTCCAGCATGGAGAGGTATAGGCCGTGGCTCAAAATCAATAGGACTAAGGCGGAATCCCAGAGAGATACAGGAGCCAGTTTGAATATGGTCATAGAGAAATTGGTTTCTCCAGAGCAGATCATACCTGGTGTGTATCACCAGGTAACCTATGCAGACAGCAGGGCGAAACTCACTGCAATGGCAATGGTGAGTTTGGAATGGGGAGGTGTGACAGGCCCTTAGAAGTTATTTGTGTATCCTGCCCTCTCAGTAGAGTGTCTACTGGGAAATGGTTTTGAAGCTTCTGACTGGTTAAGGGTGGTGAGGACAGTCCAGGCAAGGATGCTGGAACTCCCTGAGTGAGTATATGCTGTGACTAGGTCACAGACTGCACAGAAGGGAAAAACTGGACCCCTGGAAAAATGGGCCAAGCCTTCAATGAAAAGAGAAAGGGCACATGGTCTGATGAGCCACCCCTAAGAACTCCTGTGGTGCAGGATGAATCGGCAACTGAGAGGGAAGATCAGACCTCTGAAGTGTGGATACCACATCTGCAAGATCTGTCTGACTTGGATGAATTGCAAGAAGCTGGCGGTCCCTCTATAGAAAAGTTGTGTCAGAGACAAAGAGAGTGTCTCCAGGCTAGAGAAGAGCGAAGTTAGTGGATTCCACAAAGTCTACTTGGAGGATGGCATTCTCTGTACTGAGACCAGAGACCTTAAAGAAGAGGCAACCAGGAGGTTGATGGCTCCCCAGAGGTACAATGAATTCCCCCTCACTTTGAGCCATGACATCCCTTTGGCGGGACATTTGGGTCACAGTAAGATTTGGAATAGGTTGGTTAACCATTTCTAATGGCACAACATGCCTGCTAAAGTAAAGGAGGACTATAGCTCCGGTGCAACCTGTCAGGCCAGTGGCAAGACAGTGGGATAGCCAAAGACTCCCTTTATTCCACTGCTAGTAGTTGAGACTACCTTTGAAAGAGTGGGGTGTACATTGTTAGTCCCCTAGACCCACCAACTGCCTCAGGCAACATATATATCTTGGTGTTAGTTGATCATGCCACAAGATATCCAGAGGCGATTCTCCTCCTAACAGTCACTGTTCCCTCAGTGGCTAGGACCCTACTTGTTGTGTTCACCAGAGTGGATTCCCAAAGGAGGTGGTTTCAGATGGAGGCAAGCATTTTATGCCGGCCTATCTGAAGATGATGTGGGACGAATTTGGTGATACCTACAAGTTCACCACCCCATATCATCCCTAGACCAATGGTCTGGTGGAAAGATTTAGTAAGACCCTGAAAGGCATAATCATGGGTTTGTATGACAAACTCAAGAAATGTGACCAGGTATTACAGAAGGTTTCTTCAAAACTATGGGACCATTGTGACTCTCTTGAAAGAACTCATCTCTGAAAAAAAAACACCTACAAAAAGTCATTTGGACCCCAGATTGTCAGAAGGTCTTTGATCCTCTGAAGGGGGCCATGGATTCAGCGCCAGTGTCACTGGCCATTGACTACCCAAAGGAAACTGTGATTCAGACAAATTCTTCAGAACAAGGGATTGGGCCAGTGCTGGCACACGTAAATAAGGAAGGCCTAGATAAGCCAGTTGCCTTCATTAGTAGGCAACTACTTACCAGAGAGCAAAGATGGAGTGCCATTTCCCTAAAGGAGATGGACGTTATAATGGAACGGTATTCAGACAAAATATAGGAAATAAAATATCACCAGATGGATATATTGAGTCTGAAATATCATCAGACTGAAGTATCGTGTGCAAGAATATTGTTGTCAAAAATATTGATTTTTAAAGTAAGTAATATCAATAAAAAAATATCAAAATCATTAACTTAGTTTACAAAAATATTGTTAAGTATATCATTTTAACATTATTTTGATTTATTTTAGTATGTATTTTAATTGTATATGATATAAAATGTTTGTTTAATTATTGTTTATGTTGCTGTCAGTAATTTAGAAATGTCATTTTCTATATTTGTTTTATTATTAGGACGGTAGCGGGTTGAGGTGTTTATAGGAGTATAGGGTAGGAAGAAAATTAATTATAATTAATTAATAAATAATTTTTAAATTATACTTTTTAATTAGTTAATATTTATTCATGTTAATTGCATGAATATTTTTTTAATTAACTTTCAAGTGTCGGCTTTGTGGTGTGTAAGGGTATAGCGTGGGAGGTAAATTAATTAGAACTAGTTAATAAACAAATTAAAGTGAATATTCATTATTTAATTGATAATTAGTTATGTTAATTCCACAATTAATTATTTTTATTACATTTTAGGTGTGGGTTGTGTGTTTTGTATGGGTAGAGGGTTGGAAGAAAATTATTTATGATTACTTAAAAATGATTTGCTAATTAATATACATTTCATTGATAATTATTGATGTATATTGTGTAATACCATATTTGCTTTTGGTGTGCGTTGATTTTGGATGGGTAAGGGGTGTGTAGGAAATACATTACAATAATTAATTAATAATAATAATTTAGAATATTTACTGAAATGATAAATAATTATTTAAACTATGCAATTAATATATTATTTATGTTATAGATTAGGTGTGAGTTGTGGCATTTGAAGGCGTAAAGGGTGGGAAGTTAATTGAATATAATTATTTTTATAGTGAATTATTAATAATCGTTTAGTTGGCAATTAATTTTGAAAATGATGCAAATAATATTTTTTAAATTTATATATTAGGTGTGGGTTGTTCTTTTGTATGGATAAAGGGTGGAGAGGTAATTAAATATAAATATTTTAGTAACAGTTATTTAATATTCAGATATGTGTTGTGTACTTTGTAGAAATATACATTGTAAGAAAGCTATTTAAGTAATACTAAGTTTTGAAATACTTAATTTTTTTATTATTCTGTGTATTAATTGTGTTGTGATTTTTTAATGTAAATAACATTGTATTTATTGGTTAATATTAAGTTGAGAATATAGTTTTGTATTTTAATTATAATAGTATTTGTCGTAATGTAAGATATGTTTTAAACATTGTAATACATATGTTATTTATTTAATTTAATGTAAAATATTTAACTTTTTATATTTTTGTTGTTTAGTATTTTTTTTAACTAATGTTTTTTATTTACGCGAATTAGTCTGTTTCTAATTTTGCACTGACTGGAGAGGGAGTAGCACATTTTACCTCTCTGCAATCTAACACTTTCCCTACTCTTGCAATGACTGGAGTGGGAATAGTACATTTTAACCACTTCACATTCAGACACTTTCCCTACTGTTGCACTGAATGTAGTGGAAATGTAAATTTGTACCCCTCCGCAATCTAACACTTTCCCTACTGTTGCACTGACTGGAGTGGAAATAGTAAATTTTACCTCTCTGAAATCCAACACTTTCCCTACTGTTGCGCTCACTGGAGTGGGAATGGTATATTTTTCCCCTCCACAATTAAACACTTTCCCTACTGTTGCACTGACTGGAGTGGGAATAGTACATTTTAACTCCTCCACAATCCAACACTTTCCCTACTGTTGCACTGACTGGAATGGTAATAATAAATGTTACCCCTCAGCAATCCAACACTTTCCTAACTGCTGCACTGACCGGAATCAGAATAGTACATTTTACCCCCCGCAATCCACCACTTTCCCTAATCTTGTACTAGTTGTAGTAGGAATATTACATTTTAGCCCCTTCACGACCCAGCACTTTCCCTACTGTTGTACTTACTTAAGTGGAAAAAATAAATGTTACCCCTCCACAATCAAACACGTTCCCTACTGTTGCACTGACTGGAATGAGAATAGTACATTTTACCCCTCCGCCAACCAACACTTTCCCCACTGTTCCATTGACTGGAGTGGGAATAGTACATTTTATCCCTCTGCAGTCCAATACTTTTCCTAATCTTGCACTGGCTGGAGTGGGAATAGTACATTTTAACCTCTACGCAATCAAACAGTTTACCTACTGTTGCCCTGACTGGAGGGGGAATAGTACATTTTACCCCCCGCAAGCCACCACTTTCCCTAATCTGGTACTAGTTGTAGTAGGAATATTACATTTTAACCCCTTCACAACCCAACACTTTCTCTACTGTTGCACTTACTGAAGTGGAAATAATACGTTTTTACCCCTCCACAATCAAAACTTTCCCTACTGTTGCACCGACTGGAGTGGGAATAGTACATTTTCCCGTTCCGCAATCCATCACTTTCCCTACTGTTGCATTGACTGGAGTGGGAATAGTAAATTTTACCCCTCTGCAATCCAACACATTCACTAATCTTGCACTGGCTGGAGTGGGAATAGTACATTAATACTTTTTTTCCGTGTCCTCCCCGCTCCCGCCTCCCAGCTGCTCCTCCCTCCACTTAGCCTTAAATGGCGACCGCATGGTCGCGCAGCGGTCACGCGCAGTGGGAGCGCCGATTGTGCGCCAAAGGTGCGCCAAAGGCAAGCCTGTCTGCGCCCGTCCGCGCCTGGACTGCGCCCAGCGCCTGGACCCCTGGCCCCCGCCGCTACGAGACCACCCGACAGACCTACAACGCCTCCGCCCTCTACGCACTCAATGCCGGCCGGAACCCCGCCTGCTGCCGGGCCACCCCGAAACGCATCCACGGACCCTTCACCTGCAAAGCCTGCAAGTTCACCTGCCTCCGAACCTGCACCGCACCCGCCAAGCCAAGCACCAGCAAGACCCACCTCAAGTGCATCCTGCTCAACACCCGCTCCATCCACAGACACGCCATCGAACTTTGGAACCTGCTCGACACAACTTCACCAGACGTCGCCTTCCTCACAGGAACCTGGATCAACTCCTCCTCTGCACCCGACATCGCCATCGCCATCCCAGACGGATACACGATCACCCGGAGGGACCGCGTCAACCAGACTGGAGGAGGCATCGCCATCGTACACAAGAATACCATCCGCATCACGACCGACTCCAACGACACCTTCTCTGCCACCGAACACCTCCACTTCCAGATACACACCGACCCAAAGACGATCCTCAGAGGCACCCTCGTCTACAGACCCCCGGGACCACGCACACAATTCAGCGAAGACATCACGGACTTCATCAGCCCGCACGCCCTCTCCTCCACTGACTACATCCTCCTAGGGGACCTCAACTTCGACCTGGAGAACAACAAGGACCGCAACACCGTCACCCTGCTGGACAACCTCGCCAACCTCGGACTCAAGCAACTGGTCAACACCCCCACCCACTACGCCGGCCACACGCTTGACCCCGTCTTCTCATCCAGCGAGCACATCACCTTCAGCCACTCCACCGGACTTCACTGGACTGACCACAGCTGTGTCCACTTCAGCTTCAGAAGAACCACGACTCACCACCACCCGCAACAGGTTCCTCACAGGAGCTGGAGCAAGATCATCGCCGAGCAGCTCACCACCTCCCTCAGCCAGAACCCACCCGCCAGCACAACGGACCCCAACGAAGCAGCCCGCAACTTCACGCAGTGGCTGACCGCCTGCGCCGACGAACTTGCACCACTGAAGAACCCTCCCAGCAGACCCAGAAGCAAGAAAGCCTCCTGGTTCACCGACGAACTCAAGGACTCCAAGAAGAACTGCTGCACCCTCGAGAAAGCCTGGCTCCTCGACCGGACCACAGACAACTTGACTACCCTCAAGAACGCCACCCGCAATCACCACCAGCTTATCCGCACCACCAAGAAGAAATCACTGAAGGAACGACTGGACAACAACGCCCACGACAGCAAGGAACTCTTCAGCATCGTCAAGGAGTTCTCCAACCCCAGCACCGGCAACAGCGACATTACTCCTTCACAAGATCTCTGCGACTCTCTCGCCTCATTCTTCCACCGCAAGATCGGCGACATCCACAACAGCTTCGACTTACCATCCACGCACCCAATCGTCGAACCAACGCCCCCCACCGCCACCCTCCGCACCTGGACCATGGTGACCACCGAAGATACAGCCCGCACGATGAACACCATCCACTTCGGATCTCCAACAGACCACTGCCCCCACCACGTCTTCAACAAAGCCGACTCCAGCATCGCACCCCAACTCCAGAACATCATCAACACCTACTTCAACACCGCCACCTTCCCGGAGAGCTGGAAGCATGCCAAGCTCAGCCCCCTACTGAAGAAACCAACAGCGGACCCCACCGACCTCAAGAACTTCCGCCCGATCTCGCTCCTCCCTTTTCCTGCCAAAGTCATCGAGAAGACCGTCAACAGACAGCTTGCCGCCTTCCTGGAGACGAACGGATCCCTCGACCCCTCACAGTCTGGCTTCAGAGCCAACCACAGCACCGAGACCGCCCTCATTGCAGCCACCGATGACATCCGAGCCCTGCTCGACAACGGGGAAACAGTGGCCCTCATCCTCCTGGACCTCTCCGCAGCGTTCGACACTGTCTGCCCCCGCACCTTAGTTCAACGCCTCAGCAGCATCAGTATCCAAGAGAAGGCACTGGAGTGGATCATCTCGTTCCTCGCCGGAAGAACACAGAGAGTCCGCCTCCCCCCGTTTCGATCCGAGGCCACCGAAGTCATCTGCGGCGTACCGCAAGGATCATCACTCTGCCCCACCCTCTTCAACGTCTACATGAGACCTCTTGCAGCCATCGCACGCCAACACAACCTCAACATCATCTCCTACGCCGACGACACCCAGCTGATCCTCTCCCTCACCAGAGACCCCGACACCGCCAGAACCAGCCTACACGAAGGGATGAAAGACGTCGCCGAGTGGATGAAGAACAGCCGCCTGAAACTGAACTCAGACAAGACGGAAGTCCTCATCCTGGGACCATCGCCCTCCACCTGGGACGACTCCTGGTGGCCCCCCGCCCTGGGCACCACTCCCAAGCCAACAGACCACGCACGCAACCTGGGCTTCATCCTGGACTCCTCCCTCTCGATCACCAGACAAGTCAACGCCGTCTCCTCATCATGCTTCAACACCCTACGCATGCTCCGCAAGATCTTCCGATGGATCCCGACCGAAACCAGGAAGACGGTCACCCAGGCACTTGTCACCAGCCGACTAGACTACGGAAACACCCTCTACGCCGGAACCACAGCCAAGCTACAGAAAAGACTCCAACGCATCCAGAACGCCTCCGCCCGACTCATCCTGGACATCCCCAGACGCAGCCACATCTCCGGCCACCTCAGGGGCCTGCACTGGCTCCCCGTCAGCAAGAGGATTACGTTCAGGCTCCTCCCCCACGCACACAAATCTCTCTACGACCTGGGCCCCAAGTACCTCAACGACCACCTGACGTTCTACACGCCCACCCGCCAGCTACGTTCTACAAGCCTCGCCCTCGCTGCCGTACCACGCATCCGAAGAGCCACCGCCGGAGGCAGATCCTTCTCCTACCTGGCGGCCAAGACATGGAACTCCCTCCCCATCCACCTTCGGCTGACCCAGGACCATCTCGCCTTCAGGAGACAACTCAAGACCTGGCTGTTCAAGCAATAGCAGACCCCTTCCCCCAAGCGCCTTGAGACCCTTCCGGGTGAGTAGTGCGCTATACAAATGTTATGATTGATTGATTGATTGACATTTTAACCCCTACGCAAATCAACACTTTACCTACTGTTGCACTGACTGGAGTCGCAATAGTAAATTTTATGCCTCCACAATCCATAACTTTCCCTACTGTTGCAATGACTAGAGTGGGCATAGTAGATTTTACCCCTCCGCAGTCCAACACTTTCCTTACTGTTGCATTGACTGGAGTGGGATTAGTAAATTTTACCCCTCCGCAATTCAACACTTTTCCTACTGTTGCACTGACTGGAGTGGGTAGAGTAAAATGTATTCCTTCGCATTACAACACTTTCCCTACTTTTGCGCTGACTGGAGTGGGAATAGTATAGTTTACCTCTCCACAATCTAACAGTTACCCTACTGTTACACTGACTGGAGTGGTTTTAGTAAATTTTACCCCTGTGTAATCCCACAGCTTCCCTACTGTTGCACGGCGTGAAGTGGTACTAGTAAATGTAACCCCTTCCTGAATCCAACACCTTGCCTACTCTTGTATACATTGTAGTGGAAATAGTAGATTCATTAGTTGTAAAATGTAATAGTTTACTGTATATTTTTTAATTTGTATTATTGTTTTTTAGTTCATATATTTATAATTATTAATGTTTTTAATGTTATTTATTTTTAGTAAATTATACATTTTTGTTTTGTTTAATTTTTTATTTGTATTAAAATGTTTATTTTTGTATTTTTGTCTATGGTATTGGATATATGAACACATATATTTATTATTTATATTTTACATTAAAAAGCTTACATTATATTATAAATTAAAATGGTTTATCTCTATATTTTTGTAATTTTAATATTAAGTATTGGATGACAATATTTTTGACATTGATATTTATGTTCCAATATTTCTGCATGGGGATATTTTGGGGGTTGATATTTTGTCAGTAAACCAGTGGAACACAGACCTGTGACTGCCCAGAGTGTGGGTTCGTTGCTCATCACTTTTTGTCTGGGGGCGGGCTTGTTTGGGAAAGCCACTCATTTTGCCCTGATCGTCCCCAAATTTGACTTATACTGGTGTCTACTGATTCTGATTGTGCACTGGCCCTGCTACCCAGGGCCAATTCTCTAGTTAAAAGGTATATGGTAGGGGGCGTGGCTTATGCACCGTTGAGTGCAGACGGCTCTCCCGTGAGCTCCGTCGAGCTGCGGGCTTTTGCTCATCATTTTCACCTCTTCACCGCCGATGGACGCCTGATATTGCAAGGTTTCCCCGGCGGAATATGCCCTGTACTGGTTGACAGCAGATTCGGCGATTTCCATGCCGTTTTTCGTCAGCAGCGCACTTCGGCATTTTCCTCACCCGTCGGGACGCGGGCGGATGCCATTTTGAGCCGCTGAGCCCACATCCTCTCACCTGCTCTCCAGCTTCATCATGATGTCGTCGAAGATTCCCTCAACGTGCCTGTAATGTGCTGTCTCTCTCTCTCTATTTTCCACTATAAGGTATTGCACACAGCATATTCTACAGTCAGCGATTTCAGTGTCTTCTCTCCTCAGAACATTACCTTTGAAGCTATGGCGACCATTTTAAGTGCTGGATTTGAAAGTCATTATATTCTGCGCAATCTATGACTATGACTGTTTTTTACTTACCTGACTGCTGCCCACCTTGTTTTCTTTTTTCTCATTTTTACCTTGCTAAGTGGCAAATTCGCTGATTTGGAGCATTTTGCCCTGCATGAGATGTTATTTATAAACCTTGTTGTGGATTCTGGGCTTTCAATCTCGGTGTGAGTTGCAGTTGCCATCCCAATATTACTTTTATGTGGTGGTGACCTTCTACTCTGTGCTTCTGCGATTCTCTATCTGAGTTATTTGAGGATTTTCACCCTTATTTTTTCCAGTGTCACACTATTCCTTTGAATATTACAGCACCAACCAGTCGTCACAAGTAATATTAAATCAAACCACACAGGCACAAAACCTAGGAGACTCAAAAATGACCCCCCTCTCCTATTCATACGTCTCCTAATCCTATTTTGGATTCCATTCTAGAGGAGGTAAGGGGGCTACAGCCTTTTATGTCTGCTACTAATGAAAAGCTTAAGCAAATCGAGGAGAGATGGGTCGTTATGGAGGGTAAAGTCCTGAACCTAGAACAGCGCGTCAGTGATATGCAGGATGCTTCTTCTAAAATTGCCCAATTGGAAAAAGAGATTCAGATGCTCAAGCTCCACACCGAGGACCTTGAAAATCGCAATCGAAGGAATAACCTGCGCTTATATGGTGTTCCGGAGAATGTTGAGGGATCAGACATGGTGTTGTTTGTTCGAAAGTTCCTGCACGATCTTCTGGACCTCCAACCTGCGTCCCATCCTCTTAATATCCAGCGAGCACACCGCCTAGGGCGCCTCACTTCCAATGCGTCTAAGCCTCGTGGTATTATTGTTTTATTTCTTGAGTTTCCTGAACTAATGACTATACTTAAATCTGCCAGACTTAAGCGTCGTCTTATATGGTCGGGCACAATATTTTTATTTCACAAGACCTTTCCACTGCAGCCAATGCCCGACGAAAATAATTTTTGAATCTTCATCCTCAAATGCGTCAGCTGAATATTCAGTATGGTATTCTGCATCCATGTCTCTGCAAGATCACGCATAATGGGTGTACACAATCCTTTGATGATCCCCAGAAGCTCCGTGCTTATCTACAGACTGTTTCTTCATCTGACATGGACACTAATGTTTGATTTATCTTTTGTAGGCCTGAATTTGTTGTGGTTATCTGGTTGCTCTGTCGCTGCCTTGGTTCTTTGCATGTGTCATCCTTTCTCTTGAGGTTTTATGGTTTCTTCCTTTTTATGCCCGTTTTTGCTCTTCTGCTGCTCAATGGGACCCGTGTCCTCTTTGGCGTTTCCCTAGTCCCCGATGTATTGGCTATTCCTTTCCTCTCAGACCTGGCTTTTCTGCCTTGATCTGTCTTCTTGTCTCTTGTCTGTTGTTCTTTTCTTTCTTCTTTCCTTTCTTTCTTGCTGTCTCTTTTCCCACGCTCTCCCTTCGACCTGGGCACTCCCCTACTTCTTTCCCCTTGGACACTCTATGTTTTTCGTACTATGGCTTCTTTGGTTCTTGTTGTCATGCACAGTGATTTTGGTCATATTGAATTTTCATACTATACATGTATTGGGTATTTTATCCCGGTGTAACGTGTTTCTTTTCTGTGTCCTCTCTTGTAGATGTTTTCCCGCAGTGTGTCCACCCCAAGTGTATTGCCCCATCCATACCTTCCATCATGTGTAATTTTGTGACGTGGAATATTCGAGGTCTTGGTCATCCTGTCAAGCGTCAGAAGGTATTGTCTCATTGATCTAAAATTAATTCTCAAGTAGTTTTTCTCCAAGAGACTCATTGTACAGATGTTGAATTTTCTAAGTTAAAATGACATTGGGTGGGTCAAGTGGTATTTTCTCCTGCGGTTAACAAGAAAGGGGGTGTTGCGATTTTGTTCCATAAAGGGTTGTCGGACAAAATTTTGTCCACTCAAAATGATGACGAAGGGCACTGGATAATGGCAAAGGTTGTGATCCAAAATAAGACTTTGGTTCTATTAAACATTTATGGTCCAGTTCGACCAGATCCCAAATTTTGGAACAATATCAAAATCCTTATATCTACTATGGACTGCCCAAATATTGTAATTGCTGGTGACTTTAATCAATGGTTAGACCCATTCGCAGACAGGCTCTCGTCTCACAAAAGACTCATAAATGTTTCCAATCTGCCATTGCCTCGCGTCCTCTTTATGATGTATGGAAAACATGTAATCCTGACACCCTTGAATATATCTTTTTTTCTAATGTTCATCATACCCGTTCTAGGATAGACTATATTATGGTCAGTAATCACTCCTTCCCTCACTTCAAAAGTCTGATATTGGGTCTATTTTTCTGTCTGACCATGCCCCTGTCCATGCGACCATTGATCTTACCCTAACTTCCTCCAAATTCAGTCGATGGAAATTCAATACATTTCTATTGTCTGATGCTGCTTGTGTTAAGGAAGCTACGGTCTTTATTAATGAGTTTTTTCTCCTTAATGACCCTTCTGACACCTCTATTCCTAATAATTGGGATGCTTTCAAAGCTGCTTTTCGAGCATTTACTATTTCCTATGTTACAAAAAAGAAGAAAACTAATAGACTCAAATATGAAGACCAACTCAAGAATATTAAAACTCTTGAGCACTGGTATTTTTCCTCAAAATCCAAGGATGCTCTTCAGAGTCTAATCAAAGCAAAGTCCGAGTTAAATAAGATTGCTACGTTTGAAGCTTGTAACACCCTCTTAAAAATTAAATCCAAATGTCATGGGGGCCAAAACAAAGCGGGTAAAATGCTGGCAAACTATCTCAAAGTCAAATCTGAACGTAAAACGATTGGTCCTATTTTTAATGATCAAACTAATAAATTAGTTTCCTCAGATGAGGATATTGCAGAAGTTTTTCATAATTATTATCACAACCTTTATACTGATGATACTAACCCATCGGATTCTAACCTAATGTCTTTCTTTGAGGGTCTCCCTTCTCCACCATCACTACCCGACGAATTTGCCCAATTAGAGAAAGACATTTCTCTTCAAGAAATTCTCCAGGCCATCTCTTCCCTCAAAAACTCTAAGGCTCCGGGCCCTGATGGATTACCTATTGAGTTTTATTCTGCAATCCATACCATATTTGTACCCCAATTACTTCAACTTTTTAATTATTTTATTTCATTTGCCAAAGCCTATGGATCCTTCCTGGAAGCCCTCATTATCATAATTCCAAAACCAGACAAGGATCACTCCCAATGTAAAAATTATCGCCCAATTTCCCTGATTAATTATGATTGTAAAATTTTGGCTAAAATTCTTGCTTCTCGCCTAGATGCCCTCATCCCTCTTTTGATTAAAACTGATCAGGTTGGCTTTGTAAAAGGTAGACTGGCCTCTGATAATGACCGTATGTTTGCTAACATTATTTCACTCATAAATCCTTTAAATCTCCCCTTGCAGCCCTGTCCTTGGATGCAGAGAAAGCCTTTGATTGGATCAACTGGCAATATATGTTTCGGTCCTTGCAATGGTTTGGTTTTGGTCCCTTTTTTATTTCCTTAGTTAAACTCCTTTACTCCTCTCCTCGTGCTAGTATTTTTGTCAACAACCAGTTTACTAGGTCTTTTTCTTTGTCCAGTGGCACGAGACAGGGTTGTCCTGTTTCCCCATTACTGTTTATCTTTTTGTCTCGAACCTTTTTTGGAACGTATCCAAAATAACCTCAATGTCCATGGTTTCAAACTAGCATCTGTTGAAACGAAAATCTCTGCATATGCAGATGATATCCTAGTCTATATGGCTGACCCGATCTCGTCTTTACCACATTTCATGGATGAAGTTTGTTAATATTCTTCCATCTCTGGTTACAAACTCAACCTCTCCAAAACAGAAGTCCTACCCCTAAATTCCATTTGTTACCGATAGATGTTTGAATCCACAGACTTTGCTTGGTGCCCTTCCAAAATAAAATACCTTGGCATTTGGTTTTCCACCTCTCTCGCTGACACACTTAAGTTCACCTTTGATTCCCTTGTCAAAAAACTCCAGTCCCTTCTCCAAAGCTGGTCTCCCTTATTTTTGTCCTGGTGGGGTAGACTGGATACTATTAAAATGATGATTACGCCGCATATTCTTTATACTGTATCTATGCTCCCCATAAAAATCCCTTACTCATATTTTGCTCGTTTGAATTCTATATGTTCCAAATTTTTGTGGAGTAATAAGCACCCCCGTATTGCTTTGCAAACACTCATCCGCCCTAAAAATGAAGGTGGTGTCCGTTTCCCCAACTTCAAATTATATCACTCTGCTTTTATTATAAAACAATCCTTCTCTTTAGCATATGATTTTTTGACTTCACCAGTACCCAAATGGGTGGTGTTTGAATGCTCCTTGTTGAAAGGCTTTTCGTTTCAGCATGCTGTCTTCATGTCCAATTGTTCCTTTTTGTCCAAACATCCAGTTCTAAAATATTCTAGGTCACTGTTGCATGACACTTTTTCCAAAGACTTATCTCCCCTTCAATGCTTCTTATCGTCCATTGTGTGGTATAATAAGTTTCTCAAATATAAGGGCAAGTCCTTCTATTACAAATACTGGAAGGAAAAGGGGATTTCTTTTGTGCATCAATTCCTTTTCAATAATTCTGTTCTCCCTTTTCATGAGTTGCAAACTATTTATCAACTGCCTATTTCATGTTTACAGGAGTATACCATCATAATTAATGCTATTCGCTCTCACTTAACATTCCTTTCACCGCCCGATGTTTTACCCTCCTTCTCCCCCTTGTCCCCACTTTACCCTTTGTTCTCCCTACAACAACCAAAAGCTGCCCTTGTATATAGATTATTGGTTTCCAATGTTTCTGACCGCCCTAATGTAAAAAGAGGGTCAGCACCGATCGTACCCGATGCCCAGGCTGCTGGTGCAGGGCGACTCTTTGTTTCCTTCTTGAGTAGTTACCAAATAAAGAGACGGGCACTGGAAGTAGGAAGACAAGGAAAAAGGTTTATTACTCATGAGGAGAGCATGTCCTTTGGGACACTCGCATGGTGTCTTCGGGAGGTGCTCTAACAAGTTTCTCTGAGGCTTCGTCTTTTATACACAGGTTTATGACACACACACATCCGTCATTATAATCAAGGCATTGTAAAGTATGGGGGTATTCCAACACATGGCTACATTAGGCCCTTATTCTCCATGCAATAGGAGGGGGCTGTCATGCGGCTGAGTGTTCTGCTGATTCCATTGGAATGTGTGCTCCTGATCGAATCTCAGGGGTGGGGGTGGTCATGATCAATAGTGGCTCCTTTCAAGAGAGAGAGACGAGTGCATACAGTAGTGGACAATGAACTGTATCCTCAGGCTAAGGGATGACCAGCGGTCCGTGCAGACATTCAGGCTCAGAGGAAGAGGTCATCGAAGGAGGGGTATTCATGGAGGGACAGGAGGTGTTGGTCAGGCGCGGGGTGCGATTCTTTAGGGACAGAGTCATGCGGGAGGGGAGAGCTCATGACTCGCGCATGTGGGAGAGGGGGCAGTCAGGGGCATGGGGAAGCTTGCAGGGTCAGGGAAGGGGCGCTGGCGATCGACCGCAAACTGAGAGACCATGATACCTAAAATGGCTGTCGTGTACGTGTGTGCATGGGTCTATGCTAGTGGGACAACACAGTCAGAGTTTTAGCGGTACCTATTCTGTTTACACCAAGGGGTACTGTGAACATAAATGAACGCCGCTTATGTACATACATATTGCTATTTTTAACAGTCGCCACTTTTTACATAAGCACGTTCAATTTCTACACAGTCGATGTGATAGGCAAAATATAATACATGTTACTTTACATTTGTTGAGTTCTAAATACAAGCCTGAAGATGGGCATAATATTTAGTCAGGGTTTAAAGGGACTTTTTCTTCGACGACATCAATATACAGTAAAAAGTGCCGTATGTGACCTTTGGGCTTGAGTGATCGATGAAACATTTTTGTAAGCAATAAAATTGAGGGAGAAATGCAATTCGATGTAAACAACTAGTCAAGGGGTGAGTAGAAAGTTCTGGAAGGGGGGGTCTTTAGCGAAAATGTCTTTTTCAACGACGAGCCACCACTGGTAGACTCTGTTAGTCCGTTTTTCTTTTTGTTGGCGCTTTTGAGCACCGGCGGTGGAGCTATAAATCCAGCTCGGAATCATCCCTACGCGTTGCAGGGTGCGATCAGTCCTCTGCTGTTAGATCACAGTCCTGTTTCCTAACTCATTTTCTTAGGGGTGCCTCATGCTGGGCACTTGCGTGTCTTTCTGTTTTTCCGTGGCAAAATCCCAGTCCATAGTCAAAGTTTATATGAAAAAGTTCGTTGAATAACCGAGGGAAGAGAGGGCGGAGTGGGGCCAGATCTTCGAACACACCAAGGGACCAAGGGAGCAAAGGATGATGAGCAAGCAAGCCCAACAGTCGGACTCGAAAAAAGGGGGCGGGGACTTTCAGGCACAAGTGGGTCAGCAAGTCGAGGGCTTCAAGACAGCCCTTCATTCTTTCATCTGCCGAGATTGAGAGTTGTGCCTCGTCCCGCGTCTCGTTGCTCTGCGGCTCCACCTTTGGTTGCGGTCACGTGTGCTTCATGATCTGTGGCCAGGCTGTGCGTCGCGTCCAGCTCCTCTCCTCCGGTTATTATATCTTTAAATGAGTAGAAAACAAGTTTTTAGAACAACTGGCAGGAGAAGACATTTATACATCTTAATTCCGTCCCCAATCCTGTGTAGGTGGGGGATAAGTTCATCGGTCACAGTCAGAGGTCGTTATTTATGGAGACTGTAGGAGTGCATTGCTCATGGAATTCATCAATGTACAGTGCTCATTCGTGGCGTTCGTGGAGAGAAATTGGACCTTTACACACAGTGCAACATTATAGACAATTCAAAGTCGAGTCCTTATGTAGAGACTCGTTCTTCCCTGTAACCCAAGTATCGACAATCTTACATTTCCCTTCGGGGTTGGCTAACTCTTGTATGTGGGGCGTTATCGTCATGAAGAAAGGGGGTGGACGTAAGACATGCCCTTCTTGGGGAGTGAACGTTAATCGGAGTCATTAATTTCGCTTTCGAGGGTAGATGACATGAAGCTGGGGTTAATCGGGGGAATGGAGACGTTTGGGCAGGGAGCTGGGGTCGATCGGGAGAAGTGGGGTACTCTGGACATCCATGCTTAGGTGCAAGGGGGTGGGGCAATCGAGGCATTGGGGATCGCATTTTCTAACGAGCTGAGAGACAGAAGACCATTGACGCTATAGTTCCCTTATAAAAGGCCAGATTAGGGGACATCCGTAGTCTTACCCGTCCTTTCCTTCATTTCCAACTCGGGTTCTATTGTTTGCAGAAGGGAGAGGTAATAATATGGCAAGTCTCAATCGTTTTGGGTTTGGTCAATTTTGCTGAACACCTTTGCGTTCGAGGGAACCCAATTATGTTTTGTGCCGGAGGGGCACAATGTCCTGGCGTAGGGGGGGGGGCTTTAGAGAGAGAGAGAGTGAGAGAGAGAGAGAGAGAGAAAGAGAGAGAGAGAGAGAGAGAGAGAGAGAGAGAGAGAGAGCGAGCGAGAGAGAGAGAGAGTGAGCGAGCGCACCCTAAATGGTCCATTCAGTACACGTATGACATAGAGAGAGAGAGAGAGAGAGAGAGAGAGAGAGAGACGTGTACAATAATGGGCCGTTCAGTGCGCGCACAACACAGAACAACAAGGGTTAAGTAACACAAAAGCACAGGCAGAGGGATGACGTATATTCATGCATCATGTACACACAAATTCAGATGGGGAGACAGCACATGTATCACACACAAAGATCCAAGACAAGACATAAAACAGTTATTGGCCAAAATTATCTTTTCCTGTACGTTTGTGCGCCTCTTAACATCCTAAGCTCTTTTTACCTTTTGTTCTTCTCTTTTATCGTTCGCTGTCTTCACTAGTGGCTTTCTTTGTACACACTCACGCCGTTGGCAATTGGTCACGTACTAACCTGGTCGGGCTAATGCTCACGGTGGTTTATCCGAGTCATTTTTAGCAAGTGCGTTTCCAGGCTGAGACAACAGTTGGTGTCAATTGGAGAGCAAGGGGGCAGCTTTTAGTTATATGCCTATGTGGATGCGAAAAAGGCGGTAGTAGGTTTTCAAATATTGGCAATATCCCTAGTCCTCTCGGTGGGGGATAATTGTGTAACCCCTACCTCGAAATACCCTAAACTTTTCCCTACTTAGTTTAAAACGTAAGAATGCTTAATCATGCGTGTACATTCTTCTTCTTTTTTTTTGTGTTTTATTCGGGGTTTGTCGCGGTCAGGTACTATAATCAGACTCTTTTTCCCGTCTCTTCGTCCGCTGGATCACCATTTTCGTCGGCATTTCCGAGGTGACCTGCAGAGAGAGGGAAAAGAAGGGAGGGGAGAGCGTGCTACATTGATATGCACTCGCGCGCATAAACCCAGAAAGGTTTTGACTTACTGCGTACTCGGCCTATTTCCACAGGATGCAGTCACTGCCAACCGGGGCGTTTAAGCCCAGGTGGACCGCTAGTGTGATTTTTCTTATACAGGTAGCATATAAAGTGTGGGCTAAATACCTGGATCTTCAGCGGTTGCCTTTGGCTGTATAAAAAGGAAAAATACACAACTAAAATTCGACCCTTCATATTTGCAATATTTCTACGGGTTATACCTTTTCAACCCTTTATGTAATCGAGCTTGGTCATTCCATCTACATTTCAGTTATATCGAAAAATAGGGGTTATTCATTCAAGACTTTATCAATTTACACGGACACTTATAGTTGCTTTCTCAAAAAATCTTTAATAAGAATGTTGATGCATAAATACGGCCCTACAACCCCGTGGACCGGCCACGGAGCAGGCTAGAGCGGAGTCGGTGGTCGTTTATTTCACATAAAAGGTGCGAAAAGCGCAATAAAATCATATCGAGACTTCAGTGTGAGCGAGTGTCGTAAGTGTTGGGCTTCCAACTTTCAGTAATCATGATGTGCAAAATTCAAACAACAATTCATTGTTCGAATGTTGAATCCATACCCATCTGATGTCAATTTACCGTCTGAACACATAATCAGTACCCATCCAATATCAATTCATCGTTCGAACCTATAACCAGTACGCATCCCATATCAATTCATTTCCCGAACTGACAGTACACATCTTGAATCCCTTAATTATCCGAACACGTAATCAGTGCACATCCTATATCAATTCATGCGGTTAAAAAAATAAAAACCCTCCATACATAACTGATGACACCAGGGCCGAACAATCGGGGTACAACAAGGAGTTGAAAGTTTCATTTGCATCGGCGCCATTTTGAGTGCAGTCAGGCAGAACCAGGCATAGTCTAAATGTCTATTAACTCGTGGTTGACCCAGAGCTTCCTTTGGCAGTCCAAAAGTTCCGTTAAAGGGCAAAAGAATGGATCGGTGGTTCGAACCATTAGTCAAAAAGGGGAGGGAGGCAACAATGTTCCTACCGGGTCATACTATGCTTTCACCGGAACTGATCCGACTGTGGTCTGCAGGATTCTAGTCATTCAAACTGAGGCTGGCGCCAGCATGGGAGCGCCAATGTCCTGCGGCTACATTTCCATCGTTCCGTGGGCAATCATGGCAGTCACTCCCCATCGGGGGTATTTGCGGGAGTCGGGGACTCCCGCGGCTCCTCTAGAATCTTCAAGGTTGTGGAGAACTATGACGGTGGAGTCAGTAAGTGACCGGGCCATTCCTTCATGCTGGGCCCGCTCTTGCCAGGTCGACCGCCATTTTGAGAGTTCGGCAGCCACCGGCGATCGCGGGGTAAAGTGAGCGGACGGGCTCCACCCTGCCGGGCGAGGCGCCGCAGCATCGCCACAGTGGAAGAACCCTTTTCCGGGCGCCTGGAACGTTGAGGGTGCAGTTGGGAAGCCTCCACCTGAGGAGGCGGGAGAGGCCTGTTCGCACCGTCTCTCCCTCCCAATGCACCCCACGGCGTCTTGCTTGACATTTGTTATGGCCGGACCAGGCGATGAGGACGGGGGGGTCGGAGGCATGTGCAAGACATCCCCCCCAGTGCTGTCGCAGCCATTATAAAAGAAAGAAGTGGCGCCTGGCGTGTTGTTGCTGCCATTACGGAAGAAAAAAGAAAGAAGTGTCGCCTGGCGTGTTGTCGCTGCCATTACGAAGGAGAAAAGGAAAAAATGTCCCGTCCGTCTTTGGGCCGGGCTTCCGGTGGATGTCGGCCGGACGCCCCTTGCTCTGGCCCCATAAACGGGTTCCTTGGCTCATCGGCTGCAGCCGGATCCATCGGCCCCAGCCCCCGGCCGTTGGTGGCCGGACCGGAAGAGCATGTGGCGGGACTACCTGCAACTCTCAAGGGCCACCGCGGCCGGACTGGGAGAGAGAGGGGAGGGTCGAAGACATTCCCCCCCTGCAACTCTCCGGTGTTGTCAAGGCAATCCCCTGGCCGGGACCCGCTGGCCTCGGCCTCTCCTCCGGCTACACCCTACGTTAGGATCTCCTGGCCAACTGTTGGCAGCAGGACCCGCCTTATATGGGTTGCTTTCGGCTGGGCGTGGCCGCAACTCTGCTCCACTTTGGAAGGTTCCAGAGTGGGGGCGGATGTTCTGTTGACTTGCATTTTCCCCAGTTTATCGTTCTTATTGTTTTCCGGTTTCTCATTACGGGTTACTAAATAGGTTTCACCATTAAGTATTGTTATCGTTTTACTTGTTCGTTATTTAATAAAAAGTTCATTTTTCATCAGTGGCCTACTGAATTCGTTTTCCTATTCCCTTCTTTCCAGGTTGTTTCATGCTAAAGTTTTTCTGTTAACAGGTTACAGTGATCACTTTATTATCTCATATGTCCTTTTCACTAGGGGTGCTCTCTGGTCGGGCCAGATGATCTTCCTCTAGTAAATGGTCCGGGTGAAACTGGCGTATCAGTCAGTGGGGAGTAGATAGGCATGACAGATTTACAACGGGGGACAAAGGTCCGCATTACCTACCCTTCACTATTTGCAAAGACTAGAGTATGGCGACTTCTGTGCTTGTTTGCGAAATAGAGAATACCTCCAAAAAGAACCAATTCCCAAACAGTCAATGTTCAGGCAAACAATCAATCAATGAGGAACGAAATAGGTACGACGTGTTAAAGGTTTGCGTTACCCACCCTTCGCTCTCTGCAAAGGGAGAGAGAATATTCCTATTCTTCCCCGTTTGCAGGCAGAGAAGATTCCTAAGAGAACCAACTTCGAACAATCCAATGCTCGATTCAATCAATCAATCAATGGGGAGAAAAAAATAGGCACGACGTGTTAAAGTTTTGCGTTGCCTACCCTTCACTATCTGCAAAGACTAAACAGAGTCTGGCGACTCTGTGTTTGTTTGCAAATAGAGAATCTCCCAGAAGCAATCAATAGGCAATACTAGTATTTTCAAACAATCAATCAATCAATCAATTTCGCAATTTGTCGTGTGTTACGACCTTACCCGGACCGGACCATGTGGGCAGTTTCTTCGCCTTCCTTTTTCCAGCGCCCGATCGTTCTCTTTCTCCATGTTTTTACCGCAGCATTCCTGTGGGATTCCAGTCAGGACAATAGGTCACTCGAGAGAGGTCCGTTCGGAATCGGTGAAGCTCATTCAATCGGCAGCCGGACGAGGGCCCTCTCAAGGCAGGTATACTCCAATCATTTAGATGTTCACCCCATCGTCTGGACCTCTCTTACCGGACCCTATGTCGCTGATGGGCCCCACGTTGGGCGCCAATTGTAAAAAGAGGGTCAGCACCGATCGTACCCGATGCCCAGGCTGCTGGTGCAGGGCGACTCTTTGTTTCCTTCTTGAGTAGTTACCAAATAAAGAGACGGGCACTGGAAGTAGGAAGACAAGGAAAAAGGTTTATTACTCATGAGGAGAGCATGTCCTTTGGGACACTCGCATGGTGTCTTCGGGAGGTGCTCTAACAAGTTTCTCTGAGGCTTCGTCTTTTATACACAGGTTTATGACACACACACATCCGTCATTATAATCAAGGCATTGTAAAGTATGGGGGTATTCCAACACATGGCTACAGTAGGCCCTTATTCTCCATGCAATAGGAGGGGGCTGTCATGCGGCTGAGTGTTCTGCTGATTCCATTGGAATGTGTGCTCCTGATCGAATCTCAGGGGTGGGGGTGGTCATGATCAATAGTGGCTCCTTTCAAGAGAGAGAGACGAGTGCATACAGTAGTGGACAATGAACTGTATCCTCAGGCTAAGGGATGACCAGCGGTCCGTGCAGACATTCAGGCTCAGAGGAAGAGGTCATCGAAGGAGGGGTATTCATGGAGGGACAGGAGGTGTTGGTCAGGCGCGGGGTGCGATTCTTTAGGGACAAAGTCATGCGGGAGGGGAGAGCTCATGACTCGCGCATGTGGGAGAGGGGGCAGTCAGGGGCATGGGGAAGCTTGCAGGGTCAGGGAAGGGGCGCTGGTGATCGACCGCAAACTGAGAGACCATGATACCTAAAATGGCTGTCGTGTACGTGTGTGCATGGGTCTATGCTAGTGGGACAACACAGTCAGAGTTTTAGCGGTACCTATTCTGTTTACACCAAGGGGTACTGTGAACATAAATGAACGCCGCTAATGTACATACATATTGCTATTTTTAACACTAAGTCCTTTGTTGAGAATGCCTGGGAAGCTGATTTGAACATCTTGATACCGGTTGATATTTGGGATCGTTTATGGTCCAAATTATTTAAAGTTTCTATTGCTGCACGCATTACTCAATCCATTTTTAGGTCTCGCCTCGCCGTAGCACTGCGTAGCAGTGCTCGCGCAGGCGAAATTTAATGTTATCTCAGTATTGGGGACTTGAACCCGCCCCTTCTTCCATTGGCTAGCTACATAAATGGAGGCTAGCCATTGGAAGACATGGTTGTCAATCACTCTTTCCCCCGTCACGACGCGATTCGGGGGCGTTTCTGGGTCTTTTTTTAAGTCCCGCCCCTTTTCTCTGCGTCATTCGTAGGTAGGCGTTTACTCATTTCCCCCGACCGCCGCCCGCCGGAAGAAATCATCCAGAAATTGCACTGTAACTTGCATCTGTTCCACGATGCTTGTTAATAAAGATTGATGGAAAGAGTACTTTCTACAAACGCTAATAGGACGGAGTGTTAAAAGTGAAAGCAAACGATATGTACGTGCTGGTGCGTTCAAGGGCCGCTGGGAAGTCCGTTTCCACGCTGGCAAGCCATGGCCTCCAGAGAGCAGCGTAACCTGATCCGCCCGACCTTCAGCACTGCAAGTCTTGTTTTTCATTACATCACCCGAGTGGAATTGTGAGCCCTCTGTGGCAGAGTGGCCGGTGGGGAGATAAGTATGGGCTGTGGCTCTGCTGTGTCTACAGAAATAAAACTTGCTCTGTGGGTTGCGCGAGTAAAGGATTAACTTCTTTGGTGGGGGAGGTTTCTTTCTCATCCTATTAACCCTAGACTTGACGGCGAGCTGCCACACCGCCATTACGTTCCGTTCTCCCGAGCACTGCTCAGAAACATCGTTCACACACACTCAGAACAAAAATAACAAGGTGTACAGATTAGTAATGACATTCCACGCAGCAATAGTCTGTGTGTGTGTGGGGGGGCGTGGATGCTGTAGTGGGGTTTGATTTGGATTGATAGCTGAATTGACAAAATGTGTGATCCTAGTAAATTCACTTTCCTCCCTGAGTCTCAGTCCCTAAATACGTTAATACATTGGAAATACTTCCTG
This sequence comes from Lissotriton helveticus, assembly GCF_964261635.1. Taxonomy (NCBI): domain Eukaryota; kingdom Metazoa; phylum Chordata; class Amphibia; order Caudata; family Salamandridae; genus Lissotriton; species Lissotriton helveticus. Next base: position 541,320,779 of record NC_136067.1, read on the forward strand.
CGCTGTGCATACCAAAAACTGCAGATTTACATCGTGTGTGTGTTTCAGTCGGCTAAGTGCACTAAATCAACTATATTGTACACAGGGCTTTACGCTCTGATTTTGCGAATTGGAGCGTTTGCAACCACTAAAAGGTTTAATACATACGGCTCTGTATGCGGGACAATCTTAGATCAGTACATTTATTTATTATGTTTTGTTACTGAGTATCGCAAACTCTTTCTGGTAACTTCAGTGCGCTGTACTTATATCTTGTTGGGGAGGAGTTAAGACTCCAGTGGGGTGGGAGAAGGGACTAAGGATACCAATTTGATGCATTCCCACCATGATCTTGTACTTGGAGTCCAGTTGTACGCATGCCAGGACAGTTACATTTTAAGGCTTCTCCTGCAGAGCATGTAGTTTGGTTCCACAGCGGAACTGGGATCAGTACATTTCACATCCCTTGGCCCTAAATTCCACAGACCTTCCTCCGTGATTCAGCTGTTTGAAGGTTTGCTGGATAATTTCTTTTTGTATTGCAAGAACTCGGAGATGTAGGAGTGTTTTACATGAGCACCATATTACTCTACACAAGGGCAGATTCATTTTTGTTAGGCACAGGACTATTAAGTGATTTTCCCTGAATCACAGCATGCTGAGCCGAGATTAGAACCTGGTTCCTAAGTTCCAAAGTAGACCGCTCTGACCATTCAGCCACATCTCCTCCCCAATAATTACATGTAGTTGTCAAGTGCAAGTTTATGTTAACATTTTTTGTATAGATGTCCTGGTCTTGTGCTCTAGTAGGGCTTATGTTTGGCAGCAAGACCTTTTACTTTAATTCTTGCATCTACCAGGAGCCGGTGGTGACTTTGCAGGTATTTCTTTATAAGGTCACACTTAGGCAGGTCTTTCAAAGTCTGGCCACCTAGTTCAGTTAGCTTTACTTCACCTCCCATACTGGCAGAGGTGCAACCCGGCTGACCCCCAACACTACAACGGTGAAGCACGGTGTCATTGTGGAACACGCCCCCCTCCCCATCACAAAAACTGCGTAATCGAAGCTTTGAAGCACAACTCCTTCTCACTCCCAGCACTGTCAGAAAGACGCAGGGGGACTGCCCCCCTACCCCCCATTCTCGGATCCCACCTTTTTACAGATCTGTAAAGTTTATCACTCCCTGGTCAAATTGCCCTCTCGGAGGGAGCTTTGGTCGCGAGTTTTACTCTCTAAAAGAGGCTCTCCTGGACAGCAGAGACCACCGGTAGTGTTGGCCATACCTCCCTCTGAGCGCCCCTTGCAGACACCTCATTGCCCCCTCCCCCTTGCATCTGCCCTCAGCCCGAGGGGCGCCCCTTGTTCCTACTAGCATTGAGTCTCTGGGAAAGTGGATTGTGTGGCTATCTCAAGTCGGCGTTTCAGGGGACAGACTGAGCGGGGGTTCTGTGGGGTCGGGTTCGCCCCGCCCTACTTTGCTGTGAAACCCCGGTTCATCTGAGTGCGTTCAGATGGTCGCCGCACCCGAGGACACAGAACTAGGCTGGTCCCGCACCCCGTGCCCTGGACCCCCCTGAGGTCACAGCAGCATGGTGCTGGCTGGCACTCCTGGGGCTCCCTTCCCTTGCCTCTGCTGGTGAAAGGACAGTAACCCTACTGGACTCAGCCTGACCTGCTGAGGGGGCAGTGTGTGCACACGGCAGGGGGGACCTGCGCCGCCTTACCGCGCACTGGAGGGAAATCCGCGCACAGGGTTACTATGCAAGTGCGACTCGTTCCTTCGGTGTTTATTACTTTGAACTGCTTGGAATACTTCTGCAGCGGGCAGCCCCTCAAGGGACAGAGACAGCGAAGTAGTAAGTACAACCCCTGCCACCTGTCTGCTTTGCCTACCCTTTCCGCAGCCATTGGGAGAGTTTCTGCTCCCCGACAGTTGTTACCTTTGAGCCAATGCTGGGCGGACCACTGCGGGAATCCAATGACTTCAATGGCTTTCTTGAGGGGGTGTTGTAAAGGAAGGTGATGCCGCGTACTTTCCTTTACGAAATACCAACAAGGGAAAAGGTTCCCTTGCAATTGTCACTTTACTTTGTACTGTAAAAAGAAGCGGTTTCTTAAGAATGTAATGAGTTTATTTGTTGTTTGTACCTATTGATAATATTGTGCCCTCGTCAATATGGAAGGGTGCACGAGATATGCTGCAGCACATACCAGTGTGCGGGGTAACAAAAGTGTGAGAGCTGCATGCAAGAAAGGCAAACATGCTCTTTAGTGTTTCTGCAATCAGTGTGCAACTATAATTGTGTAACATAACTGGTGCTGATGTAAAAGCGCCTGAATACCTTCGGGTCGAGTTCGCGCGACATAAATCTGCAATACAAAACAAAACGCAAGGTTGATTTACCTGTAACATTTTAAATCCTATCCCTTTTTTACATGTCCTTTCATGTATTAGTATGACAAAATGTATACACTATTGTTGGGACCGAGGCTTTCATGGTAATGAGTCGTTAAACAGTTTAAAGCTGTTGTGTCAGTTTTGGCTAAAATGTTTTTTATTGTATCTCCACTTTCTGTCATTTTATACAGAATCGTAAATACCCATGATTTTAGTAAAAGAATTCGAGAAACGGCAAGGCAAAATGACGCGTTGCAGCAACAAAAGCCAGTCCCTGCTCTGCACTTTTGTTTATGTTGCGGGGTATCCGAATCAACTTCCGTGCAAGTCGTAAAAATATTCCGGTTCGTGGGTTTGCTTGAAGGCGTTGACTTCCGGTGAACGCAGCTGTCTTCCGTGTTCTGTTTACACCATGGCACACTTTCGGTTTCTGCATTCAAGCCTCCAGGGACTCATGGGAGTGGATAGTTTCTAATTTCTTGGAAATCGAAGAACTCAAGCTGAGCCTCCTGCAGCAGAACAGGCTGCCTCTGTTCACTCAGCTGCAGGTGGCCGATCTTTGGGACCTGTTGTTGCAGAAAGGGCTGTTCACCCGAAGACATTCGGGTACGGGTGGGCATTGCTTCTACGTTTTTGCTTTGCTTGTGTGTGACATTTCCATATTCTCAGTGTGTTTAGAATGGGTGAAGTTTCAGTACATTATGTGTAATCCCTCGAGTGACACATTAGCACAAATAGCGCTATTATGTGGTTCTACTGATGGGCACTCCAATGGCCATTTTAATACACATAACTCACCAGACAATACAAAAATCACAAACTCTTCAAACTGTGCACATTATACGACTAATAAGGCGGCTGAAAAGAAATCTAACAACATCTTTGCTTCACCGCCAGGCTCCACATATCACTGCCCCTAACAAGTAGGATATATTGCAGAATATTCCAGCAGAGCATATTTCAGCCCCAGTTCTGCCACTAACTGACATGGCACCCTGTCAGGACCAGTATATTGCACCTCGCCCCAGACATAACTCTTGGACACTGGCAACAGTGTACTAAGTGGCGCCACACACACCTATTATTTTCCAGGTCCGTTCACGGCAGTCAGCACATTCTGGGAAACAAGCAAAAAGACATATGTCGAAAGGTAATGGGATATCGTGCTAAGCGGAGTTAACTGCTCTAGAGGTCTGCACTATGGCAGAAATACCAGCTGCTACATACAGATCATTCTCAACATCCTAAACATGCTCATATTAGAGAAATTACAAGTGACGCAGCTTACCAATAAAGCAAGCAAGCATATAAAAATGTTGTCATTTACAATGCCTAACTTTTGCAAAGGCGAGACCGTTGCATTGTAAATGCTTGTTTTCATTTATCATAGAGTTGTTTTTACACCTGTAAGTATTTCCAAGTTTTCACCTTCTTCACCCTCTGTATGCTGGTCTTGTTCTTCCGAATCAGGTACACTTAAGCATCAACTGTTTGACTGCCCCTCTGTCTTCTCATTTTGGAAATCTATCTGGGATATATGCATGCGTATGTTTCAATGTTCCACTCCATTCTCATTAGCAAATGTATTTTTAGGTTCTTGATCAGATGATATAGATATGATCTCATCTAATGCTAGATTACTTGATTTGTTCATTGCTATTGCATTTAAAGTGATTTTATCTTGTTGGAAAGATAACTCCCAAATTTCTGTTATAACTTGGTGGAATTTCATATGTGACGAGCATAGGATTTCTGTTGCTTCTTCTTCTTCTGTCCCTTCAAAAATCAAATGCGATCTCCTATGGCTCTCTTTGTTACTTACCTCTCTTCTACCCATTCCACGTGAGTTCATGACCTGTTCTTATATTCGCCTATTCCCAACTTTCACCTGGTCTCTTTCTTTCCCCTCTCATCTACATTCTTTGTCTTTTCCCCCCTTCCCCACCCCGTCTTTTTCTTTTTCTCTCTTTCTTCTCTTCTTCTCTTCTTTACTTTTCTTTCTTCCCCTCATTGGTTATTCTGGATTTTTCATTAACTCTATTGCCTCATGTTTTAACTTATCATATTCACTTACATTATTGTATGGCTTTGTTTGTGTTTTTGTTAAAACTTAATAAAACTTTCTTAAACTGAAAAAAGGTATATGGTAATTAGGTGTAATTACAATTTGAATTACAATCTACTTGTGAGCCCCTAGTATATGGTAGTGTTTATAAACAATGGGTTAAACCCAGAATAGTCATTGAGGACCTGGGTAACTATTAGAATGAAAGGAAGGGGTCCTAAGACTTAGAGCAACACAATTTACAAAAACATTCCATTATATTAAATCAATTCAAAGAAGCAAAGCTATTCAATGCAAAAGAAGTTTAATTCAAAATTTGCATATATATCCTGTTCAATGGATTAGAACTTATAAGGCAATAAACACATTTTCGAATATATTTGTGCCCACATTCACAACAGGGAGGGGTGCAGTGAAGGGAGTGTCGGGAATAGGATAAAAGTGATCTGAGACATTCAGTGACAAATCTTATTGTTATTCAAACAAGTACATATGGGTGGTCCCTTAGAATAAAGGCCACATCACAAGGCTCATGGAGAGTCCAAATTTGTTCAAGTAGAAGGAACCTAACTCCCTTAAGGCGATCAGTGTCTATATTGGGACAGGAGTTGGTCGTTGGTGTGTAGTCGTCTACGTTTCGACCCTAAAGGACAGTAGGAGTCTTTTCCTTACAAATGGGTCTTCATCAGGACAAAGAAGTTGTGGGCGGGCAACCTCCTAGGGAGCAATTGAAAAATCAATTAGAAGCCAACCCATCCAGTTATCTTTTCAATGGATGGTGGAATATAGTTAACAGTTAGAAATTAAAAACCGTGTCGTCAATCAGTGTCTGAATTACACACTGTTACATCTAACATTAAGTACATGACTAGTTCTCACCTATCGCCAGGGGCGAGAGAAGTGGGAACTACTTCAAGATGGATTACCAGGTCCGGAAGAGATTTGTGGCCGTAGATGGTCAGGTTGTTTATACAGCGTATGACTATCGTCTAAAGCAAACAAGAAACCAGACTTACTGAAAACAATTAAATCATCTCTTGACTTGGATCAAAAAAGACATCCAAACCACTACAAATATTTATGCACACATTAGGGAAATGCCACAATGGGGTTTTACCTATTAGCCTCTACAGAGTCTGCTCTTAGCTGATTCCAATAAATTTTCTTTCACAGTAGGTTGGGCAGCCTACAAAGTAAATGAGGTTGGTTATCATTTCCTTGGCGTCTTTAATAATACACCACAATGTGTTGAGCATCTAACATTAAGTACACGACTAGTTCTCACCTATCGCCAAGGGCGAGGGAAGTGGGAACTACTTCAAGATGGATTATCAGGTCCGGAAGAGATTCGTGGCCGTAAATAGTCAGGTTGCTTGTACAGCGTATGGCTATCGTCTAGAGCAAACAAGAATCCAGACTTAATGGAAACAATTAAATCATCTCTTGACTTGGATCACAAAAGACATCAAAACCACTACAAACAATTATGCACACATGAGGGAATGCCACAATGTGGTTTTACCTATTAGCCTCTACAGAGTCTGCTCTTGGTTGATTCCAATAAATTTTCTTTCACAGTAGGTTGGGCAGCCTACAAAGTAAACGAGGTTGGTTATCATTTCCTTGGTGTCTTTAATAATACACCACAATGTGTTAAGCAGGTCCATACCTAAAGACGAGATTCCAAAAAACCTTCAGCTTATTTTGGCAGTCCTATTGGGTTCAGCATCGAGTAACCCAAACCGTTAACGCATGAAGAGAGAGCGAAACCTTCATCATAAAATGACACACAAAATCATACATTAATTGCCTTTGCATGCATGGTCATTTAAAGAAGTGGGGCATAACATTACTATTTTGATCGTACTTCGAAGTTACCGCTTCTCCTTAAGGCATGGTGGCTTCTATCAGGTGGGAGGAATAAAGGATAAAGCCTAAAAATTCAAGAGAAAGTCCTTGTCAATTACTATTTGCCAGATATTCGTGACCATAAAGGAATCACAGATTTTTACATTTGTACCTTCAATAGATGGGGGCTATCAAGGAAGAAAGACTGGATCCTCTGTACTGTTAACTGCTTTCTGTTGGGCAATAAAACAGACAACCACGTTTTTACAAGGTCTGGCGTGTTTATACCGCGATTTCTACATGAATGCGGGGCTCACAGTAAATACCTTGGGACGTCTAGAATCCGCCCGCAAATCCGTCGTGTATTCCTCAAAAAAATATTTACTTCGAACGCCAAGCAGTTGTTAACGTGCCATCACTCTCCGGTACCTCTCTGTCAAAGCTACCGCCGCGATAGCAACACTTCCTAGTTGGTTGGGGGAGGGGGCGGGGCTCGTATCGTCGAGGTCGAAGAAAGACTAACCCTGTTTGAAAATCGTAGTTCTGAATGAACTCGGGTTGTAGAACTACAAATTCCTAATTTTCAGTAAGTCTGGTTTCTTGTTTGCTTTAGACGATAGTCATACGCTGTATAAACAACCTGACCATCTACGGCCACAAATGTCTTCCGGACCTGGTAATCCATCTTCAAGTAGTTCCCACTTCTCTCGCCCCTGGCGATAGGTGAGAACTAGTCATGTACTTAATGTTAGATGTAACAGTGTGTAATTCAGACACTGATTGACGACACGGTTTTTAATTTCTAACTGTTAACTATATTCCACCATCCATTGAAAAGATAACTGGATGGGTTGGCTTCTAATAGATTTTTCAATTGCTCCCTAGGAGGTTGCCCGCCCACAACTTCTTTGTCCTGATGAAGACCCATTTGTTTTTTTTTTTTTAATTCTTTTTATTGAAGGATTTTTATATATTTACCTCCCTCTGGGACGCAGAGGGGGCGTGGAACAGGTAAACAATACAACATAACCATGGAATCATACAATACATCTCCATATAACAGACATAGAGTAAGGTAGAACTTCTTCTTCAAAACAAAATATAACATCAGTCACAATTAAGATTAGCTCAATATCCTAAAACTTATATATTGATTTGCTATCCTTTTATGCATTGAGTATACACTAAATAATATCGAATATATACAATTTATATACAGATGCGGTTTATATACATTTTCTATATACATCATCCTTCTTCCTTCCATTTCGTTATGGCCTCCCATATTTTCAAGCCAAGTTTCCTCGAATTTTTCCCCCTTCTTGAGTAGATTGCTCTTTCTAAATTATGTATACTCAACAGCCTAGCTAGCCATTGCTGAAATGATGGTACCGTTTGATCTAACCATGCAGATGCTATACATAGTCTATACACTGCCATCGCGATGAAGATACAATATTTCCCTGCTTCATCTTCATTACTACCATCAGTCCCTAATAATATAGTCACAGGTGTTAAATTAACAACTAGTTTTAATGCCCTTTGTAAGAACATTTCAATTTCCTTAAGTAATATGACTAAATTTGGACATGTTGCAAACATATGAATGGCATCCGCATTTGCACTCGTACACCTGGGGCAGTGTATACCATTTGTCGCTCCCCATTGTGCTAATTTAGCCGGGGTATAATAAAGCCAGTACAAGGTCTTGTATTGCTGTGCCTGTAGTGATGCAGAACACAAAATATTTATCCCTAAGTCTAATGAGTCTTTAAAACATTCTTGTTCTATACCCAACTTCGCTGCCCAGCTTTCCCCCCATTTGGCCATGTCATCTAATCTATGCTCATTTAACTCTGCGTAAAACCTTTTAATAGTGCAATCTACTCCACTCTCTATTATTTCTAATATATTGTTTTTTTCAAATCCTCTCGTCCCCCCTCTTTTATTTTGTAGGAAACTTCTTACTTGTAAGTATTTAAAAAAATGACTTCTTGGCAGATTAAATTTTTCCTGTATTATTCCAAATTGTTTCATCCCTTGTGTCCCCATAATGTCCCCCATTTTTATTACTCCATTTCGAAACCACTCTCTATATATTGTATCAGAAAATATATCTCGCGGAAATGCCATATTATCGTATATCCTCGTATACCTATTGAATTTACCCAAACCAAATTTTTTCATAAACGCCTTCCATAACTTATGAGCTCCAAACATAGTCTTAAAGCGTGTTCTTTTAAAATATGCCGTGTCAAAATTTTTCAAAAAAATATTCTTGGTTTCTTCACCCATCAATATACCATATATTGCTAATGACCCCAGATGATCCTCTCCTTCTGCTTCAGCACCACCTATTAATCCTATCATATACTGTAGAGCAGCAGCCCAATAATAAAGCTTAATATCTGGTAGTGCCCAACCTCCTCTTTCACGTGGAAGTGCCAGGAATCTCGCCGCCCTTCTAGTCTTGCCTTTGGACCATATGAACTTATTAATCATGTTCTCAATCTTTTTAAACCAGGCATTGTCAAACCATAGGGGGATTGTTCGAAAAAGGTATAGAAATTTTGGCATAATTAACATTTTTATAATGTTTACTCTTCCAACCAAAGTAAGATGGAGATTGTTCAATCTATCGAGCTCGCCCCCTACTTTCTGTATGATAGGATCAATATTTAGTTCTACTACTTTTTCTAGAGCTGAGGTTATAGTTATTCCCAAATATGTTCCTGTCAGTGCCACCCTAGAATCCTGACATAGAGCCTTATTGTTTTTTATAATTTGTGTTTTTCCAGTGTTCAAGGAGTACCCAGACACTTTCCCAAATTCTTTTGCCTCTTCTTCCACATATCTTATAGCCTCTGTGGGTGAAGATGTTATAACCGCCACATCATCAGCGTACGCCAAGATCTTACACTCCCCCCTGAGTGTGACAATTGGGGGGATATGTCTATTTAACTCCAATTTTCTAATTAGCGGGTCTAGATATATAGCAAACAACAATGGGGAGCATGGACACCCCTGCCTTGTGCCCCTATCAATTTTTACTTTGTCCGTTAACCCCGCATTGATTCTAATTGCAGCGCTCGGGTCTCTATATAGTGTCTTTATCGCAGTCAAAAAACCGCTACCAAATCCCACTTTTTCCAGAACGCTCCATAGATATACCCATGACACACGGTCGAAAGCCTTTTCAGCGTCCAGTAATAGTACCGCAAATGGATCCCCATTAGCCTCCGTCATGTCCATAAGGGTAATTAATTTCCTTACATGATGCGTGGTCCCACGCCCTGGAATAAAACCGTGTTGAGTAGTGGTAACTAACGGTGTTATTACGCTGGCAAATCTAATTGCAAGTGCCTTTGAATAAATCTTTGTATCTGTATTCATAAGGGTAATTGGTCTGTATGACCCTGGGTCAGTCGGTATTTTTCCTTTTTTGAGAATAACCACTATTTCAGCCTCAGACCAGGTATTTGGTATTGAACATCCCTTCTGTGCCTGTTTAAAAGTATACAGCATATCTCCTGCCAACTCCTCCCAGAAAACCTTATAAAATTCTAACGGGATTTTATCTGGGCCAGCAGCCTTTCCTGATGGTAGACTCTTCATAGCTGCTTTTACTTCCTCTAGTCCTAACAAAGTGTCTATCCTCTGTTTCTCTGTTTCATCCAACTGTCCCCCCTCATAGTCATTCAAATACTCCATTATATCTTCATGATCTTTTATTTGACTCTCAGAGTAAAGCTTCGTATAAAAACTTCTAAAGACTTCCCTTATTTCTTGTACATTAGTTACCATCATCCCTGAAATATCTTTTATTGCTTTAATCTCACCGAGAGATGTCTTCTGTCTGGTTCTAGCTGCTAGCATTTTGCCGACCCTTTCATTCAACTCATAGCAGTTCTCTCTATTCACTGTATATTGTTTCGCAGCCCTTTCTGCTATGTACTCTTCTGCTGCCGTTCTTAATTTTACAAGTTTCGTATATGCGGGATCCATTGGGTCTCCATTATCAGTTTGGTCTGTCCTAGTGGTTAATTCCTCCTCTGCCAACAACAGCTCCCTCTTTATCCGCTCAGATCTTTCTTTTTCCTCTTTCCTTTTTCTAGCCCCAAAGCTGATAGTCTCACCCCTTACTCCGGCCTTAAAGCAATCCCACACTATCCCAGCCGATGCTGTTTGTCTATTTATATTCAAAAATTCAACTATCCATTTCTTCATATGGTGGATGTATGCATTCTCCACGAGCAATGCCCTTTCGAATGTCCAGTCAAAAGCCTTCCTTACCGCTTTCATACCCTTCAAGGTGACGATAAGAGGGTTATGATCCGAAAAGAGCTTTGGTATCCTTTCAATCTCTGTCCCCTCCATACGTTGGGTACTAATTAAAAAATAATCCAATCTAACGCTTATCCTATGAGGCGATGAATAGTATGTATAACCATCTTGTCCCGGGTTAAGAGTATCCCATACATCTAATAATCCATTATTCCTAGCTAGGTTATAAACTGCTTTAAAAACTCTTCTCTTCCTCCCTTTGTATTTAACTGGAGGTCCTAACCCCAACCCCAAGCCTCCTGCTCCATTAATGTTGAAATCGCCCCCTATCAGTATAAAGGGTGCCCAAGTTGCCAACTCTATGTCAATTTCTTCAAAAATCTCCGGATCATCCCCCGTAGACCCATAGATAGACCCCAGAGTGACCCAAGTTTCTCCTACCATACACTCTACTAGAGCCCATCTACCCCATACGTCCTCCCATTTTTTTCTAGTGCATATATTTCTTTGTTTTGCCATCACAGCAACCCCCCTATTCCTAGTGCCCTGCCTAGAGTGTGCTATAACCGTCAGCCCAAACTGATCTAAAAGCCTAATTTCAGATACCTGTATATGTGTTTCCTGCAATATTAAAAAATCCAGTCTTAATTGTTTGATCAAGGCTGCTGCCTTCTGCCTTTTCACCCTGTCATTAAGACCACATACATTCCATGTCATAATACGAGTACTCATCCTGGGTTTTTAACAAATATAGCCATAAATTTAATCATTTTAAACAAAAAAAACTTAACACACTTTGTTGCCACGGCTTTATACCTCACAGATATTTCTTCCATTTCATTAATCTTCTTATTCCATAGTGTCTCTTGTTTACTATATTTCCAAATTCCTCCATGTTCCTTGCCCCCCCTGTGCCCCCCGCCCCTAAACCCCACCCCGACTGACCCACCCCCCCTACAGGCAAATAGGTCCGGAGGACCTATGTGTGACAGCTGTGTCTGCTTGGATCCCGTGATTTAATTGTTTTCAGTAAGTCTGGTTTCTTGTTTGCTTTAGACGATAGTCATACGCTGTATAAACAACCTGACCATCTACGGCCACAAATCTCTTCCGGACCTGGTAATCCATCTTGAAGTAGTTCCCACTTCTCTCGCCCCTGGCGATAGGTGAGAACTAGTCATGTACTTAATGTTAGATGTAACAGTGTGTAATTCAGACACTGATTGACGACACGGTTTTTAATTTCTAACTGTTAACTATATTCCACCATCCATTGAAAAGATAACTGGATGGGTTGGCTTCTAATTGATTTTTCAATTGCTCCCTAGGAGGTTGCCCGCCCACAACTTCTTTGTCCTGATGAAGACCCATTTGTAAGGAAAAGACTCCTACTGTCCTTTCGGGTCGAAACGTAGACGACTACACACCAACGACCAACTCCTGTCCCAATATAGACACTGATCGCCTTAAGGGAGTTAGGCTCCTTCTACTTGAACAAATTTGGACTCTCCATGAGCCTTGTGATGTGGCCTTTATTCTAAGGGACCACCCATATGTACTTGTTTGAATAACAATAAGATTTGTCACTGAATGACTCAGATCACTTTTATCCTATTCCCGACACTCCCTTCACTGCACCCCTCCCTGTCCTAGTATATGGTAGGGCATGTAGGTTTAGAGGCCCATTAGAGTTAAAGCACTCAAATGTGCACTGTTGTGGTGCCTGCTGTCTTTTTAAAAGCAAGCCTTGTCTTGCAGGCTGCTTTTAAAATAAAACCATGTCTAAATTCAACTTTGGAATTAAAGATACTTCCAAAGTCAAACTACCTTATGTTTACATATAAGTCACCCCAAAGTTCTACCCTAGGTGCCCCAAGGGAAGAGCTCTATGTAAAAATTAAGCAGGGGCAAAATAAAAGATGTTTTATATGCCCTGCTTAGGGAAAAACTGCCAATTTCACTTTTTCCCATTGTAGTGCATTAGCTCCATAGGGTAACATGGGAAGGTTTTATTTAACATTAATAAAGTCTAACTATTGACGGGAGAAAGCTAAAATAATAATTCAAAGTGTTAAAAATATACTTAAAATACATCCAACAACTTGCCAAGGTCAGATTTATTATAACTATGACAGAAAAGAAGTTATAGAACTGGCTTTTCGGACGTGCCTGAATCCAGTCCTGGGGCAGCCTCTCCTGACTGGCCAGCCTTTGACAGGCTGAGCCAAACTGGCCTGCAATGAAACAAAGAGACATCTGGTGGGAGGAGACCTTCAACCAGTGGAGCAAAAAGCAGGAAGGGGGCTGGGTAGCCAAACTGGTCTTCAAAGAGGGAAAGACATTTAGGGCAGGACTCAGCCCCACCCCCACTTCTTGCACCCCCAGCCAGATGGGTGCCCCTGTAATTGAATTAGCAGAGGGGCTGGAAGGGGAGTGTAAGGAAAAGTTAGCCATACCTGTAGGTTGGGTTAGCCAGACCTGAAGCTCCAAGAATGATAATCTCCACATTGATTTTTGAGGAACACTGATTTATGGGAGAAGAATATGCCACACATCAGGTGAGTTGGTCATCATTACGGGTTGCATCCTGCACTACATTGGTCAAGGGAGCACCCTGCTTGCCTGCCCATGATCTGGATGTTAGACCTGGCACCATTGGCGTGGGTCTCACTTCCATTTTTGCTGTTGCCTCATGTGTTTTTGCTGGTGTTAGATGCTTTGGGCACTGTGCCACTGCTGTCCAGTGCCACAGTGTGAGTGCTCCCTACTGTAAAATGATGTATTGATTAGGGGTTCCATGATTGGATGTTTGGTTTACTGTCAGACCCTAGTACAGTGCACTGAGTGTGCCCATGGCGTGTAAATCCAAATGCTGCTAGTGGGCTTGCAGCACTGGTTGTGCCACCCACAGAAGCGGCCTTGTAAAATGTGTCTAAGGTCTGCCATTGCAGAGCCTGCGTGCTGTCTGGTACTGTCATGCTGACTGGGCAAGTGCACCCCCTTGCCAGTCCCTAAACTTTCCCATTTCTTCATATTAGTCACCCCTATGGTAGGCCCAAGAACAGGGTGCATTGTAAGTATAAGGAAGGACAAGCCCTGAAGTGTGTGGCATGTCCTAATAATGAATTTCAGCCATTTTCGTTTTTCACTATTGCAAGGCTACCTGTTCTCCATAGGCCAGCATGGGCTGTAGAATTATTACACTTTATAATCCTAGCAGGATCAGAGAACATGGTAGAAATGTGAGTTTAGTATGCCTGGACTCAGAATAATAAAATACATCTTTTAGTAAAGTTTATTTTCATATTCTGTGTTTGCAAATACCACTTTTAGAAAGTAGGTATTTGCTTGCCTTATCATTTGAGCCTGCCTCTGCGAGATTGTGTATTCCTTGTCTGGGTTTGTGTGTGACAGGGCTGGGGAATTCCAGGAGACAGGCTGGGGCAGCTCGGTGGTGAATAGGGAAGTCTGCATCTAGATGGGAGGGAGGAGTTGCACCTGGGACCTTAATAGGGCTGGGCCTTCCCTCTACAATGCTGGCTCTACCCCCTGTGGTGTGTCTGATGTCTCTGCCCTGCACACTGAAAGAAGAGAAGGAAGACTGTCAACAAAGTGCTCCTAGACTGTACTTGCCTTCCACAAAGCTGGTTCCACCAACTGTGGGGCATCTGATGTGCCTGCCCTGCGTGGTGAAAGGAAAGGAGAAGTCTGGTAAACAGAGTACTTCAGAACTGGCTTGAACTGGGCACAGGCCCCTCTCCCCTCAGAGAACAAAGGATTTAGGGGTATAAGTATTGGGACCCTGATCCCATGAAATTAGATCACTTCTGGACTTACAAGACGAAACCTCTGCTGAGGAGAAGGAACCTGAAGAAACTGAGGAGAGACTATTCCCAAGCTGAAGTGCTGCTTGGGGGATTGGCCTGCAGTGGTTGCCTGACTGCCAAAGAGAGGAGAAAGAACTTTGGACTTTCCTTTCAACTTGTGCAAAGATCTCCAAGGGCTTGGAAGAGAGCTTGCCCCCTGACCGAAGTCCCAGGACCAGTGGACTTCACCAGCCTTTGTGAATTGCTGCTAGAAACAAGTGGCTACAGAGGCAGGGAGCTGTAACCGACTCTCACAACCGGCCCGGTGTCCTGTAGGCACCGCACCGAGCAACGTCTGCCTCAAACAATGCAAGCTCTGTGCTCACCGACTCCGTCTCCACGCCGTCAACGAGCCGTAGCCTGCACTGCGACTGGAAGGACACTGCGATGTGCAACGCTTCGCTACCCCGAATTGAACTGGTCTGACCGATGCGGTCTCTGCTGCTGACTTTGAGTCCTGTGAACGCACCGGAGTTGGGCACCGCCTCGCACACTTGGCGACGCACTGCCCAACTCCCACCGCTATCCGGACTGACCGACGTCGCTTGTCTGTGTTCCGAGAGGCTGGAGAATGTCACCGAAGAACCCGCCTCGATCAACCCGCAGCACCAAAAATGCCCCGAGGGCTGTTATTGCCCCCCTCCCCATAATAACAGAAGTACTGCAGTGGCGGCTACAGCCCCGGCTATAATGACTGCTACTCCGGTGATAGCGAACACAACTCCGGCGTGCACGATGGCGTGTACAGCTCCAGCTGCCGTGGTTTCCTTGGGGGTGGAGACAGGAGTGAGCAACGAGTCCACAGAGGCGGCAGAGACAGCAGAGACATCTGCGGCTACGGTAGCCAAGGGATCTGATCGGTTACCTGTGGGTAAGCCTCTGCTACGTCCACCCAAATTGACAGCTACGGGGAGTTCTATGCGGGGGGATTATGTTGTAAAAATGCTGCAAAATACACCGCTAAACAGGGGGTGCCAGGACCCGTTTCTGGACTTTTGAAAGGGGGTGAAACTAGTAACTTAACCGCCACGCTAGAATTGCCGGCTCCAACTGCAACATTAGATACACCGCCTATAGTTACAAAAGTAACTGCGATTACAACCATTACAGAGGCAGCAGAAGACACTGAAGTTACGGCAGTGCCCCAGATTACTAATAATGTGGCTGCTCCTATGACGGCAAACATACCCCCTAGCACTTTGTCTGTTGAAGCATCCACAGATGTATCTATTTTGGCCAGAAAGGACCCCGACGACAATATAAACAGAGACATAACAGTGAGCTCAAACACAAACGATGGGGCACCTCAAGTCGCTCCCGATGCTGAGAGCTCAGAAAATCCGGATTGGTGCTATCTGGAGCTACCGTTTGTTTCTGATTCAGGACGAAACACTGTTCTTCTTGTGGATGAAACCGGGCCACCTATTTTAGAGTCGGATGAGTCTACTTTGCGCCACAACACTGAAGGGGATGAGGAGGTGAGCGCTGATATGGGCTCCTGTGAAGAGTATGAAGAGGAGGCTGATTCTGCTGATAGCATAGCGAAACTCTTGGCAGATAGAAGACGCAAGGCTAGAAATAAGCCCAAAGGCAAAAAGGGGGGGAAAGCAGGCATTGCTCCCAAATGGCTGATCACAAACAATACTGCAGCCACCAGGAAAATCTTTATTGACAAAAGCCCTCTCAGAAAATGGATTAAGGCGAAGGCACTTGTGAAAAATATGACTTTAAGACTATCAGGTACCAGTCCTACGGACTTCAAACCTATTTTAGGTTGCCCTGGTGATCCGGAGAAATCGTCTGACTTCTCTAAGGCTGGTACTGCTGTTTCATTTGACCAGGAGACTGAGTCTGCTCCTTAACTCGATACACCAAGCCCAACACCTGATGGCTTGATATTAGCTATCCCTGCTGGGACGACACTTGCACTTGAAAGTACATCTGAAAGCTCACCAAACATTTTTAGCATAACCGCTAATCATTCCACTTCAAACGCATTCACTGCCCCCGCCTTAGTGATATCCATGACCACTGAGAACGCCACTGTGACCTCTGTGACCTCTGCTAAAGTTGCAAGTATGTGTCAGGAATATGAACATTTACAGGATTCAAACTCCTCTCCCCTGGACATCATATTGAAAACTTTAACTAACTGACGCCTAGAGGCACAAGAACATTATCTCCAACTTCGGGAGGATAACAACAAACTACAGACTTCCTTACATGAACTGACCTCCAAACTCGGTGGAGTTTCGCAGGATATTGAAGATTTATAACAACAGGTGGTGAATGCTGAGGAGGTGGCAACTCGCACCAACACTCTAGTGAGCCAACACGATACCCAGTTGATATCTCTGTAACTAAAAGTTGAGGATTTGGAGAACCGACAGAGAAGATCGAACTTGAGACTTTTTGGTGTACCGGAGGGGTCAGAAGGGTCGGATCCGAGGGCTTTTCTTGTTAATTTATTACAAAAGGCCTTCCCAGATCTTGCTGATTGGGACTGGGATTCCCAAATTCAGCGTGCACACCATCTACCTCTAGTCCAAAGAAACAAAGAGAGTAAATTTCCCCGTCCCTTTTTCATTTGCTTCGGTAATTTTTTACTAAGACAGGCTGTCTGGCAAAAAGCACGCCGTAATTCACCTGTAATTGTAGAAAAGTTGTCCCTTTTTGTTCGCTCAGATCTCATTCAAGCCACCATGGATAGGCAATGGCAATTACGTAAATTAATTAACCCATTTAAATCTATTGGTGGCCAAGTTTTTCTTCAGGAACCTGCCCGACTTAAAGTTATTAAAGATGGTCACACCTATTTTTTCACTGATACAAACAAAGCCAAACTGATGCTATCTAATCTAACTAGAGCTTGACGCAAGTCATATCAATTGAGGGGGCAGAACTGCTCAGTTGATATTGCAGAAAAGGGAAATTAAGATTTAACCTATTTTTTTTTTCCTTTTTGTTTCTCTGTTTCTCTCCCTCGCTACCTTTTTGGTTATTAGCGTCCAATATACACTGTCAAGTGGGGGTGGGGTCTGCACCAGGTGCATCACTCCAGGCACTGCCTCTACATCGGCAGCAGAGGCTGAAGGGGGGTCTCTCCCCCTTTTGGGTGGGAGACAGGGGGGTGGGGGTGGGGGGTTCTCAGTTCTCCGCAAGGGGTTTGGGGGATAAAATCACAAGAAAACCTATTTTCAATTTGATGGGGAGACATGTGATAAAGGGGAACAAAAGTATGAATGAATCTATAAATTTTTATGTCGCTCAGAAATTGATATATTCCCCTTGGTTAATTATGTCTTTTTTGTCTCGTTTTTTTGAATGCATAAAATAAGATGCTTGGCTTGGAATGTTGCGGGGCTAAACAGTAAGAGTAAGAGACGCTTAGTGTCGGAAGAACTAAGATTGCATAACCCACATCTCGTTTTACTGTCTGAAACACATATCGCTCATAAGGATAAAAAACTGTTAATACAACTGGGATATGATACTATAATTTGCTCAGCCTTTGGGGCATCTATTAGAGGTGTCGCCATCCTTAAAGATAAACGGTTTAGGGCGGAAACTATGAAAACTGTTTAGGATAAGGATGGCAGATGGGCTATTGCCCAGTTAAGCATTGAAAAACATAAATACGTTTTCTGTGTGGTTTATGGTTCAAACAGGGACGAACCCAAGATATTTGATTATTTGAATGTAGAACTTTTGAATTGGGAAGGGGAGCTTATCATAATGGGCGATTTTAATTGTACTATGGATCACCATCAAGACACCACCAGGCCCAGGAACTTTCAGAGGATGCGTAAAACCAGGGCTTCCATCCTAGACATGTGCCGCATTCATAATATTGAGGATGCTTGGCGTTATATTCACTCGAACACTCCTCGGTATACATATTACTCTGCACCCCATAAATCTTGTTCCCGTTTGGATATGGCTTTTGTAAGTGATAATTTATTGAACACCAGTTCTATGGAGGTATGTCCCCGTATTTCCTCGGATCACAATCCTATAATGCTGACATTTTCCACCCCACTTACTCGACCTTGCTTCAGGTCATTTTCCTTTCCTAGATATTTAATATTTGATCCCGATTTTATAGCCAAACTCAAAACCCATCTTATAGACTTTATTGAACTTAACCAGAATTCCACCACATGTAACATGGTTTGGGACGCCTGCAAAGCCAGTATCTGGGGCTTTACGCAAGAATATGTGTTTAGACAAAATATAGAGCGTCGCAAACTGAAGGAACTGCTAATCTCTAATATTGCTGCACAGGAAATACTGCTTGCTACAGCTCTATTTCTAAACCTACCTACAGTAGTCGATATAAGCCTAAAATTAGGGCAAATGAAAGCAGATACGAAGGCTAAACTTTTTCAAAAAAATAGTGCCAACGTACATAAATTCAAAATAGCGCAATATGAGGGAGGGGATAAAATCGGCAAAATCTTGGCCTGCAAGGTTGCGGAGGACAGGGCAAGCACTCTCATTACTAATATCCGAGGGTCCGATAATATGCTATACGACCAGCCGAAGGATATATTAGAAAAAATTTGTGGACTTTTATAGTTCTTTGTATACTCCAGAGTCTTCTCCAAGTACTGACTTAATACGAGATTATTTGGATGAGAATGAGATAAATATTTGTAATCTATCTGAAATGGATCAACTTTCGGAAGATATTACTGGTCTAGAGCTTAGCCAAGCCATTGCTTCTTTACCTGCTGGGAAGGCCGCAGGGGAAGACACTATCCCTGTTGAGATTTATAAAACTTGTTTAGAGGAATTATCACCTCTATTATTACAAGTCATGCAATCAATTGGGGTAACTGGAAAAGCTCCGAATTCATGGAATAGGGCTAAAATATTTTTTTTCCTTAAAAAGGGCAAACCAAAGGAGGATAGGGGGTCATATAGACCCATTTCTCTGATTAACACCGATGCAAAAATATTTGCGAAAATTTTAGCAACCAGATTGGCCCCCCTTATGACTAAAATAGTTAACGGGTTCCTGATTGGGAGGGATACCACCACTCATGTTAATATGGCCATAACGGTGTTTGACGTGGCTGAGACCGAATCCACCCCACTCGGTATGATTTTGCTTGATGCCGAGAAGGCTTTTGACCGAGTGGGGTGGGACTATCTCTGGTGCGTCATGACAAAAATGGGGCTTGGGGGTCCATTTTAAAGGGGATACGCGCACTCTACGATAATCCTTCAGCTTGTATTAGCTATGGGGGGCTGACCTCCTCAGATTTTAACATTTCACGCGGTACCCGCCAAGGTTGCCCCCTTTCGCCTTTATTATTTGCCCTTTCTTTGGAACCATTTTTACACGCTCTTCAGGTACAACCCCAAATCGCACCTTTTAGATCTGGCTCACAGGTACTAAAAATTACGGCGTATGCCGATGATATTGCCATTTATTCCCCCGATGTTATAGAGGCACTACAAGGGATTACTCTGGAGGCTTGTAAGTTCGGAAAAGTTTCTGGCTACAAGCTTAATATAAATAAAACCCAAATTGTAGCTAATTATGTACCTGCGATGGCGGTTCCAGAGATCTGCAAAACCGCCACTTATCTTGGGGTAAAAATTACTTCTAAAATACGCGAACTTAATTATATCAAAAATAATGAGCTAATTAAATCCACTACTTTGATACTAAAAAAATGGCATAGACTCCCCTTGAAGTTAATTGACAGAATTAATCTAATTAAAATGAAGGTTTTGCCCAAGTTTCTTTATCTTTTTCGTTCAATTCCTTTAGCACTGAATAATTCTTTTTTTAAGCAATTAGATGGAATTTTTAGTGGTTTTATATGGGCATTCCGAAAAGCCGTAGATCTCTGGCACTATTAAAAAATAACTTGGACAAGGGCGGCCTTAATTTCCCAGATGTTAAATTATATTTCTGGACCTCGTTTGTTAAGCGTCTCAGGTCTTTACTCAAGAGGGTGAAATTTAAGACTGCCATAGATACTATCAAAATAAGCTCCAATATATTAGCATTCTGTAAGACTACTTTTTACCACCCAAAATTACAGCTTTGGGGAAACCGGGTCTACCCGGGAGTTTTAATGACGGTATGGCCCCTAGATGGTCTGCTCAGGGCATCAATGTGTTGGGGGATCTATACGGCACATTAGGGTTCTTGGATTTCCACACACTGAAAGTATTGTACGACTTGCCAGAAACAATGAGATTTAAATATTTACAACTATATGATTTTCTGATACGAAAAAACAAAATCTTAAAAATTTCAGATTGTGATATTTGGAACTGTTTATACGCATCTAACAGCAAGTCGACTATAAGCGAAGCTTACAGGTGTCTTTGTACTTTCAAAACGGACAAATGTTTAAAACTAGCGGAGAAATGGAGTAGTAAAATGGGTTTAAATATAACATCTAAGCAGATAGCTAATTCTTTCTCCAAACTTAACAACTCCGTGCGATCATCAAGTTTAAGGCTGCAACAGTTTAGAACTACCTGTATGTTGTACTATACACCGGAAACAATTTCCAAATGGTCCCTTAACAACAACTCTTGTGAACGCACTGGGGGCCCGATGTAGGTAATCCCAGATTACCGATTCTTAAATACCGAATCATACCGATTCGGTATTTAAGAACAGGTAAATGGGATGTAGGTAATTTTTCTTAAATAATTACCAAATCGTTAAGTTTCGGTAATTACCGAATCGGTATTTACCGATTCGGTAATTGCCATTCATTCCTATGGGCCTGGTGGCCCATAGGAATGAATGTCAAATACCGAATTGGTAAATACTGATTCGGTAAATGAGGGAAACATTGAAGGGTGGCAGGGTGTCACTTTGACACCCTGTTGCACCCCTCAAATGTGTATGGGTACACATGTTGCAGACATGCATGCCCTTGCTGAGGATACGGACCGCTGGGTCAGTACCAGGGTCCACAAGGGTCACGTGGGAGACTCCGCCAAAGGTGGGCAGGGTCCCCAGCAGAAGAGTGGAGGGGGGGACGGGGCAAACAGAGGGAGTTCCGCAGAGGGCCCCAAAGTAATTCCCAAGGGAACCAAGGGAAAGGTTCCCAACCTCCCCCTGAGAAAAAGCCAGTGGTCCCGACTGGTAATCCTGTTCCACAGGGATCCCTGAAATGTTACAGATTTGGGGACCTGGGTCATAAGCCGACTGATACCAGGTGCCGCCTGTTTAGTAAACCAGCACCCACTGGTGCTCCTCCCTGGCAGATCGCTAGTGTAGCCTTTGGGGAGGAGGTAGAAGTCCAAGGTGGGTGGGGTTCCGCAGAGATGTCTCTTGTCTCTTTAGGAGACTGCGAGGTGGTCCAAAAGAACCAGCTGCCCAACAACACTAAGAAATATGGGCAGTGGGTGACCATCAATGGCCAAAAGGTGGAGGTTCTTGGATACACAGGAGCCAGTGTGACAGCTGTCAGGTGTCACCTGGTGTCCCAAGAGCAGGTTGTCCCACGTGCATTCTACAGAGTTGTTAACGCCGACAACACAGAGAGTCATTGTCCAATGGCTCAGGTTCCCTTTGAGTGGGGGGGGGGTCTCTGGTACTCTTCAGGTAGCTGTGAGGCCCGCCATGCCTGTTGACTGTTTGTTGGGGAACAATTTGGAGAGCTCACCTTGGAAGAAGGTAGAGAAGAGTACCCACCTGAGGATGGTGGGTCTGCCTGACTGGGCCTGCGTGACCACCCGGTCAATGGCAGCCAGTAGGGGTGCTAAGAGGAGCTGAAGCCTGAGAGGGAGGCCCCGGAACCTGCCTTAGAGAGAAGTGGCAGGGGACACGGAAAACTGGCCCCCGAAGTTCCCACGGCCTAGGAGGTGGTAGACCCTGAGGGGGATGCTGTGGAGCCTACCAGGGAACAAGTAGCTGAACTGGGGAACCTGCCTGAGCTGACCCATTGGGAGCAAGAAGGAGGCTCCTCCAGGGAAGAATTCTGCAGGGAGCAGAGAGAATGCCCTTCAGCGGAGGGCTTGCGGCAGCAGGCTGCAAGCCAGGCAGCAGGTGATCAGTCTGAGTCACATTGGATCTTCTGGGAGAATGGTCTCCTGTATAGTGAGCCTAGGGTTGCTGAGCCTCGGTTAGCCCGTGTGCTGGTGGTACCCCCAAAGCTTTGAAGCCTTCCTACTGGGACTGGCTCATGATGTGCCATTGTCAGGACATTTGGGGCAGGACAAGACCTTTAAGAGGCTTGTCACCCACTTTCATTGGCCCCAAATGCGCAAGAGTTTAGATACTCATTGCAGGACCTGTCAGACTTGACAGGCAAGTGGAAAGAGTGGGAGGAAGCAGAAGGCTCCTCTTCAGCCATTCCCTGTGGTCAGTACCCCCTTTGAGCGGGTGGGGATTGACATTGTGGGGCCACTGGACCCCAAGACAACCATGGGAAACAGGTTCATCCTGGTCTTGGTGGACCCTGCCACCGGGTACCCAGAAGCCATAACTCTGATGACAGTGACGGCCCCCGTGGTGGGACAAGCACTGCTGGGAATTTTCTCACAAGTAGGATTCCCTAAAGAGGTTGTGTCTGACCGGGGAACCAACTTCATTTCTAGGTACGTGAAGTCCCTGTGGCAGGAATGTGGGGTAACTTACAAGTTCACCACTCCTTACCACCTCCAAGGAAATGGGTTGGTTGAAAGGTTCAAACGAACCCAAAAGGGCATGATTATGGGTCTTGAGGAACCCAAGAGGTGTAAGTGGGACGTCCTCTTACCATGCCTGTTCTTTGCATACCGGGAGGTGCCACAGAAATCTCTAGGGTTCAGTCCCTTTGAGCTTCTCTATGGGCACAAGTCAGAGGACCTCTGAGTCTGGTCAAGGAAGGCTGGGAGCAATCTCCCAGGAAACCTCCCCAGGATATATATATCTACATGCTGGCCTTCAGGAACCTGACTAGGTGTTTCAGGCAACTCGCTGAGGCGAATCTGGAAGCCAGCCAGGAGGAGATGAAGCGGTGGTACGACCAGAATGCCACTCTGGTAGAGCTTCAACCTGGTTGGAAAGTGTGGGTCATGGCCCCAGTGGAGCTTTGTGCGCTCCAGGATAAGTGGACCGGACCATTTGAGGTTGTGGAGCGCAAGAGTCCAGTTACCTACTTGGTGGACTTGTGGTCTCCCAGGAACCCCCTGAGGGTCCTGCATGTTAACCGCCTCAAGCCCTACTTAGAGAGGTCTGAAGTGGGCATGCTCTTGGCGACAGATGCTGGGATGAAAGGGGAGACTGAGCCTCTTCCTGACCTCCTGGCGGCCACAGAGCAATATGGGTCAGTGGATGGTGTTAACCTCTCTTCCACCCTGACCCCTGAGCAACAGAATGACTGCCGCCAGTTGCTGGGACAGTTTTCTGATCTGTTCTCCCTGGTTCCTAGTATCACAGATTGGTGTGTCCATGATGTGGATACAGGAGGCAGCTTACCTGTGAAGCACAAATCTTAGAGGGTAACTGACAGGGTGAGGGCTTGCATCAAAGAGGAGGTCTCAAAGATGCTTGTACTAGGGGTGATTGAGTCCTCCAGCAGTCCTTGGGCCAGCCCAGTGTTCTTGGTCCCGAAGGCTGCGGCGCCGGGTGCCACACCCGAACTCCGTTTCTGTTTGGACTACCAAGGGCTCAATTCGGTCACGAAGACCGACGCGCACCCCATCCCCAGAGCTGATGAGCACATTGGTCGGTTAGGGGCTGCACGGTACCTCAGCACGTTTGACTTGACGTCTGGGTATTGGCAGATCGCCTTGACTGATGGGGCAAAGGAGAGGTCAGCATTCTCCACACCAGATGGGCATTTCCAGTTCCGTGTTATGCCCTTTGGGATGAAGAATGCCCCTGCCACCTTTCAGAGGTTGGTCAACCAGGTGTTGGTTGTACTGGATGAGTTCAGTGCCACCTACCTGGATGACATCGCAGTGTTCAGTGTCACTTGGGAGGAACATCTGCGCCACCTCTGGGAAGGTTTGTTGGCACTGCGGAAGGCAGGCCTCACGATCAAGGCGAGTAAGTGCCAGATCGGGCAGGGTTCTGTGGTGTACTTGGGACACCAAGTTGGGAGCGGCCAGGTGAAGCCCCGACAACCCAAGATTGAAACCATCCTGGCTTAGGAACCCCCCAAAACCCAGACAGAGGTGAGGGCCTTCTTAGGACTCACAGGGTACTACAGGAGGTTTGTCAAGGGGTATGGCAACATGGTTGCACCCTTGACAGAGCTGACTTCCAAGAAGAAGCCCAAGAAAGTGATTTGGACTGACACCTGTCAGAAAGCTTTTGAGGCCCTGAAAGCTGCCATGTGAACGGTGCCCGTGCTCCTGGCACCCAACTTCTCCAAAGAGTTCATCGTTCAAACAGAAGCTTCAGAGCATGGTGTGGGGGCTGTTTTGTCACAGATGAATGAAGAGGGCCTAGATCAACCTGAAGCCTTCATCAGTAGGAGGTTACTTCCACAGGAACAGAGGTGGAGTGCTATTGAGCATGAGGCATTTGCTGTGGTCTGGGCACTGAAGAAGCTGAGACCATACCTGTTTGGGACTCACTTCCAGGTTCAGACAGACCACGGGCCCCTCAGATGGTTGATGCAGATGAGGGGTGAGAATCCAAAGCTGTTGAGGTGGTCCATTTCCCAACAGGGTATGGACTTCACGGTGGAACAACGCCCTGGTACAGAACACGCCAATGCTGATGGTCTGTCCAGATTTTTCCGCCTTAGTGATGAGAACTACCAGGAGGTAGGGTAGTTCTCCCGCACTCTTCAGCTGGAGGGGACACGTTTTAGACCTGGCACCATTGGCGTGGGTCTCCCTTCCATTTTTGCTGTTGCCTCATGTGTTTTTGCTGATGTTAGATGCTTTGGGCACTGTGCCACTGCTGTCCAGTGCCACAGTGCGAGTGCTCCCTACTGTAAAATGATGTATTGATTAGTGGTTCCATGATTGGATGTTTGGTTTACTGTCAGACCCTAGTACAGTGCACTGAGTGTGCCCAGGGCGTGTAAATCTAAATGCTGCTAGTGGGCTTGCAGCACTGGTTGTGCCACCCACAGAAGCGGCCTTGTAAAATGTGTCTAAGGTCTGCCATTGCAGAGCATGCGTGCAGTCTGGTGCTGTTATGCTGACTGGGCAAGTGTACCCCCTTGCCAGTCCCTAAACCTTCCCTTTTCTACATGTTAGTCACCCCTATGGTAGGCCCAAGGGCAGGGTGCATTGTAAGTATAAGGTAGGACAAGCCCTGATGTGTGTGGCATATGTCCTAATAGTGAATTACAGCCATTTTCGTTTTTCACTATTGCAAGGCTACCTGTTCTTCATAGGCCAGAATGGGCTGTTAGAATTATTACACTTTATAATCCTAGCAAACCCAGAGAACATGGTAGAAATTCGAGTGTAGTATGCCTGGACTCAGAATAATAAAATACATCTTTTAGTAAAGTTTATTTTAATATTCTGTTTGCAAATACCACTTTTAGAAAATAGGTATTTGCTTGTCTAACCATTTGAGCCTGCCTCTGCGAGGTTGTGTATTCCTTGTCTGGGTTTGTGTGTGACAGGGCTGGGGAATTCCAGGAGACAGGCTAGGGCAGCCCGGTGGTGAATAGGGAGATCTGCATCTAGATGGGAGGGAGGAGTTGCACCTGGGACCTTAATAGGGCTGGGCCTTCCCTCTACAATGCTGGCTCCACCCTCTGTGGTGTGTCTGATGTCTCTGCCCTGCACACTGAAAGAAGAGAAGGAAGACTGTCAACAAAGTGCTCCTGGACTGTACTTGCCTTCCACAATGCTGGCTCCACCTCCTGTGGGCCATCTGATGTGCCTGCCCTGCGTGGTGAAAGGAAAGGAGAAGTCTGGTAAACAGAGTACTTCAGAACTGGCTTGAACTGGGCACAGGCCCCTCTCCCCTCAGAGAACAAAGGATTTAGGGGTATATGTATTGGGACCCTGATCCCATGAAATTAGATCACTTCTGGACTCTAATGAGGAGAAGGAACCTGAAGAAACTGAGGAGAGACTATTCCCAAGCTGAAGTGCTGCTTGGGGGATTGGCCTGCAGTGGTTGCCTGGCTGCCAAAGAGAGGAGAAAGAAATTTGGACTTTCCTTTCAACTTGTACAAAGATCTCCAGGGGCTTGGAAGAGAGCTTGCCCCCTGACCGAAGTCCCAGGACCAGTGGACTTCACCAGCCTTTGTGAATTGCTGCTGGAAACAAGTGGCTACAGAGGCAGGGAGCTGTGATCGACTCTCACGACCGGCCCGGTGTCCTGTAGGCCCCGCACTAAGCAACGTCCGCCTCGAACAACGCAAGCTCTACGCTCACTGACTCAGTCTCAACGCAGTCAACGAGCCTTAGCCGGCACCGCAACTGGAAGGACACCGCGACGTGCAACTCCTTGCTAAACCAAATCGAACTGGTCTGACTGATGCGGTCACTGCTGCTCACTTCGAGTGCTGTGACCGCACCGGAGTAGGGCACTGCCTCGCACACTTTGTGACGCACCGCCTGACTCGCACCGCTATCCAGAGTGACCGACGCCAGCTCCCGAACTCTGGCTCTGTCACTGCACCATAAAACTGGAAACACCGCAATGAGCAACGTCCGCCTCAAACAACGCAAGCTCTGAGCTCACCGACTCCGTCTCGCCGCCGCCAACAAGCCGTAGCCTGCACCACGACTGGAAGGACACCGTGACCTGCCATGCTTTCTTTCTCTACACCCCAACGAACCCCGGAACCGGCTCGCACATCTGTGCCGGCCGCCTCAAGGAAAAGGTACTGTGACTGAGTCTGTCGACATTTAAGTGGGCCTGGACCGCCCCGGTCCCCTGGATTTGTTAGAATCTGTGTTTCAGCAACGCTGTAGCTGGACAAGGCTACCGACTCGCACAGAACCTTGAATTAAACCTTTTTAACCTGAACTCTTGAAACTTAACAGTACTGTGGATTATTTTTGTCGTTTTATTGGTCTTGTGATAACACTATATAAAGTATACTTCTTTTTTATACAAAAACCTGTGTGGTGTCCTTTGGTAGTGTTGTCACTGGGTTACTGTATGTGGTCACAACTGCTTAACCTACATCGCATCTGAAATAAGCCTTGACTGCTCGCGCCACACCGCCTAGAGGGTGAGCAGGGGTTATTTTGAGAGAGTAATTACCTTTCCCTGACTAGAGGAGAGGGTCCCTGCATGTCACAAGTACCCACCTGTGCCAACCAGAGATCCCCAATTCTAACACTGGATAATAATATGGGAGGACTGCTCAGCAACTGAGTACTCTTGCTGGAAGAAACAAGAAGAAGAAGACTGCCCTGCTGAACCCCTGATCTGCACCAAGATGACTGTACTGCACCTGCTGCACACTTTGGGTTTCTCTAAAAGAATGACTTTGCCTTGCTTTGAAAGTTTAAGGAGTGAACTTCCTGAGAGCAACAGGTTAAAAGTGCTTCACCTGCGTCATCGCCACCAAAAAGAACCTAACTGACTAGCTTCACCTGGACTTTAAAGGATTTGGCCAGGTGCATTGTGGGTCTTGTAGTCTCAAATACACAAAGAGCAACTCAGAGCTTCTGGAACCTTGGATTGTGATTGTGGATACTCCAAGACCCCAAAAAGGCCTTCTGGAAAAAGATCCAGAAGTTTGAAACCATTTGGAGAATTTTCCTCAAAAAGCTCTATAAAGGGACTGACTCGGTGACGTTGAACCGCATCTTGGTCTAAGATCCAGAATTGCCCTGCTGGAGCTGCAGAGCCTTCTGTCATTGACGAGATCTCCAGAATTTCACCAAAGCTTCCCACTGAAGCATGCCACCATCGTCAACTTGCCAGCTAGCCTGCTAGGAGCCTGGCTCGACATAGAGAGAAAAAGCTCCACAAATGTGACTAAGTCAAATGATAAAATCTTGACCAGGGTCTACTGCTAATCTTATCCAACCCGGGCTCCATTGCGGTCAGCCAGAAATGTTGACTTTGTACTGGTGAAGCATGACCAGATGTCCCATTTTGGAGCTTTTGAGTTTTAGGTGCTAGAAAGTATTTAATCTTTAGAAAATTCATATCTCCTGTTTCTGACATTGAATTTTTGTTTGAGGGTGACTAGACCGTATTTGTGACTCAGTATACTCTTGGCCTTCTTGGTTCCTAACATGTTTCCAAATCCGGTAACGATGGCAGACGGACTTGAGTCCATCGGCCATTGTTACGGAAATTGGGACCATCCGCCTATATGGCAGCGGTCCTGCCCATGGAATCACAATGCGACCCCCACAGTGGCGGTCGTATTGGGCATTTTTTACCATTGAGGTGGGTGCTGCAGGCTGCAGCACCCACTGCAATGGTAAAAATGCAGGGTTTGCATTTCCCTGCACTACGTGGCAGGCAGTATGCTGTGCCTGCCACATAGTGCAGGGAAATGAAGGGGGCCCTATAGGTGTCCCCAAGTGCAGTAGGGAAGTACCCCTTCTGAAAGGGTCCCGTAATTGCCCCTGAAGTCAATCTCCACAAGCCTTTGAATGGTGGATGAACCGCCATTCTAGGCATGCAGAAATGAAGAATCCTAATATGGTGGATGGTGCCTGTTAGGCAGAAGCACCATTCTAGGCATGCTTTGCGGTTCCGCCAGGCAATCTGAATGATTGCCTGGGGCAGACCGGTGGCGGACAGAATTCCCGTTTGCCAGAAAACCACCTTCCATCATAATTTGGCAGACGGAGAATGGCTGCAATTTGGCAGTGAATCCGCCACCGGCAGGCTGCCTGTGGTGGATTCACCACGATTGTAATGAGCTCGTAACTGTTCTCTCACTGCTCATGTTCTGTATCCATTTTAAAATATTGTGCAATTTTGTTGCTTATTCAAAATACCTTGTGTCTCACTTGCGCTGTTCACCTTTTCACAAGCACTTTGTAAGCACTAAAACTTTGAATTACACTTGCATACGATGTTTTATTGCTGATATAACTAAACCTAATGTACTAAGATTTCAATAAAGAGTGTATTATCCAAACTTGGTGGTGTTTCCCATTTCTGTTTGTTTGCAATTGATATCTAATTGTCTTTTGAAAATATTACCTGTGGAGACATTGGGGCCGATTCCGATGTCGGACAGACATCGGTCAGGAGCCGTAACCGACCGACCTGCTATCATCGGTTACGGCCCTGCAAGTACGACGCGACCGAACCCTGTTCGGTCGCATTCGTATGCTTCACAATGGAAGCATGCATTCTGCGCGGAATGCATGCCTGCATTGTGTAATGCAGGGGTGCAGTTCATCTTTGCACCCTGTGGCTGGCACCCCAAGGTGCCTGCCACAGCGTGCAGATATCAACAGATGGGCCGCCATTTGGCAGCCTCCCACCCATGGGGGCCCTGCTGGGGACCTCCAGAGACAGTTTCCGACTGCCTTTTCGTGCCGGAAACACCGGCACAAAAAGGCAGTGAAAAACTGCCATTGTACTCCCTTGGTCGTAAAGAGGCAACCGGGGGAGTACTCTCCGAGCCCGTCGTGAGCCATCCAGAAATCCTAGTCGGATTCCATTCTGACAGAGCCCATCAGAATGGCTCAGTCGGAAAGGAATCCGGCCAGCACATTGCGATGCGGTTGGAAGGGCTCGGAACATGGTTCGGAGCCCTTCCGACCGGAATCGAATTCGGCCCCATTATCATTTGTTACCAGATTCATACAGGTCTCAACTGGGTTTATGGGTGTTCTCCCGTTTTTCTTGATACTATTAAGATTTTGAGCACTTCTACTCACTTCCAGTGTTGGCACAGTGTGCTGCCTAGTTTTGATGCAGGCACCCTTGCTCCCTTGTGCAAGGGTGCATGTATTATGAGCAGGATTGTTTTTGTGCAGGAAATGATACCTTCCTGCACAAAAATAATCCTTAGAGGAATATTCTTCCTTCGATATCTGCTGCAGAATGCAGTACACATGGACAGAGGAAGTAACAATAAAAATCAAAAATATTTATCCTTGTTATGCCTCTAACAGGTTGGTGCACCACTTTGGCGTAAACCCAGGGTTAAAAGCCTTTATAAATCTGGTTTTGCATCAAAATACATGCATGGATGGATGGGAACGTCCATGCTCCACCCATGTAATGCCTATCCGACAAAAAGTACTGTAAAGCAGCGCTATGTGTGGCATTGTTTTACTTTGTATTTACTAAACCATGCAAAGCCATGCAAGTCAACTTTGCATGGCTTAATGAATGCCTAAAAGGATTTTGCTTCGGGATGTGTCACAAAAGTGATAGAGTCCAACATAAAACCTTTGTAAATATGGGGCAGGACATATTAAGTGTTGCCGTTTGTAGGCCTCAGGTTCAGACATCCTTCACAGACCAGCATCACAGCACACAGCTCAGACACAATACAGAACAAATACGCAAATTAATATTAACTTCATTATTGTAATGCAATTTTTTTAAAGAATCGTTACAATTTTCTGAACACGCTTCTCAGCAATCCCCAAGTAAACTATAGTCTGTGTTTGTTATTGAAAACGAACAACTCTATCACTGGAGCTTTAAGACTGCAGCACCTGTGCCTTCAGTTTCAGCACAAATACACAGCAACAACGATTTGGCACACATTTACAAAACCTGTCCTGGCTAAGATCATCCCTCCTATGGAGTTAATGGAGGATGGATAGGCGCATACAGGGTAAATAATAGCTGTATGTTCTGCCTGCTTCTTTAAAGCTTCACTGGAAGCATAACACTCAATGACATGAGAATATGCGAAGAGTGGAAAATACCGTTTTGTTTTTCATCTGAAATGTGAGCAAAATATCTTGCTTTCAAAAAAGGCTCTAACAAGTATTCGGCATTTTACTGTTCTGGAGAGATACATCTCTAGCTACACACGCATACAGCAGGTACTAGAGGAAGAGGGCAAGAAAAGCGGACAGAGAGCGAGAGAAAGACACAGGGACAGTGTATGATAGGCAGCGAAAATGACATAGGGATAAGGAGAGAGAAACTAAAAGAAAGAGAGTGAATTCACTACCTCATTTTGCCATCAATAGCTAGGGGCTTTATTATAAGTCTGGAGGTCAGCAAACTGCCAGACTTGTGGGCGCGGGGTAGTTGTGGTTTTCAGAGATCCTGGCAGTGGTCTTCGGGCCGCAATATGCTTGGTGGGGCTATTACGAGTTTCCTCACCACCACACTTTTCATGGCGGTGTGACCGCCATGAAAGTGTGGTGGTGAGGAAACAAAGGGGACCCTATAGGACCCACCGGTGCCTCATGCCATGTGGATGCCCACAGTGCATGCACACCAGTACCTGCATGGCATGGACTGCTGCAGTCCCGCATGCAGTCCCGCATACTGTGTAGAAACTGCCTTTGACATTCCCATCTCGGTGCCTATAGGCACCGCCCTGGGAACGGCAAAGAACTGCCCGCCAGACAGGAGGATCTGGCAGGCGGTTCATACAACATGGGTTTGGTCTTGCAGGAGCGGGGCGGTCCTGCTCCCACACCGCCAAACACTTAATAAGACACTTAGCCCATACATATGAAGGAAAGAGTGGCAAAACCGTCACTTTATCTCGCACAGCACTACAAGTAAGAAATTTCACAGACAGCTTCCACTGCCTGAATTGATAAGACCTCCTTTCAAGATTTGCAGAAGTGGTCACACCCCATTAATAAATACTCTTGTGAGTCTGAAGGAAGGTGGCAGGATGCTCCTTTATGTCTCTTTTACCTTATAATTAGCAAGGATTTACACTTTTGAGAATGTGAATCAAACACCCAAACTGCTACTCACAATGAGGCAGATTTACGTTGCCTGACGCATTTCTGCAAATCGGCAGGGATGCGCCAGAAAAGATACGGCACGCAAGTTC
Source organism: Lissotriton helveticus (assembly GCF_964261635.1). NCBI lineage: Eukaryota > Metazoa > Chordata > Amphibia > Caudata > Salamandridae > Lissotriton > Lissotriton helveticus. The sequence goes on from NC_136067.1 coordinate 541,353,078, forward strand.
ATCCTTGCGCCACCCATGATGTGCCGCATTTACAATGCGGCGCACCATGGCACAGGAATGAACAGATGCATGTCGCATCTTGGGCGTAAAGTTCCCGCAGTGCTGAAGTTGTGTTGTGTGCGGCACGCAACTCCAGCACTTTTCCAACTTGCCCTATCTTTAACGTGGTGCGTCAAGCCTTACGCCTGCTTCAAGCTGGCGCAGGGTTTTGACGCATCAGCGTTGGGAAAGTGACTCAGTGAAATCTTGTAGATTTCACGGAGTCACTTTTCAGGGGCGTTCCTGCGAAGTAACGCCCCCCCCCTGCACCGGAACGCCTACATGAAACCTGACGCAGGTTTCATGTGGCGCAGTGCCCTACACCGTGACGCATCTCCATAGATGCGTCACGTTGTAAATGCCTCGTAGCGATGCGCCACGTTTACGCCGCCTTGCGTGACGCAACAGCGGGGTAAACGTGCGCAAGGGGCTTGTAAATCTGCCCCAATGTCTTTTTGGTATGCTGTTCTTTGAATTTTTGAACTGACAGAGATTAGCACCACTGTGACTCCAGAGCTGCTGACTTTGGAGCTGAGGAACCAGGTTCGAGGTTCGGCGTGGGCTCGGCATCCTGTGATTAGGGGCAAATTACTTAATCTCTCAGTGCATGAAAAAAAATGAAAGTGTCCTTGTGTAATGTAACTGCTGCTCATCTTAAGAGCTCGAATACATTTGGGTCGAGTTCGCTACATAAAACTGCAAAGGCTAAGTTATCTGAATAACTGCCTCTTCACTGTTATAATTAGCTATATCATACCCACTCCATTTTCAGTATGTCATTCAAATATTATAATCATAGATAGAACAAAGAGTGTTTTTCATCAACATATAATTTAAGGAAAAAAACTAAAGCCGGTGACTTGTGATAATGTTTAAATTACTTACTGGTGACCAAACCTTGGCTACCCGACGCTCTCATTGCTGCGGGGGCTGAGAGAGTTTCAAATAGTTGGATAAGTAAGTATTGAGTTAAGCCAGCATCTCAGCGTTTCCTCTACTGAATGGGTTATAATACTTTCTAAGTAGAAGGAAATACTTCTGAAGAGCAATAAACACTTTTGCCAGCTCATTTCAAATTGAGAAAATACCCAAAGAAAGCACTTTTATGTGACCATCAACTATAACAGAACGTCCCCGATAGAAGGCTGACTGATAATTTCGTCATATTTCTTTTAATTTACACTAAGTGCACGTGGAGGGGGACAGCAAACAGACAGTAATACACCCTGAATAGATGGTCACAAACCACGGGGCAGATTTACAAGCCCCTTGCGCCTCATTTACGCCGCTGTTGCGTCACTTTTGTGACGCAGCGGCGGCGCAAATCCTGCTCCATGGTGCAGGGGTACTTACAACGTGACGCATCTGTGAGATGCGTCACGTTGTAATGCCCTGCACCACATGTAGGCGTTCCTGTGCAGGGGGGGGGGGCGTTCCGGCGCAGGAACGCCTCCTTAAGTGGCTGAGTGAAATCTACAAGATTTCACTCAGTCACTTTTAGGCCCATGCTGCGTCAAAACCCTGCACCTGCTTAAAGCAGGCGCAAGGATTGACGCAGCATTAACTAGATAGGGCCCCCAGAGCATTGCTGGAGCTGCGTCACTTTTACGGCACAGATGCGTGACGCATCTGTGCCGTTTTTGCACCATGGTGTGCCGCATTGTAAATGCGGCGCATGATGGCGGAGCTGTGGCGCACAATAACTGGCGCATCCCTGCTGATTTGCAGGGATGCGCCAGTTATTGTAAATATGCCCCAACATATGTTGCCTAATGTCGTTGCACCCTCATCAGGTGCTCCAAAAGGGAGAGTGAAAAACTGAGGCCAAATGAAGGTCAGACCTCTGATGCTCCCAATGATGTGTTTCTCCACTAATCAGTCTAGATAGTGCAAGTCACAGGCTAACCTTCGTGTTCCGGGTCACGCCAAGCAACAAATCCTATCATCTTCTTACTGTGGGAGCATCAGCTATCAAACATTGAATGCCTGCAACCAACTTTCTAGGAGTTTGGGGAGGTCACTCTATAGTAACCTTTCGTGTAGAAAAGGGACAGCTCATGACAAGTGTGTCCGAGGCTTAAAAACGGCTCCAAAGGAAACCAAATATTTGATATAGTGCAAAGCCATGGTCTACATTCTTTGTTTTTGTTGCTTGGAAATATTTCTGATTCTGGTCAAGACCAAGAGAACAGCTGATTTCTCTTGCTCGAAGTCTCCATTACAATAGATGCTCTTGGTACAGAGCACCTACAGACCCTCGAACGAAGCCTGTGTTCTGGCTGCTGAATGCCCTGCCAGTCTCTGTTGTAGCCATGAAACCATTTCATCAAAAGGTTTTGTGGGGTGACGGTTCTGGCGAATGTCTTTCCCTCGGTGACTGCAGTTCTTTACTACAAAAAATTATACTTCAAGAAAACCAATTAGCTATGGTAACATCTTGCATATGCGCCCTCGAAAATTGGGGTTCTGACATTCATGCCTATTTTATTGTGGCTGTTGCCATAACTAGGAAGCCTTGAAACAATAAATTAGTGAGAGACTGCAGTGGACATTCCTGAAAGCAGAAAGTACAGTTGATTTCCCCCAATCACCTGGCAGTGTGCAGGAGCAGTAAGATACTATTAGATTCCTAATAATCCTTTTATGATTTGTTTGAAAGACATCCCGGACCCAGTAGGAGTGGGTAGGTCGTGGCTGACGCGCAATCCGCAAAAATCCATTACATTTGAGCATTGCCTTATGCGTGACCTACCGGGTACTGTTGAAGCCTGGTTAGTCTAGAGAATCGGGTAGTTCCAGGTCTAAACAGGTACACTAATAGGTAGATACTTCGATTATATGAGTATGCTTCCAGGTCACCAACTTATATAGTGTAGATAGTCCTACCTCTCTGGTCCTGAAGAATCGCAGGTAGAATATACTTAGAGCGAGAAACATGTTGACCTTCACTTACCAATAGGGATGCTCTAACCTAAGACATTAAGCTTGGGAGAGCGCCTTGTTGCTTGTTTTTACTTAGGGTAGGAGACCCCCGGAATAAAATGTATTTTCCTGGTACTCTGAAGCCTATTTTAAATCACTTCCCTAGAATTCCACATCTACACAGTTCTGGCCCCTCATCCCCACTACACCACACAGGTATTGGAAAAAGATCTCCAACAAAGTGCCCCAACTACAGGGAGCCCATTGGGTATTGCACCGCCGACCCAATGAGGAGCAGCCCAGATGATGAAGCAAGACACCTGAAAGGGTGTGTGAGGGCATTACAATCCAATATATGGCTCCCCAACTTTAAAACCTCCCCTGGGGTTGAGTTGGTCACAGCCTCCCGGACTCTTTTACTCTATCACTGAGGAACAGCATAACTTTCATTTTGAATCCTGTAAAGACAGTAACTGTGGATTTTCATTATGTGAATTTTAAGGGTGACATGCCTGCATCTATCCACAGAAATACACAAACTCCCTGACCCTAGTGAGCCCCTTTTGAGCCTCATTAGTACTCTTCATTATTGGCTCCTATCAGCTCTATCTGGTGCTGTTGAACTCTGTTCACCATCAGCCTGCTGAAAAGAGTGTCTGCTGAAAATAATAAAGCTCCAAACTTCCAGATAAGAATAGTTGTCCTAGATATTGGAAAGCATCCCATCCAGCATATAACATTTAGAGGAGCGGCCCACCCCATAAATTATAATCATCTTATTTCTTCTTCATTACAATGACCTCACCAGTATTTTAGTTTTCAGGGAACCTTCATCCGATGTGGTATTGGTTTCCTCTCACCTGGGAAGCTTTGAGGTCCATTAAGGAGGCTCATTCTAAAAATAGCTTTCTTGACCTGTGTTAAACTCCAACCCCGATCCAGTTAGATACAGTCGCAATTTGGATCAATGTTGATCCTGGTCACTTTGAAAAGACTCGGACAGACAATTATGTCCTCATTTAGGGAAGAACAATAACAGAGAGTTCACCAAAAATTGGTTGATTACCTGCACCTCTCATACAGTTCTTAAGGTATGAGTGTCCTAATAATGAAACTTGAGGAGGAGGATGAGTCATCAGTGGAGATTGCTCCACCTCTTTCATCGGCTCCACCATTGACCATGGTTAACATCATCAGACGTTATATTAGATCCGTTGTCCACCCTAGGACGACCTGTCTGTTTACATCCCGGGCAGAGTTAACTCTATGAATGACCACCACTGAAACATTATGGGCCGTACATTATTTCTGCTTTCAATTGCATTGTTTACTTGAGTTGCTGTTACTTCCACCACCTTACACTGCCATAACACTAAGGGGCTCATTACGATGGTGGGCAGACTTGGTCTGTCCGCCACTGTAGCGGTTTTTGGGTCTGACCGCCATGCTTGCGGTGGTCTCGCACATACAATTATGATGGGACCGCCACTGCTATGGTTGGATTCCGCATCTTTACCATTGCGGCAGTGGCTGCTGACAGCAGCACCGCCGCGATGTTAAAAAGAGAATGTTGTGCATTTCACTGCACTACGTGGCAGCCACTACACTGTGCCCCCCCCCCAAGTGCACCCACACCTCCTTTCAACAAAAGGGGGCCCACAACGCGCCCCTGAAGACATTCTCCACCAGCCTTTCAATGGCAGTTCAACCGCCACAGAAAGGCTGGCTCCTGCCAGAATCATAATTGTGCCGTCGGAGCAGGCTAGGCTCCGCAGCCATTGTGAGCATGCTGACCGCTCCGCCAGGCAACCGTGACGATTGGTACCGGTGGAAAAGTGGCGGATGGACTTCCCGTCCGGCGCAATACTCACCACCATCATAATGTGGCAGGGGGTAAATCTCATGACGTTGGCGGAACGATCGCCACCGCCGGCCCGTCAGTGGATTTTTTTCCGCCATCGTAATGAGCCCCTAAGTATTAAGTTTGTCCCACAGTTTGAAAGGGTGAGTTTCGGAAATTGGGTTAATGGTTGAGAGAGGTGAAACCCTACTCAATCAGCAACCACAATCTCTTTCAGGGTGAACCACAAGCAAATCCTAAGTTAACCTGTGCTTAACCCTCTAGTAGCTTGGCACAAAGTAGTCAGGCTTCAATTAGATGTAATGAGAAAAATATTTATGCCGCTCTTCAAAGAATAATAAAGTGAAAACACAACACAAGAAAAGTCCCACATCAATTTAGAACCATAGAGTAAGATATAATGGATTATTGGACAAAGAAACTACAAAAACCCAATCAGTAAAACCAGAGATATACAATTTAAAATATTTATGTAACAATTGTGCATAGCAGCACAAAGCGCCATCTTTAGTTATCCAGTTGTGTGGGACCGGGGCAAAGCCACAAATTCAGGCTGACAGCAATAAAGCACAGGCTGGCTACAGGTACCAAAGTAGGCCCGCTGAACTAAAGTAAGTTAAATCCTGGTTGTAGGGCAATGTGAATTCCTACGTCAAGGAAGTGTTGCGCAGCAAAGGTGATGAGACGTTCTTGTGTGGAGATGCATCATGCATTGGCGGTTCTGAGAGAGTTGAGGAGGCGATGCAAGCTTCATGTGTGGAGATGCATTGCGCAGTGGTGGTTCCAAAAACGTGCGGTGGTGTTATGTCCTGCATAGAGATGCGTTGCGCTGCGCTAGTTTCAAGGGGTTGCGGGCTATGATGCGAAGTCCTGCATTGAGTGATGCATTACTCAACAGCCCAATGGGGAGTTTTGCAAGGTGATGCGTTGTGCAGTGTCAGTTCTGCTGAAACTATAGATAGGCTGGTAGAGCACCTTCAGGCTTACTTCCAAGGGTTCAGGACTGGGGTGGCACCACTTGGGGGTAATGGACTCAAACTGGCAGTTTACAAGTGCTGGGTTAAAGGTTGTAGGAGCCTGTTCTGTCCATATGGCTTTGGGCAGGAGGCCAGCCAACTGGCCCTTTGAGGCACTCTGGTTGTCCTGGTGTCAAGATGCAGGTGATGTCATTCATGCAAGTGGCAGGGCAGGTCCAGAAGTGTACTGAAGAGATGGGTCTGATGGTCCAAAATGTATACTGAGTGTCGACTTTGAAGTAGGAGAATGTTCTGGAGTTTTCCACTCCCATAGGTGCTTGGAATTTCTTGCCTCCTTGCCCTGGCCCCAGATTGTATAGGGTCACAGTAGACTAGTGTCAAACCCTTTGTGAGTGTGCTCAAGCAGAGGCTTTGTGATGTGCAAGTGTGCTAGGTGACAGATCCTCCTACTCATCTAGGCAGAGATGGCCCATTCTGACAACACTTAGTCCCCAGCTGTCTTACTGTTTTGGAGCAATACACAAAGAGCAACTGCCAGCTACACCTGGTCATGTTACTCAGGAGTCAAGCTGCAGACTCCATATGATTGGGACCACAAAAAAAAAATGCCAACTTTCAAAAAGTGAACTTTTCTGAATTGTGACTTAAAATCGGACTTTACCATTAAAGCAGGCTTTAAATTACAATTCTTTAGACACTTAACTCGATATTCGTACCTGCTCCCAATTGAAAGTTATCATGTGTTAAATGCCTTAAGTTAACCCAATGTAATCCTATGGGAAAGTTAGGCCTTGAAGTAGTGAAAAATGGATTTAAGAGTTTTTTACTAGCAGTGCATGTAAAAGTTAAAAGTGCATCTCTAATGTTGAAATACATTGCACGCTGCCATAGGGCTGTTCAGGGCCTACCCTATGGGAGACGTACATGCAGTGCTTAATTTGAGCCCGTGTTTTCTGATGCTTGGCCCCCCAACTAAATTGTAAAAACCAAGACTTTTGAAAGTCTGCCACATGGTGGCACTGTTTGCTTAATTTACAGATCAGCACAACAACAGTGATTTATTAATACAATATACATTCAAAATGACTAATACCTGTGTCCAAAGCTATTTCTATAGCTTTGGGGGCCTGGACTGTTCTGTATTATCTCACTTCTAGAAGTATGATGGTTCGCAGTTGTGTTGGTGCTGTCACTGACAGTGATGTTAGAGGCAATGGGTGGTACAAGCTGCAGTTGCCTCCTGAGAAGGGCCTAGGCATTTATTTTTTTACAAATTAGGAACTGTTTATATGTATTAAAAAGGAATTTGTAGGCCGGGCAAAAAAAGGTCTATTTTGCCAGGTTGCATTGGTAGTTTAAAACTCCACACAGAGGCTGCAATGGCAGGCCTGAGACATGTTTAAACAGCGACCTAAGTAGGCAGTACAATGAGTGCTGCAAGCCCACCAGTAGCATTTAATTTTCAGGCCCTGGGCGCATTTGGTGCCATTTTAATAGGGATTTACAAGTACATTAACTATGCCAATTGGGTGTAAGCCAATGTTTAGAGGAGCAAGCACATGAACTTTTGCATCAGTAAGCAGTGGTAATTTGCTCAGAGTCCCGAAGATAGCGAAAACCGGAGGCTGGAATGCAAAACGATGAGGGAAACCACGCCAAGGATTTCAGGTCCAACAGTGAGAATAAAATCCTTGACTTCTTTGATTTACTTTTGTGAGATCTCCTTGATGTTGGAAATCACTCTCCTCACACAGCCTAATAGATTCTTTCTTAATATATTGAGCCAGAAGAGATAATTATCTGGAATTGGCTTGAAAAAAAGCAGATCATTGACTTTCCAGCACGATCATCAGAGAGATCCCATCACTAATTAACATTCGATATATTTAGATCTCTCGTTATAGGGAAATTCCCAGCTCATTCTTTGGAAACATTCACTGTACCGCCCTGTGCCTATCGTTGGCCTCATTGCTCTGTCAAATTTGTTATTGTTTCAATATCTCACACCTATTGTAAAGCCTAAAGATAACATCACTTGTATGGGTATATGGTCCATTTTCATCTCCATAGTTGAACCGCCATGGCTTTCGGTTACATTGCCTCATCTGAATGCTACCATTTTCTTTACGCCTTTCCTCTACTTGACTATACCTTGAGAGGAGCTTGGGGTGTGTGCAGCAATTCCAGCCGGTTAAATTTCCTCTTTGTTAAGACTTATTAAAATTAATACTCCGAATTTTGTACTCCATTGGGGAAACAAACTATATTTACTAAACCTGCTCTCTCTGACATGACTACAGCAGTTTTGGTGAAAACAATCAATTGCAGCCCACATTTCATCTTTTTAATTTTCTAAAGACAAATCCCTAACATAAAAGTTTGTTTTTAAAAACAAAAAAGAAAACAAATGGTCCTGGTTCACAGGAAGATGCTTTTTTCGAATTCCTTTGGACTGCCATGCTCTGAACTGACATTATCGACAAGACAAAATAATGAATAACATGGCGCAAGAAGGCTCTGTTAAATAGGCCCTCCCAGGCAGTGGGAATGTTTCGGCCTGTGAAGCTGTATGTGGTTCAGTCGACACAGTGCTTTCCCTGACTCAAGTCCTTCTTGGTAGACGTACATCAACCTCAAAATGGGCCAATCGACTATTCCAGTTCAGATTAAGCCATGCACCAGAGTGTTTGGCACTTTCATGGAACATTTGCCCAAAAGCTTCACTGTGGTAGGCAGATTTACAGATGTTAAATGCATATCACACCACCGAATAATATACTTCTATGCCGATTTGTACTTCAACAATTACTACTCTGAAAGATAAATCAAGAATCCCTGAAGAACACCATAGTAGGTCATCTGAAAGTCTTGCAATGAATTGCTTAAATCCATACTGCATTCCTGCTCTAATGGGTCTGGAAAGGTAAAATCATCAGGGAGAAAGGGCTATATTGTATGACGAACTTGCACTCTTTGGAATTTGGACTGATTTGGGCGCATGGAGTGATTGGACATACCTTCCAGAATCTGTTGTCAGATGAACTGTGGGTACAGCCATAAAATGTCATTAGAACAAAACTCCTGACAAATTCAGGCTTAGCTAAATATTGTTAGACATGGCATAATTGAGGCGAGTCTCCCTTCAATTTCTTACTGATTGCCTCCCTCTGTTTTGTATCTGTTTTGCTCGTTATATGCTTTGGGCACTGTGCCACTGCTATATCATGCCACAGTGCAAGTGCTACCTATGTTAAATTGATGTATTAATTAGTGACACCATGATTGGGTTATTTGATTTACTTGTCAGACCCTAATACAGTGCACCATGTGTGCCCAGGGCTTGTAAATCAAATGTTGCTGGTGGGCATGCAGCACTGGTTGTGCCACCCACAGAGGCAGCTTGTAAAGTGTGTCTCAGGGCTGCCATTGCAAGGCTTGTGTGCAGTCTGTGACTGCCATGTCGACTTGGCAAGTGCTCCCACTTGCCAGTCCCTAAACCTTCCCTATTCTTCATATCAGACACCCCTAAAGAAGGCCAAAGGGCATTGTGCATTGTAAGTATAAGGTAGGACATGTTCTGGTGTGTGTGGCATGTCCTAATAGTGGATTACACCAATTTTCATTTTTTACTATTGCAAGGCTACCTTCTCCCCATAAGCCAGAATGAGCAGTTTGGTTAGTACGTCTTATAATCCTAACTGACTCAGGGAACAGGTTAGAAATTCGAATGTAGTATGCCTGAACTCAGAATGATAAAATACATCTTTTAGTGAAGTTGGTTTTAACATTCTGTGTTTGAAAATACCACTTTTTATAAAGTAGGTATTTTCTTGCCTAACTATCCCAGCCTGCCTCTGCTAGGTTGTGTATTCCTTGTCTGGAGTTTGAGTGACAGGGGCTGGGGGTTCCAAGAGACAGGGTAAGTCAGCACAGTGCAGAATAGAGAGATCTGCATCTAGATGGAGGGAGGAGTTGCACCTGGAACCTGAATAGGGCTGTGCCTTCCCTCCAAAATGCTGGCTCCACCTCCTGCGGTGTGTCTGATGTCCCTGGCCTACACTATGACAGGAAAGAAGGAGTTTTGTCAACAAAGTGCTCCAGGACTGACCAGAACTGGTTTGGGCTAGGCAGAGGCCTCCCTGCCTTCAGAGAACAAAGAGAAAAGTGGTATAAATATGGGGACCCAAGACTTTAGATCACTTCTGGGAACAAGACAAACCTTTTGCCAAGAAGAAGAACCAAGGAAGCTACAGGAGTTTGGACTACCCCTCTGCCAGTGTGCTGTTTGCTGGGTTGGCCTGCTGTGGTCTCTTCATTGCCAAGGAAAGGAGAAGGAACTTTTAAATAATTTATCGTCTTGAAGAATATTACTACAAGGGCTTGAACTTGTGCTTGCCTCCTGCTGAAGTCTCAGGGCTACAAGACTTCACTACCAGCTCCCCTCTGAATTTCCTTGCTGGGAATTCTCTCTGCAGAAACCTGCGTGTCGCTGGGAGCTGGAAGTGCCACGCAACGAGAAGAAGCGTGTCGCAATCGCAGCTGTTGTTGTCACACCGCCGGAGAAGCGTGCCGCCGTCGCAGCTCCCGAGAATCGTGTCTTTGTCGCAGCTGTTTGCCGTCGCATCACCGGAGAAGCGTGTCGCCACCGCGAGGGTCATGGTCGCATCAACGGGTAAGCGTGTTGCAGGACCTGTCGCGGCTCCAAAGTACAGAGCTCGCATCGTCTTCACGTCGTCGCATCAAGAGCGCCATCTTATCGCATCACACCGGATCGGCGCATCGCATCGAGGCACCATCTTGTCGCATCGCAACCGAAATGCATCACGAGAATCTACGCATCACCTCCTCTCTGGTAAGGATCAAGACGCATACCCTACTCTGTGCAAGGATTGAGGCGCGACGCATCATTGCCCTGAAGCAAGGAACCAACGCATCTCCATTTCTTCAAATCTTTTGTTTGTTTTGCGTTATGCATCCAGGTACTTTGATCAGAACTTTGTCGCATTTATCACCAACTTGAATTAAGCAACTTCTCCCATCTTTAAGTCAACTTTAAGTACAGTATTGTGGATTTTTGTCGTTTGTGGTCTTGTTTTAAGTCTATATAAAGAATACTTATTTTTTATAAAACCTGTGTGGTGTCCATCTGTAGTGTTTTCACTGTATTACCGTATGTGTTCAAAAATGCTTAACACACTTCCTCTGAGATAAGCCTGTCTGCTCGTGCCAAGCTACCAAGGAGGTGAACAGGGGTTATCTAGGAGTGTAATCCCCTTATCCTGACTTAGAAGCAAGGATCCCTGTTTGGAGATTTGTGGTTTTCTGAGCATCTTCCCAACAGTTCAAAATTAACTTTTCTAATTGGAAGATACAACTCATTTGTAAATGCCTTGGAGTGTACTATATTGAGTCTCTCGAGTATAACTCTCCTCTCCAAACCCAGCCGAGGACAAAAGGAATCTAACAAGAGTAGAGAAGGGTGAAATTGTCTCTTTTTATATGCCTAATGATTTGTTTCTCCAAAATAACGCACTAATTTATACCCGTATGCACAAGCACTGTCCAGTAACACAAAGAAAGCAATTTTGATACAAACATACGTACCAACAAAATATTATTTGAAAAAAGGTACATTATTCTTCCATCGTACAAAGTCATTTAGCCTGATGGAAAGCTAGAGATTAACAGCTTAGGATTTCTAAACCCTGTGTCACAGAGGATGATGCACTTTGGGGGTGTAGCTATTCATATATAAATATAAAAGGAGACGGTAGATTGGAGGTTGATTTGCTAAAGTACATCATAAAAAAACAGTTCTTATTTTGATGTTGTTATGACCAATGCCAGGCGCAAGGTAACACTAAATGAATGGTAGTCTTTACATTTAGGGTGTCTGATAGCTATTGCATCACTCCTCTCGTTAATATTATTGGTGCTTTTATATTTTTTGGGGGGGAAAATCGAGATGCAGGAATATTTTCAGGAAGAGGTCACAGACCTGATGCGAGCTGTGAATAGGTTCTCACACTGTTCCAGTAGGAAGTCCAGCAGAAGAAGACGAGTTTTAGTGATTGTAATATGGTTGGTGTGAGTGACAAAGTAATCCTTATAGAAAATGCTTGTTGGTATTCATAGCAGCAACGAGCCCTACAACAATAAAGTATGAAATAAAAAATGTACAATGTACACACCAACCCCCAGATACATCAAGAACACTTTTTGCTATTCCTTAATAGCGAAAAATACCGAATCGCTATTAAGGAATAACAAAATGCTATTCATCAAGAAATCACGTACAAAATAGCGATTTCTAATAATTCCTTAATTGCGACTCGCAAATTGCGAGTTGCAATTAAGAAATATCTCCCAATTCATTCCAATGGGCCAAGAGGCCCATAGGAATGAATGGGAAGACAATCTCAAATTGCTAATCGCAATTAGCGATTCGCAAATTGAGACTGCGATTTCAAGGGTGCAGGGGTGTCCAAAGGACACCCTGTTGCACCCCTGAAATTGATGTGTGCACATATGTTGCGCACACACATGCCCTTAGGGCATAAGTGTTCGCAACATGAAACTTTGAAAAATGCACTTTAGCGCATTTTTCAAAGTTTGTGCTATTTACCACGTAGTTAGACTTCGCAGTAAATAGCGGCCCCAGATTGCGAATTCGCAATTTTAAAATGGTTAATGAATTACATTTAAGGAATCTCAAATTGAGATTCCTTAAATGCAGTGAATCACAATTTAGCGATTTCTAGAATTGCGATGTTTGCATTTGGGATGATGAATCCCAAATGCAAAAATAGCGCTCGCAAAGGGCCAGTTTCTCAGAATCTGGCCCTTTGCGAGCCGATTTTAGTTTGATGAATCTGGCCGTAAGTTTTATAAAAATGATGAAGAGAAAACGTATGGAGTAATTGGAAAACTAAACAATGGATTGATACATTAGATGAAAACAATTTGGTCGCATGATGGTAAATTTATAGTCAAAAATGTTCCTAGGCCATGCTAAAAAAAGAGTTGTTTGTGTTCAGAACTAACTAGCCATTTAGTCAGAAGATGAAGGGAATCGTTGTGTCTTAACCCAAAAATTGAACTATATGAGCTGCAATGAATTAAGGGGCACATGCATCAAGCTAAGCAATTGTGATTCCTTAATAGCGATTATTAAGGAATCGCTATTAAGGATTCGCAATTGCATATGCATGTAGATTTCAGACAAAAAATAGCAATTCCTACACATTTCCTAATAGCGAATCGCAAATTGCGATTCGCTCTTAGGGAATGCTTTCCCATTCATTCCAATAGGCATAGAGGCCCATAGGAATGAATTAGAAACCATTCGCAGTTTTCGATTACCAAATAGGTAATCACAAATTGCGAATGCAATTTCAAGGGTGCCAGAGGGCCAAAGGCCACCCTGATGTACCCCCCAAATTGGCATGTATGGGCACCACATGGCACTTTAAAAAATGCAATTTTGTGCATTTTTCTAAGGAATTGCAAATTACCATCAACTTGAAGTTGACGGTAATTTGCGATTCTTTAATGCAAAGTCTCATTCTGAGAATGCTTCTTGCATTGCATTTAGGGAATTCGATAATCAAAAATTTTGCGATTACCTATTTTGCGAATGGCTTCGGGCTTGATGCATCTCAAAAGGGTAATTACCGGTCTGCGAATCGACCCGTTTGCCACCGGTAAATAGCTTGATGTATGTGCCCCTAAGAATGCAAGAATTCAAGGGGTTTATGAACAAGCAGACCTAATTCTAAATCAGTTCGCTAACTATTATAAAAACGTATACACCCCAGACAACATACCTTCCAAAAACATAATAACACAATATCTTAACAAATATTTAGCAACACAAAGGGACCTAAACACAGAAGTTTCTCAACAACTAAACTCAAAAATAACTTTAACTGAAATAAAACTAGCAATCACTGCTTTACCGTTAGGAAAAGCAGTCGGAGAGGACTCTTTACCTTTGGAAATATATAAAATATGTGATCAAGAATTGCTACCACTTTTGGAAGAAGGTATTAACTCTATACTCACATCCAAGAAAGCACCAGCATCTTGGAAAATAGCTAAAATAGTCTTCTTCCTCAAAAAAGGCAAACCCGAAAAAGAGTGCGGCTCGTATCGGCCAATCTCTTTGCTTAACTCGGACGTCAAGATTTTTTCTAAGATTCTAGCTAATCGTCTTGCTCCCATCATGCCAGATATGGTTAACCTACAACAACATGGCTTTGTGATGGGGAGAGACACCACTACCCATATAAATACGGCAATTACAGCTTTCGATGTTGCTGAGACTACTCACACCCCACTCGGTATGATCATGTTAGATGCGGAAAAGGCATTTGACCGAGTGGGGTGGGAATATCTATGGGAAGTGTTTAAGAAAATGGGTATTTCCGGACCATACCTTGATTGGGTTTGCTCACTATACGACAATCCGCTGGCTAAGACTAGTTATGGGGGAAAAGACTCAGCCAACGTCAAGATAGGAAGAGGTACAAGGCAAGGCTGTCCTCTCTCCCCATTACTTTTTGCTCTCTCGTTAGAACCTTTTTTAAATGCACTAATGGAACAGGTTAATATCACTCCAGTATACCACGGCGAAAAGATCCTCAAATTAACAGCTTTTGCTGATGATATTGCGATATATACAACAGACATAAATAAGGCAATACCTGAAATAATTGAAGAAGCGACAAAATTCGGCAATGTATCAGGATACAAATTGAATGTGAGCAAAACACAAATTATTGCTAATTATCCCCCAGAAGAACCTATATATGATATATGCCAAAATGCTACTTATTTAGGAATTAAATTAGCTGCCAATGTTGAGAGCATATTAAATATGAATTATGAATCTTCATTAAAAGAAATTGCTTTAACTCTCAAAAAGTGGCATAAGATACCACTCAGCTTAGTAGGGCGACTTAATTTGATAAAAATGAAGATACTACCTAAAATACTCTATCTATCTAGGGCTATACCTTTACAACCTAATAAACTTTTTTTTTAAAAACTAGATGGCATATGTAGCAGTTTCTTATGGGGGTTTAAGAAAGCTCGTAGGGCTATAAAATTTCTGGAATTACCAATAGCAAAAGGCGGTCTCACTTTTCCTGATTTTAATTTGTACTTTTTAGCAACTTTCTTTCGTCGAATAAGAAGCTTAATGAAAAACGAAAGTCCTCTATTTTTCCATCAATACATGTTGGGGCCAGATAGTAACCAATTCTTGTTTCGCGTGCATGATCCGAACTATTTCAAGCGCGTTAAATTTAAGACGGCTAAACATATTAAAAAAATCTGGGATCAAATCTTGTCTATTGATAAAAGCACCATTTTTAATGCTGAACTTAGACTCTGGAACAATCTAGGTCTTCCTGGTATTTTTTCAGACGGGACAGGAAACCGCTGGATCAGACACGGTATTAATACACTGGGAGATCTCTATGATTCTAAAGGAATTTTAGATTTTGAAAGACTGAAACTAACAAATGGTCTAACAAACGATATGTACTTTAAATACATGCAAATAAGAGACTTCTTCGTTTGTAAAATTAAAATAACTGAAATAACTCAGTCGGACGTATTAGCGTGTCTATATTCAGAAAAAAACAAATCATTAATTAGCTTGGGCTATCAACATCTAGCTAACGGCAAGTGTGACGACACAATCAAAATTGCAACTAAATGGTCTGGTAGACTTAATATGGAAATTAATCCTACACAGATTGCAGCGGCATTATCCCACATAAACACTATAGTACACTCTTCCAATCTTAGACTACAACTCTATAGAACAATCACACAATTATACTACACACCACAAAGAATATCCACTTGGACTCAGAGGAATTCAGCAACTGATAAAAATAAATGTCCAAAATGCGATCCATACGCAGCCGGATTAGAACATATGCTGTTTTCTTGCCCGAAATTATCTATATATTGGAAAGGGATAATGGAGGTCTTAAAACATAAACAAATCACAACTCCGGTGCTTTCTGCATACTTTGTCCTTTTAGATATCCAAGAAACTAACTGTTTGAATAAGGACCTTTTAACTATACATTTGCATGTGCTACATTAGTTATAGCTAGAACATGGATATCTAAGGATCCTCCTAATGTTTCAGAATGGTGCGCTCTGGTCAGCGAAATAAGAATCATGGTACTTACATTAGCGAAACATAGAGGCCCAAAAGCTTTTAAGAAAAAGGAAAAGATATGGAAACACTTTTTTGAACCTTAAAATGTTTCTTATCTGTGACTATCTACTGTGACTATCTACTGTTAGTCTAGCACAATATACAACTATTTAATATGTACAGTATAGCTTCCCCTTTTGTTTTGTTTCTCTTTTTTCTGTTGCTTGTTTGATAGCTAAAGATTTACTTTATATTCTGGTATACTATTGATATGTGAACTGAAGTGTTATTTTTTTCTCTTCTTGCAATAATAAATATATTTGAAAATGGGAGAATGCTAAATTACTTCTCCCAAGATGTTTACAAGTGGTGATACGGCTAATGCATAGTGTGTGGAGAAGCGTGGCTCAATGTTTGGAGCGGCAGATCCAGATGCAGAGGTCTGGCCTGGGACCAGGGTTCAATTCCTGCCTCGGCGGCTCTTTGACTCAATTTCCCCGGACCTGATAATTCTCACCTTGGTGCCTAGTCCAATCATGGTTCTCACTCTATGACTCTAGGCAATAGCTTGCTTAATCTCCACAATGGCCCCAGCAGTGCTTGGATGCCTGGCTTCAACTTGGGGGTGCACAGGAGTGGACATTTCACAGGAAAGCCAGGATGGGTTCCAGAGCGGTATGAATACAGCGCTACAAGATCTCTGGGTAGAAGTGCGCTATATACATACAAACACATTTACATTTACATTTTCCTTGATGCACACTTGATGCACAGTCAATCCATATGACTATGGCCATCCTTCTGAAATTCCTTTTTAGCTGTTCAGGGCTGACCTGGGGCAGGTCCTATAGCAAACAACTGAAATGATACACATGTGCTGAGAAAAAAATCCCAGTGCTGCAAAACCACTGATTTTTCCAATGACAAACTCCAGTTTTGGAAGTTTGCTATTGTTAGACCTGTCAGCCTTAGGGTGGTCTGCCCCAAGAACGTTTTGTCTTCCACCTCTATTTTTGCTGATCTCGTTTTTGCTGGCCTTAGTACTTTGCACACTTTAGCCTTGCTAACCAGTACTGAAGTGCATCTGCTCCCTCCTTAAAAATAGGTAACATTGGCTTATACCAAATTGTCATATTCAATTTGCTTGTAAGTCCCTTATAAAGTGGTACTACATGAGTCCAGAACATGCAAATTAAATGCTACTCGTGGGCCTACAGCACTGATCGTGCCACCCACTTTCGTAGCCATTTAAACATGTCTCAGGCCTGCCATTGCTGCCTGTGTGTTTGCAGTTTTCAGTTTTAAGCTGCCATTTCGGCCTTGCAAAGTAAACCCTTTACGAGGCCCAAATCTTCCTTTTTAATACATATAAGTAACTCCTATGGTAGCCTCTGGACACCACAGAAGGCAATGTATTTAAAAGTTAGGACATGTACTTTTATGTTTTACATGTACTGGTAGTAAACAGGTTTTAAATTAGTTTTTCATTACTGCAATCCCTACTTTTCCCAAAGGATAACATTGGAGTTGCCTCATTACATTTTATAAGGGTAATATTCAAATGGGAATATGTAACTAATTGATGTTTGGTGTATCTGGAGTCCTAATTTAAAAGCCTAACGTAAGGTGAAGTCAGATTTTAAATTACAGTTTTCAAAATCCTTCTCTAGAAATGTGTAATTTCCCTGCCTGTAAGCCGTCTCTGGTCACATTGTTGGGTGTAGCTGATTGTTGGCCTCTGTGTATTCCTCCTAGACAGCCACGCACAATCGGAAGCTTATGTGTGCCTGGATGGGCCATCACTGGCAGGATGGGAGGTAGTAGCTGGGAACAGCCCCACTTACACCTGAATAGGCTGCGTCCTGTCTCCACACAAAGGGCTGGAAACCCCCTGTAAGTAGTCTGGACCCAGGACAGGAAAGACAGGATGTTTGTGACTTCAACGGTAAATCTCTATAATGTTTTCCTCCTCTTCAAAGGCACAACTGGGTATAAATACTGAACGTCAGAACCCAGCACTTCAGTACACTTCAGAATCCTCCACTTCAGTACACGTCTGGACCTGTGGATACTCGCCCAGAAAGAAGGATTGCTGTGTTGCTGAAGGGCTGCCACTCTGCTGAATTGCACTCTGCTAGACTACTGTCTTGCTGTGCTGCTGCTTTACGCTGCCGAATTGCTGCCTGCTGCCCTCTGCCTATGTGAGAAGGACTGGGCCAACATCACTTGAACCAAGAACCCCAGAGTGACTCCAAGGGCTATTTGGGTGGCTTCCTAATTTTAGCTTCAAGGTCAGAAGGCTCCAATAACATTGCACCTGGACTCTGTCAACTGTGAGTCTACCCTGCCATATTGTGATACCCCAGTCCTGGACCCTTGTAAGTAGGCCTAAGTTGCTCAATCAGCTTCTGTTAACCCATCAGAACCAAAGTGTTCCCTCTGCTGTATAGTGCAACTCCGAGCAGCACTGATGAAACACCGCTGCTGCATGGATCCGAACTGACGCAAGGACCCGCATCACATTGCAGCCTGTCACCACTATGGAACCGCTGGTGTGCTATGCATCCTTGGCACAGACCCTCACATCCCTCATCGACTTCAGCCTTGATGATGAGGCCAGATGCCACATCACAGCCTTGCAGCTCCACAGAATTGAAGCTCCACCTCGGCTGCATGACGTATCCCCACCTCTGCATCACAAGCCATCTTTGAATGGATCTGTGACGACAATGCAAGAGAACCTCACAGCGCAGCCTTACTGCATCTTGAACTAATGCATTGCTTCGGCTGCACAACGCATCTGCGACACAAATCTTCGCAAGGCTCTGCCCACCAGGATTGAAGGTACTTTGCTCAGCAGGTCTAACTGGGTCCCTGTAGCTGGCCCATGCTAACTTGCAGTTGGCCTGAACTTGTACCTTTGTCTTAGTCCGCGTAACCAGATATCCACAGTTGGTGCTTTACGCCTCTTGGCTCTATTTTTACTATAACTGTTAAATTGGAATAATCTCCAGTTCTACTGATTCAAGTTTTATCATTTCGATCTTGTTTTATTTATTAAATCTTTCCCCGTGACCCGTGGTGTTCGTCAGGGCTGTGTCCTGGCCCCAACACTCTTCCTGCTATTCATCGATCAAGTGGTCAAATTTTTTGCAGACACTCCCACTGACGCCCCTTTGTTGGCATGGTCGAGGTTTCCAATGCTTATCTTTGCTGACGAAACTCTACTCCTCTAAAAAACTCGCAGTGGTCTGCAGCGGGCGCTGGACCGCTTTGAGGAGTTCTCTGCCATCAACGACCTTAAGGTAAACGTTGGTAAAACCAAGTTTATGGTTCTTAACAGGAGGCATCTTGTCCGGAGCTCCGTAAGTTTGAGTGGAGTCAACTTGGAACAAGTTGAAACCATGACGTACTTGGGGGTCACCTTGGACCGTCGGCTGGGTTGGAAAGATCAGGTTAGCGCCCAACAGCTTAAACTTGCCCGACTCACTGGTTGCCTTCTGAGTGAGCAAAGGAGGTCAATTACTAAACGGGTTACCCCAGCATTAAAAATCTACGACACCAAGATCAACACCGCAATTCTATATGGTGCTGATCTCTGGGGTTATACTGATCTCTCCAGCCTATTCAGAACCCAGTGTAAGTTCCTAAGGGGCTTGATTGGGTTACCCCAATCATCACCTTCTATACCCCTATGTTTGGACATGGGATGCAACCCTATCAATGAGATGGCAAGATTTAGACTGGTGGCCTTTTGGAGGCGCTTATGGACATCCCCTGACCTTACCCTTTTTGCTAAGGAGCTGGCCGAAGTTAGGTCAATTGGGGGATCTGGGAGAATCCCTTGGTTAAAAAGCGTAAAAACCATCCTGATTGAAATGGGACTAGAACATCTATGGACTTCTCCAAGCACCAAGGCTTTTCCATCCAAACAGGATTTCAAGGCATTGTACTGGGCCTCGGTCCGTTTACTGTTAATAACGGCCTTCTGCTCTGTTGGTCTTACGGGAAGGTTCCTGACTACTAAGTTGGATCCCTCCCGTGAGACCTACTGGGACATCATTACCAAACCGTTGGACAAGAAACTTTACCATCAGTTTCGGGTAGGATCATTGCCTTTGAATTCCTTTATAAAAAAATGGGCTAACGGAGCAACTGAATTCTGTAGTTGGTGCACAAGTCATAAAGAAACTGAGGGTCATTTCCTGTTCGCCTGCCCGATCTACTCTGCGCCTCGTACAAAATGGCTAAAACCTTTGTTTCAGCACCTCCCTTACAGAAGGTCCTCGGAGGCTATTCAGGTTTTAAAAACCAATACCACAGAGATGATTGTGGTGAGTATAGCCAAATTCCTAGGCTGGGCCTGGGCCATTAGGGCAAGAAGCAGACAACCTATTAGGGCCTCTTAATTCTCTCATAAAGGCAAACCCACACCTCTTCTAACTAAACTCAGAAAAATTGTATATAGTATGAGGTATGTTTCTTGTATCTTTTGTCTCTCTTCAAATTTTAATATGCTATGTTCAGGTTTGTCTTGTATTTCTGTATGTTTAATAACTTTTTAAGATAATGGTGTTGTGATTTGTAAAGGAATAATGTTATTATAATGAAATGTGTTTAAATATTGTCTTTTATGATTTTGATATCGAAATAAAGACTTTAAAACCTGAAACCTGAACCTGACTGTCTTTTCCTAACTCTGTTGTGAACTTCTTTTGTGGTGTATCTTCACTGTGTTACTGTTTGAAGTGATTTACAAATACTTTATACATTCCCTCGGAGTTAAGCTTGACTGCTCTGTGCCAAGCTACAGGAGGGTTGAGCACAGGCTAGTATGGGATTTGCTTTTGACTTAATTCTGAAGAGAAATGAGCTTGCTGCTTGAGAAATTTTTCACCTCCCTCAAAGAGTAACCTAGTTTCTTACAGCTACTGAAAAATTAAAAACTTTGTTGAGCAGGTGCATCAAACATGGACTCTGTTTCACAAAGATGGTGTTTAAGATGTAAGTGCCAGTGGATCAGGCTCTTTTTGAACATAGTTCAAGAGAGTTCATGACACTAGGGGGTCCATTATGATGTCGGGCGGATTTCCACCGCCAGGCTGGCAGTGGCTACCGCCAGCCTGGCGGAGGAAATCCGCCCGACATCATCAGCACAATTCCCCTCCGCCATATTAGGATGGCGGAGGGGACCGTGGCGGTGCGAAACACTGCCCGCCTGTTTTCTGCCTCGGTCGCCTAGCGGCCGGGGCGGAAAACCTGTAACATGGTGGCGGTGTCTTGTAGACACCGCCCGCCATATTACAATGTGCTTTTCACTATGCATTTCCGTGGCGGCACAGAAAGGCATGCGGAGACTCCCTGCGGGGGCCCGTTGCCGGCCCCCTGGGAGTCCGTGGCTTGGGGGGTTGCACATGGGGGTACCTATGGTACCCCCCCGCATTTCAAAGTGCAACATGGCAGGCACCGCGCGGTGCTTGTCATGTTGCACTTTGAAAAGCAAAACATGCACTTTTCACATAGCAGCGGGCGGAGATTTATGCTCCGCCCGCCGCAATTGCAACTATACAGGATGCGCCCGCCTGTGTGGCGGGCGCATCCTAATGCCCTGATCGGGACCCCCGCCCTTATGGCGGGTGGTCCCGGGTCCCGATGTGATGGCGGGCGGACTAAGTCCGCCCGTCATCATAATGGACCCCTAGGTTTTTTTTTAACCGACAGTCGTCCCTAGTGGTAGGAAGACTACTCTGTCCACAGCCTAACTCATACTATCTATGCAATGACCATAAGCAATCCTATGTTAATACGGGGCATCAAGATCAAGCAAAGCTTTCATTTATATTTACAAAGCCACACAAGAGGCGATTTGCTGTTCCTTGGGTATCTATGTTACAAAAAGTAACTCAATGCAGCTGCTTCCTCTGTATTATGTACCATTTCAATCTGGGCGGAGTTGCATGGGTGAAGCATGTGCATACCCATGCATCCACCCATGAAGTTTGGCGCATTCCCAGATTTACCAAAGCTTGTGAACCTGAGACTGCATCAAAATGCTACAACTTGCCCATTGACCAGTAAAGCATATCTTTAATTCTCGTTATTTTCTCTTTTCACGTGTGCTGCTGCCCACTCAGAATGAGGACAATGCCACTAAGGATTGTTTTTGAGCAGGGAGGTTTCTGAAAAACCTGGGGTGATTTTGCTTAATCTAAGACATCTCAGAAGGTTTCTTTGATTGGGGCATTACATGCCTGTTCCCTTACCATTGGTCCTCTTCGTTGGTTCAGGCTTGTTTGTTCTCTGTGATGGGTAATGAGGATACTATTAGAACACATAAAATATCCACATCCTATAAAACAATGCTTTGGTGGCATGCTATGATCATTGTGTTAGAAAGAAATTTAAAAATTAAAAATAGGCATGCATAACAAATTAAAATGACACTTTAGAATGCATGTAGGACGCTGCTAAAAACCTGTATGAATAAATCACATGTAGGAAAAATGTGCTAGGAAAACTAAAGTGAAGCGAAAAATGCAGTAGGCTATCATTTGCAATGTGCTTCTGTAAGTAGGCCCAAACTTTTTTCTTTCAACTCTTGCTCACAGCTAAACAGATGTTTATTTAGAATATTTTGCCAAGCACCTGCATCCTACTAAAGAATGTGCTGATTTTAATATTATGTATGCTTTGCTTCATCACACCAAATTAGCTCACCCTGCTTGAACAATCAATTTGCTGTGGATTTATAACCAATAGTCTGTTAGAATAAAGAACAAATTAGATGTATCACATGTATGCTTAGCCGGAACATTGTCCATAAATTTAGTGCATTGCATTTTCACTAGCCTTTTTTCTCCACAAAGGGACATTGAATGCAGATAATAGTCTAGATATTTAAAGTTTCATGAGAACTTTCTCCCATGCATTCAAACATTGAAACGGTAGTTTACCGTGGGAATCAAGAGGCAAGGCAACAGATGTCGACAACACCATAGGAGTGGTTTCCATTAGCTGAAGATGACGGACACCTACACATTTTTTCGTTACATTATTGTACATTTCATAATATAATCAAATGTTCCTAGATGGAGAAGAAGGAGAAGACCTTTTACCCTACATGACGCTTGATGCTTCAGGCATTCTGCCCTCGTTACTAAAAGCTACTGCTGACAGTGAGTTTATCCTCTTTTACCCTAACTGTTTTTGAAAAATGCCACTGCTGCAATCATTCCTCTATCACTGATTTATTCTTACCACTAGTACTGCAGCTGTGGGGAATTCGGCAGAGTTTCTTGAATGGTTGTATGATGCAACAACGACAGTGGCACAAAAGCATGAATTTCTATCATGCATGTCTGACCATGCGTCTATGGTAAATGCACCATAAATGTCTTTACAAGTGGGAGGGAGTGGCTGACAGCCAACAGGAAGGGCCGCGCACTAGCGCGGCTCCGTAGCCCCCGCTGAACTATCCGGCATATATCCTGTTTAAAGCACCAAAAATAGCCCTGACCTGTTGAGACCCCAGCTTCCGCTCTCAGAGGCATCGTGAAATCGGCAGTTAAATGCTGAAAGACACACCAAGGAACAAGAAACCGACCGGCATGGGTGAGATGCGGCCCCCATAAAATGGGGGTGACGGATCTCGCTGAGCCCCGCGTAAGCGGCTGAAGGCTGCGGCTACCCGGGTCCCGGGTACATCCGAGTGGGTTCAGAAGATGGGCGGAAGGAGTGCTGCGCTCGTTGACATGCTGACTGAGTACAGACCGATCCCTCATCAGCGAGATGGGCTCCGCACCAGAGCGAAAGGGGCGATACGCCGGCTCGGCGATGCAACAAACGACCCTGGCGGTGAGGCCAGTGGGCGTTAATTGGCTGCAAGCGAGAGGCACAGCGGGGCATACTAGACCCCTAAAACGATGCGTGCCTGTATGGACTGCTGAATGCCATGTGGGGCCAAAGAGAGACTCTATTGCTGCGCGCATCCGGAGTGAAAACTACAGAAGAGAGGAGGGCAGCAGGCCCGGGAGACAGGTGGTGGGGATGTATCCCCGAAATGGCGCATTTTGCTCTGCAGCATGAGTGGCAGCCGGGGAGTAGCGGTGAACCCTGTCTGTCACTGGTAGTTGGCTGCCCCTCCTCCCCCGGGTGAAGGAAATGATTTATCGTGCTTGGGCCTATTTACCCCGATTAGGCACTCACCAGATTGGTGGCATATCAGCAGATCACGCCATGTCGTGGGGGTAGATTTCACCCCCTATCCTCCTCTGAGTCATTTCCACTTCGGGTGAATCACTGTACTAGGCATCCTAATAAGGAGAAGGAGTGCTCCTGGGTCGGACGCTTAGATAAGGCAGACTTACTGTGCAGCATGTGTCTCTGACTCTCCAAATCTCTCTGCCACTCTGGGGGGCACTTATCAGGAAGCCCGACATGCCGCTGGAGGACAGGATCCCCTGGGCAGGCAGCGGGGATTACTGAATTTGTTCCCTGATCATCACCCAAAACCTAGTCACCCAGTGACTACTACCAATGGCTGAAGGAAGAGGGAATAAAGCAGTAATGCAAAATAAACTGGCCAAATTTGCGTGGAGCGCAACCGGTGATGACCAAGACACTGCTCGCCCGGAGGTCCAAGATAAGATGCAACCCCCCCAGGCGCAGAAAGACCCAATGCTCCAGCATAAATTATGGCAGCAATAACTTGGGTTTGAGCAACTTTGGAATCTCGTCTGGACTCGGTGAATATTGAGGTCTCCCTCATACAGGCGGACCTCCGCAAAATGGACACCAGAGTTAAGGAGTTGGAAGACACTACATCAGAACTAAATAATAATACCTCCCTGCTCATACAGCAAGTGACGCAACTGTAAGACAAACAGGATATAATGGAAGCGCAACTTGATGATTATGAAGGAAGGGCGTGAAGAAATAATGTGAGCATCCTAGGAGTTCCAGAATGAGCAGAAGGCCCTGCAGTGGATCTCTTAGCAGAGGATCTTATTTCAAAATATCTGCAACCTAAGTCAGACTTTTAATATACACTTCTATTGAATGGGCTCACCGAGTTTCAAGGGGGAAGGCCCAAGCCAGGAGCTCCCCCTCGACCGATAATAGCCAGAGTCTTTAACTTCAGAGATCGCCATGTTATACTCCAAGTGGCGCGTTCTAATCCACCTGTCAAATTTGAGGATAGTTAGGTGTCCTTTTTTCCAGACTTTACCACGAAAGTCCAAAATCAACAACAGAGCTTTCTGGCGGTCAAGAAGGCCTTGAGAGAATAAGAAGTGAAGTATGCCATGATCTTGCCAGCGAAACTCAGACTGGAGGCAGATGGTAAAGCATGGCTCTTTTCCTCACCTGAGGAAGCATGGGACTGGCTGGAGAATCGGTACCGAGTAGAGAAACTCCATAAGGAGAGACAAGTGGGTACACGGAATAATAGAACAGATCACGGCAATGAGCTATGGGGTGCCTCGGCCAACAAAGAAACAGACTAGACTACTCGAAGTTGAAGCAGCAGCGTTCCTGACTATCGTGTGAACAACACAAGCCGCAGCTAAGTGACTCTGAACTAAGGGGCTATGTAGTACCTGCGGGACATTACAGGGGAGCCTTGAATAGAGTAGATACGCTTGGTACACCTAAGTGTACTCTCCCTCGGCTGGGAGGATTGCCAATAAATGCATACCGGGCTATGAATACTGGGTGGAACTGGGGTCAACCCACACACTGCAATTTATTTATGGCAATAGTTCGAATTGGGCGGGGGGTTAAAGGCTGTAGACCAGGCACCTTTAAATGGAGGGAGGGGCGACAGGCACTCTGCCTTGTTGGGGAGTGTGTAGTTCAAAATCAACTGGCAGGTGGGCAGGGAGGGGGGCATTGTGGGAGGGGAAGAGGGGTACTTTTTGTTTGTATGTTCAAGTCATATGGTTTGATAAACTGGAATAAGTCGCACGTAACAACTCCATAGGTTAAGGGGATGAGACCACGTTGGTATACAAAGCCTATCAGATTGTCTGTCATTCAATGCTTAGAGTTATGAGAGATATGGTGATTAGTGAAGTCTCTGCTCCATACTGTATGTACCTGAGCTCCCAGTAAAGCTATCTAATGAACGTATGGCAGGTAAACTTGTAGACACATCATTCTCCATCCTGACCTGGAATGTTCACTGACTGGGGGTTAAAATAAAACGGGGCATTGTTTTACAATATCTTAAAAGACAAGCCCATGATCTGGTCCTATTACAGGAAACACACCGGGTTGGGAATAAGTGTAAAGCCCTAACGCAGTGGGGCTATAAACTCCTGGTTCAAGCAGGATACACTTCGGGATCTAGAGATACTGGAATCCTAGTTAAAAAAAGTCTAGCACTTACCCAGATAAACCCAAATGGTGTAACGGAGTTACGCCATTTAAGAAAAAACGTTCTTTCTGAGGCAAGGGCTACATTTATACCAAATTTGGTGTAATTCCTTTCTGCAGTTCGAGCTATAGCCGTGTCTAAAGTTTGCTATGGGAAATGCATTGTTTGACCTTTTTTTTTAAATTTCTCTGGAACTACTGAACGGATTTACACCATTTAACAAAAAGGGCTCTTTCTGAAACAAGGGCTACCTTTTTGCCAAATTTGGTGTAATTCAGTTCAACAGTTCGGGCTGTAGGCGTTTCTAAAGTTTCCTATGGAAATTAACATGAAGCCAAGATGGCGGCTGAGTGAGACCTCAGCTACTCACCTCCGCACTGCTCCGGACCTCTAAGAAGCTTTCTTCATCCGAGAAATGCGCCCTGACATCAGATGTTGGAATTGTTGGCACCATTGGAGTCACTGGCATTGCTGGCATACTACGGATCGGAGCTTGGCCGAGGAGAGGAGCCCTCCAACTGATCATCATTGTAAGCCGTCTCATAGCCTGCGCTGGGAAGCGCTCGCTCGGCTGCTGCTCTCCACACTCGCTGGACCAAAATCGACAAGCGCAGAGTCAGACCCGGGTTGCTACGCGACCGAGATGCCGGAGCGAAGGAAGCGTGCACAATGGCAGCTGCTCTAGGAGGAGCACGGAGCAAAACTCGCTACACAGCGCCCACTCCAGCAGCAGCCTCTCGGTCGGAGATGAAGGTCAACGCCAAAGCAGATGCAGGGAAACAGAAAATCGGTGTAAACTCCGGTAAGAACAATAAAAATCTTGGGAGTAAAAGCGCTAGATCCCCCGCGAGTAATGACCCACTGGAAGCTGGAGACAAAAAGCAAACGGTCATCACTAAACTGTTCCCCAAGAAGCATAACGCGGATCCTAATGCAGATTTCACGGTAGAGGCTGGCGGCATGAGGGGCTTGGATACAAGAGGGCAAAAACAATATCTGACCCCTGAAGACATTTCAGTAAATTGTGAGGCACGAGTATCATGGGGCTCAAGCAGTGAAACTACAGTCCTGCTCTCAAGCGACACTATAGCTACCTCACTACAAAGGGAGCAGGAGAATGTTGGAAACAGGCCACAGGCTATCACTGCTGCTGATATTGCACCAGAGAGGGAGACAGTGGACATTTGTACATCAAAGAGAGAGGAAGCAGCAGCAGGAAAACAATCAAACGGCATGCATGAAGCCCTCCTGGATAACACTGAGCAGGGATATCTGTCTACGGATCCCACCGAGAATTGTTTTTCATTGAATGAAGAATCCTCCTGGGTCAGAATCCTCAGACCTACATAGTTGCAGCAGCGATGATGGGTGTGTCGATACCTCCGCAAGCAATGGCAGCCAATATGAAGGCAAAAAACAGAAATCTAAAAAAGCCTCAGAAGGGAGGAAATCTGCTCAGAAGGTGGACACCAAGGAGAAGCCCGAGCCAGATCTCCGATGGGACTATTCTGACACACAACCGCTCTTGCTCTTAGGGGGACATGGAACAATGGGCACAGCTAAGAACTCTCAAGAGGGGGAGGACACACAGAAGGAATTATCACAAACATCTGAGCCTACACTAACAATGATTTTACAATCATTAAGTGCATTCCAGAATGAGGTCAAATCGGAAAATCAGCTTGCCCGTGTGGCGGGGAAAAAGCTGCAGGGCTCTGTAAGCAAAATCGGTAAGACCTGCACTGAAATTGCTGAAAGAATGAGCATGGTGGAGAGTCGAACAGAGATGCTGGAAAATACAGTGTATACCTTGAAAACCCAGGTTACATCACAAGGAAACGTGGTTACTGATATTTTTTGGCAATTTCCTATTGCGACAGGCAGTATATGATCTTGCCTGGCCAAATAAAAAAAGGAACTGAGAGAGCTTTTAATTTTTCGCAAAACCGGACTTCGCACACGCCACGGTGGAGAGGCGATGGAGACTACAACAGCTGATTACACCCTTCCAGAATGCAGGGGCTCCTGCTTTTCTCCAAAACCCTGCCAATCTGAAAGTAGTATCACAGGGTCGTACATTGTTTTTCACCTCAGAGATACAGGCAAAACAAACCCTGAAAGGCATCATTGCAGGGAAAACGGGGGATCAAGTAAACAAGCATAGATTCTTTTGAAATTAATTAGAATACTGTTGTAGCTTTTTGATACTTAGATATATTAGCTCGCTAGCATTACGAATATTGCACTATCTATCATGTTAATCTATTCATCCCCCTATCCGCCTTACATTTCTTACTTTTTTTTCTCTCTTCTCACGAATCTCTGTTTTTTTTATATGTGCTTTGGGTTGAGAAAATTTGGGTGATATGCCAGGGCGCGGTCCGTCTGTTCGAATGGGCGGGAGGAAAGGAGGGGCGCGGAGAGTGGGTGAGGTTGGTTAGACGCTATCACACAGGCTCAGGATTGAGCCTGGCGGCTTGGAAAGTGGTGGGGGTGGGGGGGAGGGTGGGGAAGACCAAGGGATTTTAAGTACAAGATGGGTGGAATAGGTGTTGGGTGGAGGGGTCAATATACTAAGAGAATGGTAAGAAAGGTGTTTATGTGGCAGAAATACTATTATATCAAACAACTGATGGCTGCTCAAATAATAGTATGGCAAAGTAAAAAATTATCTCGATAAATATATGTGGTCTTAATGATATAAAGAAAATACAGAAGGTTGCTATGGGGCTGCAAGCAATGGAGGCTAACATTGTATGCTTGCAGGAGATGCACATCGAGGGGTCGCAACAATATCCACTTAAAACATTAGGGTATCAACTTATTACTGCCTCAACACAGGGGGCCCAAACCAGAGGGGTGGCTATTCTAGCAAAAGGGGGGCTTCAATTCATAAGATCATTGTCCGACAAATTTGGGCGATGGGCCATCACCAAATGTCATTATAACAATGGGGTAAATAAGATGGCACTGTGCCCTATCTATGGCAACATTAGTGATGACCCAGATGTCCTAGTCAGCGTTGCCAATGAATTAGTACACTGGCCTCTGCCCCTGATCTTGTGTGGGGATCTTAACCTACACCTGCCAGGAGATTGGTCAATGGGTCCTGGGTTTAAATATCAAGGCAGGAAACCGAAGGTCTTTAGGACTCTCAAAGATTTTTGTGTATTACACGGGCTGATCGATAGCTGGCAACTAAAACACTCTGGGGACCCTGGCTTTATATATTATTTCCATCCACATTCCCGACATGCACGACTTGATTATGAGTTCATTTCCAACTCCCTGAAATCCACTTGCACAGTAGGAAAACTCCCGAGGGTACTATCGGACCACAATCTGTTAGAACTAAGTCTAGCGTGTAGGAAAAGCAGTCCCATTTTAAGGACCTGGACTTTTGACGGAAAAAGCCATAGCCAAAGCAACAATCTATAGAGAGAAAACATATGAGCTAAGCGAACAAGTCGGTCATCAGTTAGCGTTTCGCACCCGAGAGGAGATCTCAGTTAATGTAGTGAAGGAAATTAAGGATTCAGTTTGAGATCAGAATCGGCTGAAATAAGAGCGTAATTTCAGAGACTTTATCAAGGGATGTATAAAGAACCAAAAAGGGGACAGGAGGATCCTGAACTATATTTAGATCTCATTGTGGGTAATAGTTTTGAGGAAGAAGATCAAGATAGTCTAGATAACCCTCTTCTCTGGGATGAAATACTGCTCTCCATGAACACGTTGGCTGCGAGGAAAGCATCAGGTATGGATGGGATCCCGATGGAGTTTTATGTTAAGTTTGCAGATCAACTTAAAGTAATTATATTAGAATTATTTGGCTCTATATTTCAGGGGGGAATTCCACCTTCCTCATGGTTGGTCGCTAAGATCGTGGTCTTTCTGAAAAAAAATAAAGACCCCCTGGAAATGGGATCTTACCACCCTATAACACTAATAAACAGGGATTCCAAAATCTATTCTAAAATTTTGGCCACTTGACTGGCACCAATCATATATAAAATTGTGTAAGTTTGTCAGCACAGGTTTATCCCAGGGAGGTCAACAATAGATAATGTCCAAAGAGTGATTTCCCTATTTGACTATTCAGAGACGACAGGAAACCCTATGGCTCTTATTCTGCTCGATGCGGAGAAAACGTTTGATAGGGTCGCCTGGAAATTTCTGTGGGCAGCCATGTCCCACTGTGGAATCACCAAGGGATTCATAAAGGCCACCCAAAGGTGACAGCGTTTTGATCAGTGGGATCCTATCTGACAGATTTACTATCATTAGGGGGCAAGCCCCTGTTGACCTCTTCTATTCGCAATTTATATTGACTCATTTATTCGTAGGCTTGAAAATTACGTGTTAATACCAGCTATTCATGTACATACCCACAACACAAAAACCCTATCATATGCCAACGACATCGCACTGGTCACCAGCGATCCTAATAGGGCTATAAATGTGATAGAGGAGGAAGCGCAACGGTTTGGAATTGTCTCTGGGTACAAATTAAACTCCGGTAAAACCCAGATTGTCCTCAATGATAAAATCAGGATGAGGGACAGAAGAGTCACAGATCATGCAGTGTACCTTAGTGTTAACATAAGTGCAAAAATTGAAAACATCGTTAGTATCAATATGGACACATTTATCTGTTGTACCAAAAAACAGCTGGTTCAATTGAATAATTTGCATCTGACCATAGGTGGCAGATGCAATGTAGTTAAAATGCTTTTTTTATGCCCAGATTTTAATACTTTTTTCGGGCAATATGTCTGGAGTTCTCTCCCCAGCTATTTGAAACCATTGAGTCAATGTTTTCAAGATTTAATTGGGGATTTAAGAGACCCCGTAGGGCTCTTAGATGGATTACGTTACCAAAGGAAAGAGGGGGACTAGCAATGCCCAACTTTAAACTATACTATCGGGCAACTGTGTTGAAGTATTGTGTGACACATGTCTTCAAAGATCTAATGACCATCTTATCCTGACACCACAAGAAATTATCCTGGGGGAGGGATGTGAGGGATGTTTATGGCGACATATCAATGACAGCTACTTTAAGAAAGTTAAATTTAGGACCAAATCTCGTATATACAAAGTGTGGAGCAATGTACCGAAACTACTGGGGCTGGGTCGCTACTCGTGTTATACCCCAGTGAGTCGCAATAACGATCTCCCTGAGATCTTCCAGTATGGATGTATGGTTAGGTGGGTTGAGGAAGGGTTGCGACAGCTGGGCTGTTTTTATACACCGAACGGGCTCAAGAGTTTTGCGGAGCTGCGTATTGAGTACGATATCAATCATAGAGACTTTTTTAAGTTCCTGCAGATCAGAGATTTTTTATTAAAGAAAGGGGTGGGGGTCGGTTAAAATTTCAAACTAGTCAAACTATAGAGAATCTATGTAGAAAACCTACTGCTAAAATTTTGGAAAAAAGTATGAAGCTCTGAATATAGTATCTCCAGATGATATGGATAAACAATCAACAGTTTGGCAGGCTAAACTAGAAGTACAGCCATCAACCCCCATACGCGTATGAATTATCGTGGACATGTTTAATGTCTATTAAACTGCAAGCCCAATTTTACAAAACGTTCTTTTCCCTGTACTATACGCCTTATAAAATTGCAAAATAGGGGACCGGAAAGGGAACCACCTGCCCGCGTTGTACATTGTTTGAGGCCAACATCATCCACATGTTCGCCTCCTGCAATACACTTTATAATGTGATAATAGAAATATCAGTTTTTTTATTTGAAGTATTGCAAGTAAGAATTAATATTTCGACAGAAGAGATCATGTTGGGGGTATCAAACTGTAATCAACACAAACATATGCAGGGACTGATCTTCGTGGCTGTGGCAGTTTTTCGACTTTGCGTAGCTTCATCATGGCTAGACCAAAATCCACCAGCGTTTTCACAGTGGAGGGCTAGGTTACTTGCGACATGTAACCTTGAGGTGGCCATTTACAAAAATAAAGGGTTTAGCAAAAGAAAAAGGGGCATGATGCTTCAGTTGATTCAAAGCCACACTTAGGGCTGTTGTGCACTCCACATAACTATTTGTATATATTATAGCGAGTTCTAGCCTAGTTGTGTAGAATTTTGCATGCTGCAATGAATTGTATTGATATTGATTATGTGACTATTTTTTTGTATATACCCATCTGCATATAATGGAATTTCATCCCGAATTTAAGTATGTAATAATTTGATTCATGAATTCTATCGGGTTCTGAGCTTGGTCTTCTGGGAGGGGAGGAGGGGGGGCTTGTGTAAAATGAAAAAACTGTGAATAAAGAAGTACAAAAAAAAGGAAATTAACATGGAGAAAACACGATTTGGGACCCCCCTTTTTTCTTGGCCCCGACTTGCCAAATCACCCCGAACCTTTCCAGATAGGAGCTGACCGGAGCGCCCCACTAGTTTGGAAAATTTCGCGAAGATTCGTTAACCGGCCCCAAAGTTATTGGGAAAGGAAAAAACGCTTTTCCTATGGAAACACGGTCCTAACTATACCTACCTACTGGTGACTGCCAGTAGGTAATATATACATATATATATTACCTACTGGCGGTCGCCAGTAGGTATATATAGTTAGGATTTTTTCTCTATGGGATTTTTGAAAATTCTATGTCTAATAACTTTGGCGTTTGTGGACGGAATTGGCTGAAATTTTCAGGAAAATGGAACATTTTGTTTCTGAGCAGCCCCTGAAAATTTGGGGGGGTTTCGTCAAGGGGGGGCCGAGAAAAAAGGGGGGTCCCAAAACGTGTTTTTAACATTGAGTTTTCCATAGGGCGGTTGGCCTCACTTTTAGCCCGAACGGCTGAATGGATTTGCACGAAACTTGGCAAAATTGTAGGGACTGGTAGCCCGATGTGCCTTTTGTAGGTCTCAATATATGTGCTCCAGTGGATTTTGAGAAATTAACGTTCAAAAAAAGATATATATCTGTAACAGCGGACCGGGCAGCGCTCCGGTTCGCGGACTTTTCGCGTTACGGAGCTTTGTGAAGAGAAGCTGATTGGTTCTCCGGCGTCTGTAAACATTCCAAACAGTCCGTAGAGGCCGCCATCTTGCCTCTCGGTAGGATCGAGAGACAAGAGGAGGCCAAAGCGAAGGGGCAAATGACCATAAGGGGGCATAGTAGATCCTCCCTGACCCCCTAGGTTTGATGTGGAGGTTTTAAAAGGGCCCCGCGGGGCAAAAAAAAATAAAAATAATAATAATCGAACGGCTGAATGGATTTGCACGAAACTTGGGGAAATTGTAGGTACTGGTAGCCCGATGTGCCTTTGCTAGGTCTCAATATATGTGCTCCAGTGGATTTTGAGAAATTAACGTTCAAAAAAAGATATATATCTGTAACAGCGCTCCGCTTCGCGTACTTTTTGCGTTACGGAGCTTTGCGAAGCTGATTGGTTCTTCGGCGTCTGTAAACATTGCAAACAGTCCGTAGCGGCCGCCATCTTGTCTCTCGGTAGGATCGAGAGAGAAGAGGAGGCCAAAGCGAAGGGGCAAATGACCATAAGGGGGCATAGTAGGTCCTCCCTGACCCCCTAGGTTTGATGTGGAGGCTTTAAAAGGGCCTCGCAGGGCAAAAAAAAAAAATATCGTTTTTTTAGTTCTTTTGCGTATATAGTTAGGATTTTTTCTCTATGGGATTTTTGAAAATTCTATGTCTAATAACTTTGGCGTTTGTGGACGGAATTGGCTGAAATTTACAGGAAAATGGAACATTTTGTTTCCGAGCAGCCCCTGAAAATTTGGGGAGGTTTCGTCAAGGGGGGGCCGAGAAAAAAGGGGGGGTCCCAAAACGTGTTTTTAACATTGAGTTTTTCATAGGGCGGTTGGCCTCACTTTTAGCCCGAACGGCTGAATGGATTTGCACGAAACTTGGCAAAATTGTAGGGACTGGTAGCCCGATGTGCCTTTTGTAGGTCTCAATATATGTGCTCCAGTGGATTTCGAGAAATTAACGTTCAAAAAAAGATATATATTTGTAACAGCAGACCGGGCAGCGCTCCGGTTCGCGGACTTTTCGCGTTACGGAGCTTTGTGAAGCGAAGCTGATTGGTTCTCTGGCGTCTGTAAACATTCCAAACAGTCCGTAGCGGCCACCATCTTGTCTCCCGGTAGGATCGAGAGACAAGAGGAGGCCAAAGCGAAGGGGCAAATGACCATAAGGGGGCACAGTAGATCCTCCCTGACCCCCTAGGTTTGATGTGGAGGTTTTAAAAGGGCCCCGCGGGGCAAAAAAAAAAAAATAATAATAATCGAACGGCTGAATGGATTTGCACGAAACTAGGGGAAATTGTAGGTACTGGTAGCCCGATGTGCCTCTGCTAGGTCTCAATATATGTGCTCCAGTGGATTTTGAGAAATTAACGTTCAAAAAAAGATATATATCTGTAACAGCGCTCCGCTTCGCGTACTTTTTGCGTTACGGAGCTTTGCGAAGCTGATTGGTTCTTCGGCGTCTGTAAACATTGCAAACAGTCCGTAGCGGCCGCCATCTTGTCTCTCGGTAGGATCGAGAGAGAAGAGGAGGCCAAAGCGAAGGGGCAAATGACCATAAGGGGGCATAGTAGGTCCTCCCTGACCCCCTAGGTTTGATGTGGAGGCTTTAAAAGGGCCTCGCAGGGCAAAAAAAAAAAATATCGTTTTTTTAGTTCTTTTGCGTATATAGTTAGGATTTTTTCTCTATGGGATTTTTGAAAATTCTATGTCTAATAACTTTGGCGTTTGTGGACGGAATTGGCTGAAATTTTCAGGAAAATGGAACATTTTGATTCTGAGCAGCCCCTGAAAATTTGGGGGGGTTTCGTCAAAGGGGGGCCGAGAAAAAAGGGGGGTCCCAAAACGTGTTTTTAACATTGAGTTTTCCATAGGGCGGTTGGCCTCACTTTTAGCCCGAACGGCTGAATGGATTTGCACGAAACTTGGCAAAATTGTAGGGACTGGTAGCCCGATGTGCCTTTTGTAGGTCTCAATATATGTGCTCCAGTGGATTTTGAGAAATTAACGTTCAAAAAAAGATATATATCTGTAACAGCGGACCGGGCAGCGCTCCGGTTCGCGGACTTTTCGCGTTACGGAGCTTTGTGAAGCGAAGCTGATTGGTTCTCCGGCATCTGTAAACATTCCAAACAGTCCGTAGCGGCCGCCATCTTGTCTCTCGGTAGGATCGAGAGACAAGAGGAGGCCAAAGCGAAGGGGCAAATGACCATAAGGGGGCATAGTAGATCCTCCCTGACCCCCTAGGTTTGATGTGGAGGTTTTAAAAGGGCCCCGCGGGGCAAAAAAAAATAAAAATAATAATAATCGAACGGCTGAATGGATTTGCACGAAACTTGGGGAAATTGTAGGTACTGGTAGCCCAATGTGCCTTTGCTAGGTCTCAATATATGTGCACCAGTGGATTTTGAGAAATTAACGTTCAAAAAAAGATATATATCTGTAACAGCGCTCCGCTTCGCGTACTTTTTGCGTTACGGAGCTTTGCGAAGCTGATTGGTTCTTCGGCGTCTGTAAACATTGCAAACAGTCCGTAGCGGCCGCCATCTTGTCTCTCGGTAGGATCGAGAGAGAAGAGGAGGCCAAAGCGAAGGGGCAAATGACCATAAGGGGGCATAGTAGGTCCTCCCTGACCCCCTAGGTTTTATGTGGAGGCTTTAAAAGGGCCTCGCAGGGCAAAAAAAAAAATATTGTTTTTTTAGTTCTTTTGCGTGGGGAGCGCCCGGTTCGCGAACCGGGAAGCGTTCTGGGGAGCGTACTTTCTTGAAAATTAGTGAAAAAAGTTAGAGTAAAATAATAATTGTGAGTGATCAGATGTAGGGTAGCTCTGAGAAGAGCTTTTGGGTTTATGGTACATTTAGGTACTTATAAGTAGGTACCAATGCACAGTCTTAAATTCAGAATGAAAATTCTGTTGCCCTCATCTGAGAAGTGAACTCCATCTCCTCTGTAGATATCTTGCATGTAGTAACGCAAGTTATTGTTGTACAAGGAGCCCATTCCATGGTCTCTCATGTAAGCTGAAACAGATTTGTTTACATGCTTCCTCGACTTCTCAATTTGTGGACAAAATTGGTTCGACCACCTCCATTTCTGTCTTTGGCATATATTTGAATATACCAAGGCAGTCTGAGGAAAAAGTGCCATCAATTGCTCAAAGGTGTCCTTTAAAAGCATTTCCAGACCTACCCCAGTCAAAGTGCCCAAGTCATTACCTCCACAGTGCACAATTAACAGGTCAGGTTTTGGCAAATGCATAAAGGTTTTCACCAATGGTATCAATTGGTGACATTTTAATCCTCTGTGGCCAAACCACTTAATTTCCACATCTTGTAAATTGAGGTTAGGTAAATTCCTGTTTTCAGCGTACCTCTGAGCCCAATAGATGTAACTATGTCCAACAATCCAGACAGAAAACATGGCGAGAGAAGGTTCTGCTGCAGTCAGATGAAGTGTTGCAATGAAATGGCAGTTGAAAAAATAAGAGTTTAAAATGAAAAAAACTGTGGAGTTTCTGTGTTAATGAAGCAGTAACAGTGATTGGTGGATTTTGATTGCTGAAAACAGAAAGTTAGGGTGCATGGATGAGTTCGTTGAAAGATGTATTTTGAGTGGCGAAGAAAAAATCATTAAATGGAAGAATGCACTGGATATGCAGGTGCACTGAGAGTTCAGAGTTCAATTGCAACATTGTTGTGTGAACTTGCAAACACCAGAGGTCTTGCAAGAGGTGGTTGCTATGCAAAAAAGCAGAGAGGGCAGAGGGGGGAAGGGTTTTGATTTGAAAAAAAGTGAGGGAAGAGTTTTGATTGGGTGACATGAGAGATACGTGTGAAGAATTACAGCATTTCTGTGCTTTTGATAGCTGCAGACTCTGGAGTGCATACCTTTTGCTCTGCTGAAGACAAATTGGTGTGTTTCTGAGACTGTTTTGAAACTCAAAGTATTTGCTAAGGTGAGAAAAGATTTCTTTAATTTAGATAGAAAATAGTGTGCTTTAAGGAGAAAATTATGAAGAAAGTTGTGTTTTTCAAATGTTGCTTTGTCTCAAGTGTTTTACAAATAGATTTTGTTTCTTTGAGAAATTGTAATTGGAGAAAATGTGAAGTATTAGTACTGACAGGGTTTTTATGTGCATAGGAGCTGTGGAGTGTTTTCAAATTATGACTTGTAAATCGTTTTTGAGGAAAAGGAATGGTTTTAATATTTATGACAAGGACATAATGGTGTATGCTTCTTTATAAGGCAATTGAGTGTCTCTGATGTTATTTTTCCCATTTTAATGTAAGACGTTTCCCTGTGGAGCAAATTGCTTGTAAATATGCTCCCACCTGTGCATGGCAAATTTAGATTTTGAATGTTTGCGTTACATAGGCATGTTAAAGGTGACCGAAACATGCTGCAAAGGCAATCAAAAAACGCTTTCATGTGTCTTAAGGACATTTTAAGTCATTTCCCCATGTGGAGTGTTTTTAAATTATGACTTGAAAATCGTTTTTGGGGAAAATGAATGCTTTTAAAATTTATGACAAGGACATAATGGTGTATGCTTCTTTATAAGGCATTTCAGTGTCTCTGATGTTATTTTCGCAATATTAAATTAAAAGACCTTTCTCCGTGGAGCAAATTCCTTGTAAATATGCTCCCACCTGTGCATGGTAAATTTAGATTTTGACTGTTTGAGTTACTTAGCCATGTTAAAAGTGACCCAAAAAAGTTGCAAAGGCTTTAAAAAAACATTTTCATGTGTCTTGAGGACATTTTAAGTCATTTCCCCGTGGGCAGTGTTTTCAAATTATGAGTTGAAAATCGTTTTTGAGGTAAAGGAATGTTTTCAAAATTTATGTGCGCCATATGCCCCCAAATTTCTTTTTCAGGGGTGCAGCAGGGTGTTCTTGAGACACCCCTGCACCCTCGGAAAAATTCGTAATTTGCGATGAGCTAATTGCTAATCGCAAATTGCACGTTCATTCCTATGGGCCTCCTGCTCCATGGAAATGAATGGGTAATTTGTAATTAGCAAATAGCTCATCGCAAACTAGGAATGGTAAAGAATCGCTATTTATTCCTTAAAGTTCGCTATTTAGGAAATGTAAAAAACTTTGATGATACATATGGCGGTTCATCTCTAACAAGATAAGAAGCTTAGGGATAGATTTATGATGACTGGCGTATCATCAGGGATGTGCCAGTCATCCAATCGCGGGCCGTGGAGGGAGTTACGGTGGGGCAGGGAGGCGGGGAGGGGGAGGGGCAGGGTGGAGGGACCTAAAAACTGGCATATGGATAATTGCAGGTAAGTACACAATTTAATTATTCAAACGAAATTCGTAGCGCGCACAGCATCCCATTTTGCGATACAGTGCGCGCTACGAAATTCGTTTGAATAATTAAATTGTGTACTTACCTGCAATTATCCATATGCCAGTTTTTAGGTCCCTCCACCCTGCCCCTCCCCCTTCCCGCCTCCCTGCCCCACCGTAACTTCCTCCACGGCCCGCGGCTGCAGTCATCCTGTGCCGCTGTTCCGCCACCCATGGTGTGCTGCATTTACAATGCGGCGCATCATGGGGCAAAAACAGCATAGATGCGTGACGCATCTGTGCCGTAAAGGTGGCACATTGCTGGAGTTGTATCGCAAGTGTGATGAAGCTTCAGCAAGGCTCAGGGGTGCCCCTGTCACAGGGTTTCTGTTCTCACACAGAACTGTGCACAGAGGATTGGAACCTCGGCGAATTAGGGTGCCCCAAAACTCACCTTAGTACCCAAAAACCCCTTAGCAAGCTAG
Organism: Lissotriton helveticus; assembly: GCF_964261635.1. Lineage (NCBI taxonomy): Eukaryota > Metazoa > Chordata > Amphibia > Caudata > Salamandridae > Lissotriton > Lissotriton helveticus. Next base: position 541,392,245 of record NC_136067.1, read on the forward strand.
CTACAGTGTCACATTGGATATAACAAACTCTCAATGTTTAGACAATCCAGAATATGAACTTACAGTACCTCAGGATACGTGGAACTCATGAACACTCGGTCGTTATATATTCATTACAAACCAGAACATGGAGTTAAGAAGAACACATGTGTATTTGAAATGTTTATTTACTAATGCCGTCTTCTCAGGCGTAGTATCTTAGATAATACAAGTACACATCTTCGTCGCCATTGTAATAATGTGAGAACGTACGTCTTTAAATGCTTTCTAGTTATCTTTATTCCGGAGCGCCGGGGCTAAGCTGTTGCTCAACGGTCAGCGCCAAGCAAACAATATGGCCGCCTTTCGCTTTCTGTTTCCCCAAATCCTGTTCCTGTGCAGGAACACTAGAACGCTACCACAATTATCAGTAGCAAAATTACCAGCATAGTTACTAGTACATAAAAAGCGAATGGTGACAGTATGTTAACATGCTGTAAATGAATAAGAGTTAGCAACACTTATATCTCACCCTGCCTAATACACATATTATATTATTTCCTAAGAAGGTCTCTTTGGGTTAGTTTAGGGCGTGCCTATACTTTAGTGTCCTAGATTTGAAGGAATCACATCAGCATACACCAGCTCTCTCTTCATGTGAACCGCATCAAGTGTTGTGTATGTGTGTGTTCGGCAAAGCAATATAAAACCCGCCTCATGCCCAGAATTGGCAGAAGCTGCACTTATTTTATGACTATGAAGTCGTGGAGATCAGACCTCATAACAATTCTGTATCGTGTTGTTCTTGAAACTTCAGCACTCGCTGTACGGATATAGTTTAAGAAGCAAAGCAGATAGTAGAGCAATAACATATTATTCTCATGTAAACCATGATGAACTACTAGGTTGAAAGCTAAAGCAACAACTAAGTGTTGTGTGCAGAAGTTGCAAAAAAGGAAAAATGGCGTTTAAACCGGTAATGAGCCCATGCTAACTTAACACGGTGTAAAGATATCCAGGATCTACATGACACCCCTCCATGATCCGGAAACGAACAAAATAAGGTAAGAGAAGTGCCATCTCATGAGAGCAGATTGCAACTTTATATGTGCACCGTCCGCAAGGTAAAACATTAAAAACTAGCAAAATGTAATGCTAAGAAAAAATAAAACAGTCAACTAGTTTATCGAGGCCTAAGCCAATAGGCAAGCTAAATAATAAAAACTTGACAAATAAGTCAATGAATTGTCAATGAAATGCTAGTACTCAGCATATCAAACATGAAATAGGTCTATGACATAATTGTGTATGCAAAATAAGCTGCAACAGCCTCCAATAGGAAGTCACCGTCTTCATCCGAAAAGTGTTCAGCCATCCAATTTAAAAGCGGAAAAGAACATACGTGCTCTCCCAGCACCGGATCCTCTATCACCATCAGAGGACAGCTCGGTGGGTTTTCAAGAAAGCTCTGTTCCAAGAAAGACTGTGTTGCCGCCAGTAAATTCCAGGGACCAATTAGTCCATGCATCAATGCCACAGCCATAATCCTTTCGCCAGGACAAACCAACTCGTGAGCAATGATAGGACTCATCAGCTGATTAAAGTCGACGTCAGGAGAAACCGGTCCGCAGAGACACAAATTAATGGCACAATCGAAATCACAGGTCAGGCAGTGAAATACAGGCTGGACACAGGTGAAGTAGGAGAATCGAAAAGATAATCCATATGCCGTGCTTAATATCGGCAACGGCATTGTGCCATAATATTCAAGCATGCGATTGCGGAACAGCGTTAGCAGCTGCAGGGCGGGACCTTGCACAGGAGGGACATCCATATTTAAAAATGTAAAAAAGCACAAGAGCGTCCGATGCTAATGCAAGTAAAACTGGGAATCCACCAAACAAAGTGGAAAAAATAGAATGAAAGAAAGCAGGGATGACTCCAAAGATTTTCTCAAATGAAGTCACGAGACCACTGCTAACAACTTTAAAAAAATGCGCCAGGGCCTTTGTGGAGGACGCGTTAAAGATAGTCCGAACCATCTCGCTGAAATGCAAAGGCGAATCAGTATTTAAAAGGGTCTGCACCTCTGTACGGGTGTTCGCTATGTGAAGCACGAAAGTTTCACGGGCCGAACTCAAGGCCACCTCTGTCTGAGACAAAAGAGCCCTTATTCTTGCCATGCCGTTGAAATCTGCTCCCAAGGTTGGTATTTGTGGCCAGATTGAAAACTCCCTATGTTCATGTGTGGGAGGAAATAGAACATTTCTGCAGCAAATAACCCGTTCACTTACTGTTACGATAAAAGGAATACTTTTAATTAACCCAGAACAATCTTCATTATTGAGCATCAAATAACTACCATTTTCCAACAACTTGAACGTGGGGATGATAGCAGGAATTGGCGTGCCTTGCAACACGCAAGCCATATTTGGTCGGTCTTTGTTGCATGAACCGTGTAACTGTATGTGCGTACACATTAGTGAATGATCTGGCATCTCAGTGCATTCCTCTCCATTCAGATAAACTTCTTGATCATCTTTGAAACATCTGTATGTGTATGGAAGCGACCAGACCTCATGAAGAAAACCACTACCTAAAGGTTCATAACAACCTATTGGTATATATTTCATACAATTTGAAAACGTATATAAAGCAAAAGGCAGCGTTATTAAACCGTGGATAAGGCACGTTGCCAAAGCAGCCAACCTTTTGGATTTATACTGGAAATGTTAAAGGAAGAATTACGGAGTAGGGCCTGTAAATCACTAATGGACAACCGAGTAAAATGACTCCAACCATCATATTCCTCTAACTCCGGGATAGTAGGGGTGTTTAATTTTTTAGAAGTAGCCAATCCAAAGCATTTGGTCTGGGAAATTGTTTCATTCACAAACAACATATGATTTGGGATGAGACATGCACGGTGCAAAGCCTCAGTGCCTTGTACCTGCCAGGTTCGTGAACCCCAAACTGATGTAGATCCTGGATATCTTTACACTGTGTTAAGTTAGCATGGGCTCATTACCGGTTTAAACGCCATTTTTCCTTTTTTGCAACTTCTGCACACGACACTTAGTTGTTGCTTTAGCTTTCAGCCTACGTGCGTCAAGATCTATGCCTGCTTCAAGCAGGCGCAGGGTTTTGACGCAGCTTTGTCCTATCTGATTGTAAATGCGGCACACCATGGGTGGCAGAGCAGCGGTGCACGTTAACTGGTGCATCCCTGGGGATGTGCTAGTTAACATAAATCTGCCCCTTTTATTATTAATTATGTGCAGGGGACACAGAGTCGGTGAGGTTTATCCAAGGTTAAGAAGAGATGAGTCCTGTTCACTGAAAAATTGGACATAGGCTTCACCTCCTCACAGCCGAGGGCCGTGGAGGGAGTTACGGTGGGGCAGGGAGGCGGGGAGGGGGAGGGGCAGGGTGGAGGGACCTAAAAACTGGCATATGGATAATTGCAGGTAAGTACACAATTTAATTATTCAAACGAAATTCGTAGCGCGCACAGCATCGCATTTTGCGATGCAGTGCGCGCTACGAAATTCGTTTGAATAATTAAATTGTGTACTTACCTGCAATTATCCATATGCCAGTTTTTAGGTCCCTCCACCCTGCCCCTCCCCCTTCCCGCCTCCCTGCCCCACCGTAACTTCCTCCACAGCCCGCGGCTGCCTCCTCAGCATCGCTGGACATGGTTAAATAATAGCTGCAAAATGTTACTCTTGTTAAACAATTTTACTATTATAATCTCTGAGATTTGTCTCTTACTCTGCAACATCTCATTGTTGTTATCTTTCTTTAAAGATAAAGACAACATCAACATGAGCGACAATCAGCAATTAATTGATTTCGACCTCATCATTGAACTCGTAATTGAAACATCAGTGGATGTTGATCCTTTGGATGATTTAAATCCTGAGGATGAAGAAGAACGTGATGAGGATGCAGATTTGTCAGAATTGTATGACATAGGATGGGAAGCTGACGTGCTTGAGCCTATGGAACTATAAAAATTTATTTTATAAATTTATAATAAATAAAAAGTAAAAATGTAAACCGTTTAATTTAAAAATGAAGACACCTTCAAAAACAGGTTATGTGTAGTGTCTTCAATAAAATATTAAAATATGCTCATAAAATTAGATCAGATTCACATATAAAACAGCACAGGTAAAATGAATATAAATTCCATTTCTTTTCTGCTATTTCTGTATTCTAAATTTGCCATGCACAAAAAAAATCTTCTATGTAAAAATGTTAAGTAATGTGTTAAGTTTTTGATGACTGTTATTGATTTACTGTTGGGTAATAATGGTTAATAACATTTTTTATTATATTTTACCACAGATTCAACTGCAGATCATTTCAAGATTTCAGCATGCCAACCAAAGAAAGAGTGAGAAAGGCTGCAAAACGTCAAAGACAGCAGGTGAATGAAAAAAAGCAGCAGTCCTCTAACAAAAAGATTTGTCAAGTCACCAAGAAAGCACCGGGTAAGAGTACAAAAACATTCATAAGAAATATCTGTGGTAAAAAAAATATTACTACAGAAAATGTTTCAGTCCAGAAAAGGAGAAGCAATTCAAACGGAAAGGAAAGGCCAATGAAAAATGTTACTGCTAGAGTAAGAGATAACTCTATGCATGAAAGTAGAAGGAAACAACAGTTTAGGGACATTCGTAAATGAATGTTCCGCAACAGGATAATTGGCAATTTGTTAAAAAATATTAAGAAAGGTCAACAGAAAGTGGTTTTTTATAAGAGAAAAAAAATAGTTGAGAAAGTTATTGATCAGGCATTTGAAATTAAACGTAAGTTATTTATTTTGACAATCAATAGAATTAGGAAGCTAAACAAGGCAATTTATGATTTCAAAAGAAATAGTAGATGGAAGAGAATAGTTAATCGTAGTAATTTTTGTGAAGTTTTTTCTGGAGAATGGATGCATAGTTCAAGCTCTGAGGCATTTTTTAATGAGGAGAGTTATTTCCAGGATAATGATTTGGTGCATGCAGTTGACACCAGTGGTCGAGCTTATGAAGTGAAAGATGGTTGTCCAGTTGAAAAAGAAAAACTTGTGACAACAGAGATAGAAGAGGTGTTAGGTAATGAGGTTTTAGGGAGACGTCCTAAGGGTCCTGTGTACACCTGGAAGTGTAGTAGTTTTTGCAGTGTACGACAGGATTCCATCAATTTGCTTTGTGATTTTATACGGTCATTTAATAAGAAAAGTTTGAAGCAGAAAATGAAGTTGTTGCAAGAATTAGATCCTTGCAGAGTGAGAGAAGTGATAGGTTTGCATGGTCATTCACTGGCTTGTCTTTCCAGGAGAGTATGCCAGAGTGTTTTTCATCATTTCAGGATGCTAGCAGTGCATCATAATAAAGTGAGGAAATTAGTTAGAATGTTGTATTATGCTAAGAGTCCAGCAATTATGCTTAAACAATTATGCGCTGCTCTTTTGCATGGTTCTGAAATAGATGTGAAGAATATATGTGAAGAAATTGAGTTTTGTTACTTTGGAAGTAAAGAGGAGAATGTTGAAATTGACCAAGAAGAAGAGAGTAATGTGGAAGATAGTGTACAGGTTTCCAGTACAGATAATTTCCAGAGGGAAATTGCGACGTTTGAGGTGAAATCAAGTGAGAGGCCAAATTTCACTTGTGTGTGTTGTCGACGCACTTATTATAAGAATCAGACTATGTTAGTGGATTTATATGCAAAAAGTGAAAGGGAAAATAATAGTGAATGGAAGGATTTCACAACATACTTGATGGTAGAAAATTGTTTTGATTTGGGATTGGATCAACGTGTGTGTACTTATTGTTGTAACAAATTAAATCAAAACCAGATGCCTGCTAGAGCAGTTCATAATAATCTGGAATTGGTTGAGATTCCTTCTGAATTGAAGGATTTAAATACTTATGAATCTATTTTGATTCAAAGTATCCATCCCTTTCAGGCTATTGTAAGAATGGAGCCAAAGACAGGGAAATTGCCTCCATCAGATTTACAGAGAGGATTAAAGGGAAGAGTTGTTTATTTGCGTCTAGATTTCAAGAAAAACATTAACACAATTGGAGTAGAAAAAGTGGAAGAGGAACCTCTGGTTATCTTAGTTAATGGGGTTCCGACAAAGAATAAGAAAATATGGCAAGATTTAGTAGATGTTAGGAAAGTCAAAAGGGCAACATTGTATTTGAAAAAAAATAATAAATACTATAAAAATGTATATGTTGCAGAAGAGGAAGTAAGTGAGGAAGAGGATAGCGATTTGTGTGCTGGTCAAATTGAGAAAGTAGAACCCTGTACTAGTGAAGAAATATATGAACATTATAGTGTTCATCCTTTGCATTCCAAGGAAGTCATGGGGAATGCTATTGAGTTGTTTCAAATGAAACAAGCCAAAGGGAGTCCCATTAGTGTTTGGGAGGAAAGTTTGGAAGCTCGGTGTTTCCCACAGCTTTTTCCAACAGGTCAGGGAGGAAGATATGATGAGCGACCTCATCAAATTCCTGCTTCTGAATACCGGACTTTGCGATTGTATGCAGGAGATGCTAGGTTTCGACAATGCATTCCTTATTTGTTTTATCTCCTGTTTGAAAGCGATCTGTCTGGACTGTCATATGCAGTGAACCACATCTTGAAAAGTGGTATACACATGCAAAACATCTCGGCAAGTGACTTTATGGATAAAGTCAATGTCCAAGACAGTATTTTGGATTCTCACCTGATTAATCTCATGGCGTGTCAGCATGGTACTAATGAGTACTGGTACCGTCGTCATGGTGATTTAAAATGTATGCTGAGGAACTTAGGAACTCCCACATGGTTAATCACTCTGAGCTGTGCTTAGTATGGCTGGGAAGACTTACTTGAATTTCTACGAGAGGCAAATGCTAACGTAGAAAACATCGAATTCAAGACACCCGGAGAACTGTGCTCTTTGGATCCAGTCAATGTATGTAGGTACTTCAATCATATATTTGAAGGTATGATGTCTTTCATCAGGAATAAGAAGAATCCACCTCTTGGAGAGGTGTTGGATTTCTTCTGGAGAAAGGAGTACCAAGCAAGAGGTGCTCCTCATATACATATGTTGCTGTGGATCAAGGATGCACCTAAATTTGGAACGGATCCAGAAGACTCAGTGATGAGTTTCATAGAACAGTATTCTACGTGTGCTGTTCCAAACGCAAAGGAGAAAAAAAGCCTAAGAGAAAAAGTTCTACGTTTCCAAAGCCATCGATGTGGAAAGTACTGTCGTCGTAAATTCCGAAACAAAGACAAGTTCTACACCAAATGTCGTTTCGGCTTTCCACGACCGGTGATTTCTAAAGGAAGAGTGAACAGTTTGATGTCTTCGCTGCGACATAATGTGATGAAGAAATCACCTAAAAACACATACAATTTGAAGAGGAACGAAGAGTCTAAGTACATCAACGACTACAACCCGGTGATTTTGTCCATGTGGAATGCTAACATGGATATACAGTTTGTGGCTGATAACTGTATGGCTGTGGCTCGGTATGTGACATCTTACATCACCAAAAAAGAGAAGACAGAATTGAAGGATATGTGGGAGGACATTTCCCATGAAAAGAGCCTCAGCAAGAAGTTGTACAGTTTCAGTCTGAAGATGTTGTCGCATCGAGAAATCGGAGCTTACGAATGTTCTGACCGGTTGTCTACAGCAAGTCTCTATGCCAAGTCCAGGAGTATCGTTTGGGCGAGTCTTGGTCTTGCTGCAACGCGTAATCGAGTTCTCAAACCTGTGCGGGAAATTGAGTATTTGGCGGAAAAGGAGCCAAACAGTACCGACATTTTGAAGAGCAACATGTTGGATACATATTATCCAAATCGAAGCAGTCACCTCGAGAATGTTTGTCTGTATGAGGTTCTGCAAAATTACATATTCAAGAGGAACATCAAAGAAGATACTGAGAAAGGAGTGTATGCTGTAATAGGAAGTGAGGGATGTCTGGTGAAGCAAAGAAAATGCCACTTGATAAACCATCGAAAATTGAGTGGCGAATCTCCTGAAAAAAAGGAGTTTTTCTATTTAGCACTTTTGCAACTTTTTAAGCCTTGGCGTGCAGAAGAGGAACTGCTTGGAGATTTCCTCTGTTATGAAGACTCTTTCAATGCTGCCAAGGAGACCATAGAATGTCCTGCTTTTCCCAAATATGTAGAAATGTTGAATGTGGAAATTGAGCAGGAAGCAACGATTGCAGCGGAGATTGCCAGAGACAGTTCTCAGGACAGTCAGAGTTCTGCTTCATTGAGTCAGGATCCACTAGGAGGACCTGTTATCGAAAATGAAGCTGCCACTGCTATGAATGAAGTGGAAAGAGCAATGGCACATGCTCAGGAGGATGCGGTTAACTTAGAAGAGTTGGAAAGACAACTCAACGTTGAGCAGAGGAAAATATATGACGAAGTTACCATGCAAATTGATCATGGATTAAGTCATGACAAGAAAGAGTGCTCATGTACGTCGTTGAAGCCTGTTCGACTGTACGTGAGTGGAGAAGCGGGAACTGGAAAAAGTTTCCTTATTAAAGCAATTTCATGTTATTTGCAGGAAAGGACAGAGTCATCGCTGTCTTGTGTTGTCTCCGCTCCAACTGGACTGGCAGCACATAACATTAAAGGGATTACTTTACATCGTTTACTGATGCTGCCAGTGGAGCATGACAACAAATTACAATATCACAAGCTATCGGGAGATGCTTGTTTTGAAGTTTCAAGAGTCTTGAGGAAAATGAAACTTCTTATCATTGACGAAGTAAGCATGGTTTCCAATGTCGTGCTTGCCTTTGTGCATTTGAGAATGCAAGAAGTTCTCAAAACAGAGTATGATGTGTTATTTGGTGGCAAACACATCATTGTTTTCGGAGATCTTCTGCAGCTGACACCAGTGAAAGGGCAACCTGTGTTCAAAATGCTCACGCATGAAGATACCAGGAAGTGCCTAGGGAGCATTGGCAACGTCAATATATGGTTAAACTTCAATTATGCTGAACTGCATGAAAATATGCGTCAGGCGAAGGATGAAGTTTACAAGACTATTCTACAAGATGTTAGAATTGGAAAAGTGACCGAGCATGGGAAAGAACCTTTACATGCACGATTACTGACAAATTTATATCCAGACCAAGATGTTGTGCCTGAGAATATTTTTCAGAAAATTACTGAGAAGAAATCTGGAATATGTTTGATGCCAACTCTTGCAGAATGTGCCAAATTCAACAACAAAATGTTGCATTTAGAAAAGCAAGAGATTGTGAAACTGGAAGCTATTGACAGAGTAGAGCATATGGGATCAACAATTATTTTGTCTGAGAATCTGAAAACAAAATTGGATTCATTAGAGAAGAGTATATCTAAAACTGCAGGTTTTGAAAAGACTCTGAATGTGTGCTTGAACTGCCGTATAATTTTAAGAAGGAATTTACATGTTGAAAGAGGTCTGGTAAATGGATCAATGGGTAATGTTGTTGATTTTGTGAAATACAGAAATAGAGATGGAATTGAATTTTTAAAAATTAAATTTGATGGCATTGAGGAAGTACAGCTAATTGGTCGTTGTTCTGCTAGATTTTTGCTTGTAAAAGACTTATATGTTCGTCGTAAGCAGTTTCCTGTTTGCTTGGCATATGCGGTGACAATCCATAAATCGCAAGGTTTAAGTGTAGACAGTGCATTGGTGAATATTGGCAGTTCTGTGTTCAAGGAGGGTATGGCATATGTGGCATTGTCACGAGTTAGAACTTTATCGGGATTGTACTTGATTGAGTGTGATGTCACAAACATTTGTGCCGATCTAGATTGTGTTAAGGAATACAATAGGTTAAGAAGAGAGTATGCGCCACATTTGCCTCAGTATCCTTTGTTTGAGAAACGTGTGGTAGGCCGGAAACGAAGAAATGTGACCAATATTGGGGAGGTTGTAGCAAAAAGACGAAAAGTCGATGAACCTGAAATTATAAGCAGAAACAAAAAGGATTCTGTTGAAGATGTTGTTGGTTTTCAATTTGAAAACAGTTCTGGTGTCAACTGCTATGCTAATGTAGTGGTTAATGTTTTGTTTTCTCTAGAAAATGTAAAAGAAGAGATTGTGGTCAATTCTGATCAAAGATTTTGCAGTTTGTTAAATTCTGTGTTAGAGAAATGTAGCACTGATAGAACAAACATAGAAAGTGTGTCTGAAATTCGAAATCTGTTAGACAGATGTTCAGGCCAAACACAATTCTCTCAAAATAGTCAGCAAGATTGTCAGGAGTTTTTAATGTATATGCTTGATGTATTGCATGATGAAGGTGTAGATGTAGATCACCTGTTTGGGCTTTCTTATCAATGGCCATTACTGGAATGGGGTAACCCAATAAGGTTCAAGGACCTGGGTGAAACGTTATATAGAAAAACAATGGTCCCAACCAAATAGTTTCTTTCAAAGAACAAAATCTGTACTGAGTAAATTGTTTAAATGAGCTTCTTCAATCAATAACGCTCTATTGAATCAATCAATTTTAGCAAAAACAATTTTCAACACATTAATTTTTGTCGAAAAACCTGACACAAACCAAAGTATTATTCGAAACAGTTCGGAGTTTAATGTTTCACTCCATTAAAACTCAATAATTGAATATATACACATTTTTCATTTATATACAATTCGGACTAACGGTAAAAAGAAGAGCAGTCAGCTTCTAAAAGAAGTGCAGAAAAAAGGAGAAGAAATAGTGATTGTGATAAGAAGGGTGCAAGCCTCAAAAGAAAATTAGTGACAAGTGAAATAGAAATTCGGATTTGATTTATGCTGTACTCGGAATCCAGCTAGTTATTTTCTAAATAGGCCACAGATAGTTGTTATTATCTCCACTCATTTATACAGTCACAGGTGACATGTATAATGGTTTCCAGCGTGGTCCTATTTGTATAGCTTAAAGAAAGGCGTCGACGTTTCGACCCGTCTTTTGGTGCGTTCTGCTTGAATTTTAACCATCAAGGTCTGGACAACCAACTCAGACGCCGTACCACCCAGTTCAGGGTAAGCACTCCTAGTTTTATGTTAGGCAGCATTAGATAAACTAGTAAATATGTTACCATAAGTTGATTCACATGCAACATTTAGTAATAGACCACCCATGCCTCATTAATTACAGGTGGGTCTCTACGATTGAATTACATCTTTCGTCCATATTCGAAATAGGATGATGGAGGCAGCCCATAAATAATCATTGGGTAAGAATCATATCGGTTATGGAAAGTTAAAATCCATATACACTATCAAAAATCCTGACCACCAATCTTTTTATGAATTTTAACTTAGGATACTGTTGTGTGAAGTCTACGGTAAAAACGCATGTGCAACATCCGTCCTGAGGAAGACCCGCAGGTCGAGGCTCCAACTTGCCCACGCACCAAAAGACGGGTCGAAACGTCGACGCCTTTCTTTAAGCTATACAAATAGGACCATGCTGGAAACCATTATACATGTCACCTGTGACTGTATAAATGAGTGGAGATAATAACAACTATCTGTGGCCTATTTAGAAAATAACTAGCTGGATTCCGAGTACAGCATAAATCAAATCCGAATTTCTATTTCACTTGTCACTAATTTTCTTTTGAGGCTTGCACCCTTCTTATCACAATCACTATTTCTTCTCCTTTTTTCTGCACTTCTTTTAGAAGCTGACTGCTCTTCTTTTTACCGTTAGTCCGAATTGTATATAAATGAAAAATGTGTATATATTCAATTATTGAGTTTTAATGGAGTGAAACATTAAACTCCGAACTGTTTCGAATAATACTTTGGTTTGTGTCAGGTTTTTCGACAAAAATTAATGTGTTGAAAATTGTTTTTGCTAAAATTGATTGATTCAATAGAGCGTTATTGATTGAAGAAGCTCATTTAAACAATTTACTCAGTACAGATTTTGTTCTTTGAAAGAAACTATTTGGTTGGGACCATTGTTCTTATCAATGGCAGCATGACTGCGAGAACTGTAGGGTATCAAGTACTACTAGTGTAGACTCAGAAAGATTTATATATTTAACTTTGCCAGACAGTAAATCAGTCTCTTTTAATAAGCTAGTAAAAGGAGCTGATCACAACATGGAGTGTAGCCAATGTAAATCTGAAATGATGTCCACATTATTTATACGAACATATGGCCAGTATGTCATTTTAATGTTCCAACGATGTAGGCCTGATGGAACAAAATTGACAACTTTAATAAAAAAATTTGTGGCTTCACAGTTGTCAATATCAGGAAGGACTTTTGTAACTGTAGCAATTATATATCATGACGGTCCTTCAATAACATCAGGACATTACACAGCTTATTTAAAGTCTAGAAATGGCTGGTCATTCTGCAATGATTCTGTTTTAATTTTAAAAAAAAAATTGCCGTATGACCTTAAAAACTCTTACCTCGTGTTTTTAAAACCAAAATTTTAGGGAAAGAATCTCGGGATGTGCTCTGAGGAATTTCAAGAAGTTCTAATGGCTCCTACACGATTTGGCCTTGAGGATAAGTGTAGTACAGAGACATAACTTCTTACCATAACACTGGACGTCATGGAGAAATACGTGCACTTTGAATGAGTTCAGAAAAACTGTTTCTTTTTATAAGCTAATTGAAGCAGCCAATCAAAACATGGAGTAGAGGGAATGTAAGTCTGCAATGCTGTCTACTGTTTTACATTGCTTTGTGATTAAAAGTGATGTAGAGAATTAAATAATTGTAGTAGTGATAAAGGTAGTGTAAGTCTGCTTCATAGTAAGCAGTATCAGTGTCATAGGAAATGTAGAACATGATTGAGCAAGAAGGGGAAGATATTACTAGTCCAGGATTGTGAAAATGATCTTGAACATTTTAATTGTGAAAGTTGCGGAAATACAACATGACGGGATTGGCTTACAAGAATTCTAAGAGTTTTAAATGGCTCAGACACGATTTGGCCTTGTGGAAACGTGTGGTAGAGAGCGAGAAGTCATTTATTGTATGTAACATGTTTTTGAAAACAATGGAGGTTTTCTTTCAGAAAGTGGCGGGTTGAAAGTAATAACAGCACAACAGAGTGTAAGCTGTTCATAGGACATCCTTCGCCGTCATGGAAAGTAAGTTAACTTTAAGGAGTTCTGAATTCTGATTTGTTATGTTGTATGGGTTTTTTAAACACAATCATTTTGATTGTGTTTTTTTTTCCCCGCTGTTATATGATGAATACCTTCAAGTCACTGTTTTTAGTGAAATTTGATACATTCTGAGAACAGCAAAAATAAACCATTTAATATGTATAATTAATTCTGTTCTGTTTGCATTTATGATGTACATGTAGAACTGTGTAGGAGGCATGGAGAAGGTGAGGCTTCTGTAAGTGTCAAAGTTGTTGCATACAGTGCTCATATTCTACGTAGTCTTTCATATGATAGACTACATTTCCACAATGAGATACCTAAGCAAAGGAAACACAGGTGATATGATTGTGGAATGAGGAAAAAAAATTGCACGTTTTTCAATTATATTACCTGTGTTTCTTAACATTACACATCACATTGTGTAGATGAGGTTTAGGCCTGTTCCTGGAGACAGAGGAGGTCTAACATTTGTCCAAGAGTGCAGTCGACATGACACACTTGGTTGGTAGGCCTGCACATGTATTTTCTTCTCTGTATTCTTCAATAAGTGTAAATTTGATCTGCAACCCTGAGTAGGCCTCACCTTAAACAAACCTCTGGATAGGCCACACCTTATTGTCATCCTGAATCAATTATTTAACATGTTAGGGACAGATTTATGATAGGTGTATGCCATTTTTGCGCCACTGTGCGTCACTTTTGTGACGCAGTCGCGGTTGAAAAGATTTGGTATGAGGCGACAAAATTATAAAATGATGAATCTAGGCAGATGTGTCATGCTGTAAAAAAACAATGCCACATGAAACCGATGCAGCAGTCATGCAAAAGATGCACAATGTTGCAAGATAGGACTCACTTCATCTGCATCAAGATACTATTAGTTTAAAATGTATATTTTTAGGACTGTGTAGGGGCATGGAGAAGCAGAGGCTTCTGTAAGTGTCAAAGTTCTTGAAAAACTATTTGTCCTTCAATCTTTTCCCTTGTTTTTTCTAATTTATTAAAAACATGTTTTAATATTTTTCAAATGTTTGTTCTCTCTTTCACAGATTTTTTAGTATAAAAAGAACAAATGAGTAACTTAACGACAATTATAAGGTAAATGTTTTGTACTCTTTTTGTTATATTTCTATCACATTTAACTTCTATTAGTTCCACTGCTTTATTTCTTTAAGAATCACTTTCCTGCCTTTGCTACTTCGCTCATTCCTTTGTCTATTACTTAATTACTCTACTCCTTCACTATTTTTCTTAGTCCCTCTCTTCTCATACTTCTTCACTCTTGGTCACTCACTCTGTCTCTATTACTTTCACTGTTTCTGACTGATCTAAATTTTTTTTTAAAAAAGAACAGTAAGTATAAGGGAAGGAAACAGACAGTTATGTTAAAAGAAAGACAGCTATAGGGAGTAAACTAGGGATACTGTTACCCGCAATCCTCTGCTGATGATGTCACTGACCATGTCATGAATGATGTAATATGTGACATCATCAGCAGTGGATTACGGGTAATAGTATCTCTAGTTTACTCCCCTATAGCTGTCTTTCTTTTAACATAACTGTCTGTTTCCTTCCCTTATACTTACTGTTCTTTTTTTTAAAACATTTTTTTTTGGTTCGCTCCCGGTTCGCGTACCGGCGAGCGAACTGGGAAGCGAACTAAGAGAAATAGAGGTTGGCAGAGTTCCAAATATTCTACCAATTTTTTAATAACGGGGAGGTAGTTCTGAAAAGAACTTTTTTTTTATTGTTTTTGTTGTTTTATATATATTTTTTTTTTCTGAACATTTTTTTACTTTTTTTGAATTTTTCTGAACGGTTTTATATTTTTTTTGGTTTTTTTTGGGGGGGAAACGAAAACGATTCATTGTAAAGGGCTCAACAGGAGCAACAAAAAAAAAAGAATTTATTGTTTGCGGCGTTTCGGACAAATTGGAAGATGATTGTCAATAGCTCTGTTGATCAGAGTGATGCTACTTTCTCTGTAGCAAATGAATCCATTGCAAAGTACGCAGACTTGTTTTACTTCCCCAAATCTCAGTTGTATATTTGGCACCATCTCCCTGCCCTCTGGTCCCGTCACTTCGGGTACAACAGATCTTCTGGCCATAATAGGGGGATTATCTAGTTCGTTACGAAACTGTGCAGCACTGTAGTTGTTAGGATGCCACCTAGTCATATGGCGATGCATTGTGTAGTTTCCGTAACTGTATTTCTTCTCGGTCCCTCTGGACAGTCTATCTTGACATATAAGGCAAGTTACGTATCTTGCATTTACTTTTTTCTCGCCTTTGGGAAATTAAAAAAATTGCCAAATGAAGTTTTCTTTCCGGTGAGACCTCCTGGGCTCCTCAGGCAAAAACTGCCTCTCTTCCTGCTCTTCCTCCTCTTCCTCTTCTTCCTCTTCTTGCTGAATTATAACTTCAGCAGGTGGTCCTCTCTTCCTTGGATGTGGTGGAGGTGGTGGGGAAGCACCAGCTGAAGCTACTAAAGAAGCCATTGCTCACTGGTAACAAAGTGTCTTTCTCTCACAAAGATGAAAGTCAGAGTGAGGAAAGAAGGAGGGGTTTTCATCATTTGGGAAAAACAATAGTTCTCAACCAATGAAAAGTGTTAATTTTACATTACATGACCTAGTGTTACATCATTAGGAAACCAAAAGTGAAATGAACCAATGAAAAGTGTTATTACCAAGTCACATGACCTGCTGTGTTTACGTTACGCGCTTTGCGCCGCCTCCCGGTTTGCTTCCGGGAACCTGCGCTTCGCGCCTCGCTTCGCGTACCAGTTCGCTAACGTAGCACGTCATATGACGTATCACGCGACAACGTGAAACGTCATGCGGACGCGAGGCGTCACGATGTTTTCTAACGCGGCAGTTGCGTTAAAGGAACGTTTACCGGTTTCCGGACTATTTCGCGGCATCAAGGCCAGCTAACGGGAAGCTTCCCGATTCGCGAAGCGGGAGGGAAGAAAAAAAAATATTTAAATTTTTTTTTATTAATAAACATATAAAATATATTTTGGGATTTAAAGAAGAATACATTTTACAGCTACAGATATTAGCTTTTAAAAAAACCAATGAAATTCACTGAAAAAACCATAGGTTATAGACCATATATAGTTAGGAATTAGCATTTAAAAAACCTTATTTTACTCACACAAAACCATTGAAATTCCATATATAGTTAGTTGCACTAACTATATATCGCGCACCCGCAATCCACTGCTGATGATGTCACATATTACATCATTCATGACATGGTCAGTGACATCACTGATGACATCACTGATGACATCTCAAATGACATCACTGATGACATCACTGATGACATCTCATTTGACATCATTCTTGTGCTAATACGATAAACCTCTTCAGACTCTAATAAAACCTTTAATACACTCAGTGTATACAGACACTCACACACTGTCACTCATCCATGGAGTTACTCACACACCTAGTCAGTCATGCAAAGAATCAATCACACCTCCATTTCCTCAACTATACAGTTATACACACCTTACTTATTCAAACATATACTAACACATATTTACTCTCTTATACAATCCCTGATACAAGTTCACAATGATCCATACAGCCACTCACACATTCAGTGGCTCTCATGCACAGTTATTTATATATGCCAACTCTCACATGTACTGTGTTTTACATATGTACTTACTATGACATGTAGCATTGACATATCCATTCACTCATCAATACACTCATGCACACAGTCAACCGCCCATGTAGCTGTTTCCACATGCACTCTTGAACTCATACACCTAGTGAATCAACTGCTCACACATCTATGCACAGAGTCACACACCTCCCATGTCACTGACCATGTCATGAATGATGTAATATGTGACATCATCAGCAGTGGATTGCGGGTGCGCGAGTTATAGTGAGTCCAACTAACTATAACGTGGGAATTTCAATGGTTTTGTATGAGTAAAATGTTCAGCTAACTATAACTGGTGTGAAACCTATGTTTTTTTCAGTGAATTTGAAAGGTCTTTTAAATGCTAATTCCTAACTATAACGATTGTGAAACCTATGGTTTTTTCAGTGAATTTCAAAGGTTTTTTGAAAGCTAATTCCTTGCTATATCGAGTTTGTAACCTACGATTTTTAAAGTGAATTAATACGTTTTTTAAGTAGCTGTTTTTATAACTATTAATTATTATATATATATATTTTTTTTTTCTAAATTTCATTTTTCAATGTATTTTTCATGTGTTTTTAAAAAAAATCATTTTACCTCGGAGCGCTCAGGGTGCGCGCACCGGTAAGCGCACCCGTTAGCGTAGCGAGAGCGCCATTCCCTTTTGCGGAAAAAAAAGTATGTCTTTAAAGTAAATAATAATGCAAGACATTCAGTGGCATACTTATAAAAGTAGTATTTTTGATTTTAAATAACCATATTTTAACTTTAAACGCATTTTGTAAAATCTAAAAAATGTCATTCAGGCGGTACGTACGTGCCGCGTATGCGCCCCCGGAAGCGCTCCGGTGCGCGTAGCGTAAGCGCGTCAAGTCATGTGACCTTAAAATAACACTTTTCATTGGTTGTTAACAGTTTTTTTTCCAACTAATGAAAACCCCACTGATTTCCGTCACTATCTCTTTCACTTTGGAGAGAGCAAGACCTATTCTCTTCTGCTCTTCAATTCTTCAGAAAGAATGGCTGCAAGTCCACCCAGCAACAGTGAGGACTCTGATGAGTTTCTTCAAGAGTACTCTCCTCAGCCCAAAGTGAAGGAGCACTTCATTTGGACATTTTTTACCATTCCACAAGGACATAAAAAGGTAAATGCTCCAAAGTTGGAGTGCAAAATTTGCCATACTATTCTTTCACGGGGTGACCCCACAAGAAAATATAGTTTTGGAAACTCCACGATGATTCGGCATGTTCAAAGGAGGCACCCCCAGAACTATGCCCGGGAGAGTGTCTGGGACCTGGCACGTAATCCCCCCAGAGATGGCGCCTCAACTTCCACCAGAGGAGCAACAACATCCGTGAGAGGAAGACCAGTTGAATTAATTCCAAACATTCAACCTGTTTTTACGGACATTGCAATTAAGTGTAAGCCGTGTGACAAACTGCTTTGTTATGGAGAGCAAAGTATCATGCTAATTGTAGGTAAAAGAGAAGACCATCGCTGCCCTCCCCAGCCCTAATTTTCCCCCTTTTTTTGCTCCTGTTGAGCAGTTTGGCATTCCCTATTTTTGTTTTTGTTCAGAAAAAAAAAATAATTAAAAACGTTCGGAAAAGTAAAAAAAAATACAAACTAAAAAAGAAGAAAAAAACAGTTCTTTTTAGAACTACCTCCAATTCTCCAAGAAGAGCTGTATTCTTTACAAATTCAAAAGGAGTGAGTGAAGTGGAGTGCAGTGAGAGAGGAAAGGAAAATGAGTGAGGGAGCAAAGAAATGGACGAGAGGGGAAGGGAAGTGAAGTAGGGGGATTGAAAGAAGGTGAGTGTGGGAGGTGAGTGAGGGGAAGGGGAGTGAACAAGGGGAATGAAAATAAGTGAAGAAAACGGAGTAAGGGAACGGGGGTGAGGAAGGGTAAGAGAAGAGCAGTGAGGTTGAGGAAAGAGTGGTGATAGAGAGTGGATAAAGGCAAGTGAGCGTGAGACAAGGGGAGTGAGGGAGTGAGGAGACAGAGGAAGTGAAGGAAAGAGTGAGAGAAGAGGACTGAGTGAGGGAGCAAAGAAAGATAAGTGAGGGAGTGTGGCTGAGTTATAGGGGGTAAGCGTAACAGAAGAGGAGTGAGAGACTAGGAGTACGGAGAGAATGGGGTAACAGAGAGAGAGTGAGGGAAGGGGGAGTGAGTAAGTTAGAGGACAGAGGGATTGAGAGCAGGAGTTACTGAAGTGGAGTAAGAAGAGTAACAGAAGGGAAAAGAGTGAAGGCGCGATGGAAGGGAATAGACATGAGGTAAAGTAAAGGAGAAGGTCTAAAGAAGGTGAGTGTGGGAGTATGGCTGAGTTATAGGGAGTGAGCGTGACAGAAGAGGAGTGGGAGACTAAGGGGACGGAGAGAATGGGGGTAACAGAGAGAGAGTGAGGGGAAGGTAAGTGAGTAAGTTAGAGGACAGAGGGAGTAAGAGAAGGAGTTAGTGAAGTGAAGTATGGAGAGTAAGGGAAGGGAAAAGAGTGAAGGAGTGAAGGAAGGGAAGAAAGAGGAAGGAAAGTAAAGGAGAAGGTCTGAAAGAAAGTGAGTGTGGGAGTGTGGCTGAGTTATAGGGAGTGAGCGTGACAGAAGAGGAGTGAGAGACTAAGAGGACAGAGAGAATGAGGCTAACAGAGAGAGAATGAGGGAAGGGAAGTGTAGAAGTAAGAGGACAAAGGGAGTAAGAGAAGGAGTTAGTGAAGTGGAGTAAGGAGAGTAAGGGAAGGGAAAAGAGTGAAGGAGTGAAGGAAGGGAAGAGAGGAAGGAAAGTAAAGGAGAAGGTCTGAAAGAAGGTGAGTGTGGTAGTATGGCTCAGTTAGAAGGAGTGAGCGTGACAGAAGAGGAGTGAGAGACTAAGGGGACGGAGAGAATGAGGCTAACAGAGAGAGAATGAGGGAAGTGTAGAAGTAAGAGGACAAAGGGAGTAAGAGAAGGAGTTAGTGAAGTGGAGTAAGGAGAGTAAGAGAAGGGAAAAGAGTGAAGGAGCGAAGGAAGGGAAGAGACAGGAAGGAAAGTAAAGGAGAAGATCTGAAAGAAGGTGAGTGTGGGAGTATGGCTGAGTTATAGGGAGTGAGCGTGACAGAAGAGGAGTGAGAGACTAAGGGGACGGAGAGAATGAGGCTAACAGAGAGAGAATGAGGGAAGGGGAGTGTAGAAGTAAGAGGACAGAGGGAGTAAGAGAAGGAGTTAGTGAAGTGGAGTAAGGAGAGTAAGGGAAGGGGAAAGAGTGAAGGAGTGAAGGAAGGGAAGAGAGAGGAAGGAAAGTAAAGGAGAAGGTCTGAAAGAAGGTGAGTGTGGGAGTATGGCTGAGTTATAGGGTGTGAGCGTGACAGAAGAGGAGTGAGAGACTAAGGGGACAAAGAAAATGAAGCTAACAGAGAGAGAATGAGGGAAGGGGAGTGTAGAAGTAAGAGGACAGAGGGAGTAAGAGAAAGAGTTAGTGAAGTGGAGTAAGGAGAGTAAGGGAAGGGAAAAGTGTGGAGGAGTGAAGGAAGGGAAGAGAGAGGGAGGAAAGTAAAGGAGAAGGTCTGAAAGAAGGTGAGTGTGGGAGTATGGCTCAGTTATAGGGAGTGAGCGTGACAGAAGAGGAGTGAGAGACTAAGAGGACGGAGAGAATGAGGCTAACAGAGAGAGAATGAGGGAAGTGTAGAAGTAAGAGGACAAAGGGAGTAAAAGAAGGAGTTAGTGAAGTGGAGTAAGGAGAGTAAGAGAAGGGAAAAGAGTGAAGGAGCGAAGGAAGGGAAGAGACAGGAAGGAAAGTAAAGGAGAAGGTCTAAAGAAGGTGAGTGTGGGAGTATGGCTGAGTTATAGGGAGTGAGCGTGACAGAAGAGGAGTGAGAGACTAAGGGGACGGAGTGAATGGGGGTAACAGAGAGAGAGTGAGGGGAAGGTAAGTGAGTAAGTTAGAGGACAGAGGGAGTAAGAGAAGGAGTTAGTAAAGTGGAGTATGGAGAGTAAGGGAAGGGAAAAGAGTGAAGGAGTGAAGGAAGGGAAGAAAGAGGAAGGAAAGTAAAGGAGAAGGTCTGAAAGAAAGTGAGTGTGGGAGTGTGGCTGAGTTATAGGGAGTGAGCGTGACAGAAGAGGAGTGAGAGACTAAGAGGACAGAGAGAATGAGGCTAACAGAGAGAGAATGAGGGAAGGGAAGTGTAGAAGTAAGAGGACAAAGGGAGTAAGAGAAGGAGTTAGTGAAGTGGAGTAAGGAGAGTAAGGGAAGGGAAAAGAGTGAAGGAGTGAAGGAAGGGAAGAGAGGATGGAAAGTAAAGGAGAAGGTCTGAAAGAAGGTGAGTGTGGTAGTATGGCTCAGTTATAAGGAGTGAGCGTGACAGAAGAGGAGTGAGAGACTAAGAGGACGGAGAGAATGAGGCTAACAGAGAGAGAATGAGGGAAGTGTAGAAGTAAGAGGACAAAGGGAGTAAGAGAAGGAGTTAGTGAAGTGAGTAAGGAGAGTAAGAGAAGGGAAAAGAGTGAAGGAGCGAAGGAAGGGAAGAGACAGGAAGGAAAGTAAAGGAGAAGATCTGAAAGAAGGTGAGTGTGGGAGTATGGCTGAGTTATAGGGAGTGAGCGTGACAGAAGAGGAGTGAGAGACTAAGGGGACAGAGAGAATGAGGCTAACAGAGAGAGAATGAGGGAAGGGGAGTGTAGAAGTAAGAGGACAGAGGGAGTAAGAGAAGGAGTTAGTGAAGTGGAGTAAGGAGAGTAAGGGAAGGGGAAAGAGTGAAGGAGTGAAGGAAGGGAAGAGAGAGGAAGGAAAGTAAAGGACAAGGTCTGAAAGAAGGTGAGTGTGGGAGTATGGCTGAGTTATAGGGTGTGAGAGTGACAGAAGAGGAGTGAGAGACTAAGGGGACAGAGAGAATGAAGCTAACAGAGAGAGAATGAGGGAAGGGGAGTGTAGAAGTAAGAGGACAGAGGGAGTAAGAGAAGGAGTTAGTGAAGTGGAGTAAGGAGAGTAAGGGAAGGGAAAAGAGTGAAGGAGTGAAGGAAGGGAAGAGAGAGGAAGGAAAGTAAAGGAGAAGGTCTGAAAGAAGGTGAGTGTGGGAGTATGGCTCGGTTATAGGGAGTGAGCGTGACAGAAGAGGAGTGAGAGACTAAGAGGACGGAGAGAATGAGGCTAACAGAGAGTGAATGAGGGAAGTGAAGAAGTAAGAGGCCAAAGGGAGTAAGAGAAGGAGTTAGTGAAGTGGAGTAAGGAGAGTAAGGGAAGGGAAAAGAGTGAAGGAGCGAAGGAAGGGAAGAGACAGGAAGGAAAGTAAAGGAGAAGGTCTGAAAGAAGGTGAGTGTGAGAGAGGAGTTAGGAAAAGAGGAGTAAACGTGGGGATTCAGAATAAGTGAGGGAAGCGCAGTAAGGGAACAGGGGTGTGGGAGCATGAGAGAAGAGTAGTGAGGTTAAGGAAAAGAGTGTTGAGAAAGTAAATTTTGTACGTCAAACTTACCTTATAAGTAATGTAAACTTAATTACATATTTTCAGTAAATTTAATATCTGTGAAAGAGAAAAAAAAGTAAGTTATAATATTTATAATATATTTTTTATTATACAAGAGACAAAGCAGGAGATTAAAAGTCATAAAAGGTTAGTAAGAGGTAAAGTAGGAGTGAAGGACTCAGAAAGGAAAACAAAGGAATGGTGAAGGTCAGAGAGAATTAAAAAGAAATAGAGGGAGAGCAAATTACTAAAAGGATAATGACATGGATACATTCAGTGACAGAGAAGAAGAGCAGGAGAGAGAAATGAAGTGAAGGCGAGTAAGATACTAAAGGAATGTGCATTAGGAAAACTAAAGGAAGAAAGGGGAGTAAAGAAAGGGGAGTGAGTGACAGGGAAGCAGGAGTGAATGACGGTGGATTAATGAAAATGAGGGATGGAAGGTGAGTGAGGGTGAATGTAGGGTCGTAAGACAGTGAGGAGACAATGGGAGTGAGGGTAACAGAGAGGAAGTGGGGGAAGACAAGTGAGAATATGAGAGAACAGAGGGAGTGAGAGAAAGAGTGAGTAAAGGGGAGTAAGGTGAGTAAGGGAAGGAGAATGACTGAGGGAGCAAAGGAAGGAAAGAAG
This sequence comes from Lissotriton helveticus, assembly GCF_964261635.1. NCBI lineage: Eukaryota > Metazoa > Chordata > Amphibia > Caudata > Salamandridae > Lissotriton > Lissotriton helveticus. The sequence continues at coordinate 541,415,114 of NC_136067.1, forward strand.
GGGAAGAGAAGTGAAGCAAAGGGACTGGGAAGAGGTGAGTGTGTGAGGAGAGAAAGAGGAAGGGGAGTTAAGGATGATGAATGAGGATAACTGAGAGAACCGGAGTAAGGGAACAAGGGTGAGGGAGGGTGAGTGAAGGGCAGTGAGGTTGAGGAAAAAGGGAAGATAGAGAGAGGATAAAAGCAAGTGAGCATGAGGCAAGGGAAGTGAAGGAGTGAGAACATAGAGGTAGTGAAGGAAAGAGTGGCAGAAAGGGACTGAGTGAGAGAGCAAAGAAAGGTAAGTAAGGGAGTGTGGGTGAGTTATAGGGAGTGAGCGTGATGGAAGAGGAGTGAGAGAGTGAGAGGACCGAGAGAGTGAGGCTAAGAGAGGGAGTGAGGGAAGGGGAGTGAGGATGTGAGAGGACAGAGGGAGTGAGAGAAGGAGTAAGTGAAGTGGAGTAAGTTGAGTGAGAGAAGGGGAATTTTTAAGGGAGCAAAGAAAGGAAAGAAGGGGAAGGGGAGTAAAGTAGAGTGACTGACAGCTGGAAAGTGGCGGATGGGAGAGAGGGAAAGGGCAGTGAAGGAATGGGGAATGAGGATAAGTGAGGGAAGTGGAATAACGGAAGGTAGGTGAGGGAGAGTGAGAGAAGGCCAGTGAGGGTGACTTAAGAGGAGTAATAGAGGATGGAAAAAGGTGAGTGAGCATAACAGAAGGAGAGAATAATATATATTTGATAATACAAAATACAAAATAATTTGTACAACATGTTATATGGTTTATTTTTTGCTGTTCTCAGAATATATTGAATTTCACTTAAAACAGTGACTTCAATAGTACTCATCATATAACAGCGGGAAAAAAAAACACAATCAAAATTATTGTGTTTAAAAAACCCATACAACGTTTCAATAAATAATGTATGATTTAGAAAAAACATATCTTAACTCACTTTTGATCAACGTACTTTTCCACAAGGCCAAATAGTATATGGAAAGTCCTTTTCTTTGGAAATTACTCAATAGTATTCATAATCTCCCATTTACCCGAGTTTCTGAAAGAAAAGCTCCAACATCTTTTACATTATGAAACAATAGTTTTATTTCCACCTCTATCGCACTATCTATACTTAAACCTTGAGATTTATGAATAGTCACCGCATATGCCAAAGAAACAGGAAACTGTTTTCTGCGGACATATAAATCTTTCACAAGCAAAAATCGGGCAGAACAATGACTGATTTGTTGTACTTCTTCAATACCATCAAATTTAATTTTTATCAATTCAATTCCATCTCTATTTCGGTAATTCACAAAATCAACAACATGATCCATTGTTCCATTTACTAAACCTCTCTCCACATGTAAATTACATCATAAAATTATTCGACAATTTAAAGATGCATACAGAGTCTTTTCCAAACCAGCAGTTTTAGATATTGTCTTCTCTAAAGAATCCAATTTTGATTTCAACTTTTCAGACAAAATAATAGTTGCTCCTTCATGTTCTATTTTATCAAAAGCTTCCAGTTTCACAATCTCTTGATTTTCCAACTTTAACATTTTCTTGTTGAAGATTGAACATTCTTGCAGAGTTGGCATCAAGCATATGACAGATTTGTTTTCAGGAATTTTCATAAAAATATTCTCTGGGAGAATGTTTTCATTTGGAAACAAATTTGAAATTAATCGTGCATGTAAAGCTGCTTTCCCATGCTCACTTACTTTTCCAATTCTTAAATCTTGTAGAATCTTTTTATAATCTTCATCCTTTGCCTGTCGCATATTTTGTAGCAGTTCTGCATATTTGAAATTTAACCATATGTTACAATTTCCAATGCTTCCTAGACACTTCCATGTATCTTCATGTGTAAGCATTTTAAACACTGGTTGTCCTTTCACTGGAGTTAGCTGCAGTAGATCTCCCAAAACAATGATGTGTTTGCCTCCAAATAGCACATCATACTCTGTTTTAAGAATTTCTTGCATTCTTAAATGCACAAAAGTAAGCATTACATTTGATACCATGCTTACCTCATCAATGATAAGAAGTTTCATTTTCTTCAAGACTCAGGAAACTTCACAACAAGCTTCTCCAGATAGCTTGTGGTATTGTAATTTATTATCATGCTCTACTGGCAGCATCAACAAGCGATGTAAAGTTATCCCTTTAATGTTATGTGCTGCCAACCCAGTTGGGGCGGTAACAACACAAGACAGCGACGACTCCGTTCTTTTCTGCAGATAAGTTGCAATTGCTTTAATCAGAAAACTTTTTCCAGTTCCTGCTTCTCCACTCACGTATAGTCGGACAGGTATAAATGACGTACATGAGCACTCTTTTTTCTCATGAGATAAACTATGCTCAATCTGTTCTGTGACTTCGTCATATATTTGTCTCTGCTCAACGTTTAGTTCTTTTTGAAAATCTTCTAAGTTAACTATATCCTCCTGAGCTTGTTCCATGGCTCTTTCAACTTCCTCCATGGCAGTGGCAGCTTCATTTTGTATAATTGGTCCTCTTAGTGGATCCTGACTCAATGAAGCAGAACTCTGACTGTCTTGAGAACTGTCTCTAGCAATCTCTGCAGCAATTGTAGCTTCTTGCTGTATTTCCTCGTTCACCATTTGCAGATAATTTGAAAAAACAGGAGATTCTATGGTATCCTTGGTTGCATTGAACGAATCTTCATAAGTAAGAAAATCTTCAAGTAGTTCCTCTTCTGTACGCCAAGGCTTAAAGAGTTACAAAAGAGCTAAGTAATAAAATTCTCTTTAATCTGGAGATTCGCAACTCAATTTTCGATGATTAATCAAATGGCTTTTTCTTTGTTTCACCAGACAGCCTTCACATCCAATTTATTTATTTATTTAGTGTGTTTTGGTATCGCGCACAGCTACCCCAACGGGGTGTCCCGGCGCTCCTGTATAACTACATGCAGACCTTTGGTGGTTATTTGGGGCAGAAGTAACTCAGCAGAACAGGTGAGTTTTGAGTGCTCGCCGGAAAGGTTGTTCATCTTTGATCAGCCGGATGGCATTAGGAAGTTTATTCCATAGGGCCGCTGTCAACACTGGGAAAGTTTTCCCACCTGAGCGGGATTTCCTGAATCTGGGAACCGACAGGAAGTTTTTTGACGAGGAACGTAGAGTCCTGAAGTTATTACAAGGGATCAAACAGGAAGACAGATATGCTGAGCCTTTACCCTGCATTGCTCGATGAGCTAGTACCAAAGCTTTAAATTCGGCCCTCTTTTGCAGTGGTAGCCAGTGGAGTTTGCGGCGGTGAGGGGAAATGTGCTCATGTAGGAGAAGACCGATAACCAATCGCACCGCCTCATTCTGTACTGTCTGAAGGCGATGACTGAGCCCTGCAGACAGGCCAGAGTAGAGGCCATTGGCGTAGTCCAGGTGTGAAGTGATCAACGCCTGGACTACAATCTTCCTGGTGTTACTCGGCAGAAAGTGAATGAACTTTTTTATCATTCTAATCTTGGCTAGACAGGCAGTGGAGACTGTATGCACTTGATGATAAAAAGTGAGGTTGGAGTCCCATCTCACTCCAAGATTTTTCACCGAGTCTTTTGGGAGGGGGGGAGTACTTAAGTCGGTAGGCCACCAAATATTAGGGTCCAGTGGAGAAGGCTGGTGAAAAAAGAGAACCTCCGTTTTCCCAGCATTCAATCTAAGAAAATTATTGTCCATCCAGTGGGCAATTGTACGAAGGCAATTTTTTAATGGATCAAAAGTTGAGGGGGAGATGTTATTAAATGAAAACATAAGCTGGATATCATCAGCATAGGAGGTGACCTTTATACCAGTTTGGGCGATGATATCAAAAAGTGGGGAAAAATAAACATTAAATAAGAGGGGGCTCAGCGAGGAGCCCTGAGGGACTCCCCATCGAAGTGAACGACTTTCAGAAATGAATGGGGGGGGGGGGTAAACACTGCCTGGGTCCGGCTAGACAAGAAGGATGAAATCCATCCTAAGGCCGTACCCTGAATACCTTTTGAATGCAGGCGATCAAGGAGGAGGGGGTGGGAGACGGTGTCGAATGCTGCCGACAAGTCCAGCAGCACCAACACCGCTCTTGATCCCTCATCCAGCCTCCATATTACTGCGTCTGACATCTCGATGAGAGCCGACTCAGTGCTGTATCCTGGTCTAAAGCCGTGCTGAGAATTGTGAAAGGCACCTGATGTTTCAAGAAAGCTAGCTAGTTGTTGTTGAGCAAGTCTTTCTAGTACTTTAGCAGGGGCAGGCAGTAGAGAAATGGGCCTGTAGTTGGCAGGATCACAGGGATCGGCGCTGGCCTTCTTAATTATCGGAACCAGGCGTGCTTGTTTCCAGGTGTTGGGGAAAACTCCCAGCTGTAATGAGTCATTCCATATTCTGTTCAGAAAGGGATTAAGGATGGGAGCTAAGGATTTGTAATGTTTAGCCGGCCATGGGTCCAGCGGAGAGCCAGATTTAATTTTAAGAAGTTCTGCAAGAGATTGTTCCAGAGAAATCTCTGCAAAATCAACGAACAGGGACTCAGGGCCAGATGGAGAGACGGGTATAGGACTTTTATATACTGAAGTGTTGGTAGAGAAAGAATCATGAATGGTGGCTATTTTATTCTCGAAAAAGACAGAGAGATTATCACAGAGAGTCTGTGATACCACTGGAGGTCGTTTCAATGCCAGGGGATCTGTGAAGGATCTGACTGTCTCAAATATTTCCCTTGATGAACCTTGGGAACGATTGATTTTTTCTTCTAAGAATAGTCTTTTATGTTCAATGATCTTTTTCCTATAGTTTTTCAAGGCGGCTTTGTAAAGAATTTTACGATCTGGTAAGAAGGTGAATCTCCAACGTCTCTCAAGATGTTTACATTCTGATTTGATCTTGCGAAGATCATTCGAATACCATGGGGCCGAGGGAGCAGAGCGATAGGTTTTTATGGGCCTAATAGGGGCGATCTGATCGATTGCCGAAGTAATGTGGTCATTAATGTGTGTTAATCGTGTATCAAGGTCAAGGCTCGTATCAAAGTGGTCAACAGATAAGAGATGAGGAGCTAGGCTATCAGGAGAAATCCTACTCCAGTTTCTGCCCAGTTGTTTAGCCGGACGGACATGACAATTTGTGCAGTGGCAGGGAAATATGAGCGGTACAAGCAGGTGATCCGACCAGACTATAGGAACAGGATTGAGTGTGACTAGGCCTACCAGGTTTGTACAGATTAAATCAAGAGTGTGGCCTGGTTTGTGCGTTGGACCACTAACAACTTGATTCAATCCGCTGTCAGCCAGAGTGGACAGAAAATTAAGGGAGGCAGTATCCTCCATATTGTCAACATGAAGATTGAAATCCCCAAGGAGGGTGAAATTGGCATAACGCAGTGAAGCTTGTAGGGCGTAATCCAAGAAGACTGGAAGGTGGGATAGTTTAGAATTGGGAGGTCGATACACCAGGAGGCCGGAAAATGTAAAATTGGGCGAAATATTAATACAAAAAGGAAGCGCTTCAATGCGTTCTACTTGATTATAGGCGAAAGACGAAATAGACCAATGGGTTCTGTATATTATGGCCACTCCTCCCCCAGGGTGTGAGCTCTGTCTGTTGGCACATAATATATTATAGCCCGACGGGATTGCTAGATGTAACGCAGGATTGGTGTCATCTCCTAACCACGTCTCAGTAAGAAACAATACATCCCATTTATCTTCTTCCAAAGTATGGAATACGTCAAGGGAGTGTTTGACTAAGGATCGACAGTTTAGCAGGCCAGCTTTTAAGCGTGTCTGCAAAGAAGTAGTCTGTAGAAGAAGGCAGTTATATTCTTCATAGCCGGGAAGGTCAGGTGAACATTTCATAAGTGGAAAGATGGGATTGGCAGCAGCGCTAATACATGAGGGAATAATACAGTGTAGAGGTCGCAGGGATTTAAGCCTAGCGCTGTCATAAGTTGTGAGAGGGGGAATGCCCAGGGTGATAGTACCTGCGTCTGCGGCCGCATACTGGTCGCTGACGGGCGCAGACGGGCGGGACTCTGGCGCGACTCCGGCGCAGGTCCGGCCTGTCCGCTGATCGCGTCCGCTGCGCGGAGACATGGTCTTCCGTTTATATAGTGTCCAATCGGGTGCCTTCAAAGGCTATCCCACTCCAAAATGGCCGACAAAGTTAGTTAATCACCTCAAACAGCGTTCAATTCGGCTTGGGTGAGTTTTAATTAAGGAGATTCAGGTTTCTGACCCCCATCTAGCAGGAAACCGAGGGACAAGTTACCAATGCCACTTTGTAGTCAAGCGGAGGCGGGGGGGACTTAGTGCAGCGAGGGGGGAGGCAAAACAAGAACAGCTTAGCTTCGTAATCAGGCTAAGTAATGTGCAGTTAAAAACGCTGTAAGGACAGCTAGTGAGAGCGTGCAGTTTTAAAAATAGCTAAACACAGAAAACAACAACCTCCCGGCTCAAGCCTCAGGAGGGATGACAGTTACAGGGTAGGAGAACCAATGCGGCGAAGCTCCTTATATAGTGTCCAATCGGGTGCCTTCAAAGGCTATCCCACTCCAAAATGGCCGACAAAGTTAGTTAATCACCTGAAACAGCGTTCAATTCGGCTTGGGTGAGTTTTAATTAAGGAGATTCAGGTTTCTGACCCCCATCTAGCAGGAAACCGAGGGACAAGTTACCAATGCCACTTTGTAGTCAAGCGGAGGAGGGGGGGACTTAGTGCAGCGAGGGGGGAGGCAAAACAAGAACAGCTTAGCTTCGTAATCAGGCTAAGTAATGTGCAGTTAAAAACGCTGTAAGGACAGCTAGTGAGAGCGTGCAGTTTTAAATTACAGCATATACACCTTTATTGATATCTTCTGTGACGTTCCTCTTAAAAGTATAGGTTTGCAGAATTTCATACAGACAAATGTTCTCAAGAGGACTACTTCTATTTGGATAGTATGTATCCAACATGTTTGTCTTCAAAATATCTGTACTGTCTGGTTCTTTCTCCGCCAAATACTCAATTTCTTGTACAGATTTCAAAACTCAGTATCGTGTTGCAGCAAGACCTAACTCACCCAAATGATGGTTCTAGATTTGGCATATAGACTTGCTGATGATAACCGATCAGAACATTCATATGCTCCAATTTCTCGATGCGACAACATCTTCAGACTGTAACTGTATAATTTCTTGCTTAGACTCTTTTCATGTGAAATTTCCTCCCACATCTCCTTCAGTTCCATCTTTTCTGATTTTGTGATGTAAGACGTCACATATCGAGCCACAGCAATAGAGTTGTCAGCAACATATTGAATATCCAGGTTAGCATTCCACATGGACAAAATGACTGTATTGTAGTCATTTATGTATTTCGACTCCTCATTTCTTCTTAGGTTGTATGTATTTTTCTGTGATTTTCTTGTCACAGTATGTCGCAGAGAAGACATAAAATTGTTCACTCTTCCTTTCGATGTTACTGGACGTGGAAATTTAAAACAATATTTTGTGTAGAACTTGTCCTTGGATTTGTATTTTCGACGACAGTATTTTCCACAACGATGGGTTTGAAAGCGTAAAACTTGATGTCTTAAATTGTTTTCTTCTGTACTTTTTGGAACAGCACATGTAGAATACTGCTCAATGAAACTCATCACTTTCTCATCTGAATCTGTTTTAAATGTTGGTGCATCTTTAATCCATAGCAGCATATGTCTGTGAGGAGCACCTCTTGCTTGATACTCCTTTCTCGAAAAGAAATCCAAAACCTCTCCAAGCGGAGGATTTTTTTGTTTGTGATAAAAGACATCATAGCTTCAAACCTATGATTGAAATACCTGCATACATTAACTGGATCCAAAGAGCACAGTTCTCCAGGTGTCTTGTATTCAATATTTTCAATGTTTTTATTTGCCTCTCGTAGAAATTGAAGTAAGTCTTCCTAATCATACTCAGCACAGCTAAGAGTGGAGAACCATGTAGGAGTTCCTAAGTTTCTTAGCATACATTTTAATTCCCCATGACGACGGTACCAATACTCGTTAGTACCACGCTGACATGTCATGAGATTAATTAGCTGAGATTCCAAAACACTGTCTTGCAGTTTCATTTTATCCATGAAGTCTCTTTACAAAACATTTTGTAGATGTACTCCACTTTTCAGTATATGTTTCACTGCATAAGAAAGTCCAGACAAGTCACTCTTAAACAGTAGACGGAACAAATATGGAATGTATTGACGAAACCTTGGATCTTCTGCATATAATCTTGAAGTCCGGTATTCAGATAAAGGAATTTGAAGAGGTCGGTCATCATATCGTCGACCTTGACCTGTTGGAAATAACTGTGGAAAACAACGAGCTTCCAAACTTTCTTCCCATACACTAATGGGACTTCCTTTTGCTTCTTTCATTTGAAACAAGTCAATAGCATTCCCCATTACTTCTTTGGAATGCAATGGATGAACACTATAATGTTCATAAATTTCTTCACTACTAGAGACATCAACTTTTTCAATTTGCCCAGCTGAGATATCACTGTCCTTTTCTACAGTTGTTTCCTCTTCTCCTTCATATACATTTTTGTAGTACTGATTATTTTTTACCAAATACAACGTTGCCTTTTTGACTTTCCTAACAACCACTAATTCTTGCCAGATTTTCTTACTCTTTGTCGGAACACCATTAACTAGAATAACCAGAGGTTCCTCTTCTACATTTTCTACACCAATTGTATCAATATTTTTCTTAAAATATAGAGGCAAATAAACAACTCTTCTCTTTAATCCTCTCTGTAAATCTGAAGGAGGCAATTTCCCTGTCTTAGGCTCCATGCGAACAAAAGCCTGAAAAGGATGCACACATTGAATCAGAATAGACTCACAGGTATTTAAATCCATCAATTCAGAAGGAATGTCTACCAACTTCAAATTATTATAAACAGCTCGAGCAGGCATTCTGTTTTCATTTAATTTATTATAACAATATTTACAAATACGTTGATCAGAACCCAAATCAAAACAATTTTCGACCAACAAATAAGTTGCAAATTCCTTCCACTTATAATTATTTTCCATTTCACTTTTTACATATAAATCAACTAATCTAGTCTGATTCTTACAATGAGTTCATCGACAACACACATAAGTAAAATTAGGCCTTTAACTTGAATTGACCTTAAACTTTGTAATTTCATGGTCAAATTTTTCTGTACTTGAAATCTCTACATTCTCTTCCACATTTCTTTCTATTACTGTATCAGTTTATGCACTGCCCTCTTTTTCACCAAAGTAACAAAACTCAATTTCTTCACAAATGTTCTTCACAACTAGTTCAGTCCCATGCAAAAGAGCACTGTTTAACTGTTTTAGTTTAAGTGCTGGACTTTTTGCATAATACAACCTTCTCACTAATTTCCTCACTTCAGTATGATGCACTGCTAACATCCTCAAATGGTGAAAAACACTCTGACATACTTTTCTTGAAAGACAAGCCAGTGAATGCCCTTCCAAACCTATTTTCCTCTCACGCTACAAGGATCTAACTCTTGCAAAATGTTCATTTTTTGTTTTAGACTTTTCTTAGTATATGTCTGTAAGAAACTGAGAAACAAACCAATTGAATCCTGTCGCACACTACAAATACTAGTACAATTCCAAGTATACACTGGAGCCTTAGGACATCTCCCTAAAACTTCATCAGTTAACACCTCTTCTGTATTTCTAGGCACAATTTTTTCTTTTTCAACCGGACAACCGTCCTTCACCTCATATGCTCGACCACTGGTGTCAACTGCATGCACCAAATCATTATCCTGAAAGTAACTTTCTTTGTTAAAAAATGGCTCACAACTTGAACTATGCTTCCATTCTCCAGAAAAAACATCACAAAATTAGTACTATTAATTACTCTTTTCCACTTACATTTTGATTTGAAAACACTGATTACCTTATCTAGAGTACAAATTCTATTGATTATTAAACCGTATAACTTATTTTTGACTTTAAATGCTTCATCCACAATCTTCTCTATGCTTTTTTTTCTTGTAAAAAGCGGTCTTTTTTTTATACCTCTTTACATTTTTTAATAAATTAGACACTATTCCGTAATAAAACATTCGTCTACGAATTTCAATAAATTGATTTCTCCTTCTATGGCTATAGACAATATCATCTCCTGGTACAGGTTTAACATTTTTTGAGGGGCACAATTTCTACTTTCTAATTAGAGGTGTCTTATTCTTCTTTGAAACAACATTTGTTTTGGGACATTTCAATAACTTCCTGAAAAAATTCTTAGTTTGCTTACCAGGAGCATTATTTTTTTTCACTGAAGATTTTGTTTTGAATGAGTCTTGTATTTCTGTTTTTTTGGACCTTAAATCCTGTTTGTATTTTTTTTACGTCTTTCCTTTGATGGCATTTTCTTTTATGTTTCTATAGATGATTATAATCTGTGGTAAAGAAAAAATAACATATTATAGACCACTACAAACATATTACATCGCAATTACAATAAGTAAACGATATAAACACTAGTTTACAACATAAGCCTGATTTACATTACATGTGCTATGCTTTGTGTCAAAAAACGATTTACTATGGAAAATGTTTTCTGGTAAAATGTCCGGCTTTAACATTTTTGTCAAGGATCACACTGAGTGTCTGTGTGAAATAAGGAATTACATTTTCACATTTTTCAATAATGTCACCTGTGCTTTCTAACAGTTTGCCTCTCTTAGCCTAAAAGGTACTCTGTGTCTGTGTCTCATGTCACTTTGCCCGTGCATAATCTCTGTTTTTCTGTGTGTCATTTCTCTCTTTGCGTGTGTGTCATGACATGTGTCTCATGTGCCTAAGATCACACTGTGAGTCAAGCTTGATTTTAAATGGATCTGGGTGAATAATTTGCTTAGTTGAAGTGTTTTAAAATATGGAAATACATGTATTTTTAAAGTCATTTAGGCTTTACCATATGTACTAGTAGGTAATCTTAGGCAGCATATCTGTTAAACCTCTTACTTCAGAAATAGGCTCTAAGCTGTGCAATCAAGATCCAGGGTATGCTTTTGAAATGAAAAAGAAATGTTATGTCTTGCTTATATATATGTGGTCTGTTTTTTGCCAGTAGAGACAGTCAGATAGTATTAGCACAAGAGACAGACATGGTAAATTACATGTAACATCCTGGTCATGTGCCTAAGATCACACTGTGAGTCAAGCTTGATTTTAAATGGATTTGGGTGAATAATTTGCTTAGTTGATGTGTATTCTTAAAGTCAGTTAGGCTTTAGCATATGTACTAGTAGGGAATCTTAGGCAGCATGTCTGTTAGTCCTCTTACTTCAGAAATAGGCTCTAAGCTGTGCAATCAAGATCCAGGGTGTGCCTTTGAAATGAAAAAGGAATGTTATGTCTTGCTTATATATATGTTGGCTGTTTTTTGCCAGTAGAGACAGTGAAATAGTAAGAGCAGAGACACACATATTGCATGCAGAGACAGACATGGTAGATTACATGTAACATCCTGGTCATGTGCCTAAGATCACACTGAGTCAAGCTTGATTTTAAATGGATCTGAGTTACCTCCACTGGAAGAAGCCACAATAAGCAGGTAATAGTCCTTCTTATTTATTCATGCAGGCTGCATACAGAGTGGGCTCAGAGTGTCCTCTAATTCATTATTCCTTGTTGGCCATACGCGTTTCGAATCTTGTGATTCTTCCTCAATGGCGCAAGTGAAACACCCAGCAACCAACCGGTAAATCCAATTTTTAAATAGTTCATTGGCGCCCCAGTGGGCGTGGTCTATTTCTTGGCATTCTGGTCTTTGTAGTTGCCTCCTATTGATACTCAAGTGAGTACGGTTTGAGTTGCGTGTGAAATTAAATTTTATAAGACTCCCAAGTGGGATGAAGCACCGTCTGAGCTCCACCAAGCTGCTATGTGGTGTCTGCAAGAAAAGGCTGCCTCCCAAACTGATTCCGCCGGTTGACGAAACATCGGGTGACGCTGTATTAACAGCGGGGCTCCTTCCGCGGCCGAGGCAGGCCGCTTACATCAAGTCACAACAGAGTTACCTCCACTGGAAGAAGCCACAACAAGCAGGTAGTAGTCCTTCTTATTTATTCATGCAGGCTGCATACAGAGTGGGCTCAGAGTGTCCTCTAATTCATTATTCCTTGTTGGCCAGATGCGTTTCGAATCTTGTGATTCTTCCTCAATGGCGCCGGAGTCCGGTTTGAGTTGCGTGGGAAATTAAATTTCGGCCGCGGAAGGAGCCCCGCTGTTAATACAGCGTCACCCGATGTTTCGTCAACCGAAACTACACAAGTATTTCAAAACTAGGACTCATTTGAAAACAAGCAAAAAGCCAGTAGCAAGACTAACAGCCACAGATAGTCTTGCCGTAACGATCTTACAGGAATTGAAACACTCGAATATCTTAGAAATGAAGTGATGACAGATGCATTAAACAGCCAAGAAATAGTGCAATGAGCTATGGATGTCGGTATTGAGCAGGACAGGGAAGAAAGTCGATACAAACCATCCTCCACCTTTAACCCGCAAATGCCATTTTATGCCCTGGTGACATTCTCTGATGCAATGATTAAAGATCTGCACCAGTTTCGTAAGAAACAGAAGACGGAGAAAGGTGGACTAAATCTATCCCAGGAAGAGAAATTGGCTTTAACAAAATTGGCTAATGATTACACTGTCATCATAAAGCCCTCCGACAAAGGGGGTAATGTTGTGGTGCAAACAAGGGAGGAATATCATCAAGAGGCAATAAGGCAGTTATCGGATGCAAGCTGTTATGAAGAAACCACTTTTAAAATATACCAACAAAGTATCCAAGCTTATGATGAACTGATAAGTAAGTGGTATAAGAAAGGAATGCTTGGAGATGAAGAACATTTATATCTGCGCAACTCGAATCCCATCTGCCCGACCTTTTATCATATCCCTAAGTTACATAAAGACAACCTGCACCCCCCGGGAAGGCCTATTGTTTCTTCAGTCCAGGGGCTGACGGAACATGTTTCTAAGTTTCTTGATTTTTACTTGGTAAGCTTGGTAAAAAAGCTAACCTCCTACGTGAAAGATACCAAGGACTTTCTAACAAAAATCCAAAATGTGCAATGGCAACCTGACTATTTACTTGTCGTCCTTGACATAAAAAGTCTTTACACTTGTATTGAACATTCAAAGGGAATTGAGGCGGTTAATGTATATCTGAAAAAAAGACAACTAAGATATGCTCAACATAACTGCATGTTAATTGAGTTCTTGCAATTTTGTTTAAACAATAACATCTTCCTTTTTGAATCTACATACTACAAACAAGTATCTGGTATGGCGATGGGCACCTGCTTCACTCCCAGCTATGCGAACCTGTTCATTGGCTGGTGGGAGGAGCAGGTGCCCAGAACCTACAGGGACGACATGTCAAGTGGTAGAGTGATAAAATGGCATCGATATATCGATGATTTATTTATCATTTGGGAAGGGACTGAAGAAACTGCCCACAATTACATCGCAAGCTTGAATAATAACAATCTAAATCTGCATTTTACAGGAACCGTTAGCCCATGTTCTGTGGACTATCTGGACCTTAGAGTGCAGATTATTGGGGGTCAGATTGAAACATCTTTGTATCGAAAAATTACTGCTGGAAATTCGATACTTCACGCAACCAGCAGCCACCCACCAAAACTAGTGCAAAGTATCCCCTATGGGGAGCTATTAAGACTAAGAAGAAATTGCACGCGTGATTGTGATTTTGATGAGGCAGCTACTGATTGTATGGCCAGATTTGTCATTCGCGGGTATAATCCCATTTCATTGAATAAAACACTGTGCAAAGTGAAAGCTATGACCAGGGAGAGTCTGCTAGGCGAGAGGAAAGATAAAAAAACTGAAACGGGCAAATTTAGACTAATCACCCCATACTCAGCGGAAGCTAACCATCTGAAACATATGCTGAGAAAAAATTGGCACATCCTAAAAGCGGATAATGTCATAGGTGAAGATGTCCCGAATTTCCCCTTGGTCACATTTAGGAAATCAAGGTCTATTCGTGACCAATTGGTACGCAGCCACCTAGAGAAAATACCTCCCAAAACGAACACCTTAAAGAACATGAGAGGTTTCTTCCCATGTCACAAGTGCAAAGCTTGCAGTAATAGCAAAAGGGCTCTCACAGACACCATACAAGATACTGGTAGGGTGAAAAAAAATCAGCAAGTTTATTACTTGCAGTACACCGTACGTTGTGTACTGTCTAGTATGTCCGTGCGGGCTCCAGTATATTGGCAGCACGGTACATCCATTTAAAATCAGGATACTAGAGCATATGAGAGCTATCGACAAGGTGGATCAAGCATACCCCGTTGCAAGACACTTTGCAGAAAAACATAAGAGTGACCGCAACCAGCTACTGTGTTATGGCCTAGACTCAGTCCCCGATAACATCAGAGGGGGGGACAGACTTAAGAAATTGCGTAGGTTGGAGTCGAGATATATTATTGACCTACACACAAAAACACCATGGGGTATGAACAGTGGCGAGGATATGATGATACACATTGGTACATGAACAAACTGTAATCTGTAAATTGTAATTGCAATATTTGAGAAATAGACCGTTATTTGTAGATCTGTGGGTAGGAGTGTATATATGTATATATGTACATGGAAACTATCAAAAGTGAAACTTCCAAAATGAAATGTGCACCTTGGTATATATATTTTTCACTTTTTGGATTGAAGATCAATCCGTGGCACGAATGTAAAAAAGCAATGAAGTCATAAGTAACCTTGGTGGTCCTCCAACTGCAATATTATGAAATATATGAATTCGATTTGAAGATTTGTGATAATGTTAATCATAAAATATGAGCTTAAACAACGGATAAAATGTATAGGAGTTGTAAATAGCATATGGTTGATTTGTTTTTGATTAGGATAAACAGACTTGAATATAGGCAGGGAAGGAAAATTGCCGATACACGGCTTAATTTTTTGTTATTGGCAAAATAAGTGAATCGATATTAAGTACAAAAAATGTACGTGTGATGTAGTTACAATCTTTGTGAAATCACTTTTTTCGATAATACTTATGCTAAGGGTGGGAAGGCATGTTTAAAATATAGAACGTGCATGCAAGGTGATTTCATCATTGTAAATATTCACCACTCAAAGATGACGCTGGTTATAGTCAGCTAGCCAGTAGTCCTTCCTCTACCTTAAGGTGTGTTTAAAAACATGACGATGTCTTAGGGTCATTGACATCGAGAAAGGCTGAATGCCGAAACGCGAGGGCGTCTGTCTTGTCTGAATAAAGCAACCTTTTGAAAATATACCCCGGGAGTGCGGAGAATTCTTTGTTTGCAAACGGAGGAATTTGAGCAGAAATATATATATATATATATATTCACTGAAAAAAACCATAGGTTTCACACATGTTATAGTTAGCTGGACATTTCACTCATACAAAACCATTGAAATTCCACAAGAAGGATGTCATCAGTGATGTCATCAGTGATTTGAGATGTCATGCGTGATGTCATGAGTGATGTCACTGACCATGTCATGAGTGATGTAATATGTGACATCATCAGCAGTGCATTGCGGGCGCGCGAGGTATAGATAGCTGAATTAACTAAAACGGGGGAATTTGAATGGTTTTGTATGAGTGAAATGTCCATCTAACTATAACATGTGTGAAACCTAAGGTTTTTTCAGTGAATTTCAAACGTTTTGTAAATGATAATTTTTAAATGTATTAATTGTTATTTTTTCATACTGATTTACTACATTATTTTTAACTATATATTTTTAGATATTTTATTTGCTAAATTACATTACACATTTTAAAAAAAAATCAAAAAAAATGTTTTTATAAATATTGAAATTGTAATATTTATTTTTTTATTTCATATTTTTTAAATTTATATATATATTTTATATAGCAAGCAATGATATCCTATGGAAGGAAATTCAAGTTACTGGTAAGCACAGTTAAATTTTCTTTTCAGGAATAGTAGTGAGCTAGATTGGGGAATTAATTCCTCTTCAATCCTAAGGTCCCCTGTGAGCCAACTAGCCCACTAGGTACCTTCAGTATGCGCCAGGCAGCTGTGTTGCAGAGAGCCGTTCAAAGGGCATGATCCCTTTTTACAACACTCTGCAACAGAGCTCCTTGGCGCTTACTGGAGATACCTGTTGGACTAGTTGCCCCCAAGGGGACCTCTGGATTGAACAGGAATTAGTTCCCCGACTTAAAACGCGCCTCAGGGCATGTTTGCACTCACATCACCTCAAGCCCCGCCCCCTACCTTCACCACTGTGCTAACGCGCCCTGTAGAGTGTTCTAAGTTGGGGGATTAAGTCCCCTTGCATACTGGGGGTCCCTGGGGGCCAACTAGCCCACTGGGAACCTCCAGTATGCACCAGGAGGCTGCGTTGCAGAGACGTGTAATGAGGCCATGCCCCTTTTTACACCTTTCTGCAATGCAGCCCCCGGGAGCGTTTGTAGAGGGGGAACTAATTCCCCTAGCATACTGGGGGTCCATGGGGGCCAACTAGCCCACCAGAAACCTCCAGTATGCGCCAGGGGGCTGCATTGCAGAGAGGTGTAATGAGGCCACCCTCCTTTTTACACCTCTCTGCAACGCAGCCCCCTGGCGCGTTTGCAGAGGGAGAACCAATTCCCCTTGCATATTGTGGGTCCATGGGGGCCAACAAGCCCACCCGGAACATACAGTATGCGCCCAGGGGTGAGTTGCTTTGCCCCGGGGGGTGGTGGTCCCCGGGGCAGTGTGGGGGGGATTGGGGTCCCCCACACTTCTTTTTCACTATGCCCCCGGGATTTGGTCCCCCTAGGGGTTAATTTGAAAAAAGCAGACCGGGCTTAAAAAAAATAATAATTGGGGCCTTGGGGGTCATGTGGGCCCACCTGAGCAGGCCTAGGGGGTCAAGCTGTTTCTACCCTGCCCCCTTTTTGTGTTCTACACGTTTGTTTTTCTGCTTTCTCGTGCCTCGGTCTTCCGAGCACAAGACGGCTGCCAACACTTCCTGGTTTAGAGTGTTCACAGCCAATGAGCATGCAGCTCGTACTCGGAAAGGTACGCGTACGGTACTCGTACGGTACTCGTACGGTATTCGTACCCCGTGATTTTTTGTAAAAAAAATAAATTGGGGGGGCCTTGGGGGTCCTTGTGGGACCCCCTGAGCAGGCCTAGGGGGTCAGGGTGTTTCTACCCTGCCCCCTTTTTGCGTTCTACATGTTTGTTTTTCTGCTTTCTTTTGCCTCAGTCTACCGAGGCACAGGATGGCTGCCAACACTTTCTGGTTTGGCGTGTTGACAGACAGTTGACAGCCAATTAGCATCCAGCTCGTGCTCGGGGAGGGTACAGAGTACAGTAAGCTTACGGTAAGCTTACCGTACGGTACTCGTACCCCGCAATTTTTGTCAAAAAGAAAATTGGGGGGGCCTTGGGGGTCCTTGGGGGACCCCCTGAGTAGGCCTAGGGGGTCAGTGTGTTTCTACCCTGCCCCCTTTTTGCGTTCTACACATTTTCTTTTCTGATTTCTTGTGCCTCAGTCTACCGAGGCACAAGATGGCTGCCAACACTTTCTGGTTTGGAGTGTTGACAGACAGTTGACAGCCAATTAGCATTCAGCTTGTGCTCGGGGAGGTACAGAGTACAGTAAGCTTACAGTAAGCTCCTCTAGATATACCTATGATTTTACTTATGATTTTCTCAGGAACTACTGAACAGATTTACACCATTCAACAAAAAGGATCATCTGATAACCAAACTCTACCTTTTTGCCAAATTTGTGGTAATTCCGTTCAGCCGTTCGGGCTGTAGCCCTGCCTAAAGGTCCTATGGAAAAATGCATGGGCAAAACACTTTTTGGGACCCCCTTTTTTCTCGCCCCCGTTTCACAAATCACCCCCAAACTTTCAGGGAAGAGCAGAGCAACGCAGGCTATTTTCTTGTAGAAATTTGCGAAGATTCGTCCACCGGCGCCAAAATTATTCCAAATAGAATGTAGCGGATTTCCTATGGAAAATAGGTTTTAACTATAACTACCTACTGGCGACCGCCAGTAGGTGAGTAACTCTATAGATGAGTGCTGGTGTATAACAGGATATATAGGTGTATGAGTACATAGGATGAGTGAGTACATGTATGAGTGACTATATAGAACTGTTGGTGAATGAGTAGATGTGTATGTAGATTTTGGAATTACTGAATAGATTGTTCTAACTGGAATTGCTATCTCCATTTTTTGGAAAATTTTAGTTTCTATTTTTGATCGTGTGTATCAAAGGTTATATTACAGTGAAAGAGGTCTGCCACAAGGCTGATGTCATCAGTGATGTCATCAGGGATGTCATTTGAGATGTCATCAGTGATGTCATGAGTGATGTCACTGACAATGTCATGAGTGATGTAATATGTGACGTCATCAGCAGTGCATTGCGGGTGCGCAAGTTATAGTTAGCTAAGCTAACTATAACTGAGGAATTTCAAAGGTTTTGTATGCGAGAAATGTCCAGCTAACTATAACATGGGTGAAACCTATGCTTTTTTCAGGGAATTTCTAAGGTTTTTTAAATGCTAATTCCTAACTATAACGTGTGTTAAAACCTATGGTTTTTTCAGTGAATATATATATATATATATATTCACTGAAAAAACCATAGGTTATAGACCATATATAGTTAGGAATTAGCATTTACAAAACCTTGAAAATTCACTGAAAAAACCATAGGTTATACACCATATATAGTTAGGAATTAGCATTTAAAAAACCTTATTTTACTCACACAAAACCAATGAAATTCCATATATAGTTAGTTGTACTAACTATATATCACGCACCCGCAATCCACTGCTGATGATGTCACATATTACATCATTCATGACATGGTCAGTGACATCACTGATGACATCACTGATTACATCTCAAATGACATCACTGATGACATCACTGATGACATCTCAAATGACATCACTGATGACATCACTGATGACAACATCCAGTGACTGTATTTTTCTGTAAAGTTAAAATATGTCTTACATATTTAAGAATGAGTGGATGTATAAGTGTCTGGATGAAGGATTTAGTAGGTGCATGACTGACTGTATGAGTGAGTGGTTAAATGTGTCTCACTGAGTGCATGGGTTAGTGAATAAACTGTCTTAATTTGTGCATCATTATGTCTGTTGTTCTGTAAACTGCTGCATGTGTTGATCAGTAGCTATATGAGTAACTATATGGGTTATTGATTGGTTGCCCAAGCATTTGTATGGGAGACTGAGTGTGTGTGTGGGTGGCTGGGAGGTGTATGACTCTGTGCATAGATGTATGGGTTCAAAAGTGCATGTGGAAACAGCTGTATGGGCGGTTGACTGTGTGCATGACTGTATTGGTGAGTGAATAGATATCTCAGTGCTACATGTCAAAGTAAGTACATATGTAAAATACAGTACATGTGAGAGTTGACATATATAAATAACTGTGCATAAGAGCCAGTGAATGTGTGAGTGGCTGTATGGATCATTGTGCTCTTGTATCCAGGATTGTATAAGTGAGTAAATATGTTTTAGTATATGTTTGAATAAGTAAGGTGTGTATAACTGTATAGTTGTGAAAATGGAGCTGTGATTGATTCTTTGCATGACTGACTAGGTGTGTAAGTAACTCCATGGATGAGTGACAGTCTGTGAGTGTCTGTTTACACTGAGTGTATCTAAGGTTATATTAGAGTCTGAAGAGGTTCATCGTATTATCACATGAATGATGTCATCAGTGATGTGATCAGTAATGTCAAATGAGATTTTATCAGTGATGTTATCAGTGATGTCATTTGAGATGTCATCAGTGATGTCATCGGTGATGTCATTTGAGATGTCATCAGTGATGTCATCAGTGATGTCACTGACCATGTCATGAATGATGTAATATGTGACATCATCAGCAGTGGATTGCGGGTGCGTGATATATAGTTAGTACAACTAACTATATATGGAATTTCATTGGTTTTGTGTGAGTAAAATAAGGTTTTTTAAATGCTAATTCCTAACTATATATGGTGTATAACCTATGGTTTTTTCAGTGAATTTTCAAGGTTTTGTAAATGCTAATTCCTAACTATATATGGTCTATAACCTACGGTTTTTTCAGTGAATTTCATTGTTTTTTTAACAGCTAATATCAAAACCTTTACAATGTATTCTTCTTTAAATAGAAAAATATTTTTTACATGTTTTTAATACAATTTTTTTTTTATTTTTTTTTTTGTTTCGCTCCCGGTACGCGTACCGGTTAGCTTCCCGTTAGCTCAATCCGGAGGCGCGACCCGGTCCGCGAACCGGTAAACGTTCCGTTTGCGCACCTCTCGCGTTAGAAAACAACATTGTGACGCGTCGCGTCAGCATGACGTTTCGCGTTCTCGCGTAATACGTGATATTACGTGCTACGTTAGCGTACCCGGAAGCGCACCGGTACGCGAACCGGAAGCGATCCGCGGCGCGGCGCCGACCGCGTAACGTAAACACAGCAAGTCATGTGACTCGGTAATAACACTTTTCATTGGTTCATTTAACTTTTGGTTTCCTAATGATGTAATACTAGGTCATGTGATCTAAAATGAACACTTTTCATTGGTTTACAACTTTTGCTTTTCCCAAATGATGAAAACCCCTCCTTCTTTCCTCACTCTGACTTTCATCTTGGTGAGAGAAAGACCCTTTATTTACACTTTGACATGGCTTCATTAGTAGCTTCAGCTGGTTCTAACCCACCACCTCCACCAAATCCAAGAAAGAGAGGACCACCTGCTGAAGTAATTTTGCAAGAAGAGGAAGAACAGGAAGAGGAGGAAGAGGAGGAAGAGCCAAGGTTTTTGCCAGAGGAGCCCAGGAGGTACAATCGAAAGGAGAATTACATTTGGCAATTCTATAGAATTCCTGAGGGGCAAAAAAAAGTGAATGCACGCTACGTGTTTTGCCGTATATGCGGTGATAGATTGTCAAGGGGAACTGAAAAAAAATACAGTTACGGCAATCACACTATGCATCGGCATATGAGTAGGTGGCACCCAAATAATTATAGTGCTGCCCAGCTACGTGATGAGCAACAAAATCCCCTCCCAATGGCAAGAAGATCAGTTGTTCCAGAGGTGTCGGGACCAGAGGCGAGGGAGATGATCCCAAACATCCAAATGTTGTTTGGGCACGTGAAGCAAGTGTGCGTGCACTGCGGCGATTTCATCTGCTACAGAGAAAGTAGCATCATTTTGATTATGAGAGCTATTCAGAATCATGTTAATGTTTGTCCGAGACGCCCCAAAGAATAAATTCTTTTTTTTTTGTTGCTCCTGTTGAGCCCTTTACAATGGATCGTTTTTGTTTCCCCCCCCCCCAAAAAAACCAAAAAAAATATAAAAACGTTCAGAAAATACAAAAAAAGTAAAAAAATGTTTAAAAAATACTAAAAAAAATATAAAACAACAAAAACATAAAAAAAAAGTTCTTTTTAGAACTACCTCCCCATTATAAAAAAATTGGTAGAATATTTGGAACTCTGCCAACCTCTATTTCTCTTAGTTCGCTCCCCGGAGCGCTACCCGGTACGCGTACCGGAAGCTAACCAAAAAAAATATTTTTTAAAAAAAAGAACAGTAAGTATAAGGTAAGCAAACAGACAGTTATGTGAAAAAAAAGACAGCTCTAGGGAGTAAACAAGAGATACTGTTACCTACAATCCACTGCTGATGATGTCACATATTACATCATTCATGACATGGTCAGTAACATCAACAGCAGTGGATTGCGGGTAACAGTATCCTTAGTTTACTCCCTATAGCTGTCTTTCTTTTAACATAACTGTCTGTTTCCTTCCCTTATAGTTACTGTTCTTTTTAAAAAAAAAATTTTTTTGATCAGTCATAAACAGTGACATTAATAGAAACAGAGAGAGTGAACAAGAGTGAAGAACTATGGTCCTCCTCAGCTACCCTCAGAAAACCAAGGGGGTCAAGATACATCTACCGTGCCCCCTTCTACCCATTCTGAACATTATTTGCCCTCCATCTTGTATCTTGATTCGACCGAAACACAAAATGGTGGACTCCCGTAACGCTGCTGGTTTGCGAACCGGGCCACTTCCCGGGAAGCGGTCCAAAAAAAAGGTGGGAAAGTAATTCACAGACACTAAGAGTAATAGAGACGGAGTGAGTGAACAAGACTGAGGAACTATGAGAACAGAGGGACTGAGAAAAAGAGTGGAAGGAGTTGAGTAAGTAGGTAATAGAGAAAGGAATGAGGAAAGTAGCAAAGGCAGGAAACTGAGGGTTAAAGAAGTGAAGCAGTGGATCTAATAGTAGGTGAATGTGATAGAAATGTAACGAAAAGAGTACAACTATTTACCTTATAATTGCCGTTAAATTAATCACTTTTTATTTTTATACTTTCAATCTGTGAAAGAGAGAACCAACATTTGAAAAATATTAAAACATGTATTTAAAAATTACAAAAGACAAGGGAAAAGATTGAAGGACAAATAGTTTTTCAACAACTTTGACACTGACAGAAGCTTCTGCTTCTCCAGGTCCCCTACACAGTCCTAAAGATATACATTTTAAACTAACAGTATCTTGATGCAGATGAAGTGAGGCCTATCTTAAAACATGGTGCATCTTTTGCATTGCTCTTGTTTCAGAAAAGTGTCGCTTCAGGATGCCAATAACATGTCTCCTATCCAGAGATTTGTTTGAGGTGAGGCCTACTCAGAGTTCAAGATGAGATTTACACTTGTTGAAGTGTACAGAGGAGATAATATCTGTGAAAGTCTACCAATGAAGTGAGTCATGTCCACTGCACTCTTCAACAAAGTAGAAACCTCCTATGTTTCCCTGGACAGACCTAAACTTGATCTGCACAATGTGATTCATAATGATAGGAAACACAGGTGATGTAATTGAAATATGTGCAATTTATTTTGTTCATTTCACAATCACATCACTTGTGTTTCCTTTGCTTAGGTATCTCATTGTGCAGATGTAGTCCAGCATATGAAAGAATACGTAGAAGTGCAGCACTGCATGCAACAACTTTCACACTTACAGAAGCCTCACCTTCTCCATGCCTCCTACACAGTTCTACATATACATCATAAATGCAAACAGTACAGAATTAATTATACATGTTAAATGGTTTATTTTTGCTGTTCTCAGAATGTATCAAAATTCACTAAAAACAGTGACTTGAAGGTATTCATCATGTAACAGCGGGGAAAAAAAAACACAATCAAAATGATTGTGTTTAAAAAACCCATACAACATCAGAAATCAAAATTCAGAACTCCTTAAAGTTAACTTACTTTCCATGACGTCCAAGGATGTCCTATGAACAGCTTACACTCTTTTGTGCTGTTATTACTTTCAGCTCGCCACTTTCTGAAAGAAAACCTCCATCGTTTTTAAAAACACGTTACATGCAATAAATGACTTCTTGCTCTCTACCACTATTTTCCACAAGGCCAAATCTAGTCAGAGCCATTTATAACTCTTGGATTTCTTGTAAGCCAATCCCATCATTTGGCATTTCCGTAACTTTCAGAATTAAAATGTTGAAGATCATTTTCACAATCCTGGAATAGTAATATCTTCCCCTTCTTGCTCAGTCATGTTCTACATTTCCTATGACACTGATACTGCTTAATATGAAGCAGACTTACACTACCTCTATGACTACTACAATTATTTAATTCTCTACATCACTTTTAATCACAAAGCAATGTAAAACAGTAGACAGCATTGCAGACTTACATTCCCTCTACTCCATGTTTTGATTGGCTGCTTTAATTAGCTTATAAAAAGAAACAGTTTTTCTGAACTCATTCAAAGTGCACATATATCTCCATGATGTCCAGTCCTATGATTAGAAGTTATGTCTCTGAACTACACTTATCCTCAAGGCCAAATTGTGTAGGAGCCATTAGAACTTCTTCAAATTCCACAGAGCACATCCCGAGATTATTTCCCTAAAATTTTGGTTTTAAAAACACCAGGTAAGAGTTTTTAAGGTCATACGGCAATTTTTTTTTTGAAAATTAAAACAGAATCATTGCAGAATGACCAGCCATTTCTAGACTTTAAATAAGCTGTGTAATGTCCTGATGTTATTGAAGGGCCGTCATGATATATAATTGCTGTAGTTACAAAAGTCCTTCCTGATATTGACAACTGCGAAGCTACAAAATTTTTTATTAAAGTTGTCAATTTTGTTCCATCAGGCCTACATCGTTGGAACATTAAAATGACATACTGGCTATATGTTCGTATAAATAATGTGGACATCATTTCAGATTTACATTGGCTACACTCCATGTTGTGATTAGCAGCTTTTACTAGCTTATTAAAGGAGACTGATTTACTGTCTGGCAAAGTTAAATATATAAATCTTTCTGAGTCTACACTAGTAGTACTTGATACCATACAGTTCTCGCAGTCATGCTGCCATTGATAAGAATCAGATGCTAGATCTGCACAAATGTTTGTGACATCACACTCAATCAAGTACAATCCCGATAAAGTTCTAACTCGTGACAATGCCACATATGCCATACCCTCCTTGAACACAGAACTGCCAATATTCACCAATGCACTGTCTACACTTAAACCTTGCGATTTATGGATTGTCACCGCATATGCCAAGCAAACAGGAAACTGCTTACGGCGAACATATAAGTCTTTTACAAGCAAAAATCTAGCAGAACAACGAGCAATTAGCTGTACTTCCTCAATGCCATCAAATTTAATTTTTAAAAATTCAATTCCATCTCTATTTCTGTATTTCACAAAATCAACAACATTACCCATTGATCCATTTACCAGACCTCTTTCAACATGTAAATTCCTTCTTAAAATTATACGGCAGTTCAAGCACACATTCAGAGTCTTTTCAAAACCTGCAGTTTTAGATATACTCTTCTCTAATGAATCCAATTTTGTTTTCAGATTCTCAGACAAAATAATTGTTGATCCCATATGCTCTACTCTATCAATAGCTTCCATTTTCACAATCTCTTGCTTTTCTAAATGCAACATTTTGTTGTTAAATTTGGCACATTCTGCAAGAGTTGGCATCAAACATATTCAAGATTTCTTTTCAGTCATTTTCTGAAAAATATTCTCAGGCACAACATCTTGTTCTGGATATAAATTTGACAGTAATCGTGCATGTAAAACTTCTTTCCCATGCTCAGTCACTTTTCCAATTCTAACATCTTGTAGAATAGTCTTGTAAACTTCATCCTTCGCCTGACGCATATTTTCATGCAGTTCAGCATAATTGAAGTTTAACCATATATTGACGTTGCCAATGCTGCCTAGGCACTTCCTGGTATCTTCATGCGTGAGCATTTTGAACACAGGTTGCCCTTTCACTGGTGTCAGCTGCAGAAGATCTCCGAAAACAATGATGTGTTTGCCACCAAATAACACATCATACTCTGTTTTGAGAACTTCTTGCATCCTCAAATGCACAAAGGCAAGCATGACATTGGAAACCATGCTTACTTCGTCAATGATAAGAAGTTTCATTTTCCTCAAGATTCTTGAAACTTCAAAACAAGCATCTCCAGATAGCTTGTGATATTCTAATTTGTTGTCATGCTCCACTGGCAGCATCAGTAAACGATGTAAAGTAATCCCTTTAATATTATGTGCTGCCAGTCCAGTTGGAGCAGTGACAACACAAGACAGCGATGACTCTGTCCTTTCCTGCAAATAGCATGAAATTGCTTTAATGAGGAAACTTTTTCCAGTTCCCGCTTCTCCACTCACGTACAGTCGGACAGGCTTCAACGACGTGCATGAGCACTCTTTCTTATCATGACTTAATCCATGATCAATTTGCATGGTAACTTCGTCATATATTTTCCTCTGCTCAACGTTGAGTTGCCTTTCCAACTCTTCTAAGTTAACCGCATCCTCTTGAGCATGTGCCATGGCTCTTTCCACTTCATTCATAGCAGTGGCAGCTTCATTTTCGATAAGAGGTCCTCCTAGTGGATCCTGACTCAATGAAGCAGAACTCTGACTGTCCTGAGAACTGTCTCTGGCAATCTCGGCTGCAATCGTTGCTTCCTGCTCAATTTCCGCATTCAACATTTCTACATATTTGGGAAAAGCAGGACATTCTATGGTCTCCTTGGCGGCATTGAAAGAGTCTTCGTAACAGAGAAAATCTCCAAGCAGTTCCTCTTCTGCACGCCAAGGCTTGAAAAGTTGCAAAAGTGCTAAATAGAAAAACTCCTTTTTTTCAGGAGATTCGCCACTCAATTTTCGATGGTTTACCAAGTGGCATTTTCTTTGCTTGACCAGACATCCCTCACTTCCTATTACAGCATACACTCCTTTCTCAGTATCTTCTTTGATGTTCCTCTTGAATATGTAATTTTGCAGAACCTCATACAGACAAACATTCTCGAGATGACTGCTTCGATTTGGATAATATGTATCCAACATGTTTGTCTTCAAAATGTCGGTACTGTTTGGCTCCTTTTCCGCCAAATACTCAATTTCCCGCACAGGTTTGAGAACTCGATTACGCGTTGCAGCAAGACCAAGACTCGCCCAAACGATACTCCTGGACTTGGCATAGAGACTTGCTGAAGACAACCGGTCAGAACATTCGTACGCTCCGATTTCTCGATGCGACAACATCTTCAGACTGAAACTGTACAACTTCTTGCTGAGGCTCTTTTCATGGGAAATGTCCTCCCACATATCCTTCAATTCTGTCTTCTCTTTTTTGGTGATGTAAGACGTCACATACCGAGCCACAGCCATACAGTTATCAGCCACAAACTGTATATCCATGTTAGCATTCCACATCGACAAAATCACCGGGTTGTAGTCGTTGATGTACTTGGACTCTTCGTTCCTCTTCAAATTGTAAGTGTTTTTAGGTGATTTCTTCATGACATTGTGTCGCAACGAAGACATCAAACTGTTTACTCTTCCTTTAGAAATCACCGGTCGTGGAAAGCCGAAACGACATTTAGTGTAGAACTTGTCTTTGTTTCGGAATTTACGACGGCAGTACTTTCCACATCGATGGCTTTGGAAACGCAGAACTTTTTCTCTTAGGCTTTTCTTTTCCTTTGCGTTTGGAACAGCACAC
The DNA here is from genome assembly GCF_964261635.1 of Lissotriton helveticus. Taxonomy (NCBI): domain Eukaryota; kingdom Metazoa; phylum Chordata; class Amphibia; order Caudata; family Salamandridae; genus Lissotriton; species Lissotriton helveticus. The sequence continues at coordinate 541,442,289 of NC_136067.1, forward strand.
GTAGAATACTGTTGGATGAAACTCATCACTGAGTCTTCTGGATCCGTTCCAAATTTAGGTGCATCCTTGATCCACAGCAACATATGTATATGAGGAGCACCTCTTGCTTGGTACTCCTTTCTCCAGAAGAAATCCAACACCTCTCCAAGAGGTGGATTCTTCTTATTCATGATGAAAGACATCATAGCTTCAAATCTATGATTGAAGTACCTACATACATTGACTGGATCCAAAGAGCACAGTTCTCCAGGTGTCTTGAATTCGATGTTATCTACGTTAGCATTTGCCTCTCGTAGAAATTCAAGTAAGTCTTCCCAGCCATACTCGGCACAGCTCAGAGTGAGGAACCATGTGGGAGTACCTAAGTTCCTCAGCATACATTTTAAATCACCATGACGACGGTACCAGTACTCATTAGTACCACGCTGACACGCCATGAGATTAATCAGGTGAGAATCCAAAATACTATCTTGGACATTGACTTTATCCATAAAATCACTTGCCGAGATGTTTTGCATGTGTATACCACTTTTCAAGATGTGGTTCACTGCATATGACAGTCCAGACAGATCGCTTTCAAACAGGAGATGAAACAAATAAGGAATGCATTGTCGAAACCTAGCATCTCCTGCATACAATCGCAAAGTCCGGTATTCAGAAGCAGGAATTTGATGAGGTCGCTCATCATATCTTCCTCCCTGACCTGTTGGAAAAAGCTGTGGGAAACACCGAGCTTCCAAACTTTCCTCCCAAACACTAATGGGACTCCCTTTGGCTTGTTTCATTTGAAACAACTCAATAGCATTCCCCATGACTTCCTTGGAATGCAAAGGATGAACACTATAATGTTCATATATTTCTTCACTAGTAGAGGGTTCTACTTTCTCAATTTGACCAGCACACAAATCGCTATCCTCTTCCTCACTTACTTCCTCTTCTGCAACATATACATTCTTATAGTATTTATTATTTTTTTTCAAATACAATGTTGCCTTTTTAACTTTCCTAACATCTACTAAATCTTGCCATATTTTCTTATTCTTTGTCGGAACCCCATTAACTAAGATAACCAGAGGTTCCTCTTCCACTTTTTCTACTCCAATTGTGTTAATGTTTTTCTTGAAATCTAGAGGCAAATAAACAACTCTTCCCTTTAATCCTCTCTGTAAATCTGATGGAGGCAATTTCCCTGTCTTTGGCTCCATTCTTACAATAGCCTGAAAGGGGTGGATACTTTGAATCAAAATAGATTCATAAGTATTTAAGTCCTTCAATTCAGAAGGAATCTCAACCAATTCCAGATTATTATGAACTGCTCTAGTAGGCATCTGGTTTTGTTTTAATTTGTTACAACAATAAGTACACACACGTTGATCCAATCCCAAATCAAAACAATTTTCTACCATCAAGTATGTTGCAAAATCCTTCCATTCACTATTATTTTCCCTTTCACTTTTTGCATATAAATCCACTAACTTAGTCTGATTCTTATAATAAGTGCGTCGACAACACACACAAGTGAAATTAGGCCTCTCACTTGATTTCACGTCAAACGTCGCAATTTCCCTCTGGAAATTATCTGTACTGGAAACCTGTACACTATCTTCCACATGACCCTCTACTTCTTGCTCAATTTCAACATTCTCCTCTTTACTTCCAAAGTAACAAAACTCAATTTCTTCACATATATTCTTCACATCTATTTCAGAACCATGCAAAAGAGCAGCGCATAATTGTTTCAGCATAATTGCTGGACTCTTAGCATAATACAACATTCTAACTAATTTCCTCACTTTGTTATGATGCACTGCTAGCATCCTGAAATGATGAAAAACACTCTGGCATACTCTCCTGGAAAGACAAGCCAGTGAATGACCATGCAAACCTGTCACTTCTCTTACTCTGCAAGGATCTAATTCTTGCAACAACATCATTTTCTGCTTCAAACTTTTTTTGTTAAATGACCGTACAAAATCACAAACCAAATTGATGGAATCCTGTCGCACACTGCAAATACTACTACACTTCCAGGTGTACACAAGACCCTTAGCACGTCTTCCTAAAACCTCATTACCTAACACCTCTTCTGCCTCTGTTGTCACAAGTTTTTCTTTTTCAACTGGACAACCATCTTTCACTTCATAAGCACGACCACTAGTGTCAACTGCATGCACCAAATCATTATCCTGGAAATAACTCTCCTCATTAAAAAATGCCTCAGAGCTTGAACTATGCATCCATTCTCCAGAAAAAACTTCACAAAAATTACTACGATTAACTATTCTCTTCCATCTACTATTTCTTTTGAAATCAAAAATTGCCTTGTTTAGCTTCCTAATTCTATTGATTATCAAAATAAATAACTTACGTTTAATTTCAAATGCCTGATCAATAACTTTCTCAACTTTTTTTTTCTCTTATAAAAAACTAGTTTCTGTTGACCTTTCTTAATATTTTTTAACAAATTGCCAATTATCCTGTTGCGGAACATTCGTTTACGAATCTCCCTAAACTGTTGTTTCCTTCTACTATCATGCACAGATTTATCTCTTACTCTAGCAGTAACATTTTTCATTGTCCTTTTCTTTCCATTTGATTTCCTTCTCGTTTTATGGACTGAAACATTTTCTGTAGTAATATTTTTTTTACTACAAATATTTCTTATGAAATATTTAGAGCTCTTACCCGGTGCTTTCTTCATGGCTTGAGAAATCTTTTTGTTAGAGGACTGCTGCGTTTTTTTTTTCACCTGCTGTCTTTGACGTTTTGCAGCCTTTATCTGTCTTTGTATTGTAGGCATGGTGAAATCTTGAAATGATCTGCAGTTGAATCTGTGGAAAAATATAATAAAAAATGTTATTAAACATTATTACCAAACAGTAAATCAGTAACAGTGATCAAAAACTTAACACACTACTTGACATTTTAATTTGAAGATTTTTTAGTCATTGGCAATTTTACAATACAGAAATACCAGAAAAGAAATGACATTTATATTTATGTTACCTATGCTATTTTATATGTGAATCTGATCTAATTTTATGAGCATATTTTAATATTTTATTGAAGACACTACACATAACCTGTTTTTGAAGGTGTCTTTATTTTTAAATTAAACGGTTTACCTTTTTACTTTTTATTGATTATAAATTTTAAAAATAAATGTTTATATTTCCAAAGGCTCAAGCAGGTCAGCTTCCCATCCTATATCATATAATTCGGACAAATCTGCATCCTCATCACGCTCTTCTTCATCCTCAGGATTTAAATCATCCAAAGGATCAACATCCACTGATGTTTCAATTACAAGTTCAATGATGAGGTCAAAATCAACTGATTGCAGATTGTCGCTCATGTTGAGGTTGTCTTTATCTTTAAAGAAAGATAACAACAATGAGATGTTGCAGAGTAAGAAACAAATCTCAGAGATTATAATAGTAAAATTGTTTAACAAGATTAACATTTTGCAGCTATTATTTAGCCATGTCCAGCAATGCTGAGCAGGTGAAGCCTATGTCTAATTTTTCACTGAACAGGACTCATCTCTTCTTAACCTTGGATAAGCCTCACCGACTCTGTGTCCCCTGCACATACTTAAATGTTAAAGGGCAGATTTATATTAAATGGCACATCCCCAGGCATGCACCAGTTAATGTGCACCACTGCTCTACCACCCATGGTGTGCCGCATTTACAATCAGATAGGAGAAAGCTGCGTCAAAACCCTGCGCCTGCTTGAAGCTGGCATAGGTCTTGACGCAGCATTGTGGAGATGGGGCACCCCTGAGCCTTGCTGGAGCTGCATCGCACTTGCGATACAACTCCAGCAATGCGCCACCTTTACGGCACAGATGCGTCACGCATCTGTGCCGTTTTTGCCCCATGCTGCGCCGCATTGTAAATGCAGCACACCATGGGTGGCGGAACAGCGGCGCAGGATGACTGTCACATCCCTGGTGATGCGCCAGTCATCATAAATCTATCCCTAAGCTTCTTATCTTGTTACAGATGAACTGCCATATGTATCATCAAAATATTTTACATTTTCTAAATAGCGAATTTTAAGGAATAAATAGCGATTCTTTACCATTCCTAATTTGCGATGAGCAAATTGATAATTGCAAGTTACCCATTCATTTCCATGGCCTAGGAGGCTCATATGAATGAAGGTTTAATTTGCGATTAGCAATTAGCTCATCACAAATTAGGAATTTTTCCAAGGGTGCAGGGGTGTCTCAAGAACACCCTGCTGCACCCCTGAAAAACAAATTTGGGGGCATATGGCACACATACATGCCCTAAGGGCATGTGTTGGCGTCATATGGCACCTTTTGTTTTTTTGAAAAAAAGCTTTTTGAAAAGAATTCACAAATTACCACCAATTTACCACAATAGTTTCCAAATCCTTAATGTCATTTTTTACATAGTTTTTGTTTGATACATTGCATTTAAGTAGTCACAAAATTTGCAAATCCTTCCGTGCAATTGCAAAATAAGGAATAGCAAATTTTGCTACTCCTTATTTTGCATCAAACTTGTTTGATACATACCATTTGTCTAATTAACATTCGCAAAGGCCGAAATTCGTAGAATTTTGATCTTTGCAAATGCTAATTAGCTTGATACATATGGCCCCAAGTGAGGCCTGTCTTGCGACATGGTGCATCTTTTGCATCACTGCTGCTTGGGTTTTATGTGGTACGTTTTTTTTACACCATGCCATATCTGCCTAAATGCATCAATTTGTAATGTTGTCGCCTCATAGCAAATCTTTTGCACCACCGCTGCATCATAAAAGTGACGCACAGTGGCACAAAAGAGGCATACACCTATCATAAATCTGTCCCTAGCATTTTAAATGATTAATCCAGGATGACAATAAAGTGTGTCCTATCCAGAGGTTTGTTTAAGGTGAGGCCTACTCAGGATTGCAGATTAAAGTTACGCTTGATGAAGAATACAGAGGAGATAATACATATAAAGGCCTACCAATGAAGTAAGTAATGTGCACTTTATTGCGCCAGTCATCATAAATGTATCCCTAAGCTTCTTATCTTGTTACAGATGAACCACCATATGTACCATCAAACTATTTTGCATTTCCTAAATAGCAAATTTTAAGGAATAAATAGCAATTCTTTACTATTCCTAATTTGCAATGAGCAAATTCCTAATTGCAAATTACCCATTCATTTCCATGGGCTAGGAGGCTCATAGGAATGAAGGTTGCAATTTGTGATTAGCAATTAGCTCATCACAAAATAGGATTTTTTTCAAGCGTGCAGGGGTATCTCAAGAACACCCTGCTGCACCCCTGAAAAAGAAATTTGGGCGCATATGGCACACCTACATGCCCTAAGGGCATGTATGGGCGTCATATGGGACCTTTTTTTTTTTTTTGAAAAAAATGCTTTTTGAAAAGAATTCGCAAATTACCACAAACTAGAAGTTGGTGGTAGTTTCCAAATCCTTAATATCATTTTTTACATATTTTTTGTTTGATACATTGCATTTAAGGAATCGCAAATTTTGAATTATTGACATTTTAAGTCATTTCCACATGTGCAGTGTTTTCAAAATATGATTTGAAAATCGTATTTGGGGAAAAGTAATGGTTTGCAAATTTATGACAAGGACATAATGGTGTATGCTTCTCTATAAGCCATTTCAGTGTCTCTGATGTCATTTTTCCCATATTACATTATAAGACCTTTCCCCATGGAGCACATTCCTTCTAAATATGCTCCCACCTGTGCATTGAGAATTTAGATTTTGACTGTTTGAGTCACAGAGCCATGTTAAAAGTGACCCAAAAAAATTGCAAACGTTTTAAAATAACACATTCATGTGTCTTAAGGACATTTTAAGTCATTTCCCCATGGACAATGTTTTCTAAGTGGCGCAAAAGAGGCATACACCTATCATAAATCTGTCCCTAGCATTTTAAATGATTAATACAGGATAACAATAAGATGTAGCCTATCCAGAGGTTTGTTTAAAGTGAGGCCTACTCAGGATTGCAGATTAAAGTTACGCTTGATGAAGAATACAGAGGAGATAATACATGTAAAGCTCTACCAATGAAGTAAGTGATGTCTACTTCATTGCGCCAGTCACCATAAATGAATCCATAAGCTTCTTATCTTGTTAGACATCAACCGCCATATGTATCATATAACTATTTTGCATTTCCAAAAAAGCGATTTTTAAGGAATAAATAGCGATTCTTTACCATTCCAAATTTGCGATGAGAAAATTGCTAATTGCAAATTACCCATTCATTTCCATGGGCTAGGAGGCTCATATAAATGAAGGTGCAATTTGCGATTAACAATTTGCTCATCACAAATTAGGAATTTATTCCAAAGGTGCAGGGGTGTCTCAAGAACACCCTGCTGCACCCCTAAAAAAGAAATTTGGGGGCATATGGCGCACATAAATTTTAACAACATCCCTTTACCTCAACAACGATTTTCAAATCATAACTTCAAAACACTACACATGGGAAAATTACTTAAATTGTCCTTAAGACACATAAAAGCGTTTTTTGATTGGCTTTCCTGCATGGTAGGGTCACTCTTAACATGGCTATGTAACACAAACATTCAAAATCTACATTTTCCATGCACATGTGGGAGCATATTTACAAGCAATTTGCGCCACAGAGAAATGTCTTACACTAAAATGAGAAAAATAACATCAGGGACAGTCAATTGCCTTATAAAGAACCGTACACCATTATGTCCTTGTCATGAATTTAAAAACAATTCCTTTTCCCCAAAAACGATTTTCAAATCATAATTTCAAAACATTGCACATGAGAAAATGACTTAAAATGTCATTAAAACACATGAAAGCGTTTTTTGATTGCCTTTCGAGCATGGTTGGGTCACTTTTAACATGGCTATGTAACACAAACATTCAAAATCAAAATTTTCCATGCACATGTGGAAGCATATTTACAAGCAATTTGCGCCACAGAGAAAGGTCTTACACTAAAATGAGAAAAATAACATCAGGGACAGTCAATTGCCTTATAAAGAAGCATACACCATTATGTCCTTGTCATGAATTTAAAAACAATTCCTTTTCCCCAAAAACGATTTTCAAATCATAATTTCTAAACACTGCACATGGGAAAATGACTTAAAATGTCATTAAAACACATGAAAGCATTTTTTGATTGCCTTTCCAGCATGGTTGGGTCACTTTTAACATGGCTATGTAACACAAACATTCAAAATCAAAATTTTCCATACACATGTGAGAGCATATTTACAAGCAATTTGCGCCACATAAATCATAATTTTCTCCTTAAAGCACACTATTCTCTATCTAAATTAAAGAAATATTTTCTCACCTTAGCAAATACTTTGAGTTTGAAAACAGTCTCAGAAACACACCAATTTGTCTTCAGCAGAGCAAAAGGTATGCACTCCAGAGTCTGCAGCTATCAAAAGCACAGAAATGCTGTAATTCTTCACACATATTTCTCATGTCACCCAATCAAAACTCTTCCCTCACTTTTTTTCAAATGAAAACCCTTCCCCCTCTGCCCTTTCTGCCTATTTTCCATAGCAACCACCTCCTGGAATACCTCTGGTGTTTGCAAGTTCACACAACAATGTTGCAATTGAACTCTGAACTCTCAGTGCACCTGCATATCCAGTGCATTCTTTCATTTAATGATTTTTTATTGACCACTCAAAATACATCTTTCAAAGAACACATCTGTGCACCCTAACTTTCTGTTTTCATCAATCAAAATCCACCAATCACTGTTACTGCTTCATGAACACAGAAACTCCACAGTTTTTTTTTCATTTTACACTCTCATTTTTTCAACTGCCATTTCATTGCCACACTTCATCTGACTGCAGGAGAACCTTCTCTCACCATGTTTTCTGTCTGGATTGTTGGTCATAGTTATATTCACTGGGCTCAAAGGTACGTTGAAAGCAGGAATTTACCTAACCTCAATTTACAAGATGTGGAAATTAAGTGGTTTGGCCACAGAGGATTAAAATGTCACCAATTGATACCATTGGTGAAAACCTTTATGCATTTGCCAAAACCTGACCTGTTAATTGTGCACTGTGGAGGTAATGACTTGGGCACTTTGACTGGTGTAGGTCTGGAAATGCTTTTAAAGGACACCTTTGAGCAATTAATGGCACTTTTTCCTCAGACTGCCTTGGTATATTCAAATATATGCCAAAGACAGAAATGGAGGTGGTCAAACCAATTTTGTCCACAAATTGAGAAGTCGAGGAAGCATGTAAACAAATCTGTTTCAGCTTACATGAGAGACCATGGAATGGGCTCCCTGTACAACAATAACTTGCGTTACTACATGCAAGATATCTACAGAGGAGATGGAGTTCACTTCTCAGATGAGGGCAACAGAGTTTTCACTCTGAATTTAAGAATGTGCATTGGTACCTACTTATAAGTACCTAAATGTACCATAAACCCAAAAGCTCTTCTCAGAGCTACCCTACATCTAATCACTCACAATTATTATTTTACTCTAACTTTTTTCACTAATTTTCAACAAAGTACGCTCCCTGGGGCGCTACCCGGTACGCGTACCGGGAGCTAACCTCGCGAATTTTTTTCAAAAAAATGTTTTTTTTTCGCACATATAAGCCTCCTCAGCCACCCTCAGAAAACCTAGGGGGTCAAGATAACTCTACCGTGCCCCCATCTACCCATTCTGAACATTATTTGCCCTCCATCTTGTATCTTAATTCGACCGAAACACAAAATGGTGGACTCCCGGAACGCTTAAGGTCCGCGAACCGAGGCGCTCAACGGTTCGCGTACCGGGTCGCTCCCTGGGAAGATAAAGGAAATAAAAAATAATCAACAAATCCAACAATCAATTAACATACAGCATTTAAAAAGACTATCATTCATTTTTCATTGTAGTACGCTCCCCAGAACGCTTCCCGGTTCGCGGACCGGGCGCTAACCACGAAAAAAAACAAAAAAAAAATTATTTTTTTTTGCCCTGCGGGGCCCTTTTAAAACCTCCACATTAAACCTAGGGGGTCAGCGAGGATCTACTATGCCCCCTTATGGTTATTTCCCCCTTTGTTTTGGCCTCCTCTTGTCTCTCGATCCTACCGAGAGACAAGATGGCGGCCGCTCCGGACTGTTTAGAATGTTGACAGACACCGGAGAGCCAATCAGCTTCGCTACGCGAAGTTCCGATACGCGTAAGGTCCGCGAACCGGGGCGCTGCCTGGTCCGCGCTTACAGATATATATCTTTTTTTGAACGTTAATTTCTCAAAATCCACTGCAGCACATATATTGAGACCTACAAAAGGCACATCGGGCTACCAGTCCCTACAATTTTGCCAAGTTTCGTGCAAATCCATTCAGCCGTTCGGGCTAAAAGTGAGGCTAACCGCCCTATGGAAAACTCAATGTTAAAAACACGTTTTGGGACCCCCCTTTTTTCTTGGCCCCCCCTGGACGAACCCCCCCCAAATTTCCAGGGGCTGCTCAGAAACAAAATGTTCCATTTTCCTGAAAATTTCAGCCAATTCCGTCCACAAACGCCAAAGTTATTAGACATAGAATTTTCAAAAATCCCATAGGGAAAAAATCCTAACTATATATACCTACTGGCGACCGCCAGTAGGTAATATATATTCACTGAAAAAACCATAGGTTATAGACCATATATAGTTAGGAATTAGCATTTACAAAACCTTGAAAATTCACTGAAAAAACCATAGGTTATAGACCATATATAGTTAGGAATTAGCATTTAAAAAACCTTATTTTACTCACACAAAACCATTGAAATTCCATATATAGTTAGTTGCACTAACTATATATCGCGCACCCGCAATCCACTGCTGATGATGTCACATATTACATCATTCATGACATGGTCAGTGACATCACTGATGACATCACTGATGACATCTCAAATGACATCACTGATGACAACATCCAGTGACTGTATGTTTCTGTAAAGTTAAAATGTGTCTTACATATTGAAGAATGAGTGGAAGTATAAGTGTCTGGACAAAGGATTTAGTAGGTGCATGACTGAATGTATGAGTGAGTGATTAAATGGGTCTCACTGAGTGCATGGGTTAGTGACTAAAGTGTCTTAATTTGTGCATCATTATGTCTGTTGTTCTGTAAACTGCTGCATGTGTTGATCAGTAGCTATATGATTAACTATATGGGTTACTGATTGATTGTCCAAGTATTTGTATGGGAGACTGAGTGTGTGTGTGGCTGGCTGGGAGGTGTGTGACTCTGTGCAGATCAATGTGTACTTATATCAATGATTGTATAACAAGGTAAGTATGTGTTAGTATATGTTTGAAAATGTAAGGTGCTCTATGTTTAACTGTATAGACAAGAAAATGGAAGTGTGATTGATTCTTTACAGGACTGACTAGGTGTGTGAGTAACTCCATGGATGAGTGGCAGAGTGTGAGTGTCTGTATAGGTGTATGAGTGCATATGATAGTGTTGTAAAGATGAGTGATTGTATGTATGAATGATTGTATGGGTGAATGAGTGAATGTGTGTGTAAACGTAGGAATCAGTGAGTACATATGTAGTAACTAGTATTGGTGTGTCAATGGTTTCAAAAATTATACTCTGTATTTAACACTGGGTGAAACAGAGGTTATATTAAAATGTGAGGAGATGCATTGTATTGTCACATGAATGATATCATCAGTGATGTGGTCATTGATGTCAAATGAGATGTCATCAGTGATGTCATCAGTGATGTCATTTGAGATGTCATCAGTGATGTCATCAGTGATGTCACTGACCATGTCATGAATGATGTAATATGTGACATCATCAGCAGTGGATTGCGGGTGCGCGATATATAGTTAGTGCAACTAACTATATATGGAATTTCAATGGTTTTGTGTGAGTAAAATAAGGTTTTTTAAATGCTAATTCCTAACTATATATGGTCTATAACCTATGGTTTTTTCAGTGAATTTTCAAGGTTTTGTAAATGCTAATTCCTAACTATATATGGTCTATAACCTATGGTTTTTTCAGTGAATTTCAATGGTTTTTTAATAGCAAATATCATAAGCTGTCGAATGTCAGGTACGTGGTAAGTGAAAACATTTTCGTGTTTATGCACACTGATCTGCTTTGAATGGTGCCCCCCCCCCTCATTTCTATTAGGAGTACTCTCTCTTTGCACATAGTGAAGGGTAGTTAACGCAGGCCTTTGCCCCCGTTGTAATACGTCGTGCCTGCTTCTCTCTCCATTTGATTGATTGTTATCCAAGTATTTACTGTTTTAGAATTGGTTCTCTTTGGTTCATTCTCTATTTACAAACAAACACAGAGTCGCAATACTCTGTTTAGTCTTTGCAGATAACGAAAAATCGTGTAAAAAAAAAAGAAAAGGAATCGAGCAAAATCAGTAGGCCACTAATGGGATCTCTTTTTGACCTCGCTAAAATAGAAACATTAGGAACAACCCCTCATGACAAATACAAAACTAGTGAAATGAACTGAACTCCACACAATGATGGCTGCAAAACAGCTCGGCTCCGCCACCCACCCCGCCCAAAATAACGATAAAGAGCGGCTGCCATGATTGGTTGCGGAATGGCCACGACGGAGCTACGAAATGGTGCTGCTCTCATGCTAACCCCAGCTTCAGTCTGAAACACCCAGAAACACTGTAGACTACCAATTCGATCAGTTCCGGTAGCGCCCCAATGTAACCCGGTAGAGAAGAACTAGCCCTCCCCTCTTTGACTAATGGTTCTTGTTGCCTGTCCCTTCTGTTGTCATTTAACAGAACTATTTAGCCTGCTGAAAGGGGTTGTGTTCCGACCGCTGGTTGGTGGAGACATTTTGACTATATTCTGGACCTGCGTTGTCGCGTAATGCGTCATATGACGCGCCGCGTTAGCGCATCCGGAAGTCATCCGGGGCGCGCAGCGCGTAACGTAAGCATAACAAGTCATGTGACTTGTTAATAAAACTTTTCATTGGTTCATTTTACTTTTCTTATTCTAATGATGAAAGGCTTGGTCATATGACCTAAAAATTACGCTTTTTATTACTTCCGAACATTATTTTTTCTTAAATATATGTTATAATGTTCCAGGCTAATGTACTTTCCCGGAAAATTTACAACTGTCCTGCAAGTAAAATATATTCTTTTTTCGAGAAAAAGAGCGTTTCTTCGTCCCATGACGGAGCCGTGGAGCAAAAGAGGGTCGACCTGCTGTCTTAGTCGCCGATACGCCTGAATATGAGATTCTTATCGATCACTTTATGTTGCAGGAATAGAAAACACAACAGCCCTTGACCATTTATCTTTACTGCGTTCCTTCGTATTATACCTTTTACCCTTCATGTAATTGGTCTGCTTTATTTCACTTGCCTTTTAATGATTCTAAAACAGTGACTATTATTAAAAACTTTACCAATGTATATACTACTACCATGTTTTCTTTTAAAAACCTTTATTGTGAAAATTTCATTATACAAATACGAGCCTATAACCACGTGCGCCGGCCACGGAGCAAACTGTAATCGTATATGATGAGGAGACATTTACACTGTAGAGGAACGTAACGGGCGGGCCATTAGGTTGCAAGAACTAAGGTGTCTAACAGTTGCGGAATCGGTGGACGTACATTTTATAATTAAAATACGACAGGGCCAGTTACAATAAAATTATCTAGATATACATTTGCGGGCAAGTACCATGGGTGACGTTAATTCGAACTTTCAATAGTACAGTAATCAATAACACATCACAACTTAATATCAATAGAGATGTCGAAATATTCAATCTATTCTCGTCCCCGCCCGCCATGTGCTTCAAAACTGCATACGTATCTCGTGATATCAAGGTTGTACAACAAGTACACAACAAGGAGTTACGAGTCCCATTTATTCCGGCGCCATTTTGGGCGAGGACGGGCAGGTCCAGGATATAGTCAAAATGTCTCTACCAACCATCGACTATGATGATGTTCATATGCTGTATTTATTAGAGTAACACTCATCTGTCCACATGAAATTAATTTGCCACAATCTAAACATGTCATTTTAATCTTTCCAAAGTTCTTCTAAATATTTGGGACCGTTTCCCTTGCCTCTGATGCTGTCAGTGCCACTTCTTTGATGAATATTCTAGCAGGTCAGGGGTTCTCCTCCAAATCTCTCTTTTATGCAGCACTATAATTAATTGGTGACACCTCTCCATATGACGATGCATGGTATAGTTACCATAACTATATTTTTTTTCGGTTCCTCTGGAGAGTTCATCGTGGCAGATGAAGCGTGTAACGTACCGGGCATTTACCTTTTTTTGCATGTACAGGAAAGGAAAAAAAAAACGAGCGTCCGAGTTCTAAGGTGTCCCAGGGCCATTTTAGTGGACCAGGCCCAAATCCAAAGAACAGGCCGCCATTTTGAGAGTCCTGTTGCAGCCGCCTGTCGCTGCAGTATCAAGAGCAGCCGAAACTCAGCTGAATGGCAACTGAAACGGTAAAGGGGCGCCCCACTACAGCAGACGAGCCTCCACCTAGGAAGGCCCGTTCACGCCGCCCCCCCCCCTTCGGGCACCCCACGCCGTTATTCGGAGCAGTATTGTAGGATGGCCACACCAGTGCGGCAACTTGCTAGACATCACCTCGGTGGTAACCGAATCTCAGCGCCTTGTGGTGTCTTCTATTCAGAAAACATTGTTATGCTGCCTTCGACCTATTCGCCGCAAGTGCGCACGCAACTCAGCTGCATAGCTTGCTAGACACCACCTCGGTGCTAACCGAATCTCAGCGCCTTGTGGTCTCTTCTATTCCAAAAATATTGTTGCGCTGCCTTTGGCCCCATTCGCACATCGGTCCGCTACTGCCGCCATCTCACAGGCCAACGGGGCGCCCCACGCCGACTTTCAGCATTGTAGGATGACCACACCAGTGCAACTTACTAGACACCACCTCGGTGCCATCCGGATCTTGGCATCTCAGCGCCTTGTGGTGTCTTCTATTCAGAAAATATTCTTGCGCTACCTTTGCCCCATTCACACATCGGTCCGCTACTGACGCCATCTCACAGGCTAATGGGGCGCCCCACGCCGAGTTTCAGCATTGTAGGATGACCACACCAGTACAGCAACTTGCTAGACATCACCTCGGTGCCATCCGGATCTCGGCGCCCCACTGCAGATGAAGTGCCTCTCAACTATGAAACCACCACGGTGACATCCGGATCTTGGCGCCTTGTGCTGGTTCCGGCCTATTCACACATCGGTCCGCTACTGACGCCATCTCACAGGCTAATGGGGCGCCCCACGCCGAGTTTCAGCATTGTAGGATGACCACACCAGTACAGCAACTTGCTAGAAATCACCTCGGTGCCATCCGGATCTCGGCGCCCCACTGCAGATGAAGTGCCTCTCAACTATGAAACCACCACGGTGACATCCGGATCTTGGCGCCTTGTGCTGGTTCCGGCCTATTCACACATCGGTCCGCTACTGACGCCATCTCACAGGCTAATGGGGCGCCCCACGCCGAGTTTCAGCATTGTAGGATGACCACACCAGTACAGCAACTTGCTAGACATCACCTCGGTGCCATCCGGATCTTGGCATCTCAACGCCTAGTGGTATCTTCCATACAGAAAATATTGTTGCGCTGCCTTTGGCCCCATTCGCACATCGGTCCGCAACTGACACCATCTCACAGGCCAACAGGGCGCCCCACGCCGACTTTTACCATTGTAGGATGGCCACACCAGTACAGCAACTTGCTAGACATCACCTCGGTGCCATCCGGATCTTGGCATCTCAGCGTCTTGTGGTGTCAGTCAGAAAATATTGTTGCGCTGCCTTTGGCCCCATTCGCACATCAGTCCGCTACTGACACCATCTCACAGGCCAACAGGGCGCCCCACGCCGACTTTTACCATTGTAGGATGGCCACACCAGTGCCACAACTTGCTAGACACCACCTCAGTGCCATCCGGATCTTGGCATCTCAGCGCCTTGTGGTGTCTTCTATTCCGAAAATATTGTTGCGCTGCCTTTGGCACCATTCGCACATCGGTCCGCTACTGCCGCCATCTCACAGGCCAACGGGGCGCCCCACGCCGACTTTCAACATTGTAGGATGGCCACACCAGTGCGGCAACTTACTAGACACCACCTCGGTGCCATCCGGATCTTGGCGCGTTGTGCTGCCTTCGGCCTATTCGCACATCGGTCCGCTACTGACGCAAACTCACAGGCCAACGGGGCGCCCCACGCCGACTTTCAGCATTGTAGGATGGCCACACCAGTGCTGCAACTTGCTGGACACCACCTCGGTGCCATCCGGATCTTGGCGCGTTGTGTTGCCTTCGGCCTATTCGCACATCGGTCCGCTACTGACGCCGCCTCACGTGCCAACGTATTTTCTCCGCATTTTATACCCTATGCCGCATAACAGGTCATGTGACTTGTTTATAAAACTTTTCATTGGTTCATTTTACTTTTGGTTTCCTACTGATGGAAGGCTTGATCATATGACCTAAAAACAACACTTTTCATTGGATGAAAACTTTTTTTTTTCCCCAAACGATGAAAGCCCCACCTTGTTTCTGGATGTTTCAGACTGAAGCTGGCGTCAGCATGAGAGCACCACCATCTCGTAGCTCCGTCGTGGTCATTCCGCGAGCAATCATGGCAACCGCTCCCCACCAGAAGCCTACAGGAGTCGGGGGCCCCCAAAACTTTTGATGAATCCTCAAGGCGGAGGGGACGCTTTCGAGAATGGGGTCCAAGACCTAGCAGACAAGCGTCCGATTTCCAAGGTGTCCCAGGGCCATTTCAGTGGACCAGGCCCAAAAAGGAAAGAGCCTGCCGCCATTTTGAGAGTCCTGTGACAGCCGCCTATCGCTGCACCGCAAGAGTGGGCGCAACTCAGCTGAATTGCGGCTTTTGACACAGTGAACCAAAAACGGACGGAATGGCAACTGAAACGGTAAAGGGGCGCCCCACTACAACAGATGACACTCCACCTGGAGAGGCCCGTTCACACCGCCTCCCCCGGGGCGCCCCACGCCGTTATTCGGAGCAGCATTGTAGGATACCAAAACCAGTGCGGCAACTTACTGGACATCACCTTGGTGCCATCGTTCTGCTGCCTTGGAACTATTCGCACAACAGTTTGCTACTGATGACCCACCCCCCGCGATGCCCCACGCCGGAAATCTGGACGTTGTGCTGCGTTGGGACTATTCGCACAGCCGACCGCTACTTCGTTGTTTTTCCCTAAAAATGTTTATATGTTATTACTATTTTTGTTTTCTTGTATATATTTATAAGTTATTAAAGTTTTATAATCTTACTACTTTGTCGGAGTGCTATATATTTTTAATGTGACACATAATTGTAAAAACTTTGATGTACAAAGAGTCATCCCTGGAATCTTCCGCTTCAGGCTCGGTCCCCTCCCCAATCACAATACAGGATGGTTTTCAGATAATAGGAACGCGTCTGCTGTGACGGATCTCATCAAGTGTGGGCCTTGATCTACTATAACTCCTTTGAAGAGGGGTGATTCTTTACAGCTGGGGCCATAAACTACATCTGCAGGGCTAGCTGATACCCTAGGACCGGCCTGGACAATCGGACACAGAGGAAAAGGAGTGTCAGAGGGTGCGGTAGTGAATAGGGCGAAAGGGAGGTGTCGGGCGGGCACAGGGTGTGATTCTCAGGGAAGAGCAGCGCAGATGGGGGGAGGTTTATTACCCATGCATAAGACAGAGAGCGGGGGTGACCACTGCCTGGGGGAGATGCTTGCGAGGGTGGGGAGCCATGCTAAGGATCGACAGCGTGCACAGAGTGGGTCTGGTCAAGGCATCTAAAATGACTGCCGTGCACGACAAAAGTGTGGCATTTGAAAAAAGACAAGATGGCGCAGACAATGTTTTTCAACACTTCCTGATTTCCTTCGAATCGAACGTTAACAGACGTTGGGGCATATTACCAAAGTTAAGCGATATTTATCCCTAACGATGCTTAGCAACGATTTTTTTACCGCTAAGCATCGTCAGAAATTATCGCAGATAAACCTTGCTATTATCAAGGTTTATCGCAAATACGATAAAAAACGTCCGCAATGCATTAATATCGCTGAAAACTCAGCGATATTCATGCATTACCGAGCTAATGCTCTTAGCCATGTTATCCACCTCCCATTGGATAACATGGCTAAGAACTGCTCAGGGCAGGTGCTAGCTTTTGGAGATATTCGCGCTTATCGCGAATATTTCCAAAAGTTGATAATAGGAGATAGCGATGTTAGCGACTGTTTCCAGTCGCTAACATCTTGGCATGCCCACTTTGCATGTCATTAGTGATAAATATCACTCACATGCAAAGTGGGGCCCAAGATGGTCGCTATCTCCTACTAGCCGTCGCTAACTGGTGTTAGCAACAGCTAGGTAATACAGATATAATTTTATCTCCGCGAAGCGGAGCGCTGTTACAGATATATATCTTTTTTTGAACGTTAATTTCTCAAAATCCACTGAAGCACATATATTGAGACCTAGCAAAGGCACATCGGGCTACCAGTCCCTAATATTTTGCCAAGTTTCGTGCAAATCCATTCAGCCGTTCGATTATTATTATTATTATTTTTTTTTTGCCCCACGGGGCCCTTTTAAAACCTCCACATCAAACCTAGGGGGTCAGCGAGGATCTACTATGCCCCCTTATGGTCATTTGCCCCTTCGCTTTGGCCTCCTCTTGTCTCTCGATCCTACCGAGAGACAAGATGGCGGCCGCTACGGACTGTTTGGAATGTTCACAGACGCCGGAGAACCAATCAGCTTCGCTTCACAAAGCTCTGTACCGCGAAAAGTCCGCGAACCGGAGCGCTGCCCGGTCCGCTGTTACAGATATATATCTTTTTTTGAACGTTAATTTCTCAAAATCCACTGAAGCACATATATTGAGACCTAGCAAAGGCACATCGGGCTACCAGTCCCTACAATTTTGCCAAGTTTCGTGCAAATCCATTCAGCCGTTCGGGCTAAAAGTGAGGCCAACCGCCCTATGGGAAACTCAATGTTAAAAACATGTTTTGGGACCCCCCTTTTTTCTCGGCCCCCCTTGACGAAACCCCCCCAAATTTTCAGGGGCTGCTCAGAAACAAAATGTTCCATTTTCCTGAAAATTTCAGCCAATTCCGTCCACAAACGCCAAAGTTATTAGACATAGAATTTTCAAAAATCCCATAGAGAAAAAATCCTAACTATATATACCTACTGGTAATTACCTACTGGCGGTCGCTTCTGGAACCTCGGCGAATTAGGGTGCCCCAAAACTCACCTTAGTAATCAAAAACCCCTTAGCAAGCTAGGTACAGTGTCACATTGGATATAACAAACTCTCAATGTTTAGACAATCCAGAATATGAACTTATAGTACCTCAGGATACGTGGAACTCATGAACAGTCGGTCGTTATATATTTCTTAGAAACCAGAACATGGAGTTAAGAAGAACACATGTGTATTTGAAATGTTTATTTACTAATGCCGTCTTCTCAGGCGTAGTATCTTAGATAATAGAAGTACACATATTATCAGTAGCAAAATTACCAGCATAGTTACTAGTACATAAAAAGCGAATGGTGACAGTATGTTAACATGCTGTAAATGAATAAGAGTTAGCAACACTTATAAGCAGCCGCGGGCCGTGGAGGGAGTTACGGTGGGGCAGGGAGGCGGGGAGGGGGAGGGGCTCTTTGTGTTGGTTTAGGGCGTGCCCATACTTTAGTGTCTTAGATTTGAAGGAATCACATCAGCATACACCAGCTCTCTCTTCATGTGAACCGCATCAAGTGTTGTGTATGTGTGTTCGGCAAAGCAATATAAAACCCGCCTCATGCCCAGAATTGGCAGAAGCTGCACTTATGTTATGAGTATGAAGTCGTGGAGATCAGACCTCATAACAATTCTGTATCGTGTTGTTCTTGAAACTTCAGCAGTCGCTGTACAGATATAGTTTAACAAGCAAAGCAGATAGTAGAGCAATAACATATTATTCTCATGTAAACCACGATGAACTACTAGGTTGAAAGCTAAAGCAACAACTAAGTGTCGTGTGCAGAAGTTGCAAAAAAGGAAAAATGGCGTTTAAACCGGTAATGAGCCCATGCTAACTTAACACGGTGTAAAGATATCCAGGATCTACATGACACCTCCCCATGATCCGGAAACGAACTGAATAAGATAATAGAAGTGCCATCTCATGAGAGCAGATTGCAACTTTATATGTGCACGGTCCGCAAGGTAAAACATTAAAAACTAGCAAAATTTAATGCTAAAGAAAAATAAAACAGCCAACTACTTTATCGAGGCTTAAGCCAATAGGCAAGCTAAATAATAAAAACTTGACAAATAAGTCAATGAATTGTCAATGAAATGCTAGTACTCAGCATATCAAACATGAAAAAGGTCTATGACATAACTGTGTATGCAAAATAAGCTGCAACAGCCTCCAATAGGAAGTCACCGTCTTCATCCGAAAAGAGTTCAGCCATCCAATTTAAAAGCGGAAAAGAACATACGTGCTCTCCCAGCACCGGATCCTCTATCACCATCAGAGGACAGCTCGGTGGGTTTTCAAGAAAGCTCTGTTCCAAGAAAGACTGTGTTGCCGCCAGTAAATTCCAGGGACCAATTAGTCCATGCATCAATGCCACAGCCATAATCCTTTCGCCAGGACAAACCAACTTGTGAGTAATGATAGGAGTCATCAGCTGATTAAAGTCGACGTCAGGAGAAACCGGTCCACAGAGACACAAATCAATGGCCCAATCGAAATCACAGGTCAGGCAGTGAAATACAGGCTGGACACAGGTGAAGTAGGAGAATCGAAAAGATAATCCATATGCCGTGCTTAATATCGCCAACTGCATTGTGCCATAATATTCAAGCATGCGATTGCGGAACAGCGTCAGCAGCTGCAGGGCGGGAGCTTGCACAGGAGGGACATCCATATTTAAAAATGTAAAAAAGCACAAGAGCGTCCGCTGGTAATGCAAGTAAAAATGGGAATCCACCAAGCACAGTGGAAAAAATAGAATGAAAGAAAGCAGGGATGACTCCAAAGATTTTCTCAAATGAAGTCACGAGACCACTGGTAACAACTTTAAAAAAGTGCGCCAGGCCCTTTGTGGAGGACGCGTTAAAGATAGTCCGAACCATCTTGCTGAAATGGAAAGGCAAATCTGTATTTAAAAGGGTCTGCACCTCTGTACGGGTGTTCGCTATGTGAAGCACGAAAGTTTCACGGGCCGAACTCAAGGCCACCTCTCTCTGAGACAAAAGAGCTCTTATTCTTGCCATGCCGTTGAAATCTGTTCCCAAGGTTGGTATTTGTGGCCAGATTGAAAACTCCCTATGTTCATGTGTGGGAGGAAATAGAACATTTCTGCAGCAAATAACCCGTTCACTTACTGTTACGATAAAAGGAATACTTTTAATTAACCCAGAACAATCTTCATTATTGAGCATCAAATAACTACCATTTTCCAACAACTTGAACGTGGGGATGATAGCAGGAACTGGCGTGCCTTGCAACACGCAAGCCATATTTGGTCGGTGTTTGTTGCATGAACCGTGTAACTGTATGTGCCTACACATTAGTGAATGATCTGGCGTCTCAGTGCATTCCTCTCCATTCAGATAAACTTCTTGATCATCTTTGAAACATCTGTATGTGTATGGAAGCGACCAGACCTCATGAAGAAAACCACTACCTAAAGGTGCATAACGACCTATTGGTATATATTTCATACAATTTGAAAACTTATATAAAGCAAAAGGCAGCGTTATTAAACCGTGGATAAGGCACGTTGCCAAAGCAGCCAACCTTTTGGATTTATACTGGAAATGTTAAAGGAAGAATTATGGAGTAGGGCCTGTAAATCTTTAATGGACAACCGAGTAAAATTACTCCAACCATCATATTCCTCTAACTCCGGGATAGTAGGGGTGTTTAATTTTTTAGAAGTAGCCAATCCAAAGCATTTGGTCTGGGAAATTGTTTCATTCACAAACAACATATGATTTGGGATGAGATATGCACGGTGCAAAGCCTCAGTGCCTTTTACCTGCCAGGTTCGTGAACCCCAAACTGATGTAGATCCTGGATATCTTTACACTGTGTTAAGTTAGCATGGGCTCATTATTGGTTTAAACGCCATTTTTCCTTTTTTGCAACTCCTGCACACGACACTTAGTTGTTGCTTTAGCTTTCAGCCTACCTGCGTCAAGATCTATGCCTGCTTCAAGCAGGCGCAGGGTTTTGATGCAGCTTTGTCCTATCTGATTGTAAATGCGGCAGACTGTGGGTGGTAGAGCAGCGGTGCACGTTAACTGGTGCATCTCTGGGGATGTGCTAGTTAATATAAATCTGCCCCTTTCCATACATACTGAGCATGTCATGAATGATGTAATATGTGACATCATCAGCAGTGGATTACGGGTAATAGTATCTCTAGTTTACTCCCCTATAGCTGTCTTTCTTTTAACATAACTGTCTGTTTCCTTCCCTTATACTTACTGTTTTTTTGGTTCGCTTCCGGTTCGCGTACCGGCGAGCGAACTGGGAAGCGAACTAAGAGAAATAGAGGTTGGCACAGTTCCAAATATTGTACCAATTTTTTAATACCGGGGAGGTAGTTCTGAAAAGAACTTTTTTTTTATTGTTTTTGTTGTTTTATATTTTTTTTATTATTTTTCTGAACATTTTTTTTACTTTTTTTGAATTTTTCTGAACAGTTTTATATATATATATTTTTTTTTTTTGGAGGGGGCAACGAAAATGATTCATTGTAAAGGGCTCAACAGGAGCAACAAAAAAAAAAAAAGAATTTATTGTTTGGGGCGTTTCGGACAAACATGAGCATGATTGTCAATAGCTCTGTTGATCAGAGTGATGCTACTTTCTCCGTAGCAAATGAATCCACTGCAATGTACGCAGACTTGTTTTACTTCACGAAATCTCGTTTGTATATTTGGCACCATCTCCCTGCCCTCTGGTCCTGTTACTTCCGGTACAACAGATCTTCTGGCCATAATAGGGAGATTATCTAGGTCGTTACGAAACTGTGCAGCACTGTAGTTGTTAGGATGCCACCTAGTCATATGGCGATGCATTGTGTAGTTTCCGAAACTGTATTTTTTGTCGGTCCCTCTGGACAGTCTATCTTGACATATAAGGCAAGTTACGTATCTTGCATTTACTTCTTTCTGACCTTTGGGAATTTAAAAAAATTGCCAAATGAAGTTTTCTTTCCGGTGAGACGTCCTGGGCTCCTCAGGCAAAAAGTGCCTCTCTTCGTGCTCTTCGTCCTGTTCCTCTTCTTCCTCTTCTTGCTGAATTATAACTTCAGCAGGTGGTCCACTCTTCCTTGGATGTGGTGGAGGTGGTGGGGAAGCACCAGCTGAAGCTACTAAAAAAGCCATTGCTCACTGGTAACAAAGGGTCTTTCTCTCACAATGATGAAAGTCAGAGTGAGGAAAGAAGGAGGGATTTTCATCATTTGGGAAAAACAATAGTTCTCAACCAATGAAAAGTGTTCATTTTAGATTATATGACCTAGTCTTACATCATTAGGAAACCAAAAGTGAAATGAACCAATGAAAAGTGTTATTACCAAGTCACATGACCTGCTGTGTTTACGTTATGCGCTTTGCAGGGCCTCCCGGTTTGCTTCCAGAAACCTGCGCTTTGCGCCTCGCTTCGCGTACCAGTTCGCTAACGTAGCACGTCATATGACGTATCACGCGACAACGCGAAACGTCATGTGGACGGGAGGCGTCACGATGTTGTTTTCTAACGCGGCAGTTGCGGTAAAGAAACGTTTACCGGCTCGCGGTCTATTTCGCGGCATCAAGGTCAGCTAACGGGAAGTTTCCCGATTCGCGAAGCGGGAACGAAGAAAAAAAAATATTTTAAAAAAAAATTATTAATAAACATATAAAATATATTTTTGGATTTAAAGAAGAATACATTTTACAGCTACAGATATTAGCTGTTAAAAAACCATAGGTTATAGACCATATATAGTTTGGAATTAGCATTTAGAAAACCTTATTTTACTCACACAAAACCATTGAAATTCCATATATAGTTAGTTGCACTAACTATATATCGCGCACCCGCAATCCACTGCTGATGATGTCACATATTACATCATTCATGACATGGTCAGTGACATCACTGATGACATCACTGATGACATCTCAAATGACATCACTGATGATATCTCATTTGACATCAATGGTCACATCAATGATGATATCATTAATGTGACAATACAATGCATCTCCTCACACTTTAATATAACCTCTGTTACACCCAGTGTTAAATACAGAGTATAATTTTTGAAACCATTGACACACCAATACTAGTTACTACATACGCACTCACTGATTCCTACGTCTACACACACATTCACTCATTCACCCATACAATCATTCATACATACAATCACTCATCTTTACAACACTATCATATGCACTCATACACCTATACAGACACTCACACTCTGCCACTCATCCATGGAGTTACTCACACACCTAGTCAGTCCTGTAAAGAATCAATCACACTTCCATTTTCTAATCTACACAGTTAAACATAGAGTACCTTACATTTTCAAACATATACTAACACATACTTACTCTCTTATAGAATCACTGATACAAGTACACATTGATCTGCACAGAGTCACACACCTCCCAGCCAGCCATACACACACTCAGTCTCCCATACAAATACTTGTGCAACCAATCAATAACCCATATAGCTACTTATATAGCTACTGATCAACACATGCAGCAGCTTGCACAACAACAGACATACTGATGCACACTTTCAGACAGTTTAGTCACTAACCCGTGCATTTAGTAAGACGCATTTAATCACTCACTCATACAGTCAATCACGCACCTACTAAAACCTTCATTCAGACACTTATACATCCACTCATTCTTCAATATGTAAAACATATTTAAACTTTACAGAAACACATAATCACTGGATGTTGTCATCAGTGATGTCATTTGAGATGTCATCAGTGATGTCATCAGTGATGTCACTGACCATGTCATGAATGATGTAATATGTGACATCATCAGCAGTGGATTGCGGGTGCGCGATATATAGTTAGTGCAACTAACTATATATGGAATTTCAATGGTTTTGTGTGAGTAAAATAAGGTTTTCTAAATGCTAATTCCTAACTATATATGGTCAGTAGGTAATATATATATATATATATATATATATATATATATATATATATATATATATTACCTACTGGCGGTCGCCAGTAGGTATATATAGTTAGGATTTTTTCTCTATGGGATTTTTGAAAATTCTATGTCTAATAACTTTGGCGTTTGTGGACGGAATTGGCTGAAATTTTCAGGAAAATGGCACATTTTGTTTCTGAGCAGCCCTTGAAAATTTGGGGGGGGGTTCGTCAAGGGGGGGCCGAGAAAAAAGGGGGGTCCCAAAACGTGTTTTTAACATTGAGTTTTCCATAGGGCGGTTGGCCTCACTTTTAGCCCGAACGGCTGAATGGATTTGCACGAAACTTGGCAAAATTGTAGGGACTGGTAGCCCGATGTGCCTTTGCTAGGTCTCAATATATGTGCTCCAGTGGATTTTGAGAAATTAACGTTCAAAAAAAGATATATATCTGTAACAGCGGACCGGGCAGCGCTCCGGTTCGCGGACTTTACGCGTAACGGAACTTCGCGTAGCGAAGCTGATTGGCTCTCCGGCGTCTGTGAACATTCCAAACAGTCCGTAGCGGCCGCCATCTTGTCTCTCGGTAGGATCGAGAGACAAGAGGAGGCCAAAGCGAAGGGGCAAATGACCATAAGGGGGCATAGTAGATCCTCGCTGACCCCCTAGGTTTGATGTGGAGGTTTTAAAAGGGTCCCGCGGGGCAAAAAAAAATAATAATAATAATAATCGATCGGCTGAATGGATTTGCACGAAACTTGGTAAAATATTAGGGACTGGTAGCCCGATGTGCCTTTGCTAGGTCTCAATATATGTGCTCCAGTGGATTTTGAGAAATTAACGTTCAAAAAAAGATATATATCTGTAACAGTGCTCCGCTTCGCGTAACGGAGGTTTGCGAAGCTGATTGGTTCTCCGGCGTCTGTAAACATTGCAAACAGTCCGTAGCGGCCGCCATCTTGTCTGTCGGTAGGATCGAGAGACAAGAGGAGGCCAAAGCGAAGGGGCATATGACCATAAGGGGGCATAGTAGATCCTCCTTGACCTCTTAGGTTTGATGTGGAGGTTTTAAAAGGGCCCCGCGGGGCAAAAAAAAAATAATAATAATAATCGAACGGCTGAATGGATTTGCACGAAACTTGGCAAAATTGTAGGGACTGGTAGCTCGATGTGCCTTTGCTAGGTCTCAATATATGTGCTTCAGTGGATTTTGAGAAATTAACGTTCAAAAACAAGATATATATCTGTAACAGCGCTCCGCTTCGCGGAGATAAAATTATATCTGTATTACCTAGCTGTTGCTAACACCAGTTAGCGACGGCTAGTAGGAGATAGCGACCATCTTGGGCCCCACTTTGCATGTGAGTGATATTTATCACTAATGACATGCAAAGTGGGCATGCCAAGATGTTAGCGACTGGAAACAGTCGCTAACATCGCTATCTCCTATTATCAACTTTTGGAAATATTCGAGATAAGCGCGAATATCTCCAAAAGCTAGCACCTGCCCTGAGCAGTTCTTAGCCATGTTATCCAATGGGAGGTGGATAACATGGCTAAGAGCATTAGCTCGGTAATGCATGAATATCGCTGAGTTTTCAGCGATATTAATGCATTGCGGTCGTTTATTATCGTATTTGCGATAAACCTTGATAATAGCAAGGTTTATCTGCGATAATTTCTGACGATGCTTAGCTGTAAAAAAATCGTTGCTAAGCATCGTTAGGGATAAATATCGCTTAACTTTGGTAATATGCCCCAACGTCTGTTAACGTTCGATTCGAAGGAAATCAGGAAGTGTTGAAAAACATTGTCTGCACCATCTTGTCTTTTTTCAAATGCCACACTTTTGTCGTGCACGGCAGCCATTTTAGATGCCTTGACCAGACCCACTCTGTGCACGCTGTCGATCCTTAGCATGGCTCCCCACCCTCGCAAGCATCTCCCCCAGGCAGCGGTCACCCCCGCTCTCTGTCTTATGCATGGGTAATAAACCTCCCCCCATCTGCGCTGCTCTTCCCTGAGAATCACACCCTGTGCCCGCCCGACACCTCCCTTTCGCCCTATTCACTACCGCACCCTCTGACACTCCTTTTCCTCTGTGTCCGATTGTCCAGGCTGGTCCTAGGGTATCAGCTAGCCCTGCAGATGTAGTTTATGGCCCCAGCTCTAAAGAATCACCCCTCTTCAAAGGAGTTATAGTAGATCAAGGCCCACACTCGATAAGATCCGTCACAGCAGACGCGTTCCTATTATCTGAAAACCATCCTGTATTGTGATTGGGGAGGGGACCGAGCCTGAAGCGGAAGATTCCAGGGATGACTCTTTGTACATCAAAGTTTTTACAATTATGTGTCACATTAAAAATATATAGCACTCCGACAAAGTAGTAAGATTATAAAACTGTAATAACTTATAAATATATACAAGAAAACAAAAATAGTAATAACATATAAAATTTTTTAGGGAAAAACAACGAAGTAGCGGTCGGCTGTGCGAATAGTCCCAACGCAGCACAACGTCCAGATTTCCGGCGTGGGGCATCGCGGGGGGTGGGTCATCAGTAGCAAACTGTTGTGCGAATAGTTCCAAGGCAGCAGAACGATGGCACCAAGGTGATGTCCAGTAAGTTGCCGCACTGGTTTTGGTATCCTACAATGCTGCTCCGAATAACGGCGTGGGGCGCCCCGGGGGAGGCGGTGTGAACGGGCCTCTCCAGGTGGAGTGTCATCTGTTGTAGTGGGGCGCCCCTTTACTGTTTCAGTTGCCATTCCGTCCGTTTTTGGTTCACTGTGTCAAAAGCCGCAATTCAGCTGAGTTGCGCCCACTCTTGCGGTGCAGTGATAGGCGGCTGTCACAGGACTCTCAAAATGGCGGCAGGCTCTTTCCTTTTTGGGCCTGGTCCACTGAAATGGCCCTGGGACACCTTGGAAATCGGACGCTTGTCTGCTAGGTCTTGGACCCCATTCTCGAAAGCGTCCCCTCCGCCTTGAGGATTCATCAAAAGTTTTGGGGGCCCCCGACTCCTGTAGGCTTCTGGTGGGGAGCGGTTGCCATGATTGCTCGCGGAATGACCACGACGGAGCTACGAGATGGTGGTGCTCTCATGCTGACGCCAGCTTCAGTCTGAAACATCCAGAAACAAGGTGGGGCTTTCATCGTTTGGGGAAAAAAAAAAGTTTTCATCCAATGAAAAGTGTTGTTTTTAGGTCATATGATCAAGCCTTCCATCATTAGGAAACCAAAAGTAAAATGAACCAATGAAAAGTTTTATAAACAAGTCACATGACCTGTTATGCGGCATAGGGTATAAAATGCGGAGAAAATACGTTGGCACGTGAGGCGGCGTCAGTAGCGGACCGATGTGCGAATAGGCCGAAGGCAATACAACGCGCCAAGATCCGGATGGCACCGAGGTGGTGTCCAGCAAGTTGCAGCACTGGTGTGGCCATCCTACAATGCTGAAAGTCGGCGTGGGGCGCCCCGTTGGCCTGTGAGTTTGCGTCAGTAGCGGACCGATGTGCGAATAGGCCGAAGGCAGCACAACGCGCCAAGATCCGGATGGCACCGAGGTGGTGTCTAGTAAGTTGCCGCACTGGTGTGGCCATCCTACAATGTTGAAAGTCGGCGTGGGGCGCCCCGTTGGCCTGTGAGATGGCGGCAGTAGCGGACCGATGTGCGAATGGGGCCAAAGGCAGCGCAACAATATTTTCGGAATAGAAGACACCACAAGGCGCTGAGATGCCAAGATCCGGATGGCACCGAGGTGGTGTCTAGCAAGTTGTGGCACTGGTGTGGCCATCCTACAATGGTAAAAGTCGGCGTGGGGCGCCCTGTTGGCCTGTGAGATGGTGTCAGTAGCGGACTGATGTGCGAATGGGGCCAAAGGCAGCGCAACAATATTTTCTGACTGACACCACAAGGCGCTGAGATGCCAAGATCCGGATGGCACCGAGGTGATGTCTAAGCTGCGGACCGATGTGCGAATGGGGCCAAAGGCAGCGCAACAATATTTTCTGTATGGAAGATACCACTAGGCGTTGAGATGCCAAGATCCGGATGGCACCGAGGTGATGTCTAGCAAGTTGCTGTACTGGTGTGGTCATCCTACAATGCTGAAACTCGGCGTGGGGCGCCCTATTAGCCTGTGAGATGGCGTCAGTAGCGGACCGATGTGTGAATGGGGCAAAGGTAGCGCAAGAATATTTTCTGAATAGAAGACACCACAAGGCGCTGAGATGCCAAGATCCGGATGGCACCGAGGTGGTGTCTAGTAAGGTGCACTGGTGTGGTCATCCTACAATGCTGAAACTCGGCGTGGGGCGCCCCATTAGTCTGTGAGATGGCGTCAGTAGCGGACCGATGTGCGAATAGGCCGAAGGCAGCACAACGCGCCAAGATCCGGATGTCACCGTGGTGGTTTCATAGTTGAGAGGCACTTCATCTGCAGTGGGGCGCCGAGATCCGGATGGCACCGAGGTGATGTCTAGCAAGTTGCTGTACTGGTGTGGTCATCCTACAATGCTGAAACTCGGCGTGGGGCGCCCCATTAGCCTGTGAGATGGCGTCAGTAGCGGACCGATGTGCGAATAGGCCGAAGGCAGCACAACGCGCCAAGATCCGGATGTCACCGTGGTGGTTTCATAGTTGAGAGGCACTTCATCTGCAGTGGGGCGCCGAGATCCGGATGGCACCGAGGTGATGTCTAGCAAGTTGCTGTACTGGTGTGGTCATCCTACAATGCTGAAAGTCGGCGTGGGGCGCCCCATTAGCCTGTGAGATGGCGTCAGTAGTGGACCGATGTGCGAATGGGGCCAAAGGCAGCGCAACAATATTTTCTGAAGAGAAGACACCAAAAGGCGCTGAGATTCCAAGATCCGGATGGCATCGAGGTGGTGTCTAGCAAGCTATGCAGTTGAGTTGTGTGCACACTTGCGGAGAATAGGTCGAAGGCAGCATAACAATGTTTTCTGAATAGAAGACACCACAAGGCGTTGAGATTCGGTTACCACCGAGGTGATGTCTAGCAAGTTGCCGCACTGGTGTGGCCATCCTACAATACTGCTCCGAATAACGGCGTGGGGTGCCCGAAGGGGGGGGGAGGCGGCGTGAACGGGCCTTCCTAGGTGGAGGCTCGTCTGCTGTAGTGGGGCGCCCCTTTACCGTTTCAGTTGCCATTCAGCTGAGTTTCGGCTGCTCTTGATGCTACAGCGACAGGCGGCTGCAACAGGACTCTCAAAATGGCGGCCTGTTCTTTGGATTTGGGCCTGGTCCACTAAAATGGCCCTGGGACACCTTAGAACTCGGACCCTCGATTTTTTTTTCCTTTCCTGTACATGCAAAAAAAGGTAAATGCCCGGTACGTTACACGCTTCATCTGCCACGATGAACTCTCCAGAGGAACCGAAAAAAAATATAGTTATGGTAACTATACCATGCATCGTCATATGGAGAGGTGGCACCAATTAATTATAGTGCTGCATAAAAGAGAGATTTGGAGGAGAACCCCTGACCTGCTAGTACATTCATCAAAGAAGTGGCACTGACAGCATCAGAGGCAAGGGAAACGGTCCCAAATATTTAGAAGAACTTTGGAAAGATTAAAATGACATGTTTAGATTGTGGCAAATTAATTTCATGTGGACAGATGAGTGTTACTCTAATAAATACAGCATATGAACATCATCATAGTCGATGGTTGGTAGAGACATTTTGACTATATCCTGGACCTGCCCGTCCTCGCCCAAAATGGCGCCGGAATAAATGGGACTCGTAACTCCTTGTTGTGTACTGGTTGCAGAACCTTGAAATCACGAGATACGTATGCAGTTTTGAAGCACATGGCGGGCGGGGACGAGAATTGATTGAATATTTCGACATCCCTATTGATATTAAGTTCTGATGTGTTATTGATTACTGTACTATTGAAAGTTCGAATTAACGTCACCCATGGTACTTGCCCGCAAATGTATATCTAGATAATTTTATTGTAACTGGCCCTGTCGTATTTTAATTATAAAATGTACGTCCACCGATTCCGTAACTGTTAGACACCTTAGTTCTTGCAAACTAATGGCCCGCCCGTTACGTTCCTCTACAGTGTAAATGTCTACTCATCATATACGATTACAGTTTGCTCCGTGGCAGGCCCACGTGGTTATAGGCTCGTATTTGTATAATGAAATTTTCACAATAAAGGTTTTTAAAAGAAAACATGGTAGTAGTATATACATTGGTAAAGTTTTTAATAATAGTCACTGTTTTAGAATCATTAAAAGGCAAGTGAAATAAAGCAGACCAATTACATGAAGGGTAAAAGGTATAATACGAAGGAACGCAGTAAAGATAAATGGTCAAGGGCTGTTGTGTTTTCTATTCCTGCAACATAAAGTGATCGATAAGAATCTCATATTCAGGCGTATCGGCGACTAAGACAGCAGGTCGACCCTCTTTTGCTCAACGGCTCCGTCATGGGACGAAGAAACGCTCTTTTTTTCGAAAAAAGAATATATTTTACTTGCAGGACAGTTGTAAATTTTCCGGGAAAGTACATTAGCCTGGAACATTATAACATATATTTAAGAAAAAATAATGTTCGGAAGTAATAAAAAGCGTAATTTTTAGGTCATATGACCAAGCCTTTCATCATTAGAATAAGAAAAGTAAAATGAACCAATGAAAAGTTTTATTAACAAGTCACATGACTTGTTATGCTTACGTTACGCGCTGCGCGCCCCGGATGACTTCCGGATGCGCTAACGCGGCGCGTCATATGACACATTACGCGACAACGCAGGTCCAGAATATAGTCAAAATGTCTCCACCAACCAGCGGTCGGAACACAACCCCTTTCAGCAGGCTAAATAGTTCTGTTAAATGACAACAGAAGGGACAGGCAACAAGAACCATCAGTCAAAGCGGGGAGGGCTAGTTCTTCTCTACCGGGTTACATTGGGGCGCTACCGGAACTGATCGAATTGGTAGTCTACAGTGTTTCTGGATGTTTCAGACTGAAGCTGGGGTTAGCATGAGAGCAGTACCATTTCGTAGCTCCGTCGTGGCTATTCCGCAACCAATCATGGCAGCCGCTCTTTATCGTTATTTTGGGCGGGGTGGGTGGCGGAGCCGAGCTGTTTTGCAGCCATCATTGTGTGGAGTTCAGTTCATTTCACTAGTTTTGTATTTGTCATGAGGGGTTGTTCCTAATGTTTCTATTTTAGCGAGGTCAAAAAGAGATCCCGTTAGTGGCCTACTGATTTTGCTCGATTCCTTTTCTTTTTTTTTTTACACGATTTTTCGTTATCTGCAAAGACTAAACAGAGTATTGCGAATCTGTGTTTGTTTGTAAATAGAGAATGAACCAAAGAGAACCAATTCTAAAACAGTAAATACTTGGATAACAATCAATCAAATGGAGAGAGAAGCAGGCACGACGTATTACAACGGGGGCAAAGGCCTGCGTTAACTACCCTTCACTATGTGCAAAGAGAGAGTACTCCTAATAGAAATGAGGGGGGGGGCACCATTCAAAGCAGATCAGTGTGCATAAACACGAAAATGTTTTCACTTACCACGTACTTGACATTCGACAGCTTATGATATTTGCTATTAAAAAACCATTGAAATTCACTGAAAAAACCATAGGTTATAGATCATATATAGTTAGGAATTAGCATTTACAAAACCTTGAAAATTCACTGAAAAACCATAGGTTATAGACCATATATAGTTAGGAATTAGCATTTAAAAAACCTTATTTTACTCACACAAAACCATTGAAATTCCATATATATTCAAAAATCCCATAGAGAAAAAATCCTAACTATATATTACCTACTGACCATATATAGTTAGGAATTAGCATTTAGAAAACCTTATTTTACTCACACAAAACCATTGAAATTCCATATATAGTTAGTTGCACTATCGGAACTTCGCGTAGCGAAGCTGATTGGCTCTCCGGTGTCTGTCAACATTCTAAACAGTCCGGAGCGGCCGCCATCTTGTCTCTCGGTAGGATCGAGAGACAAGAGGAGGCCAAAACAAAGGGGGAAATAACCATAAGGGGGCATAGTAGATCCTCGCTGACCCCCTAGGTTTAATGTGGAGGCTTTAAAAGGGCCCCGCGGGTCAAAAAAAAATAAAAATTTTTTTTGTTTTTTTGCGTGGGGAGCGCCCGGTCCGCGAACCGGGAAGCGTTCTGGGGAGCGTACTACAATGAAAAATGAATGATAGACTTTTCAAATGCTGTATGTTAATTGATTGTTGGTTTTGTTGATTATTTTTTATTTCCTTTATCTTCCCAGGGAGCGACCCGGTACGTGAACCGTTGAGCGCCTCGGTTCGCGGACCTTAAGCGTTCCGGGAGTCTACCATTTTGTGTTTCGGTCGAATTAAGATACAAGATGGAGGGCAAATAATGTTCAGAATGGGTAGAAGGGGGCACGGTAGAGTTATCTTGACCCCCTAGGTTTTCTGAGGGTGGCTGAGGAGGCTTAAATGTGCGAAAAAAAAACATTTTTTTTAAAAAATTTCGCGAGGTTAGCTCCCGGTACGCGTACCGGGTAGCGCCCCAGGGAGCGTACTTTGTTGAAAATTAGTGAAAAAAGTTAGAGTAAAATAATAATTGTGAGTGATTAGATGTAGGGTAGCTCTGAGAAGAGCTTTTGGGTTTATGGTACATTTAGGTACTTATAAGTAGGTACCAATGCACATTCTTAAATTCAGAGTGAAAACTCTGTTGCCCTCATCTGAGAAGTGAACTCCATCTCCTCTGTAGATATCTTGCATGTAGTAACGCAAGTTATTGTTGTACAGGGAGCCCATTCCATGGTCTCTCATGGAATGGGCTGAAACAGATTTGTTTACATGCTTCCTCGACTTCTCAATTTGTGGACAAAATTGGTTTGACCACCTCCATTTCTGTCTTTGGCATATATTTGAATATACCAAGGCAGTCTGAGGAAAAAGTGCCATTAATTGCTCAAAGGTGTCCTTTAAAAGCATTTCCAGACCTACACCAGTCAAAGTGCCCAAGTCATTACCTCCACAGTGCACAATTAACAGGTCAGGTTTTGGCAAATGCATAAAGGTTTTCACCAATGGTATCAATTGGTGACATTTTAATCCTCTGTGGCCAAACCACTTAATTTCCACATCTTGTAAATTGAGGTTAGGTAAATTCCTGCTTTCAACGTACCTTTGAGCCCAGTGAATATAACTATGACCAACAATCCAGACAGAAAACATGGTGAGAGAAGGTTCTCCTGCAGTCAGATGAAGTGTGGCAATGAAATGGCAGTTGAAAAAATGAGAGTGTAAAATGAAACAAAAACTGTGGAGTTTCTGTGTTCATGAAGCAGTAACAGTGATTGGTGGATTTTGATTGATGAAAACAGAAAGTTAGGGTGCACAGATGTGTTCTTTGAAAGATGTATTTTGAGTGGTCAATAAAAAATCATTAAATGAAATAATGCACTGGATATGCAGGTGCACTGAGAGTTCAGAGTTCAATTGCAACATTGTTGTGTGAACTTGCAAACACCAGAAGTCTTCCAAGAGGTGGTTGCTATGGAAAATAGGCAGAAAGGGCAGAGGGGGAAGGGTTTTCATTTGAAAAAAAGTGAGGGAAGAGTTTTGATTGGGTGACATGAGAAATATGTGTGAAGAATTACAGCATTTCTGTGCTTTTGATAGCTGCAGACTCTGGAGTGCATACCTTTTGCTCTGCTGAAGACAAATTGGTGTGTTTCTGAGACTGTTTTCAAACTCAAAGTATTTGCTAAGGTGAGAAAATATTTCTTTAATTTAGATAGAGAATAGTGTGCTTTAAGGAGAAAATTATGATTTATGTGGCGCAAATTGCTTGTAAATATGCTCTCACATGTGTATGGAAAATTTTGATTTTGAATGTTTGTGTTACATAGCCATGTTAAAAGTGACCCAACCATGCTGGAAAGGCAATCAAAAAATGCTTTTATGTGTTTTAATGACATTTTAAGTCATTTTCCCATGTGCAGTGTTTAGAAATTATGATTTGAAAATCGTTTTTGGGGAAAAGGAATTGTTTTTAAATTCATGACAAGGACATAATGGTGTATGCTTCTTTATAAGGCAATTGACTGTCCCTGATGTTACTTTTCTCATTTCAGTGTAAGACCTTTCTCTGTGGCGCAAATTGCTTGTAAATATGCTTCCACATGTGCATGGAAAATTTTGATTTTGAATGTTTGTGTTACATAGCCATGTTAAAAGTGACCCAACCATGCTCGAAAGGCAATCAAAAAACGCTTTCATGTGTTTTAATGACATTTTAAGTCATTTTCTCATGTGCAGTGTTTTGAAATTATGATTTGAAAATCGTTTTTGGGGAAAAGGAATTGTTTTTAAATTCATGACAAGGACATAATGGTGTATGGTTCTTTATAAGGCAATTGACTGTCCCTGATGTTATTTTTCTCATTTTAGTGTAAGACATTTCTCTGTGGCGCAAATTGCTTGTAAATATGCTCCCACATGTGCATGGAAAATTTAGATTTTGAATGTTTGTGTTACATAGCCATGTTAAAAGTGACCCTACCATGCAGGAAAGCCAATCAAAAAACGCTTTTATGTGTCTTAAGGACAATTTAAGTAATTTTCCCATGTGTAGTGTTTTGAAGTTATGATTTGAAAATCGTTGTTGAGGTAAAGGAATGTTGTTAAAATTTATGTGCGCCATATGCCCCCAAATTTCTTTTTTAGGGGTGCAGCAGGGTGTTCTTGAGACACCCCTGCACCTTTGGAATAAATTCCTAATTTGTGATGAGCAAATTGTTAATCGCAAATTGCACCTTCATTTATATGAGCCTCCTAGCCCATGGAAATGAATGGGTAAAATAGCAATTAGCAATTTTCTCATCGCAAATTTGGAATGGTAAAGAATCGCTATTTATTCCTTAAAATTCGCTTTTTTGGAAATGCAAAATAGTTATATGATACATATGGCGGTTGATGTCTAACAAGATAAGAAGCTTATGGATTCATTTATGCTGACTGGCGCAATGAAGTAGACATCACTTACTTCATTGGTAGAGCTTTACATGTATTATCTCCTCTGTATTCTTCATCAAGCGTAACTTTAATCTGCAATCCTGAGAAGGCCTCACTTTAAACAAACCTCTGGATAGGCTACATCTTATTGTTATCCTGTATTAATCATTTAAAATGCTAGGGACAGATTTATGATAGGTGTATGCCTCTTTTGAGCCACTTAGAAAACATTGTCCATGGGGAAATGACTTAAAATGTCCTTAAGACACATGAATGTGTTATTTTAAAACGTTTGCAATTTTTTTGGGTCACTTTTAACATGGCTATGTGACTCAAACAGTCAAAATCTAAATTCGCAATGCACAGGTGGGAGCATATTTACAAGGAATGTGCTCCATGGGGAAAGGTCTTATAATGTAATATGGGAAAAATGACATCAGAGACACTGAAATGCCTTATAGAGAAGCATACACCATTATGTCCTTGTCATAAATTTGCAAACCATTACTTTTCCCCAAAAACGATTTTCAAATCATATTTTGAAAACACTGCACATGTGGAAATGACTTAAAATGTCAATAATTCAAAATTTGCGATTCCTTAAATGCAATGTATCAAACAAAAAATATGTAAAAAATGATATTAAGGATTTGGAAACTACCACCAACTTCTAGTTTGTGGTAATTTGCGAATTCTTTTCAAAAAGCATTTTTTTCTAAAAAACAAAAGGTCCCATATGACGCCCATACATGCCCTTAGGGCATGTAGGTGTGCCATATGCTCCCAAATTTCTTTTTCAGGGTTGCAGCAGGGTGTTCTTGAGATACCCCTGCACGCTTGAAAAAAATCCTATTTTGTGATGAGCTAATTGCTAATCACAAATTGCAACCTTCATTCCTATGAGCCTCCTAGCCCATGGAAATGAATGGGTAATTTGCAATTAGCAATTTGCTCATTGCAAATTAGGAATAGTAAAGAATTGCTATTTATTCCTTAAAATTTGCTATTTAGGAAATGCAAAATAGTTTGATGGTACATATGGTGGTTCATCTGTAACAAGATAAGAAGCTTAGGGATACATTTATGATGACTGGCGCAATAAAGTGCACATTACTTACTTCATTGGTAGGCCTTTACATGTATTATCTCCTCTGTATTCTTCATCAAGCGTAACTTTAATCTGCAATCCTGAGTAGGCCTCACCTTAAACAACCCTCTGGATAGGACACACTTTATTGTCATCCTGGATTAATCATTTAAAATGCTAGGGACAGATTTATGATAGGTGTATGCCTCTTTTGTGCCACTGTGCGTCACTTTTATGATGCAGCGGTGGTGCAAAAGATTTGCTATGAGGCGACAACATGACAAATTGATGCATTTAGGCAGATATGTCATGGTGTAAAAAAAACGTACCACATAAAACCCAAGCAGCAGTGATGCAAAAGATGCAACATGTCGCAAGACAGGCCTCACTTGGGGCCATATGTATCAAGCTAATTAGCATTTGCAAAGATCAAAATTCTACGAATTTCGGCCTTTGCGAATGTTAATTAGACAAATGGTATGTATCAAACAAGTTTGATGCAAAATAAGGAGTAGCAAAATTTGCTATTCCTTATTTTGCAATTGCACTGAAGGATTTGCAAATTTTGTGACTACTTAAATGCAAATGTATCAAACAAAAACTATGTAAAAAATGACATTAAGGATTTGTAAACTATTGTGGTAAATTGGTGGTAATTTGTGAATTCTTTTCAAAAAGCTTTTTTTCAAAAAAACAAAAGGTGCCATATGACGCCAACACATGCCCTTAGGGCATGTATGTGTGCCATATGCCCCCAAATTTGTTTTTCAGGGGTGCAGCAGGGTGTTCTTGAGACACCCCTGCACCCTTGGAAAAATTCCTATTTTGTGATGAGCAAATTGCTAATCGCAAATTAAACCTTCATTCCTATGAGCCTCCTAGCCCATGGAAATGAATGGGTAACTTGCAATTAGCAATTTGCTCATCGCAAATTAGGAATGGTAAAGAATCGCTATTTATTCCTTAAAATTCGCTATTTAGAAAATGTAAAATATTTTGATGATACATATGGCAGTTCATCTGTAACAAGATAAGAAGCTTAGGGATAGATTTATGATGACTGGTGCATCACCAGGGATGTGACAGTCATCCTGCGCCGCTGTTCCGCCACCCATGGTGTGCTGCATTTACAATGCGGCGCAGCATGGGGCAAAAACGGCACAGATGCGTGACGCATCTGTGCCGTAAAGGTGGCGCATTGCTGGAGTTGTATCGCAAGTGCGATGCAGCTCCAGCAAGGCTCAGGGGTGCCCCATCTCCACAATGCTGCGTCAAGACCTATGCCAGCTTCAAGCAGGCGCAGGGTTTTGACGCAGCTTTCTCCTATCTGATTGTAAATGCGGCACACCATGGGTGGCAGAGCAGTGGTGCACGTTAACTGGTGCATGCCTGGGGATGTGCCATTTAATATAAATCTGCCCCTTTACATTTAAGTATGTGCAGGGGACACAGAGTCGGTGAGGCTTATTCAAGGTTAAGAAGAGATGAGTCCTGTTCAGTGAAAAATTAGACATAGGCTTCACCTGCTCAGCATTGCTGGACATGGCTAAATAATAGCTGCAAAATGTTAATCTTGTTAAACAATTTTACTATTATAATCTCTGAGATTTGTCTCTTACTCTGCAACATCTCATTGTTGTTATCTTTCTTTAAAGATAAAGACAACCTCAACATGAGCGACAATCTGCAATCAGTTGATTTTGACCTCATCATTGAACTTGTAATTGAAACATCAGTGGATGTTGATCCTTTGGATGATTTAAATCCTGAGGATGAAGAAGAGCGTGATGAGGATGCAGATTTGTCCGAATTATATGATATAGGATGGGAAGCTGACCTGCTTGAGCCTTTGGAAATATAAACATTTATTTTTAAAATTTATAATTAATAAAAAGTAAAAAGGTAAACCGTTTAATTTAAAAATAAAGACACCTTCAAAAACAGGTTATGTGTAGTGTCTTCAATAAAATATTAAAATATGCTCATAAAATTAGATCAGATTCACATATAAAATAGCATAGGTAACATAAATATAAATGTCATTTCTTTTCTGGTATTTCTGTATTGTAAAATTGCCAATGACTAAAAAATCTTCAAATTAAAATGTCAAGTAGTGTGTTAAGTTTTTGATCACTGTTACTGATTTACTGTTTGGTAATAATGTTTAATAACATTTTTTATTATATTTTTCCACAGATTCAACTGCAGATCATTTCAAGATTTCACCATGCCTACAATAGAAAGACAGATAAAGGCTGCAAAACGTCAAAGACAGCAGGTGAAAAAAAAAACGCAGCAGTCCTCTAACAAAAAGATTTCTCTAGCCACGAAGAAAGCACCGGGTAAGAGCTCTAAATATTTCATAAGAAATATTTGTATTAAAAAAAATATTACTACAGAAAATGTTTCAGTCCATAAAACGAGAAGGAAATCAAATGGAAAGAAAAGGACAATGAAAAATGTTACTGCTAGAGCAAGAGATAAATCTGTGCATGATAGTAGAAGGAAACAACAGTTTAGGGAGATTCGTAAACGAATGTTCCGCAACAGGATAATTGGCAATTTGTTAAAAAATATTAAGAAAGGTCAACAGAAACTAGTTTTTTATAAGAGAAAAAAAAAGTTGAGAAAGTTATTGATCAGGCATTTGAAATTAAACGTAAGTTATTTATTTTGATAATCAATAGAATTAGGAAGCTAAACAAGGCAATTTTTGATTTCAAAAGAAATAGTAGATGGAAGAGAATAGTTAATCGTAGTAATTTTTGTGAAGTTTTTTCTGGAGAATGGATGCATAGTTCAAGCTCTGAGGCATTTTTTAATGAGGAGAGTTATTTCCAGGATAATGATTTGGTGCATGCAGTTGACACCAGTGGTCGTGCTTATGAAGTGAAAGATGGTTGTCCAGTTGAAAAAGAAAAACTTGTGACAACAGAGGCAGAAGAGGTGTTAGGTAATGAGGTTTTAGGAAGACGTGCTAAGGGTCCTGTGTACACCTGGAAGTGTAGTAGTATTTGCAGTGTGCGACAGGATTCCATCAATTTGCTTTGTGATTTTGTACGGTCATTTAACAAAAAAAGTTTGAAGCAGAAAATGATGTTGTTGCAAGAATTAGATCCTTGCAGAGTAAGAGAAGTGACAGGTTTGCATGGTCATTCACTGGCTTGTCTTTCCAGGAGAGTATGCCAGAGTGTTTTTCATCATTTCAGGATGCTAGCAGTGCATCATAACAAAGTGAGGAAATTAGTTAGAATGTTGTATTATGCTAAGAGTCCAGCAATTATGCTGAAACAATTATGCGCTGCTCTTTTGCATGGTTCTGAAATAGATGTGAAGAATATATGTGAAGAAATTGAGTTTTGTTACTTTGGAAGTAAAGAGGAGAATGTTGAAATTGAGCAAGAAGTAGAGGGTCATGTGGAAGATAGTGTACAGGTTTCCAGTACAGATAATTTCCAGAGGGAAATTGCGACGTTTGACGTGAAATCAAGTGAGAGGCCTAATTTCACTTGTGTGTGTTGTCGACGCACTTATTATAAGAATCAGACTAAGTTAGTGGATTTATATGCAAAAAGTGAAAGGGAAAATAATAGTGAATGGAAGGATTTTGCAACATACTTGATGGTAGAAAATTGTTTTGATTTGGGATTGGATCAACGTGTGTGTACTTATTGTTGTAACAAATTAAAACAAAACCAGATGCCTGCTAGAGCAGTTCATAATAATCTGGAATTGGTTGAGATTCCTTCTGAATTGAAGGACTTAAATACTTATGAATCTATTTTGATTCAAAGTATCCATCCCTTTCAGGCTATTGTAAGAATGGAGCCAAAGACAGGGAAATTGCCTCCATCTGATTTACAGAGAGGATTAAAGGGAAGAGTTGTTTATTTGCCTCTAGATTTCAAGAAAAACATTAACACAATTGGAGTAGAAAAAGTGGAAGAGGAACCTCTGGTTATCTTAGTTAATGGGGTTCCGACAAAGAATAAGAAAATATGGCAAGATTTAGTGGATGTTAGGAAAGTTAAAAAGGCAACATTGTATTTGAAAAAAAATAATAAATACTATAAGAATGTATATGTTGCAGAAGAGGAAGTAAGTGAGGAAGAGGATAGCGATTTGTGTGCTGGTCAAATTGAGAAAGTAGAACCCTCTACTAGTGAAGAAATATATGAACATTATAGTGTTCATCCTTTGCATTCCAAGGAAGTCATGGGGAATGCTATTGAGTTGATTCAAATGAAACAAGCCAAAGGGAGTCCCATTAGTGTTTGGGAGGAAAGTTTGGAAGCTCGGTGTTTCCCACAGCTTTTTCCAACAGGTCAGGGAGGAAGATATGATGAGCGACCTCATCAAATTCCTGCTTCTGAATACCGGACTTTGCGATTGTATGCAGGAGATGCTAGGTTTCGACAATGCATTCCTTATTTGTTTCATCTCCTGTTTGAAAGCGATCTGTCTGGACTGTCATATGCAGTGAACCACATCTTGAAAAGTGGTATACACATGCAAAACATCTCGGCAAGTGACTTTATGGATAAAGTCAATGTCCAAGATAGTATTTTGGATTCTCACCTGATTAATCTCATGGCGTGTCAGCGTGGTACTAATGAGTACTGGTACCGTCGTCATGGTGATTTAAAATGTATGCTGAGGAACTTAGGTACTCCCACATGGTTCCTCACTCTGAGCTGTGCCGAGTATGGCTGGGAAGACTTACTTGAATTTCTACGAGAGGCAA
This sequence comes from Lissotriton helveticus, assembly GCF_964261635.1. Taxonomy (NCBI): domain Eukaryota; kingdom Metazoa; phylum Chordata; class Amphibia; order Caudata; family Salamandridae; genus Lissotriton; species Lissotriton helveticus. The sequence continues at coordinate 541,483,439 of NC_136067.1, forward strand.
ATGCTAACGTAGATAACATCGAATTCAAGACGCCTGGAGAACTGTGCTCTTTGGATCCAGTCAATGTATGTAGGTACTTCAATCATAGATTTGAAGCTATGATGTCTTTCATCATGAATAAGAAGAATCCACCTCTTGGAGAGGTGTTGGATTTCTTCTGGAGAAAGGAGTACCAAGCAAGAGGTGCTCCTCATATACATATGTTGCTGTGGATCAAGGATGCACCTAAATTTGGAACGGATCCAGAAGACTCAGTGATGAGTTTCATCCAACAGTATTCTACGTGTGCTGTTCCAAACGCAAAGGAGAAGAAAAGCCTAAGAGAAAAAGTTCTGCGTTTCCAAAGCCATCGATGTGGAAAGTACTGCCGTCGTAAATTCCGAAACAAAGACAAGTTCTACACTAAATGTCGTTTCGGCTTTCCACGACCGGTGATTTCTAAAGGAAGAGTAAACAGTTTGATGTCTTCGTTGCGACACAATGTCATGAAGAAATCACCTAAAAACACTTACAATTTGAAGAGGAACGAAGAGTCCAAGTACATCAACGACTACAACCCGGTGATTTTGTCCATGTGGAATGCTAACATGGATATACAGTTTGTGGCTGATAACTGTATGGCTGTGGCTCGGTATGTGACGTCTTACATCACCAAAAAAGAGAAGACAGAATTGAAGGATATGTGGGAGGACATTTCCCATGAAAAGAGCCTCAGCAAGAAGTTGTACAGTTTCAGTCTGAAGATGTTGTCGCATCGAGAAATCGGAGCGTACGAATGTTCTGACCGGTTGTCTTCAGCAAGTCTCTATGCCAAGTCCAGGAGTATCGTTTGGGCGAGTCTTGGTCTTGCTGCAACGCGTAATCGAGTTCTCAAACCTGTGCGGGAAATTGAGTATTTGGCGGAAAAGGAGCCAAACAGTACCGACATTTTGAAGACAAACATGTTGGATACATATTATCCAAATCGAAGCAGTCACCTCGAGAATGTTTGTCTGTATGAGGTTCTGCAAAATTACATATTCAAGAGGAACATCAAAGAAGATACTGAGAAAGGAGTGTATGCTGTAATAGGAAGTGAGGGATGTCTGGTCAAGCAAAGAAAATGCCACTTGGTAAACCATCGAAAATTGAGTGGCGAATCTCCTGAAAAAAAGGAGTTTTTCTATTTAGCACTTTTGCAACTTTTCAAGCCTTGGCGTGCAGAAGAGGAACTGCTTGGAGATTTTCTCTGTTACGAAGACTCTTTCAATGCCGCCAAGGAGACCATAGAATGTCCTGCTTTTCCCAAATATGTAGAAATGTTGAATGCGGAAATTGAGCAGGAAGCAACGATTGCAGCCGAGATTGCCAGAGACAGTTCTCAGGACAGTCAGAGTTCTGCTTCATTGAGTCAGGATCCACTAGGAGGACCTGTTATCGAAAATGAAGCTGCCACTGCTATGAATGAAGTGGAAAGAGCCATGGCACATGCTCAAGAGGATGCGGTTAACTTAGAAGAGTTGGAAAGGCAACTCAACGTTGAGCAGAGGAAAATATATGACGAAGTTACCATGCAAATTGATCATGGATTAAGTCATGATAAGAAAGAGTGCTCATGTACGTTGTTGAAGCCTGTCCGACTGTACGTGAGTGGAGAAGCGGGAACTGGAAAAAGTTTCCTCATTAAAGCAATTTCATGCTATTTGCAGGAAAGGACAGAGTCATTGCTGTCTTGTGTTGTCACTGCTCCAACTGGACTGGCAGCACATAATATTAAAGGGATTACTTTACATCGTTTACTGATGCTGCCAGTGGAGCATGACAACAAATTAGAATATCACAAGCTATCTGGAGATGCTTGTTTTGAAGTTTCAAGAATCTTGAGGAAAATGAAACTTCTTATCATTGACGAAGTAAGCATGGTTTCCAATGTCATGCTTGCCTTTGTGCATTTGAGGATGCAAGAAGTTCTCAAAACAGAGTATGATGTGTTATTTGGTGGCAAACACATCATTGTTTTCGGAGATCTTCTGCAGCTGACACCAGTGAAAGGGCAACCTGTGTTCAAAATGCTCACGCATGAAGATACCAGGAAGTGCCTAGGCAGCATTGGCAACGTCAATATATGGTTAAACTTCAATTATGCTGAACTGCATGAAAATATGCGTCAGGCGAAGGATGAAGTTTACAAGACTATTCTACAAGATGTTAGAATTGGAAAAGTGACCGAGCATGGGAAAGAAGTTTTACATGCACGATTACTGTCAAATTTATATCCAGAACAAGATGTTGTGCCTGAGAATATTTTTCAGAAAATTACTGAAAAGAAATCTGGAATATGTTTGATGCCAACTCTTGCAGAATGTGCCAAATTTAACAACAAAATGTTGCATTTAGAAAAGCAAGAGATTGTGAAACTGGAAGCTATTGATAGAGTAGAGCATATGGGATCAACAATTATTTTGTCTGAGAATCTGAAAACAAAATTGGATTCATTAGAGAAGAGTATATCTAAAACTGCAGGTTTTGAAAAGACTCTGAATGTGTGCTTGAACTGCCGTATAATTTTAAGAAGGAATTTACATGTTGAAAGAGGTCTGGTAAATGGATCAATGGGTAATGTTGTTGATTTTGTGAAATACAGAAATAGAGATGGAATTGAATTTTTAAAAATTAAATTTGATGGCATTGAGGAAGTACAGCTAATTGCTCGTTGTTCTGCTAGATTTTTGCTTGTAAAAGACTTATATGTTCGCCGTAAGCAGTTTCCTGTTTGCTTGGCATATGCGGTGACAATCCATAAATCGCAAGGTTTAAGTGTAGACAGTGCATTGGTGAATATTGGCAGTTCTGTGTTCAAGGAGGGTATGGCATATGTGGCATTGTCACGAGTTAGAACTTTATCGGGATTGTACTTGATTGAGTGTGATGTCACAAACATTTGTGCAGATCTAGATTGTGTTAAGGAATACAATAGGTTAAGAAGAGAGTATGCGCCACATTTGCCTCAGTTTCCTTTGTTTGAGAAACGTGTGGTAGGCCGGAAACGAAGAAATGAGAACAATACTGGGGAGGTTGTAGCAAAAAGACAAAAAGTCAATGAACCTAAAATTACAAGCAGAAACAAAAAGGATTCTGTTGAAGATGTTGTTGGTTTTCAGTTTGAAAACAGTTCTGGTGTCAACTGCTATGCTAATGTAGTAATTAATGTTTTGTTTTCTCTAAAAAATGTAAAAGAAGAGATTGTGGTCAATTCTGATCAAAGATTTTGCAGTTTGTTAAATTCTGTGTTAGAGAAATGTACCACTGATAGAAGAAACATAGAAAGTGTGTCTGAAATTCGAAATCTGTTAGACAGATGTTCAGGCCAAACACAATTCTCTCAAAATATTCAGCAAGATTGTCAGGAGTTTTTAATGTATATGCTTGATGTATTACATGCTGAAGGTGTAGATGTAGATCAGCTGTTTGGGCTTTCTTATCAATGGCAGCATGACTGCGAGAACTGTATGGTATCAAGTACTACTAGTGTAGACTCAGAAAGATTTATATATTTAACTTTGCCAGGCAGTAAATCAGTCTCCTTTAATAAGCTAGTAAAAGCTGCTAATCACAACATGGAGTGTAGCCAATGTAAATCTGAAATGATGTCCACATTATTTATACGAACATATGGCCAGTACGTCATTTTAATGTTCCAACGATGTAGGCCTGATGGAACAAAATTGACAACTTTAATAAAAAATTTTGTAGCTTCGCAGTTGTCAATATCAGGAAGGACTTTTGTAACTACAGCAATTATATATCATGACGGCCCTTCAATAACATCAGGACATTACACAGCTTATTTAAAGTCTAGAAATGGCTGGTCATTCTGCAATGATTCTGTTTTAATTTTCAAAAAAAAATTGCTGTATGACCTTAAAAACTCTTACCTGGTGTTTTTAAAACCAAAATTTTAGGGAAATAATCTCGGGATGTGCTCTGTGGAATTTCAAGAAGTTCTAATGGCTCCTACACAATTTGGCCTTGAGGATAAGTGTAGTTCAGAGACATAACTTCTAATCATAGGACTGGACATCATGGAGATATATGTGCACTTTGAATGAGTTCAGAAAAACTGTTTCTTTTTATAAGCTAATTGAAGCAGCCAATCAAAACATGGAGTAGAGGGAATGTAAGTCTGCAATGCTGTCTACTGTTTTACATTGCTTTGTGATTAAAAGTGATGTAGAGAATTAAATAATTGTAGTAGTCATAGAGGTAGTGTAAGTCTGCTTCATATTAAGCAGTATCAGTGTCATAGGAAATGTAGAACATGACTGAGCAAGAAGGGGAAGATATTACTATTCCAGGATTGTGAAAATGATCTTCAACATTTTAATTCTGAAAGTTGCGGAAATGCCAAATGATGGGATTGGCTTACAAGAAATCCAAGAGTTATAAATGGCTCTGACTAGATTTGGCCTTGTGGAAAATTGTGGTAGAGAGCAAGAAGTCATTTATTGCATGTAACGTGTTTTTAAAAACGATGGAGGTTTTCTTTCAGAAAGTGGCGGGCTGAAAGTAATAACAGCACAAAAGAGTGTAAGCTGTTCATAGGACATCCTTGGACGTCATGGAAAGTAAGTTAACTTTAAGGAGTTCTGAATTTTGATTTCTGATGTTGTATGGGTTTTTTAAACACAATCATTTTGATTGTGTTTTTTTTTTCCCCGCTGTTACATGATGAATACCTTCAAGTCACTGTTTTTAGTGAATTTTGATACATTCTGAGAACAGCAAAAATAAACCATTTAACATGTATAATTAATTCTGTACTGTTTGCATTTATGATGTATATGTAGAACTGTGTAGGAGGCATGGAGAAGGTGAGGCTTCTGTAAGTGTCAAAGTTGTTGCATGCAGTGCTGCACTTCTACGTATTCTTTCATATGCTGGACTACATCTGCACAATGAGATACCTAAGCAAAGGAAACACAAGTAATGTGATTGTGAAATGAGCAAAATAAATTGCACATATTTCAATTACATTACCTGTGTTTCCTATCATTATGAATCACATTGTGCAGATCAAGTTTAGGTCTGTCCAGGGAAACATAGGAGGTTTCTACTTTGTTGAAGAGTGCAGTGGACATGACTCACTTCATTGGTAGACTTTCACAGATATTATCTCCTCTGTACACTTCAACAAGTGTAAATCTCATCTTGAACTCTGAGTAGGCCTCACCTCAAACAAATCTCTGGATAGGAGACATGTTATTGGCATCCTGAAGCGACACTTTTCTGAAACAAGAGCAATGCAAAAGATGCACCATGTTGTAAGATAGGCCTCACTTCATCTGCATCAAGATACTGTTAGTTTAAAATGTATATCTTTAGGACTGTGTAGGGGACCTGGAGAAGCAGAAGCTTCTGTCAGTGTCAAAGTTGTTGAAAAACTATTTGTCCTTCAATCTTTTCCCTTGTCTTTTGTAATTTTTAAATACATGTTTTAATATTTTTCAAATGTTGGTTCTCTCTTTCACAGATTGAAAGTATAAAAATAAAAAGTGATTAATTTAACGGCAATTATAAGGTAAATAGTTGTACTCTTTTCGTTACATTTCTATCACATTCACCTACTATTAGATCCACTGCTTCACTTCTTTAACCCTCAGTTTCCTGCCTTTGCTACTTTCCTCATTCCTTTCTCTATTACCTACTTACTCAACTCCTTCCACTCTTTTTCTCAGTCCCTCTGTTCTCATAGTTCCTCAGTCTTGTTCACTCACTCCGTCTCTATTACTCTTAGGGGCCGATTAGGATGGCGGACGGACTTGCGTCCGTCCGCCACCCTTGAGGAGGAGGGAACGTCCGCAGGGGCTGCGGCGTTCCCTCCGTGCTGATTAGGATGTGACCGCCAGGGTGGCGGTCACATCCTCTATATTTAACATTGCGGCGGGTGCAGCTTCAAGCTGCACCCGCCGCAATGTTAAAAAAGCATGTTTTACATTTACATGCACAAAGCGGCCGGCACCGCACGGTGCCTGCTGCTTTGTGCACGCAAATGCAGGGGGGTACCATAGGTACCCCCATGTGCACCCCCCACCCCCCATTCACCCAGGGGGCCCGCAACGGGCCCCCAAAGTGAATGTCCGTATGCTTTTCCATGGCGGAAAAGCCGCCGTGGAAAAGCATGTATTCACGAACATCCTAATATGGCGGACGGTGTCTCATAGACACCGCCTGCCATGTTATAGCTTTTCCGCCGCGGTCGGAAGCCGACCGCGGCGGAAAAGCGGCGGACGGAATTCCAGACCCACCAGCCATCCTAATTTGGCGGTGGGTCTTTGGAGGCTCCGCAGCGGTTTTTCCGCATCCTCCAGGCCGGCGGACACTTCCGCCGGCCCGGAGGATGCGGAAAAACCGCCATCCTAATCGGCCCCTTAGTGTCTGTGAATTACTTTCCCACCTTTTTTTTTGGACCGCTTCCCGGGAAGTGGCCCGGTTCGCAAACCAGCAGCGTTACGGGAGTCCACCATTTTGTGTTTCGGTCGAATCAAGATACAAGATGGAGGGCAAATAATGTTCAGAATGGGTAGAAGGGGGCACGGTAGATGTATCTTGACCCCCTTGGTTTTCTGAGGGTGGCTGAGGAGGACCATAGTTCTTCACTCTTGTTCACTCTCTCTGTTTCTATTAATGTCACTGTTTATGACTGATCAAAAAAATTTTTTAAAAAAAAGAACAGTAACTATAAGGGAAGGAAACAGACAGTTATGTTAAAAGAAAGACAGCTATAGGGAGTATACTAAGGATACTGTTACCCGCAATCCACTGCTGTTGATGTTACTGACCATGTCATGAATGATGTAATATGTGACATCATCAGCAGTGGATTGTAGGTAACAGTATCTCTTGTTTACTCCCTAGAGCTGTCTTTCTTTTCACATAACTGTCTGTTTGCTTACCTTATACTTACTGTTCTTTTTTTTTAAAAATATTTTTTTTGGTTAGCTTCCGGTACGCGTACCGGGTAGCGCTCCGGGGAGCGAACTAAGAGAAATAGAGGTTGGCAGAGTTCCAAATATTCTACCAATTTTTTTATAATGGGGAGGTAGTTCTGAAAAGAACTTTTTTTTTTATGTTTTTGTTGTTTTATATTTTTTTTAGTATTTTTTAAAAATTTTTTTACTTTTTTTGTATTTTCTGAACGTTTTTATATTTTTTTTGGTTTTTTTTGGGGGGGGGAAACAAAAACGATCCATTGTAAAGGGCTCAACAGGAGCAACAAAAAAAAAAAGAATTTATTTTTTGGGGCATTTCGGACAAACATTAACATGATTCTGAATAGCTCTCATAATCAAGATGATGCTACTTTCCCTGTAGCAGATGAAATCGCCGCAGTGCACGCACACTTGCTTCACGTGCCCAAACAACATTTGAATGTTTGGGATCATCTCCCTCGCCTCTGGTCCCGACACCTCTGGAACAACCGATCTTCTTGCCATTGGGAGGGGATTTTGTTGCTCATCACGTAGCTGGGCAGCACTATAATTATTTGGGTGCCACCTACTCATATGCCGATGCATAGTGTGATTGCCGTAACTGTATTTTTTTTCAGTTCCCCTTGACAATCTATCACCGCATATACGGCAAAACACGTAGCGTGCATTCACTTTTTTTTGCCCCTCAGGAATTCTATAGAATTGCCAAATGTAATTCTCTTTTCGATTGTACCTCCTGGGCTCCTCTGGCAAAAACCTTGGCTCTTCCTCCTCTTCCTCCTCTTCCTGTTCTTCCTCTTCTTGCAAAATTACTTCAGCAGGTGGTCCTCTCTTTCTTGGATTTGGTGGAGGTGGTGGGTTAGAACCAGCTGAAGCTACTAATGAAGCCATGTCAAAGTGTAAATAAAGGGTCTTTCTCTCACCAAGATGAAAGTCAGAGTGAGGAAAGAAGGAGGGGTTTTCATCATTTGGGAAAAGCAAAAGTTCTAAACCAATGAAAAGTGTTCATTTTAGATCACATGACCTAGTATTACATCATTAGGACACCAAAAGTGAAATGAACCAATGAAAAGTGTTATTACCGAGTCACATGACCTGCTGTGTTTACGTTACGCGGTCGGCGCCGCGCCGCGGATCGCTTCCGGTTCGCGTACCGCTGCGCTTCCGGGTACGCTAACGTAGCACGTAATATGACGTATTACGCGAGAACGCGAAACGTCATGCTGACGCGACGCTTCACGATGTTGTTTTCTAACGCGAAAGGTGCGCAAACGGAACGTTTACCGGTTCGCGGACCGGGTCGCGCCTCCGAATTGAGCTAACGGGAAGCTAACCGGTTCGCGTACCGGGAGCGAAACAATAAAAATAATTTAAAAAAAAATTGTATTAAAAACATGTAAAAAATATTTTTCTATTTAAAGAAGAATACATTGTAAAGGTTTTGATATTAGCTGTTAAAAAACCAATGAAATTCACTGAAAAAACCATAGGTTATAGACCATATATAGTTAGGAATTAGCATTTACAAAACCTTGAAAATTCACTGAAAAAACCATAGGTTATAGACCATATATAGTTAGGGATTAGCATTTACAAAACCTTATTTTACTCACACAAAACCAATGAAATTCCATATATAGTTAGTTGTACTAACTATATATCGCGCACCCGCAATCCACTGCTGATCATGTCACATATTACATCATTCATGACATGGTCAGTGACATCACTGATGACATCACTGATGACATCTCAAATGACATCACTGATGACATCACTGATGACATCTCAAATGACATCACTGATGACATCACTGATGACAACATCCAGTGACTGTATTTTTCTGTAAAGTTAAAATATGTCTTACATATTTAAGAATGAGTGGATGTATAAGTGTCTGGATGAAGGATTTAGTAAGTGCATGACTGACTGTATGAGTGAGTGGTTAAATGTGTCTCACTGAGTGCATGGGTTAGTGACTAAACTGTCTTAATTTATGCATCATTATGTCTGTTGTTCTGTAAACTGCTGCATGTGTTGATCAGTAGCTATATGAGTAACTATATGGGTTATTGATTGGTTGCCCAAGCATTTGTATGGGAAACTGGGAGTGTGTGTGGGTGGCTGGGAGGTGTATGACTCTGTGCATAGATGTATGGGTTCAAAAGTGCATGTGGAAACAGCTGTATGGGCGGTTGACTGTGTGCATGACTGTATTGGTGAGTGAATAGATATCTCAGTGCTACATGTCAAAGTAAGTACATATGTAAAATACAGTACATGTGAGAGTTGACATATATAAATAACTGTGCATAAGAGCCAGTGAATGTGTGAGTGGCTGTATGGATCATTGTGCACTTGTATCCAGGATTGTATAAGTGAGTAAATATGTTTTAGTATATGTTTGAATAAATAAGGTGTGTATAACTGTATAGTTGTGAAAATGGAGCTGTGATTGATTCTTTGCATGACTGACTAGGTGTGTAAGTAACTCCATGGATGAGTGACAGTCTGTGAGTGTCTGTTTACACTGAGTGTATCTAAGGTTATATTAGAGTCTGAAGAGGTTCATCGTATTATCACATGAATGATGTCATCAGTGATGTGATCAGTAATGTCAAATGAGATTTTATCAGTGATGTCATCAGTGATGTCATTTGAGATGTCATCAGTGATGTCATCAGTGATGTCACTGACCATGTCATGAATGATGTAATATGTGACATGATCAGCAGTGGATTGCGGGTGCGCGATATATAGTTAGTACAACTAACTATATATGGAATTTCATTGGTTTTGTGTGAGTAAAATAAGGTTTTGTAAATGCTAATCGCTAACTATATATGGTCTATAACCTATGGTTTTTTCAGTGAATTTTCAAGGTTTTGTAAATGCTAATTCCTAACTATATATGGTCTATAACCTATGGTTTTTTCAGTGAATATATATATATATATATATATATATATATATATATATATATATATATATATATATATTACCTACTGGCGGTCGCCAGTAGGTATATATAGTTAGGATTTTTTCTCTATGGGATTTTTGAAAATTCTATGTCTAATAACTTTGGCGTTTGTGGACGGAATTGGCTGAAATTTTCAGGAAAATGGCACATTTTGTTTCTGAGCAGCCCTTGAAAATTTTGGGGGGGTTCGTCAAGGGGGGGCCGAGAAAAAAGGGGGGTCCCAAAACGTGTTTTTAACATTGAGTTTTCCATAGGGCGGTTGGCCTCACTTTTAGCCCGAACGGCTGAATGGATTTGCACGAAACTTGGCAAAATTGTAGGGACTGGTAGCCCGATGTGCCTTTGCTAGGTCTCAATATATGTGCTCCAGTGGATTTTGAGAAATTAACGTTCAAAAAAAGATATATATCTGTAACAGCGGACCGGGCAGCGCTCCGGTTCGCGGACTTTTCGCGGTACGGAGCTTTGTGAAGCGAAGCTGATTGGTTCTCCGGCGTCTGTGAACATTCCAAACAGTCCGTAGCGGCCGCCATCTTGTCTCTCGGTAGGATCGAGAGACAAGAGGAGGCCAAAGCGAAGGGGCAAATGACCATAAGGGGGCATAGTAGATCCTCGCTGACCCCCTAGGTTTGATGTGGAGGTTTTAAAAGGGTCCCGCGGGGCAAAAAAAAATAATAATAATAATAATCGAATGGCTGAATGGATTTGCACGAAACTTGGTAAAATATTAGGGACTGGTAGCCCGATGTGCCTTTGCTAGGTCTCAATATATGTGCTCCAGTGGATTTTGAGAAATTAACGTTCAAAAAAAGATATATATCTGTAACAGCGCTCCGCTTCGCGTACTTTTCGCGTTACGGAGCTTTGCGAAGCTGATTGGTTCTCCGGCGTCTGTAAACATTCCAAACACTCCGTAGCGGCCGCCATCTTGTCTCTCGGTAGGATCGATAGACAAGAGGAGGCCAAAGCGAAGGGGCAAATGACCATAAGGGGGCATAGTAGATCCTTCCTGACCTCTTAGGTTTGATGTACCATTTTGCCAAGTTTGGTGTAATTCCGTTCAGCCATTCGGGCTGTAGACGTATGTAAATGTCCTATGGAAAATTGCATGGGGAAAACACATTTGAAAGTGTTGAAATTTAGAACCAATTAAAATGTTACTTTGGTTTTGTATTTGTGTGTGATGAAAGTTAATTGGTTATGTATATATCTCAAATGAGAGGAAACCACAGCCATTTTGTGATACTACTGTCTGAGGTACATTTGTGAGGAATTTTTGGTGGTGAATTTCTGGTGTTTGATTTACACAGTACTAACACTTCTCCTACTTTTAAAAAGGTGAGTTTTTAATTTGTAAGGGGAACTATGTTGTACACTTGAAGATAATTTGAAAAATGTTTTCTGTTATTTATTTGCAGTCGTTCTGTTATACTAAATACTTGATAAAGTTAGTTTTATATTATGTATTACTAAAAACGATAAATGAAAGTGATTATTTTTTTCTGCAATTTACAGCAAGCAATTTCAAAATAAAATGGCTCACAATGAAGAGACCGTGGCAATTTCTTTTGAATTGTCCACTACATTGATTGAAATTGACAGCAGCAATAATGAAATATTGTCACAAGGAGGAGATGACTTGAATGATTCCACTACATTGATTGAAATTGACAGCACCAATAATGAAATATTGTCACAAGGAGGAGATGACTTGAATGATTTTTTTGATCAATCTGTTGATGGCGAATTTATCGAATGTTTGGAGACCATAGAGTTACAAGAATCATCATTGCAGACTTTTAATGAGGAGATTCCAGATGAGATGATTGAAGAGGAAATTCCTGATGAGGACATGTTACTAGTTCTTTCAAATTTAGAAAATTCAGAAGAATAAATTTATATTTAGAAATCAAAAATTGTTTGAGACATTATTCATTTTTATTTTTAATTTATGAGGTTGTAGCAAAGTGATTGTAGTATAAAATGAGACTTATAGTATAGAGTGCAACATTTTTATGTTACATGGTAAGTTTACTCATATTTACTTCCCTTCTCCCACTATATTATCTCCAATGTGCATTTGACATCTCTTCTTCATCTCCGGCCTCCTTTCTCTCACTGTCTGTCTCTGATGCATCTTATCGCTGCCATTTTGTGTAATTACAGAAGAGAGTAAAATAAAATAGTTCGGAACGTGAAAAGGGGGCAAAGTAGAGTACCCCTCACCCCCTAGGCCTTCTCAGGCGGTCCCAAAAGGATCAGTTTCTGCTTTCCTGAGAGATTATGGTATGAGTTCCATATACCACAATAATTTGCATTACAACATGCAAGATATCTATCTCCTATTACCAACTTTTGGAGATATTCGCGCTAAGCGCGAATATCTCCAAAAACTAACACCTGCCCTGAGCAGTTCTTAGCCATGTTATCCAATGGGAGGTGGATAACATGGCTAAGAGCATTAGCTCGGTAATGCATGAATATCGCTGAGTTTTCAGCGATATTAATGCATTGCGGTCGTTTTTTATCGCATTTGCGATAAACCTTGATAATAGCAAGGTTTATCTTCGATAATTTCTGACGATGCTTAGCGGTATAAAATTTGTTGGTAAGCATCGTTAGCGATATATATCGCTTAACTTTGGTAATATGCACCAACGTCTGTTAACGTTCGATTCGAAGGAAATGAGGAAGTGTTGAAAAACATTGTTTGCGCCATCTTGCCTTTTTTGAAATGCCACACTTTTGTCGTGCACGGCAGCCATTTTAGATGCCTTGACCAGACCCACTCTCTGCACGCTGTCGATTCGTAGCATGGCTCCCCCTCGCAAGCATCTTCCCCAGGCACTGCTCACCCCCGCTCTCTGTGTTATGCATGGGCAATAAACCTCTCCCCATCTGCGCTGCTCTTCCCTGAGAATCACACCCTGTGCCCGCCCGACACCTCCCTTTCGCCCTATTCACTACCGCACCCTCTGACACTCCTCTTCCTCTGTGTCCGATTGTCCAGGCTATCAGCTAGCCCTGCAGATGTAGTTTATGGCCCCAGCTGTAAAGAATCACCCCTCTTCAAAGGAGTTATAGTAGATCAAGGCCCACACCCGATGAGATCCGTCACACCACACGTGTTCCTACTATCTGAAAACCATCCTGTATTGTGATTGGGGAGGGGACCGAGCCTGAAGCGGAAGATTCCAGGGATGACTCTTTGTACATCAAAGTTTTTACATTTATGTGTCACATTAAAAATATATAGCACTCCAACAAAGTAGTAGGATTATAAAACTTTAATAACTTATAAATATATACAACAAAACAAAAACAGTAAAAACATTTAAACAACGAAGAGACCGTGGCAATTTCTTTTGAATTATCCAATACATTTATTGAAATTGACAGCACCAATAACGAAATATTCTCACAAGGAGGAGATGATTTGAATGATTTTTTTGATCAATCTCTTGATGGCGAATTTATCGAATGTTTGGAGACCATAGAGTTACAAGAATCATCATTGCAGACTTTTCATGAGGAAATTCCTGATGAGGACATGTTACTAGTTCTTTCAAATTATGAAAATTCAGAAGATGTTGCCTGGGGGTGGGTCGTCAGTAGCAGTCTGTTGTGCGAATAGTTCGAAGGCAGCAGAACGCGCTGAAATCTAGATGGCACGAAGGTGATGTCTAGTAAGTTGCCGCCCAGCAAATAACGGCGTGGGGCGCCGCGGGGGTGAGTGAGTCCAGTAGGCACCACAGCTATTCTTACCGGCATTGCAGAATTACTGCTGGGGACAATGCCTGTGCTGTAGCAGGGTCACAGCAGAAACAAAAAGGATTCTGTTGAAGATGTTGTTGGTTTTCAATTTGAAAACAGTTCTGGTGTCAACTGCTATGCTAATGTAGTGGTTAATGTTTTGTTTTCTCTAGAAAATGTAAAAGAGGGGGAGGCAGTCCAAAGTTCTGGTAAAAGGGCAAAGGAAAGGATCGGTGGTTTGAACTGTCAGTCAAAAAGGGGAGGGGGTGCAACAATTTTTCCTACCGGGTCACAGTGTGCTTTCACCGGAACTGAGGTTTGCAGGATTCTAGTAATTCAAAGTGAGGTTGGCGCGTGCCGCGGATACAGTTTCGTCACTCCACGGGCGATCATGGCAGTCATTCCCCATCGGGGGTGTCTGTGGGGGTCGGAGACTCCCGCGGCTCCTCTAGAATCTTCAAGGTCGTGTAGGACTACGGTGGTGGAGTCAACCAGTGACCGGGCCATTTCTTTATGCTGGGCCCGCTCCTGCCAGGTCGATCGCCATTTTGAGAGTTCGGTAGCTACTGGCGATCGCGGGGTCAAATGAGCGGACGGGCTCCACCCTGCCGGGCGAGACGTTGCAGCATCGCCACAGTGGAAGAACCCTTTTCCGGGCGCCTGGAGCGCTGAGGGTGCAGGTGGGAAGCCTCCACCTGGGGAGGCGGGAGAGGCCTGTTCGCACCGTCTCTCCCTCCCAGTGCACCCCACGGCGTCTCGCTTGAGATTTGTTATGGCCGGACCAGGCGATGTGGACGAGGGGGGGGGGTCGGAGGCATGTGCAAGACATCCCCCCCAGTGTTGTCAAAGCCATTATTGAAGAAAGAAGAAATGTCCCGTCCGTCTTCGGGCCGGGCTTCCGGTGGATGTCGGCCGGACGCCCCTTGCTCTGGCCCCATGAACGGGTTCCTTGGTTTATCGGCTGCAGCCGGATCCCATCGGCCCCGGCCGTTGGTGGCCGGACCGGTAGAGAATGTGGCGGGACTACCTGCAACTGTCAAGGGCCACCGCGGCCGGACTGGGAGAGAGAGGGGAGGGTCGAGGACACGGACATTCCCCCCCCCTGCAACTCTCCAGCGTTGTCAATCCCCCTGGCCGGGTCCCGCTGGCCTTGGCCTCTCCTCCGGCTACACCCTACGTGATGATCTCCTGGCCGAGGCGTGGCAGCAGGACCCGCCTTATATGTGTTGCTTCCGGCTGGGCGTAGCCGAAAACCTGTTGCCCTTTGGAAGTTTCTAGAATGGGGCGGATGTCTGCTGACTTCTATCTTTCCCAGTTTGCCGTTATTTGGCCGTGGCAGGCGGTGGGACAGACACGTTTTGGGGCAGTGAGGGGCGATGTTTTCAGGTTTCCTATTACGGGCTTACTTCTAACGTTTCTTGTTTCTAGGACAATAATAGGTTTTATCATTACGTATTGTTATCGTTTCTTTGTTTGTTATTTAATAAAAAGTTCATCAGTGGCCTACTGATTTTCGTTTTCCTATTCTTTCCTTTCCAGGTTGTTTCATGCTAAAGTTTCTGTTAACAGGATACAGTGATCACTTCGTTATTATTGCATATGTCCTTTTCACTAGGGGTGCTCTCTTGTTGGGCCAGATGACCTATCTCTAGTAAATGGTCCGGGTGAAACAGGTGCATCAATCAGTGGGGAGTAGATAGGCATGACAGATTACAACGGGGGAGAAAGGTCCGCATTACCTACACTTTCACTACTTGCAAAGATTTTCCTACGTTTATTTGCAAACAGGGAATACCTCCAAAAAGAACTAATTCCCAAACAGTCAATGTTCGGACAATCAATCAATCAATGAGGAATGAAATAGGTACGACGTGTTAAAGGCTTGCGTTACCTACCCTTCACTATCTGCAAAGGGAGAGAGAATATTCCTATTCTTCCTCGTTTGCAGGCAGAGAAGATCCTTAAGAGAACCAACTTCGAACAATTCAATGCTCGATTCAAACAATCAACAAGGGGTACTGTGAACACAAATGAACGCCGCTTATGTACATACACATTGCTATTTTCAACAGGTTGTTCCTAATGTTTCTATTTTAGCGAGGTCAAAAAGAGATCCCATTAGTGGCCTACTGATTTTGCTCGATTCCTTTTGTTTTTTTACACGATTTTTCGCTATCTGCAAAGACTAAACAGAGTATTGCGACTCTGTGCTTGTTTGTAAATAGAGAATGAAGCAAAGAGAACAATCAATCAAATGGAGAGAGAAGCAGGCACGACGGATTACAACGGGGGCAAAGGCCTGCGTTAACTACCCTTCACTATCTGCAAAGAGAGAGTACTCCTAATAGAAATGAGGGGTGGGGGGCAGCATTCAAAGCAGATCAGTGTGCATAAACACGAAAATGTTTTTACTTACCACGTACTTGACATTCGACAGCTTATGATATTTGCTATTAAAAAAACATTGAAATTCACTGAAAAAACCATAGGTTATAGACCATATATAGTTAGGAATTAGCATTTACAAAACCTTGAAAATTCACTGAAAAAACCATAGGTTATAGACCATATATAGTTAGGAATTAGCATTTACAAAACCTTGAAAATTAATTCACTGAAAAACCATAGGTTAGAGACCATATATAGTTAGCTGGACATTTTATTGACATAAAACCAATGAAATTCCATATATAGTTAGTTGCACTAACTATATATCGCGCACCCGCAATCCACTGCTGATGATGTCACATATTACATCATTCATGACATGGTCAGTGACATCACTGATGACATCACTGGTTTTATGTCAATAAAATGTCCAGCTAACTATATATGGTCTTTAACCTATGGTTTTTTCAGTGAATTTTCAAGGTTTTGTAAATGCTAATTCCTAACTATATATGGTCTATAACCTATGGTTTTTTCAGTGAATATATATTCTGATAGAGAACTTTTGTTAATTGAAATAGAAAAAACTAATGCACTGTTAGAGGCATCAGGCGACACTGAATTAATTGCGAATGCCCGAAAGGAAATTGATTCAAGACTCACCAAGTTGGGGCAAACAATTCAAGAACGAAAAATTAATAAGTTTGCCAGGGATAAAGAGGACTATGAGACAGGGCGCATATTTACGTTTTCTCGTAAATATGATTCATACAAACGCAAGGCCATGTCCACCGGGCAACAAACAACCATTAATGCCGTTGCGGGGTCAAACATCGATCCTACCTCAACCAATCAGGACAACCTTTCAGTGGCATCTTTCAGTGGATCTGAAGAAAGCTTATCACGTGCAGCGTTAAGCTCAATTGATTTAACCAAATTCTCTATGGCTGATGAATTGAATTTTGTCAGCGAGGACCGGAGGTACTCTCTGCGCTCACGGAACATTCCTCCTCAAGCAGACAAAGCGGCAGCCAACAGCGACGCTGCAGGAAACGCAGCGCCAAAAAGAGGTGGCAAACGAGGCAAAACTCGCAAGAATTGGAACAATTAACGAGTGAGCATGATAATACTGTAATTAACTTGACTGATTTGACTTTATCCAAGGCAGAGGAACAACTTCTCTCGTTAGGTTTGTCGTACTGTCCTCCTAACGATTTTTCCTATGTCCAAGCAAGGATTGATGTTTTTAAATTTATCAGAAAGATTAAATTGCAAAAATATTTTTTATTACATCCTGATAATGCATCAATACATGCTGTGTCTGATGAGATAACATCTAATGTCAAATCGTTGCAGGTTAAAGATTTACAGGGCTTACAGTCATTATTGTCTCTAGACCATGAAAGTAACACGCAAACTGATTTGTCAGTAAGTCAGGCCATGAGTGTTAATTGTTCTCCACCTACTACCTTCCGTGGAAAATCAACTTTTTTACCTTTGATGCCTAAGGACGCTGTTGACGTCTTTAGTGACAGGATTATAACAGAATTCAAATCTTTGAATAAAAAGGTGCTGAAAAAGAAAAGACAGGTCGATTTCAATAACATGCAATACATGAGACTTGTAAAGAAAATCCAGGGCAATGACCAGGTCATCGTCAAAAATTCTGATAAGGGAGGGAATACAGTGTTATGGGCAAAATCTGATTACACTATTGAAGCAAACAGACAACTTGGTGATGTATCATGTTATACAAAGTGTACTAAATTTATGATGTTGAAAAGCCATGAAAACACGAGAAAAAACATCAATCGTTGGTTTCGAAATGGCTTACTCACCAAAGAGGAAACTAAATTTCTCAATGTTGCACACCCTATCACCCCTTTGTTTTATCTTTTGCCCAAAATCCATAAATGCACCATTCCTGTCCCAGGCCGTCCGATCATCTCAGCTCTAGGCAGCATGAATGAGAACATCTCGAAATATGTTGATTTTTTTCTGCAACCCCATATGTTTTCCCTTCCCTCATTTTTGAAAGACACAACAGATTTTTTGGTCAAAGTTAGTCACGTCACTTGGTGTCCTGATTATTGTTTTCTGGTGATGGACATAGAGGCACTCTACACTAGCATCAACCATGAGCAGGGACTCCATGCAGTCGAATATTTCTTGAACAGCAGAGAGGCAGACTTTAGAAATCACAACCTAATGCTCATGGACATGATAAAGCTGTGCCTTGTGAATAACTATTTCCAATTTGGGAAGGAGTTCTTTCACCAGGAACGAGGGGTGGCCATGGGTTCATGCTTCTCCCCCAGCTATTCCTGCCTCCATGTTGGCTGGTGGGAGAAGCATGTTCTCCAGGTCACTCACACACATTGGCTTCCTCATCTTGTGCATTATTGGCGCTTTATCGATGATATTTTTATCATCTGGCGAGGCACCCAAGATCAGGCAGCGGCATTTGTGAGAGATGTCAACGTCAATGATAGGAATCTGAGGTTTACGGCTAGCATCACTTCTGACGCGGCTGAATTCCTGGATGTCCAGCTTTACATTGATCAGAACACCATTCAGACTAAGCTTCATAGAAAAAGCACTGCGGGCAATTCCATCTTACATGCCCGCAGTGCTCACCCGACCCATACTATTAATAGTATACCCTTGGGTGAATTCATCAGAATAAAAAGAATCTGCAGCAGCCCGGATAGCTTGGAACATTGTTTAAGGGAATCAAGGACCAGATTTCTGAGGCGAGGTTATAGTGGAACCATTCTGGATCAGGCCTTGGCAAAGGTTGGTGCTCGGTCTCGAGTGGATCTCCTTACTCCCAGGAACAAGGAGAAGAGGGACACCACCGAACAGGGCTCTGTTCGGTTTATCACCACTTTTTGTTCCCAGATCTCTAAGATCAGCCAAATCATTCGATCTGAGTGGCCAATTGTATTAACCGACGTCATCTTAGCACCATTTTTGCCTAAATCACCGGCCATTACTTTTAGGAGGGCGCCGTCTATGAAAGACGCATTAGACAGAACACAGCCAGAACTGCCACCTAAAACTAATTGGTTAAACAAACTAGGTTTTTTTAGATGTACGTCGTGTCGTGCCTGTACATTTGCTGAGAATGGAACCCATTATACCTCGGCTTTCAATGATAAATTGATCCCCATAAAAGAACATCTGACATGTCGCAGTGAATATGTAGTGTACCAACTTACCTGCACATGTTCTTTATCCTATATAGGGAGCACAAAACTCCCTGCTTATCAACGTATCCTGCAACATATCCGAGCCATTGTCAACTCGGATATGACTTATCCGGTGGCTCGCCACTTCAAAGCTGTACATGATAAAAAATTAAAAGATCTAAAGTACACTTTGTTATGTTCGGTGGCCAACCCAGGCAGAGGGGGGGATCGTGAAAAACTGCTTCGTCAAAAAGAGGCGTTTTTCATTCTATTACTTGACACTCGGGCCCCCAATGGGCTTAATGCCTTTGATGAATTACACCACTTTCTATGAGGTCAAGTGACGTATTATCTATCTGACCTGAATTTAAACATCTCTAAAAATGACTAAAGATAATGAATCTGTTTGATGTATATATATTTTTTGCACAGCACTAAGGGTAATGTTTCATATTGGTTCTTCCGCTGCTATTATTAAAGTTTTTTATTGTATTATGCAATGAATTTTAGGCATTGGCACTTTAGCATGAAGGAACTCTTTGTATTCACTCGTCTGATAGGGCATGCATGATAAGAATAATTATGTATTGACTTGAGCAAAAATATTATTAAGACCTTTGGACGTAGATTAAATAGACCATCATGTTTGCACTGGCAATGAACTGTTTTCACATTTTGATCTGTTATTGATTTTTTGATATTTTATCATGTTTGATACTGATCCTGTGATATATATGTTTTGTTTGGCATTTTTTAATCGTCTAGGTCCTCAAGGTTTAAGCTTTGAGATCTAATTTGGTTTTGAGGTCTCATTATTATTGCTACATGGATAAAAGACCAACTCGATTTATAATTCTTAATGCACTATGCAGTGATGTTGTGCCCCCCAACTCTCAGTGATGTAAATAGATAATTTTGAGTGTATTGAATGTTATTTCAACGTTCATTTGCTTTCATGCCACCCTTGCGTCCTGTTTCTTTAGGCGCTTGGGCTTTTATTGTCAATTTAATGCTCGTCCTACTCCTGACGCGTCATGTGATCAAGCTCCGCTTGCGGAGCGAAACGCGTCAGGGAGGGCACAGGCTCTTACATTTTTTCTGCAATAAAATGGATTGGTGAAAACACCTTTTGTCTGCTGTGGCTTTGGTTCGCGTTTTGAATTGCTGTTTGTTGAAGAGGTCCACGCCTGCTGTTCCGCCACGTTTGGCGGTCAGGATTCAGTTTCATATATATATATATATATATATATATATATATATACTTGAAGATGAAGGATCACAAGAAAACAACAGCTTTTTTTTTTTTTTTTTATTTATATTTTTTTTATATATATATATATTATAAACATATATAGTGCAACTAACTATATATGGAATTTCAATGGTTTTGTGTGAGTAAAATAAGGTTTTGTAAATGCTAATTCCTAACTATATATGGTCTATAACCCATGTTTTAAATGTCCAGCTAACTATATATGGTCTTTAACCTATGGTTTTTTCAGTGAATTTTCAAGGTTTTGTAAATGCTAATTCCTAACTATATATGGTCTATAACCTATGGTTTTTTCAGTGAATTTCAATGGTTTTTTATTAGCAAATATCAAAAGCTTTAAAATGTCAAGTACGTGGTAGGTAAAAACATTTTCGTGTTTATGCACGCTGATGTGCTTTCAACGCTGCCCCCCCCCCTCTTTTCTTTTAGGAGTATTCTCTCTTTGCAGATAGTGAAGGGTAGGTAACGCAGGCCTTTGCCCCCGTTGTAATCCGTCGTGCCTGCTTCCCTCTCCATTTGATTGATTGTTATCCAAGCATTTACTGTTTTGGAATTGGTTCTCTTTGGTTCATTCTCTATTTACAAACAAGCACAGAGTCGCAATACTCTGTTTAGTCTTTGCAGATAGTGAAAAATCGTTAGAAAAAACAAAAGGAATCAAGCAAAATCAGTAGGCCACTAATGGGATCTCTTTTTGACCTCGCTAAAATAGAAACATTAGGAACAACCCCTCATGAGAAATATGAAACTAGTGAGAGGAACCGAGCTCGACGCCATGATGGCTGCAAGACAGCTCGGCTCCGCCGCCCACCCCGCCCAAAATAACGACAAACCCTATGCAAATATTAAAAATATATACAACACACCAGCAAAGTAACAGGGTAAAACGTTTTATTAAATAACTATTTACATGGCAGCCTGCTGCAACATCGATCCAAATGCATGCCGCCGTTCCCGGGATTTCTCCCCGACTACTCTGCGGCCTACGAGATGGAGAGGCCGGTGCGTTGACTAGGCGGGGCCTCCGGCCGCAACCACAGCGCCAACGATCGCTGCTGACGGAGGGGAGCCTTGCCGGTGAGACCACTGATCTGAAGAACCGCTGCCTGCGGTGCCTCCATGAGCCACTTGACGGAGGCCCCCGAGGGGCGGTGTGGTGGCGCAGACTCGGAGGGGGCGCTTGGCTCCTGCCCCCTCCCCAAGTCTTGTTGCCCTGGTGTGGCCTGAGATCGCCCCCGACATAGGCGGCCGGCTCCCGGGGTCCGGCGGAACTTTTAGCCTTTTGGTAACTCTTCCATTCTGGACCTTGTCCCACAATCCGTTTGACCTGAAAACACGTCCTGCGGTGCCCTGGTCCGACCATCACATATACCTGCGCAAGGAGACGGCGTGGGGTGCACTGGAAGGGAGAGGCGGCGCGAACGAGCCTCCCCCACCTCCCCAGGTGGAGGTTTCTCAGCTGCACCCCAGCGCTTCACTCGACGTAGGCGGCCGGCTCCAGGGGTCCGGCGGAACTTTTAGCCTTTTGGTGACTCTTCCATTCTGGACCTTGTCCCACAATCCGTTTGACCTGAAGACACGTCCTGCGGTGCCCTGGTCCGACCATCACATATACCTGCGCCAGGAGACGGCGTGGGGTGCACTGGAAGGGAGAGGCGGCGCGAACGAGCCTCCCCCACCTCCCCAGGTGGAGGTTTCTCAGCTGCACCCCAGCGCTTCACTCAGCAGCTGAGTTACGCCCACTCTTGCGGCACAGTGCCTCGCTCGGCCAGCTGAGTTGCGCCTGCTCTTGCTATTACAGCGTCTCACCCGCCATCCGGCTGAATTGCACCCACTCTTGCGGTACAGCGACAGGCGGCTGCCACGGAGCTCTCGAAATGGCGGTCGGCTCCACAGACTTGGGCCTGGCCTGCAAGGATTGCTCTGGGCAACCCTGGAACTCGGACGCTTGACTGCTAGGGCATGGGCCCCATTCCCAAAAGCGTCCCCTCAGCCTTGAAGATTCTACAAGAGTCACCGGGGCCCCCGACTCCCGCAGACTTCCGGTGGGGAGCGACTGCCATGATTGCTCGCGGAATGGCCACGACGTAGCCACGGGGTGCTCTCATGCTGACGCCAGCTTCAGTCTGAAACATCCAGAAACACTGTAGTATCGCGTTGCCGCGTAATGCGTCATATGACGCGCCGCGTTAGCGCACCCGATGCGCGAAGCGAGGCGCGAAGCCCAGCTCCCCGGAAGCGATCCGGGGCGCGGCGCGGAGCGCGTAACGTAAGCATAACAGGTCATGTGACTTGTTAATAACACTTTTCATTGGTTCATTTCACTTTTGGTTTCCTAATGATGTAAGGCTAGGTCATGTGACCTAAAAATGACACTTTTCATTGGTTTAGAACTATTTTTTGTCCCAAATGATGAAAACCCCTCCTTGTTTCCTCACTCTGACTTTCATCTTTTTGAGAGGAAGACCTACAGTGCCTCGCTCGGCCACCTGAGTTACGCCCACTCTTGCGGCACAGTGCCTCGCTCGGCCAGCTGAGTTACGCCCACTCTTGCGGCACAGTGCCTCGCTCGGCCAGCTGAGTTACGCCCGCTCTTGCGGCACAGTGCCTCGCTCGGCCACCTGAGTTACGCCCACTCTTGCGGCACAGTGCCTCGCTCAGCCAGCTGAGTTACGTCCACTCTTGCGGCACAGTGCCTCGCTCGGCCAGCTGAGTTACGCCCGCTCTTGCGGCACAGTGCCTCACTCGGCCGGTTGAGTTTCGCCTACTCTTGTGACTACAGCGTCTCACCCGCCATCCAGCTGAATTGCACCCACTCTTGCGGTACAGCGACAGGCGGCTGCCACGGAGCTCACGAAATGGCGGTCGCCTCCACAGACTTGGGCCTGGCCTGCAAGGATGGCTCTGGGCAACCCTGGAACTCGGACGCTTGACTGCTAGGGCATGGGCCCCATTCCCGAAAGCGTCCCCTCAGCCTTGAAGATTCTACAAGAGTCACCGGGGCCTCCGACTCCCGCAGGCTTCCGGTGGGGAGCGACTGCCATGATTGCTCGCGGAATAGCCACGACGTAGCCACGGAATGGTGGTTGCCTCATGCTGACGCCAGCTTCAGTCTGAAACATCCAGAAACACTGTAGACTACCAATTCAATCAGTTCCGGTGGAGCCCCAACGTGACCCGGAAGGGAAGAACTTGCCCTCCCCTCTTTGACTGATGGTTCTTGTTGCCTGTCCCTTCTGTTGTCATTTAACGGAACTTTTTGGACTACTCAAAGGGTTTCTGGTCCGACCGCTGCTTGGTGGAGACATTTTGACTATATTCTGGACCTGCCCGGCCTCGGCCAAAATGACCAGACATCCCTCACTTCCAATTACAGCATACACTCCTTTATCAATATCTTCTTTGATGTTCCTCTTGAATATGTAATTTTGTAGAACCTCATACAGACAAACATTCTCGAGGTGACTGCTTCTATTTGGATAATAAGTATCCCACATGTTGGCAACTCCTTGATGTGTACTGGTTGCTCAGCCTTGATATCACGAGATATGTATGCAGTTTTGGAGCACATGGCGGGCGGGGACGGGTACTGATTGAACATTTGGACATCCATATTGATATTAAGTACTGATGTATTATTGATTACTGTACTATTAAAAATTTGAATTAACGTTACTCATGGTACTTGCCCGGAAATGTATATCTAGATAGTTTCATTGTAACTGGTCCTGTCGTACTTTGATTATAAAATTAACGTCCACCGATTCCGCAAGTGTTAGACACCTTAATTCCTGCAACCTAATGGCCCGCCCGTTACGTTTTTCTACAGTGTAAATGTCCCCTCATCATATACGATTCCAGTTTCCTCCGTGGCCGGCCCACGTGGTTGTAGGCCCGTATTTGTATACTGACATTTTTGCAATAAACAGTTTTCGAAGGAAGTATGGAATCAGCGTCATAACAATCGTCTAGGTTGGTTGGGTTTTTGAATAATGGCTGTTATTCCCAAACAATAGAAAACAGATAATGCAGACCCTTTGCCTGAATTTTGGATTGATTGAAATTTGTATCCGTCACACCTGCCCTTTTTCCAGAATTGTTAGAAAATGGTCGACCGTAGCTTAAGGTATCTGCCGAATGTAAGGTGTGGTATTTTGTCCCATAAAATACGACTAATTGAGAAACAAATACACGAAGAGGGAACTCGAATTTAGAGACAAACAAAATGAAACATTTTTTTGCATCATAAGAAGGGGAGGATATGTTACACAGAAAAATAATGCGAAAGGGATAGCCAAGATCTGTTGTATCAAACGTTCCTGCAGCTAGTCTGATACATGTAGAAGCTTTTTCGTGTTTGCGTGCGCTGACATGCTCTGAATGCTGTATCCCCTCCCCTTTCTTTTCTCCTCTGTAGGTTACATCGGAGTTCCGACTGAAGAATGGAGTGGACATGGACCGCACCGTGCTCCATGTAGGGAAAGACATAGACAAGCGCTGTGAGATATTGCATGGAGTGCAGACCATCACTGGGAGCGTGAAAGATTGTATGGTATGAATGTGCGCATGGGCCCTGATTTGTACGGTTTGAATGAGTATGTGTGGCGCACGACTGGGTCAATAAAAGAATGCCTTTTGTATGACTGAGGCGGTGATCGAACGGTTAATGGAATGAGAAAAATAAGCCCGAACATGGTATCCGCATGTGAAGGACGAAAAACAATATAGCACTTTCCTTACTTAGGAACGACTCTCTCTGGAGCTAGTGAATGGGAGAGTAGCCTACACCAGAAACTTGAAGGGTTATTTCAGTACGACGAACCCGACCCCACCCGATATCCCAAATGTACACCCAAAATAATGCGCACCAGTAAGTCAATTTATGTGCTGACTAAATAAGAGAAGTTAGCTCGGCTCCGCCGCCCACCCCGCCCAAAATAACGACAAACCCTATGCAAATATATTAAATATATACACAACACACCAGCAAAGTAACACAGTAAAACTTTTTATTAAATAACTATTTACATGGCAGCCTGCTGCAACATCGAACCAAATGCATGACGCTGTTCCTGTCGGGGTAGCATAGGTGGCGGCCTAGGGGTGGAGGACCGATGTGCAAATAGCCCGGGGGCGACACCACGCGCAAAGGCCCGTACCCGCGGTCAGCTGCAGCAGGGCGAGCCTTAGCGTTTCACTCCCCGGTCAGCTGCACCATGACTGCCATTGGATGGCCAGGGACCCGCTCCGGTGGCCCGGGTGAAGAGCGGCTGTTGCTGCGGAACGCTCAAAATGGCGGCCGACTCCCCGGATTTGGGCCTGGTCCACTAGAACGACTCTGGTCTACCCTGGAACTCGAATGGACTGTGGCAGAGCGTCCAAAATCCACAAAAAACACCACTGCCAACTCTTCAATAACTTCCATCACCCAGCACCGCATTTCCAAAGGAACAGCATAGCAAGCTTTCGTGGCCTTTAGAGTTTTCGGAAGCAGTTTCCCAAGACCATCACTGCAGCCATTGCAATCCAACAGAGGAACTTTTCCCAAGATCTGCATATTAACAGGGCTGCTGGTGTAATCGGGGCTCTTGCAGCCATTCAACTTAATTGAAGCTTTCACAATGACAAACCGCCCACTGAACTTCGTGCCATGACATTTACTTATAACAGTCTGCTGGGTCTTCGCCGAACTGAAGTCTACAAATGCAAAGCATTTCATTCTGCTTGCCTGCTCAGACATGAGCCCCACTCTTGAAGACGTCCTCTCAGTTTTAAAGGTTCTACGAGAGTCGTTGGCCCTCGACTCCCGCGGGCTTCCGATGGGGGCAACCGCCACTGTTGGTCGTCTATCCCCCATGGATATACCGCTGCTACGGGTGTCCGCCGCCTTATCCACATCTGGTGCGGTGAGGGAGGCTGATTCAGTGCATCGGCGGAAGGATACGCCTGCTGTCCCGCTCTCCGGAAGTGGCCACAACATTGTCACAGGATGGTAGTGCTCTCATGCTGACGCCAGTTTCTGTCCGAATTACTAAGAGACACTGTAGACTGCCAACTTGATCAGCTCCGGTGGGACCTCAGCGTGACCCGGTAGGGAAGATTTTGCCTCCCTCGCCTTTGAGTCATGGTTCATGCTGCCTGTTCTTTCTGTTGGCGCTAACGAACTTTTTGAACTGCCGAAAGGGATTCTGGTCCTGCCGCTACTTATTGGAGACATTGAACTATACTCTGGACCTGCCTGGCCTTGACCAAAATGGCGCCAGTATGGGAGCGACTTGCAACTCCTTATGACGTTCTAGTTACTTAGCCTTGACGTTATGGGGGATGTATGCGGTCTTTGTGCACATGGCATGCGGGGAAGGGTACTGACTGGGCATACGGACAACCCTATTGATGTCGATTTTTTATTAATGATTATTGTATTATTAAAGCTTCGAAGTAATGTTACCCATGATACTCGCCCATGGTGTGCGTATGGACGATTTTATTGTAACTGATCCTGTTATACTTTCAATTATAAAATCAACCTTCACTTTTCCTGCAACCGTTTGTCACGTTTAGTTTTTTCAATTAAATGGCTCGCTTGTTACATACTCCTATACCCCTGGCTTTTGACCCTTTCCTACGCGCGGTCTGTACTACCGCCCTCCAGCGATCTATGTAATGAACAGACTACCATTGCTGAGACACAAGGGAATGCATCTCAGAGAGATAAGTCAAGTACGTGGTAGATAAAAACATTTTCGTGTTTATGCACGCTGATGTGCTTTGAACGCTGCCCCCCCCCTCATCATTTAGATTACCACCGCCCATTGCACAAAAGCGTACTGGGCGCTCCCCACGCAAAAAAAACAATTTTTTTTGTTTTGCCCCGCGGGGCCCTTTTAAAGCCTCCACATCAAACCTAGAGGGTGAGGGAGGATCTACTATGCCCCCTTATGGTCATTTCCCCCTTTGTTTTGGCCTCCTCTTGTCTCTCGATCCTACCGAGAGACAAGATGGCGGCCGCTCCAGACTGTTTAGAATGTTGACAGACACCGGAGAGCCAATCAGCTTCGCTTCGCGAAGTTCCGTTACGCGTCAACTACGCGAACCGGAGCGCTACCCGGAGCGCTGTTACAGACATATATATTTTTTTGAACGTTAATTTATCAAAATCCACTGGAACACATATATTGAGACCTAGCAAAGGCACATCGGGCTACCAGTCCCTACAATTTTGCCAAGTTTCGTGCAAATCCATTCAGCCGTTCGGGCTAAAATTGAGGCCAACCGCCATATGGAAAAATGAATGGGAAAAACGCGTTTTAGGACCCCCCTTTTTTCTCGGCCCCCCTTTGACGAAACCCCCCCAAATTTTCAGGGGCTGCTCAGAAACGAAATGTTCCATTTTCCTGAAAATTTCAGCCAATTCCGTCCACAAACGCCAAAGTTATTAGACATAGAATTTTCAAAAATCCCATAGAGAAAAAATCCTAACTATATACACCTACTGGCGACCGCCAGTAGGTAATATATATATATATATATATATATATTACCTACTGGCGGTCGCCAGTAGGTATATATAGTTAGGATTTTTTCTCTATGGGTTTTTTGAAAATTCTATGTCTAATAACTTTGGCGTTTGTGGACGGAATTGGCTGAAATTTTCAGGAAAATGGCACATTTTGTTTCTGAGCAGCCCCTGAAAATTGGGGGGGGGTTCGTCCAGGGGGGGTCGAGAAAAAAGGGGGGTCCCAAAACGTGTTTTTAACATTGAGTTTTCCATAGGGCGGTTGGCCTCACTTTTAGCCCGAACGGCTGAATGGATTTGCACGAAACTTGGCAAAATTGTAGAGACTGGTAGCCCGATGTGCCTTTTGTAGGTCTCAATATATGTGCTCCAGTGGATTTTGAGAAATTAACGTTTAAAAAAAGATATATATCTGTAACAGCGGACTGGGCAGCGCTCCAGTTCGCGTACTTTTCGCGCAACGGAGCTTTGTGAAGCGAAGCTGATTGGTTCTCCGGCGTCTGTAAACATTCCAAACAGTCCGTAGCGGCCGCCATCTTGTCTCTCGGTAGGATCGAGAGACAAGCGGAGGCCAAACCGAAGGGGCAAATGACCATAAGGGGGCATAGTAGATCCTCCCTGACCGTTTAGGTTTGATGTGGAGGTTTTAAAAGGGCCCCGTGGGGCAAAAAAAAAAAAAAATAATAATAATCGAACAGCTGAATAGATTTGCACGAAACTTGGCAAAATTGTAGGGACTGGTAGCCCGATGTGCCTTTGCTAGATCTCAATATATGTGCTCCAGTGGATTTTGAGAAATTAACGTTCAAAAAAAGATATATATCTGTAACAGCGCACCGCTTCGCGTACTTTTCGCGTTACGGAGCTTTGCGAAGCGAAGCTGATTGGCTCTCCGGTGTCTGTAAACATTCCAAACAGTCCGTAGCGGCCGCCATCTTGTCTCTCGGTAGGATCGAGAGACAAGAGGAGGCCAAAGCGAAGGGGCAAATGACCATAAGGGGGCATAGTAGATCCTCGCTGACCCCCTAGGTTTGATGTGGAGGTTTTAAAAGGGCCCCGCGGGGCAAAAAAAAAAATAATAATAATAATCGAACGGCTGAATGGATTTGCACGAAACTTGGTAAAATATTAGGGACTGGTAGCCCGATGTGCCTTTGCTAGGTCTCAATATATGTGCTTCAGTGCATTTTGAGAAATTAACATTTAAAAACAAGATATATATCTGTAACAGCGCTCCGCTTCGCGGAGATAAAATTATATCTGTATTACCTAGCTGTTGCTAACACCAGTTAGCGACGGCTAGTAGGAGATAGCGACCATCTTGGGCCCCACTTTGCATGTGAGTGATATTTATCACTAATGACATGCAAAGTGGGCATGCCAAGATGTTAGCGACTGGAAACAGTCGCTAACATTGCTATCTCCTATTATCAACTTTTGGAAATATTCGAGATAAGCGCGAATATCTCCAAAAGCTAGCACCTGCCCTGAGCAGTTCTTAGCCATGTTATCCAATGGGAGGTGGATAACACGGCTAAGAGCATTAGCTTGGTAATGCATGAATATCGCTGAGTTTTCAGCGATATTAATGCATTGCGGTCGTTTTTTATCGTATTTGCGATAAACCTTGATAATAGCAAGGTTTATCTGCGATAATTTCTGACGGTAAAAAAATCGTTGCTAAGCATCGTTAGGGATAAATATCGCTTAACTTTGGTAATATGCCCCAACGTCTGTTAACGTTCGATTCGAAGGAAATCAGGAAGTGTTGAAAAACATTGTCTGCGCCATCTTGTCTTTTTTCAAATGCCACACTTTTGTCGTGCACGGCAGCCATTTTAGATGCCTTGACCAGACCCACTCTGTGCACGCTGTCGATCCTTAGCATGGCTCCCCACCCTCGCAAGCATCTCCCCCAGGCAGTGGTCACCCCCGCTCTCTGTCTTATGCATGGGTAATAAACCTCCCCCCATCTGCGCTGCTCTTCCCTGAGAATCACACCCTGTGCCCGCCCGACACCTCCCTTTCGCCCTATTCACTACCGCACCCTCTGACACTCCTTTTCCTCTGTGTCCGATTGTCCAGGCTGGTCCTAGGGTATCAGCTAGCCCTGCAGATGTAGTTTATGGCCACAGCTGTAAAGAATCACCCCTCTTCAAAGGAGTTATAGTAGATCAAGGCCCACACTCGATGAGATCCGTCACAGCAGAAGCGTTGCTATTATCTGAAAACCATCCTGTATTGTGATTGGGGAGGGGACCGAGCCTGAAGCGGAAGATTCCAGGGATGACTCTTTGTACATCAAGGTTTTTACAATTATGTGTCACATTAAAAATATATAGCACTCCGACAAAGTAGTAAGATTATAAAACTTTAATAATTTATAAATATATACAAGAAAACAAAAATAGTAATAACATATAAACATTTTTAGGGAAAAACAACGAAGTAGCGGTCGGCTGTGCGAATAGTCCCAACGCAGCACAACTTCCAGATTTCCGGCGTGGGGCGTCGCGGGGGGTGGGTCATCAGTAGCAAACTGTTGTGCGAATAGTTCCAAGGCAGCAGAACGCGCTGAAATCTAGATGACACGAAAGTGATGTCTAGTAAGTTGCCACCCAGCAAATAACGGCGTGGGGCGTCGCGGGGGGTGGGTCATCAGTAGCAAACTGTTGTGCGAATAGTTCCAAGGCAGCAGAACGATGGCACCAAGGTGATGTCCAGTAAGTTGCCGCACTGGTTTTGGTATCCTACAATGCTGCTCCGAATAACGGCGTGGGGCGCCCCGGGGGAGGCGGCGTGAACGGGCCTCTCCAGGTGGAGTGTCATCTGTTGTAGTGGGGCGCCCCTTTACCGTTTTAGTTGCCATTCCGTCCGTTTTTGGTCCACTGTGTCAAAAGCCGCAATTCAGCTGAGTTGCGCCCACTCTTGCGGTGCAGCGATAGGCGGCTGTCACAGGACTCTCAAAATGGCGGCAGGCTCTTTCCTTTTTGGGCCTGGTCCACTGAAATGGCCCTGGGACACCTTGGAAATCGGACGCTTGTCTGCTAGGTCTTGGACCCCATTCTCGAAAGCGTCCCCTCCGCCTTGAGAATTCATCAAAAGTTTTGGGGGCCCCGACTCCTGCAGGCTTCTGGTGGGGAGCGGCTGCCATGATTGCTCGCGGAATGACCACGACGGAGCTACGAGATGGTGGTGCTCTCATGCTGACGCCAGCTTCAGTCTGAAACATCCAGAAACAAGGTGGGGCTTTCATCGTTTGGGAAAAAAAAAAGTTTTCATCCAATGAAAAGTGTTGTTTTTAGGTCATATGATCAAGCCTTCCATCATTAGGAAACCAAAAGTAAAATGAACCAATGAAAAGTTTTATAAACAAGTCACATGACCTGTTATGCGGCATAGGGTATAAAATGCGGAGAAAATACGTTGGCACGTGAGGCGGCGTCAGTAGCGGACCGATGTGCGAATAGGCCAAAGGCAATACAACGCGCCAAGATCCGGATGGCACCGAGGTGGTGTCCAGCAAGTTGCAGCACTGGTGTGGCCATCCTACAATGCTGAAAGTCGGCGTGGGGCGCCCCGTTGGCCTGTGAGTTTGCGTCAGTAGCGGACCGATGTGCGAATAGGCCGAAGGCAGCACAACGCGCCAAGATCCGGATGGCACCGAGGTGGTGTCTAGTAAGTTGCCGCACTGGTGTGGCCATCCAACAATGCTGAAAGTTGGCGTGGGGCGCCCCGTTGGCCTGTGAGTTTGCGTCAGTAGCGGACCGATGTGCGAATAGGCCGAAGGCAGCACAACGCGCCAAGATCCGGATGGCACCGAGGTGGTGTCTAGTAAGTTGCCGCACTGGTGTGGCCATCCTACAATGCTGAAAGTCGGCGTGGGGCGCCCCGTTGGCCTGTGAGATGGCGTCAGTAGCGGACCGATGTGTGAATGGGGCCGAAGGCAGCGCAACAATATTTTCGGAATAGAAGACACCACTAGGCGCTGAGATGCCAAGATCCGGATGGCACCGAGGTGGTGTGTAGCAAGTTGCCGCACTGGTGTGGCCATCCTACAATGCTGAAAGTCGGCGTGGGGCGCCCCGTTGGCCTGTGAGTTTGCGTCAGTAGCGGACCGATGTGCGAATAGGCCGAAGGCAGCACAACGCGCCAAGATCCGGATGGCACCGAGGTGGTGTCTAGTAAGTTGTCGCACTTCTGTGGCCATCCTACAATGTTGAAAGTCGGCGTGGGGCGCCCCGTTGGCCTGTGAGATGGCGTCAGTAGCGGACCGATGTGCGAATGGGGCCAATGGCAGCGCAACAATATTTTCTGATTTGAAGACACCACAAGGCGCTGAGATGCCAAGATCCGGATGGCACCGAGGTGGTGTCTAGCAAGTTGTGGCACTGGTGTGGCCATCGTACAATGGTAAAAGTCGGCGTGGGGCGCCCTGTTGGCCTGTGAGATGGTGTCAGTAGCGGACTGATGTGCGAATGGGGCCAAAGGCAGCGCAACAATATTTTCTGACTGACACCACAAGGCGCTGAGATGCCAAGATCCGGATGGCACCGAGGTGATGTCTAAGTTGCGGACTGATGTGCGAATGGGGCCAAAGGCAGCGTAACAATATTTTCTGTATGGAAGATACCACTAGGCGTTGAGATGCCAAGATTCGGATGGCACCGAGGTGATGGCTAGCAAGTTGCTGTACTGGTGTGGTCATCCTACAATGCTGAAACTCGGCGTGGGTCGCCCCATTAGCCTGTGAGATGGCGTCAGTAGCGGACCGATGTGCGAATAGGCCGAAGGCAGCACAACGCGCCAAGATCCGGATGTCACCGTGGTGGTTTCATAGTTGAGAGGCACTTCATCTGCAGTGGGGCGCCGAGATCCGGATGGCACCGAGGTGATGTCTAGCAAGTTGCTGTACTGGTGTGGTCATCCTACAATGCTGAAAGTCGGCGTGGGGCGCCCCATTAGCCTGTGAGATGGCGTCAGTAGCGGACTGATGTGCGAATGGGGCCAAAGGCAGCGCAACAATATTTTCTGAAGAGAAGACACCAAAAGGCGCTGACATTCCAAGATCCGGATGGCACCGAGGTGGTGTCTAGCAAGCTATGCAGTTGAGTTGTGTGCGCACTTGCGGCGAATAGGTCGAAGGCAGCATAACAATGTTTTCTGAATAGAAGACACCACAAGGCGTTGAGATTCGGTTACCACCGAGGTGATGTCTAGCAAGTTGCCGCACTGGTGTGGCCATCCTACAATACTGCTCCGAATAACGGCGTGGGGTGCCCGAAGGGGGGGGGGGAGGCGGCGTGAATGGGCCTTCCTAGGTGGAGGCTCGTCTGCTGTAGTGGGGCGCCCCTTTACCGTTTCAGTTGCCATTCAGCTGAGTTTCGGCTGCTCTTGATGCTACAGCGACAGGCGGCTGCAAGAGGACTCTCAAAATGGCGGCCTGTTCTTTGGATTTGGGCCTGGTCCACTAAAATGGCCCTGGGACACCTTAGAACTCGGACGCTCGATTTTTTTTTCCTTTCCTGTACATGCAAAAAAAGGTAAATGCCCGGTACGTTACACGCTTCATCTGCCACGATGAACTCTCCAGAGGAACCGAAAAAAAATATAGTTGTGGTAACTATACCATGCATCGTCATATGGAGAGGTGGCACCAATTAATTATAGTGCTGCATAAAAGAGAGATTTGGAGGAGAACCCCTGACCTGCTAGTACATTCATCAAAGAAGTGGCACTGAGAGCTTCAGAGGCAAGGGAAACGGTCCCACATATTTAGAAGAACTTTGGAAAGATTAAAATGACATGTTTAGATTGTGGCAAATTAATTTCATGTGGACAGATGAGTGTTACTCTAATAAATACAGCATATGAACATCATCATAGTCGATGGTTGGTAGAGACATTTTGACTATATCCTGGACCTGCCCGTCCTCGCCCAAAATGGCGCCGGAATAAATGGGACTCGTAACTCCTTGTTGTGTACTGGTTGCAGAACCTTGAAATCACGAGATACGTATGCAGTTTTGAAGCACATGGCGGGCGGGGACGAGAATTGATTGAATATTTCGACATCCCTATTGATATTAAGTTCTGATGTGTTATTGATTACTGTACTGTTGAAAGTTCGAATTAACGTCACCCATGGTACTTGCCCGCAAATGTATATCTAGATAATTTTATTGTAACTGGCCCTGTCGTATTTTAATTATAAAATGTACGTCCACCGATTCCGTAACTGTTAGACACCTTAGTTCTTGCAACCTAATGGCCCGCCCGTTACGTTCCTCTACAGTGTAAATGTCTATTCATCATATACGATTACAGTTTGCTCCGTGGCAGGCCCACGTGGTTATAGGCTCGTATTTGTATAATGAAATTTTCACAATAAAGGTTTTTAAAAGAAAACATGGTAGTAGTATATACATTGGTAAAGTTTTTAATAATAGTCACTGTTTTAGAATCATTAAAAGGCAAGTGAAATAAAGCAGACCAATTACATGAAGGGTAAAAGGTATAATACGAAGGAACGCAGTAAAGATAAATGGTCAAGGGCTGTTGTGTTTTCTATTCCTGCAACATAAAGTGATCGATAAGAATCTCATATTCAGGCGTATCGGCGACTAAGACAGCAGGTCGACCCTCTTTTGCTCAACGGCTCCGTCATGGGACGAAGAAACGCTCTTTTTCTCGAAAAAAGAATATATTTTACTTGCAGGACAGTTGTAAAATTTCCGGGAAAGTACATTAGCCTGGAACATTATAACATATATTTAAGAAAAAATAATGTTCGGAAGTAATGAAAAGCGTAATTTTTAGGTCATATGACCAAGCCTTTCATCATTACAATAAGAAAAGTAAAATGAACCAATGAAAAGTTTTATTAACAAGTCACATGACTTGTTATGCTTACGTTACGCGCTGCGCGCCCCGGATGACTTCCGGATGCGCTAACGCGGCGCGTCATATGACGCATTACGCGACAACGCAGGTCCAGAATATAGTCAAAATGTCTCCACCAACCAGCGGTCGGAACACAACCCCTTTCAGCAGGCTAAATAGTTCTGTTAAATGACAACAGAAGGGACAGGCAACAAGAACCATCAGTCAAAGAGGGGAGGGCTAGTTCTTCTCTACCGGGTTACATTGGGGCGCTACCGGAACTGATCGAATTGGTAGTCTACAGTGTTTCTGGATGTTTCAGACTGAAGCTGGGGTTAGCATGAGAGCAGCACCATTTCGTAGCTCCGTCGTGGCCATTCCGCAACCAATCATGGCAGCCGCTCTTTATCGTTATTTTGAGCGGGGTGGGTGGCGGAGCCGAGCTGTTTTGCAGCCATCATTGTGTGGAGTTCAGTTCATCTCACTAGTTTTGTATTTGTCATGAGGGGTTGTTCCTAATGTTTCTATTTTAGCGAGGTCAAAAAGAGATCCCATTAGTGGCCTACTGATTTTGCTCGATTCCTTTTCTTTTTTTTACACGATTTTTCGTTATCTGCAAAGACTAAACAGAGTATTGCGACTCTGTGTTTGTTTGTAAATAGAGAATGAACCAAAGAGAACTAATTCTAAAACAGTAAATACTTGGATAACAATCAATCAAATGGAGAGAGAAGCAGGCACGACGGATTACAACGGGGGCAAAGGCCTGCGTTAACTACCTTTCACTATCTGCAAAGAGAGAGTACTCCTAATAGAAATGAGGGGGGGGGGCACCATTCAAAGCAGATCAGTGTGCATAAACACGAAAAAAATTTCACTTACCACGTACTTGACATTCGACAGCTTATGATATTTGCTATTAAAAAACCATTGAAATTCACTGAAAAAACCATAGGTTATAGACCATATATAGTTAGGAATTAGCATTTACAAAACCTTGAAAATTCACTGAAAAAACCATAGGTTATAGACCATATATAGTTAGGAATTAGCATTTAAAAAACCTTATTTTACTCACACAAAACCATTCAAATTCCATATATAGTTAGTTGCACTAACTATATATCGCGCACCCGCAATCCACTGCTGATCATGTCACATATTACATCATTCATGACATGGTCAGTGACATCACTGATGACATCACTGATGACATCTCAAATGACATCACTGATGACATCACTGATGACATCTCAAATGACATCACTGATGACATCACTGATGACATCTCAAATGACATCACTGATGACATCACTGATGACATCTCATTTGACATTACTGATCACATCACTGATGACATCATTCATGTGATAATACGATGAACCTCTTCAGACTCTAATATAACCTTAGATACACTCAGTGTAAACAGACACTCATAGACTGTCACTCATCCATGGAGTTACTCAGACACTTAGTCAGTCATGCAAAGAATCAATCACACCTCCATTTCCTCAACTATACAGTTATACACACCTTACTTATTCAAACATATACTAAAACATATTTACTCACTTATACAATCCTGGATACAAGTTCACAATGATCCATACAGCCACTCACACATTCACTGGCTCTTATGCACAGTTATTTATATATGTCAACTCTCACATGTACTGTGTTTTACATATGTACTTACTTTGACATGTAGCACTGAGATATCCATTCACTCACCAATACACTCATGCACACAGTCAACCGCCCATACAGCTGTTTCCACATGCACTTTTGAACCCATACATCTAGTCAATCAACTGCTCACACATCTATGCAGAGAGTCATACACCTCCCAGCCACCCACACACACACTCAGTCTCCCATACAAATGCTTGGGCAACCAATCAATAACCCATACAGTTAATCATATAGCTAATGATCAACACATGCAGCAGTTTACAGAACAAGAGACATAATGATGCACAAATTAAGACCGTTTAGTCACTAACCCATGCACTCAGTGAGACACATTTAATCAGTCACTCATACAGTCAGCCATGCCCCTACTAAATCCTTCATCAAGACACTTATACATCCACTCATTCTTCAATATGTAAGACATATTTTAACTTTACAGAATTATACAGTCACTGGATGTAGTCATCAGTGATGTCATTTGAGATGTCATCAGTGATGTCATCAGTGATGTCATTTGAGATGTCATCAGTGATGTCATCAGTGATGTCACTGACCATTTCATGAATGATGTAATATGTGACATGATCAGCAGTGGATTGCGGGTGCGCGATATATAGTTAGTGCAACTAACTATATATGGAATTTCAATGGTTTTGTGTGAGTAAAATAAGGTTTTTTAAATGCTAATTCCTAACTATATATGGTCTATAACCTATGGTTTTTTCAGTGAATATATATATATATATATATATATATATATATATATATATATATATATATATATATATATATATATTCACTGAAAAAACCATAGGTTAGAGACCATATATAGTTAGCTGGACATTTTATTGACATAAAACCAATGAAATTCCATATATAGTTAGTTGCACTAACTATATATCGCGCACCCGCAATACACTGCTGATGATGTCACATATTACATCATTCATGACATGGTCAGTGACATCACTGATGACATCACTGATGACATCTCAAATGACATCACTGATGACATCACTGATGACATCTCAAATGACATCACTGATGACATCATCTAGTGTCTGTGTGTTTTTGTAAAGTTTAAATATGTTTTACATATTGAAGAATGAGTGGATGTATGGAAGACTGAGTGTGTGTGTGGCTGGCTGGGAGGTGTGTGACTCTGTGCATATCAATGTGTACTTGTATCAGTGATTGTATAAGAGAGTAAGTATGTGTTAGTATATGTGTGAAAAGTATGGTGTTCTGTGTTTAACTGTATAGATGAGGAAATCGAAGTGTGATTGATTCTTCACAGGACTGACTAGGTGTATGAGTGCATATGATAGTGTTGTAATAATGAGTGACTGTATGTATGAGTGATTGTATGGGTGAATGAGTGAATGTGTGTGTAGACGTAGGAATCAGTGAGTGCGTATGTAGTAACTGGTATTGGTGTGTCATGATGTCATCAGTGATGTCATTTGAGATGTCATCAGTGATGTCATTTGAGATGTCATCAGTGATGTCATCAGTGATGTCACGGAAGTATGGTGTTCTGTGTTTAACTGTATAGATGAGGAAATGGAAGTGTGATTGATTCTTTACAGGACTGACTAGGTGTGTGAGTAACTCCATGGATGAGTGGCAGTGTGTGAGTGTCTGCATAGGTGTATGAGTGCATATAATAGTGTTGTAATAATGAGTGACTGTATGTATGAGTGATTGTATGGGTGAATGAGTGAATGTGTGTGTAGATGTAGGAATCAGTGAGTGCGTATGTAGTAACTGGTATTGGTGTGTCATGATGTCATCAGTGATGTCATTTGAGATGTCATCAGTGATGTCATCAGTGATGTCATTTGAGATGTCATCAGTGATGTCACTGACCATGTCATGAATGATGTAATATGTGACATCATCAGCAGTGGATTGCGGGTGCGCGATATATAGTTAGTGCAACTAACTATATATGGAATTTCATTGGTTTTATGTCAATAAAATGTCCAGCTAACTATATATGGTCTCTAACCTATGGTTTTTTCAGTGAATTTTCAAGGTTTTGTAAATGCAAATTCCTAACTATATATGGTCTATAACCTATGGTTTTTTCAGTGAATTTCATTGGTTTTTTAAAAGCTAATATCTATAGCTGTAAAATATATTCTTTATTACGTGACGTATCACGTAGCCACGTAAGACGCCTCATGACGCGTCGCATAACCGTGACGTATCGGCTCTGCAGCGCAAACAAAACCCGTAACGTAAGCGTGCCGGAGCACGCTTACAGATATATTTTTTTTTTTTAACCTTAATTAGACAAAATCCACACGTGCACATATCTTGCGGCCTTGCAAAGGCACATCAAACAAACAGTCCCTACAATTTTGCCAAGTTTGCTGGAAATCTATTCCCTTAATTTTTTTTTTACTGTTTCTCTTGGTTTTCCCCTTGTTACGCTTACCGGGACGCTACCCGGTACGCGAACCGGACGCTCCAAAAACACAAGATGGTGGACTCCCGTTACGCTGCCGGTTAGCTGCCCGGTTCGCGTACCGGGAAGCGCCTCTACCGCGAAAAATCGCGGGGGACTTTAATATCCCCCTCATCAATCCTAGGGGGTCAGGAGGGGTTTACCTTGCCCCCTTTCCTTCATTTCCCCCTTCTTTTTTCACCACATCTTGTCTCTCGAACCTACCAAGAGACAAGATGGCGGCCGCTCCGGACTGTTTACAATGTTGACAGCTACGCTGCCGGTTAGCTGTCCGGTTAGCTGCCCGGTGAGCTGCCCGGTGAGCTGCCCGGTTCGCGTACCGGGACGCGCCTCTACGGCGTAAAATCGCAAAAAAAATGTTTTTTTAATTTTTTGCCCCGCGGGGTACTTTAATATCCCCCTCATCAATCCTAGGGGGTCAGGAGTGGTCTACCTTGCCCCCTTTCCTTCATTTCCCCCTTCGCTTTTCACCACATCTTGTCTCTCGATCGTACCGAGAAACAAGATGGCGGCCGCTCCGGACTGTTTAGAATGTTGACAGACACCGGAGAGCCAATCAGCTTCGCTTCGCGAAGTTCCGTTACGCGTCAGGTACGCGAACCGGGGCGCTAACCGGAGCTCTGTCACAGATATATATATTTTTTTAAACTTTAATTTCTCAAAATCTACTGGAGCACATATATTGAGACATAGCAAAGGCACGTCGGGCAAACCATATCTACAATTTTGCCAAGTTTCATGTAAATCTATTCAGCCGTTCGAGCTAAAAGTGAGTCCAACCGCCCTATGGAAAAATGAATGGGAAAAACGCGTTTTGGGACCCCCCTTTTTTCTCGGCCTTAACGAAACCCCCCCAAATTTTCAGGGGCTGCTCAGAAACAAAATGTGCCATTTTCCTGAAAATTTCAGCCAATTCCGTCCACAAACGTCAAAGTTATTAGACGTAGAATTTTCAGAAATCCCATAGAGAAAAAATCCTAACTATATATACCCACTGGCTATCGCCAGTAGGTAATATACATATATAAACATATATAATCTGCATATCTATATAAATATAAATGCATGCATACATATACATATATGCATACATATGCATGTTATTTACATGAAAGTTTTAAAAACACTAATAAAAGCAAAGCTAAAAAGCCACCTCATTACAAACAGAATGGCTTTAACTTAAACGAGGGCGAGATCTATTGCATTTTCAATGCTTGTTTACTTTGGTTCTATCAAGAAGGCATTCAGATGTGTCACACATTTGCCATAAATTCTGAATGTTAGCACTCTAGTTGCTCATTAGATCACTGTAGTAAAGCTAGTGCTCACCAGGGAAGTCTGCTGCTAATCATGGTTTGCAGCCATTTTCCCGCATTTTTTATCCCGCAGACTTTCAGTCCGCATACCATTATCCCGCAAGGTCATTGACCTCGCATACCTTTATCCCGCATTTTTTCAAAACGCATGTGCATTTATCGCGCATGCCTTTACAAAGAATTACGTTTTAAAGGCATGTATGGTAAATGCATTTGCGTTGTGAAAACCACGATGACGAGAGAGGTAAGTGGGTTTGTGTTAATTTTTTCGTGGGTTAGTGATTGTGTAGTGTAGTGTAGTGTTGTGTAGTGTAGTGTTGTGTTAGTGTAGTGTAGAGTTGTGGTGGTTGTTTAGTGTAGGGTCATGCTGGGGGTAGTGTTTTAGGGTTTAGGGTTGTGTTGTAGTGTTTGCGTAGTGTAGGGTCATGCTGGGGGTAGTGTTTTAGGGTTTAGGGTAGTGTTGTAGTGTTTGCGTAATGTAGGGTCATGCTGGGGGTAGTGTTTTAGGGTTTAGGGTTGTGTTGTAGTGTTTGCGTAGTGTAGGGTCATGCTGGGGCTAGTGTTTTAGGGTTTAGGGTAGTGTTGAAGTGTTTGCGTAGTGTAGGGTCATGCTGGGCGTAGTGTTTTAGGGTTTAGGATAGTGTTGTAGTGTTTGCGTAGTGTAGGGTCATGCTGGGGGTAGTGTTTTAGGGTTTTGGGTAGTGTTGTAGTGTTTGCGTAGTGTAGGGTCATGCTGGGGTGTAGTATTTTAGGGTTTAGGGTAGTGTTGTAGTGTTTGCGTAGTGTAGGGTCATGCTGGGGGTAGTGTTTTAGGGTTTTGGATAGTGTTGTAGTGTTTGCGTAGTGTAGGGTCATGCTGGGGGTAGTGTTTTAGGGTTTTGGGTAGTGTTGTAGTGTTTGCGTAGTGTAGGGTCATGCTGGGGTGTAGTGTTTTAGGGTTTTGGGTAGTGTTGTAGTGTTTGCGTAGTGTAGGGTCATGCTGGGGTGTAGTGTTTTAGGGTTTTGGGTAGTGTTGTAGTGTTTGCGTAGTGTAGGGTCATGCTGGGGGTAGTGTTTTAGGGTTTTGGGTAGTGTTGTAGTGTTTGCGTAGTGTAGGGTCATGCTGGGGGTAGTGTTTTAGGGTTTTGGATAGTGTTGTAGTGTTTGCGTAGTGTAGGGTCATGCTGGGGGGTAGTGTTTTAGGGTTTTGGGTAGTGTTGTAGTGTTTGCGTAGTGTAGGGTCATGCTGGGGGTAGTGTTTTAGGGTTTTGGGTAGTGTTGTAGTGTTTGCATAGTGTAGGGTCATGCTGGGGGTAGTGTTTTAGGGTTTAGGGTAGTGTTGTAGTGTTTGCGTAGTGTAGGGTCATGCTGGGGGTAGTGTTTTAGGGTTTAAGGTAGTGTTGTAGTGTTTGCGTAGTGTAGGGTCATGCTGGGGGTAGTGTTTTAGGGTTTAGGGTAGTGTTGTAGTGTTTGCTTAGTGTAGGGTCATGCTGGGGGTAGTGTTTTAGGGTTTAGGGTAGTGTTGTAGTGTTTGCGTAGTGTAGGGTCATGCTGGGGGTAGTGTTTTAGGGTTTAGGGTAGTGTTGTAGTGTTTGCGTAGTGTAGGGTCATTCTGGGGTGTAGTGTCTTAGGGTTTTGGGTAGTGTTGTAGTGTTTGCATAGTGTAGGGTCATGCTGGGGGTAGTGTTTTAGGGTTTAGGGTAGTGTTGTAGTGTTTGCGTAGTGTAGGGTCATGCTGGGGTGTAGTGTTTTAGGGTTTTGGGTAGTGTTGTAGTGTTTGCGTAGTGTAGGGTCATGCTGGGGGTAGTGTTTTAGAGTTTAGGGTAGTGTTGTAGTGTTTGCGTAGTGTAGGGTCATGCTGGGGGTAGTGTTTTAGGGTTTAGGGTTGTGTTGTAGTGTTTGCGTAGTGTAGGGTCATGCTGGGGGTAGTGTTTTAGGGTTTAGGGTTGTGTTGTAGTGTTTGTGTAGTGTAGGGTCATGCTGGGGGTAGTGTTTTAGGGTTTAGGGTAGTGTTGTAGTGTTTGCGTAGTGTAGGGTCATGCTGGGGTGTAGTGTTTTAGGGTTTTGGGTAGTGTTGTAGTGTTTGCGTAGTGTAGGGTCATGCTGGGGGTAGTGTTTTAGGGTTTAGGGTAGTGTTGTAGTGTTTGTGTAGTGTAGGGTCATGCTGGGGGTAGTGTTTTAGGGTTTAGGGTAGTGTTGTACTGTTTGTGTAGTGTAGGGTCATGCTGGGGGTAGTGTTTTAGGGTTTAGGGTAGTTTAGTTGCTTAGTGTATGCTAAAGGCATATTCGTTCTAAAAGTTTTCGTTATTTTAATTTGCGGCCTAATAGTACATGCGGGATTTTTTTTGCGGACTGATGGTATGCGGGATTTCGTCATATATTCGCTAATCATACTTTCTATGGCAAAATGAACCCCCTCATTTTGTTCCTTTTTAAATTAAATGTTTTAAGAGTTACCACTTTATTCCAATCAAGATGGCTTCAGGTGTGCCATACCTTTGTAACAAGTAGGACTGTTAGCACTCTAGTTGTTCTTTAGAACACTCAGGGACATTCTGTCATTGGGCTATAGTTGGGCTACATCTGGCTGATATTTGGGCTACATTTGTTTTTTTTGTCTCTGGTGGCCATCTTTGGGCTACATTGGGCTACATTGGGCTACATTGGGCTACATTTGGGCTCCAACATATATATAGCCCAATGTAGCCCAATATATATTTTTCAAAGTTAATTTTCGTAAAAACCACTGGAGCCTATATCTTGAGACATAGCAAAGGCACATCGGGCTACCAGTCCCTACAATT
Source organism: Lissotriton helveticus (assembly GCF_964261635.1). Classification (NCBI taxonomy): domain Eukaryota; kingdom Metazoa; phylum Chordata; class Amphibia; order Caudata; family Salamandridae; genus Lissotriton; species Lissotriton helveticus. The sequence continues at coordinate 541,526,654 of NC_136067.1, forward strand.
TTGCCAAGTTTGGTGTAAATCCATTCAGCCGTTCAGGCTAAAAGTGAGGCCAACCGCCCTATGGAAAATTGCATGGGAAAAACACGTTTTGGGACCCCCTTTTTTCTCGGCCCACCCTTGACGAAACCCCCCCAAATTTTCGGGGGCTGCTCCGAAACAAAATGTTCCATTTTCCTGAAAATTTCAGCCAATTCTGTCCTCAAACGCCAAAGTTATTCGACATAGAATTTTCAAAAATCCCATAGGAAAAAAATCCTAACTATATATACCTACTGGCTATCGCCAGTAGGTAATATATATATATATATTCACTGAAAAAACCATAGGTTATAGACCATATATAGTTAGGAATTAGCATTTAAAAAAACTTATTTTACTCACACAAAACCATTGAAATTCCATATATAGTTAGTTGTACTAACTATATATCGCGCACCCGCAATCCACTGCTGATCATGTCACATATTACATCATTCATGACATGGTCAGTGACATCACTGATGACATCACTGATGACATCTCAAATGACATCACTGATGACATCACTGATGACATCTCAAATGACATCACTGATGACATCACTGATGACATCTCAAATGACATCACTGATGACATCTCAAATGACATCACTGATGACATCACTGATGACATCTCATTTGACATTACTGATCACATCACTGATGACATCATTCATGTGATAATACGATGAACCTCTTCAGACTCCAATATAACCTTAGATACAATCAGTGTAAACAGACACTCATAGACTGTCACTCATCCATGGAGTTACTCAGACACTTAGTCAGTCATACAAAGAATCAATCACACCTCCATTTCCTCAACTATACAGTTATACACACCTTACTTATTCAAACATATACTAAAACATATTTACTCACTTATACAATCCTGGATACAAGTTCACAATGATCCATACAGCCACTCACACATTCACTGGCTCTTATGCACAGTTATTTATATATGTCAACTCTCACATGTACTGCATTTTACATATGTACTTACTTTAACATGTAGCACTGAGATATCCATTCACTCACCAATACACTCATGCACACAGTCAACTGCCCATACAGCTGTTTCCACATGCACTTTTGAACCCATACATCTAGTCAATCAACTGCTCACACATCTATGCAGAGAGTCATACACCTCCCAGCCACCCACACACACACTCAGTCTCCCATACAAATGCTTGGGCAACCAATCAATAACCCATATAGTTAATCATATAGCTACTGATCAACACATGCAGCAGTTTACAGAACAACAGACATAATGATGCACAAATTAAGACAGTTTAGTCACTAACCCATGCACTCAGTGAGACACATTTAATCAGTCACTCATACAGTCAGTCATGCCCCTACTAAATCCTTCATCCAGACACTTATACATCCACTCAAGACATATTTTAACTTTACAGAAAAATACAGTCACTGGATGTTGTCATCAGTGATGTCATCAGTGATGTCATTTGAGATGTCATCAGTGATGTCATCAGTGATGTCATTTGAGATGTCATCAGTGATGTCATCAGTGATGTCATTTGAGATGTCATCAGTGATGTCATCAGTGATGTCACTGACCATGTCATGAATGATGTAATATGTGACATGATCAGCAGTGGATTGCGGGTGCGCGATATATAGTTAGTACAACTAACTATATATGGAATTTCAATGGTTTTGTGTGAGTAAAATAAGGTTTTTTAAATGCTAATTCCTAACTATATATGGTCTATAACCTATGGTTTTTTCAGTGAATTTTCAAGGTTTTGTAAATGCTAATTCCTAACTATATATGGTCTATAACCTATGGTTTTTTCAGTGAATTTTCAAGGTTTTGTAAATGCTAATTCCTAACTATATATGGTCTATAACCTATGGTTTTTTCAGTGAATTTCATTGGTTTTTTAAAAGCTAATATCTATAGCTGTAAAATGTATTCTTCTTTAAATCCAAAAATATATTTTATATGTTTATTAATAATTTTTTTTAAATATTTTTTTTGTTTCGCTCCCGGTTCGCGAACCGGGAAGCTTCCCGTTAGCTCATCTTGATGCCGCGACCCAGTCCGCGAACCGGTAAACGTTCCGTTAGCGCAACTGCCACGTTAGAAATCAACATCGTGACGCGTCGCGGAAGCGCGACGTATCACGTTGTCGCGTAATGCGTCTTATGACGCGCTGCGTTAGCGCACCCGGAAGTGCTCCGGTACGCGAACCGAGGCACGAAGCGCAGCGACCCGGAAGCGATCCGGGGCGCGTTCCGCAGCGCGTAACATAAGCGTGAGAGGTCATGTGACTTGTTAATAAAACTTTTCATTGGTTCATTTAACTTTTGGTTTCATAATCATGTAAGGCTAGGTCAGGTGACCTAAAAATAACACTTTTCATTGGTTTAAAAGTATTGTTTTTCCCAAATGATGAAAACCCCTCCTTCTTTCCTCACTCTGACTTTCATCTTTGTGAGAGGAAGACCTTATTTCATACTAGAGCAATGGCTTCAATGGTAGCTTCAGCTGGTGGACCCCCACCACCACCACCACCTCCTCATGGGAAGAGAGGACCACCTCCCCAGGTCATCACCAACACAGAGGAGGAAGAGGAAGAAATAGAGGAAGAGGAGAGAGAAGGACCACAGTTCTTGGAAGAGGTGCCCCGGGCTTCCCATAGGAAAGCCAGTTTCATTTGGCAGTTTTTTTCAATGCCTCCAGGCCAGAAGAAAGTGAATGCGAGGTATGTCACCTGCCTCATTTGCAAAGAAAAATTATCAAGAGGGACTGATAAAAAGTATAGTTATGGGAACTATACTATGCATAGGCATATGAGCAGGTGGCATCCACTCAATTACAGCCGGGCGGAAATACGAGACATGGAACAGAACCCAACAGCAACTCCTGTGGCCAGGTCAACTTCGTTGATTTCTTTGACAGCAGCAGAGGCACGGGAAACCGTGCCAAACATCCAGGATAATTTTGGGCATATGAAGTTTACTTGTCTGCACTGCGGTGCATTGATATCATGTGGCAACATGAGTATCAATTCAATAAACCTAGCTTACAACAATCATAATTGCCCTAACCGCCCCACACAGTAATTTTTTTTTTTGCTCCTGTTGAGCCCTTTTCAATGCCTGTTTTTTGTTGTTTCCCCCCCCAAAAAAACCAAAAAAATATAAAATTGTTCAAAAAAATACAAAAAAACAAAAAATGTTCAAAAAATAAAAACAAAATATAAAACAACAAAAACATTAAAAAAAAAGTTCTTTTCAGAACTACCTCCCCTTTCAAAAAAAATTGCTAGAATGTTTAGCACTCTAGCAAGCTCTATTTCTTTTAGTTCGCTCCCAGTTCGCTTCCCGGTTCGCGAACCGGGAGCGAACCAAAAATAAAAAAAAAGAAGAGTAAGTATAAGGAAAGTAAACAGAGAGTGATGTTAAAAGAAAGACAGCTATAGGGAGTAAACCAGAGATACTGTTTAATAGATATATTTACCGAAGAAAAGACGGAAGAGGGTATAATTGTGGAAAACAAAATAGATAAGGAAGTGAAAGAAAAAAAAGAGAGTAGAACAATAACAAAGAAGAGTTTCTTGGAGAATGTGAGTGAATGTTCAAAATAAGATTAAAACATGGGGAATAACAGAGAGAAAAAATAGAAAACAGAAAACAAAAAATAACAGAAAAAGATTAATTGAAACAGCAAAGAAATGTAAATAACATAGAGCCATATCATCAACATAGGCAATAAAAGTTTTGCAGCTTTTATCGGCAGAAATATGTCACCAAAGCCGCTTTTGCGGCAGAAAACTGCCGCTAAAACCACTTTTGCACCAGTTTTCTGCCAATAAAAACAGCAATAATTTTATTGGCTGTGTTCATAATATGCCCCTTAGTGTGCTTCAACTACACAGAGAAAGCATTATGAACAAGTAGTGAAAAAGTGATCAGTCAAAGACACTAAGAGTAATAGAGACGGAGTGAGTGAACAAGAGTGAGGAACTATGAGAAGAGAGGGACTGAGAAAAGGAGTGGAAGGAGTTGAGTAAGTAGGTAAAAGAGAAAAGAATGAGGAAAGTAGCAAAGGCAAGAAACTGAGGGTTAAAGAAATAAAGCTGTGGAACTAATAGTAGGTGAATGTGATAGAAATGTAACGAAAAGAATACAAAACATTTACCTTATAATTGTCGTTAAATTACTCACTTTTTGTTTTTATACTTTCAATCTGTGAAAGAGAGAACAGACATTTGAAAAATATTAAAACATGTATTTAAAAATTACAAAAGACAAGGGGAAAGATTGAAGGACAAACAGTTTTCTAACAACTTTGACACTGACAGAAGCTTCTGCTTCTCCAGGCCCCCTACACAGTCCTAAAGATATACATTTTAAACTAACAGTATCTTGATGCAGATGAAGTGAGGCCTATCTTAAAACATGGTGCATCTTTTGCACTGCTGTTGTCTCAGAAAAGTGTCGCAAGACACTAACATTTTAAATGATTGCTTCAGGATGCCAATAAGATGTGTCCTATCCAGAGGTTTGTTTGAGGTGAGACCTACTCAGGGTTCCAAATGAAATTTCGAGTTGTTTGAAGAGAACAGAGGACATAATACATGTGGAGGCCTACCAACGAAGTGATTAATGTCCACTGCACTCTTGAACAAATGTCAGACCTCCTCTGTCTCCAGGAACAGGCCTAAACCTCATCTACACAATGTGGCGTGTAATGTTAGGAAACACAGGTAATATAATTGAAAAACATGGAATTTTTTTTGCTCATTCCACAATCATATGACCTGTGTTTCCTTTGCTTAGGTATCTCATTGTGGAAATGTAGTCTATCATATGAAAGACTTCGTAGAATATGAGCACTGTATGCAAGAACTTTGACACTTACAGAAGCCTCTCCTTCTCCATCCCTCCTACACAGTTCTAAATGTACATCATAAATGGAAACAGTACAGAATTAATTATACATGTTAAATGGTTTATTTTTGCTGTTCTCAGAATGTATCAAATTTCACTAAAAACAGTGACTTGAAGGTATTCATCATATAACAGCGGGGAAAAAAAAACACAATCAAAATGATTGTGTTTAAAAAACCCATACAACATAACAAATCAGAATTCAGAACTCCTTAAAGTTAACTTACTTTCCATGACGTCAAAGGATGTCCTATGAACAGCTTACACTCTGTTGTGCTGTTATTACTTTCAGCCCGCCACTTTCTGAAAGAAAACCTCCATCGTTTTGAAAAACATGTTACATACAATAAATGACTTCTTGCTCTCTACCACAAGTTTCCACAAGGCCAAATCTTGTCAGAGCCATCTATAACTCTTGGATTTCTTGTAAGCCAATCCCGTCATTTGGCATTTCCGCAACTTTCAGAATTAAAATGTTGAAGATCATTTTCACAATCCTGGACTAGTAATATCTTCCCCTTCTTCCTCAGTCATGTTCTACATTTCCTATGACACTGATACTGCTTACTATGAAGCAGACTTACACTACCTCTATGACTACTACAATTATTTAATTCTCTACATCACTTTTAATCACAAAGCAATGTAAAACAGTAGACAGCATTGCAGACTTACATTCCCTCTACTCTATGTTTTGATTGGCTGCTTCAATTAGCTTATAAAAAGAAATCGTTTTTCTGAACTCATTCAAAGTGCACTTATTTCTCCATGACATCCAGTCTTATGGTTAGAAGTTATGTCTCTGAACTACACTTATCCTCAAGGCCAAATCGTGTAGGAGCCATTAGAACTTCTTGAAATTCCTCAGAGCACATCCAGAGATTCTTTCCCTAAAATGTTGGTTTTAAAAACACCAGGTAAGAGTTTTTAAGGTCATACGGCAATTTTTTTTTTAAAATTAAAACAGAATCATTGCAGAATGACCAGCCATTTCTAGACTTTAAATAAGCTGTGTAATGTCCTGATGTTATTGAAGGACCGTCATGATATATAATTGCTGCAGTTACAAAAGTCCTTCCTGATATTGACAACTGCGAAGCCACAACATTTTTAATTAAAGTTGTCAATTTTGTTCCATCAGGCCTACATCGTAGGAACATTAAAATGACATACTGGCTATATGTTTGTATAAATAATGTGGACATCATTTCAGATTTACATTGGCTACACTCCATGTTGTGATCAGCTGCTTTTACTAGCTTATTAAAGGAGACTGATTTACTGTCTGGCAAAGTTAAATATATAAATCTTTCTGAGTCTACACTAGTAGTACTTGATACCATACAGTTCTCGCAGTCATGCTGCCATTGATAAGAAAGCCCAAACAGCTGATCTACATCTACACCTTCAGCATGCAATACATCAAGCATATACATTAAAAACTCCTGACAATCTTGCTGAATATTTTGAGAGAATTGTGTTTGGCCTGAACATCTGTCTAACAGATTTCGAATTTCAGACACACTTTCTATGTTTGTTCTATCAGTGCTACATTTTTCTAAGACAGAATTTAACAAACTGCAAAATCTTTGATCAGAATTTACCACAATCTCTTCTTTTACATTTTCTAGAGAAAACAAAACATTAACCACTACATTAGCATAGCAGTTGACACCAGAACTGTTTTCAAATTGAAAACCAACAACATCTTCAACAGAATCCTTTTTGTTTCTGCTTATAATTTCAGGTTCATCGACTTTTCGTCTTTTTGCTACAACCTCCCTAGTATTGGTCACATTTCTTCGTTTCCGGCCTACCACACGTTTCTCAAACAAAGGATATTGAGGCAAATGTGGCGCATACTCTCTTCTTAACCTATTGTATTCCTTAACACAATCTAGATCCGCACAAATGTTTGTGACATCACACTCAATCAAGTACAATCCCGATAAAGTTCTAACTCGTGACAATGCCACATATGCCATACCCTCCTTGAACACAGAACTGCCAATATTCACCAATGCACTGTCTACACTTAAACCTTGCGATTTATGGATTGTCACCGCATATGCCAAGCAAACAGGAAACTGCTTACGGCGAACATATAAGTCTTTTACAAGCAAAAATCTAGCAGAACAACGACCAATTAGCTGTACTTCCTCAATGCCATCAAATTTAATTTTTAAAAATTCAATTCCATCTCTATTTCTGTATTTCACAAAATCAACAACATTACCCATTGATCCATTTACCAGACCTCTTTCAACATGTAAATTCCTTCTTAAAATTATACGGCAGTTCAAGCACACATTCAGAGTCTTTTCAAAACCTGCAGTTTTAGATATACTCTTCTCTAATGAATCCAATTTTGTTTTCAGATTTTCAGACAAAATAATTGTTGATCCCATATGCTCTACTCTGTCAATAGCTTCCAGTTTCACAATCTCTTGCTTTTCTAAATGCAACATTTTGTTGTTGAATTTGGCACATTCTGCAAGAGTTGGCATCAAACATATTCCAGATTTCTTCTCAGTAATTTTCTGAAAAATATTCTCAGGCACAACATCTTGTTCTGGATATAAATTTGACAGTAATCGTGCATGTAAAGCTTCTTTCCCATGCTCGGTCACTTTTCCAATTCTAACATCTTGTAGAATAGTCTTGTAAACTTCATCCTTCGCCTGACGCATATTTTCATGCAGTTCAGCATAATTGAAGTTTAACCATATATTGACGTTGCCAATGCTGCCTAGGCACTACCTGGTATCTTCATGCGTGAGCATTTTGAACACAGGTTGCCCTTTCACTGGTGTCAGCTGCAGAAGATCTCCGAAAACAATGATGTGTTTGCCACCAAATAACACATCATGCTCTGTTTTGAGAACTTCTTGCATTCTCAAATGCACAAAGGCAAGCATGACATTGGAAACCATGCTTACTTCGTCAATGATAAGAAGTTTCATTTTCCTCAAGATTCTTGAAACTTCAAAACAAGCATCTCCAGATAGCTTGTGATATTGTAATTTGTTGTCATGCTCCACTGGCAGCATCAGTAAATGATGTAAAGTAATCCCTTTAATGTTATGTGCTGCCAGTCCAGTTGGAGCGGTGACAACACAAGACAGCGATGACTCTGTCCTTTCCTGCAAATAACATGAAATTACTTTAATAAGGAAACTTTTTCCAGTTCCCGCTTCTCCACTCAAGTACAGTCGGACAGGCTTCAACGACGTACATGAGCACTCTTTCTTGTCATGACTTAATCCATGATCAATTTGCATGGTAACTTCGTCATATATTTTCCTCTGCTCAACGTTGAGTTGTCTTTCCAACTCTTCTAAGTTAACCGCATCCTCCTGAGCATGTGCCATGGCTCTTTCCCCTTCATTCATAGCAGTGGCAGCTTCATTTTCGATAACAGGTCCTCCTAGTGGATCCTGACTCAATGAAGCAGAACTCTGACTGTCCTGAGAACTGTCTCTGGCAATCTCTGCTGCAATCATTGCTTCCTGCTAAATTTCCGCATTCAACATTTCTAGATATTTGGGAAAAGCAGGACATTCTATGGTCTCCTTGGCGGCATTGAAAGAGTCTTCGTAAAAGAGAAAATCTCCAAGCAGTTCCTCTTCTGCACGCCAAGGCTTGAAAAGTTGCAAAAGTGCTAAATAGAAAAACTCCTTTTTTTCAGGAGATTCGCCACTCAATTTTCGATGGTTTACCAAGTGGCATTTTCTTTGCTTGACCAGACATCCCTCACTTCCTATTACAGCATACACTCCTTTCTCAGTATCTTCTTTGATGTTCCTCTTGAATATGTAATTTTGAAGAACCTCATATAAACAAACATTCTCGAGGTGAATGCTTCGATTTGGATAATATGTATCCAACATGTGGGTCTTCAAAATGTCGGTACTGTTTGGCTCCTTTTCCGCCAAATACTCAATTTCCCGCACAGGTTTGAGAACTCGATTACGCGTTGCAGCAAGACCAAGACTCGCCCAAATGATACTCCTGGACTTGGCATAGAGACTTGCTGAAGACAACCGGTCAGAACATTCGTACGCTCCAATTTCTCGATGTGTCAACATCTTCAGACTGAAACTGTACAACTTCTTGCTGAGGCTCTTTTCATGGGAAATGTCCTCCCACATATCCTTCAATTCTGTCTTCTCTTTTTTGGTGATGTAAGACGTCACATACCGAGCCACAGCCATACAGTTATCAGCCACAAACTGTATATCCATGTTAGCATTCCACATGGACAAAATCACCGGGTTGTAGTCGTTGATGTACTTGGACTCTTCGTTCCTCTTCAAATTGTATGTGTTTTTAGGTGATTTCTTCATCACATTATGTCGCAGCGAACACATCAAACTGTTTACTCTTCCTTTAGAAATCACCGGTCGTGGAAAGCCGAAACGACATTTGGTGTAGAACTTGTCCTTGTTTCGGAATTTACGACGACAGTACTTTCCACATCGATGGCTTTGGAAACGCAGAACTTTTTCTCTTAGGCTTTTCTTCTCCTTTGCGTTTGGAACAGCACACGTAGAATACTCTTGTATAAAACTCATCACTGAGTCTTCTGGATCCGTTCCAAATTTAGGTGCATCCTTGATCCACAGCAACATATGTATGTGAGGAGCACCTCTTGCTTGGTACTCCTTTCTCCAGAAGAAATCCAACACCTCTCCAAGAGGTGGATTCTTCTTATTCATGATGAAAGACATCATAGCTTCAAATCTATGATTGAAGTACCTACATACATTGACTGGATCCAAAGAGCACAGTTCTCCGGGTGTCTTGAATTCGATGTTTTCTACGTTAGCATTTGCCTCTCGTAGAAATTCAAGTAAGTCTTCCCAGCCATACTCGGCACAGCTCAGAGTGAGGAACCATGTGGGAGTTCCTAAGTTCCTCAGCATACATTTTAAATCACCATGACGACGGTACCAGTACTCATTAGTACCACGCTGACACGCCATGAGATTAATCAGGTGAGAATCCAAAATACTGTCTTGGACATTGACTTTATCCATAAAGTCACTTGCCGAGATGTTTTGCATGTGTATACCACTTTTCAAGGTGTGGTTCACTGCATATGACAGTCCAGACAGATCGCTTTCAAACAGGAGATGAAACAAATAGGGAATGCATTGTCGAAACCTAGCATCTCCTGCATACAATCGCAAAGTCCGGTATTCAGAAGCAGGAATTTGATGAGGTCGCTCATCATATCTTCCTCCCTGACCTGTTGGAAAAAGCTGTGGGAAACACCGAGCTTCCAAACTTTCCTCCCAAACACTAATGGGACTCCCTTTGGCTTGTTTCATTTGAAACAACTCAATAGCATTCCCCATGACTTCCTTGGAATGCAAAGGATGAACACTATAATGTTCATATATTTCTTCACTAGTAGAGGGTTCTACTTTCTCAATTTGACCAGCACACAAATCGCTATCCTCTTCCTCACTTACTTCCTCTTCTGCAACATATACATTCTTATAGTATTTATTATTTTTTTTCAAATACAATGTTGCCTTTTTAACTTTCCTAACATCCACTAAATCTTGCCATATTTTCTTATTCTTTGTCGGAACCCCATTAACTAAGATAACCAGAGGTTCCTCTTCCACTTTTTCTACTCCAATTGTGTTAATGTTTTTCTTCAAATCTAGAGGCAAATAAACAACTCTTCCTTTTAATCCTCTCTGTAAATCTGATGGAGGCAATTTCCCTGTCTTTGGCTCCATTCTTACAATAGACTGAAAGGGATGGATACTTTGAATCAAAATAGATTCATAAGTATTTAAATCCTTCAATTCAGAAGGAATCTCAACCAATTCCAGATTATTATGAACTGCTCTAGCAGGCATCTGGTTTTGATTTAATTTGCAACAACAATAAGTACACACACGTTGATCCAATCCCAAATCAAAACAATTTTCTACCATCAAGTATGTTGTGAAATCCTTCCATTCACAATATTTTCCCTTTCACTTTTTGCATATAAATCCACTAACTTAGTCTGATTCTTATAATAAGTGCGTCGACAACATACACAAGTGAAATTTGGCCTCTCACTTGATTTGACCTGAAACGTCGCAATTTCCCTCTGGAAATTATCTGTACTGGAAACCTGTACACTATCTTCCACATTACCCGCTTCTTCTTGGTCAATTTCAACATTCTCCTCTTTACTTCCAAAGTAACAAAACTCAATTTCTTCACATTTATTCTTCACATCTATTTCAGAACCATGCAAAAGAGCAGCGCATAATTGTTTAAGCATAATTGCTGGACTCTTAGCATAATACAACATTCTAACTAATTTCCTCACTTTATTATGATGCACTGCTAGCATCCTGAAATGATGAAAAACACTCTGGCATACTCTCCTGGAAAGACAAGCCAGTGAATGACCATGCAAACCTGTCACTTCTCTCACTCTGCAAGGATCTAATTCTTGCAACAACCTCATTTTCTGCTTCAAACTTTTCTTATTAAATGACCGTACAAAATCACAAAGCAAATTGATGGAATCCTGTCGCACACTGCAAATACTACTACACTTCCAGGTGTACACAGGACCCTTAGCACGTCTTCCTAAAACCTCATTACCTAACACCTCTTCTGCCTCTGTTGTCACAAGTTTTTCTTTTTCAACTGGACAACCATCTTTCACTTCATAAGCACGACCACTGGTGTCAACTGCATGCACCAAATCATTATCCTGGAAATAACTCTCCTCATTAAAAAATGCCTCACAGCTTGAACTATGCATCCATTCTCCAGAAAAAACTTAACAAAAATTACTACGATTAACTATTCTCTTCCATCTACTATTTCTTTTGAAATCATAAATTGCCTTGTTTAGCTTCCTAATTCTATTGATTATCAAAATAAATAACTTACGTTTAATTTCAAATGCCTGATCAATAACTTTCTCAACTTTTTTTTTCTCTTATAAAAAAGCACTTTCTGTTGACCTTTCTTAATATTTTTTAACAAATTGCCAATTATCCTGTTGCGGAACATTCGTTTACGAATGTCCCTAAACTGTTGTTTCCTTCTACTATCATGCACAGAGTTATCTCTTGCTCTAGCAGTAACATTTTTGATTGGCCTTTCCTTTCCGTTTGAATTGCTTCTCTTTTTCTGGACTGAAACATTTTCTGTAGTAATATTTTTTTTACTACAAATATTTCTTATGAATGTTTTTGTACTCTTACCCGGTGCTTTCTTGGTGACTTGACGATTTTTTTTTGTAGAGGACTGCTGCTGTAAATGATGGACCTGCTGTCTTTGACGTTTTGTAGCCTTTCTCATTCTCTCCTTAGTTGGCATTCTCAAAATTTGAAATTATCTGCAGTTGAATCTGTGGTAAAATATAATAAAAAATGTTATTAACCACTATTACCAAACAGTAAATCAATAACAGTCAACAAAAACTTAACACACTACTTAACATTTTTACATATAATATTTTTTAGTGCTTTGGCAAATTTAGAATACAGAAATAGCAGAAAAGAAATGGAATTCTTCTTCATTTACCTGTCCTGTTTTATATGTGAATCTGATCTAATTTTATGAGCATATTTTAATATTTTATTGAAGACACTACACATAACCTGTTTTTGAAGGTGTGTTTAATTTAAAATTAAACAGTTTACATTTTTACTTTTCATTTATTGTAAATTTAAAAAATAAATGTTTATAGTTCCATAGGCTCAAGCAGGTCAGCTTCCCACCCTATGTCATATAATTCGGACAAATCTGCATCCTCATCACGTTCTTCTTCATCCTCAGGATTAAATCATCCAAGGGATCAACATCCACTGATGTTTCAATTACGAGTTCAATGATGAGGTCGAAATCAACTGATTGCTGATTGTCGCTCATGTTGATGTTGTCTTTATCTTTAAAGAAAGATAACAACAATGACATGTTGCAGAGTAAGAGACAAATCTCAGAGATTATAATAGTAAAATTGTTTAACAAGAGTAACATTTTGCAGCTATTATTTAGCCATGTCCAGCGATGCTGAGCAGGTGAAGCCTATGTCTAATTTTTCAGTGAACAGGACTCATCTCTTCTTAACCTTGGATAAGCCTCACCGACTCTGTGTCCCCTGCACATACTTAAATGTAAAGGGGCAGATTTATGTTAAATGGCACATCCCCAGGCATGCACCAGTTAACGTGCACCACTGCTCTGCCACCCATGGTGTGCCGCATTTACAATCAGATAGGAAAAAGCTGCGTCAAAACCCTGCGCCTGCTTTAAGCAGGCATAGGTCTTGACACAACATTGTGGAGATGGGGCACCCCTGAGCTTTGCTGGAGCTGCATCGCACTTGCGATACAACTCCAGCAATGCGCCACCTTTACGGCACAGATGCGTCACGCATCTGTGCCATTTTTGCCCCATGCTGCGCCGCATTGTAAATGCAGCACACCATGGGTGGCGGAACAGTGGCGCAGGATGACTGGCACATCCCTGGTGATGCGCCAGTCATCATAAATCTATCCCTAAGCTTCTTATCTTGTTACAGATGAACCGCCATATGTATCATCAAACTATTTTGCATTTCCTAAATAGCGAATTTTAAGGGATAAATAGCGATTCTTTACCATTCCTAATTTGCGATGAGCAAATTGCTAATTGCAAATTACCCATTCATTTCCATGGGCCAGGAGGCCCATAGGAATGAAGGTGCAATTTGCGATTAGCAATTAGCTCATCACAAATTAGGAATTTTTCCAAAGGTGCAGGGGTGTCTCAAGAACACCCTGCTGCACCCCTGAAAAAGAAATTTGGGGGCATATGGCGCACATACATGCCCTAAGGGCATGTATGGGCGTCATATGGCACCTTTTGTTTTTTGGAAAAAAAGCTTTTTGAAAAGAATTCGCAAATTACCACCAACTAGAAGTTGGTGGTAGTTTGCAAATCCTTAATGGCATTTTTTGCATATTTTTTGTTTGATACATTGCATTTAAGGAATCGCAAAATTTGCAAATCCTTCAGTGCATTCGCAAAATAAGTAATAGCAAATTTTGCTATTCCTTATTTTGCATCAAACTTGTTTGATACATACCATTTGTCTAATTAGCATTCGCAAAGGCCGAAATTCGCAGAATTTTGACCTTTCCGAATGGTAATTAGCTTGATACATATGGCCCCAAGTGAGGCCTGTCTTGCAACATGGTGCATCTTTTGCATCACTGCTGCATCGGTTTCATGTGGCACGGTTTTTTTACACCATGACACATCTGCCTAAATGCATCAATTTGTAATTTTGTCGCCTCATAGCAAATCTTTTGCACCACCGCTGCATCACAAAAGTGACGCACAGTGGCGCAAAAGAGGCATACACCTATCATAAATCTGTCCCTAGCATTTTAAATGATTAATTCAGGATGACGATAAGGTGTGGCCTATCCAGAGGTTTGTTTAAGGTGAGGCCTACTCAGGATTGCAGATTAAAGTTACGCTTGATGAAGAATACAGAGGAGATAATACATGTAAAGGCCTACCAATGAAGTAAGTAATGTCCACTTTATTGCGCCAGTCATCATAAATGTATCCCTAAGCTTCTTATCTTGTTACAGATGAACCGCCATATGTATCATCAAACTATTTTGCATTTCCTAAATAGCGAATTTTAAGGAATAAATAGCGATTCTTTACCATTCCTAATTTGCAATGAGCAAATTGCTAATTGCAAATTACCCATTCATTTGCATGGGCCAGGAGGCCCATAGGAATGAAGGTGCAATTTGCGATTAGCAATTAGCTCATCGCAAATTAGGAATTTTTCCAAGGGTGCAGGGGTGTCTCAAGAACACCCTCCTGCACCCCTGAAAAAGAAATTTGGGGGCATATGGCGCACATACATGCCCTAAGGGCATGTATGGGCGTCATATGTCACCTTTTGTTTTTTGGAAAAAAAGCTTTTTGAAAAGAATTCGCAAATTAACACCAACTAGAAGTTGGTGGTAATTTGCAAATCCTTAATGGCATTTTTTGCATATTTTTTGTTTGATACATTGCATTTAAAGAATCGCAAAATTTGCAAATCCTTCAGTGCAATCGCAAAATAAGGAATAGCAAATTTTGCTATTCCTTATTTTGCATCAAACTTGTTTGATACATACCATTTGTCTAATTAGCATTCGCAAAGGCTGAAATTCGCAGAATTTAGGCCTTTGCGAATGCTAATTAGCTTGATACATATAGCCCCAAGTGAGGCCTGTCTTGCAACATGGTGCATCTTTTGCATCACTGCTGCATCGGTTTCATGTGGCACGTTTTTTTTACACCATGACACATCTGCCTAAATGCATCAATTTGTAATTTTGTCGCCTCATAGGAAATCTTTTGCACCGCCGCTGCATCAGAAAAGTGACGCACAGTGTCGCAAAAGAGGCATACACCTATCATAAATCTGTCCCTAGCATTTTAAATGATTAATTCAGGATGACGATAAGGTGTGGCCTATCCAGAGGTTTGTTTAAGGTGAGGCCTACTCAGAATTTCAGATCAAAGTTTCACTTGATGAACAATACAGAGGAGATAATACATGTAGAGGCCTACCAATGAAGTAAGTAATGTCCACTTCATTGTGCCAGTCATCATAAATCTATCCCTAGGCTTCTTATCTTGTTAGAGATGAACCGCCATATGTATCATCAAACTATTTTGCATTTCCAAAATAGCGAATTTTAAGGAATAAATAGCGATTCTTTACCATTCCTAATTTGCAATGAGCAAATTGCTAATTGCAAATTACCCATTCATTTCCATGGGCCAGGAGGCCCATAGGAATGAAGGTGCAATTTGCGATTAGCAATTAGCTCATCGCAAATTAGGAATTTTTCCAAAGGTGCAGGGGTGTCTCAAGAACACCCTGCTGCACCCCTGAAAAAGAAATTTGGGGGCATATGGCGCACATACATTTTAACAACATTCCTTTACGTCAAAAACGATTTTCAAGTCATAATTTGAAAACACTGCACCCGGGGGGAAATGACTTAAAATGTCCTTAAGACACATGAAAGTGTTTTTTAAAGCCTTTGCAAGTTTTTGGGTCACTTTTAACATGGCTATGTAACTCAAACAGTCAAAATCTAAATTTACCATGCACAGGTGGGACCATATTTACAAGGAATGTGCCCCACGGGGAAAAGTCTTTTAATGTAATATGGGAAAAATGACATCAGAGACACTGAAATGCCTTATAAAGAAGCATACACCATTATATCCTTGTCATAAATTTACAAACCATTCCTTTTCCCCAAAAACGATTTTCAAATCATAATTTGAAAACACTGCACATAGGGAAATGACTTAAAATGTCCTTAAAACACATGAAAGCGTTTTTTGATTGCCTTTCCAGCATGGTTGGGTCACTTTTAACATAGCTATGTAACACAAACATTCAAAATCTAAATTTGCCATGCACAGGTGGGAGCATATTTACAAGGAATGTGCCCCACGGAGAAAGGTCTTTTAATGTAATATGGGAAAAATGACATCAGAGACACTGAAATGCCTTATAAAGAAGCATACACCATTATATCCTTGTCATAAATTTACAAACCATTCCTTTTCTCCAAAAACGATTTTCAAATCATAATTTGAAAACACTGCACATAGGGAAATGACTTCAAATGTCCTTAAGACACATAAACGCGTTTTTTGATTGCCTTTGCAGCATGGTTGGGTCACTTTTAACATAGCTATGTAACACAAACATTCAAAATCTAAATTTGCCATGCACAGGTGGGAGCATATTTACAAGCAATTTGCTCCACAGAGAAAGGTCTTACATTAAAATGGGAAAAATAACATCAGAGACACTCAATTGCCTTATAATGAA
This sequence comes from Lissotriton helveticus, assembly GCF_964261635.1. Lineage (NCBI taxonomy): Eukaryota > Metazoa > Chordata > Amphibia > Caudata > Salamandridae > Lissotriton > Lissotriton helveticus. The sequence goes on from NC_136067.1 coordinate 541,543,487, forward strand.
ACATACACCATTATGTCCTTGTCATAAATATTATAACCATTCATTTTCCTCAAAAACGATTTTCAAATCATAATTTGAAAAGACTCCACAGCTCCTATGCACAATAACACCCTGTCAGTACTAATACTTCACATTTTCTCCAATTACATTTTCTCAAAGAAACAAAATCTATTTGTAAAACACTTGAGACAAAGCAACATTTGAAGAACACAACTTTCTTCATAATTTTCTCCTTAAAGCACACTATTCTCTATCTAAATTAAAGAAATCTTTTCTCACCTTAGCAAATACTTTGAGTTTCAAAACAGTCTCAGAAACACACCAATTTGTCTTCAGCAGAGCAAAAGGTATGCACTCCAGAGTCTGCAGCTATCAAAAGCACAGAAATGCTGTAATTCTTCACACATATCTCTCATGTCACCCAATCAAAACTCTTCCCTCACTTTTTTTCAAATGAAAACCCTTCCCCCCTCTGCCATTTCATGCCTTTTCTGCATGGCAACCACCTCTTGGAAGTCCTCTGGTGTTTGCAAGTTCAGACAACAATGTTGCAATTGAACTCTGAACTCTCAGTGCACGTCATATCCAGTGCATTCTTTCATTTAATGATTTTTTCTTGACCACTCAAAATACATCTTTCAAACAACTCATCCATGCACCCTAACTTTCTGTTTTCAGCAATCAAAATCCACCAATCACTGTTACTGCTTCATTAACACAGAAACTCCACAGTTTTTTTCATTTTAAACTCTTATTTTTTCAACTGCCATTTCATTGCCACACTTCATCTGACTGCAGGAGAACCTTCTCTCACCATGTTTTCTGTCTGGATTGTTGGACATAGTTACATCTATTGGGCTCAGAGGTATGCTGAGAACAGGAATTTACCTAACCTCAATTTACAAGATGTGGAAATTAAGTGGTTTGGCCACAGAGGATTAAAATGTCACCAATTGATACCATTGGTGAAAACCTTTATGCATTTGCCAAAACCTGACCTGTTAATTGTGCACTGTGGAGGTAATGATTTGGGCACTTTGACTGGGGTAGGTCTGGAAATGCTTTTAAAGGACACCTTTGAGCAATTGATGGCACTTTTTCCTCAGACTGCCTTGGTATATTCAAATATATGCCAAAGACAGAAATGGAGGTGGTCAAACCAATTTTGTCCACAAATTGAGAAGTCGAGGAAGCATGTAAACAAATCTGTTTCAGCTTACATGAGAGACCATGGAATGGGCTCCCTGTACAACAATAACTTGCGTTACTACATGCAAGATATCTACAGAGGAGATGGAGTTCACTTCTCAGATGAGGGCAACAGAATTTTCATTCTGAATTTAAGACTGTGCATTGGTACCTACTTATAAGTACCTAAATGTACCATAAACCCAAAAGCTCTTCTCAGAGCTACCCTACATCTGATCACTCACAATTATTATTTTACTCTAACATTTTTCACTAATTTTCAACAAAGTACGCTCCCTGGGGCGCTACCCGGTACGCGAACCGGGAGCTAACCTCGCTAAATTTTTTAATTTTTTTTTTTTTTCGCACATATGGGCCTCCTCAGCCACCCTCAGAAAACCTAGGGGGTCAAGATAAGTCTACCGTGCCCCCTTCTACCCATTCTGAACATTATTTGCCCTCCATCTTGTATCTTAATTCGACCGAAACACAAAATGGTGGACTCCCGTAACGCTTAAGGTTCGCGAACCGGGGCGCTCACCAGTTCGCGTACCGGGTCGCTCCCTGGGAAGCGCACGATCAAAAAAGGTGGGAAAGTAGTTTACAGAAAAGCGACTGGAGACAATTTCACCAAATATAGATTAGCTCATACTACATACCAGTGCCTACCATTTTCACAAATTTGATTGAAATTCCATTTAACCATTTAGCCTGTAGACCAAGGCAGTTTGAGGAAAAAGTGCCATCAATTGCTCAAAGGTGTCCTTTAAAAGCATTTCCAGACCTACCCCAGTCAAAGTGCCCAAGTCATTTCCTCCACAGTGCACAATTAACAGGTCAGGTTTAGGCAAATGCATAAAGGTTTTCACCAATGGTATCAATTGGTGACATTTTAATCCTCTGTGGCCAATCCAGTTGATTTCCACATTTTGTAAATTGAGGTTAGGTAAATTTCTGTTATCAGCATACCTCTGAGCCCAGTAGATGTAACTATGTCCAACAATCCAGACAGAAAACATGGTGAGAGAAGGTTCTGCTGCAGTCAGATGAAGTGTGGCAATGAAATGGCAGTTGAAAAAATAAGAGTTTAAAATGAAAAAAACTGTGGAGTTTCTGTGTTAATGAAGCAGTAGCAGTGATTGGTGGATTTTGATTGCTGAAAACAGAAAGTTAGGGTGCATGGATGAGTTCTTTGAAAGATGTAATTTGAATGGTCAAGAAAAAATCATTTTATGAAAGATTGCACTGGATACGCAGGTGTACTGAGAGTTCAGAGTTCAATTGAAACATTGTTGTGTGAACTTGCAAACATCAGAGGTGTTTCAGGAGGTGGTTGCTATGCAAAAAAGGCAGAAAGGGCAGAGGGGGGAAGGGTGTTGATTTGAAAAAAGTGAGGGAAGAGTTTTGATTGGGTGACATGAGAGATATGTGTGATGAATTACAGCTTTTCTGTGCTTTTTATGGCTGCAGACTCTGGAGTGCATACCTTTTGCTCTGCTAAAGACAATTTGGTGTGTTTTGAGACTGTTTTGAAACTCATAAAGTATTTGCTAAGGTGAGAAAAGATTCATTTAATTTAGATAGAGAATAGTATGGTTTAGGGAGAAAATTATGAAGAAAGTTGTGTATTTAAAATGTTGCTTTGTGTCAAGTGTTTTACAAATAGATTTTGTTTCTTTGTGATACATAGCCATGTTAAAAATGACGCAAAAATAGTGCAAGGGTCTTACAAAAATGCTTTCATGTGTCTTAGGGTATTTTAACTCACTTCCCCATGAATGTATGAATATAATTGTTTTAGAAGATGTGTTTAAAAACGTTTTTTGAAATCAATTAGGTTTCTTGATATGTACTGCTAGAGTTTCATAGGTTGCTTGGGGCATATTTTCAAGGCTTTTGACTTCCTTTGATGTAATTTTTCCCATTTTAATTTAAGACCTTTCCCTGTGGTGCAAGGTCCTTGTAAATATGCCCCCATCTGTGCTTGGCAAATTTAGATTTTAATTCTTTGACTAACATAGCCATGTTAAAAGTGACCCAAAAATGTTGCAAGGGCCTTAAAAAAAACGCTTTCATGTGTCTTAGGCCATTTTAAGTCATTTCCCCTTGAATGTAGGTATATAATTGATTTAGATGATGTGTTTAAAAAACGATTTATGAAAACAATTAGGTTTCTTGATATGTACTGCTAGAGCTTCATAGGTTGCTTGGGGCATATTTATAAGGCCTTTGTGTCTCTCTGATGTTATTTTTCTCATTTTAATTTAAGACCTTTCCCTGTGGTGCAAGGTCCTTGTAAATATGCCCCCATCTGTGCTTGGCAAATTTAGATTTTAATTCTTTGACTAACATAGCCATGTTAAAAGTGACCCAAAATGTTGCAAAGGCCTTAAAAAAAACGCTTTCATGTGTCTTGGGCATTTTAAGTCATTTCCCCTTGAATGTAGGTATATAATTGATTTAGATGATGTGTTTAAAAACGATTTATGAAAACAATTAGGTTTCTTGATATGTACTGCTAGAGCTTTATAGGTTGCTGGGGCATATTTATAAGGCCTTTGAGTCTCTCTGATGTTACTTTTCCCATTTTAATTTAAGACCTTTCCCTGTGGTGCAAGGTCCTTGTAAATACGCCCCCATCTGTGCTTGGCAAATTTAGTTCTTGATTATTTGACTTACATAGCCATGTTAAAAGTGATCTAAAAATGGAGCAAGGGCTTAAAAAACAACGCTTTCATGTGTCTTAGGGCATTTTAAGTCACTTCCCCTTGAATGTAGGTACTCTTTTGCGTCACTGTGCGTCACTTTTGTGACGCAGCGGCGGTGCAAAAGATTTGCTATGGGGCGACATATTTACAACTTGATGCATCTAGGCAGATGTGTTATGCTGTAAAGTCCCGTGCCACATGAAACCAATGCAGTAGTGATGCAAAAGATGCACCATGTTGCAAGACAGGCCTCATTTCATCTACAACAAGATAAGAAGCTGAATCTTCTGTAAATGTCAAAATTGTTGTATACACTGCTCAACTTATGTGTACTCTTTGATATGCTAGACTCCATCTGCACTATGAGATACCTAAGCAAAGGAAACACAGGTGATGTGATTGTGAAATGAGGAAAATAAACTCCATATTTTTCAATTACATCATCTGTGTTTCCTAGGTTTACGAATGACATTGTGCAGATGAGGTTTAGGTCTGTCCACGGACACAGAAGAGGTCTGGCCTTTGTTCAAGAGTGAAGTGGATATGACTTACTTCATTGGTAGGCCTTCACATATATTATCTCCTCTGTACTCTTCAACAAGCGTAAATTTCATCTGCAACCCTGAGTAGGCCTCACCTCAAACAAACCTCTGGATAGGCCCCACCTTATCGTTATCCTGAATCAATTATTTAAAATGTTAGGGACAGATTTATGATAGGTGTGTGCCTCTTTTGCGCCACTGTGCGTGACTTTTGTGACGCAGCGGCGGTGCAAAAGATTTGCTATGTGGCGACATATTTACAACTTGATGCATCTAGGCAGATGTGTCATGCTGTAAAGTCCCGTGCCACATGAAACCGATGCAGCAGTGATGCAAAAGATGCACCATGTTGCAAGAAAGGCCTCACTTCATCTCCAACAAGATAAGAAGCTGAATCTTCTGTAAATGTCAAAATTGTTGTATACACTGCTCAACTTATGTGTACTCTTTGATATGCTAGAGTCCATCTGCACTATGAGATACCTAAGCAAAGGAAACACAGGTGATGTGATTGTGAAATGAGGAAAAGAAACTCCACATTTTTCAATTACATCACCTGTGTTTCCTAAGTTTACGAATGACATTGTGCAGATGAGGTTTAGGTCTGTCCACGGACACAGAAAAGGTCTGGCCTTTGTTCAAGAGTGAAGTGGACATGACTTACTTCATTGGTAGGCCTTCACATGTATTATCTCCTCTGTACTCTTCAAAAAGCGTAAATTTCATCTGCAACCCTGAGTAGGCCTCACCTCAAACAAACCTCTGGATAGGCCACACTTTATCGTCATCCTGAATCAATCATTTAAAATGTTAGGGAAAGATTTATGATAGGTGTAAGCTTATTTTGCGTCACTGTGCGTGACTTTTGTGACGCAGCGGCGGTGCAAAAGATTTGCTATGTGGCGACATATTTAGAAGATGGGTTTAAAAACTTTTTTTGAAATCAATTACGTTTCTTGATATGTACTGCTAGAGTTTCATAGGTTGCTTGGGGCATATTTTCAAGGCTTTTGACTTCCTTTGATGTAATTTTTCCCATTTTAATTTAAGACCTTTCCCTGTGGTGCAAGGTCCTTGTAAATATGCCCCCATCTGTGCTTGGCAAATTTAGATTTTAATTCTTTGACTAACATAGCCATGTTAAAAGTGACCCAAAAATGTTGCAAAGGCCTTAAAAAAAACGCTTTCATGTGTCTTAGGCTATTTTAAGTCATTTCCCCTTGAATATAGGTATATAATTGATTTAGATGATGTGTTTAAAAACGATTTATGAAAACAATTAGGTTTCTTGATATGTACTGCTAGAGCTTCATAGGTTGCTTGGGGCATATTTATAAGGCCTTTGTGTCTCTCTGATGTTATTTTCTCATTTTAATTTAAGACCTTTCCCTGTGGTGCAAGGTCCTTGTAAATACGCCCCCATCTGTGCTTGGCAAATTTAGATCTTGATTATTTGACTTACATAGCCATGTTAAAAGTGATCTAAAAATGGAGCAAGGGCTTAAAAAAAACGCTTTCATGTGTCTTAGGGCATTTTAAGTCACTTCCCCTTGAATGTAGGTATATAATTTATTTAGATGATGTGTTTAAAAACGATTTTTGAAATCAATTAGGTTTCTTGACATGTAATGCTAGAGCTTCATAGGTTGCTTGGGGCATATTTATAAGGCCTTTGAGTCTCTCTGATGTTATTTTTCCCATTTTAATTTAAGACTTTTCCCTGTGGTGCAAGGTCCTTGTAAATACGCCCCCATCTGTGCTTGGCAAATTTAGTTCTTGATTATTTGACTTACATAGCCATGTTAAAAGTGATCTAAAAATGGAGCAAGGGCTTAAAAAAACCACTTTCATGTGTCCTAGGGCATTTTAAGTCACTTCCCCTTGAATGTAGGTACTCTTTTGCGTCACTGTGCGTCACTTTTGTGACGCAGCGGCGGTGCAACAGATTTGCTATGTGGCGACATATTTACAACTTGATGCATCTAGGCAGATGTGTCATGCTGTAAAGTCCTGTGCCACATGAAACCGATGCAGCAGTGATGCAAAACATGCACCATGTTGCAAGACAGGCCTCATTTCATCTCCAACAAGATAAGAAGCTGAATCTTCTGTAAATGTCAAAATTGTTGTATACACTGCTCAACTTATGTATACTCTTTGATATGCTAGAGTCCATCTGCACTATGAGATACCTAAGCAAAGGAAACATAGGTTATGTGATTGTGAAATGAGGAAAAGAAACTCCACATTTTTCAATTACATCACCTGTGTTTCCTAAGTTTACGAATGACATTGTGCAGATGAGGTTTAGATCTGTCCACGGACACAGAAGAGGTCTGGCCTTTGTTCAAGAGTGAAGTGGACATGACTTACTTCATTGGTAGGCTTTCACATGTATTATCTCCTCTGTACTCTTCAACAAGCGTAAATTTCATCTGCAACCCTGAGTAGGCCTCACCTTAAACAAACCTCTGGATAGGCCACACCTTATCGTCATCCTGAATCAATCATTTAAAATGTTAGGGACAGATTTATGATAGGTGTATGTCTCTTTTGCGTCACTGTCCGGCACTTTTGTGACGCAGCGGCGGTGCAAAAGATTTGCTATGTGGCGACATATTTACAACTTGATGCATCTAGGCAGATGTGTCATGCTGTAAAGTCCTGTGCCACATGAAACCGATGCTGCAGTGATGCAAAAGATGCACCATGTGGCAAGACAGGCCTCATTTCATCTCCAATAAGATAAGAAGCTGAATCTTCTGTAAATGTCAAAATTGTTGTATACACTGCTCAACTTATGTGTACTCTTTGATATGCTAGAGTCCATCTGCACTATGAGATACCTAAGCAAAGGAAACACAGGTGATGTGAATGTGAAATGAGGAAAAGAAACTCCACATTTTTCAATTACATCACCTGTGTTTCCTAAGTTTACGAATGACATTGTGCAGATGAGGTTTAGGTCTGTCCACGGATACAGAAAAGGTCTGGCCTTTGTTCAAGAGTGAAGTGGACATGACTTACTTCATTGGTAGGCCTTCACATGTATTATCTCCTCTGTACTCTTCAACAAGCGTAAATGTCATCTGCAACCCTGAGTAGACCTCACCTCAAACAAACCTCTGGATAGGCCACACTTTATCGTCATCTTGAATCAATCATTTAAAATGTTAGGGACAGATTTATGATAGGTGTATGCCTGTTTTGCGTCACTGTGCGTCACTTTTGTGACGTAGCGGCGGTGCAAAAGATTTGCTATGTGGCGACATATTTACAACTTGATGCATCTAGGCAGAAGTGTTATGCTGTAAAGTCCTGTGCCACATGAAACCTGCGTCAGGTTTCATATAGGTGTTTTGTTGCAGGGTGGGCATTCATTTGCATGAAAGCCCTGTAAAACTAACACAGTGAAATTTAGAAGATTTCACTGAGTCAGCTTTATACCATTGCTGAATCAAATCCTTACGCCTGTTTGAAACAGGCATAAGGAGTGAAGCACCATGCAATGTGTGGCTTTCTCCTGTGCATTGCAGTAGACATGTCGTGTTTACGACGTGATTCGTGCAATGTGCTGCTTTTGCGGCACAGATGCATGACGCATCTGTGCTGATTTTACTCAATGGTGCTCCACATTGTAAATGCGGCACACCATGGGTGGCAGAGCAGCGGTGCACATTAACTGGTGCATCCCTGGGGATGTGCCAGTTAACATAAATTTGCCCCTTTACATTTAAGTATGTGCAGGGGACACAGAGTCGGTGAGGCTTATCCAAGGTTAAGAAGAGATGAGTCCTGTTTACTAAAAACTTGGACATAGGCCTCACCTCTTCAGCATCGCTGGACATGGCTAAATAATAGCTGCAAAATGTTACTCTTGTTAAACAATTTTACTATTATAGTCTCTGAGATTTGTGCCTTACTCTGCAACATCTCATTGTTGTTCTCTTTTTTTAAAGATAACGACAACATCAAGCATGAGTGATAATGAGCAATCAGTTGATCTTGATCTTATCGTTGAACTTGTGATTGAAACGTCAGTGGAAGTGGATCCCTTAGATGATTTAAATCCTGAGGATGATGAAGACTATGATGAGGATGCTGATTTGTCAGAATTGTATGACATAGGGTGGGAAGCTGACCTGCTTGAGCCTATGGAACTATAAACATTTATTTTTAAAATTTAGAAGAAATGAAAAGTAAAAATGTAAACCGTTTCATTTAAAATTAAACACACCTTCAAAAACAGGTTATGTGTAGTGTCTTCAATAAAATATTAAAATATGCTCATAAAATTAGATCAGATTCACATATAAAACAGCACAGGTAAAATGTAGAAGCATTCAATTTCTTTGCTACTATTTGTGAATACTAAATTTGCCAATGCACTAAAAATTATTCTAAGTAAAAATGACAAGTAGTGTGTTAAGTTTTTGATGACTGTTATTGATTTACTGTTTGGTAATAGTGGTTAATACAATTTTTTATTATATTTTACCACAGATTGAACTGCAGATCATTTCAAAATTTGAGAATGCCGTCTAAGGATAGAATCAGAAAGGCTACAAAACGTCAAAGACAGCAGGTTCAACAATTACTGCAGCAGTCCTCTACAATAAAAAATCGTCAAGTCACCAAGAAAGCACCGGGTAAGAGAACGAAAGCATTCATAAGAAATATTTGTAAAAAAAAAAGTAGTACTACAAAAAATGTTTTAGTCCAGAAAAAGAGAAGCAATTTAAATGGAAAGGAAAGGCCAATCAAAAATGTTACTGCTAGAGCAAGAGATAACTCTGTGCATGATAGTAGAAGGAAACAACAGTTTAGGGACATTCGTAAACGAATGTTCCGCAACAGGATAATTGGCAATTTGTTAAAAAATATTAAGAAAGGTCAACAGAAAGTGGTTTTTTATAAGAGAAAAAAAAAAGTTGAGAAAATTATTGATCAGGCATTCGAAATTAAGCGAAAGTTATTTATTTTGATAATCAATAGAATTAGGAAGCTAAACAAGGCAATTTATGATTTCAAAAGAAATAGTAGATGGAAGAGAACAGTTAATCGTAGTAATTTTTGTGAAGTTTTTTCCGGAGAATGGATGCATAGTTCAAGTTGTGAGGCATTTTTTAATGAGGAGAGTTATTTCCTGGATAATGATTTGGTGCATGCAGTTGACACCAGTGGTCGAGCTTATGAGGTGAAAGATGGTTGTCCAGTTGAAAAAGAAAAACTTGTGACAACAGAGGCAGAAGAGATGTTAGGTAATGAGGTTTTAGGAAGACGTCCTAAGGGACCTGTGTACACCTGGAAGTGTAGTAGTATTTGCAGTGTGCGACAGGATTCCATCAATTTGCTTTGTGATTTTGTACGGACATTTAATAAGAAAAGTTTGAAGCAGAAAATGAAGTTGTTGCAAGAATTAGATCCTTGCAGAGTGAGAGAAGTGACAGGTTTGCATGGTCATTCACTGGCTTGTCTTTCCAGGAGAGTATGCCAGAGTGTTTTTCATCATTTCAGGATGCTAGCAGTGCATCATAATAAAGTGAGGAAATTAGTTAGAATGTTGTATTATGCTAAGAGTCCAGCAGTTATGCTTAAACAATTATGCGCTGCTCTTTTGCATGGTTCTGAAATAGATGTGAAGAATATGTGTGAAGAAATTGAGTTTTGTTACTTTTGAAGTAAAGAGGAGAATGTTGAAATTGACCCAGAAGAAGAGGGTAATGTGGAAGATAGTGTACAGGTTTCCAGTACAGATAATTTTCAGAAGGAAATTGCCACGTTTCAGGTGAAATCAAGTGAGAGGCCTAATTTCACTTGTGTGTGTTGTCCACGCACTTATTATAAGAATCAGACTAAGTTAGTGGATTTATATGCAAAAAGTGAAAGGGAAAATAATAGTGAATGGAAGGATTTTGCAACATACTTGATGGTAGAAAATTGTTTTGATTTGGGATTGGATCAACGTGTGTGTACTTATTGTTGTAATAAATTAAATCAAAACCAGATGCCTGCTAGAGCGGTTCATAATAATCTGAAATTGGTTGAGATTCCTTCTGAATTGAAGGATTTAAATACTTATGAATCTATTTTGATTCAAAGTATCCATCCCTTTCAGGCTATTGTAAGAATGGAGCCAAAGACAGGGAAATTGCCTCCATCAGATTTACAGAGAGGATTAAAGGGAAGAGTTGTTTATTTGCCTCTAGATTTGAAGAAAAACATTAACACAATTGGAGTAGAAAAAGTGGAAGAGGAACCTCTGGTTATCTTAGTTAATGGGGTTCCGACAAAGAATAAGAAAATATGGCAAGATTTAGTGGATGTTAGGAAAGTCAAAAAGGCAACATTGTATTTGAAAAAAAAAATAAGTACTATAAGAATGTATATGTTGCAGAAGAGCAAGTAAGTGAGGAAGAGGATAGCGATTTGTGTGCTGGTGAAATTGAGAAAGTAGAACCCTCTAAAAGTGAAGAAATATATGAACATTATAGTGTTCATCCTTTGCATTCCAAGGAAGTCATGGGGAATGCTATTGAGTTGTTTCAAATGAAACAAGCCAAAGGGAGTCCCATTAGTGTTTGGGAGGAAAGTTTGGAAGCTCGGTGTTTCCCACAGCTATTTCCAACAGGTCAAGGAGGAAGATATGATGAGCGACCTCATCAAATTCCTGCTTCTGAATACCGGACTTTACGATTGTATGCAGAAGATGCTAGGTTTCGACAATGCATTCCCTATTTGTTTCATCTCCTGTTTGAAAGCGATCTGTCTGGACTGTCATATGCAGTGAACCACATCTTGAAAAGTGGTATACAGATGCAAAACATCTCGGCAAGTGACTTTATGGATAAAGTCAATGTCCAAGACAGTATTTTGGATTGTCACCTGATTAATCTCATGGCGTGTCAGCGTGGTACTAATGAGTACTGGTACCGTCGTCATGGTGATTTAAAATGTATGCTGAGGAACTTAGGAACTCCCACATGGTTCCTCACTCTGAGCTGTGCCGAGTATGGCTGGGAAGACTTACTTGAATTTCTACGAGAGGCAAATGGAAACATTGAAAACATCGAATTCAAGACACCCGGAGAACTGTGCTCTTTGGATCCAGTGAATGTATGCAGGTACTTCAATCATAGATTTGAAGCTATGATGTCTTTCATCATGAATAAGAAGAATCCACCTCTTGGAGAGGTGTTGGATTTCTTCTGGAAAAAGGAGTACCAAGCAAGAGGTGCTCCTCATATACATATGTTGCTGTGGATCAAGGATGCACCTAAGTTTGGAACAGATCCAGAAGACTTAGTGATGAGTTTCATACAACAGTATTCTACGTGTGCTGTTCCAAACGCAAAGGAGAAGAAAAGCCTAAGAGAACAAGTTCTATGTTTCCAAAGCCATCGTTGTGGAAAGTACTGTCGTCGTAAATTCAGAAACAAGGACAAGTTCTACACCAAATGTCGTTTTGGCTTTCCACGACCGGTGATTTCTAAAGGAAGAGTAAACAGTTTGATGTCTTCGCTGCGACATAATGTGATGAAGAAATCACCTAAAAACACATACAATTTGAAAAGGAACGAAGAGTCGAAGTATATCAACAACTACAACCCAGTGATTTTGTCCATGTGGAATGCTAACATGGATATACAGTTTGTGGCTGATAACTGTATGGCTGTGGCTCGGTATGTGACATCTTACATCACCAAAAAAGAAAAGACAGAATTGAAGGATATGTGGGAGGACATTTCCCATGAAAAGAGCCTCAGTAAGAAGTTGTACAGTTTCAGTCTGAAGATGTTGTCGCATCGAGAAATCGGAGCTTACGAATGTTCTGACCGGTTGTCTTCAGCAAGTCTCTATGCCAAATCTAGGAGTATCGTTTGGGCGAGTCTTGGTCTTGCTGCAACGCGTAATCGAGTTCTGAAACCTGTGCGGGAAATTGAGTATTTGGCGGAAAAGGAGCCAAACAGTACCGATATTTTGAAGACCAACATGTTGGATACATATTATCCAAATCGAAGCAGTCACCTCGAGAATGTTTGTCTGTATGAGGTTCTACAAAATTACATATTCAAGAGGAACATCAAAGAAGATATTGATAAAGGAGTGTATGCTGTAATTGGAAGTGAGGGATGTCTGGTCAAGCAAAGAAAATGCCACTTGGTAAACCATCGAAAATTGAGTGGCGAATCTCCTGAAAAAAAGGAGTTTTTCTATTTAGCACTTTTGCAACTTTTTAAGCCTTGGCGTGCAGAAGAGGAACTGCTTGGAGATTTCCTCTGTTACGAAGACTCTTTCACTGCCGCCAAGGAGACCATAGAATGTCCTGCTTTTCCCAAATATCTTGAAATGTTGAATGCGGAAATCAAGCAGGAAGCAACGATTGCAGCCGAGATTGCCAGAGACAGTTCTCAGGACAGTCAGAGTTCTGTTTCATTGAGTCAGGATCCACTAGGAGGACCTGTTATCGAAAATGAAGCTGCCACTGCCATGAATGAAGTGGAAAGAGCCATGGCACATGCTCAGGAGGATGTGGTTAACTTAGAAGACTTGGAAAGACAACTCAACGTTGAGCAGAGGAAAATATATGACGAAGTTACCAAGCAAATTGATCATGGATTAAGTCATGAGAAGAAAGAGTGCTCATGTACGTTGTTGAAGCCTGTCCGACTGTACATGAGTGGAGAAGCGGGAACTGGAAAAAGTTTCCTCATTAAAGCAATTTCATGTTATTTGCAGGAAAGGACTGAGTCATCGCTGTCTTGTGTTGTCACCGCTCCAACTGGACTGGCAGCACATAACATTAAAGGTATTACTTTGCATCGTCTATTGATGCTGCCAGTGGAGCATGATAACAAATTACAATACCACAAGTTATCTGGAGATGCTTGTTGTGAAGTTTCAAGAGTCTTGAGGAAAATGAAACTTCTTATCATTGATGAAGTAAGCATGGTTTCCAATGTCATGCTTGCCTTTGTGCATTTGAGAATGCAAGAAGTTCTTAAAACAGAGTATGATGTGTTATTTGGTGGCAAACACATCATTGTTTTCGGAGATCTTCTGCAGCTGACACCAGTGAAAGGACAACCTGTGTTCAAAATGCTCACGCATGAAGATACCAGGAAGTGCCTAGGGAGCATTGGTAACGTCAATATATGGTTAAACTTCAATTATGCTGAACTGCATGAAAATATGCATCAGGCAAAGGATGAAGATTACAAGAATATTCTACAAGATGTTAGAATTGGAAAAGTGACCGAGCATGGGAAAGAAGCTTTACATGCACGATTACTGTCAAATTTATATCCAGAACAAGACGTTGTGCCTGAGAATATTTTTCAGAAAATTACTGAGAAGAAATCTGGAATATGTTTGATGCCAACTCTTGCAGAATGTGCCATCTTCAACAACAAAATGTTGCATTTAGAAAACCAAGAGATTCTGAAACTGGAAGCTATTGACAGAGTAGAGCATATGGGATCAACAATTATGTTGTCTGAGAATTTGAAAACAAAATTGGATTCATTAGAGAAGACTATATCTAAAACTGCAGGTTTTGAAAAGACTCTGAATGTGTGCTTAAACTGTCGTATAATTTTAAGAAGGAATTTACATGTTGAAAGAGGTCTGGTAAATGGATCAATGGGTAATGTTGTTGATTTTGTGAAATACAGAAATAGAGATGGAATTGAATTTTTAAAAATTAAATTTTATGGCATTGAGGAAGTACAGCTAATTGGTCGTTGCTCTGCTAGATTTTTGCTTGTAAAAGACTTATATATTTGCCGTAAGCAGTTTCCTGTTTGCTTGGCATATGCGGTGACAATCCATAAATCGCAAGGTTTAAGTGTAGACAGTGCATTGGTGAATATTGGCAGTTCTGTGTTCAAGGAGGGTATGGCATATATGGCATTGTCACGAGTTAGAACTTTATCAGGATTGTACTTGATTGAGTGTGATGTCACAAACATTTGTGCGGATCTAGATTGTGTTAAGGAATACAATAGGTTAAGAAGAGAGTATGCGCCACATTTGCCTCAATATCCTTTGTTTGAGAAACGTGTGGTAGGCCGGAAACGAAGAAATGTGACCAATAGTAGGGAGGTTGTAGCAAAAAGACGAAAATTCGATGAACCTGAAATTATAAGCAGAAAGAAAAAGGATTCTGTTGAAGATGTTGTTGGTTTTCAATTTGAAAACAGTTCTGGTGTCAACTGCTATGCTAATGTAGTGGTTAATGTTGTCTTTTCTCTAGAAAATGTAAAAGAAGAGATTGTGGTCAATTCGGATCAAAGATTTTGCAGTTTGTTGAATTCTGTGTTAGAGAAATGTAGAACTGATAGAACAAAAATAGAAAGTGTGTCTGAAATTTGAAATCTGTTAGACAGATGTTCAGGGCAAACACAATTCTCTCAAAATATTCAGAAAGATTGTCAGGAGTTTTTAATGTATATGCTTGATGTATTGCATGCTGAAGGTGTAGATATAGATCACCTGTTTGGGCTTTCTTATCAATGGCATTTACAACAAGGGGTGGTGATGGACAGAGTCTCTGAATTAAGCAGAGTACTCTCACCCAGTCAAGAGATCAGGGCTAGATACAACACCGTTTTTTAGCTCATTGCACCATCCCAGTTTCAGAACCTGGCTGTATGCAAATTAGTCTGTCCCTGGCCCAGTGCATCATGGGAACAGGGCAGACCAGACTACAAAAGGCAATTCTTACACTGGGAAGGAAACAAGCTTCCGGGGACCGGTTTCTGGCATTTCAGCCGTCTTCGGCCCGGCTTGCTTGAATCCTGATGGTGCAATGAGCAAGGGACTCACATCTGAGTATACCCTTCCACGCTTAGGGTGGACAAAATTATTTACAACAAGGGGTGGTGATGGACAGAGTCTCTGAATTAAGCAGAGTACTCTCACCCAGTCAAGAGATCAGGGCTAGATCCAACACCGTTTTTTAGCTCATTGCACCATCCCAGTTTCAGAACCTGGCTGTATGCAAATTAGTCTGTCCCTGGCCCAGTGCATCATGGGAACAGGGCATACCAGACTACAAAAGCCAATTCTTACACTGGGAAGGAAACAAGCTTCCGGGGACCGGTTTCTGGCATTTCAGCCGTCTTCGGCCCGGCTTGCTTGAATCCTGATGGTGCAATGAGCAAGGGACTCACATCTGAGTATACCCTTCCACGCTTAGGGTGGACAAAATTATTTACAACAAGGGGTGGTGATGGACAGAGTGAATGAATGAATGAAATGAATGAATGAATGAATGAATGAATGAAATTATTTGTTGAGCGCACGATGGCCAAACGGCTTCCTGGCGCTGGGAGGACTCGGGAGCAGAATAAACAGGGCCAGGGAGGATTAGCAGGGGTAGGCTAAGGAAAACAAGAATGTTTTAAGCGCTTTACGAAAATGTGAGAAGATAGGGATAGAACGCATAGAAAGAGGAAGAGAATTCCAGAACCGGGGTGCAAGAACAGAAAATCTAGACCCACCGGTGCGAGTTTTGCGGAAACGGGGAACAATGAGGAGGGCAGAAGAAGATGAGCGGAGAGTACGGACAGGGGTGTGGGAAGAGATAAGAGAGTTGATGAACGCCGGTGCAGAGCGATCAAGGGCCCGGTAAACAAGGCAACCTAATTTGAACAAGGATCTCTGCGGAATGGGTAACCAGTGAAGGGATTTGAGGACAGGAGTGATGTGGTGAGATTTGGGCAGGTGAAAAATGAGACGGGCAGCCTGATTCTGGATTGCTTGAAGACGGCGGGTTTCGTAGGCAGGAATACCCACGAAAAAGCTGTTGCCATAATCGAGGCGAGAAGTGATGAGGGCAGAAATGATAATTTTAAGAGATTCAAGGGAAAAAAAACGGGAAATTTTTCGGATCAGCCGAAGGGAGAAAAAGCAGGAAGATACTACAGCACTGACCTGGCCGTGCATGGACAGGTCCTGGCTGACCTTGATGCCCAATGTTTTAACAGAAGCAACCGGGGTGGGAGGGGGGCCGAGGGTGGGGGGCCAGAAAGCAGAGGACCAAGGGCTGGATGAGCCGCCAGTCAGGACAAGCTCAGTCTTATCTGGATTGAGCTTGAGATGATTGACGCCCATCCAACCAGAAATAAAGACCATAGTGGAACGAAAGAAGGATAGGGAGTGAGAAGGAGAGGAAAGGTCAAAGACAAGCTGGAGGTCATCTGCGTAATTAAACACCGAGACCCCCAGCTGAAGGAGAGAAGAAATAAGTGGGTGAATGTAAAGATTGAAGAGAAGTGGAGAGAGGGAAGACCCTTGGGGAACCCCACAGGGCACCGGAAGGGGGGGAGCAGAAAAACCGGGGAGGTGAACAGCTTGTGAACGTCCTGTTAGAAAGGACGTAATCCAGGAGAGGGCAGGGCCTCTAATGCCTGCTGCGCTGACACGGTCCAAGAGAATGTTATGGTCGACCGTGTCAAACGCAGCGGACAGGTCGAGTAGAACCAAAGCTTGGGGAGAATTAATGTCAGCCTTGGCTTTCAGCTCGTCAAGAACGGCGAGCACCACAGATTCGGTCGAGTGACCCGAGCGAAAACCTGCTTGGTGAGAAGCAAGAAGGTGGTTCTGCTCAACGTAGGTAGAAAGACAAGAGGTGACATAAGATTCCAGAATTTTAGCAAGGTAGGGAAGAAGAGAAATGGGCCTGAAGTTAGAAGGGAGGGAGGAATCGAGACCGGGTTTTTTGAGAATAGGGGAGACAATAGCAGATTTAAATGAAGAAGGGACCGATCAAGTGGAGAGAGAGGCGTTAAGAAGGGAAAGAGGGGTAGCAGGGCAAGAAGAAAAGAGAGTTTTAAGAATGCGAGCAGGGGCACAGTCGGTGGGAGAGCCGGATTTGATTTTAGTGAGCAGGATTAAGAAGGAGTCCAGGGAAAGGGGTGGGAAGGAGGAGAAGGAGGAATTGGACGCAGAGGGGACAGAATGAAGCGGAGTGAAAGGAGTGATAGAAATGTTAGATTTAATTTTAACGATCTTCTCAATGAAGAAGTCGTTTAAGGAAGAACAAAGAGCCTGAGAGGGAGTAAAATTAGGGCAGGCACGATCAGAAGTAGCCAAATTTTTGACTAAGGAGAAGATCTCTTTAGATTTGTTAGACGAAAGGATTACTTGTTCCGAGAAATACTTGGACTTAGTCTCGAGAATGGCTTTCTTGTACTCCTTAAGAAGAGATTTATATTTCTCCTTGAGGTCGGGGCAGTAGCTACGGCGCCAAAGGCGCTCAGAGCGTCTAAGTTCCAATTTAAGGGCCTTGAGCTCAGAGTTAAACCAACGGTGAGCCTCGTGGGGACGGATCGACTTAACTAGCTTAAGGGGGGCTGCAAGATCGCAGGCAGACGATAACCAGTTGTCAACTGCGGCGGCCTGTGAGTCAAGGGAAGTGCCAGTGAGGTCAGGGGGAGAAGAGGCGAGGGAATGAGAAAGGGAAGACAGGTCAGCACGATTCCAGCTACGTGCAAAAACATTCTTGGGACGAGGGTGTTTGTGAGGGGGACCAATGTTGATAGTAAAGGAGATGAGAGAGTGGTCGGACCAGGTGCAAGGGAGAATGCTGGGGGAAGAAACTATGTCCGGGGATGACCAAACTTGGTCCAGAATGTGTCCAAGATTGTGAGTAGGGGACAGTACATGGGACTTAAAATTCAGACATAAGAGAGTAGCCGTGAAGTCCTTGGACGCTAGGTCCTCCCTGGGGTCACCTGGCCAGTAATTAAAGTCGCCTAGGAGGAGGATGGAAGAATTGTTGACTACAAGGGTAGCGAGAAGTTCCTGCAGGGAGGCCACAAACAGAGGCATACTCAGGGGGGGCGATAGACAAGGACGACAGTAAGAGGCGCAGAAAGATTGGTGGAGCGGGCGACCAGAAAGTCCACCCCAGCTATAGAAGGTTGTGAAAGAGGCTGAAATTTAAGGGTGGATCGAGCGATCATAGCGACACCCCCCCCGGTCTTGCCGTCGGGGCTATCGGCCCGGAGGGCGTAATAAGAGTCGGGGAGGATGGCTAGAATGTCAGGGAGAGAGGCCTCAGAGAACCATGTTTCCGTTAGGAACAGAATATCCGGGGAGTCGGTGGTAAGAAGGTTGAACAGTTCCAGGTGATGCTTGCCTGCCGAGCGAGTGTTAAGAAGGTAGGCAGAGGCAGTGTGAGAAAATAGTGAGGTAGTAATGGGGGGAGGTCTAATGTCCTGGGTAGGCAAGGCTGAGGCACGGGCTGAGTGGGGGACATAGATGCCTAATGCAACGAGATGCTGCATGAGAGAATGGGGAAGAGGTGCATTAGCAGTACAGGAGAGAAGTTGTCCAGAAGTATATGTCACAGAAGAGACAGAGGGTATGGCCCCTGGGCCCGTCCAGCCGCGGACGGGCGCAGACGGGCTTAACTCTGGCGCAACTCCGGCGCGTTTACGGCGCGCCCGCTGCGCTCGTCCGCTGCGCTGACGCGTGGAGGACGTATAAATAGGCATGTGACGAGGGAGGTGGGAGGAGTCAGGAGGGCGGGGTAGGAGGGGTGTTAATTAAAAAAGAGTAGCCGTCCGCCGCTCGTATTCAGCGGGACGGGGAAGCTGTGGGGCTGCTAGTAGTCAGCAGCGAAGGTAAGGTAATTTAAAAGTGGTTTCTGCGCTCAGCGCACGAGCCCTCTGCCACAGGGCTTCAAGTCTGCGCTAGAAAGTAGGCGGAGCCTAAATAGGCATGTGACGAGGGAGGTGGGAGGAGTCAGGAGGGCAGGGTAGGAGGGGTGTTAATTAAAAAGGAGTAGCCGTCCGCCGCTCGTATTCAGCGGGACGGAGAAGCTGTGGGGCTGCTTGTAGTCAGCAGCGAAGGTAAGGTAATTTAAAAGTGGTTTCTGCGCTCAGCGCACGAGCCCTCTGCCCTCTGCCACAGGGCTTCAAGTCTGCGCTAGAAAGTAGGCGGAGCCTAAATAGGCATGTGACGAGGGAGGTGGGAGGAGTCAGGAGGGCGGGGTAGGAGGGGTGTTAATTAAAAAAGAGTAGCCGTCCGCCGCTCGTATTCAGCAGGACGGGGAAGCTGTGGGGCTGCTAGTAGTCAGCAGCGAAGGTAAGGTAATTTAAAAGTGGTTTCTGCGCTCAGCGCACGAGCCCTCTGCCACAGGGCTTCAAGTCTGCGCTAGAAAGTAGGCGGAGCCTAAATAGGCATGTGACGAGGGAGGTGGGAGGAGTCAGGAGGGCAGGGTAGGAGGGGTGTTAATTAAAAAGGAGTAGCCGTCCGCCGCTCGTATTCAGCGGGACGGAGAAGCTGTGGGGCTGCTTGTAGTCAGCAGCGAAGGTAAGGTAATTTAAAAGTGGTTTCTGCGCTCAGCGCACGAGCCCTCTGCCCTCTGCCACAGGGCTTCAAGTCTGCGCTAGAAAGTAGGCGGAGCCTAAATAGGCATGTGACGAGGGAGGTGGGAGGAGTCAGGAGGGCGGGGTAGGAGGGGTGTTAATTAAAAAAGAGTAGCCGTCCGCCGCTCGTATTCAGCGAGACGGGGAAGCTGTGGGGCTGCTAGTAGTCAGCAGCGAAGGTAAGGTAATTTAAAAGTGGTTTCTGCGCTCAGCGCACGAGCCCTCTGCCACAGGGCTTCAAGTCTGCGCTAGAAAGTAGGCGGAGCCTAAATAGGCATGTGACGAGGGAGGTGGGAGGAGTCAGGGGGGCAGGGTAGGAGGGGTGTTAATTAAAAAGGAGTAGCCGTCCGCCGCTCGTATTCAGCGGGACGGAGAAGCTGTGGGGCTGCTTGTAGTCAGCAGCGAAGGTAAGGTAATTTAAAAGTGGTTTCTGCGCTCAGCGCACGAGCCCTCTGCCCTCTGCCACAGGGCTTCAAGTCTGCGCTAGAAAGTAGGCGGAGCCTAAATAGGCATGTGACGAGGGAGGTGGGAGGAGTCAGGAGGGCGGGGTAGGAGGGGTGTTAATTAAAAAAGAGTAGCCGTCCGCCGCTCGTATTCAGCGGGACGGGGAATTAAGCAGAGTACTCTCACCCAGTCAAGAGATCAGGGCTAGATCCAACACCGTTTTTTAGCTCATTGCACCATCCCAGTTTCAGAACCTGGCTGTATGCAAATTAGTCTGTCCCTGGCCCAGTGCATCATGGGAACAGGGCAGACCAGACTACAAAAGCCAATTCTTACACTGGGAAGGAAACAAGCTTCCGGGGACCGGTTTCTGGCATTTCAGCCGTCTTCGGCCCGGCTTGCTTGAATCCTGATGGTGCAATGAGCAAGGGACTCACATCTGAGTATACCCTTCCACGCTTAGGGTGGACAAAATAATTTACAACAAGGGGTGGTGATGGACAGAGTCTCTGAATTAAGCAGAGTACTCTCACCCAGTCAAGAGATCAGGGCTAGATCCAACACCGTTTTTTAGCTCATTGCACCATCCCAGTTTCAGAACCTGGCTGTATGCAAATTAGTCTGTCCCTGGCCCAGTGCATCATGGGAACAGGGCAGACCAGACTACAAAAGCCAATTCTTACACTGGGAAGGAAACAAGCTTCTGGGGACCGGTTTCTGGCATTTCAGCCGTCTTTGGCCCGGCTTGCTTGAATCCTGATGGTGCAATGAGCAAGGGACTCACATCTGAGTATACCCTTCCACGCTTAGGGTGGACAAAATTATTTACAACAAGGGGTGGTGATGGACAGAGTCTCTGAATTAAGCAGAGTACTCTCACCCAGTCAAGAGATCAGGGCTAGATCCAACACCGTTTTTTAGCTCATTGCACCATCCCAGTTTCAGAACCTGGCTGTATGCAAATTAGTCTGTCCCTGGCCCAGTGCATCATGGGAACAGGGCAGACCAGACTACAAAAGCCAATTCTTACACTGGGAAGGAAACAAGCTTCCGGGGACCGGTTTCTGGCATTTCAGCCGTCTTCGGCCCGGCTTGCTTGAATCCTGATGGTGCAATGAGCAAGGGACTCACATCTGAGTATACCCTTCCACGCTTAGGGTGGACAAAATTATTTACAACAAGGGGTGGTGATGGACAGAGTCTCTGAATTAAGCAGAGTACTCTCACCCAGTCAAGAGATCAGGGCTAGATCCAACACCGTTTTTTAGCTAATTGCACCATCCCAGTTTCAGAACCTGGCTGTATGCAAATTAGTCTGTCCCTGGCCCAGTGCATCATGGGAACAGGGCAGACCAGACTACAAAAGCCAATTCTTACACTGGGAAGGAAACAAGCTTCCGGGGACCGGTTTCTGGCATTTCAGCCATCTTCGGCCCGGCTTGCTTGAATCCTGATGGTGCAATGAGCAAGGGACTCACATCTGAGTATACCCTTCCACGCTTAGGGTGGACAAAATTATTTACAACAAGGGGTGGTGATGGGCAGAGTCTCTGAATTAAGCAGAGTACTCTCACCCAGTCAAGAGATCAGGGCTAGATCCAACACCGTTTTTTAGCTCATTGCACCATCCCAGTTTCAGAACCTGGCTGTATGCAAATTAGTCTGTCCCTGGCCCAGTGCATCATGGGAACAGGGCAGACCAGACTACAAAAGCCAATTCTTACACTGGGAAGGAAACAAGCTTCCGGGGACCGGTTTCTGGCATTTCAGCCGTCTTCGGCCCGGCTTGCTTGAATCCTGATGGTGCAATGAGCAAGGGACTCACATCTGAGTATACCCTTCCACGCTTAGGGTGGACAAAATTATTTACAACAAGGGGTGGTGATGGACAGAGTCTCTGAATTAAGCAGAGTACTCTCACCCAGTCAAGAGATCAGGGCTAGATCCAACACCGTTTTTAGCTCATTGCACCATCCCAGTTTCAGAACCTGGCTGTATGCAAATTAGTCTGTCCCTGGCCCAGTGCATCATGGGAACAGGGCAGACCAGACTACAAAAGCCAATTCTTACACTGGGAAGGAAACAAGCTTCCGGGGACCGGTTTCTGGCATTTCAGTCGTCTTCGGCCCGGCTTGCTTGAATCCTGATGGTGCAATGAGCAAGGGACTCACATCTGAGTATACCCTTCCACGCTTAGGGTGGACAAAATTATTTACAACAAGGGGTGGTGATGGACAGAGTCTCTGAATTAAGCAGAGTACTCTCACCCAGTCAAGAGATCAGGTCTAGATCCAACACCGTTTTTTAGCTCATTGCACCATCCCAGTTTCAGAACCTGGCTGTATGCAAATTAGTCTGTCCCTGGCCCAGTGCATCATGGGAACAGGGCAGACCAGACTACAAAAGCCAATTCTTACACTGGGAAGGAAACAAGCTTCCGGGGACCGGTTTCTGGCATTTCAGCTGTCTTCGGCCCGGCTTGCTTGAATCCTGATGGTGCAATGAGCAAGGGACTCACATCTGAGTATACTGAGTGTCCCTGGTGAAGAATTGGCTTGGTAGTTTGGTCTGCCCTGTTCCCATGATGCACTGGGCCAGGGACAGACTAATTTGCATATAGCCAGGTTCTGAGCTGGGATGGGGCAGTGAGCTAAATAACGGTGATGGAACAAGCCCTGATCTTTGGACTGGGTAAGAGTGGTCTGCTTAATTCAGACACTCTGTTCATCACCACCCCCTTTTCTGAATCTTCTTATCAACGGCAGCATGACTGCGAGAACTGTAGGGTATCAACTAAGTACTACTAGTGTAGACTCAGAAAGATTTATATATTTAACTTTGCCAGACAGTAAATCAGTGTCCTTTAATAAGCTAGTAAAAGCAGCTGATCACAACATGGAGTGTAGCCAATGTAAGTCTGAAATGTTGTCAACATTATTTATACGAACATATGGCCAGTATGTCATTTTAATGTTCCAACGATGTAGGCCTGATGGAACAAAATTGACAACTTTAATTAAAAATGTTGTGGCTTCACAGTTGTCAATATCAGGAAGGACTTTTGTAACTGCAGCAATTATATATCATGACGGTCCTTCAATAACATCAGGACATTACACAGCGTATTTAAAGTCTAGAAATGGCTGGTCATTCTGCAATGATTCTGTTTTAACTTTCAAAAAAATTGCCTTTTGACCTTAAAAATTCTTACCTGGTGTTTTTAAAACCAAAATTTTAGGGAAGGAATCTCAGGATTTGCTCTGAGGAATTTCAAGAGGTTCTAATGGCTCCTACACGATTTGGCCTTGAGGATAAGTGTAGTACAGAGTCAAAAGTTATTTTTGAGTTTTAAATAGTTCCTGGAAAAAAAGAAGATTTTCTCACAGAAAGTGGTGGGCAGAGATTAGTTGAAGGACAACAGAGTATTTCCCAAAGCAAACGGTGTTCTTACCATAACACTTGACGTCATGGAAAAATAACTGCACTTTGTATGAGTTCAGAAAAACTGTTTCTTTTTATAAGCTAATTCAAGCAGCCAATCAAAACATGGAGTAGAGGGAATGTAAGTCTGCAATGCTGTCTAGATTATTGGTCCAAACTTTTGATTATAATGTCATTTTAAAGATCCAACTATACAAACCTGATGAAAGTAAGTCTTCAACTTTAATTACAAATGTTGTGGCTACACAGTCGTTGATTTTAGGAAGAACATTTGTAACTGCAGCTATTATATGGCATGATGGTCATTTGACAAGATCCGCTTATTACACAGCTTATTGAAAATGTAAAAAAATTTGCTGTTTCGGAAATTATTCCCATTTGACTACGATACAATGTTGTCTTTTTACTTAAAAATATTCTGACTTTCTGTTTTCAGAAAAGAGAATTTAGGGTAGGTAACTGGCGTGTAATGATTCTAGGGGTTGATATAATTGTATCTACTGTTTTATATTGCTTTGTGATTAAAAGTGATGTAGAGAATTAAATAATTGTAGTAGTCATAGAGGTAGTGTAAGTCTGCTTCATAGTAAGCAGTATCAGTGTCATAGGAAATGTAGAACATGAGTGAGCAAGAAGGGTAAGATATTACTAGTCCAGGATTGTGAAAGTGATCTTGAACGTTTTCTTTCTGAAAGTTGCGGAAATACAAAATGACGGGATTTGCTTACAAGAATTCCAAGAGTTATAAATGGCTCTTACATGATTTGGCCTTGTGGAAACGTGTGGTAGAGAGCGAGAAGTCATTTATTGTATGTAACATATTTTTCAAAACGATGGAGGTTTTCTTTCAGAAAGTGGCGGGCTGAAAATAAAAACAGCACAACCGAGTGTAAGCTGTTCATAGGACATCCTTCGACGTCATGGAAAGTAAGTTACTTTTGAGGAGTTCTGATTTCTGATTGGTTATGTTATATGGGTTTTTTAAACACAATCATTTTGATTGTGTTTTTTTTTCCCCGCTGTTATATGATGAATACCTTCAAGTCACTGTTTTTAGTGAAATTTGATAAATTCTGAGAACAGCAAAAATAAACCATTTAACATGTATAATTAATTCTGTACTTTTTGTACTTATGATATACATTTAGAAATGTGTAGTAGACATGGAGAAGCTGAGGCTTCTGTAAGTGTCAAAGTTGTTGCATACAGTGCTCACATTCTACATAGTCTTTCATATGATAGACTACATTTCCACAATGAGATACCTAAGCTAAGGAAACACAGGTGATGTGATTGTGGAATGAGCAAAGAAAATTGCATGTTTTTCAATTATATTACCTGTGTTTCCTAACATTACACATCACATTGTGTAGATGAGGTTTAGGCCTGTTCCAGGAGACAGAGGAGGTCTGACATTTGTTCAAGAGTGCAGTGGACATGACTCACTTCGTTATTAGGCCTGCACATGTATTATCTCCTCTATACTCTTCAACAAGCCTAAATTTCATCTGCAACCCTGAGTAGGACTTACCTGAAACAAATCTGTGGATAGGTTACACCTTATCAGCATCTAGAAACAATCATTTAAAATGTTAAGGGCAGTTTTATGAAGGCTGTGTGCCTCTTTTACGCCGCTGTTCCGTCACTTTTGTGTAAAAGATGCACCATGTTGCAAGATAGGCCTCAGTTCATTTCCAGCAAGATACCGTCAGTTTAAAATGTATATAATTAGGACTGTGTATGGGGCATGGAGAAGCTGAGGCTTCAGTAAGTGTCAAAGTTGTTGCATGCAGTGCATACTCTTTCATATGCTGGACTACATCTACACAATGAGATACCTAACCAAAGGAAACACAAGTGATGTGATTGTGAAATGAGCAAATGAAATTGCACGTTTTTCAAATACATTACCTGTGTTTCCTAACATTACGAATCACATTGTGCAGATGAAGTTTAGGCCTGTTCAGGGAAACAGAGGAGGTCTGAACTTTATTGGTTGGCCTGGACATGTATTATCTCCTCTGTACTCTTCAACAAGCCTAAATTTCATCTGCAACCCTGAGTAGGCCTCACCTGAAACAAACGTCTGGATAGGACACACCTTATTGCCATCCTGAAACAATCATTTAAAATGTTAGGAACAGTTTTATGATGATTGTGCACCTCTTTTGCGCTGCCATTGCGTCACTTTTGTGAGACAACAGCAGTGCAAAAGATGCACCATGTTCCAAGATAGGCCTCACTTCATCTGCATCAAGATACTGTTAGTTTAAAATGTATATCTTTAGGACTGTGTAGGGGGCCTGGAGAAGCAGAAGCTTCTGTAAGTGTCAAAGTTGTTGAAAAACTGTTTGTCCTTCAATCTTTTCCCTTGTCTTTTCTAATTTTTAAATACATGTTTTAATATTTTTCAAATGTTTGTTCTCTCTTTCACAGATTGAAAGTATAAAAATAACAAGTGACTAAGTTAACAATTATAAGGTAAATGTTTTCTACTCTTTTCGTTACATTTCTATCACATTTAACTTCTATTAGTTTCACTACTTCATTTCTTTAACCCTCACTTTCCTGCCTTTGCTACTTCCCTCATTCCTTTCTCTATTACTTACTTACTCTACTCCTTCCACTCCTTTTCTCAGTCTTTCTCTTCTCATAGTTCCTCACTCTTGTTCACTCACTCCGTCTCTATTACTCTTAGTGTCTCTGACTGATCACTCTTTCACTACTTGTTCATTATGCTTTCTCTGTGTAGTTGAAGCACACTAAGGGGCATATTATGAACACAGCCAATAAAATTATTGCTGTTTTTATCAGCGGAAAACTGCTGCAAAAGCGGTTTTAGCGGCAGTTTTCTGCAGCAAAAGCGGCTTTAGCGACACATTTCTGCCGATAAAAGCTGCAAAACTTTTATTGCCTATGTTGATAATATGCCCCTATGTTATTTATATTTCTTTGCTGTTTTCAATGTTTCAATTATTCTTTTTCTGTTACTTCTTCTTTTCTGCTTTCTGTTTTTTCTCTCTGTTATTCCACATATTTTAATCTTATTTTGAACATTCATTCACATTCTCTAAGAAACTCTTCTTTGTTATTCTTCTACTCTCCTTTTTTTCTTTCACTTCCTTATCTATTTTGTTTTTCACAATTATATCCTCTTACATATTTTCTTCGGTAAATAAATCTATTAAACAGTATCTCTGGTTTAGTCCCTATAGCTGTCTTTCTTTTAACATTACTCTCTGTTTACTTCCCTTATACTTACTCTTCTTTTTTTAAGAAAATTTTTTTTTGGGGTTCGCTCCCGGTTCGCGTACCGGCGAGGGAACTGGGAAGCGAACCAAAAGAAATAGAGGTTGCCAGAGTGCTAAACATTTTAGCAATTTTTTTATAAAGGGTAGGTAGTTCTGAAAAGAACTTTTTTTTAATGTTTTTGTTGTTTTATATATATTTTTTTTTTTCTGAACATTTTTTGTTTTTTTTGTATTTTTTGAACAATTTTATGTTTTTTTTTGTTTTTTGGGGGGAAACAACGAAAAACAGGCATTGGAAAAGGCTCAACAGGAGCAAAAAAAATTATTTTTTTTGGGGCGTTTTGAGCACTTGTGGTTTTCAAATGCTCTGTTTATCAAATTAATACTCATATTGCCACATGAGAGTAAGGTACCGCAATATAAACACACTATCTTCATGTGGACAAAGTTGTCTTGAATGTTTGGCACTGTTTCCCGTGCCTCTGGCCCCGACAGAGTTACCTGTGCCGATGTCCTGGCCACAGGAGTTGGTGGGTTGTCCTGGAGGTCACGCATCTCTGCCCAGCTGTAATTTAGTGGATGCCACCTCTGCATGTGACGGTGCATAGTATAGTTGCCGTAACTATACTTCTTATTTGTGCCTCTAGATAAGTCCTCTTTGCATATGAGGCACGTCACATAGCGAGCATTAACTTTTTTTTTTGTCCTTCAAGAAAAGAAAAAAACTGCCAAATGAAACTATTTTTATGGTGAGATATCCGGGGCTCCTCACGTAAAAACTGTGTTGGCTGTATTTCCTCTTCCTCTTCTTCATCCTCTTCCTCCTCTGTGTTGGGAAGGAACTGTGGAGGTGGTCCTCTCTTCCTATGAGGAGGTGGTGGTGGTGGTGGGGGTGCACCAGCTGCAGCTACTAGTGAAGCCATTTTCCACTCAGCAAAATAGGTTTTCCTTTCACAAAGTTGAAAGTCAGAGTGAGAAAAAAGGTGGGGGCTTTCATCATTTTGGAAAAAAATTAGTTCTAAACCAATGAAAAGTGTTATTTTTAGGTCACATGACCTAGCCTTACATCATTAGGAAACCAAAAGTGAAATGAACCAATGAAAAGTTTTATTAACAAGTCACATGACCTGTTACGCTTATGTTACGCGCTGCGGGACGCGCCCTGGATCGCTTCCGGGGAGCTGCGCTTCGCGCCTCGGTTCGCGCTCCGGAGCACTTCCGGGTGCGCTAACGCGGCACGTCATAAGATGTATTACGCGGCAACGTGATACGTCGCGCTTCCGCGACGCGTCACGATGTTGATTTCTAACGCGCCAGTTGCGCAAACGGAACGTTTACCGGTTCGCGGACCGGGTCGCGGCACCAAATTGAGCTAACGGGAAGCTTCCCGGTTCGCGAACCGGGAGCGAACAAAAAAAAATAATAATAAAAAAAATTATTAATAAACATATAAAATATATTTTTTGATTTAATGAAGAATACATTTTACAGCTATAGATATTAGCTTTTAAAAAACCAATGAAATTCACTGAAAAAACCATAGGTTATAGACCATATATACTTGCGCACGGAAAGCTGATTGGCTCTCGGGTGTCTGTAAACATTCCAAACAGTCCGGAGCGGCCGCCATCTTGTGTCTCGGTAGGATCGAGACACAAGAGGTGGCAAAAACAAAGGGGGAAATAACCAAAAGGGGGAACGGTAGACCCCCCCTGACCCCCTAGGTTTGAAATTTTTTTTCGATTTACGCGGGGGGAGCGCCCGGTACGCGCACTGGGGAGCGTATCGGGGAGCGTACCATGGAGAAAAAAGAATGACAGAGTTTCCAAAAAATGTAGCATTTTTTTATAAATTGGAGGTAGTTCTAAAAAGAACTGTTTTTTTAATTCTTTTGTTGTTTTATTTTTTTTATTTTTTTTTTGAACATTTTTTACTTTTTTTTGACTTTTCTGAACAGTTTTATATTTTTTTGTATTTTTTAAGGGGAGAAACAAAAAACAGGGAATTCTAAAGGGCTCAACAGGAGCAAAAAAAAAGGCGGAAAAAATTAATGTTTTCTTGGGCACTTGTGGTTATCCCAAGCACGGTTAATAAGTGTGATGCTTTGCTCTCCATAGCATATCGTTTGTCCACAAAAAATACAAACCATTTTAAAATTGGAAAATTTTGGTTGTATGGTGGAGCATATCTCCCTAACTTCCGGTCCCGATGGGGTGGGAACATTAGTTTGGGAGGTGCTGGCAGAAGATTGGACAGGTTTTCTGGCCAGTTCCCTGAGCTCTGCCCTTGCATAGTTATTTGGATGCCTGCGTCGCATATGCCTGATCATCGTGTGGTTGCCAAAGGAGTATTTTTTGTTGGGATTCCCCCTTGACAGCTCCTGATGACATATTAAGCAGGTTGCCTTAGGTGCATTTACTTTTTTCTTGTCCTTGGGGATTGAAAAAAACTGCCAGATGATGTGCTCTTTAGGTTTGTATATAATATTGTCCTCTCGGACGAATCTCCTTTCCTCCTCATCCTCATCTTCCTCTTCTTCATCTCCACCACTGTGAAGTTGTGGTGGTCCTTGTGGTGCTGGTGGTGGTGGTGGTGGTGGTGGTGGTCCAGAAGCTCCAGCAGCTGCAGCTAATGTAGCCATTTTCTGCTGAAATAACTGCAGGTCTACCTCTCTCAAAGCACAAAAGTAGAATGACATCACTGATGACATCTCAAATGACATCACTGATGACATCACTGATGACATCTCATTTGACATTACTGATCACATCACTGATGACATCATTCATGTGATAATACAATGAACCTCTTCAGACTCTAATATAACCTTAGATACACTCAGTGTAAACAGACACTCACAGACTGTCACTCATCCATGGAGTTACTCACACACTTAGTCAGTCATGCAAAGAATCAATCACACCTCCATTTCCTCAACTATACAGTTATACACACCTTACTTATTCAAACATATACTAACACATATTTACTCTCTTTTACAATGCCTGATACAAGTTCACAATGATCAATACAGCCACTCACACATTCACTGGCTCTTATGCACAGTTATTTATATATGTCAACTGTCACATGTACTGTGTTTTACATATGTACTTACTTTGACATGTAGCACTGAGATATCCATTCACTCACCAATGCACTCAGTCAACCGCCCATACAGGTGTTTCCACATGCACTTTTGAACCCATACATCTAGTGAATCAACTGCTCACACATCTATGCACAGAGTCATACACCTCCCAGCCACCCACACACACACACTCAGTCTCCCATACAAATACTTGGGCAACCAATCAATAACCCATATACTTACTCATATAGCTACTGATCAACACATGCAGCAGTGTACAGAACAACAGACATAATGATGCACAAATTAAGACAGTTTAGTCACTAACTCATGCACTCAGTGACACACATTTATTCACTCACTCATACAGTCAATCATGCACCTACTAAATCCTTCATCCAGACACTTATACATCCACTCATTCTTCAATATGTAAGACATATTTTAACTTTACAGAAACATACAGTCACTGGATGTTGTCATCAGTGATGTCATCAGTGATGTCATTTGAGATGTCATCAGTGATGTCATTAGTGATGTCACTGACCATGTCATGAATGATGTAATATGTGACATGATCAGCAGTGGATTGCGGGTGCGCGATATATAGTTAGTGCAACTAACTATATATGGAATTTCAATGGTTTTGTGTGAGTAAAAAAAGGTTTTTTAAATGCTAATTCCTAACTATATATGGTCTATAACCTATGGTTTTTTCAGTGAATATATATATATATATATATATATATTCACTGAAAAAACCATAGGTTTCACACCAGTTATAGTTAGCTGGAAGTTTTACTCGCATAAAACAATTGAAATTCCCACGTTATAGTTAGTTGGACTCACTATAACTTGCGCGTGCAATGCACTGCTGATGACGTCACATATTACATCACTCATGACATGGTCAGTGACATCACTCATGACATCACTGATGACACCATCCAGTGAATGTGTGTCTTTCTGAAAAATAAATATTAGTGAGTAATGTTTAAATATTTAAATATATGTATTAATGTTTCGCTTTGTGTATAAGTGACTGCATGGGTTGGTGAGTAGCTACATGTGTAGGTATATGGGTTATTAGATGTTTTTTTTTAATATCAATATGAGTGTCTATATGTTTGGTGGGGGTGCTACTTAGCACATAGATGCATGAATGACTGACTCTCTGTTTGTATGTGTTTTGAATACAGCATATGTGCAGGACTGTATGGGTGGATGAGTGTGTATATGTGTATGTTAGTGAGTGAATGACTGTCTCACTAGTGTCGTTATCAGTAACTAAATATGTTTTAATCTAGTATATGTGAATATTGATGTATATAAGTGAGTATATGTGAGAGTGAGGGATTGTAAGAGTGCCTGTTTAAATAAGTATGTGTTTCTATAAGTGATTGTTTAAGAGAGTAAGTATGTGTAAGATTCCTTAGAAGTAAAGTGGTAGTGTGTGTATAGCTGTATATGTAAATAAATGGATGTTTAATAGTTTATTTGCATGTGTGAATATGTGTGAGAGTATCTTTTGGATGACTGTTGTTGTGTAACAGGATATATAGGTGTATCACTATATATGATGAGTGAGTATATGTATGAGTGACTACATAGAACTGTTGGTGAATGAGTGGATGTGTATATAGATGGTGGAATTACTGAATTGGTTGTTGTAACTAGTATGGGTATCTCCATTTTTTTTTAAATGCTAGTTTCTATTTTTGAATATGTGTTTCAAAGTTTACATTACAGTGAAAGGAGGTCTGTCACTTTGTCACAAGGATGGTGTCATCAGTGATGTCATGAGTGATGTCACTGACCATGTCATGAGTGATGTAATATGTGACGTCATCAGCAGTGCATTGCACGCGCAAGTTATAGTGAGTCCAACTAACTATAACGGGGGAATTTCAATGGTTTTATGCGAGTAAAACTTCCAGCTAACTATAACTGGTGTGAAACCTATGTTTTTTTCAGTGAATTTAATAGGTTTTTTAAATGCTAATTCCTAACTATAACTGGTGTGAAACCTATGGTTTTTTCAGTGAATTTCATAGGTTTTTTAAATGCTAATTCCTAACTATAACTAGTGTGAAACCTATGGTTTTTTCAGTGAATTTCATAGGTTTTTTAATAGCAAATCTCTATAGGTATAAAAAGTAAAACATTTTATAATGAATTTTATATTGTATAATTATGTAATTTTTTGAATATTTTTCCCTGTAGCGCTCACGGGGCGCGTACCGGTGAACACACGGGTAAGCGCAATGTTGCGGCGCGCCCCGGGGCGCGTACCGGTGAGCGTCCCGTTAGCGCTATTCTCTCAAATGAAAACAACATCGTGACGTTTCGCGTAAACGCGTGATGCGTCATATGACGCACTGCGTAAGCGCACCCGGAAGCACGCAAGCTCATACGATCGCGCAACGTCCTGACGCGCTTACGCTACGCGCCCCCGGGCGTGCCCCGGGGGGCGACTATGGGCGTGCCCCGGAGCGTGCCCCGGGGCGCGTAGCGTAAGCGCGTCGGGTAATGTGACCTGAAAATAAAACTTTTTATTGGTTCATTTTACTTTCGGTTTCCTAATGATGTAATGCCAGGTCATGTGACCTAAAAATAACACTTTTCATTGGTTCAGAACAGTTTTCTTTTCTAAATGATGAAAGACCCCACCTTTTTTCCTCATTCTACTTTTGTGCTTTGAGAGAGGTAGACCTGCAGTTATTTCAGCAGAAAATGGCTACATTAGCTGCAGCTGCTGGAGCTTCTGGACCACCACCACCACCACCACCACCACCAGCACCACAAGGACCACCACAACTTCACAGTGGTGGAGATGAAGAAGAGGAAGATGAGGATGAGGAGGAAAGGAGATTCGTCCGAGAGGACAATATTATATACAAACCTAAAGAGCACATCATCTGGCAGTTTTTTTCAATCCCCAAGGACAAGAAAAAAGTAAATGCACCTAAGGCAACCTGCTTAATATGTCATCAGGAGCTGTCAAGGGGGAATCCCAACAAAAAATACTCCTTTGGCAACCACACGATGATCAGGCATATGCGACGCAGGCATCCAAATAACTATGCAAGGGCAGAGCTCAGGGAACTGGCCAGAAAACCTGTCCAATCTTCTGCCAGCACCTCCCAAACTAATGTTCCCACCCCATCGGGACCGGAAGTTAGGGAGATATGCTCCACCATACAACCAAAATTTTCCAATTTTAAAATGGTTTGTATTTTTTGTGGACAAACGATATGCTATGGAGAGCAAAGCATCACACTTATTAACCGTGCTTGGGATAACCACAAGTGCCCAAGAAAACATTAATTTTTTCCGCCTTTTTTTTTGCTCCTGTTGAGCCCTTTAGAATTCCCTGTTTTTTGTTTCTCCCCTTAAAAAATACAAAAAAATATAAAACTGTTCAGAAAAGTCAAAAAAAAGTAAAAAATGTTCAAAAAAAAAATAAAAAAAATAAAACAACAAAAGAATTAAAAAAACAGTTCTTTTTAGAACTACCTCCAATTTATAAAAAAATGCTACATTTTTTGGAAACTCTGTCATTCTTTTTTCTCCATGGTACGCTCCCCGATACGCTCCCCAGTGCGCGTACCGGGCGCTCCCCCCGCGTAAATCGAAAAAAAATTTCAAACCTAGGGGGTCAGGGGGGGTCTACCGTTCCCCCTTTTGGTTATTTCCCCCTTTGTTTTTGCCACCTCTTGTGTCTCGATCCTACCGAGACACAAGATGGCGGCCGCTCCGGACTGTTTGGAATGTTTACAGACACCCGAGAGCCAATCAGCTTTCCGTGCGCAAGTCGCGTAGCGCGCCCGGTGCGCTCCCTGGTACGCTTACCGGGGCGCGCTTATAGATATATATATTTTTTTTAACCTAAATTACTCAAAATCCTCTGGAGCACATATCTTGAGACATGGCAAAGGCACATCGGGCTACCAGTCCCTACAATTTTGCCAAGTTTGGTGAAAATCCATTCAGCCGTTCGAGCTGAAAGTGAGTTTGACCGCCCTATGGAAATT